>NW_027507718.1:335895997-337168497 GCF_037356315.1 Lithobates pipiens
TCCATACTTACAGTAAGCCACTGTACTTGGAATGTTTTGATTTCTTGACAGATTACCATCTTAAACGTAATCGTATTCGTTGTGACATCCAATTATCCTTTTTTATATTAAACTACTGGGGTCATAAGGAAACATACTTTATCTATCAGTCCCTGTCCCCCACAGAAGCCTTCAGCCATGACCCCATACCACTCATACATACAGTAGGGGTACATCGGAGGAAATAAGACAGAGGATTTTTGTGGACAACTCACAAGAGCACTGAGAAACCCTACAAATTCCATGCAGAGATTTGGGTCCAAACCTCAACTCTTTTGTAAAGTAAGCATCTAAACCTTCTTCTACATCTTTAATCACTGCCCCTTGTTATATTGTTCATCATAATAAAGTTGTTTTACAAAAATTCTCTATATCCTGTGTACTTGTTACTGTTACAATCAGTTGTGAAAATATTATGAAGCAGTTTTCAGAACTGAACAGCCTTGGTACCATATTTATTCAATAGTCAATATATAACATACGAGCAATGAAAATGCTGCAAATTGATTTATATTTGAACATTCAAATAACGTAGTTATTGTAATATAAAATGCCATGTTTAATATATAAAAACAACATGCAACATTTTATAATCAGAGACTTGCAGCTAACACAAATGTTAAAAAAAAAAAAGACCTGTTTCCGTTGTGAGTCAGCAAATACTTTTTGTGACAGACGGAATTATCTCCTTGGGCTGCGCCTGGTTGATTGCACAGGACAGACCATATGGTGTCTATCCCTCAGTCTTGTGCACTGAGCCAGGCATTTGGGAGGGAGTGGTAGGAGTTTAAAGAACCAGCTATCTACAGTTTTCTCAATTCTATATAATTTCTTGATTTTTTTCTAGACCTCAGATAAGGAGTAATATTAGAAAGCATGATAAGAAGTAACTTTTTATCAGTTTATTATTACTAGATTATTTTTGTTCACATTTTAACTACTAACACTATAGCTAGCAAAGTAGTTAAATTGAAATATGAAGTAAATAATAAATACAGTAAAACATCAGTTTTATGACCTGAACCAAAATGCATAAAAATATATAAGAGGGGCATGTGCGGCACGATGCAGGACAGACGTGTCCGAGTGCAGCCCCGTCTGAACCGGCTTGCCAAGCAGGATTCCCAAGGCTAATCTGCACCATCCTGCACCAAATCAACCCAGCACCCCTATGGAACACATCTGTGCATGGCAACACAAAAAAAGGGTGAAGAAGCAGCTCCCAGCACTCCCTGACAAACTATGTTCTCAGCATGGAGAAAACACAGGCTAAAAAGTCCCAAAATGGTGCAGGCTCCTGAGCAGCCTCCAGCATTCCCACGCCTGCACATTCCACAGCAACAAGAAACAGTGAGTACAGTTCACTACTTTCCAAAGCTGATTTAGATGAAAGCCTATCAGCTATATATGAGAAATTAGCTGATAAAATACAGCTGGAACTACATAAATCTACAAATGCATTATCACTAGAGATAGCAAATATAGGTAACCACACTGACATTCTTGAAACTAAACATGACAAACTGTCTCTTGCCCATAATGATCTCAGAAAGGATTACGAGACACTTGCTGACAGCTTTGCATTTATGCAGGCCCAAATGGAAGATTTGGACAACAGAAATTGTCGCAACAATATAAGAATGCGTGGTATCCAAGAATCGGTTACTGATCTTTACACCTGCTATCTCTAAACTCTTTCACAATCCGTCTTTCTACTCCATCATCATGCCGCAACCAAAGGGACCAAACAACATGGCGGCCACCATCCCAAGACTGATTCACTATACCAGACTAGGATGGATTTCACATTCGCTTCCATCTCATTGAATTCTAATGTCAAAATGGTTACTTTAAAGTTTTTTTTTTCTTTTCAGATGAGCCAAATTAAGGATCTACTTGGACTAGATTTACGGATGCTACCCAGTTATACTAACATCTACCACGATTTTGGTTTGAGAGCATACAAGAACATACTCTCTTTATGATCCCCTATGCAGACTATGTATCTCTACTTCACACTGTTTTGGTTGTAATACAATTTTTGGGGAGTAAAATATCAATCAATCTGGTACCATACCCCCCCTTTTTTCTTTCTCCAAGGACGCTATGGGTACCCCTTTCAGTAGCCCTCAACAACCCTGCTCTTACCCTGATGTCTGCTGGCCCTCCACCCACCCCCTTTATTTTTTTACTTTTCCTTCTCGCTGTTTTATATATACCTACATATACCTTTACCATCTCACACTGTTAAAACAAGTTTTCACTTTTGTTATATATGTTGTGCTGATCTGGGAAGACTTCCGCTGCCATGCACAATTCAATTTTGATATCTCTATTTTACTTGGCATAGCTGCTGTCGCTGGTTTGACCCCCTACCTACTTTCGTGGCCGGCTGGTGCACCCTCTTCACTGGGGGTGTTGCATCGTACCCCGCTGGTAGATCCAGGACATTGTTGTCCTCTTAGTATTATTGCAAGGTCCATTGGCATATCTCCATTGACGCCCTTTTCTTTTTTAATTTACTTTTTTTTTTATTTAGCCCTTATGGCTTTGCTTTTTCGCAATTTACCAATTGGAAGTTTCACACCATCACCTCACTTACCCCATTTTAAGATTTTTGTGGTAATTTTGGGAAACCATCTTCTACTCTGACAGTATAGTATACTAATGCAACTTTATATGCTCAATCATATTTAAGGACTATGTTATATCAATGTGGAAACTAGATCATTTAGGTATCAAATGTTACACTCATATCGTATAGCCTCAGGTAACTTTAAGTGTTTATATAACCTCTAGTTTATAATTAATTTATTTATTTTTAATAATGGGTCTTAAAACATTTTTCACATAATGTTCAAGGTTTCCCCGCACAAACGTAAAAAGGCTTTTCAACATTATAAAAGGCTAGGAGCAGATATTATCCTTCTACAAGAAACCCATTTTCAGCCACAAACCACCCAAAATACTTTGATAAATCCTACAGCCCATCATACTACAATACATACCACAATAAAACTCGAGGTGTTGCCATCTTTATTCGTAGCTCGATCATTTTTGATATTCAAAACATTTATAAAGATGTGACAGCCGATTCTTTATTATGAAGGGGACCATAAACAATCGCTCACTGACAATTACATCGGTATATGCACCTAACAAATCTCAGCCTTCCTTGTTTTTTAAAGTTCTTTGATATCCTAGACTGTTACAGCTCCCCATATATAATACTAGTAGGAGACTTCAATATAAAAGCATACCCCGCTCTTCACAGAAGTATAGTTCTTCCTCTCAGGCCTTCTCTAAATCAATGAACTGTTCCCTCAGCAAACTTCAACTAATAGATCCGTGGAGAGCCCATAACATAGGTATTAAAGCATACACCCACTATTCAAACCAACACTACTGCTAGGCCTGGATTTTTTGTACGCCAGTATTGCTTGCAAACTCATCCAAAGTGCATATTCACCTATGGTCAGATCACAACATAGTCTCCTTTGACACATCCCACATTGGTTTGGTTCCAACTCCATTCAACTGCAGCTTATATGACTCCCTTCTAACAGACCCCTCCAATATCCCCAAAAAAAACTACTCACATAGAAAATGACTTCACTGAAAACCCAACAGACAAAATACCCCCTACCTCAATTTGGTCTGCACACAAAGCTGTTTTGAGAGGACACTTAATCAGTATAGCAGCAGCCAAGAACAAAGACAGACTCTCTGAAATCAAATGCCTTACCAAGGACCTAGACTATCTATACAAAAATCTAAATCATTCACCCTCCCAAGAATTGAACCAACAAATACAATCTAAATGCCAAGCTTTAGACTTAATTTTATCAGCCAACACTGAAAAAGCTCTTAGATTCTCTAAAGCCAAATTTTTGCTACATGGAAACTCTACATCTACCATATTTGCAAAAAAGCTCAATCAAGAACATAAACCACCCCATAGCTATAAATTGCATGATCAAAAGGGCAATCTAGTCACCCACCCCAAAGACATCCTGGAAATGTTCACATCCTTTTACAAAAACCTCCTTTCAGAGCCACAACCTCAAAATCAAACCTCATATTTTAATTGGCCAAATAACCTTCAACTTCCAAACCTTAACAATGAACAAATCAATTCCCTCAATGATCCCTGCACAGATCTAGAAATAATAAAAATAACCCAAACCCTTAAAAATGCCACTGGCCCAGGCCCTGATGGTTTTACCTCATCCTACTATAAAAAAAAAATTGCAACCCTCTTAGCACCTAAACTAACCAAATTATTTAACCACATCCTACAAGGTACTCACTGCCCTGATGAAATGCTTTTGGCCAACCTTTCTTTAATTCCAAAACCACTCAAAGATCACACCCTCCCACAAAACCTTTGCCCCATCTCTGTCCTAATTAAAGCAGGAGCTCTGCCATTTTTTGTTTTTAAAAGTCAGCAGCTACAAAAACTGCAGCTGCTGACTTTTAAAATAAGCACACTTACCCAGCCAGCGTGCCCGCGATGTCGGCACCCGAAGCCGATCTCTCAATCGGCTCTCGGGTGCTGCCGCCGCCATCTTCGGTAAGGGAATCAGGAAGTGAAGCCTTGCGTCTTCACTTCCCGGTTCCCTATTGCGCATGCGCGAGTCACGCTGCGCAATAAGGATGGTCCCTGCTGTCTCTGGGATCCGTGTGTTTCTCAGCAGACAGCGGGGGACCCGCAGAAAGTGGCATAAATACCCGCAGAATCTGCGGCTATCTATGCCTGGAAGTGGGTGTATCATCTACTCCCTAAATATGGTATTTCTGACAAATTCCTACACGGCTTCCAACGCCCTTTACCATTCCTCACAAACTAGAACTAAAATACCCGGTAACAACTCATAATTCTTCCCCTTAAGCAGAGAAATCAGGCAAGATTGCCCCCTATCCCCAGTTTTATTTGTGTTAGCAATTGAAACCCTGGCACATGAAACAATAGTAATATTAAAGGATACACTAAGGGCCCTAATGGCCCACTTGAAATTGCACTGAAAGTGCACTTGGTAGTGCAGTCGCTGTAGATCTGAGGGGGACATGCAAGGAAAACAAAAAAACAACATTTTAGCTTACACATGATTGGATAATAAAATTATCAGAGCTTCCCCTCATTTCAGATCTACCCCTCAGATTTACAGCGACTGCACTTCCAAGTGCAATTTCAAGTGCACTTTGCACTTGTAGTGCAAAGTGGATTTGCCTTTTGTAAATAACCCCCATTGTGAATTGTGAGGGCATCAAAAGAAAAGGTGTGCCAAGTCCTAAGTTTGTGTTTTGTAAAAAGCAGCCAAACCCTTCCCCTACTAGCATGCTGCAGAAAAGGACCCTCAATCTCTCTGGGGAAGGAGTGGTCTCTCTACACAGGTTTGACAAATCTCCTGCTGAGTCAAACATGGTGCTCTATCAACAGTAAAGCTTTGCATCTGCTAATAAAAGCTACAAAAAATGTATTGTTGTAGTCCATGTCCCCATTATAGATATTTCCATTCCCACCACTTCCTTTCCAAACTGGAAGTGACAGACATTGTTTCCCAAAGGAAACCTAATGTCCATTCTGTCAGATGTTGCACTTGGTACATTCTAAAAACATCTATAGATGTTCCTGCACACAGGTGTAATTTACCTTACTGTCTGGTCAATACTCAAATTTTACTTTATTAAACTATCTATATTGTATACTATAATAATGTGTAGCAATGAGTTTTACTACATTATTATAATGTATACAAAGAAAAGCTCCCTCCCTGATGTATTGAATGAAGGTGATTCCAGCGATTAGGATTTTACCTCAACTTTTTAATGCAGAAAGTTTAAATGCTCTTTCCAAAAATATTTTTAAAACTACTGTATCACAGATCCTTTTTTCTTTCCCAAGGTTCAATTTTATGAACTTTTGCTGAAACACTCATATTAAACTTTCCAAACCCTGAATGTGCAGATCACAGCAAAATATAGTACGAAATAAATTACACTCATTTAATTAGATCCACCAAGGTATTCATCTTCACGTTGCCTTATTTATTTATAAACTGTAAAATAATGTATAGGGATTCCTATTTAAAGGGTCTAAAATTATTCAAAGCCACTAATTGTGTGAAAGGCAGGATGACTATAAGAACTTGTGAAATTCTTTAAGAAAGTCTTCTTTCATAGTAATGCCCAAGTATTCATCTTACTCAGCCCTCCTTGGAAAGGGCATTTGAGGTGAACTCCTAGAAGATAATAAGGGATATTATATTAAAGCAGGAATGAGGAACACGTATTTCAGGTTTCTGCCTCATTAATAAAATAGACAGTTTCATGATTGTGGCTGAGTCACTGAATCCCTTCTATGTAGTAATTGTGCAAGAATCGTTTTAGACACGCCATTATCAGTCCTGTTGTCATACAAAGGTAAAAAAAAAATCTTAAATCAACCATCTTTTAAATTAGCAGTTTATCTTCTGCACTGCATCTCTTGTATTGCTTTTCTTCTGTCACTTTACTCCAATGAAATAAACAAGTATTCTGACTTGTTAAAGCTGAATATTGGAAAATAGATTTACTTTATTACAAGAAGCTGTGTAATTTTATTTTTTTCCCTATTGTATATATATACTCCTTGACCCTAACCAGATAAACGCCTTTTCAGCACCACATTGAACTATTTTTGGCCCTGATAACAGCAGCTATGGGTCATGAAAGTGGTAGTACTATGGTAGGTAGCTTTCCAGGAATGGAGCTGACTGCAGATCCTGCCCAAGGTTGATGGGTAGATGCAACCTTCTACTGCCTTCAAATTCATGTCAAAGGTCCTCAAGGCATTATTAAAGCATACAACACAACCAGTATCATAGACTACTAGTTAGATATATCAGATTGGACATATCCCAAGAACTGATGGACCTGTGATGATTGTCAATAGCCCGCTACAAACATTTGTGAAAGTTTACCATGGACAGGAGAAGTATTCCATACAGTCAAAACTGTTGAAATGTGAACCAGTGATTTGCTGGCGTCAGTCACCCAGCATCTTCTACATGATTTCATGAAAAGTTTAAAGTCTCTCTGCCATAACACTTTAAATTTATTTTTAGTAATTTATTCACATGCAAGTACAGAAATGAATGTCATTTTATTTGTTTTTTTTAAATAAATACATGTCATACTTACCTGCTCTGTGCGATGGTTTTGAACAGAGCAGCTCTGATTTTTCTCTTCTACAGTGCCTCACTGGTGCTCTAGTCTCCTCCTCTTCTCTGTGTGCCAACATAGGAAGCCACTTCCTATGGTGCCATATATGTTGGCTCAATCCCGAGCCACGCTGTGTGTGTCCATTGACACACAGAGTGTAGCTCGACCCCGCTCCCTCCTCACTGGTTTTCACTGCAGTTTTCCATTGAGAATAAAAAAAAGCAGGAGATATCACCATTTACTACCAAATAAAAGCCCAATTTGTCCTAAAAATAACAAGGTATGATCCAACTGGATACATAAAGTAGTTGTGATTGTATGTACAGTTTTATTAACACATGTCAAAGTTGCAAAATTTTGTTCAGGCGTTGGGATTAGTTTTACCCTCCATCATGAAGGGGTTAATTACTGTGCCAGAAGCCAGACTGTCACACACACGAATAAACCTCAGCAAAATAATTTTTAAAGTATACACGGGGACAACATTTTTATTTTGGATAAAGTGGGGAAGCATCAGAACCCTTGTTCTTACTGATATTGAAGGCTTCGTTAGAAAGATTATCATCATTCTTGCTGATGTTTTACTAGACACTAAGTTGGGAAAACGCTGGTGCCTCGGTCATTTTTCTGTCTCCCTATCTGGTCAAAACTGTTGTCAGCAGGACAAGAAGGGTAACTCTTAACAGGATAGCAGTACAATTCCAGTAGGCGTTCTAATCCTTCCCCCATCTAAAAGCTAGAAAACAAAATGCTGGTTTGACTAAAATGGTTTTGACTAATTATTCTTTCCAGCACACAGAATATAGACAGCAAGCTAACACTTTGGGGTTGATTTACTAAAACTGGAGTGCCCAAAATCTGGTGCAGCTCTATACAGAAACCAATCAGATTCCAGTTTATTTTTGTTGAAATCTTAATTGAACAAGCTGAAGTTAGAAGATGATTGGCTACTATTACCACCAGATTTTGCACTCTCCAGATTTAGTAAATCTACCTCATTGTCTAAGCATTCCTTAACCTCCCTGGCAGTATGATTATTTCAGATTTTAGGTGCTGAAAGCGGTACAATTATTTTGCATGGAAATTTGGCATCTTATATTGTAGTCCTGTAATTCTTAGGAATAATTATTTTAAATCTGTTCAAACCAGAGTCTAGCAGACATCCCGGGTATGATAAAGTTTGAAAAATGAAATCATAAATTATAATATAATAAATAACTATAAATAATTATACCAAATAATAGTATAACAATAATAAAAATTATTCAATAATGTAATCAAATCAAAAACACTGAAATTTGCTCAGTTGCAGAATTGTCACTGTCATTACTTTTCAGTATTTGATGACGGATCTCCCCACAAATCACTATCCCTCAATTCTGCGAGTGATTCTAATTTATTATCGCTGTATTCTATCTGGTCTAAAACCATTTTTGATGTAAAGGGACATTTTTGGTTGCTATGGACAATCTCCAGTTTCCAGGCATTAAGAATAGTTTTTATATTATAAAACTGCATGCAGGACACTGGGCAGAACACTAGGTAGGGACAAAGGGGATGTGAAACGATTACATACAGCAATGTAATCTGTAAGATTACATTATACTGTATGTAATGTGTGTGTTTCACTTTTTGAATTTGGCGCAGAGATCGGCTCCGTGATAGATCGAGCGGAGCACGGCTCACTCGCACAGCGCGCGGGGGGGGGGGAGGGGTCCTGACGTTGCTGGATCCAAGGGACAAGGTAGGTAAAGTCCCCCTGCATTCAGCGATGTGGTCCCGAGTCTGGCTCTGGGTTACCGATTTTGGTATAAAATCTCCACCCCGAGCCAGACTCGGGAATACCACCAGCGGGGTTAAAGAAGAACTTAATTAAAATAGTTAATTAGAAATTGCAACTGTTACAACAATGAGCATTTTTGTCAGGAGCACGTAAAAACAGTATAGCATATTAAATGCAAGTGTCAGGAGTATATAATGTGCAGAATGCAGTGGATAAGATTGTGCCATGTACAACCAAGCATACAGAGTGAAGTAGTCAAGAGTATGTAATATACAAGCCAATTGCCATAGGCCTATCAATTCTGCAGTAAAGCCAGTAAATGGTGTGTACTACACAATACAACGTATAGAGTTTGGTGGTCACGAGTATGTAATGTTTATGTAATATTCACAGACTGTTAAATAATCCTGACCTTTGTATTCTATATGCTTTGCTGTAAATTATACACTTCTGACTGCTGCACTTTCAGCATACAGAGTGTAGAGGTTAAAATCGAATTGAAGCAAAAATGCCCAAATCCCTATTCCTTGCAAAAATCTCCCACCCAGACAATCTCTAACCCCCCCCACAGGCACTTTGAGTGAAAATCACCTTAAGCACAATTTTGTAATCGCCCTCAAGTAGCTCCTTACAAAAACTACCCCCACAAGGAAAAATTCCCCACCCCTTGCATCCCAAACCCCCCCTCACCTCTGCCCCCTAAACCCCCTCTACTCTACTCCCCAAAACCCTCTTCTCTACTCACTGTTGCACCCCAACCCCGCTCTTTGCTCACCCCAAATCTTCCCCTCTCTGCTCATATTATGCACCCCAAACCCCTCACACACATTTTCACCCCAAACTCCCCCCTTTCTCTTACCTTAGCAACCCAAAGTCAAGCTCTTTGCTCACCTTTGCACATAGCTGACTGGAGGGGGAGGGGGGTGGAGCAAACTTTTAAAAAAAGCAGCAAGTTGCAGCATCAAGTCTTAGGGCATTCCCCGGCACTAGTGACATCCATGTTCATAATCTTTATTAGAAATACATTTACATTCTATTGTGCTGTAGTGTGACCTAAAAAAGAGAATACATTTTTTACCCCTCCTTCTACTAAGAACCCATGTTCTCTAGGGAAAACATACCGTAACTTCTAGTTCTGTTGAATCCTTAGCTGAGAGTGGGACCATACACAGAAGACTTTTGCCAGTGGTTATGTATTACTGTGTGAGCAGCTTGAAGGATACACACTTCTCCAGCTCTCCAAAATGGGTTGTCTCTCCATCCATGTGCAGGAGCCTCTGGCTTAAGGGCCAGTTCACACTGGTGCACTGCAGGAAACCCTACAAATCCAGTGCAGGTTGCTGCATTGCACCTGACTCGCAGGCAGTTCACACTGCCTTCTGCAAACCACTGCGGCTGTCAATACAAAGTTAATGACACCCCCAGATTGGTTCGCAGATTGCAGTGGAAACTGTGAATTCATACAGGAATCGGATTGCATGGGTACGAACACCTATATGTAATCTGATTCTGGTAAGGACTAAAAAAAAAGGTCCTGCATAAGTTTGGTCTGAATGTGGTGCAAATTCAGCCTGTTTGTATGGCTGAATTCGCATCGCACAGACATCACATGTGATCTGCACAGCAATGTGGTGCAAATCAAATGCGATGTCTGGTACTGCACCAGTGTGAACCGGTCTTAATGCTGATCAGCAGAACACTCATCTCCAGCTTCAGACATCTTGAGCAGCTACCCTTTGAATGTGAATACTTGTTTTGACCCCTCCTTGGATAAGAACATCCAACTTATCACAGGCGGAAAAAGTATTCTTCTCCCCCAGAAAAAGGAGGGCAAATGCTTACAGAAGTAGATCTTCTACTTCTGAGGATAGGAAAGGTTACGTTTGTTCCTCTTAGACCTCCAGTTCCAAATCTAACCATTCTACTCAAACCTCTTCACAGTCCAACAGAAGTGCTCTGCATGGAAACCACTAGTTTTGGCATTGCTTCCTTCCTTTTGGGGGACTTTCTGGCTTCAGTAGACAGTCGGAATGCTTGCATGCGCATTTCCATCTTTCGTCCCTACAACACTATCTGCAGTTTGTGGCGGGTGATTAGCATTACCAATCTGTTGTCCTTCCCTTTGGTCTGTGCACAAACCCACATATTTTTAACAAGGAACTTGCCACGGTCTAATGCCGTGTACACACCACCAGACTTTCCAGCAGACTAGCTCCGAAGGGATTAGTCTGTCGGACAATCTGAACGTGTGTGGGCTAGTCCGATCATTTTTCAAAAAATAAATCCGACGGACCTAGAAATAGAACATGTTTCAAATCTATTAGATGGACTAAAATCGGGAAAACCATTCGTCTGTGCGCTGGTCTGATGGATCAAATACGACGCAAGGGTAGCTATTGGCTACTGGCTATATAACTTCCTTGTTTAGTCCATTTACGTCATCACGTTCAAAACTAACTGACTTTCGAACGGACTTAGTCCTTTTGTGTTTGGCCAAGTCCGTTCGTTCGGAAAGTCAGTCGTAACTCCTTCAAAAGTCCGTCGGGAAGACCGTCGGACCTAGTCTCCCGGAAAGTCCGGCCATGTGTACGTGGCATTAGCTGTACAATTTCCTGCTTAATTATCAATGATTCCTTTGTCAGACAATGTCTAGTTCACAATGCAGACTCTGCACAGTTTCAAATGGATCCTCAACCTTTTTGCTGGAACCTTCATATACTGTAGATTAGACTAACTGGGCCTGATGTTAGAATCATCTCTGTCCAGTGTCTTCCAGCCCTAGGACAAACTTTTGTCCCTCAGCTCTCTTACCCAGGCACTCAGGGCTCAAAGGAAACCTCTGTCTTGGGTCTAATGGTTTCCTCATTTGAGGCTGTACTGGACATCCACTTTTACTCCAGACTATTGTAACACAACATTCTGGCAGCATGGGATAAACAGACTCAGTCCTTGGACTGTCCCATGCGTCTCACCTACAGAGTCAGATTCCCCCTGGCATGGTGGATTTCCACCAGTTAAGGAAGCCCTTTCTACAAAAGGCATGGAAGGGTCTCACAACAGATGTCAGCCTATCAGGGTGGGAAGCAGTCCTCAAATGTCATGGTGATAGCCTACATATTCAAACTCCCTGCATACTGTGGGCCCTCCAGGATCATTCGGATCACCTGTCCCAAGGGCCAGTACACCATACTGCTTCTCAACTCTAGTTTTGAAAGCATAGTTCTGGAGGCCCAGGTCCTACGAGAGAGGGGCCTTTGAAATTCAGTCCCCCTACTCTCCTAAAGGCTGGGAAATCAATTTCTTGGAAGGTCTACCACACCTGAAAGGCCTGTTTTGCTTTATGCGAGGCATGAAAATTTTAACCTAGGAAGTACTCTGTGGGACATGTCCAGTCATTTCTCCAGTCTGCATCAACATCTGGCTTAAAGTACTCTCAAAGGGCAACTCTATGTCTTTCAATTCTCTTTTAGAGTCTGTTCTTATATCGTTCCGTAGTTAAGCACTTTGTGCAGCGTGTTGCATGCACCCCTTCTACCCATCTCCCATACTGTAGGACTATCAAAATAGATTTTTTTTTTTACTTACCAGTAAAATCTTTTTCTTGGAGCACAGTGGGAGAAACATGTCCTCCCCTCTGTTTTTATGACCTTCTTATTGCTTGCCACGAAACCAAGCTTGGAGTGGGAAGGGTTATATAAGAGGTTTCCCTGCAGTTTGCCAATCTCAATTAACTGAAGGTAGCTGCATATAATCGTGGTAAAGATTAAAGATACTGTGTCTTGTACTGTACTCCAAGACACAGATATAACTGGCAAGTCAAAAATCTGAAGTATATGTCTGGGGAAAAAAAAACACCAAAAATATTCTCCTTACATTTAAGTAGTAATTTTGCTTGCACATGATTAGATAATGGAAGTCAGCAGATGTTCATCTCACACATTCACTAAAGATAAGAGAAATGCCCTTATAAAGCTTATTTGTTTTTAGTAAATCAACCCCACTGTGTCATTTCAAACAGAAAGTTAGACACACACAGAATTTCTAACAAATCAATTGGTATTTCTATGTACTTGCTGCATTTTAAATTGTAAAGGGGTAAAGCACAGGAAAATGTGTGCATACTGCAGAGATGTACTATATATATATATATATATATATATATATATATACATACATATACATATATACACACACACACACATACACACATTATACAAGCACACATAGAACACTTTAAGTATTGCCCTTTTAAAAAACGCAGAGGATCTATGCATGCGGGCTAGAAAAATAAACTAGGCTTCCATATGTGAAGGCACTTGTCATGATAGGCATGCCTTAGAATTACTAGTTGCTATAAATATGTTAGCTTGTAACAGCAATGGTTATTCTGAGTGTATTATTATGGGTGTACATTTCATGGGCTGTAAAACTCCACCTAGTTACACATGCATATTTCTTCCTATTTAAGGATTTGTTATCTCCAACAAGTTGTATACAGTTTTGTCAATAGCTTTAATGTTTACAATATGCTTGCGATTTGTATAATCTGGCTTCCATGATTAAAAGAAACAAAGTGAGCAATCTCACACATCTTAGATTGTGTGCATTGGAATTATAGATATTAGCTGTAAATAACATATTTAAAGTTACAGCAGCAGCAAGAAAGGAGTATGAAGAGATTAAACACAAACTATTTATATAGGTTAGGCTTGTTTCTTTCTTTCTTTGGTAACAGCTTTACATCTCTACATTGGATGCATAAAAGGAGGTCTATAATAAGCCCCATATACTGTATGAACAATCAAGGCACTCATAAGACCACAGCCCCCAGACCCAATCATAGCTCAGCTGATCACTAAGGCTGGGTACTATACACTGAACCACAAACATATTGGGTTTTATGTCAGATGTCTCTCGCAAATGTTACGCATGTGTAAAAGTATAATAACACATTCTCATCTGTGATATCTACCCAACAGCCTAGACTGGACCCTTTAGATTTTGACCACATGCCTCAGGGCAACAATAACTATTTTGCAGCTGCTAGTGTTAATGAGTTTGTCCACCTTTGCAGCTAAATGTGAGAATCCATATCTTTTAGGGTATTCCTATTCTGACAGCACACCCAAACAAAATGTCTTACTTTTCTAGTTGTTTCTTTAAAGCAGTGTTATACACAACTAATATTAATAATAAATAATAATTTCTCAACATTTCAAGATGGCGAAGATATACTGCTGGATCTGGGGATCATTACACGGTAATCCCCGCTGTGGCAGTATCAAAAGAAATCGCAGACCAGAAGATCTTATCAGATCACCTGAACATGATTGTTGCGACCTCCCCTAAATGGGGAGCATTAATGTTTTTTCAAGTTTGACTGGTTAAAATCTACAAATAACAGTAGATCTAACACAGCCACCCCGTTGCACAAGAACAGTGGAATTTACCGCTCAACCTGAGCGCATACTTGAATAACCAATGTTGGGTTATTGTTTGTTGCTTACTGACAATTTTTCTATGAAACAGCAAAGTGTGGTACCTGTCTCCTCGGAAAGGGGGGAAGTCAGGGTCCCCCTGGGCCAGTGATTCAGGGCAGGTGGAACCAATGGGGCACCCGCCTGCCCGGGACTCGTGACCCTCGAGAGGAGGGGACAGGTGCAGTACACCCAAACGTTTTAAACGACTGCATCAGTCATAGTCTATTTCCTGTTTACCTATATATGGGTTTTTTGTTACTTGGGACGGGGCAGCCATACATGTCCCCCAATTGTGAGACTACTCTTCTTTTGAGAAGGATGGTACCCTCACACATTTCCGGACATTACAACCGGTTGGGGTTGATCCGCAAAATAGCGCTAACTCATTAATGCTTATTAAGAGAGATTATATGGGCCTAAGGCCGAATGTTCAATATTCTGTTATTCACCTAGCCTTTTTTTCTCCTCTCTCCTCTTCCCCCCCGAATTTTGGCTCCACGCTCCAACCTTGCAACTGGGTCCTGGCTGATATGGAAGCTAGACACAGCCATCCCAGGAACTAGATCAACTCACCATGTGACACAAGGTAAGAGTGCTCTGCCCTACCACGATGGCTAACGCATATTCCACTGTCTACTCAGTAATTACTCAGAATGTCCACGGATTTAATTCCTCAACTAAAAGAACAAAAGCTTTTCAATTACCATGCACAAAAAGCTGATGTTCTCGTATTGCAGCAAAACCATTTTTCTAAAACCTCGGCCCCCCGATACTTGAATATCAAATATCTACAATATTCCTTAGCCTCTGGCCCCACCAGAAAAGGAGGGGTGGTGGTTTGCTTCGCAAAAATAAACTCCCTTTTGCGCCCATCACTGTAGTTAAGGATAAAGGTGGCCGATATATTATGACAGTTGGACCAACTAGTGCCATTTATTTCATATTATGCCCCTAATTCTGGATATTGATATTGATGCCCAGAGTACAGGGACAGGTGATCATGGGAGGGGCAGCATCATACCGTTAGAGAGGATAATGGACAAATCGGACCCCACCAAAACAATCCTCAAGCGACCACAAACGGGTAGGTGCAAAGTAGTACCTGATCGATGCCTGGAGGGAAAGAACCCCTACAGTCAGAGATTATACGCACTTTTCGCAGGTGCACCATACCTATTCCTGAATTGATCACCTTCTAATGCGTACCCCCTTACTCCCATACATGACATCGGTAAAAATTGTATCTACCCCCTGGTCGGATCATTCTCCAATTATAAATTCCATTACGGGATTCTGGACCAAACCTCATCCCTCCCTATGGAGACTCAATGTAAGCCTACTAGATGACCCCATACTTTATACTGAAATTGAAAAAGAATTACAGGATTACATTCGGACCAATAAGTCGTTGGAGACGTCCACTGCGATAAATTGGGTGGCTCACAAAGCTACTGTATAGGGTAAATTGATCCAACTAGCAGCCAGAACAAAATGGTCACGAGAACAATCAAACAACTAGAAGCGAATCTAGACAAATTAATGAAAAAGCAGCACATGACCCCCCTTGGTTGACATAAGGCACAAGATAGACCACTCAAGCGGAAAAACATATTAGTTGGTCCAAACACAAATACTATACACTGGGAAACAAGCCAACCACACGGTTGGCTAGGAAGTTAGTACCCCGAATGTACACACCAACCCTACCTAAATTGCGACTACCAACAGGGCACCCTACTCAAAATCCTGAACTGATCCTCCGGGAATTCCACAAATTCTATGTCAGACTGTATAGCCAGCCAAACAAATATTCACAGACTAAGGCAGAAAAGTTCTTTCAAGACATCCTATTACCCAAACTTACACGTGCCCACGCAGAACTGATGGGCAAAGAATTTACAGAGTTAGAGATTAAGATGGCAATATAAACCGTACATCCTTCTAAAGCCCCAGGCCCAGACGGATTCTCTGGTCATTACTATAGAAAATATCAAGAGATCCTTACACCCCATTTATGCTCTTATTTTAACGACCTGAAACGAGGTAACAAAATCCCCAGACATGAGAATGCAGCATACTTACATATTTTACCAAAACCGGGAGAGGACCATGGGGACTGCTCCAATTATCGCCCAATTTCCTTGATTAACACAGATTTAAAAATGACAAAATCACTAGCCGTTAGATTAAACTTTTTCCTCCCACAATATATTCATCCTGACCAGGCAGGCTTTGTCCCAAACCGCCAGGCACCGGATTAGACCCGCAGGATAATAAATCTAATTTCAGCTATCCAATCTGATTGGGACTGCAAGGGACCTAGGAGGGGCATGCTGCTTTCATTGGACATCCAGAAGGCGTTCAACTCCCTATCCTGGGACTACTTGTTTGACGTGCTACGTCGCTTTGGGTTTGGAGAGCGCTTTCTGGCTCTCCTTCGGATGCTGTACGAAGCCCCAACAGCATCATTGAAAATCAGGGGATACTCTTCACAACCCCTTGATATTCAGAGGGGAACTAGGCAGGGATGCCCATTATCCCTGTTGTTATTCGCTCTAGCAATAGAGCCACTGGCAATAAAGATTCGGCTTGCCCAGATGTCAAGGGCATCGTTTGTGGGGACAGAGAACATAAGTGTTTACTGTTTGAAGATGACCTCCTGCTGGCGCTGTCATTACCTAACACTTCCCTCCCCAATCTCCATACATACCATACCGTTCTCTGAAATCTCGGGTCTAAAAATCAACTACAACAAATCCAGAGCGCTGAACCTCTCTTTACAGAGTTCCACTCAGAAAACTCTAGAACAATCCTATCAATTCCTATAGGAGGCAGAAGCTCTATCATATTTAGGAATACGACTAACTCCATCTATACAAACCCTATACAAACATAACTATCCTGCACTGTTCAAATGGCTGACTGAGGATCTGGCCAGATGGCAGATTTACCCCCCATCGTGGTTCGGCAGACTACACTCAATAAAAATGTATATATTACCAAAGACTCTCAAGGACGCAGAAATTCCAATCACCCCATAATCCGCTCGTACCTCTATTGAGAAATAGACAATTCACCCCGGGTCTCACTCCCCCCGCATTTGAATGGTGGACCAATAGGGGCCTAATACGGATAGCAGATCTCTGTGACCACATAGGCATGCTATCTAAAAAGACTCTGATAGAAAAATATCAAAGGCCTGATACTGAAAACTGTACTCACCCAAATATATCATTATATACAAAACCCTAACACGCAAGGGCGATTTAGCGACAATGACTCCAATAGAACACTTGTGTCGACAATATGACAAACTCAGGGGCCATATATCTGCTATATATACGATTTTGACACATATCTTGGTAAAGCTGAACTATATGACTCAATGGGAACAGGATTTTCAAGAAACTCTAGATATTGAGGAGTGGCACTCGATAACGGTAGCAGCATCTCGATTGCTTACCAATACCTCCATTATAGAGGCCAACTATAAGGTTTTATTAAGATGGTATATGGTACCGGCCAGACTGGTCACCTTTGTACCCGGAGCCACCCCGGGGTGGTTTCGTGGATGCGGCCAAGTGGGAACAGTATATCATATATGGTGGACATGCCCCAAGGTCAGAAGATTTTGGATTAGGGTCTATAACTTTATATATACCTTCACCCAGATTAATTTGGTGAAGTCCGCGAAGCATGCACTCCTGGGTGGCAGGGTAGCTGAAGCCTTAAACATTTTTTATATTCATATCAGCCAAAATCACGATAGCAAGAAACTGGAGGTCTGCTGCTCTGCCATTTGATCAACTCAAACACAAAATGTCATGGCTTACGTTAAATTAAAGATTGACAGCAATTTTAAAGGATAAGATGAAGTTGTTTAACAAAATATGGGACCAATGGATCAGATACCTAACAAATGATCCCAGGATGATCACAAACCAGAAACCTTTCTGAAGGGCAAGCCAAGGAGCGTGGAGCCCCCCACCCCTCGCCCCTCTCTTCTCTAACTCCCATTCCGAGTTCTAACCTCTACTAAAGGGCGGCACAGTGGTGTAGTGGTTAGCACTGTCACCTAGCAGTAAAAAGGGTCGCTGGTTCAAATCCCAACCACGACACTACCTGCCTGGAGTTTGCATGTTCTCCTTGTGCCTGCGTGGGTTTCCTCTGGGTACTCCGGTTTCCTCCCACACTCCAAAGACATGCAGGTAGGTTAATTGGCTTCTGTCCAAAATTGGCCCTAGTATATGAATGGGGACCTTGGATTGTGGGCTCCTTGAGGGTAGGGACCAGCATGAGTGTGCAATGTACTATGAAACTATAAAGTGGAGTGCCCCCCCCCCCCTTATATTTTTAATCAACCTCTTTTCCTCCCTCGGCAAGGCACCAAACCACTGGGGTCAGGATGGCGCTCCCCCTATGAACCGGAAAACCAGACTTCCCCAATAGAGAGATGGGGAGCTGGGGTTTCCCAGTGGGTGGGGCGTATTCCGAGGCCTATGATATAGAGCATGCACAATGCCGCAGTAAAAGAGGTAATGTTCACAGTTGAGGAAATTGTAGGATATGGTATATACGCCATAATACTAGAATAAACAAAGTACGGTTTATACCGGGATATGATAATTGGCCTCAACCACTAAAGGAGGATTCCTTATGTATATTGCATTGTATGTATAATGTATTGAGCATACTGTACAACACTCAATGCGATGCATATCACTTGTTTTGTAAAAACTTTAATAAAAACCACTGAACCATAAAACAATCTTACAGTAGAATCATTAAAACCTGCCCTACTTGTCTACCACTGAGGGACAATTAATTTCATGTGCAAACTGTTAATATCTGGGTACCCAAACAAAGAACTCTTTGCAAATATTTTCAATGTCTTGGACTGCTGCTTAAACCATTTAGTAGTTATTACCAATCATTAGTAAAATTCAACTCTGACAATTACAGAGGAACGTTTAAGGACACAGATCACTTTTTACTAAAAAAAAAAAAAAAAAAAAATCTAATGACAGCAGACTTTTATTTAATCATTGTCACAGCATGAGTCACCAAAAGTATAGTTATTCTTCATGCAAAATGAATAATAATAACATAGTCTTTTACCACAGCTAATAAACCAGTGCTGTCTCTGTATTAAACTGAGCACAGTATAAAAGTGTTGCTTAAAAGAATGACAACCCTATTCAAGAATATGAGCCTAGTAGATTAGCTATGTAAATCCAAAAGAAAGCGCAGGCAGTATGTTTTTTACAGTAATAGACACAGCTGTTTAAAGCGGAGGTCCACCCTAAAGTGGACCTTCCGCTCATCGGAACCCTCCCCCCCTCCGGTGCCACAATCGGCACCTTTCAGGGGGGAGGGGGGTGCAGTTACCTGGATAATCCAGGTAACTGCACCCACTTCCGGGATAGCTCGCTGCGGAAAGGGGTGTAACTTACACCCCTTTCCGCAAGTGCCCGCCCCTTCCCGCAAGTGCCCCGCTGCCTGCTGGGAAACACACAGATCCCAGAGGCAGCGGGGAGTGTCCTTATTGCGCAGCACGATTCGCGCATGCCGAAAGGCTCCATTTCCTGATTCCCATACCCAAGATGGCGGCGGCAGGACCCGACAGGCGACCTAGAGATCGGCTTTGGGTGCCGACATCGCGGGCGCGCTGGACAGGTAAGTGTCACTATTTTAAAAGTCAGCAACTGCAGTATTTGTAGCTGCTGGCTTTAAAAAAAAAAAAAAAAACGCGGAGTCCCTGTGGACTCCCGCTTTAATACAGTTGAATGGGGTAATGGGGGACTTTCCCAAAATTCTAAAGAAAAGAATTGTTAGGAGGGCAGCATAAATAACTTAAGCACCAAAATAACATATATCAGTAGCCTCATGTAATAAAAAGAAAAATTGTCCCTTGCTTTAGCACTTTGCATTTGGAGCAATGTTTTAACCACTTAAGGACCTGGAAATTTCCCCCTTTAATGACCAGGCCATTTTTTGCGATACAGCACTGCGGCGCTTTATCTGACAATAGCACATTCGTGCGACGACATACCCAAACAAAATTTACTTTTTTCCCCAAAATAGAGCTTTCTTTTGGTGGTATTTGATCACCTCTGTGGTTTTTATTTTTATTTTTTTGTGCTATAAACAAAAAAAATAGCGACAATTAAAAACAAAAACAAAAAAAAAAACATTTTTTACTTTTTGCTCTAATAAATATCCAAAAAAACTAATTTTTTCTCATCAGTTTAGGCCAAAATGTATTCTTCTACATATTTTTGGTAAAAAAAAAAGAAAAAAATGCAATAAGCACATATTAATTGGTTTGCGCAAACGTTATAGCGTCTACAAAATAGAGGATAATTGTTTTACAAGTAATGGTGATGATCAGTGATTTTTAGCGGGACTGCGACATTGCAGTGGACAGATCGGACACCTAACTGACATTTTTTGACATTTTTTTGGGAACCAGTGACATTATTACAGTAATCAGTGCAAAAAATATGCACTGTTATTGTACTTATGACACTGGCAGGGAAGGGGTTGACACTAGGGGCCATCAATGGGGTTAAATGTGTTCCCTGCAGGTGTTTATTAACTGTATAGGGGACTGTGTTACTGGGAAAATACACAGATCCGTCTTCCTGCACAGCAGAAAGGCAGGATCTGTGTGATCTACCCTGTCAGAACAGAGATGTGTCTTGTTTGCACAGACAGATCCCCATTCTGTCACTGCGGCGAACAATCATAGGTGGCCAGCGAACATTGAGTCTGCCCCACCCACTGATTGGCTCCCCCGCTGTCCGGTGTGCCCACAAATAATCGTGTACGAGCCAATGTACAATGATTTGTGGGAACCAGCCACATTGCCACAGTGGCTGGTCCTTAACCCCTTCCCGACCAGCCATCACAGATAATACTGCGGGAAGGTTGGCTCCCCTGGGCGAGCTGTCGTAGCTATTCGTCGGCTCGCTTTCAGACCACTAGGGGCACGCGGGCCAGAGCCGATGTGCCAGCCCGGTAGTCAAGATAAGCGCTGGGCACCCGCGATGGCTCCACACAAAGACAGAATGGAGATCTGTCAATGTAAACAGACAGATCTCCGTGCTGTTAGGGGAGAGGAGACTGATCTGTTGTTCATACTAAGTATGAACAACGATTGGTCTCTCACCAAGGCAGTCCTATCCCCCCCACAGTTAGAATCGCTCCCTACGACTCACAGTTAACCCCTTGATCACCCCTACTTTTAACTCCTACCCTGCCAGTGTCATTTATAAAGTAATCAGTGCATTTTTATAGCACTGATCGGTGTATAAATGTCATTGGTCCCAAAAAGTGTCAAACGTGTCCGATCTGTCCCCCACAATGCCGCAGTCCCAATAAAAATTGCAGATCACTGCCATTACTAGTAAAAAATAATAATAATTAAATAATGAATTAATAATAAAAATGCCATAAATCTATCCCCTATTTTGTAGACACTATAACTTTTGCGCAAACCAATCAATATACCCTTATTGCAATTTTTTTAAGTATACATATTGGCCTTAACTGAGGAAGAAATTTGTTTGTTTGTTTGTTTTTTTAAATTGGAGATATTTATTATAGCAAAAAGTAAAAAATATAGTTTTTTTTTTTCAAAATTGGCGCTCTTTATTTGTTTATAGCGCAAACAAAAAAAATTGCAGAAGTGATCAATTACCACCAAAAGAAAGCTCTATTTGTGGGGAAAAAAAGACATAATCTTTTGCAACGCAGTGCCGAATTGCAAAAAATGGCCTGGTCATTAAGGGGGCTTAAGTGGTTAAGTGGTTCGCACACAATAAAATCAGTATTTTTTTGCTAGAAAATTACTTTATAAATTACTTTTAAAATATAAATATACTAAAAGTAGAAAGCCTAGAGTGTAAAATGGTAGCAGTTGAAATTTTTAGGAAAAAATATAGTAAAATTCATTGTAAGCACACAAACACAAAATTAATACCTATTTTCTGGTAAAATATAGTTCTGTAAAGTAAATAAATAGCAAACATGTCAAGACTCAATGGCAAAAAACGACAACACCAAACATTTTTCAAAGCTGACACTTTAAAAGCCTTTACAGGTTATCAGGTTAGAGTTAAACATTAATTATGGCTCTACAATAAGGCTGCTCTCACACTGCTCCATTGCAAAAATGCATATGCATGCATTTTTGCAGCATTTCTTGTGTGTTTTGCAACCTGTGAAAAAAGGACTTGTGACTTAAAAAATGCACCAAGATCGCAGCTGAGGGTGTGTTTTTGAGGCGTTTTGGCTGCATTTTTCATTAATTTCAATGGGATGACGCATTTTTGGGGCTGCACCAAAAATGCAGCATACAGGACTTATAAAAACGCAACTGACCGTTGTAACAAGTTCCATAGGATTTAATGGTCATGTATTTTTCTTACGCTTTTGGTAAGGCAAAAACAGAAGAAAAACTGATCAGTGTAAAAGGACCCTTAACCTCCAAGGCAGTTTTTCCCGAGTGTGGCTCTGGGTTAAATTTCACTACCATTAGCGGTAACCCCGAGCCACACTCGGGATTACATTGCAGGATCCTGCTGCAGGTTACTTACCATGTCCCCAGGATCCTGCAATGTTCCTCCCGCTGTGTTTGCGGGCTGTGTCCTCCGCCCGATGCCTCTGTGTGTCAGGTTACATTCCCTGCGAGCATTGTGAAGCACGGGCCGGAGCCCAGCGGCAAATAAAAAAAATCGAAAATTCACAACACATACAGTACACTTAACCGCTTCCCGACTGTCTCACGCCGATATATACGTCAGCAGAAGGGCACGTACAGGCAGAATCACGTACCTGTACGTTGCCCTTTAAGAGGCGGTGGGGGCGTGGGAAAGCTCCGTGAGTCCGGTCGCGGGTCCTGCGGACTTGGTCGCCGTGGGGATTCCCACGATCGCATCGCGGAGAGGAAGAACGGGGAGATGCTAAAGTAAACAAGCATCTCCCTGTTCTGCCTAGCAACAGTGACACTGATCTCTGCTCCCTGTAATTGGAACAGAGATCAGTGATCTGTAAAACACAGCCCTGCCCCCCACAGTTAGTAACACGCTCCTATGACACACTTAACCCCTACACTGCCACCTAGCGGTTAACCCCTTCCCTGCCAGTGTCATTTACACAGAAATCAGTGCATTTGTATAGCACTGATTGCTGTATGACAATGGTGCAAAAAATGTCCGATGTGTCCGCCATAATGTCGTAGTCACAATAAAAATCACAGATCACCACCATTTAAAAACGTATATATTAATAAAAATGCCATAAAACTATCCCCTATTTTGTAAATGCTATAACTTTTGCACAAACCAATCAATAATCGCATATTGCGATTTTTTTTACCAAGAATACGTATCGGCCTAAACTGAGGAAAATTTTTTTTTAATATATATTTTTGGGGGATATTTATTATAGCAAAAAAGAAAAAAATAATGCGTTTTTATTCAAAATTGTCGCTCTTTTTTTGTTTATAGTGCAATAAAAAAACACAGGGGTGATTAAATACCACCAAAAGAAAGCTCTACTTGTGGGAAAAAAAGTATGTCAATTTTGTTTGGGAGCCATGTCGTATGACCACGCAATTGTCAGTTAAAGCGGCGAAGTGCCGAATCGCAAAAAAATGCTCTGGTCAGGAAGGGGGTAAATTCTTCCAGGGCTGAAGTGGTTAATACCGTAATGCATCTTATATGCTTACTGTATTAACTTAGTAATGCATCATTATTAACTGTATTAACTTAGTAATGCATCACAGATTACATTACTGTATGAAATCATTTCACATCCCTTTTGCCCCTAGTGCTTTGTCCAGTGCCCTGCATGTAGTTTTATATTATATATGCTGTTCTTTCTGCCTGGAAACTTGAGATCCAAAAGGTAAGCCAATGAGGAGGGAGTTGCAGTAGTCAAGGCGAGAGATAACCAGGGAGTGAATCAGGAGCTGACATGTGGGGATGGGTGGATGGTTGTGCCATTGCTCTTGACAGAGAAGTCAGGGGAAGAGGCACATGGGGGAGGAAATATTATAAGCTTGGTTTTGGACAAGTTGAGTTTGAGGAAGTGTTGTGACATCCATACAGATATGTCTGTTAGCATGTTGATGCGTGAGGAGACTGATGGAGTCAGTTGAGGGGTGGAGAGATAGATTTGTGTGTCGTCAGCATAGAAATGATATTTCAGCTGACCCAGGGAAGAGGTGTAGATTGAAAATAAAAGAGGTCCAAGAACAGAACCTTGGGGAACCCCGACAGAGAAGGGAAGAGGAGTGGAGGAAGTAGAATTGTAAGTGACACTGAAGGTGCGTTGGGATAGGTAGGATGAGAGCCACTGAAGAGCACAGTCACGGAGACCATGGGAGTAAAGTTTATTTTTGAGGAGGGGGTGCTCAACCGTGTCAAAGGTAGCTGAAAGATCTAGAAGTAGGAGTACAGATTAGTGTCCCCTGGTTTTTGCAGTTAGTAGGTCATTTGTGAGTTTTAAAAGAGCAGTTTCTGTGGAGTGTTGAGGGCGAAATCCAGATTCAAGGAGATCAAGAAGGTTCTTCTTAATGAGGTGGTCACTCAGTTGGTTGAAAACCAGGAGTTCAGAGGAAAAGAGGAAAAGGGTAGCAAGGAGAAAGGGTGTAGGTTGTTAAGATTGGTAGGGTCCAGTATGTGGGTGACCAGTGCATGTTTTAGAGCATTGGGGAAAATGCCAGAGGTGAGGGAGACATTGAAGATGTGGGTTAAAGAGTGTAGGATAGAGTCAGAGGGCGACCGTAGTGTTTGAGAGGGAATAGGGTCCAGGGGGCAGGTGGAAAGGTGGAAAGGTGGGCGTTAGAAAGGAGTTTAGCAACTTTGTCTGTCAATGTTTATAATTTTTATTATATTATAATTTATGATTTTGTGTTTCAAACTTTATCATACCTGGGATATCTACTAGACTCTTGTTTGCACAGATTTAAGTGTATTATTGCTAAGAATTACAGGCCTACAATATAAAACGGCAAATTTCTATGCAAAACAATTGTATCGCTTTGAGACGCAATAATCTGACATAATCATACTGCCAGGGTGGCTACACACGATTCGATTATCGGACAAATTTTTGTCAGTTTTTTGTATGCTGCTAGTCTCATACCGAAAGTGAAGAGGTTACTCACCATACGAAATTTCTCGCACGACAGAATTCAACGTCAGAAGTGATGTAATGTGTTGAAGTGTTTTTTTTATGTGTTCTTTAGTTTCTGAGTATGCGTAGTCTTGCTCTTATGATTTTTTTTCGCCCGAAAACTGTACTAATTAAATGAAAATTGGATGTTGTGTTCACATCCAACAAAAATTTTAAAGCCTGCACATCCAGTTTTTGTCATCCGAAAATTTGTAATCGGCTGTTGAAAGGACCATACTAACGATCAGAAAATTAACAGTTCGTTCATCGGATGAAATTTTACTTCCGATTTTCTGATCGTGTGTACGGGCCTTCACTGCTCTCACTCTGATGTGTGTGAGGATACCTCACATGTGAAGCAATCGCTGTTCACATACACATGTGGGACATGGTGGGGGTGTTTTATTATAATATTTTTATTTAATTACATTTTTTTAATGTATTTTTTAAATTTACCTTTATTGCTATCACAAGGGGAGTAACATGCCTCTATTAGACACAGAGAGGCCGCAGGTTCTCACCATAGAGACATCAGGGGTCTATTAGAGCAACAATGTCTACCCTGCCCTCCACTGCAGCTATAGTAGCCAGGGAATGACAGTTCTGAAACCAGAAGTGACAAAATGGTAGTCGCTTTTGGGTTCATCAGTCACAGAGTAGATGGAGGAATGGATCCTTGATCTCCTCCTGCTGTCGGGTCACTTTACCATGGGAGAGCCCAGGATTCACTATGGGCAATAGCAGCACTGCTCGCTACTGTAGAATGACAATGGCTATAGAGTCAACCAGATAACTTTTTTGCCAAACAGCTGATCACTGTGTGAAAAAACTGACACCAATCTCATGGCTACAGTTGCAGTCATGAGCTTGTTTTAACTACCTCGAGTCCAAAATGTTTCAAAAGGACATAAGGAAGTGAATCAGAGTACAATCTACTCTGGTAGCATGCATAATATACGTGGTTGAAAAAAATTATTGTTGCAAAAGTTTAACCTTTTTTTTGGAAGCCAAAATCTAGTTGTAAACCCTTGTGATCTGAATTCCTAAAAATATAGCATGCTTATAACATGATACAAATGTCCCCTGTGTTTATTTTGGTAGACCCACCATTTGTCTCACTATTCCCAACCCATGTGTATTTTATAGAGGCCCTACAAATAGGCTTTCATATTGTCAGGTCACCTGAGACCAGGTGACAGATGCACACCGTTGGGAGTCAGGAGTGCACCACTAAGGTAGTGGACCCTAGGGCTGTCTGCTGTGGATGGAACTCTGGGTGGTTCAGGAAAGCAGGTCCACTGGAGCACCAACATGGATCCCACTGGGAGCTACAGCGTAAGATTCCCCAGGGCATGGAGTCTAAGAGCCAGCAGGTGTTCACCAAAGCCTCTAGTGGAGAGGATGGACTGCGCTGCAACTGGCTCCAGATTGCGGCCCCAAGTTACTGGAGGATAGAAAGGAAACACCAGTCCATGACAACGAGGGATAGTCAGGAGATAAGCCAAAGGTCAGGGCAACTAGCAGACAAGGATAGACAAAGAACACGCCAAAGGTCGGGGTAACAAGCAGGTAGATAAACCAAAGAACAGGCCAAGATCGGTAAACAGAAACAGACGTGGAGCACACGGCAAGAAGAACACAGAAAGCCAAACACACAATATTACTTGGGCAAGGGAGGCTTGGAGAGCACAGTGTTAAATAGTGTATCCTGTAGTGGATAGGGTGGAGCCATGCTGATAGACTATTACATGCAGGTGTGGGAATGCAGGCCCTAAGGTTGAACAGAGACCAGAGGTAAGCAGACAGACAGGGCATGAAGGTATTACTGGTGATTCATGACACATATGATAGCCACTGTGATGTGTTTGACAATTTGGGGTTTATTTACTAAAACTGGAGTGTGCAAAATCTGGTGCAGCTCTGCATAGAAACTGATCAGCTTCCATTTTTTTTGTCGAAGCTTAATTGAACAAGCTGAAGCTGATTGACTACCATGCACAGCTCCCTCAAATTTTGCAATCTCTAGTTTTAGTAAATCAGCCCCTATATGTCAATATTTATTTTAATAAAATCTATATGTAACAATTTTGTCCTAGTTTTATTATTGAGAGTCACTCAAACTCATCACAGTGGTAAACTGATCAGCTTATTATATAAAGTTTAGACAGGTTAGCACTTATAGGAATCATCTAATATGCGTGTCAATATTTTGTTTTATTTTTCTTTTATCTAATTTGATCTACAGCATTTGAAGGAATTTTCTTTCGATGGATCAAAATTAAAAAATTTGAATATTTTCAACACATTTTCAATAAACAAACCCTAAATCATAAATCCAATTCAAAACAACTGTGCGACACAACAAAGAACAAGATCAATTTTGGTCTAATTTTAAAGGATTTTATAGAAAACAAAAAACATTTATTGACCGAGCCACCTATTTTATGCAATTTATTTTTAATTGGCTTCTTTAACTAATGAGATTGTTATATAGAATGATTGTATTTTTGTGTATATAGACAGCTTAAAAGCTTCCTGCCGGTCCATTATTTTAAAACACACTAAATTAGTTGATTGGTTAGCAAATAGATAAGCACTGAGGGTGGGATTTGGTTTGGGTTTTGTACAAGGGTAATCATATTGTAAATTATTGCCTAAATGTATACTATAATTTCCATTTCTGAAATGTGGTATATACCGTAAATGACTTTCTAAAAAAATTGTTAGACCATTGGAAAATCTATTTTATAACATACATCACCTGAATATTCATGTCATGTGACAAAAAGAGAATCACTAATCACCAAGTTGTTCTACCTTATTATGAAATTAATAAATTTGATTTTCAGGGACCTAATCAGGGTCCTGAGAGTCACTGCACAAGTGGTTTAATTTGTTTCCATAAACAGGGTCACTCAGGTACATAATTTGATCTGTAGAACAGTCTAAATATAAATCAATAATTTTTATAATGCCAGTTTAGGAGCCAGATTTTGGGTCGCCGTGTTCCGCCACTAAGATGTGACAATGTTGGCATTAACAGTGTGATAGCAATGTTTTCATAATAATCATTCATTTTTGCCATGTTATTAGATTAAAGAATATGTGCACTTGAAACAAAAGTATTTGTTTCCATTCAGATCCACAGGCCCTCAGTTTCCAGGTCTGTCTGAACATTGCAGTCCTATATAGTTCTTTGGAACCTTAGCCCTGTCATCTTTGCCCTCAAGATTTCAGACAGGATCAATTAATATTTTTGTGAACAAATAAGGGAAGTTCATGGTTAGGGTTTACCTACACACTATTACAGGAGTCAACAACCCCCGGGCTGTGGACCGTTGCCAATCCTTAGCCTGTTGATGACCGGGGAACCACAAGAGGACATACAGACTGAGCACAGCCTCTGCCCTGCCAAAGATACACATGGTAAGCAGAGGAGGCAGAGATTAGAATAGGGAGAGAGCAAGGGGCGGGGGCAGACTGCAAGGGCACAGTGATGGAGGTCGTTGTGATTGCTAGGGGTACTAACTAATATAAAGGGGACTGAACTGTAAAGGGGCACTGTAATTATTAAAGTGCCCTTTTACAGTGCAGTCCCCTTTATATCACAGTGCCCCCTTTACAGTACATTCCCTTTTACATCACAGTGCCCCCTTTACAGTGCAGTCCCCTTTATATCACAGCCCTCCTTTACATTACAGTGCCCCCTTTACTGAACAGTCCCTGTTACATTAATGTAAAGGGCAATGTCAAGTAAAAGGGACTGCACTGTAAAGGGGCACTGTGATGTAAAGGGGGACTGTGATGTGAATGGTAACTTAGGACACTGCTATAAAGGGGGGTTGTGGTGTGAAGGGGGGCTGAGGACAGACTCTGTGAACATCCCATTCCCCATCCCGTCCATCAAACCCCGCCCCGCCCTGGGAAAATTGGTTGTCATGAAACCAGTCCCTGGTGCCAAAAAGCTTGATGATCGCTGCTTTATATTACACCTGTTGTGAGAGAATGACTAAGTTGCCATTTCTGACTTGGCCCAGAACAAGCCTACTGTGAATTAGTGTCAGAATTACAATATCTCACAAATGTGAGTACGCCCCTCACATTTTTGTAAATATTATTATATGTTTTTATGTGACAACATTGAAGAAATGACACTTTGCTACAATGTAAAGTAGTAAGTGTACAGCTTGTATAACAGTGTAAATTTGCTGCCCCCTCAAAATAACTCAACACACAGCCATTAATGTCTAAATCGCTGGCAACAAAAGTGAGTACACCCCTAAGTGAAAATGTCCAAACTGGGCCCAATTTGCCATTTTCCCTCCCCGGTGTCATGGGACTCGTTAGTGTTACAAGGTCTCAGGTGAGAATGTGGAGCAGGTGTGTTAAATTTGGCGTTATCGTTCTCACTCTCTCATACTGATCACTGGAAGTTTAACATTGCGCCTCATGGCAAAGTACTCTCTGAGGATCTGAAAAAAATAATTGTTGCCCTACAAAAAAATGGCTTAGGCTATAAGAAGATTGCCAAGACCCTGAAATTGAGCTGCAGCATGGTGGCTAAGACCACACAGTGGTTTGACAGGACAGGTTCCACTCAAAACACCCTCGCGATGGTTGACCAAAGAAGTCGAGTGCACATGCTCAGCGTCATATCCAAAGGTTGTCTTTTGAAATAGATGTATGAGTGCTGCCAGCATTGCTGCAGAGGTTGAAGGGGTGGGGGGATCCGCCTGTCAGTGCTCAGACCATATGCCACACACTGCATCAAATTGGTCTGCGTGGCTGTCGTCCCAGAAGGAAGCCTCTTCTAAAGATGATGCACAGAAAGCCCGCAAACAGTTTGCTGAAGACAAGCAGACTAAGGACATGGATTACTGGAACCATGTCCTGTGGTCTGATCAGGCCGTGACAAATGTATTTGGATCAGATGTTGTCAAGCGTATGTGGCAGCATCCAGGTGAGGAGTACAAAGACAAGTGTGTCTTGCCTACAGTTGAGCATGGTGGTGGGAGTGTCATGGTCTGGGGCTGCATGAGTGTTACCAGCATTGGGGAGCTACAGTTTATTGAGGAAACCATGAATGCCAACATTTACTGTGACATACTGAAGCAGAGCATGACCCCCTCCCTTCGGAGACTGGGCCGCAGGGCAGTATTCCAACATAATGACCCCAAACATACCTCCTTGCTAAAGAAGCTGACGGTAAAGGTAATGGACTGGCTAAGCATGTCTCCAGACCTAAATCCTATTGACCATCTGTGGGGCATCCTCAAACAGATGGTCTAGGAGCGCAAGGTCTCTAACATCCACCAGCTCCGTGATGTTGTCATAGAGGAGTGGAAGAGGACTCCAGTGGCAACCTGTGAAGCTCTGGTGAACTCCATGCCCAAGAAGGTTAAGGCAGTGCTGGAAAATAATGGTGGCCAGACAAAATATTGACACTTTGGGCCCAATGTGGACCAAAGTGTTTCACTTAGGGGTGTACTCACGTTTGTTGCCAGTGGTTTAGACATTAATGGCTGTGTGTTGAGTTATTTTGAGGGAACATCACATTTATTCTGTTATACAAGCTGTAAAGCTGTACACTCACTACTCACTCACTACTTTACATTGTAGTAAAGTGTCATTTCTTCAGTGTTGTCACATGAAAAGATATAATAAAATATTTACAAAAATGTGAGGGGTGTACTCACTTTTGTGATATACTGTATTAAAGATACTATGGTGTATGAAAGCTATAAAGCATTATTAATCAAAAGTTAATTAAGTATTTATTTGTCTGTGTAAGGAAACTGGAGTGTCTAAAATACACCCATCTAGAAGGGTCCCCTAGCCAGTGCTTCAAATGAGCTGTGCCAACCACCAAGTCAATGTGCTGTCTTACTGCTTGTTACCCTATGGACACCACTGTTTATTAAAAGGTTATGCATCCTGTGGGGTGGAATTTGTATACTATAAATTATGATTATTATTTTCCAATGTCAACATGTTGTACAAGCCAGACATTATTCTATGAACTAATATAAAGGTGATTTTCTGTACTTTGTTTCCAGACATGTTTACATACCTATATGACGATTGCATCACAGCACTAAGTGAAGCAATCAGTCGCCTGGCAACGCACAGGATCTTTTTCTACAAAATATGTGCATTTTGTGTTACTTACCACCAAGATTCATGCCAGCCTGGAGACACTTCTGTAATCTACATGCAGGACAGTTCTTCCTCCGAATCTTGTCAATAATGCAGTCGTTCCTTCCCGCACAGAGATAACTGTGCTGCCCTGCAAATACATAAGCAACAATTATTTTCTATCTCGATGGTTTCACATCTCAAGTGCATGCACTGCTTTGTAAATCCTCACTTCAAGATTAATAAGATTAAAAAAAGATGAGTCAGTCAAAACTGATGAGAAATGGGGAACGTAGTGACATCGAAACAAGAACTTGGACAGAGTACAGGAAAATAGAGACAGTGATGGATACAATGCGGCGTACAGTGAAATATATATGCTTGAGAGACTGTAATTTAACAAAGAAGAATAATTTACATTTCATATAATAATGTCATTTACTGTGGAATCTTCTCTATTACCCTGCTTTTCCCTACCAACTCTGAATAAACAGTTATAAAGCACATCTGAATTGCAGACATGCAGGGGTAAACAAAAAATAGATTTAAAACCCACACATATCAGTTCTTTCTAACAGCACTGTAATAATGTAGCGTCATGTATGCACTGGTTTTAAATCACTTAAGTTACATAGGTGTTGTGCACATTAAAAGAGGCTTTCAAACACAGCAATGCTTTCCACTGCACACTATCAGTTAAAGTATATCTATATCGTTTTAGTTCTGAATACAGTAGGGATGGATTAGAACCTCTGATAGGCTTTTATTGGTGTCCGTGTCCTAGCTGGAAAGATTTACTCTCTGTTTGTCCTAGTGACCACCAGGACTGAAATCGAGCAAAAATTTGAATTCTGAAACAGGAGTAGAGGGGAAATTATCCAATAACAACATAGTTCTGGTTACAAATAAGAGAGGCTATAATTTACTTTGAAGAGATCTCTTCTCACTTCTTGTGTCTCAACTATAGAAGTAAAAGTAAATCTTCAGAATTGAACACAGGCAGCAAAAAGACAAAAAACTTGTCAGGGGTTTTTACCATTCTTTACTCTACCCAAAAAGTAAAAAAAAAGTATGGGATTTAGATACACTTTTATGTAACTAAGAATATACAGTGCATCCGGAAAGTATTCAAATTCATTATTTTCCTCAAACTTCTATAAACAATACTCCATGAAGGCTACATGAAAGAAGTTTGAAATCTTTGCAAATTTATTAAAAATAACGAAAAAAAATTAAAAATCACACGTACATAAGTATTCACAGCCTTTGCTTTCCCACTCAAATTTGAGCTTTCCACTGATCATCCTTGAAATGTTTCTACAACTTGGGAGTCCACCTGTGGTAAATTCAGTTGATTGGACACGATTTGGAAAGGCACACACCTGTCTATATAAGGTCCCACAGTTAACAATGCATGTCAGAACACAAACCAAGCCATGAAGTCCAATGAATTGTCTGTAGACCTCCGAGACAGGATTGTATCAAAGCACAGACCTGGTGAAGGGTACAGAAAATTTTATTTCTGCAGCATTGAAAGTCCCAATGAGCACAGTGGCCTCCATCATCCATAAATGGAAGAAGTTTGGAACCACCAGAACTTTTCCTACAGCGGGCCGCCTGGCCAAAACTGAGCGATCGGGGGCGAGGTGACCAAGAACCCGATGGTCACTCTGACAGAACTCCAGCGTTTTTCTGGGGAGAGAGAAGAACCTTCCAGAACAACCATCTCTGCAGCAATCCACCAATCAGCCCTGTATGATATTGTGGCCAGACAGAAGCCACTCCTCAGTAAAAAGCACATGACAGCCAACCTGGAGTTTGCCAAATGACACCTGAAGGACTCTCAGACCATGAGAAACAAAATGCTCTGATCTGATGAAACAAAGATTGAACTCTTTGGCATGAATGGCAAGCTTCATGTCTGGAGCAAACCAGGCACCACTCCTCCCCTGGCCAATATCATGCAGTGGGGATGTTTTTCAGTGGCAGGAACTGGGAGACTAGTCAGGATCAAGGGAAAGATGAATGCAGCAATGTAAAGAGACATCCTTGATGAAAACCTGCTCCAGAGTGCCCTGGACCTCAGACTGGAGCAAAGGTTCATCTTCCAACAGGACAACGACCCTAAGCACACAGCCAAGATAACAAAGGAGTGGCTGGGGGAAACACAGCCAGAGCACAGACTTGCACCCAACTGAACATCTCTGGAGGGATCTGAAAACGGCTGTCCCCATCCAACCCGATGGAGCTTGAGAGGTCCTGCAAAGAAGAATGGGAGAAACTGCCCATAAGTAGGTGTGCCAAGCTTGTAGCATTATACTCAAAAATACTTAAGGCTGTAACTGGTGCCAAAGGTGCTTCAACAAAGTACAAAGGCTGCAAATACTTATGTACATTTTTTTATTTATTTTTTTATTTTTTTTTAGAAATTTGCAAAGATTTCAAACAGTATGTATGTGAACCATCTCTGGCAATCTAATAAGCCATGCATGCCTTCCAGAGAGGAAATTCAGACACTTACCTCACTTGTCTACACTGTATGTAATACAGTACAGACTGGTCAGGAGCCCACTCTAGGCTGCAATTTGACAGTGCTATCCACCTACAGCTGTTTAGGAAGCATTGTGCTACAGTATGTAAAATAGCAGAGTTTCACTGGCTTAAAGCAGGTCTAAACCCTCTTTGGATGACATCTAGTTTGCTAAAGCACTGCATATCATAAAAATCCACAGAATGCTCTTTTACCCTTTGTTTTCATCCTCTTTTTGCATCTAAGTGCTGCACATCAGTACATAATTGCTCTGGGCCAACTTAATGACAGTGTTAGCCCATGTACAAAGTGTGCCACAACAATCTTACGGAATGTCCATCAAAAGGTGCATATGACTGGGTGCATTCAACCAGTCAATCAGGTACAAGCAATAATCTATTACCTTGCACTTGATAGTATATTCTTTGCAAAGTGAATTTTCACTTAGCTTCACCACATTTACTACCTTTCAAACTGGGGCGGAAACGGCATCGTTGGTAAAACGGTGCTATTTTTAGCGCTGTTTACCGTAGTTTTACCTGAGTGGTATTTGGCTGCTAGCGGTGCGATTGTACCCCCCTGCTAGCAGCCGAGAAAGGGTTAAAACCACCACAAAGCACTGCTGCAGCAGCGCTTTGCCGGTGGTATAGCTGTGCTGCCCCATTCATATCAATGGGCAGGAGCACTGAAGGAACGGTGTTTACACACCACTACTTCACCACTCCAAAGATGCTGCTAGCAAGACTTTTTTTTTACCGTCCTGCCAGCGCACCACCCCAGTGTGACACTGGAGACACAGCAGTGGCTGTTTCAGGTTGGTTTGTAGGCGCTATTTTTAGCGCAATAGTGCCTGCAAAATGACCCAGTGTGAAAGCAACATTAGCTTTCATTTTAAATATGCTCTACTAACTGAAATTTCAGTTACATTTTGAATTGCTATTCCTTACTTTCCCAGTCTGAGTCCTGTCATGCAGTAGATTACATGAAGCTAATATAACAAATTACTGAAATACTATTTAAAATTACATTTAATGAATACCTAACCTCATTAAATGTGGATCTACCTGCAGTTCCTTTAACCACTAGGGATCCGCGCTATGGCTGAATGACGGCTACAGCGTGGACCTTCTTTGCCGGGATGACGTCTATTGACGTCGTCCCGTGCACGAGCGACCTGCGCGCCCCCTGAGGGGCGCGCGTGGCGCATTCTGTAATCAGCGAGTCTATGAGACTCGCCTGATCACGGATCGGAGCAAGGGGTCGATCCCAACCCCTTACCACATGATCAGCTGTCAGCCAATGACAGCTGATCATGTGACACAACAGAGCCGGTAATCGGCTATTTTCCCTCCTCACGCTGACAGCACGAGGAGAAAAAAAAAAGCCGATCACCGGCGGCCGTGATCAGGACATCAGTCTCGATCACGGCGAGCTTATCAGTGCCCACCTGCCCCCTGCCAGTGCCACCTAACTAATAAAAAAGTGCCCCCCATCAGTGCCCACAGTGCCACCCATCAGTGCCACCTATCAGTGCCCAAAATCTGCCTCAACAACAGTGCTGCACCCCAGTGCCACATATCTGTGCCCATCAGTGTCATCTACCAGTGCCCATCAGTGCCTCCCATCAGTGCCCAGCAGTGCCACCTATCAGCGCCACCTATCAGAGCCACCTATCAGTGCCCATCAGTCCCATCTATCAGTGGTACCTATTAGTGCCCCTTAGTGCCACCCATCCGTGCCACCCATCAGTGCCATCTTATCTGTGCCCATCTTTGCCCATCAGTGCTGCCTAATCTGTGCCCATCAGTACTGCCTTATCTATGCCTATCAGTGCCACCTTATCTGTGCCTATTAGTGCCGCCTTAACTGTGCCTATCAGTGTCCACCAGTGCAGTCTATCAGTGCCCACCAGTGCAGCCTATCAGTGCCCACCAGTGCCGCCTCATTAGCGCATTTCAATGAAGGAGAAAAATTACCTGTTTGTAAAATGTTACAACAAACTAAGAAATTTTTTTTTGCATCTTTTTTTGTTTGTTTAGCAGAAAATAAAACTCCCAGCTGTAATTAAATACCACCAAAAGAAAGCTCTATTTGTGGGGAAAAAATTATAAAAATGTAATTTGGGTACAGTGTTGTATGCCCGCGTAATTGTCATTCAAAGTGCATCAGCGCTGAAAGCTGAAAATTGGTCTGGGCAGGAGGGGGGTTTAAGTGCCCAGTAAGCAAGTTATTAAAAAACTCAATTAAATGAGGAGAATATAACAGCACTAAATGAATAAATAAATGTTAATCAAATGCTGGATCGGGGAAGTCTCGAGCAAGGAAGGAGAGTGATGGCAGAGCAGGGAAGGAGAGTTCCTTTCTTCCACTGTCACTAAAGCAGTAGGTGCAGACTCACTGAAGGGTGGTGCAGCTGCAGCATTCGTCTGCACCCAGTGTGGACTGCACCTCCTGCACTACACCACTGTTACTCTCACTCACAGTTTTGTATCTATGGAGGAGAGGCATTGTCACCAGGGGACAGGAAACATTTTCAGACTACAGAACAACTTCTCCTCACCATAGCAAGGGGGAGAGGTGTTCTGTAGTGCACAGAGAAATCAGTCCTCTGGAATTTTGGAACGATCAACGAGTATTGTTCTGCATTTATTGAACAAATTTAACAAAGCACTTTAAATTGTATATTTAACAGATCATTCACCATGAAAATCAGGTGCAAATAGCGTGTGCGTGTTATAAGCCAATACTTAAATTTTAGCTGCCTTGGAGTGAACAGGGAGGGGGGGCGGGATGAGCGCTGTCAGATTACATACAGTGAGAATCTCCTGTTGACTTGGCGGCCTCTGTAATAGGAAATCAATAGATGGCAATGGTGAGGCTGTTGCATTGATGGCAATGGTGAGGCTGCATTGATGTGGACTAATAAGAATGCATTTATGGCACTTGTGAGGCTGCAGATGGGCATTGATCAGGCTGCAATGATGGCAATGGTGAAGCTGCAGATGGTCACTGACCCTTATTTTGCTTCAAAGTTCCTTATTAAAATTTTTAGTTTTTAGTCAAACTTCCCTCTTAAAATGAATGTGCGTGTTATACGCCTGTGTGTGTTATATTCCGATAAATATGGTAAGTAAAGTTAATTGTTAGGGTTTACATAGACTATCAGTGGTTAAACCAAAGGTCCTTTTTACTTGATTTTCTCATGAGTTCTACTGCAAATGGTAGCAAATCATGCAAAGTATTTCTATGTCTATCCTATCTGATTTAACACAAATCAAGGGAGTGATTCAGGTATGCCTAGCTAATTAAACATTGCCAAGCACATCTCTGGTTAGACTCTTTCAATTCATGGGATCTATAACTCTTTCAGGGGAGAAGAGACAGATCGTGTGTTCATACAAAGTATGAACAGCGATCTGTCATCTCCCCTAGTAAGTCCCATCCCCCTTCAGTTAGAACACAGTGAGGGAACACAGTTAATCCCTTGATCGCCTCCTAGTGTTAACCCCTTCCCTGCCAGTGACATTTATACAGTAATAAGTACATTTTTATAGCACTGATCGCTGTAAAATAGTCAATGGTCCCAAAAATGTGTCAAAAGTGTGTCCAATTTATCTGCCGCAATATCGCAGATCACCGCTACTACTAGTAAAAAAATAAATAATAATAAAAATGCTATAAATCTATTTCCTATTTTCTAGACACTATAACTTTTGTGCAAACCAATCAATATATGCTAATTGGGATTTTTTTTTTTTTACCAAAAATATGTAGAAGAATACATATCTGCCTAAATTGAGGAAAAAAATCGTTTTTATGAAAAAAAAAATGGGATATTTATTATAGTAAAGCGTAAAAGATATTGTGTTTTTTTTTTTTAATTGACGCTCTTCTTTTGTTTATAGCGCAAAAAATAAAAACCGTCAAAAGAAAGCTCTATTTGTGGGGAAAAAAAAGACGTAAATTTTGTTTGGGTACAATGTAACACAACCGCGCAATTGTCAGTAAAATCGAGGCAGTGCCGTATTGCAAAAAATGGCCTGGTCATTGAGCAGCCAAATCTTCTGGGGCTGAAGTGGTTAATTTTAAAGAAGACTAGTGCCATTTTCAGTTTTCTCTAAATATGGCCTGAACATTTTTAAACTGGAGAGAAGGAGTCCCATAACCAGTGCTTCAAGCTCTCCTCATAAGTAACCAATTTTAAAAATGCACCAAGCTGTGATATGCAGTGGGTGAATAGCCCACACAATATATTTGGCACAGTAACTTTTATGAGCACTGACCAATTTCCTAAACATGGCAGAACCATAAAAAAAAAAAGATTAAGAAATTGGCATGTGATAAAGCATAAAGGTAGGATTGAAGAGCCTGCTGCTACACAGCTTCTACTAAATAGTTAATATGTAAACCCAACATTTTATATTCCTGATATAAGTTTGTTGTACCATGTACTTGTATGAAAAAACTATAATTTTCTCTTTGTTTTGCCGTCTTTGTGTGATTTACCTGGTGTTCCTGCCAGTCCCTCTGCTTTTCTATCAAAAACTGACTAGGCATGAAAGCACATTGTGGTCAGTTTTCTGTCTGTGCTGGGAACACAGCCTGCTTTCTTCCAATTATCAGACTTGTCCTGACATGCCTGATCCCCCCCCCCCCATAACCATTCACATAGAAGACCACTGTAATACTGTTTCTCCTCCCCTAGCTCTCTGAGCTCATTATGTAGCTGAGAACAGAGGGTATGTGATCACCTTAAAAAAGGTAAAAATACGTATTTATGTTTTCTATATGAATACACAGATATTTTCATTTCAAATTTATGTTTTACAAGGTGCGGGTACATATACCTTCAAATTCATAAAGAAAAAAACTTTGACAAGGAAGAATACAGACAGCTCAGTAATTCTCTCTTTTATGTTAATTATACAAGAGTCATGAATACCTTTCATAGATATAGGAGAACAGCGAGAAAGAAGGCAAATGGCAGGTGTGTTCTTTACACTGCTGTTCACCTAACTATTATACGGCAATTATAGTTTAACCTTCCAACGACATCGAAGCATCAAGGTTCCCTTAAGCAAATCATTGTTTTGCCCATTCAATTTATCTTCAGTCAGTGCCAAGAGTCAAAGACAATACATGGTACTTACATGAACTTAAGAGCATGTAAATCACCCAAATGTCAAAGCACTAGGCCAATCAGCACTGGCACAAGGGGTCCATAACCCTGTGTCTATTACAACTCTGGAGACTTGTAATTTAAATGTTTTATTATTTAACTCCCTGTGGCTTGTTGTATTGCTAGAAGGTTAGTATACTAGTATGCTTCTTAGTAAGTCTGCTTTAAAGTGAGCATATGATGTTTTGCCCTTTGTGGGCAAATCACAGATTTATTGTCCCTAGTACAAGAATATAGTTGTTCACAGCCAATGTTTTTATTAAAAAGATTTTTAATGTTTAATACTCTTATTCAACCCTTCAATGTAAAGTATACAGTTAAATATGTAGACGGTGGCAGTCATAATTAGTTATAACATGGCCTGGGACTGCTATCTGCTTTGCAGTTCACCACAATGGCTGTACTCTACCACTACTTTTTACAATGTAAGTCTATAAGTCAGCCAACTAATTGATAACAATACACTCTTCGTGTGTATATCTCAACAACTGTTAAACAGTAAATCATTGAAGTGTCCTTAACACAGAAGTGGAGTGATGCTAGAGGTCCTTAATAACAGCAAAAAGTATAACATTGATCACTTTTAATGTGGACTGTTATAAAAGTATACTTAAATCTATGCTAAAATGTTGAGGTTTATGCCAACTGGACTGGAAACACTACGTTATTAGCACCAGGATAGAATCTAGATGGGGGCTCAGTCTGCACGGCAAAGATACAAGTTGCAGTGGGATCCCCAAAGTTATACGTTTATATGTTTTTAAGTTATAAGTCTGTGAGAAACTTTGCTCACTTCTTTGTGCACTGTAATTGAGAGCAATATGGGGATTCGCTCCTCAGTCACTATGCTGTCTGTCACAGCTGCAATACAGTACAGTCAATTAACACCACAGACTACACATCCAAACCCAGCCACACTCATAAATGGATAGATCAGGAAGGGTTTTTATTTAAGACTAAAACATAATGGAAAGATAAATAGGTTAAAATATCAGATAGTTCAACAATCAACAAAAGTCGATATTCAAGAAACATTCTAAATGCAAAACAATTAAGTACACAAAAGAAGGGAGTTATAGTTTGCAATGATTTTCCAGTTTCTGATCGCCACTCCTGCTGCAAGTGTATAAGATCAAGAACAGCAACTGAACACTCTAAAATCATACACTATTCACAACATAAGTTATCATTGCTCTTCCACATACGATATTTCTAAAAAATTATTATTATTTGAGCCTATGCTAAAATTAAAGCAAATGTTCTATACAATTGGTCAGTCAACATACATCCATAGAAATGGTGACCCAGCATGCTGTCATAATTGACTATGGTGTAACCTTTTCTTCAGTGTGTACAGTATGTGCTCATATACAATCAAACCCAAACATGGAATTTCATGCACTGAGCAGAAACTCCAGCTCCCTCTGTTCTTTCAATTTGCTGGGAAGAAGAAAAAAGATTGGCAGAAAAACCAACACAATAATCTGACTTTTAATTTACCACTAACACACAAAAAAACACAATACAATCAGCTGTCTTTCCATTCCCCCTGGACATTACCTGTCTCTAATAACTGTTCCACACTCTCATACTCAGACTCCGACCCCCTCAAACGTATCTTTCACAGATACCCTTGCCCTCCCTCTCCCCTGAGCAATGTAACAAAATACCTCCATCACTGTTATGGAAGCATCCTGAGCAATTTTGCAACTTCCATCCCAAAAGGCCTCTGGTCCAGATGGCTTCTTGGTTGAATGGTATACACAGATCTTTTAGTTTCACCCCTATTGGATCCATTGAGGCAATTGAAACCTGTAGCCTTCCCTCTGCTATGAAGAAAGCTTTAATTGTTCATATTCCTTTTAGTCTATGTTCCTTTTTATTCAATTAATTTAAATTAGAAGAACAAGAAAAGAAAAATCCAAAACTAGAGGGTCGCCAAAAAAAATTCGATCTCTTTTCCCATCTAAATTCAAATATTATAGTTTTGCTACTTAAAGTGGAACTATGGGCAAAACTTTTTTTTTTCCATTTTGAAAGAGTAAGGGAGGGTTATAACCCCTGTCAGCTTTTGTTTTGACTCACACTGTCCCACTACAAAGATTTCCCTTCACTTCCTGTCCCTCTCCAAATGGCCTGCAAATTAAGGGAATTCCTTGGAGGTCACCAGAACTAGTGTTCCCATTGGAAGATTTACCCTTTATTGCTTTTCTGGGGACAACACAAAATTTGTGATTTTCTTACATGTTCACTTTCAATGATAATGATAAACATGAAAAATAGAAAGAGTGAATCTCCTTAACGGGGGCACAGACAGCAATACAAACTGACAAGCATTCTAATCCTTCTCCACTCTATCCAACACAAAAAAAAGGTTTTGCTTTTTGTTATGATTTAAAATGACAAATAGATAGCAAGCACAAACATCAGCCAAGGTATGATATAATAATATATACTTAAAAGAAAATGAAGACTAATTTTACTCCGGGTGAACCTAAAAAAGGATCCATTCGAGGTTCTTCTCGGCAAAGCAATACCAGAACTACTACGCCCAGAACGACAGTTGGCGCAGCATCTTTTTACCGCAACTAAGCTGACAATAGCGTGAGCATGGAGAACCCCGGCCCTTAGCTTTGAGGCAGTCAAACGATGAACGATGTTATGGTCAATGAAAAACTGTTTTCTGTTCTCTCTGACACTCATACCAAATTTCTTAAGAGTCTGGCAACCCTGGATAGAGTACCACCATTCTCCCAGATTCGATGTCACCTTGTTGTCGCTGTAGGAGCCTGGTGGGGCACACCCCGTGGGCCCATCCTCCTCCTCTTCACCCCCCCCTCCTCTTTCTGACTTCCCTCTCTTCTCTCCAGACCCCCCTATTCCTCTTTGGCTCTCCACACCATCTATCCCCCTCCGATCTACTCTTGTCCCTTAACATTTCCCCTCTTTCCCTCCCTCTTCTTTTATCTCTCCACTTCACCAGATATGATTACTATAGGCTTCTGGCATACTCCAGGCCATGTTTGTGTTACATTTATGTGAAACCCAGGGTCTGTTCCGATCCAGGGAATGTGTACATGGTTAGATTGAAATTTGCTTGAACTGTATTCAACTGAAACTACTTGTACCGAAATCTAACTGTAAGCCTATTGTATTGACTCATAAACTTGTTACTTCACAATAAAAATCTTGAAAAAATGAAGACTAATAAGAAAGAGCAAGATAGAGAAAATAAGAAAGGTAGGAGGAGTACCTATTCCCCTAAACCCAGATGACATCTATAAGATAACAGTAATATCTCCATGCAAATATATGATGGTTCATTAAATCAAGGGACTACAAGTCTGTAGTAATCTATAGATAATCTGTAGTAATCTATAGATAATCTAAAGCAATCTATAGTAATCCTCTCCATAAATGATCTCCAAAGATCCCACATTATATGATCTATCTAATTAAAGCAGAATATAATATGTGGGGCGGCAGCATTGGAGTTGATTCAGAGATTCGGCAACTTTTCGGGCTTACGTATAAATTGGTCTAAATCCCAAATCCTCCCCATAGATATGACTGCCCCCACGTCGGTGCAGGCGGCGCTTCCCCTGGTGCGGACGGACCGGATCAAATACTTGGGAATACAGTGCTCCCGCTCCATTGTGGACTATCTCCGTTTGAATATACAGCCACTCTTCCCCATCCTTAAACATAAGACCCAGGTTTGGTCTAGGTTGCCGCTTGGGGTTATGGGACGGTTGGGGCTTGTGAAAATGATCCTCCTCCCTAAATTGCTTTATGTCTTCTCGCACGCTCCAGTATCTATCCCAGCCCATGTTTTCCGCGATATGGAATCTATTTTAAACTCCTTTATTTGGGGGTCTTCCAGGCGCAAGTTGGCTTGGCAGACTCTCAAATGTCCTGTCCATCTAGGTGGGGTGGCGCTTCCGGACCTGGCGGCTTATTACATGGCTTCCCAATTGTCCCACCTTTTCTATATTAACACTTATGATAGACTTCGCTACTCTACTCTGGTATGTACGCCGGTAACGGACGTGGTTGCGCACCCCTTTCAGATTCTATTTTGTAGCCATCGGGGGCTTTCCCGCTCGGGGTCGGGGCAGCTCATGCTTTTACACCATAGTAGAATTTGGAGTGGGGCCCAGAAGGCGACTGCGGCTCCCACCCTACATGCCCACACACCTCTCTGGGAGAACCCTTCCCTGCCCGAGATGCTGAGGGTGCCGGATTATAAGCTGTGGATATGCAGAGGGATAGTGTATTTGTCCCAGTTGTACGGGGCTCAGGGCATTAAAACTTTTCAGCAGCTAAAGGAGGAGTATGACCTTCCGAACTTTATGTTGTTTCGCTACCTGCAGGTCCGTCATGCGGCTCAGACCCAATTTGGGCGCTCCTCTCCACCACTGGAATCCACAGCCTTGGCGGATTTGGTGTTTGGTGACGACTCGAGGAAATTGATTTCCTGTTTCTACCAGATTCTCATTACCCCCCAGGCCACGGCTAGAGGATACAGGTTGAAAGCACGCTGGGAGGTTGATGTTGGGGCCTTGGAGGATGACCAGTGGAGTGATGTCCTGAATGTATCTAGGGTGGTGTCTCCGAGGCTGTCAGATAGGCTCACGCATCTATACATGCTTCACCGCACGTATCTTACCCCTGGCCGCATATCCAGGTTCAGGCCAGACTCTGACCCTGCTTGCCCCCGCTGTGGGGACACCAACAGTTCTTTCTACCACCTCATTTGGGCTTGCCCGCTTGTCCAGGGTTTCTGGGAGCAAGTAATTAAGTTCCTGCATGACCATATGGGCTCCCCCGTTGCCCTATGCCCACGGCAGTGTATCCTGGGTCTTCTTCCTCTTCCTGAGGAGGACAAACACTTTAGGACATTTTTGCAGGAGGTCCTCTTCACTGCTCGGATGCAGATAGCCTGCTTGTGGCTTAGGCCTACTCCCCCTACGATACAGCAGTGGAGAGGGGCAGTGAACAGTGTCTTACCGTTTAAAAAAGTAATGTATGCCAACCGGGGGTGCCCAGACAAATTTGGTAAAGTGTGGGATAGCTGGATGGAGAATGCAGATAGCTGCTCTGGTTGAAGGGCACATACCATGCCATTGCGGGGCCCGGCCTCCCCTCTACTCCCCTACGCTACCATGGCCTCTTGGGACATTTGTTCCTGATCACATCAGTTTAAAATGCTTGTATGTGCAGCAGTCAAGATGTTTCACTTTTGTATGTCAGACGTAAGATACTTATGTTATTGGGTACTGTGTATATTGGTCCTTGTTGCACCAGGGTTTATAAATATGTATGATGACATTTTTTATTTCTATGCTCAATAAACTTGATTTTGGTTAAAAAAAAGAATATAATATGTGGGGCTAACAATCCCTTCCAATCTAAAGAAACACTATTCTTTGCAGATATTAACAAATGGGGAATTAAACTATGCTTATTTATGCTTTCAAGATTGCTAGAAGATTGCCTATTTATTTCATACGATCTGGCAGTGTCAATATGTTCCTCCGTTTTTAAGGCAAATCACCACACTATTTTAAATAGAGGGATCCTCAAGCCCCTTCCTACATTTTGTACACAATGTTTTTTTCTGCACACCCATACTTTGATAGTTTTGGCATACCACAAAACACTTTAATGTCTTTTAACTGTGTTCATTGACTCTGTTGTTGTTTTATTGTAGTATTTTCAATTGAAACTCAATATAAATCATCTTTGATTACAAGATTCAAACAACTGTTGACCAATCCATCTGGAATCAACTCACCATCTAATCTCTTTGACTACCTTAAAGTGGTTGTTAAGCCACTATGTCCTTTTTATATAAACCTCTGTTTCCTAATTCGGTGTTCCCCTGTGTGTATGCTTTATAAAAAAAAAAAAATGCTGTATATACCTGATTTCAGAGCACCACTCACGTGAACGGCTGTCTGTCTTCTCTCTCCATCTGACAGCTGCAGCGGGAGGGGCCGAGAAAACCCCACTGACGTCAGTCAGGAGGAGAGTGGCAGCCGGTCATGTGAGCGCCAAGTAAGGCTCTGAAATCAGGTATAGATGGAATTTTTTTTAAATAAAGCATATACACAGGAGCACACAGCATTAGGAAACAGAGAGCATTGTATGAAAATATAAATGTTATCTTAGCTGCAGGAGTGGAGGGGCACTGTCACTAGCTGACAGGTAGGGAGGGGAGGGGGGAGAGGACAGGGGAAAGCAGAGAGTAGGGCTGCGGATGAAGGAGGGACGTAAACTGACCACTTGTTTCAGGGCTCTGCAGTTCACGGGGTGGGGGGGGGGGGGGTTGTCAGAAGCAGGCAGGATCAGCCAGGTATTTTAGGTGACACATGGGGCCAAATTACACAGCACAAGCACTGTGCTGTATAACATGCTTTTTTTTTTTAGGGTAACAAACACTTTAATTACCAGTATGGAGTGTACAGTATAACTGTATCTGTACCTGCTGAAATTACTTTTTGCTGTTGAACTAGGGGGAGGCTTTATTACATACAGTGATTAGCAACAGGAGATTAACTTTTTTCAATATACTTTAGAACCATCAAAGTCCTATTTCAGAACCAATGCAGGATTCTTGCGGGAAAAAATAATAATACGGAGATAGAACTGATCTTAGCTTTACATCAAACTTTTTTTTAAACTTGCACTACTGAACCACTTATATTTCTTCAAGGTGAGGAAACAAAATACTGTTTCTGCCAAGAAAGAGGCTTAAGAGTCCAAACAATAAAAGAGTAAATAGACAAGTGCCATCTAAGTACAGTGGTGAATAAAAATACAAGATTTTATTGCGCTTACATTAAGCAACTCATACTATATAACTGTACGAATGCAGCTCATCTATCCTTCGCTTTCCGGGCATCCAGGCAGCATGACTACCGCTGAGATGGAAGGGGGGAACACTGAACGTGCCCTCCTGGAGAGGTGTTCTCTGCAACAAGTCTTCCAGGTTCAGGACACAAGGCAGACGTGACGTCACCGCTGATGCGGTTGGGGCATAGCTACATGTTTGCGGAGCATACGTTGTTCTTCCTCAGGCCTGAAGACTCTGAATTCTTGCAGGTGACATCTCTCCAGGAGCGCACGTACAGCGCTCCCCCCCTTCCATCTTAGCGGGAGTTATGCTTGCTGGATGCCCGGAAAGCAGAGGATAGATGAGCTGCATTTTTACAGTTATCCTGTGAGTTGCTTAATGTAAGCACAATAAAATCTTGTATTTTTATTCACCACTGCACTTGATGGTGCTTGTCTGTTTCCTCTTTTATTGTTTGCACAGCATGGAGTTACGTTTTTACTCTCAAGCTGCCTGAAGTGTGGGTAGTCAATAGACTTTGGACTTCTCAAGGACTTCTACAGTCTTCTTTTTTGTCTGTTTGGTATACATGTATTCTCCTGGGTACTGTTATCTCTGTGCAACAATCCCTCATTGCATTGCTAGTCCACCTTATTCTCAAATGCATAAATCAATGTTGGCAAAAAAGGGTCTTTCATCTGGTAGGGACAAAAGTACACTAAACTGTCAAAACTAAACTTATGTTTACATACATCGTTTCAGTTTAAAACAAATTTGTCAAAAATAAACAGATTTTTCTACTTTTTCTAAACCGTCAGTGGAAATTGATTCACTTGACTAATTCTTTTTTTCCTCAACTCTGACAGATCAGATGACCACATCCCTTCCCTTTATAGAATACATGACTAACTTATGACAAACCTTTAAAATAAGAATCTTCCATTTAGCTAAAAGAATGTATTTACCATGAATATAGCTTTAGATTTCTGTCTGCCAACTTTAGGTTGATACTCTCCAATAAATATTTGTTAATCTGTTAATTCAATATGTTTAGATTTAAATGTAAAAGCTGTAAAAGCAGCCCATTCATATAAATACCCATATCAGTATATGGTACAGAAAAACTATAACTTATTATTTTTTTTCAGGTACCCACAGGTTGCCTAATTCACCTTTTTATTATCTTTAGGAGGAGCCCCCAAAACCTGGGGACACACTAATATGAAAATGAGAACATTTGCAAAGAAAGTTGAGTTCTTGCTCACACCCTCTGAACCACCATAAATCTTTATTTGGACACTGAGGTTACCCCTTAAGTTAAAAAACCAACAGGGATTTGTAGGAGGTCTTTTACAACATCCATAAAGATCAAAAGGTATGTACAGGCACGCAAGAGTTTCTACATCTAATTCAGATTTATAGCAAAGGAATATTTACTTCATGAATGGTTGAAATGATCCCAGTGAATCATAAAGAGTCTCACAGAGTCTTCAAAGAGGAAGTAAACCCTGATGGGTTTTACTTCCTATTTATTTCTCAGCAAATGTAAAGCATAATGGGCTACTATGCACCACATAGTAGCCCATTATGCGTCACTTACCTGAAAACAAAGCCTGTGATCTCACCGCTGTCCCCACTAGCAGTGGGCATCCATCTTCACCCCACTTCCTACCAGGGCTGTGAACTCCAGCTCTGTGATTGGCCGGAGTGACATGACGTCACTCCTGCCCATTTGCGCAGGAGCCGCCAGTCACGGCAGGCTTATCTGTAGGCAAAAGTTGTTGTACAGGGTATACAACCACTTTAATCAGATCTGAGTTGTTGATAGACCTACGCTCCAGCTCTGTGATTGGCCCGGAGTGACGTGACGTCACTCCACCCATTTGCGCAGGAGCCGCCAATCACGGCAGGCTTATCTGTAGGTAAAAGTGGTTGTACAGGGTGTACAACCACTTTAATCATATCTGAGTTGTTGATAGACCTACGCTGAAAGAGGAATACTGAAATGTAGTCACTGTGCAATGTGAACAAGCAGTAAGTAAAACCTGCATAAGTAGTTAGTAAATATTACTGCAGTACACTATTTTAAAAACATTATCAGCAGTGGTGCATTTTGCTCACAAGTGCTGTATAGATGGATGCGTCCAGTGCCATAAATAAGCAGTTTAAAAATGGTCATTTTACCAGGACCCCCACATGCTTGAAGGGCCTCTAAGAGCTTGTCCTATTAATGATCTGGGTCCTCAGCTCCAGGAGTAGAATTTGTCTAGATTTGTGAGTATACTCATCTCCTCCATCTTCTGTTTTCATAGCATCATTGTTCCCCTCCACCTGTTCTTCCCATAACATCACTCATCTCCTCCACCTCCCTTCTCTATAATGTCCTCTTCTTCAACTTCCTGCTATAAAGGATTGCTCATTGCCACTTCATAGTGCACTCAGGGCTGGGCTGAGGCAGGCAGAGGGTATACTGGTGGGGGAAGGATGAGGGGTATGCAGCTGGGTAGGAGGAGTCACCCTTAACCCCAATGCAGGTGGTCAGGTACTATAGATGGCTTCTGTGTTATTCACCTACAGCAGCCCCGTATTCTATAAGGCAAGCAAGCCTACTGCCACTCCGTTGCCCCATGACTTATACACAATGCTATAGTGCCTGGGCACCATGCCAGGGCAGCCGCAACTGAGCAAAGCAAACAGGTACTTGCAGTTGGCAGACAAAAGTAGTTCAATGACAGTCCATGTACAAGGCAGGCAAGGGTCAGAATATTTAGAGTCAAATCTATAGTCAAAAGGCAGGCAGAATTCAGAGAGTAGTTGATATCCGACCCAAGGTCGTCAATGAGGGAATCAAAACAGCAGAGCGGGGCAGACAAAGAAAGCTCAGAACATGTGTTACAAGCGCCATATCACAAGTATGAGACTGCATGCTTGGCTGGCTTAAATCATGTTTGGTCTCCACCCAGGGACTGACTACATCAATCACCTTGTAGGTGTATAGGCGGAGAGAAAGTATAACAACCAAGACCAGGATGCTGAAATGAGAGCAGCAGCTGTGAAGAATCAGGAGCTCTACACGCTCCTGACAGGAGGCCTCTCCGGTCTTTGCAGCACTCTGCACTGTGCAGGACTGAGCAGTCAACTGTGCAACTAGTTAGGTAACTACCACATTCTGTTCCACTGTCAGTGTGACAGATGCCTGCTCGATATCAGGACCTTTCTGTGCGCCTGGTAAACAGAACACACCTCCGAACTGCAAGGGGCATTAATAATGACACAGAGAGGATCATGTTCTGTTTTCCCTGTGTAATATGCAGGACTGAAATATCAGTTTGACATCTCAGGACCTGCTCTGCATAAATTTTTCAATGAAAACTACTATTATAATGTTTGTTCATGAATTACTGTTATGTGTACATAACAAAATAAATAAACATTTTATAGCCCCCTATTAACACTTTGCTGATTTTTTTTTTTGTGTACTTAAACATTTTACATTTGTGTTTCAAGCATCAAACTTTAAAAATTGCATTGATTTGAGTGAATTGATTATATGAAAGGGACAAATCAAGGAGCGACATTTCTAATGAACCCTGTTCTTTTTATGACTCGCCGCTGCTGATGTTCTCCCACCACTTCTCTCTTCACAAATGACAGATCCCTAACCAGTTTCTGTATGTGAACAAACAGGGCTGGGGTTGGTGGGTGATATCATTGACCAAATATGTTCATGACAATATTTGACCATAATATGAGAGATCCCTGTTGGCTTCTGCTTGTTTACAAACATAAGCTGACGAGGATCTGCTATTTTGTTGCGGTACTGTTACTGCCGAATAAAACACAGACTTCTGGCTGATGTTCCTTTAAGGTTTGGGATGGTTTGGCCAATTTGCTCAACCATTGGCCAATTTGTGAACATATTTAACTAGGTCTTTTAACATAAGTGGTAGCAGCAATTAGTATTCATGAAAGGTAAGACTGTCCCCATTTAAATGACTTCACTGGCTCTGGTTATTTGGTGATTTACACGTGCTTTGGAATTTTTTTGCAAAGAGGGTTTTCACTACATTCACTAAGCTGCTAAAAATGTATTTGCAAAGTAAAATTTCACATTGCAAAGTGAACATGCTGTACTCTTTTAGTAGATCAGGATTATTATTTTTGGATCTCTCAATATAGCACCTCTCTGTACCTACCGTAGTAACATTACACTGATCTCATTTCTATAATGTGGCACATCAGTGGCTTGTGTTCTAGTTGTTGTTCTAGTGGTATGACCTTGGCATTATTGTTATAGTGGCATGCCATTGACAAAGGACCACATAACATAACTATGATTCTGGTTCTGATTTGGCTATAGGTTTTTCTGGGTCTAGGTGCAAATGTAAAATGTCTCTTTCGCCATGCTCAGCATTGCAATATCATATACTCCAGTATGACCCACTCCATAATGTAAAAAAAACATGCTGCTTGTGAACATCTCTCACTAAACTCTTGTATAAAAATATGTTTAACTTTTAGAAAGCCACACAGAGGAGAGCCCAGTTTAATTTTACCACACAGCTCCAACTTATCTAAAACTGTCTCTGAATGTGCCTTACGGCTCCTTTTGCTCAGTGCAAGGCTACTATTCAGGTCAGGTTTGACTCAATAAAAACAAAAGAATCCATATGTGGTTGGATGGTTACCTTAGAGGTTGTTAGCCATGTGATTTAAATAGAATACTGTTTACATGGAGTATCTAAATGTGTATTGTGGAAATGCAGTACCTAAACCAAATAAAACGTGAAAATTAAGTTGCCCTTGTTAGAGCTGGGCAGCAGTACTTTATTTATGGCAAGGAAGTGGTACTTTTTAATTAAAAAAATAATGTAATATGTGGTGATTCATGTGAAGTGTAATTTTCAATAATAGATCAACTTAGGGTAAAAAGTATACTTTAATGTAGAAAAAAACTGCTAATTTTGCAACATTATTAGTAAGCTGTAACATGCAATAGGGTTACCCTGAGCAACTGCCAGCCCCCCCTTCAGAAAACCACTCCCCCAGGTCAAATGAATCATGGCTAATCAACTGTCTATTCTGCAGAGTTTTAATAAATGAATACTTTATGAGATTATCTGGAGGGAAATATAGTACAGCTTCATACAACCTAACTACATCCAGGCCTTGAATAATTGCAAAGCTTTAGGTGCGATGCAAAGTACAAACACATTTTTCCTGTGTATATTGTCTTTCCTAATGTTATTTTACACCGTGGCAAGAAAATGAGCAGAGACGTCACCATGTGCAGCTAAATGACATTTGATTGAGTAGTCTGTGTGGGCGGAAAACTTGTTTTTCATTTTTTTTCCCTCTCTCTCTCTGCTTTGCAGCAAATTGTCTTGAAATATCAGGCACTGTCACGTCAGTAAATAACTTAATGTAGCCCTTTAATGTACTGCATGTGTAACATGTTGCAGATCAGAAATTTAGATTTAAATATGTACACAAGAAGAAAGCATAAAATTGCTTGTAAGTTGTCTAATTACACAATGTTTCACTATGCTCTCAAGACAATGTTAAATGTACTTTCTGTGCTTACAGTTTCTAGGTAGTGTTTTCTGGTTCATCGTTTTGTCAATACATATAGCAGTAGACAACCTCTAGTGGCACAGTAAATGTATTATTGTGCCCTTAAAGACCAGCCAATATGACCAGAGCAAACTGACCTTTTTAATTTGACATCCAACCTGAATCTCAAACAACTGACCAACTTTCACAAATTGAAAAAAATAAATAAAAAATAAATAAATAATCAGACACATAACTCTTGTAATGTTTGGTAATGAGTGAATGAAATCATTAGTCAAATGGAAAATTTGAAATTACACTAATTACTAGGAATGAATCTCTATGATTCACTCATTGGGGATATGGAAATCAGAGTGTAAAGTTGCAGAAAAGCATTATTTACCCAAATTTAACATTCATATTTTTTTTAAAGCTTTTTTATTATTTAGTAGAAGGATCCTGTACCAAACAATGAAACAGGGACTCTTTATAATAATGCTATGGAGTACTCTTTATTTAAGAAAAAATATACATGATATTACCAAAAGAATTGGGACACCTGCCTTTACACGCACATGAGCTTTAATGGCATCCCAGTCTTAGTCCATAGGGTTCAATATTGAGTTGGCCCACCCTTTGCCACTATAACAGCTTCAACTCTTCTGGGAAGGCTGTCCATAAGGCTTAGGAGTGTGTCTATGGGAATGTCTGACCATTCTTCCAGAAGCACATTTGTGAGGCCAGGCACTGATGTTGGATGAGAAGGCCTGGCTCGCATTAATCTTTCAAATTCATCCCAGAGGTGTTTTATCGGGAGCAGGCCAGTCAAGTTCCTCCACCCCAAACTTGCTCATCCATGTCTTTATGGACCTACCTTTGCGCACTGTTCCAAATCATTTGGTGGAGGGGGGATTAAGGTTTGGATTGTTTTTCAGGGGTTGTGTTTGGCCCCTTAGTTCCAGTAAAGGGAACTCTTAAAGAATCAGCATACCAAGATATTTTGGACAATTACATGCTCTCAACTTTGTGGGAACAGTTTGGGGGTGGCCCTTTCCTGTTCCAGCATGACTGCACACCAGTGCACAAAGCAAGGTCCATAAAGACATGAATGAATGAGTTTGGGGTGGAGGAACTTGGCTGGCCTGCACAGAATCCTGACCTCAACCTGATAGAATACCTTTGGGATGAAATAGAGAGGAGACTGTGAGCCAGGCCTTCTCAACCACATCAGTACCTAACCTCACAAATGCGCTTCTAGAGGAATGGTTAGACATTCCAATAGACACTCCTAAACCTTATGGACGGCCTTCCCAGAAGAGTTCAAGCTGTTATAGCTGCAAAGGGTGGGTCAACCCAATACTGAACCCTATGGACAAAGACTGGGATGCCATTAAAATTCATGTGCGTGTAAAGACAAGCATCCCAATACTTTTGATAATATAGTGTATATCACTCAAAAATGTGAGTATCATCAAAAAGTTCATTTATTTCAGTAATTCAATTCAAAAAGCGAAATTCATATATTATATAGATTCATTACACACAGAGTGATATATTTCAATCATTTATTTAAATTTTTTATGATAATGGCTTACAGATAGTAAAAAAAACAATGGTCCAAAGTCCTCTTTTCGGATGAAAGAAAATTTTGCATTTCATTTGGAAATCAAGGTCCTAGAGTCTGGAGGAAGAATGGAGAGGCACAGAATCCAAGTTTCCAGTCAGTGATAATGTGGAGAGCCATGTCATCTGCTGGTGTTGGTCCACTGTGTTTTATCAAGTCCAAAGTTAGAGCAAGCCTCTACCAGAAAATTCTAGAGCACTTCATGCTTCCATTTGCTGACCAGCTTTATGGAGATGCTGATTTCATTTTTCAGCAGGGCTTGGCACCTGCCTATACTGCCGAAAGTACAATACCTGGTTTAATAATCATGGTATCACTGTGCTTGATTGGCCTGCAAACCTGCCTGACCTAAACCACATAGAAAATCTGTGGGATATTGTCAATAGGAAGATGAAAGACACCAGACCCAACAATGCAGATGAGCTGGAGGCTGCTATCAAAGTAACCTGGGCTTCCATAACACCTCAGCAGTGCCACATTCTGATCGCCTTCATGCCACGCCTCATTGATGCAGTAATTCATGCAAAAGGAGCCAAGTATTGAATGCATACTATACTGTACATGGACATACATTTAAGTAAGCCAACATCTCTGTATTAGAAACAGGGGTGGACTGACAACTCATGGGGCCCCGGGCAAAAGGAGAATATGGGGCCCCAGGCAATAGGAGAAGATTATGGGGTCCTCAGACAATAGGAGATTATGGGCCTCCCAGGAAATAGGAGATTATGGGGCCCCCAGGCAATAAATTATGGGGCTACACAGTATACGCACACACACACACACCCACAGTATACACACACACGGAATACACATACACACACTGAAAAGGTACTAGAGAGGCGGGGCAGCTATAATCTTGGGATTTTTTAAAAACACAGATTTTTACATACTGTCCTTGGTTTTATTGAGGCTGGCAACCCTGATGGGGCCCCTTATTGTCATAGGGCCCTCGGGCAGTGCCCGAGTGTCCGAATGGTCAGTCCGCCCCTGATTAAAAATCTTTTTTTATTGGTCTTATGCAATATTCTAATTTCCTGAGGTTTTACTAGCTGTAAGCCATAATCACCAAAAAGAATAGAAATGCTTGAAATATATCACTCTGTGTGTAACAAATCTATATAATATATACTTTTCACTTTTTAAATGGAATTACTGAAATAAATGATATTTTTTAAACAACTGCAACCCAATGAACCACTTCAAAGTAGAACTGTGGTCAGGCTATAGACACACAGATTGGTTGGATTGGGCATAAACAATTAATGAACATTATCTTTAATGACTTGTACAGAATTATCTGTTTGCATTAGAACTGTTTTCTCTCTATGAAAGTCAATGTGAATGTAAGAGCAGCTTTAAAAAGCTTGATAGAGATCTTAAGTGCCAGTGAAGGATCTAAAGCTGGCCAGACACTGATCGAAACTGATTGGTCCAGCAAGGACCAGATGCATTTTATTCGGTTTGTGGGCTCAAAGAGGAGGGGGGGGGGGCAGGGGTTGGGGCTCACAGGGACATGTTGGAAAATGTTCTATCATTCAGTGCCTACTAGCATGAGTGCCTAAACTGACATATACAGTCGTGCTCAAACGTTTGCATACCCTGGCAGAAATTGTGATATTTTGGCATTAATAGTAAAAATATGACTGATCATGCCAAAAACTGCCTTTTATTTAAGAATAGCAATCACATGAAGCCATTTATTATCACATTGTTTTTTGGATCCTTTTTAAATCATAATGATAAGATAAATCAACCAAATGGCCCTGATAAAAAGTTTAAATACCTTGGAATGTTTGGCCTTGGTACAGACACAGAAGGTGGCAATTAAAGGTTAATTTACCACATGTGTGGCTTTTAAAAATCACAATTAGTTTTTGTGTACAGTCAATGAGTTTGTTAGCTCTTGCATGGATGCACTAAGCAGGCTTGACACTGAGCCATGAGGAGGTAGAAAAGAACAGGTAAAAGACGTGCAAAACAAGGTAATTAAACTTTACGACGATTGAAAAGGATATTAAAAGATATCCAAAGCCTTGAATATGCCAGTCAGTACTGTTTAGTCAATTATTAAGAAGTGATTGATACCAAGCCAAGGTCAGGTAGACCAAGCAAGAAAGATTGCAGCCACAACTGACAGAAGAATTGCTCAGGATACAATGAAAAACCCACAGGTAACCGCAGGAGAAATACAGGCTGCTCTCCACAAAGACGGTGTGGATGTTTTTAAGGAGCACAATTCAACGATACTTGAACAAAAAAAATGCTGCCTGGTTGAGCTGCCAGAAGGAAGCCTTTACTGGGCCAATGCCACAAAAAAGCCAATAAGGCATGTCAAGGTGTTGTTGGGCATATCGTAACCAGGCTTTTTTGTGGAACTTGTACAGTAAAGGCTTCTTTTTGGCAACGTGACTATGCAGCTCTTTTTTGTTCAAATATCATCGTATTTTGCTCCCTAAAAATGACCACACCATCTTTTTCCAGAGCAGCCTGTATTTCTCCTGAGGTTACGTGTGGTGTTTCTTTGTATCCCGAACAGTTCCTGTGGGAGTTGGTGCTGAAATCTTTCTTGATCTACCTGACCTTGGCTTGGTTTTAAGAGATTCCCAAATTTTCCACTTCTTAATAAGTGATTAAACACTACTAACTGGCATATTCAAGGCTTTGGATATCTTTTTATATCCTTTTCCATCTTTGTAAAGTTTCATTACCTTGTTACGCAGGTCTCTTGACTGTTCTTTTCTACCTCCTCATGGCTCAGTATCTAGTCTGCTTAGTGTATCCATGTGAGAGCTAACTCATTGACTATTTATACACAGACACTAATTGTGATTTAAAAAAACCAAACATGTGGGAAATTAACCTTTAATTGTCATTTTAATCTGTGTGTGCCACCTTCTGTGTCTTTAACAAGGCCAGACATTCCAGGGTATGTACATTTTTTATCATGGCCATTTGGGTGATTTCTGTTATTATGATTTAAAAAGGAGACAAGAAACAATGTGATAATAAATGGCTTCATGTGATTGCTAACCTTATAAAAGACAGTTTTTTTGGCATGATCAGTCATATTTTCAATATTAATGCCAACATTTTACTATTTCTGCCAGGGTGTACTAACTTTTGAGCGCAACTATGTATATATATATATATATATATATATACACACACATATAATGTGTCCTCCAAGCATGAAGGTTTATGATTAACAATTCTCAACCAGGGTTCTGTGGAACACTAGTCTTAGTCCAGGAGTCACAAAGGATTCCTTGAGCTGTGGTTGACTGAAATCCTTCCAAATGTAAAAGTACATAACCTCTAATGTCCCATATTTGGATGCTGCTGCATTAGGTAAAACTCAGTTTCATTCGTCCTACTGTTGGCACCAAACAGTAAATACATTGTTCTGGCTCTAGTGCATGGATGATAATGGGTTGCTCACTCTCCACCTTGCCCATTAGGGTTTCAGCGTCAGAAGTTCAGCAGTATTTTGAGTAGTGTACAGTATGAATGAAACTTAGTTTTATCTTATGTGGCAGCATCCAAAAATGGGACACCTATCATTAGAAATAATTTATTTTTGCATAGCAAATGTTCATTTTTTTTTCTCATTTAGTTCTAATTTAGTTACATCTTTGGGTACTTTTGTGAAGTTCAATGGCTAACCATCACCATTTGTTTAAAAGATAGTTTTTACACAAATGTATAAAGCTAAAAAGCATTTGAAATCTCCATTTAAATCAAATGCATACTCTTTTCTTCTTAGCCCTTCATTACAGCAGTTCCCTGTAATTATTCTTTCCTTTTGTTATACTCTTTTTAATGTTGCTGTATACAAGGTGCTAGATCACATAGAAGAGTAAATTAAACCGACAATAGCCGTAATACTTTACAAAGCTGTCAGTAAAGTGTATACTGTCTTTTTCCTCAGGGATCTTGGCTTCTGATAAGGAGCTGTTTTTCTTAGTTTTCCATTTAAATACTATCTGTGATGATACGAGTTATCAGGAGAGTTATAATATTCGTTTTCCAAACCTAAACGTGGACTCATTTGTCCTGGTAAAAACTGTTTATGTGATCTATGATAGGGATAAACCTGATTTATGCCTCTGGTAAGTGCATCATCTGCATATGCAAGGGCAAATGTAATGGCTCAGGGAGGTTTTTTCAGAACTAGAGCAATCAGGCAGCTATTTATTACAACACTCTAAAATGGAATTAGATAAACTGGAAAATCTGCCCACAGGCTCTTGATAAAGGTGAACTGTCTTCCAAACATGAAAGTTTGGTCCTAATGCTAACAACCCATACAAAGCAATACTTTTATAAGCAATATTTGTAACTTGGCTAGGAATATCAGGAAGGAAACAGTAGCCCAAGTAGAAGATCTAGGCTTAAAATATAGGACATAAGAAAATTAAAAATGGCATGTATTTTAAAATATTGCCAGTATAAATGCCTGAAATCTATCTTTAGCTTCTCACACAGTGGGAGGTTATGTGCTGCAAGCTATAATACTTTCTTGCATAGAACAACTCTGCCAATCGAGAATGTTTGGAGTAATTTGGGTTGTGCACACAAATGTTCAAGTAGGAGGAGAACACAAGAGAGCACCTGATCAATATGATGCTGCTCTTCCATAAGCCAGTGGGAGATAGGAGGCAGAAGATAAAAAGTTCATAATGGTACCACCCTGCTGACTAAGCTGTGTGGCAGGGGTTTGTGAATCATAAGATTGGCCGTTTCAAAAAAGGGCTTCCAAGACTATCGTCACTCCCAAACAACTCAATAGTAGGTTTGTATAGGTTACCGTTTTCTTTCTGTTAACATTAATACATTTCCATAATACAATTTCTTCTTTATCATATTTAGAGCAAAATATTTAAATAAATACAACTCCTTAGGAATGGATACTTGCTTACCACAAAAAGTTACCTACCTAATAATTGTATAAAAAGAAACAGAAGGCAGTGCTTGACAGATATAACAGTTAGCTTAAACTGCTAGCAGCATAACATCAATTTTTTGCCAAATGGAACAAAACTCTGTTAAGAAGACATATTTTACAGTCTTGTGTACCAACGATGGCTAGTTACTTCTGAAACTACTTAAAATACACTTAAATACTTTGACTTTGGGAACAAAAAAAATCTTTCCTCCAGAGGTTTCTCTATCTCTGCAGATTTTGGCGATACATTTTCTGGCTACGATGTTAATTATTCAGACATCATAACTAATTGAATGTCAAAATGATTAAGAATTACTTTGCAATGGAATGAAAAAACAGACAAATACAAGACAGGGAAAACTTCAACCCTGTGTGCCATAAAGAAATTAAATGTGACTTAATTGCCTATTAAATACCATATAAGTCTGTGAGAATCGATCATATAATTGTCCATATCCTCGGTATATTATAAATATACAAAGAAATAAGACAGTGTTTTGCAATCTAAGAAGCACTGCGAGTATGCTCTGTATTATAGATAAAGTGTGGTGAGCATGCTTTGCATCGAGCATCTCAAAAGCACAGCGATTATGTTTTACACTGAAGCTCTCAAAAGTCTAAGTATGCTCCACACAGAGGATTTCACAAGCACAATGAGCAGGTTCCAGTGAGTATGCTATGCATCAAAAAACTCAGAAGCATAGTAAGTATGCTGCACATTGGGAATCTCAAAAGCACAGCGGATATGCCCTCCATCAAATATTTTAGAAGAATAATGAGTATATTTTGCAAGGAAAATCTAAGATAAACAATGACTATGCTTTGCATCAAGGATTTCAGAATCTCAATGAGTATACTTTACACTGAATATATTAGAAGCACAGTGAGTATGCTGTACATAAAGGATCTTAGAAGCATAGTAAGTACAATACATACGTATGACCTGCATCAAAGATTTCAAAAACATGGTATGTTCTGCATCAACAATCTCAGAACCACAGCTGTAAGCTCAGTAGTATGCTCTGCATCAAGGATTTCAGAGGACCATTAAATATACTCTTGCATCATGGATCTCAAAAACAGTGAAAGCGGATAGCAAGCTTTGGGGGCTTACAGCTTGGCACACAGTTATCATTTTCATTTTCAACATAAGGTTTTGGCGCAGAGGATCACAGCAAGGGATAAGTTCAGTGTATAGAATGAGGGGTTATTTTATGGGATAGGCTAGTGTTTGGTTCAGGGGTTAGGAGATTAAAGTGATTGTAAATGTATTTTATGTTAAAATAACAGACGTGTTAATGTACCTGTTCTGTGCAATGGTTTTGCATAAAGAAGCCCCAGAAGCCTGGCACTTCCCCTTGCCGAGAGACCCCACTGCAATCCTGAACCACCCTGTGTGTGTCTATAGACACAAACAGCACAGCTCAGCCCCACCCCTTCTTCTCACAGGCTGTGATTGACTCCATGGCCAGACAGCAGAGAAAGAGTGTTTGATCTCCTTAGAGACCTTGCAAGTATTGAAAGAAACACGTTGATCTGTCAGAAACACATTCAGCTCATACATCCTGTTGTGGTTTAAAAACACATAGCATATTTGTTAACTGATTGTTGTCAGCCCTGTCCAGTTGTCTTTTATTAAACTACACAAACCCACCCACTCTCCTCCTCTCTCTCTCTCTCTCTCTCTCTCTCTCTCTCTCTCTCTCTATATATATATATATATACACCGCACTATCCCAAATGTTAGCAGCCAGCACAAACAGGTGTAAATATATAAAACGTGTACACAGGACAAATTGCAGCGCTAAAAATAGTCAATTACAAGTTATAGAGTAGTCCTATAACTTAAAATGGAATATACATAAATTGTGACATATAGTATAGAACATATAATCCAATAAAAAAGAAAAACAATTCTATAATAGTGACAAGGAAAAGTCCAAATGGCAATATCAAATGGGTAAGTGATTATCAGATGAAGATAATTCTGTGACTGTCCAAAAAAATATGTGACATCAAATTGATAGGTGACTATCAAACATGAAGACGTTTCCGTGAGTGTCCAAATAAGTAAGTGACAAAAGTGATCCACCACCAACAGCACTAATCGCTTACCAAAGGACGTGGACCCACACAAGTATATGCCTGGTGAGCCTAGCAGGCTTTATAGGGTGATCTCATAGGTCCTGAGTTCTCTTATAAAGATGAAACCTCTAGGCAATCGTTCTCATACATGTAAGGGACGCCAAATTACAGAAGGATCAACCCCACTGGGAAGGCAAAGGAGAAGGAAGAAAGGGGGAACATAGTATAATTCCGTATGGAAAATTTTATTAAAATAATGGTGTAAATATTTCACTTACATATTCCAAGTGACAACAAGAGCTTTAAAAAGACAAATCAGCGGTAATAAGCGGATCAGCATACAGTCCCAACTCGTTTCGCTTGAAAAAGTCCAGATGATGCTTTTTCAAGCGAAACACGTCGGGACTGTATGCTGATCCACTCATTACTGCTGATTTGTCTTTTAAAGTGCTTGTTGTCACTTGGAATATGTAAGTGCAATATTTACAGCATTATTTTTATAAAATTTTCCATGCGGAATTATACTATGTTCCCCCTTTCTTCCTTCTCCTTTGCCTCTATGAGAGTAGAGAAGCAGAGTGTTTTATCTCTTTAAAGACCTTGCAAGTATCGAAAGAAACATGTTGATCTGTCAGAAACACATTCAGCTCATACATCCTGTTATGGTATGAAAAAACATAGTATTTTTCTGAACTGAGTGATGACAGCCCTGCCTAGTTGTCTTTAAAACTACTCAAACCCACCCACTCTCCTCTTCTCTACAACATAGCCCCTATTTGCTTTGAATTTCTGACAAACTCATCAACTTTTTTTTTTTAACTTGTCGAACCAATATAGCAAAATGCTTTCAATGGTATATTTAACAGTCCAAAACGTAGCAAATTCAAGAGGTTCACTGTTAAGTTTTGCATAGACTTAAGAAGTGTTTATTTTTTGAAGGGGCTTAAGGGTGGGGCTAATTTTAGGGGTGAGGTTACGTGTTAGGGTTACATTTTAGGTCAGGTTCAGGGTTAAATGTTAAGAGGTTGGGGCATTATTTTATAGTTCAGGTAAAGTGTTTTTAAGTGTGATGAGGGGAGAGTTAAAGGTAGGGATCTTTTTAATGCTAATGCAAGCTAAAGTAGCTGCAAGGTTTACATATGCTTTTAGCACCCAAAACTTATCATGTTCTGAAGAACACCAGCACCAAGATGTCAGTGCCGAGAACAAACATACCATGAGCATGTTTTGTAGTAAGCAACTCAGAAGAGAATGAAGAGGTAAGGTGCTGTGTACAGCCTATTCTGTTCTATCTCTCAGAACCACAGTGCGTATGAATTATACTATGGCTTCTAAGAACTATTGCGAGTAAAACATATGATATGAGAACAAAAGTGTGCTTTTACTTTGCTGTGGCAAATATGGAAACAGTGGAAACATGCTGTCCCACATTTTCTAGCACATATAGCGCCTGTGTCGATAAGTTTTGGCCTTGTTTTGATGGCATCTGTTTGATATCAGTTTGAGATACTTATGAAATAATTTAGAATTTGACAGGCGTAAGTTACCTGCAACTGACCCCCTTCTGACCTGCATTTGTACTACTTCAATTATGCCTTGTGTGAAAATACAAAATCTTCCTGACACAAACAAAATCCCGTCAACACTTGCCAATAGTCATTCTCCTGCCTGGTTGCATTTAAATGCTTCCCCCTGGCCTTGTTCTGGGTGGACATCATATGATGTCCTCCCCAGAACACACCTTACGCAGGCCCCATGGACCAAGTTGGGGCACAATTTGTCACCAGCTGTGTCCACCAGACACAGCTGATGGCAGATCACATGACAATTATACACAATGGATGGCTTCCAGTCTTGCCATTTATTGTGCACATTTGTGTTGCTTGCTGTGATTGGCCACAGTGATCACATGGTACAGACAGGGCCAATTACGGCCCATCTGTAGCATGTGATTAGCTGTGGCCAATCATAGATAATCACAATAGTAAACACTGAATGAATGCATTTCATTCAGAAAAAAAAAAAATTGCTAATAAGTGGAATTTACTGTTCTAAGCAGTCAGTGTGTAAAAAAAAAAAAAAAAAAAAAAACCCTGATCACCTCCCCAGAGTTGTACTGTGTTACTATGGTAACACTGTATTGATCTGGCCACAGTATGTAAATAATCGAAAAAAATAATAATAATAATAATAATAATAATAATAATATAATAAATACATAAATAAATAAAAATAATAATAAAGAAAAAATATATAAAAAAATTAAGATTATAAAAGATAATTTATTTTCTTACATACGGTCACCAGTCAGTGTCCCTGATCACCACCAGTTAGATATGATCATTCTGTATTGCACTGGTGACAGTATGTAGAAAAGAATTGTACATTTTTATTTTATTTTTTATTTCTTAATTTTCCAAAAAATCACGAAAAAAATGCAACTTCAAAAAACGTTGCCACGCCTCTTTTCTAAATACATTATAGATTGTCTACTTTCTAAAAAAGGGTAATTTGGGGGATGGTTTGTAATGTCCTGGCATTTTCGGGCTTCAAGAAATGATATCTGCTGTACATCAAGACCAATTTTCATATATATATATATATATATATATATATATATATATATATATATATATATATACACACCATAGTTTATGGACTTTCCTACAGATTAAATAATTGACACGAATTTGGGCTATCTTCATCAAAGAAATGTAGCAGCATACATTTTGGCCTTAATTTATGAAGAAAGATTATTTATTTGAAAAACTGTATAACAGACACAAAGAAAAACACTTTTTTTCAAAATTTTCGGTCTTTTTTCTTATATTTAGCAAAAAATAACAAACCAAGTGGTGATTGATTAACAAAAAAGCTCTATGTGTGTGGAAAAAATTATAGCAATTTAATTTGGGTATAGTAGTGCATATCCGCGCAATTGTGTGACAATGCTGAAAGCTTAAAATTTGTCTAGGCAGGGAGGGGGTGAAAGTGCCAGGTATTGAAGTGGTCAAATGTGGGGAATAGGTGGTGACCCCTAATAAGGAACAAGTAAGATGCACTTTTACTTCCATGCAGGTGGATGTAAAAATTTTATGTCATATTTTTATAAGTCAAAATGAGCTTACACTGCCAAGAATGTTCATTGCAAAGTACCCACACATGATAAATGTATTTGTTAGACGAAATGAAATTACAGACAGTAATGTATTTATTAAGTTGTAACAATGTGATTACATTTTAATTACTTTAATTTCAAAAGCAGCAAGAATTATTGATTTTAATCAAGTTTTCTTTTCTACCATTATAAACAACAGTTAAATAAAATCCTGCTTATTCACCTTCTTTTCGTATCAGCAAACCAAGAGGAGATTAACTCTTTTTACTGAGTTCCAATAAAGCTATTCACCAAGTAGCAGATGTGCACCTTGGATCTGTCCTTGTAGGGAATACACTTACTGATGCAGCAGACCTGCGCGCTGTTTGAAATTTAGATATTATATGTGTAAAAAAAAAAGTAATAAAGTGCAATTGAAAGAAAAACTGGTAGCACTGGTCAGAGAATTATTCAGCATAAGTATTCCCGAGTAAAGGAGCAGCGGGCAGAAGTGTTCAACTCAGGTCCTTTTCTGATCTTTTTTTGTTTGAAAATCTGTCCACATATGGCCTGCTTACAAAAAACTTGACTTTGAACCATATTTCCAGAATTCTACTGCACAATCCTACTATACTTCAATATTCCTTTAGTGTAAAATAGCAATCAGAACCACCTCTGTCTTTTTTATGGTGTCAAAGTCCTATCATGCCTTCACCGTCTTGCACATATTCACAGCGGACATTAAGTAACCAATTCCATTGGAAAACTCTGTTAAATGACAAAGTACAGACATCCTAATGTGCCTATGTTTCTTATCTTAAACTTTAAAAGCATCCCCAGACCCCACAAACAAAAATCCCAATCATATACAAAATTTGAACTTCTAGGCAAAACCCAAAGAGTTGTGTCCCCCCCACACCCAATTCCCTACTGAACATTGAATCTACCCATAAATATGAAGACCCAACAAGTAGTTGTGGTAAGTAGGAGAAGGAAAGTCAGTGCTCCACTTATGCTGCAAATGTTGAGATTTATATTTCAGAGCAGACCGGGTTTTGGGGCCCTGGGGTTCTCATGGAGTTAAAGTCGAATTCCAGCTTTACTATGACTATAAATAGTTTGCTAATGAACACAAGGCTTCCCCTGATTGGCCGTCACAATTTCCACCTCAGCAAATCAGAGGAAGCCTTTTATTCAAAAAAAATAAAAATAATTAAAGACTTCTCCTAAATGGCAGAGACACATTCAGGTTGACTCGATTTACTTCCAGCAGTAGACAGGAAGTTGCCTGTACTGCTGCTGAAACACAGCGTCACTTACTGTATGTAGCTAATGCTACAACAGTATATTATTGTGCACGCAGTGGATATATATTTATGTAAGAGAAACTGGTTTTTTGGGCCAGCCTAACTCAAAAAAACTGTTTAAAGATATTTCTACTTCAAGCAAAGGCACCTGAGGCTACCTGTGTTTTATACAAGAGGTTAATATAATTTTAAAGGGATACTAAAGTCTCTTTTTTTCATTAAAAATAACAAACATACTGTATTATACTGTAGTAGTTTTGCACAGAGCAGCCAGATCCTCCTCTTCTCGGGTCCCTCTTCTGTGCTCCTGGCCCTCCCTCCTATTGAGTGCCCCCACAGCAAGCAGCTTGCTATGGGGGCACCGGAGCCGAGCTCCCTGTGTCCATTCCCATCCCCTTTCTCTACTTATTGGCTCACTAACATTATTTGACAGCAGCAGGAACCAATGGCGCTGCACTGCTGTTTCAGCCAATGAGGAAGGGAGTCCCAGACAGCCGAATCACTCGTGCAACATTGCTGGATCTAGATGGACCTCAGGTAAGTATTAGGAGGGCTGCGACACACAGAAGGCTTTTTATCTTAATGCATAGAATGCATTAAGATATGACTACTTTCTACTCCCTCATGCCCAATTGAATGGCATCTGCAACTCCTCGATTGGGTCTATTATGTGGTCTGACCATGCCCCTGTCTTACTGTCCTATGCCCTGACTAACGACCTCACCTCCAGAACAAGGACCTGGAGATTAAACAAGTCTCCTACAGGACGAAGAGGTACTTAAGGACGTAGTCAGGGAACATGGGGCGCACATTAAGAGGCAACATACGGCACAGATGACGTCGCTTCTGAGTGGCTTACACCTAGCTGAAGCTAGACACAAACATGCCCGAAATCCCTCCGTAGAGGCAGAAATTCTGCTCTTACATAACAAAATTACTGATCTAATGCAGTTTCGCGCTAAAGCAGCAATACAGGTCTGTCGGCAGGTATCGTATGAATCAGGCAACAAATGTGGTAAACTTTTGGCCAAATCATTCAGAGAACAGGTACTCACAAATTATATACTGCACAGTATGGCACCTTCTGGTCAGAAGATCACGCTCCCACAAAATATACCAGGAGAATTCAAAGAATTCTATGCGTCCCTCTACAACCTACAGACACCACCTTCCTCACAACCCCAAACCGAGGACTATTTGATCAATTCAGGCATGGCCAACCTGCCCGCTGAATTCAGTTGCTTGACGACCCCATAACCATGGAAGAGATACAGGCAGCAGTAGGGGCCACTAAGCTAGGGAAAGCCCTGGGCCCGGACGGGTTCACTGCTCAATATTATAAAATCATATTACCATCCCTCAGGGAATTTATGCACAAATTCTTCAACTCACTGGGCTCCGACACAAAATTCCCATGAGACACTCTCTCGGCACATATCACAGTGATCCCCAAAGAAGGGGAGGATCCTACTGTATGCGGGAACTATAGGCCAATTTCACTACTCAATGCAGACCTAAAATTTTTTATGAAACTGTTATCCACCAGGATCCAACTCTATCTCCCATCCCTGATCACTTAGATCAGGTTGGATTTGTCCCAATCAGGGAGGCAAGGGACAACACAACCAAAGTCCTTAACATTCTACATGTGGTCAATAAGAATAAGACTCCCTGTGTCTTCTTAAACATGGACGCGGAGAAGGCCTTTGACGGGGTGAACTGGCAAATCATGACTTCCGTTTTAAAACACAACAGGGCAACACGATACATAATAAACTCAATATATACCGACCCCTCAGCTCAGGTCTGCGATAACGGTGTCTTGTCCGATTCCTTTGTTATCAAAAACGGAACATGCTAGGGGTGCCCATTGTCCTTGCTCACTGGAACCCTTCCTGTGTACCGTGCGCGTCAACCCGGACACCCTGAGGTGATTATGGGAGATTCACAGCAGAAGATTGCCGGATATGCGGATGACATGCTGTTTTCACTTACTAACCCGGTGATCTCCCTTCCAAATCTTCTACAAGAATTTATAACATACGGTAGTATTGCAAACATGAAAATTACTTTCAACAAGTCCGAAGCAATGAGTATAGGAGTGCCCCCACGTCTTCTCACGACTCTCAGAACCAGTTTTAAATTTAAATGGACAAACACAGCCCTGAAATACCTGGGTACACACATCCCCCCCAAAATGTCTCAGATATTTGCCCTGAATTCCCCCCCCCCACTACTGACAGCTGTTCGCACTCTGTTCACCAAATGGCACACAGGGTTACATTCATGGTTTGGTAGATGCAATATCCTTAAGATGTGCATTCTTTCCAAATTTCTCTACCTTCTACAAGCCCTACCGATCCAAATCCCTTTCTGCTACTTTGACCAGACCAGTGCACTATTTTTCGATTTTATATGGGCACATAAAAGGCCCAGACTCAACAAACGACAGCTTACACTGGCCAAACTGTATGAAGGCCTAGTGGTACCGGACCTCTGCAAATATCACCAGGCAACCCACTTGACTAGACTTATTGACTGGAACCGTCATCCACTAAATTATGGACCTAACTGCCAAGAGACATGAAAAACCACTCCCTGATAGGAGAACATGTTTGTCTCTCTTTACACGTTCCCGCCTTACGCCACTCGATTCCCCGCCTCGCCCGATCCTGGGAACCCCAAAGAGCTCTCCTGGATACACAGACCCCATCTTTTGCTCCCTGAGGATCTCAGGCTTCTGCCAAGCCTCCCACTTCCTAGTAAACGGTAAGTGGCCCACCACATCCAAATTCATGAGCTCAGTCGGCCCATTCCATTTAGATTACTGGAGGGCTCTCCAACTGGCCATTTCCTTAAATCAATACCTCCACCAGAAAACTTCAACCAAACTTTGACCACTTACGAAACATTCTGTTCAGAAGAGGGCGCTATGTCCCATACCTTATCTGCCACCTACAACTGCTGATTTCGCCACCAGATGGCCATCAATTGCAATGCTTTGATGCATGGGAAATGGCTATGCAATGTACCCTTACGACATGCCAAAAACAAAATATCCTTCACTTTACATATAGATCCTCAATATGCACAAATATGCAGGAGACCAACTACAACATAGTTACCAGATGGTACAATACCCCTGTGAAATCACAAAAGATCTTCCCATCTTCCTCAGATCATTGTTGGAGATGTCAGGGAGAACGTGGAACGATCCTTCACATCTTCTGGACCTGCCCCATTTTGGAGCAGTTCTGGAGGACCATCCAACATATGGTACAGAAGTTCTCTGAGCACCCCATCCCAGCTGATCCAGCCTTCTTCCTACTCCATTCCCCTAATATGTCACGTAAGACCTACAAAAAATAATTGATCCAACACCTATTAGATGCCTCCAAGGCGTGCATTCCCTTATATTGGAAGTCCACACAATCTTCGACCGTTAGCATGTGGCTTAAAAAGGTGGAGGAAATAAAAAAAAATCTTGTCCTCATGGCCCGCAATCAAAATGAACCATACACCAAGACATGGACCATATGGAATGTGTTTATATTCTCGGATGAGGGTCGGGGCCTTTTGGAGAAGCGGTACACTAGATTAGAACAGCTCCCTTATAGCAGGATTGATGGTCGGAGAGGTTTGCTGATGCCAACTGGCCGTACCTACTTGCGCCAGTGACCCAAATTACGTGCGAGCGCTGCCTCTCTGTGCCCCCCCATTCCCCCTCCCTCCTTCTCCACCTCTTCTCCCTGCACCCTCCCCCCCTTCCTTGATATTCCCCTCTCCCCCCTCCTGTTTTCTCTTTCTCGCTCTGGTTTCTCTCTGTTGCTACTAATTTGAGTATGTGGGGACCCATAGTCTTTCCTCAAATGCCCATACTGTTCTGCTACTACAATAAACCTGAAAACGAGGACGGGATTTGTGGAACCGTCCAGGGGACCAAGATCACCCTCAGAAGTAAGATGCTGTCTGCCCCCAAGGGGAAGGGTTGGCTGAACCTAAGGAATCTCTCCATCTTGGAGAAGCTAAAAGTTACAGATGGGTATATTTGATGGTTCAGGGGCTTTTGTCTTGTTATTTCTGGATTCCCCATCTATGTTATGTTGTGTATTTCAACCCATTGTACCCCATTGTATCTATTTCATTCGTTGCATCTGGATGTTGTATTCCGTGTCTCTTTGCCATTCATATAAAGAAAAGATTTAAAAAAAGAATGCATTAAGAAAAAAAAAAAAAAACGTGTGCCTTTACAACCACTTTACATGCTTAAATTACGTGCTTTTATTTATTATACTGCCTTTATTCACTCTACATAACAGAGGAAGATGACCATATTATTTTCTACTTCTCAGAAGCAATCAACTTTTCATGCTAGTCCCTAAAAAAAGGTCTAGCATAACTACAGGTCTTAAATCACCTTTATTTCCTACCATGCACACGGCTATTTTCAGTTTTAAGCTGATTTCAATTGACACTAAAGGTTCTTTTTTTTTTAAATAACAAACCTATCATACGTACCTCCACTGTGCAGCTTGTTTGGAACAGAGTGGGCCCAATCCTCCTCTTCTGGTGTCCCTCGGCAGCTCTTTTGGCTCCTCCCCACAACCCCCTGGGAGAAGCGCTGTTACCTTTCTGGTGCGCTCCCAAGTACAGCATTCGGTGTCCATAGACACCAAATGCAGGACTCCGCCCCGCCCCCGAAGACCATGTCATTGGATTTGATTGGATTTGATTGACAGTGTCCCAGTGGGACAAGCATAGGATGCATTAAGGTGAAAAAACACTAAACTTTACAACCCCTTTAAATCGTACGGAAAACACACAAAAAAAGACCCACAAATGCCAGGAAACATGTTAATGGTAAGATGCCTTTAACCTCCCTGGTGGAATGATTATGTCGGATTTTAGGTGCTGAAAGCGGTACAATTATTTTGCATGGAAATTTGGCATTTTATATTGTAGGCCTGTAATTCTTAGGAATAGCTCACTTAAATCTGTCCAAACCAGAGTCTAGTAGACATCCCTAATATGATAAAGTTTGAAAAATGAAATCATAAATTATAATATAATAAATAACTATAAATAATTATACCAAATAATAATATAATAATAATAAAAATTATTCAATAATGTAATCAAATCAAAAACACTGAAATTTGCTCAGTTGCAGAATTGTCACTGTCGTTAATTTCAGTGCTTGATGACGGATCTCCCCACAAATCAATCTCTCAATTGTGCGAGTGATTCAAATTTATTATCACTGTTTTCTAGCTGGTCTAAAACCACTTTTGGTGTAAAGAGACAGTTTTGGTTGCTATGGACAATCTCCAGTTTCTAGGCAGAAAGAACAGTATTTATAAAATAAAACTACATGCAGGGCACGGGATAAACCCCTAGGGACAAAGGGAATGTGAAATAATTTCATACAGTGATGTAATCTGTAAGATTACATTATACTGTATGTATTGTGTGTGTTTCACTTTTTTAATTTGGCGCCGTTCTCCATCCCCGTGGCAACGGAGCCCAGCTCCATGACGAATCGAGAGGGAGGATGAGCCGCTCACACTGTGGGGAGACATTGCAGGATCCAGGGGACAAGGTAAGTAAGCTCTTCCTGGATTCCTGGATCCTGCGATGCGATCCCCAGTCTGGCTCCAAGTTACAGCTTTTGGTTCTAAAATTCCACCCCTAGCCAGACTCGGGAATAGGAGGCCAGGGAGGTTAACCACTTAATCCTCACATTTGTTCATGTTGAGAGAATGTCAATCTATGTTCTACAGGTAACGTAGCAGCAAGAACCTGTGCATATTGTAAGTTTTGAAAATGTAGCTCTTAGACTAAGACAGGCCATACTTTATGCAATTTTCTTTCTTTAACCATGGATTAAACGAAAGGAAACTGTGCAATTCCCCTATCAACAATGTCAGTGTTGATGGGGGAATCTCTCCCGCTGCACTATTGTATTTTGACAGCAGGTGGTTTCTCAGCCATCAGAATACAATGATCACTGCTGGCAGCTATAGCCATTTGGCAGTGACTGAACCAAAAAAACCTGATAGGCTGGTTGTACTGAAGTCAATTTATACATTGATTTCTGTACAAGTATGTCCATAGATGGATCTAAATTTTACTGGTACTGCTGAACTGCCTGAATGTCGATCTGTCTATGGCCAGTTTAACAATCTGGATCTAATGAGTGTAGTTCTTATCATGGGATCACCATGACAGTGAAGCTAGATGACTGGTTGCAGGTTTGAGGTTTGTTGTGTTCCTATTTCTTTTTCTCTTTCTTGCACATAGAAGGAAAGTACAATGTTAGTAATTATTAAGTGTGTTAAAAAATCAATTATTTTAAAAATGTAAAAATTATGATGAATGATACAATGAAAAATATGATTAAGGAAGTTGTTAAAACAGTATACTAAATAAAGAACTTGAAATGCGAAAAAATTATTATAAAGAAACATAAATGTGAAAAAATAGTATCAAACTATGAAAATGAAGTTCAGTGCAAGAAAGATATACATATCAATGGCAATAAAGTGCAGTCCTTGTGGTGTAGTATATTTTATATATATATATATATATATATATATATATATATATATAACGAGCAGGGCCCTCTTATCCCTCCTGTATTGATTTGTATTGTAAGTGTACTGTCTGCCCTCATATTGTAAAGCGCTGCGCAAACTGTTGGCGCTATATAAATCCTGAATAATAATATTGCCCTCTGGAATTCCGCACTAATGTATGATCACTGACACTGGGGTTTAGAAGGATAGAAGGAAGGATAGAACTATTTATGTTTCTTTATATTCATTTTTTTGCATTTCAATTTATTTATATTGGTGTTTCTGATTTAGCGCTGCTCCATTCACATGTATTATCATTATTCTTGGAGTAAGGCCTCTTTCACACGGGACGGATCAGTAATGATCCGCCCCGTGAAGATCCGCTCGCTCAGCGGGGATCGCTCCGTTGTCCCTTCTGAGCTGGCTGCGGACAGGGTGGTCTCCGCACACTGTGCAGGGACCGCCCTGTCAGCTCTCCATTCTCCTCTATGGGGATCGGATGAGCATGGACGTGTCCGTGTTTGTCCGATCCGCTCTGCAGACGAATAGAAAAATAGGATTTTCCTCCGTCTGCAGAACCGGACTGTTGCGGAGGCGGACGAAATCGGGTGTCTGTGGATGCTCATCCGCAGACACCCGCTATCCCATAGGGATGAATGTATGTCCGTATTTCATCCGCAAACGGATGGATGAAATACGGACATACCATCCGCATGTGTGAAAGGGGCCTTAGTGACACTACAGAAGTTTGGCAGCTTTAACACCTTAATAATTGCACCACACGTTATCACTTGATTATAGTTATAATCTATGCACTAAGAAGCGCACAAGTCTATTCCTTCTTCTTTCAATATAGTAAATAAACTTTTTTTTAAAAGGTCATGGTACACTAGTGATCTTAAAGTGATTATAAAGGGTCAACGTTTTTTACTTTCATGCATTCTATGCATGAAGGTGAAAAAAACCTCTGTGTAGCAGCCCCCCTCATATCATAGTTCTTACTCTCTGGGGACTTTCCCTCCTCATCGACTGAGACAGCAGCCATTGGCTCCTGCTGCTGTCAATCACACCCAGTGAGCCAATGAGGAGAGAGAGGGGGCAGGATTAAAGCCTCAGCTGTGTGTGTGAAAGGACACATAGAGCAACAGCTCAAAACGAGCCTGCTTGGGTGCCCCTATTGCAAGCTGCTTTCTCTGGGGGCACTAGGCAGGAGGGAGGGGCCAACAGAAGAGGAGGATTGGGGCTGCTCTGTCCACAGAGCAGGTAAGTATAACATGTTTTTTTTTTTTAAAGAAAGCTTTTAAAGTGTTACTAAACCAACAACAGTAAAATCAGTCTGTATATGCAGCATACCATGCTTGTTATACTCACTGTGGAACTTAAGGGGTTAATCCTCTGCATTGTGTAAAAAGGCTGTTTTATACTGTATGCATAGATCCTTCTCTCCTGCACTGTCTATCTGGGGAAGGCTAGTTAACACACAGGCAAGGTAGCCAACCTGTACATGCTCAGTTGTGTCTTTTATGCTGAAGAAAATGTTTACTTGTTCTCAGAGCTAGCCAGTTAACATTATATTGACATCACACATGTGGGTGTGTATACAGGCTGTAGTGGAAAGCTCCTCCTACCTGAACTCTCAGCAATGGAGAAACGGTGCAGTTTTTCACTGACCGTGGTATACAGATCAGCCAAAGATGTATATAGTTGCAATATTTTAATGTTAAAAGAAGATTTATAAGCTGTGGGCACTGTGAGGGGGGCAGATTAACTATTTTCATATTACTGGGTTTAGTAACACTTTAACCACCGGCTCACACCGATATACGTTGCAAAGTGGCATGCTGTCGCAAATCACTGTATAGGTATGTTGGCTCCTTTAAGAGCCATAGGAGGCGCGTCCAGCTGGCCGCATGGCAGAGGACCCAATGCGCGTGGCCAGTGGGTGCGAAAAAAGGTGTCAAAAGTGTCCGATCAGTCCGCCACAATGTCGCAGTACCACTAAAAATCGCAGATCACCGTCACTACTAGTAAAAAAAAAAAATAATAATAATAAAAATGCCAAAAATATATCCCCTATTTTGTAAACGCTATAACTTTTGCGCAAGCCAATCAATATACACTTATTTACTTATTTATTATTGCGTTTTTTTTTACCATAAATATGTAGAATACATATTGACCTAAACTGATGAAAAAATGTGTTTTTAAAAACATTTCCCTTTCTGTCAGCATGATGTGACTGGACCGACAGCATGCTATGGGCTTTATTGTCAAGTTAACTAATGAATACTGAAGTTGCTAAAATGGTCTGGGTTACTTGGCTTTTAGGACCTCAGGTCATGAAGGATTACTCAGTTTGGCTGGTTTTGTGATTGAAAGCTGGCTAAAAGTGGTTGAATTTGCCTGCAGGTTGCCATGTGTGGAGCCAGCATAAGGATAAATGTCTGCAGGGTTCTCACACTGGTAATCTAAATAAAAATCCAATTTATCAAAGTCATCAAGTAATTAGCTTTCCTTCTGCCTCCATTACAGCTATGCACAGACTACCAGACAAATGGCACAACTCAACAAAAATAGTTCACGCACAATGATGTCACTCATTTTTTTTTACAGATTATATAATTTAAACCATGGGTTAATTTACATTTCATCCACCCAGTGAATATATTTACAGCAAATGTATTACTCATACTAAGTTATGACTCCCATTGGACCAAAGATGTTCCAAGCACTGAAGGAAGAATTCTCTCTCCCCAACCATCTATTTAGATATCTTTAACTTCGACATGTCCTATGCACCCAATTTCCTACTATGAACTCCTCCTTAAATATCCCCCTATACAAGATATTATACTTGGCCCGGAATCAGTTAAACTAACCTCCACTCTCTATTCCACTATTCGCCTCCCCAGCGCTACAGCACTAACTTACAAAGCTAAAACTAGATGGGAATCTGATCTTGGAGCTATGGATGATACTGATTAGGAGGAAATCTTAGACAACGTCAAAACAGTTTGCCCCAAAATGTCAGACCGATTAACCCAACTATACATATTTCATCAGGCATATCTAACTCCTAAGAGTATTATCCGATATCAACCCATTCGTAACTCAATGTGCCTGTTATGCGCCTCAGCACCTGCCTCTTTTTACCATTTGATCTGAGTTTGTTTGATTATTCAAACATTCTGGCTTTAGGTGATTCGCTTCTTGTATGAGAAAATGGGTTCACCAATTGCCCTAGAGCCTATGTTTGCTCTGGCTGCTTCCAGACCTGGACATTGACAAGTTCTTCACTACCTTCTTCCATGAAAAGCTTTTCTTGGCCAGGAAAACAGTGGCCCAGAATTGGATGCAGGCATTGCCTCCTTTGGTCCAGTGCTGGAAAAAAGAGAATAATGAGACCATCCCATATAAGAAATCCATCTATCTATCTACATAAAGGATGCCCACTAAAAAATATCAAGATATTTGACAGATGATTATCAAATGGTGAAACTTGCACTGAACCCAGATGCCTCTTATTACAACCTATAAAGTTGTTACCTTGCTACCCCTATGTATTTAGCCTGCTCTTATACTTCACAACTGTATATAACTTCCACTATAGTATATCTACTACATGATAATGTTCTGTACTGCTCCAAGAAATATTGACCTAAATCACACTGTGTATGTGCTCTCGTTATATCTCTGTACTGGATACTTGTACTATGTACATTCTTTTAATAATGTTTTTTTTCTAATCAAAAAAATGTATTACTCATTATACATTCTATAGGAAAATAGACAAATGTTTTGGCACATTTGTTCAACCCTTACTGTTTTCTCAGGCACTGGCAGCCAGAGGTCACATTCAGGTAATCCAGATGGCAGGATGTAGTACTCCGCTGGTTTTCAAATCAAATTTGACAGGTAAGTGATTATGATTAATGTTTGATATTTAATTTGCATGTGACACATTTAAAGCCCAAGAGGAAAACAGTCGAATTGTTAAAAATGGACTACATCTTACTTTCTGAAAACACACTATAGCTAGCAAAGAAAATGTTTGTAGGTGTTTCACTTTGATTACTAACCTTTAGTTAGTCTGCAGCAAGCTCTGTAATATGTTATTGGAAAATGCAATCCTTAATCCCACATTGCTCTGCTTAGTCAATGGCCTTACTAAAGTAGTTCCCCACAGGACTTACAGGAGAGTAAATCGATCCACCAAAGGTTAAAGGCAAACTCCAGTATTTCGACCACCACCCCTCAAAGCCAAGCCCCACCCTCCACCTAAGATGTTTTTTTTTTTTACATATTTTATTTACACTTACTTTTTCCCTGCTGGAAATGTCACAGTAGCTTCCTCTTATTCCTCCTGTGATGATGGAGAACAGACATTCTCACAGAACTGGGCAGCACCCACCTAATGACTTATAAGGCCTCATGTTTTTAAAGCCACTTTTATGAGCGTTTTTTTCAGCTTGAAAACGTCTCTCATGTTAGCCTAATGCCTCATGCCCACCATGCCGTTTTTGAGCAGAAAGTGGCATAAGCATTTTTAAACTCCCCAAAAAAACCAGGACCAGTGCGTTCTGAGGTTCCAGTATTAGAGCTGTAAAAACGTCAGTAAAGTTTAGTGAGTTTTAACGCTGTATACACCGCATTATGCCCCGTCCAGCGTTTCTCTGTCTCTATTCAAAATCAATGGTTCCCTATGGGAGCCCATTGATTTGAATAGAGGTCGCACCAGAAGTCAGATCCAGATGATCCGACTTGCAGTGTGACTTGTGCCGAGATTTTTGAAGGGGAACCTTGACAAAATTTTGCTTGAGTTTCCCCCCCAAGATCATACCATACCAGGCCACATGCCCTCAACATGGGGGTTGGTGCTTTGGGGAAGAGGGGGCCCCTGCGCCCCCCCACCCCAAAGCACCTTGTCCCCATGTTGATGAGGTCAAGGGCCTCTTCCTGACAACCCTTGGCCGGTGGTTGTCCGGGTCTGCGGGCGAAGACTTATCGTGATCAACAAGGGCCCCCCCAGATCATGTCTCCCACTCACCTACCCCTACCCATTCACCTAAATAAAAAAGTGTCAAAAATAAAACACACTACACAGGTTTTTAAAGTATTTTATTAAGGCTGCTCCGGCTCTTCTCCCTCTTCTGGTGACACGTTCTCTCCTCTCTGATCCTTCTCCTCTCTGTGCTGTCCTCTCACTCCACTATCTTCTGCTCTTTTTCTGGGTCTTCTCCCTCTGTTTTTCTTCTGATGTTGACGCAACGTGATCTCCCGGTGTAATGCTGGGTCCGCCACGTGCAACGACCTATATTGGCATGGGCGGGGCCACTCGATGACGTAAGTTAGAGGCCACACCTCCGTGAAATCATCACCTGTGGCATAATGGGGTGATGATATCACATTACAGTTAGAAAACACACACGGGTAACCCATATAACCCCTTTATTGCCACTGATGTTAACCCTTCCCCTGCCAGTGTCATTAGTACAATAATAGTGCCTTTTTTTTAGCACTGATTACTGTAAAAATTTCACTGGTTCCCAAAAAAGTGTCAAAAATGTTAGGTGTCCAATCTGTCCCCCGCAATGTCGTAGCCCCACCAAAAATCACTGATCGCTGCCATTACTAGTAAAAAAAAAAAAATAATAATAATAATACAAATGCCATAAATCTATACCCTATTTTTTTGACGCGATAACTTTTGCATAAACCAATCAATATACGCTTATTGTGATTTTTTTTACCAAAAATATGTAGCAGAATACATATCGGCCTAAACTGATGAATAAAGTTTTTTTTTTTATGTTTTATAGCAGAAAAGAAAAAAAATTTGTTTTCTTTAAAAAATTGTTGCTCGTTTTCTGTTTTTAGCGCAAAAAATTAAAACCGCAAAGGTGACCAAATACCCCCAAAAGAAAGCTCTATTTGTGGGAAAAAAGGACATCAATTTTGTTGGGGTACAGCGTTGCACGACCACGCAATTTTCAATTAAAGCGACGCAGTGCCATATGGTGGCATGGTCTGGAAGTGGGTAAATCCTTCTGGGGATGAAGTGGTTAAAATTGCACATGCTCGTGGAATAGTGATAAACAACGGTACTTCAGAATAGGTGATGCTTTAAATATTTTATCACCATTTTAGAGTTACAAAGAAGGTCTGGAGCTAGAATTATTGCTCTCCCTATACCTTTCTCGGTGATACCTCATTTGTGCTGCCGAACACCGTTTACATATGTGTACGCGCCCTCTGAATGCTTTCGCTTGTGCACGCAACCACAGGGGGACGGGGCGCTTAAAAAAAATTATATATATATATATATATATATATATATATATATATATATTTTTTTTTTTTTTTTTTTTTTTAAATAATAATATATATTAATTTATTTTATGAACAATTTTTTTATTTTTACACTGTCCTTTATTTCTTTTTTTAGCACTTTTATAAATGTAAACATTGCTTTTGATATCAATAAAGAATGAAATGGGCCACAACCACTGGATCGGATCCCGGGCTCTCCGATGGGACAAAAGAGCCCAGAACAGTAAGAGAACTGGATCGCTTTTACAAGCGGTGGGCGGGGCCATTCCCTCCTAACCCCTCACTGATTGTAAAAGCGATCCAGTGCCTAACTAGCTGCTAGGATCCCTTTTACTGTGTAAGGCATCACCATCTGAGAAAAACAATACCAGGGTTATGGCTAAAAGCTGCAGCTGCTTGAACACAGTGACGTACATGTATGTAATTGTGTGTCAAGCGGTTAATATTATTAGAGAATAGTAAATTATAGGAACAGACAAGATAGAAGATATAATATTATATGATATATGTTATATGGAGTAAAAACACCCCTAAATATTTCAATGTACAGTGCTGATATTTTAGAATATAACAAGTTACAAAGATCAGTAGCAAGTTCCAGTACTACCTATTTTACTTCAGTATTTGGCAAGCCACTGACCTGAAGCAAACATGGGAATATCAATTATCAGAGGGCTCAATATAATTATGCTTGTTTTATGTCAACAAATCACTAAGTAGTCATAAAGATGACAGCTCTATATTTATGATCTCACCAATACTCTTTAAAGCTGTATTTCTCAAAGTCTGGTCTACGTAAAAACAAGTAATGAGTAACTTCATAGGAACATGCTTTGTTGTACTGTAGCTACTGTAGTTGCAGTAAAATTCACACAACTTTCTGTACACCATAGCAATGCTAGAAATATAAAGGGAGAGGGAGATTTGGTCAGGGGCTGGCATAATTACTATTCATTAAGAGAAAGTTTGATTTGTCTCTCCAAATACCGTAATATGTAAAAAGTCATATGAGATCTCTAAAAGAGTTTTTTTTTTTCCTTCCCAGAAAAAATAGCTAAGTAAAAAGTAAACCCACACACATCAATCCACACATTTTTCCTCCATCACTCCTTTTACAATAAATGCAGTAGGCAATTGAATGGAAATGTCTGACCTTATTTTGTCTGCGTATGTGTGTTTTTTTATAAAGTGAATTATTGATTAAAACATTACAGACTTGGCTGAGCTTTGCAGCAATGATTACTGCAAAGAAATGGACCTTCTCCAACTTATTGAGTGTTTGTTTAATTGTGTCTTTATGAAATATTTTTCCACAGTTCTTTTACTTTTCTTTTACTCTTCAGATGTGGAAAACTCTCAAGAGGATACATGGATATTATTTGTAAATCTCTGAATGATATTTCTCCAAGCAATATGTATTTTTTTTTAGATGCTATTTATTGAGTTTTAGATATAAAAACATTACAGTGAACACAATTTTACAAACTTTTGTCCTTGAAAGTAGTGATGACAAGATTTATAGCCATGATGAAAACAGTAAAGCAGAACAAAATACATAGAAGCATACAGTTTGTAGACCAGTAAAGTGGTTGTAAAAGTTTATTTTAAAGATAAAATAAAAATAACAAACATGTTATACTTACCTATTCTGTGCAAGGGTTTTGCAGAGAGCAGCCCCGATCCTCCTCTTCTGGGCCGCCCCGCTAGAACCCCTGGCTCCTCCCCTTCATCTGGCACCCCAGCAGGAAGCCGATTCCTTGGGGCACCTGTGTGGGCTCGCTCCTGAGTTCCCGCTGCTGCGTCCATTGACACAGACAGAGGGACTCGGCCTTGTCCCGTGTCACTGGATTTGATTGACAGCAGCGGGAGCCAATGGCTCCTCTTACTATCAATCTGTCCAATAAGAAGAGAGACAGTGGCTACAGCTGCTGGGCTTGCACACATTGCTGGATCAGATCAGGCTGATAAAAAAAAGGGGGGGGGGGTCTGGGGTGAGCTGTGGCATTAAGGTAAAAAACAGCTTGAGATTTTACAATCACTAAGTGATCTCCTAGCACAATCATAGCATCCTAAATAATGAGAATAGAGCCACGTCCAGGAACCCCAAATGTTCTTGAATTGCTTGGGGGAATCCCTGTTAATATACAATATGTAAGCAGGTATAGGAGAACAGTAACAGCAGAATTGTTACCATTTTTCCACTTGGAAATAGCTTGAGGAAAGAATTGTTTCCAGGCCAATAGTATGTTTTTTTGCATAACAAATCAGTTTCAATAATTTCTTAGCATCCAAAGTAGGCTGGGGGTATTCCATTAATCTCAAAAAGCATTCTTTGGGACATTGTATATTGGACAAAGCCAAGGTTGCTTTTGGAAACATGTGGGCATGTCTACAGTGCATGAGATAAATCAGCTCCCTGAACATAGGCACACAAACAAAGTGTAGTGTCTGCATTTTAAATTGTATGCAGTAGGAGTATAATATATCTGAATATAAAGTTTAAGTTGGATAAGTTTTCTTTTAGAAGAACTAACAGTAACTAAACAGCATGCAAGATTCCTCAAAATCCTCCCAGTCCACTGCTGACAGTTGAGGCAACATACCATGCCATATAGATTGGATGACAAGAGTCAGGACTGTTTTAGCAGAAAGCAATGTAGCATAATACCTGGAAATCATGTTTATATTATCTGGGGACAGTTTCTCTAAAAGGTTTAATGTAAAGACCACCATATCAGCCTCAAATTGACTAAAATCTGCATGTTGAAGTTGTTAGTAATATAGAAATTTGATGTGAGGGATTGCATATTCTAACAATTGAGTCTTAAAATCCCAGAGGACCAAAATCGTGCACTACGTATAGAGAGAAACTTTGTTAAATGAGAGTTGTCCCCAACTGGGTTTTTTAAGAGAGGTGGGCCAGGACTCCCTACAGACAGTTACAGCAACATAACACAAGAGTTTTAGTGTAGTTTTTTATGAGGGTGAGTGTGGATCTTTTAGAAGGATGAATATGTTGCCAAATAGCAGACATAGAAGTTAAGGAAAGCCACATAGCATTTGAAGGGTAATAAGCGAGAATATGAGAGTACCTTTATTCCATAAAAAGGGAAGTACAATTAGAGTTTATTTGTTGAGAATAAATTCTGGGGAATGGTGCAAGGTGGGTTGGCCAAATAATATAAAAGTTTAGGGAGGAAATGCTTTTACAGATTTAAAAGACCCATAAGGTCCAGTGGAAGATTCATTCATTGTTTGGTCTTGGTGCAGAAAAGGTCTAAAAAATTTATTATTTTGATAGTTAGGTAAGTATTGCTGGATTGGATGCTGTACCATTATGCAAAGTTATTTACATGTGTGTACTACTTTAAGTTGAGAGGTAGGGTGAATATTGGGGGCAGCTTCAGAGCCCAGCCATAACAACAGAGATTTCCCCCAACTGACCTTGAAACACTAGAATCTCCTAAAAAACTTTCCATAGAGCTAATAAAGGGAATGAAGATTGATTAGGGTTTTCCTGATAAATCAGGATACCATCAGCATGTAAAGAAACATGCTTTTTCAGTTAGTTTATCTATTCATTTTCTTGGCACTCATTAGAACTGAAGGCATGGTTTAGATTACATTACAGAGCAAGTTTATAAGTTTTTAACTACTACTAGATTTGCCATGACCTGGACAAATGAGGACTTTTGCAGACATAAAATTACTGTCACTTGGCTGTATTCAGTACCAACATTAAATAAACATGCCACCGTCCTGGGCATCTCCAGTTAAGCATATGATAAAATGCATTGGCAGAGGTTACCTTTGGCAAAAAAAAAAAAGTCCAAAGAATCATGAAATGCATATTCTTGATGTTTTCTCCTCTAATCAAAATATATTTTGTCTGATGTTATAATAAAATAATGTTTATCCCAAAGTATAATATAAACCACATAGTACAAATGTAAGGTATGGTCTCAGTACAAATGTATATTATACATTTGTAATAGTGCTTATTAGGGGGATCGTACTGCATTTAGTTGAAAACCCATGAAATTAATTATAACTAGAATGATATAATTGGACTGTGGAGTTATTTGTCTGCAGACTTATCTATTAATTAACTGCTGTGAATGTTCCCTCCATTAAGAAAGTAAAAAAAATAAAAAATCTTTGCTAATATGAGAATACCAGACATATGCTGGCTACAGGGCTGCCGCAGAAGAACAGAACTCTTACAGAGAATTCTGGGTGGTAGAAGCTTTGCCTATGCTGATCCAGACTGCAGGACAGACCAGACTTGCCTTTTCTTACTAACTCATACAATGCACATATCTTGAGGGCACAGATAATTTCTCTATGGAGGAATAGAAAATGATCAAGACTGAGAATTATCTATAATTTCCCGATTATGAAAAGGAGTATCTGAACAGAATGCATTGCTATCTATAATAAAGCCACTGTATGTGAAATTTAACACTGCAGCAGTTTTCTTTGTAAAAAATAACATACAAGAATGTGCACTACTTGATATATATGGACAGTGTATGCATCAATGAATAAGAGATAATGAGAGCAAAAAAGAATAAAATTTATTAGCATGCTGGAAAATTTTAAAACTATTCATAGGGTCCTTATTGAAAATTAGAAAAAAATAAATACCCAATTATATCAAAATACAGTTGTTACTAACCAAAAATTTGGTGAAAATGATAGTTATTTTGCCAACTCAAGGCAAGCCTTTAAAATGCTGTTCTGGTTCTTTTTTTAGGCAATGTTTTTGCCTGCTAAAAAAACCAACACGTTTTAAAGATTTGCAATGCAAACTTGCACTTAATATCTCACAATTTATTCAGTAAACTGTATCAGATTACTCTTATTTTAATGTTTTCATTAATGGCTAACAGTACAATGCATTGCTGTCGATCCTTTGTTAAGATTGATAAAATATCTGCCAGTGTACAGCCTAATAAATATACAGTTAAACAGTCTAAATAACTAATGATGAACTAGTCATTCTGATGACATAAGTGTCTACACACATTCTCTAGTGAGGAAATGAGAAAATGATTTGACAGTCACACAAAGTCAAAGCTTTCACATAAAAGAGAGCCTGTCCTATAAGGATGAGAGGATTAGCATATGGAAGGTGCAGTTAATCCTGTTGACCCCAGTGCACAGTTTCCCGAGAGAACACACCTGTTCTAAAATGACAAATGTCAGGAATACTGCAGTCTTCATGTGCCATCGAGTGAAAATGTTCTCCTTCAATGCTGTTAAAATACAACACTTAAATGCTTAATGTTGATAGATAGATACAGTATATGGGTGAATGGTTTGTGAAATTATTTCATACCAAATTTTATTTCAAGCCCTAGAGACACTTAATCAACTGGGTAAAAGAAGAACTATCGTTTTTTTATTTTATTTTGTTGAACTTCCCAGGGGATCAATTGCACATAGCACTTGGTCCTGTTCTAAGTATTTTTTCAAGTCTAGAGATACTTAATGAACTTTGTTAAAGAAGAAATATTGTTTTTTTCTTCTTCATTGTATTGAACACCTCAGAGGATCAATTGCATATAGCACTTGATCCTATTCTAACTAGTGGCCCTATTGTCCCCTAAACGTACCTCTTAAGGCCTCATGCACTCTGGGGCTCTTGTAAACCTTTCATCCAAACAGGAGAAAAGTATCTTTAAAAATGTGCCAAAGCCGTGTTTTTTCCAACACACTGATTGTGCTTTGTCATCCATCTATCCATTGGCTGGGTTGTGTATTTGTACAGCTGCTGATAGGTACACAGCTTCGCGGACTGGATTTTTTTTTTCTGAAAGGCAGTGATGCGCTTCAGACCAGAGCTGTCAATCATCAATCACAAATCAGCATCCTTTCTAACAGCATTGTTGGCTAGGGAGAGAGACCTGTCCAAACATGCTATTTAGAAACAAATGGGAGAATTTGAACTGAACCAAGTGCTATATTCATTTAGTCACAGTGAAAGCTAAAAAAAAAACTATTTAAATATTGAACATTGACAGACTGTTGTCCTAAAATCTTACCATTAATATGCTCCTTTTGACAATGTTGGATGATAGGCTAGTAAATTCTCAGCGGACAACCGCTTGACGTTTCATTTTCGTATGGTCAGTACACAGATCCGTCACACAAAAGTCTAAAGTACAAACACGCATGCTTGGAATCAATGCTCACCAAACAAACACAAAATTATCAGAAGGGGCCCATAGGGTAGCGCTCAAGAGCTGAAATTCCTCGTAGTATGTCACTACGTTCACGTTTGTGGCATGACAATTGTGTAATGTTAGTATGCAAGACAAGATCCTGGCACACGCCCTTTTGACAAAAATCAGACGCTCGGTTGGCCAACAACCGCGTGTACGAGGCTTAATGCTTGAGGTTTACTCAACATGAACTTTATAACTTCTTTAAACACCAACTTATTTTTTTAGCACATATGTGCTCTTTATAATACTCTGAATATATATTTTTCGATAAGAATAGAAACTGATAAAAATGCAGCTTTGGTTTGTTGAGTAAGATATGTTGCATAATTAACATAATTCAAGATATTTTCATTAAATTATTTCTCCTATTTGTCACCAGTACAGGGATCCCCAAATATGTGTAGGTTTTGAATAAACAATCAGCATAGTACAGTCAGTAAACTAATGCATATACTTTGAATTTCTAGATATTAGGCAATTTCCAATGCAAAAGCTGTGAATTCACTAATCAGTGAATGGGATGACGATACCATTAGGGCCATTGTGAACAAGTTAAATAAAAAAAGATGAGACTCTGTCGACTTACAAAATAACAATTATTTCTAGGTTTAAAATGATGTATGCTTTAAAATAGTCTGATATATAAAATAGACTGGTATATAACACTGCCAGCTAATGAGTTGTTGTGTATCTAATGGTGCATTCAGTCACAGTTATGCTTTGACTGAATGCATTGTTGTTTTATGAACATACCATAAAAAGTTAAACTTAATGCAACCTCAGAAAAAAAAGTTTTTGTTTTTTTTCTGTGGAGAAATACGAATTGCTTATGGTGTGTCCTTGACGGTAATTCACATACATGTACAATAAATACAGGATCTGTGTATTGCCACTCATGCTGCTCAGAATGTCATAATCTACTTTCAAAACCATTAGACACTTTTCTTCATGAGATTCATGTGCCAATCTTTTTAAAACAATGGAGAGGTAGTTAAAAGAAAAAATACCTCTCGCTGACTCCCAGTAATATTTTAGTATGGAGAGCAGTGGCGGCTGGTGAAGTTTTAGGATGGTGGGGCGTCAGACCCCGCCCTTCCTTTTTGACACATCCCATGTCTCAAAACCCCACCCCTTATAGAATCCACCCACTCCGTTCCCTGTATTCCACTTGCTTCCACCCATTGTGTCAGAAGTATATGGCTCAGCATCACAGGTTAGACTATACAGCCCCAGGTCAGCTCAGCCTGACACGTTTCAATGCATCTGCATTTTTTTCAGATCCCAGATCTGAAGAAAATGCAGATGCATTGAAATGCGTCATCTGACACGTCCAGATGTAATTTCAGCTGTCTAGCTTCCAGTGAGTTGTGCATTGCACGTTGGTCCTCTTCCAGTTCCGGTGTTTGAAGTGGACGGCGCACAGCCTTTGCTGACACCCGGGCTTTCCTGTACCCCCCACAGCAGCGGTCCCACCAGCCGAAGATTACAGACCCCAGACTGTCTACCAACACCTTTTGGACAGCTCTCTCCATATTACTGGGACCCTCCACTGTGAACAGCCGCGGATTTCCTATGGACAGTTTACATGTGTTTACATGCCTAACTCTCATTGAGTAATTGTGAGTAGCCCTTTGGCCACCTTTTTATACCTACCTATTAAAGTTGTTTTTGATACTGCACTTAGATTGGCGCACCTTGTCTCCTTTTACACACATACAGGGGACTGGGCTGCTGCTGCTGAGATATATGGAGGCCGTGTACTGTGAAGAAGGGAATCCATGGAAGTTGGGTACAGTATATTACAAGGGCCACACTTGGTGTCACACATAGAATTTCTATGAAAATGGGGGCTATACTGGGTTCCATATATACAGAGACCACACTGGTGCCATACATTAGCTGTCTAGAAACAGGGGCCACAAATGGGTGCCACACATAGGATGTATATGAAGACAAGGGGTATACACTCTGGATGTCATGCATACACAGGTCGCAGGGTGCTATACACAGGCTGTCTGTGAAAACAGGGTCCATGCACAATGGCAGTGCCCTAATCCTGAGGTAACATGCACACACAGATAATCCTCCACACCAAATATAGGGAAATTTCATTGCACTGTACACATCAGCCATATGCTCTTTTACAGAAGATGTACACAGTCATCTAGGGGCCCCAATGCTGGTCAACTTTGGGACCATTGTTCAAATCCTGCCCCTTGTCTCCATAGAAAGACAACAATAAATGTTTCTATTTCCATAGTGTAAGGATAGGCAGTAAACACAAGTAGATCCTGGTATAAATGGGTCTCATGTACAAAGGGCAGGTTACAAATGATGGAATACATGCCTTCCCTGTCCTGCAAAGCTTGCAATCTAATATGGAGGCAGGAAGTGACACTAGTGAAGGAGTCATACGTGGTCTGTAGTCAGGGCTATACATATGAAAACATATGTCTCAGTGTTCTCCTCATTCCTGAACACTTCACAGACCTCCACAGCACACATTCCTTTATTTTTATTAGTGCCCCATGTAACACCTACATTCCCCCCACCATGGGAGAGTTCACATTACACTATGAGGGGAAACAGGCTCTGCAGGTGGAGAGCAGTGCCTCCTAGCTACCCCCCCTCCCATCAATAAATCAGCAAAGTGAAAGGTATACAGTGAGCTGGAAAACCGTAAATGCCACATAAAAAGCACCGCTCACCATCCTCTGGTCCCCGACAATAAAAATAAAGCACAGGGGGCCAGAAACAAATAATTGGAGAGTGGGAGTGTTTGTGAGTGCATGGTCTGCGCCCTGAACACTCCCTAAACATTGGCAAATCAGCTTCCAAGCTTGCAATCAGCTGATTGCAAGCTGGGAAGCTTCCCATAGACTACAGCACGTACGACGGGACTAGAAATACCACATCCAATACACTGCAATGCAACCTTCGGCCGTGTAAATCCTTTCTGAGCATGCGCCATACTTAGTCCGTCCAACTTGCCTACTCACGAGCGGACTGTCCGCTGAAACCAAAGTTGGACGGACTGTATTATGGAAATTCCGAAAGACTTAGTCCGCCAGACTGTCCGCTGAAAAAGTCCCCTGAAGCCCACACACGAGCGGACTGTCCGCTGAAATGTGTTTCAGCGGACTAAGTTGGACAGACAGTCCGCCCGTGTGTACGCGGCTTTAAAGTGACCACTTTTTTTTAAAGTGACAGCTATGCGTTGCAGCAACATGTACGTTACTGCAACAAACATTAGAGCCCTGCAGGTACACAGCTTATTGATAATTATGAAACCACTCCTATTAGCCCTTGTACACACAGTCGGACATTCCGACAACAAAATCCGTCAGATTTTATCCGACAGATTTTGTCCGAAACTGGTGTTGCATACACACGGTCAGACAAAGTTGTCAGAAAATCCGATCGATCGTAACGTGATGACGTTATTTCGTTATGACGGGACTACGTTCAGGTTAGTAGCCAATAGCTTTGGTCTAGGAATTTAATCTGAGCATGCGTGGCACTTTGTCCAATCGGAATTCTCTACAAACGATCGTACAAAGTCCGATTGGATCATGTTGTTGGAAAATTTTATATCCAGCTCTCAAACTTTGTCGGTCGGACATTCCGACGAAAAAAAGTCCGATGGAGCCCACACGCGGTCGGATTATCCGACAACACGGTCCGGTCGGACATTTTCCGTCGGAATGTCCAACCGTGTGTACAAGGGCTTAGACTCAGTTTCCCACATGGATGCAAACAAACACACAGAGATTTCTTCAGAATAACAATAAGGTAGGAATCTGCAACAAAATTAGTTAAAATCCTCATAATGTGCATTGATCACCCAGAGGGGAATGTTTTGTTTTCAACAAAAGTGGAGTTATGCTTTAACTAGTTGAAGACATACTAGACATGCCCAAAAAATGTATACAGCATATATGTAGCACATCCAGTGTCTCTTCCTTGCTGTTGGGACTCCCTCTGTCAATATAGAGCAATTGTCAACTCGGACTGGGAGAGAATATTGGCATCAATGGGCACAGAACAGAAATGGGAATTCTTCAAAAAGACTGTTTGTGATCTCAATGCAAAGTATATTACCATGGGCAATAAGTTTATAAGGCTAAAAATAAAACCTTTGTGGCTCACGTCCAAAGTTAAAAAAGCTATAAACTATAAGAAAAAAGCTTTTAAAAAATATAAAAATGAAGAAACACTAGTGTCATTTAAATGTTCCAAAGAATATAACAGAATATGTAAAAGGTAAATCAAGGATGCAAAAATTAGAAACAAGATAGTAGGACGAACCCCCAAAAATTCTTCAAATATATTAATAGTAAAAAGGTCAAGTCTGAGCATGTAGGCCCTTTACAAAATAATCTGGAGTGGGTGACTGGGGACAAAGAGAAGGCTAATTTATTAAATACTTTCTTCAGCCCTGTGAATACAAAGGAGCATGGGGGAGCTCATGTCCATAATGGGGGTGGTAGTGACACAGCCCCAAATCCACGATGGCTCAAAAGTGATATGGTCCAGAAATATTTGGACAGAATAAAGGTGGATAAAGCACCTGGACCTGATGGCATCCACCTACTGATCCTTAAAGAATTGAGCTCTGTAATTTCAAAGCCATTGTATCTATTTTTTAGGGACTCAATAATGACAGGAATAGTACCACTGGATTGGCGCAGGGCCAATGTGGTGCCTATATTTAAAAAGGGAACAAAGTCTTTACCAAGTAACTATAAACCTGTTAGTTTAACTTCTATAGTTGGGAAGATACTGGAGAGATTAATAAAAGACCACATAGACGGGTTCTTGCAGGAAAAAAATATTTTAAGCAACAGACAGCATGGATTCATGAAAGACAGAAGTTGCCAGACAAACCTGATTTCTTTTTATGAGGAGGTAAGTAAAGCCTTGGACAGAGGGGTGGCGGTGGACGTGGTATACTTGGATTTTTCAAAAGCGTTCAATACAGTTCCGCACGCACGGCTCATGTGTTTGTAAATGGATAGAAAAGTGGCTAAAAGACAGACTTTAGAGAGTAGTGGTTAATGATTCTTACTCTGAATGGTCTAAGTTTATCAGTGGTGTACCCCAAGGTTCAGTGCTGGGACCCTTACTTTTTAATATCTTTATAAATGATATTGGGTCTGGGATCAAAAGTAACATTTCCGTCTTTGCAGATGACACCAAGCGTGGAATAACGTCCTTACAGGATGTCTCCAATTTATAAGCCGACCTCAATGCTCTGTCTAATTGGGCGACTATGTGGCAGATGAGGTTTAATGTTGAGAAATGTAAAGTTATGCACCGGAGGCTAAGAATATGCATGCATCATACATACTAGGGGGAGTACAACTGGGGGAATCCATAGTGGAGAAGGATCTGGGGGTTTTGGTAGATCATAAGCTCAATAATAGCATGCAATGCCAAGCTGCGGTTTCCAAAGTGAGCAAAGTCCTTTCTTGTATTAAGAGAGGTATCATTTTGTCCCTGTTCAAATCATTAGTAAGACCTCATCTGGAATATGCAGTTCAGTTTTGGGCACCAATTCTTAAAAAGAATATTGGGGAACTGGAGAAAGTGCAGAGAAGGGCAACCAAACTGATAAGAGGCATAGAGGAGCTCAGCTAATGGGAAAGATTAGAGGAACTGAATTTATTCACTCTTGATAAGAGGAGATTAAGGGGGGATGTGATCAACATGTACAAATATATAAGGGGTCCATATAGTGAACTTGGTGTTGAGTTATTCACTTTACAGTCAACAAAGAGGACAAGGGGCACTCTTTACGTCTAGAGGAAAAGAGATTTCATCTCCAAATACGGAAAGAATTCTTCACAGTAAGAGCTGTGAAAATGTGGAAAAGACTCCCCGCAGAGGTGGTTCTGGCCAGCTCAGTAGATTGCTTTAAGAAAGGCCTGGATTATTTCCTAAGTGTACATAATATAACTGGGTACTAATATTTATAGGTAAAGTTGATCTGGGGAAAATCCGATTGCCTCTTGGGGGATCAGGAAGGAATTTTTTCCCCTGCTTTAGCAAATTGGATCATACTCTGCTGCTTTTTTTTTGCCTTCCTCTGGATCAACTGTATAGAATTGGGTATATGGGATTGTATGATATTCTTATTATTATTTTATTTTTTTTGTAGTTGGATGGATGTACAATTTTGTAGAACTGGATGGACTTGTGTCTTTTTTCAACCTAACTATGTAACTATGTCAACTTTGATTAATCGAAGCTGGTAACACTGTATTATCAGATAAGGTTTCGGCAGCTGCAGTCTGAATCAGTGTTTATAAACAACACTGCTCCAGAAGTGTTACATAGAAAAAAAAACAAAGTAACATAATGTGACATACAGTGGTGTGAAAAAGTGTTTGCCCCCTTCCTCATTTCCTGTTCCTTTGCATGTTTGTCACACTTAAGTGTTTCGGAACATCAAACCAATTTAAACAATAGTCAAGGACAACACAAGTAAACACAAAATGCAATTTGTAAATGAAGGTGTTTATTATTAAAGGTGAAAAAAAATCCAAACCATCATGGCCCTGTGTGAAAAAGTGATTGCCCCCCTTGTTAAAACATACTATAACTGTGGTTGTCCACACCTGAGTTCAATTTCTCTAGCCACACCCAGGCCTGATTATTGCCACACCTGTTCACAATCAAGGCATCACTTAAATAGGAGCTGCTTGACACAGTAAGGTCCACCAGAAGATCCTTAAAAGCTACACATCATGCCGAGACCCAAAGAAATTCAGGAACAATTGAGAAAGAAAGTAATTGAGATCTATCAGTCTGGAAAGGGTTATAAAGCCATTTCCAAAGCTTTGGGAATCCAGCGAACCACAGTGAGAGCCATTATCCACAAATGGCGAAGACATGGAACAGTGGTGAACCTTCCCAGGAGTGGCCGGCCGCCCAAAATTACCCCAAGAGCGCAGCGACGACTCATCCAAGAGGTCACAAAAGACCCCACAACAACGTCCAAGGAACCGCAGGCCTCACTTGCCTCAGTTAAGGTCAGCGTTCATGCCTCCACCATCAGGAAAAGACTGGGCAAAAATGGCCTGCATGGCAGAGTTCCAAGGAGAAAACCACTGCTGAGCAAAAAGAACATCAAAGCTCGTCTCAATTTCTCCACAACACATCTTGATGATCCCCAAGACTTTTGGGACAACATTCTGTGGACAGATGAGACAAAACTGGAACTCTTTGGAAGGTGTGTGTCCAAGTATATCTGGCGTAGAAGGAACACTGCATTTCATAAAAAGAACAGTAAAATATGGTGGTGGTAGTGTGATGGTCTGGGGCTGTTTTGCTGCTTCAGGACCTGGAAGACTTGCCGTGATAAAAGGAACTATGAATTCTGCTGTCTACCAAGAGATCCTGAAGGAGAATGTCCGACCATCTGTTCGTGTACTCAAGCTGAAACGAACTTGGGTTCTGCAGCAGGACAATGATCCTAAACACACCAGCAAGTCCACCACCGAATGGCTGAAGAAAAACAAAATGAAGACTTTGGAGTGGCCTAGCCAAAGTCCTGACCTGAATCCTATTGAGATGTTGTGGTATGACCTTAAAAAGGCCGTCCATGCTCGAAAACCCTCTAATGTAACTGAATTAGGACAATTCTGCAAAGATGAGTGGGCCAAAATTCCTCCAGGACGCTGTAAAAGCCTCATTGCACGTTATCGCAAATGCTTGGTTGCAGTTGTTGCTGCTAAGGGTGGCCCAACCAGTTATTAGGTTTAGGGGGCAATCTCTTTTTCACACAGGGCCATGATGGTTTGGATTTTTTTTCACCTTTAATAATAAACACCTTCATTTACAAATTGCATTTTGTGTTTACTTGTGTTGTCCTTGACTATTGTTTAAATTGGTTTGATGTTCCGAAACACTTAAGTGTGACAAACATGCAAAGGAACAGGTAATGAGGAAGGGGGCAAACACTTTTTCACACCACTGTATGTTACTTTTGTATCACTTTGTTCATTCATCTGCAGATAAAAGGGATGAACTTCGATTCACAGATGATGTCAGTTAAAGGGGTTGTAAACTCTTGCGTTTTTTCACCTTAATGCATCCTAAGCATTAAGGTGAAGAAACTCCTGATACTGACCAGCAGCCCCCCAGTCTTACTCACCTGAGCAGTTTGTTTCCATGGCGAAGACACACTCTACCTCTCTGCCCGTTGTTTTTTCGGCTTTTGATTGGATAGACTGATAGCAGCACAGCCATTGGCTCCCGCTGCTGTCAATCAAATCCAATGATGAGAGCATCAGGGGACGGAGCCCGAGTCCGGCATTCTGTGTCTATGGACGCAAAAGCTGGACTTGGGAGCGCACCTGCACGGGGACCCCCAAGGTGATTGCTTCTCCTAGGTGGTTTCCCGATGCAGGGAGGAGCTGATAGCGCCGTCGGGGGGGCCCCAGAAGAGGTGGATCGGGCCACTCTGTGCAAAATGAACTGCACAGTGCAGACAAGTATGACATGCACCCCATCGCTCTTAAAGTGGCCGATGTACACCTATAGCGATCCGCACAGCTGTGCCAATCTGCCGCAGTATAATGATGGTGGCTGGTCAGCAAGCGGTTAAACAGGACAAATTACAGAATAAAATGTACACTTATCTGCAGTAGCGCTATTTATTTTTAAAGTAACACTGCACAAAAATGTTATTGTCTAAGGACTGCGAAATAAAATCATATGAAAATAAATCCTTGGTTGTCCTTAAAAATATATATATACTGTATGTATTATCTTGTTATCTTTAGTAATGACAAATACATTGCTGAATAAACAGGTCTATAGAAAAAAATACAATATTTCTCTGGTCCTTAGGGGGTGAACAGGTGTGAAAGGCGAAGTGGATAAAAAAAAATAAAAGTAATAAATACTGTAGATCAGATCATTCAGAAACGAGAACTGCATGTCACTAGAAGGTAGCAAGATTCTTAAGTTTTCTTGTCTGAAGGTGGAATGGGGTTTTGGTCAGCGGGTATTTAATATATGTGTACAGAGCACATTCTGAATAGCAGCAAATATATTTGTTTGCAAGAAGTGTCAGTTGTGAAATTACTTTGAATGAAATATCCGAGAATATTTGTTTTACCTAATGACACAAAGAAATAAAAATAACTAGTGTGATTCCTGACCAAAAAAATTAGAGATAGACACTTATCACAGAGAAAAATCTCTAGGGAGGACACATTTGTAATTTATAGTAACCACAAAGGAGCTGCATTTCTAAACACACACACTTCAAGGAAGCAGTAGCATGATTTATCTAATGAGCTGGGAAGTACTGTGTGTTACTCTAAATCAGTACGCAGGAGTCCTGTTTTATCTACTGAATGACAGAAGCAGATACAAATTAGTAATGCAGCTTTCAAGTATGGCTCTGCTTTCCAAAAGGACTAACATTGTGTTTCACAGGTCAATCATATAATACAAATATATATATATATATATATATATATATATATATATATATATATATATATATATATATACCATATTAAAGGATTCCCTGGCAACAAATAAAGCTGTTTTTCAAAATATAAGCAAAATTATACTTATACTTTGAAAATATCCATGGTATATTATGCATTTTGGTTTATGACTGGTTGCCTCAGCAGACATTCAAATGTAACAGCAACAGGTAGCCACAAAGATCAATAAATAGTAAGAAGTACATCAAATTTGATCACACATTACTGGAACTTGAATAAAAAGACAACTTGGAATAATGCAGGATTTCCAGGTGGCCTTATGTATTTATTTCTTAGTGCAATTCACTGTAGTTAGGATTACCCTTTTAAAAGTGACCATTTGTGGAACAAAAGTAGAGGCATATATATATATATATATATATATATATATATATATATATATATATATATATATATATATATATATATATATATATATATATATATATATGCAGTATATATATATATATATATATATATATATATATTTTTTTTTTTTTATTTATTTATTTTTTTTTATGTAAAATCAGTATCTTAAAACTGAGATGTCAAAAGCACTTTACAGCAACAGAGGAATGGTAGAAGCCATCTTCAAAAATTCTTCTCCAGCCTTTGCCTTTATTAATACAGAACTAATGTTACACCTCATACTGAAAACGCAAGATCTAAATATAGATGTGCAAGTGTCACATGTTAGGTCATAAGTACAGCAGATTTTCTGTGCACTTTCTATCTAAATCAGGCAGTTATGATTGTTCTCGGCTTCAAATTTTCTGGAACCGAGGCTCTCCACATCATTTTTCCTTTATGCTCCCTCTAGCACAAGAGAGTGTACAGAGGCATATAGTCCACAAGCTATGGCTGCCTCCGAGTGTCAGAATGCCCTGTGTTTCTTGGAAAGCCATAACATTTGCATAGAAATCTGGATATGTTTCCTTGGCATTTAAAAGGAAAAAGAGAGGAAATACCAAATCAATTAAATGCTTCCAACCACATTCTCTCATTAAATTTTCCCTGACGTGAGAAGTCTTTCATCTGTTCAATATGAATCACTCACTGTATGCTATGATAGCACTCTGCACTCATTCACATAGTCAATTAAAATCAAGTAAAAAAAGCCATGCCCTGCTGGAAAGCAAGAAACGAGTGCAAGAACACAATTATTCATCACCCAGTACCACATCATAAATTAGACTTCATTCGAAGGATAACTCAGGGAGTTCTAGAATGATTTGGTGTTTAATGTAGTAAATAACCCCAACCTCTTGCCTTTGGTCATCAATTCACTAGACAGAAAACACAAAGATAGATTGAGCTTTGTTGGCATCCAGCATTCAGTAGCATATATTAATTCCAATGATAAAGTGATTAAAATAATTCAAGCTCAAGATGGTGCGTTAGAAATGCAACAACAAACCATCATAGCACAACATCTGAGTTTGAGCCATAACTAATTTCCTGAATATAATCTTAATTCTGACAAATCAGTCAAGTACAGTAATTGGATGTTTTTTTTCTCAGTCATAGATCATGGTTTTGTTCTCAGTCAGACTTGCAAGCACTGTTAGACTTAGTTGCCTTAAAAGAAGGGGTGTTAGAAGGACATTAAAAACGCCCCTCAAACACCTATAAAAATGATACAATGGACACATAGAATGCATTAACCCCCCTGGCGGTATTCCCGAGTCTGGCTCGGGGTGAAAATTCAGTACCATTAGCGGTAACCCCGAGCCAGACTACATTTTACAGATTACATTGCTATATGTAATTATTTCACATCCCCTTTGTCCCTAGTGGTCTGCCCAGTGCCCTGCATGTAGTTTTATATTATAAAAACTGTTCTTTCTGCCTGGAAACTGGAGATTGTCCATAGCAACCAAAACTGTCCCTTTACAGCAAAAGTGGTTTTAGACCAGCTAGAAAACAGTGATAATAAATTAGAATCACTAGCAAAATTGAGCGATAGCGATTTGTGGGGAGATCTGTCATCAAATACTTAAATGAATGACAGTGACAATTCTGCAACTGAGCAAATTTCTGTGTTTTTGATTTGATTACATTATTGAATCATTTTTATTATTATTATATTATTTGGTATAAGTATTTATAGTTATGTATTATATTATAATTATGATTTAACTTTTCAAACTTTATCATACCTGGGATGTCTACTAGACACTGGTTTGGACAGATTTAAGTGAGTTATTCCTAAGAATTACAGGACTACAATATAAAACGCCAAATTTCCAAAATAATTGTACCGCTTTCAGCACCTAAAATCTGAAATAATCCTACCACCAGGGAGGTTAAGATAAAAACCATCTGCCTTTACATCCCCTTTAGGGAACACATGCTTCTCAGTTTTTAAGAGACATTTGGTTGGCTTCCAACTGACAGACTTACACAAGGCTATTTCCCTGACTTAATAAGTCAAAGGAATTTTTTTATATTATATTTTATATTATATTTTATATTCATATTCTAAGATTCTGTGACCAATATTGAGGTCTTAATAAGAGTTCAATTTTGCATAACGGTTCAGTATACTAATCGCAAGACAGTATACCCTTTGTGCATCATGCAAGTTACAATCCTATAATGGGAATTTGTTCCACTTTAGAGATTTACTGACCTTTTCTTTACATCACCCAAAACATATTCTGCCTTCAGCACAACTGTACTTAAAAGCTGAGCAACTCAGTCGAAAGTCAAATCAATTAAGTAATACATTTAGTATTTACAAAATTTCCAAGTTTTATAATTCCTGACTAATATTTGTTATAATCTCACAAAGCTTTGAAGAGTAGACTGGAGACTGCTTTGCTTCCATAATCCTAAATCATACTGGCATACTGGTTTACTGTAATGTAAACTGGAATACAAAAATATGTTTACCCTGGAACCCAGTGCACCCCCCAGTTACCTTCACCATCACACAGCATAGCAATGGTAACTGATTTATAGCATCCTATGTCGAATTATAATGAGTTTAGTAAAAATGGAATTACACAAAGAAGCGGATTCACAACTGTGCTAATTTTTGGAAAGAACAAAAAAAAGTTAAAAGTGGAGCTGTAAAAAAGATCCTTTTGTTGAAGAGGCATAATTGTTGGTTCAATTACTTTTTATATCTCCTGGGAACTCTGGTGACAAGATTTACACTGGGGTTTACGGCTCCTTGCTGACTGTCACAAATTATTAGTAAAGAATTTTCTCTTCTTCTGCTCTTGTTTCTTCTGTGCATCCAACAGAAAAGTCCAAATGGAGGACAAAATCTATTTACCTTCCTGGCAGAATTTTCAAAAATATAAAAACCTTGAGGTTTTTATGGCTCACTGGATTCTACTTCAAACAGTATGTTCATAGGGTCTTTCTGAAGAATCATTGGAGCTGGTTGGAATAGACCCCTTAGTTTACTGAGGCTATGCTTATGTTTGGCTAATGACTTAATGGATCAGTCCACCCAGAACAGATGTCTCAATTTTGGGAAAGGTAATCCACCAAATAGCTTCTCATAGATCAGTGACTTCATTTCATAATAAGGGTGGCTGACATAGCAGCCAGCAGGCAGAACACTGGTATCTGATACACCCAGAAGTCTCAGGTTTGTGAAGTTTGTTCTAGGGGGCCATAGTTCTGCAAGAGTGCAAGTAACCAAAGGCCAGACAACAGAACAGGTAAGTATGAATATTTCTCTTTTACATGGTAATTTTACACTTTCTAAGTAGCCGACTTTACAAAGCTTCTATTTATCTACACACAAGGCATTAGTTGTTTATTAAGTTATAATTTATGTATTTACTCATTTATCCTTATAACTCTATACATAACTGACTGCTGATATAGGCTAGCACGTGTCTCACTGAAGACCATAGGTAACATGACAACTAACAGTCATTAGACAATTTATGCTGCTATCACCCACCATGACATTTTTATCGTTGGTAAATGGATGTGTCACACACAAGGTAATCATTAATTCCCCCTTGCTTCAAAGAAAGAGGACCCTATAAACTGCAAAAAGATTTTCCAACATGCTAGAAAATCTCTTGAGATAATGATCGCTTCTGAATATTATAAGTGCTGCTTATCAAGACTAATGAGGGCCCACCTGTCACAAGAGATGCTCAAGGACTTTTCTGCACCTGAACAATCATCCTAACTTACTGGTAATGATTTTACCTCCCAAATATTGCTACTATTGCTAGGATTAAATGTTTTGCTATCAAAACTGAGGTAAAACAATTGCTAGCTAGGTGAAAGTATACTCACAATGTATACCACTGTGAGTACTGGTGCTGGTATCCCACCTACAAATCTCCATATGTTGGCGTAGATAGAAATAATGCTTTAAGGTGCATTCAGCTTGTATGTATGTGTTTCTGATCTTCTTGTAAGCTGCTCTTGTATTTCTATTGTATGGGATTAAAAGCAGTTCTGATGTTCACAAATGTGTACACAAGCTGAATAGCAAAACTAATCAGGTGCAAACAACTCTGATTTGAGCTTTTTAAGCCAATATTTTAGCATGCTCTATGAGACGAAAATTGAAAATATTTCATAATAAATATTAAATAAATACTTTAGAAGCTGTCTGCTATGTTTCTTGCCTTCACTTAACAACAGTCTACCTACCCGACTTGATGTTGTGAAAATTTGTGAAGAGGTGCAGTCTAATGCCCTGTACACATGGTCGGACATTCCGACCACAAAATCCGTCTGATTTTTTCAGACAGATTTTGGCCGAAACTTGTGTTGCATACACACGGTCAGACAAAGTTGTCGGAAAATCCGATCGTTCAGAAAGAGGTGACGTAAATCACATACGACAGGACTATAAAGAGCCCAGTAGCCAATAGCTGTCTCGTAATTTATTCTGAGCATGCGTGGCAAATTTTAGATCCTGCTCTCAAACTTTTTCTGTCAGAAATTCCGATAGAGCCCACACACAATCGGATTTTCCGACAGCATAATCCGATCTGACTTTTTCCGTCAGAATTTCTGACCATGTGTACAGGGTATTAGACTTTTAGGGCCAGTGTCCTGTTGATCACTGCAGATCATCGGATAATGCCTCCAATGATTTGCACATGCACAGTAGTGACATCACGCCAGTTGATCTACCGATCAGCAGGTGTGATGTCAAAACTGCGCATGTGCAGATTGTCAGAGGCATTGTTTGACGATCAGCAAAGTGCGGAGGCAGAATCTGATTTTGAGATTCTGCCTCACTCTCTCCTCAGGACAGCAAACATCTGTGTGGACAAAACACACAAATGCACAATGCCAATGTATGCTCTGTCCTCACTTAGCAGCTCCCCCTAGTGTCCGTCACCAGGATCCACCACGGATGACACCATCAGCCATCCAACCTTACTCCTGTGTGCATCAATGGTCAGCATCAATCAGGGTGACATTGTAATTATTTTAGAGTTTAAAATAAAATACAACCTGCTATGAGTCTCAGGCACAACTAATACAGAGATGTTTTTAATATTCCACTTTTTTTCAGATCGATTTAAAGGTTGCTGTCATAAGGTGAGAGCCAGGCAGAATTTGATCAGATTCTGCCTTTGTGCTTTGCTGATCATCAGATAATGCCTCCGATCAGCTAGAGTGACATCACTACTGCACATTGGGCAGATCGTCAGAGGCATTATTCGACAAGCTGCAGTAAATCGACAGAACACCTATTCACACTAGGATCGCATGGGTGATTCCCACACATTCCTGTGAGGTACATTTTAAAAGTCCATTCATTTGAATGGCCTGCAAAATTCAATCTGACTTTTTTTTGGCGTCTTGCCAGCTCACCGCTCCAGTGTGAAAGCTCTTTAGGCTTTCACATTGGAGTGAGAGGAGGGGTGCTTTACAGGTGCTATTTTTAGGCTATAGTGCCTGTAAAGCGCCTCAGTTTGAAAATGGCCTTACAGGCCACACAGGTGCATTTCAGTCCCATGTGTTTATAATCAGGGCTCAAGTCCTGCAGGAACGCATGGGAACGGAGTTCCTGTACTTTTTCCACAACAGGAACTCAGTTCCCATTAGCAGCCATGTCTTGTAAGACTTTGAAGTATGTGAGGTGTGTGGCAGGTGCTACACCAGCAGCTGCCGGCACAGCTCGCAATAGTAAGTGCCGCACACCTGACCATTCCGGCATTGCCAGTAGGGGGCCCCATATCAGCTTCCTCTTCGATCTACCTGTCAATCACAGCTAGGTCTAGCTGAAGGGTAGATCAGCTATTCTGCTCACAGGACATGCAGGGAGAGAGGTGAGCTGAGGGAGGAACATCAGTTTGGGGTGGTAAGCTGAGCACAATACCTGGCAAAGTTTAATGCCAGGAGGGAAGTTTATGTGGAAATATGTGAAGGGTTGGAATAGCAGTGAGTGTGTGTTGGAGCCCTGCAGTGTTTGCAGCCCCTCCAAGCTAACATACATCTCCTAAGCAGGAACACATCACTATCTCCCCAACATTCTGTCCAGATAATGTGCAGTTAATTTATCACCTTTCCGTTTAAACCTGTGTTATCCAAACTCTGTTCAATGAAAAGTGTAAACTCACCACATAAACACTCTATATACAAAATAAAAAATTCCCCAATAAAGATCAGAACATGATGTTCACATTTGCATGGAAGCATAATTGAATGAATGCTGATTATTCAGAGAATTACCGAATTTATGTTTATTGAGGATTGTTTTTTTATGTAATAACAGTTAAGCTTCATACACACAATAGGAAAATTTGATGAGCGTATTTTTTTATTTTTTTTCGGTGGGGAGTGGATCTAGGGTGGGAGTTCCCACACTTTTTTCCCCAGGACTTGACCCCTGTTTATAATGCACCTGTGTGATCAAAAAAGAGTGGTCTTATGGTGCAGAATGTGAATAAACTGCTATGGCAGTCGGATCATCTGTGGAGGGGTTAGAGTGCGATCAGTTAGCTCAAGGCCAAGTGCACTTATCCTTTAAGGGCATGATGACTAAGGAAAAAAACGCTGTAGTGACCTTGATCTCCTAAGTAAATGTTTATTTTTCTGAATGGTTAATGCAGCCCTGTGTGCATATTTGTATGAGTATAACATAGGAATCTTAGATTGTAAGCTCATTGGGGGAAAGGACTGATGTGAATGCAAAGTTTGCATAAGCATTGCATAAGTATTGAGTTCTATATACAGTAAATGCCTGCAACAAATAAATACTAATGGTAGTCCCTGCTGCACATTCCCAATGCCTTGCTTGGACAGCAGATCACATGATGGTTGAGAGGTCATTTAATGCCTCTGGTTTAAAATTGGCAGGTTGATGTGAGAGACTTGCCCATAGGTTAATTTTAAGTGAAACCGCTGAATCATTTAATTTTCTGTCTTGTGTTTCTGTTTTTATATTATTTTGTATACATAAATATTTAAATATTGGTTTTGTATATTTAACCTTACGTTTTTTATGCCCAGGAATAAAAATCAAATGTTAAAAATTATTTACCTATAACTGGGTTGGCTGCCACTAGAGTTTTTGTTTGTATGACTTATGATTGCAATTATTATTGTATGACCTGTTGTATCCATGTGGTCAAATGTTTAACTCTACTGCTACTTATCTGCACTTTTGGGGCCACGTCCCTGTTGTTTTGATGTGTTATTGTGCATTTTATTCCTCCCCCTGTATCTTGTGACTTTATTCTTTGCATGTTCCTTTTATTAATAAAATATTTGAACAATTGTGCGGTAGAGCTTTCTTTTGGTGGTATTTGATCACCTCTGCGCTTTGCTTTTTTTACGCTATAAACAACTTTTTGCTATAATAAATATCCCCAAACAATATACAAAAAAACAAGTTTCTTCCTCAGTTTAGGCCGATATGTATTCTTTACATATTTTCTCTACATATTTTTGGTTAAAAAAAAAATCGCAATAAGCGTATATTGATTGGTTTGTGCAAAAGTTATAGCGTCTACAAAATAGGGCATAGATTTATGGCATTTTTATTATTATTATTTTTTTTACTAGTAATGGCGATGATCAGCGATTTCTATTGGAACTGCAACATTACGGTGGACAGATTGGACACTTTTCACACTATTTTGGAACCATTGACATTTATACAGCGATCAGAGCTATAAATAGCCATTGATTACTGTATAAATGTCACTGGTAGGGTAGGGGTTAACACTAGGGGGCAATCAAGGGGTTAAATGCGTGCCCTAGGGAGTGATTCTAACTGTGGGGGGATGGGACTGCCTGGGGGAGGAGACTGATTGTTGTTCCTAAGCAGATCGCTCTCCTCACCCCTGACAGGACAGAGATCTGTATGTTCACATTGACAGATCTCCATTCTCTCCTTCTCAGGAGCAATCGTGGGTAGCCGACGGCCACGCACACGCGCCCTATGCTCCTTAAAGCACCCGCTGTACAGCTACTGCGATTCGTGCAGGAGTGCCATTCTGCCGCCGTCAACAGACGGTGGGCTGTTGGCAAGTGGCCAAAGCCACAATTTGCACACAGAAATTAATATGCCATTTCATGATCCCAATCAGACAAACTCAGCTGTCTGCTACTGCTGTCTCATTAAATAAGCAATAGTGCCCTGTGAATGTTTTGCAATGTATTAGATGCTTACTAGTGAAAAAGTGATTGTATACATGTACATGTAGTAGAAAACACATACTAAACAAATTAAAAAACATACAAAAATATGAAATAAGTAAATGAAAGTTCAGCCAAAACTATTCAAATGAAAATTAGTTTGATTTGTTTTATGAGTTACCACAATAAAAATTAACAGCCAAATAAATATGCAAACATTATTTGTAATAACTGTCCCGTGAAAATTGATCACTGAAGAAAATGGATTCATGGTAGGAATTAGAGCTGCACGATTCTGGCTAAAATGAGAATCACCTTTTTTTGCTTAGAATAAAGATCACGATTCTCAGGTGTAACATAATTTTTTACATTATACAAAAAAAGGGCTTACTTTTTTTAATTCATTGAAGTGTATTTTTTCCCAAAAAATTTAGTTTGAAAGACAGCTGTGCAAATACGGTATGACATAAAATATTGCAACAACTGCCATTTTATTCTCTAGGGTCTCTGCTAAATATATATATATATATATATATATATATATATATATATATATATATATATATATGTGTATATATATATATATATATATATATATATATATATATATATATATATATATATAATGTTTGTAGAATGTCTAAGTAATTTTCTAGCAAAACATACTGATTTTAACTTGTAAGCAACTAATGTCAGAAAAAGGTTTAGTCTTTAAGTGGTTAAACTGACCTTATTTACAGACCGAAGTTCATTCCTTTAATCTAAAAGGACCAAATGATACTTTGTTTATAGTTATCCACCAGCACTGACAATGTTGATAAACATTTGAGTGTTTTTTTGACAGCTGAGTGAGCAGAGAACGGCTCTACACTTGTTACAGGAATGAATTGAGAACATGCTGGATTAAGATTGTGAGGGGGAGGTTGAATCAAGATTGCAATTTTTTAACAATTAATCGTGCAGCTCTAGTAGGCATTTAGATCAACAACAAAAGTGTTCACACCCTCCTCATACATTTTCAATGGATGATAGGGCCACTGCCCATGTTGGACAATGCATTTTACTGCAGACCAATGAACACTCAGCATGCTTCAAGAACACGTGAAACAACAAGAACACAGAAAATAGTAAAAAAAATATATAATCACCCACTTGAACATTTACCTTCCACAGCTCTTTTAAAAAAGACTTTGCAGCTTCCACATGTGACCACACCATAGTGGCATCCAGATGCCTCGTCTCCGCACACCAGACAAACTTTGGAAGGTCTCGATGATCCAGTTGACATAGTCCGGAGTGCAGAGCTAAAAGAAATAATGAAATATACACATTAGCTCCCAATGACACTCATAAATCATTTATGTATTAATGAAGAAATATATTTGTTTTAATGTTGCAATTTTTTCCTGTTGTATATATTGTCACCAACCCTCCTTTCCCTCCAAGACACAAGCACACACATGCTCTCCCATTTCAGAATGTAATGTCCTTACTTTTGCACAGTAAAAATTACAAAAAACACTTCAACATAATGGTTCAAAATTGGCATACAAGGTTAATGCAACATATAAACATGCTGTGTAACAAAATACAGTTTTTTCCTAGTTGCGCAGCCAGAGAAAAGCCATTGTTTACTAGCCTGAGACACATGCAATTATTTAATCCCATTAGGTAGAGCAGATGTCAGCAAGTAAAATAGTTGGTAGGACATCGGTCTGTCCTTGAACGTTTTGTGCAACACTAGGACCAGACATGATTCTTCTCCAGAGTAACAAGGTATAAATACAACAAAAGCTCTGTCCTCTTTTCTTCCCTGTAAAAGTAATAATTGGCTACTAGTCACTAATGGCTGCAGGTCAATCAGCAGCACTCAACAGTGTTTCTGTATAAAGACAATGTTTGCTACACAGTGATTTTTCCCTCCCAGGTCAATGCAAAGGCAGCTCAGAAGTAACTCACAGGCATCTTAAATGTATATCACATTTCTAGACTGCAAGTCAAATGCACCGAACAGCATTTGTCCAGCTACACAGAATTTTACTGTTTCTTTAATTGCTTTTTCTTTTTATAACTGGGGGATAGATGGCCAGTATAAACTGTTAGGTCAGGTTCACACTGGAACTGGCCACGGATTGCATAGGAGCGTTGTGCGCCCCTGTTCCCCATTCCAGGGATGAATCAGGGCCAAATCTATGCCTGAATTTGGCCCTGAAACTGAGCCAAAGACGCGCAGTGTGCTCCGCAGCCACAACGGAGATATGTGATCCGGCTCCATAGGGAGCCGGTCACATTCTCCTGCTATGCGAATTGGATGCGGGAAACCCATATCTAATTGGCATAGGTGTGAACCCGGCGTTAAAAAAATGTATTATTATTGATTTCACATTTCTTCTTACTCCTTTCACATTATTTTAAATAGTTTATTAAATAATTATTAAAGACTTCTGGGTATACATATTTCTATATAGCAACAATGATCCAGCCTGCAAATCACTGTTACTACAGTGATCTCCATTAGCTGTCAGGTCCTGTGCTGAGTTGCTGCCCTGTTGCACAGTGAACACTGGAGGTCACAGCACCAATCAGCACAAGCACCAATCAGAGATCCCTTTGCAGTCCTTGATAAATGCAAAGCGTTCTCTACCTGGATGAAGTGAAGAGGCCAGGTGGTGACATCACAATCACACCTTGTCTAGTAAGATAATGCTTTGCATTCAATGACAGAATGCAACATGATCTCTAAATGGCACACGTGCTGAGCAAGTGACCTTTTGTATTCAATATGCAGCAAGGCAGCCACTTGGCACAGGACCCAGAAGCTGGCGGAGACCACTGTAGTAGCAGTGCATACTACAGTGATCTCCAGCTTCTAGAAGGACCTGCTAGTCATGGTATATGCACAGTTATATTGATCCAAGGTGGACCGATGTAACTATGTAAAAACATCCATGCTTGGAACTAATCTTTAAATAAGTTCGATAGACTGTGATACACTGATTAATGTACAAGCTGCAAGGAAGAAAAACTGCATATCTAACATTTCATACTTGCAAATAGCATAATTTTTGAAGCCAATTTATTTGGAGGGCAAACTAGGGCCCTTTGCATGGCCAAACTATAGTGCAGATCATGCTATAAATCACTATGATATATTTGTTTTTGTTTTTATTGTGATACATAACAAATTATAAAATATTTGTTTCATACATGCAAAGAATTTTAAGTGAGTTTTCTGAAATTAAGATTCAGCATCAGACGTACAAGGGCGATCAGTAGAAAAAAGAATTATGAATTTCATGGTGTCACGTGTAGATCCTTTGATGCTGCTTGTGACAGCCTTCTATTCAAGTATGTATTCCTAACTCACATACGGTATCTCACAAAAGTGAGTACACCCCTCACATTTTTGTAAAAATTTTATTAGATCTTTTCATGTGACAACACTGAATAAATGACACTTTGCTACAATGTAAAGTAGTGAGTGTACAGCTTGTATGACAGTGTAAATATACTGTCCCCTTTAAAATAACTCAACACACAGCTGTTAATGTCTAAACCGTTGGCAACAAAAGTGAGTATACCCCTAAGTGAAAATGTCCAAATTGGGCCTAATTTGCCATTTTCCCTCCCCAGTGTAATGTGACGCATTAGTGTTACAATGTCTCAGGTGTGAATGGGGAGCAGGTGTGTTAAATTTGGTGTTATCACTCTCACTCTCTCATACTGGTCTCTGGAAATTTAACCTCATGGCAAAGAACTCTCTGAGGATCTGAAAAAAAGAATTGTTGCTGTATATAAACTTGACCTAGGCAATAAGATTTCCAAGACCCTGAAACTGAGCTGCAGCACGGTTGCCAAGACCATACAGCAGTTTAACAGGACAGGTTCCACTCAGAACAGGCCTCGTCATGGTCAACCAAAGAGGTTGAGCGCATGTGCTCAGTGTCATATCCAGAGGTTGTCTTTGGGAAATAGATGTATGAGTGCTGCCAGCATTGCTGCAGAAGTTGAAGGGGTGAGGGGTCAGCCTGTCAGTGCTCAGACCATATGCCACACACTGCATCAATTTGGTCTGAATGTCTGTTGTCTCAGAATGAAGCCTCTTCTAAAGATGATGCACAAGAAAGCCTGCAAACAGTTTGCTGAAGACAAGCAGACTAATGACATAGATTACTGGAATCATGTCCTGTGGACTGATGAGACCAAGATAAACTTATTTGGTTCAGATGGTGTCAAGCGTGTGTGGTGGCAACCAGGTGAGGAGTACAAAGAAAAGTGTGTCTTGCCTACAGTCAAGCATGGTGGTGGGAGTGTCATGGTCTGGGGCTGCATGAGTGCTGCCGACACTGGGGAGCTACAGTTTATTGAGGGAACCATGAATGCCGAAATGTACTATGACATTGTGAAGCTAAGCATGATCCCCTCCCTTTGGGGACTGGGCCAAAGGGCTGTATTCCAACATGATAATGACCCCAAACACACTTCCAAGACAACCACTGCCTTGTTAAAGAAGCTGAGGGTAAAGGTGATGAATTAGACAAGCATGTCTCCAGATCTAAACCCTATTGAGCATCTGGGGAGTTTTCTCAAACAGAAGGTGGAGGAGCGCAAGGTCTCCAACATCCACCAGCTCTGTGATGTCATCATGGAGGAGTGGAAGAGGAGTCCACTGGCAACCTCTGAAGCTCTGGTGAACTTCATGACCAAAAGGGTTAAGGCAGTGCTGTAAAATAATGGTGGCCAGACAAAATATTGACACTTTGAACCCAATTTGGACATTTTCACGTAGGGGTGTACTCACTTTTGCTACCAGTGGTTTAGACATTAATGGCTGTGTGTTGAGTTATTTTGAGGTGACAGAAAACATACACTGTTATACAAGCTGTACACTCACTACTTTACATTGTACCAAAGTGTCATTTCTTCAGTGTTGTGACATGAAAATATATAATAAAATATTTACAGAAATGTGAGGGGTGTACTCACTTTTGTGAAATACTGTAAGTGCCTTTCATTGCCACTTCCAAATCTCTAAATTTGTTTTTTTGCTGCTATGATCGAACTTCCTGTTAGAGGATGGCTACCTTTGTTCTCTATAAACTGTGAACAATGGGATTTGTAGTGTGCATGCAGCACACTGGCACACTAGTGTACACTGCTCATTTCAAACAAAGGTGAGGGAGAAAAAGCAGAAATCACAGTAAGGGCTCTCTCAAACAAGCAGTAATGTTTACCGCCTTTTAATAAGAGATCTGTGGAAGATGGCAGAAGTTTTTTGGAAAATGTATAGCAACAACTCTACGGCCACCTCCCGTCGCTTTTTTTTTTTTTTTTTACTTTTTTTATACTGCCAAACAGCAATTTTTCAAAAAGCAAAGCATCACGGCTGCTGCATGTTTACATCCCTGTCAGCCTGTAATGTTAGAATTCCAGCGGACAACCAGTGGGTGGTAAAACTGCCACCTGTTTTTACCACCGCCAGAGTGAAAGAGCCATAAGAAACAATTCATGAAAAATAGACTACAGCACTTTTGTAACAAGTATTCAATGGTTGTCTTATAAACATGTGTTTTATTATATGTTTTCCATAAGAATTATGGCAAAATTAGGTTGTTTGATTCTTAAAATTGTATTAAAATGTGTATAGCGGACCTATACTCAAACTGTATAGTAACAGAAGGGACATTTCCTGGGGAAAAACCGATAAGGCTTTTGGGAGTTCTGGTTACATGAAGGTATTTGGTATCAGGATTTTTGGTAACAGGGAAGATTAGCTAATTCAAACTCTGAGACCTCCATTCACCATAGATCAAGTGATCAACTACCTAGGTTTCTACCAATGTGGCCAGGCGTTCAAATAGTCAAACTTTTTGCGAATTGTTGCCATTTAATGTAATTGACAAAGGCTTTTATGAGTCTTTTTACCAACATAATTTAAACTGCCATTTATTATATCTGAATGTCAGCTGAGGTTGGGCACTTCTGCGTTACAGCGTGGAAATGCAATTACTATTTTATAACACCATCGAAACTACACTTCAACTTTAAATTCAGTCATTCTGTTCAAGAAAGCTGTTCTCTGCAAAACATGGATACACAGATGGCTTGAAATGAAATTCTCCTGCATCGAGTCTGCAGCATGCTGTCACATAAATTTCCAAACACTTCACTTGACCATGACTGAGGCAATCAAGATACGAATAGAATGCAGACTATCCACGGCAGACTATCTACAACAACTGAAAATGTGACGTAATAGAGTTATACATCTATAGTGCACATAAACAAATCAAAGTATGCTTTACTACGGCTCACAATGTCAAATCAAAAATATTATCAAACTGTATATTGCATAAAATAATTTGGTTTATGAGCTCAAAGCATTTTGTCTGTGCTTTCGCTATTCCATTTTATCTGAACAGCTGGATGATCTTTTTATTTTTTTCTCTCTTTTTTTTGTAACAGTTCCCACCAGGACCACCAGCCAAAAATGGATACTGGAAAAGGGATGGCTGGAAGGAATAGAATGATTATCGTCCCTCCCTGCACATCTGTCTAGGGCTGGTAAAGGACAAAACAGATGAATAAATAGGTTCTCAAACAAATGGGAGCTGGTTTACTAAAGGGTTTCAGAATGTTCACAACAAATTGTGTGAATATCCACTGTGATTACCCAATCATATGCAGAAGATATAAGTAAATGGGGATTTTCTAATCACATGATTGGATTATTGAGTTCTAATATATTTGTGTGAACATCCTCAAATCCTTTAGTAAATCAGTCACCGTACCTTGAAGCTGCATGTTTTGAGCAATTTAAGTTACAAGTTTATTGTACTACGAAACTTTACTAAGAAAAAATAACTACTTGAAAGCTATTTCTAGGACATGGATGATTAAAGAGACACTATTTAACAGTGCTGCACGGGGTCTCAATGGACCTTTCTATTGTCTCATTGACTAGAAAAATGAATATCTCATAATAGTTACTGTGAGCCTCCAGGTACACTAGCAGTATAGATAATACCGAAAAAGGATTTTCCTAAAGCTGGCCATACATGGATCAAAATTCTGCCAGTTTAGCAGGGACCAGACAAATTTCACTGCTTGTGTAGCCACGGTAGTAGAACAGAAATCGATCTATTGAGTGACTTCTGTTAAACCACCCTGTTGGTAAATTCCTGCTCAATCAGCACTGCGATCTATATATTGCTGTTTTTTTCCCATTTAGGCTGGATTCACACCTATGCAGTTTTAGTGCTTTTTGCATTTTGCAGATTTGCACTACAGTCTATTTAACATTGTTTTCTATGGAACACGTTCTGCAGTGCAAATCTGCAAAATGCAAAAAGCACTAAAAATGCATAGGTGTGAATCCAGCCTTAGGGAGAGCCACCCTATTTGTCCTGTTTACCATTATCATTAAGGGCCAGTTCACACCAGATGCAGTTTCGTGGGCTTTTTTTCTGCACTGAAAAATGCATGTACAGGGTTTTCCATGTATTCCAATGGCTTTAGTTCACACCATGCAGTCAGTTTCCGGTGCAGAAACTGACCGGAAACTGACTGGATAGTGTGAACTAGAGCCATCGGAATACATTGAAAACACTGTGCATGCATTCTGTGCAGAAAAAAAGTGCACGGAACTGAACGGAGTTGCGTCTGGTATGAACTAGCACTAAGGCTGGATTCACACCTATGCATTTTTTGTGATTTTTGCATTTTGCAGATTTGTACTACAATCCATTTAACATGGTTTCCTATTGAACACATTCTGTTGTGCAAATCTGCAAAATGCAACAATCACAAAAAATGCATAGTTGTGAATCCAGCCTAAAAGTGAAAATAAAAGAAAATCCAAAATCCCAGTAAGGCTGGATTCACACCAGTGCATTTTTAGTGCTTTTTGCATTTTGCAGATTTAACTACAGTCCATTTAACATGGTTTCCTATGGAACATATTCTGTAGTGCAAATTTGCAAAATGCAAAAAGCACTAAAAATGCATAGGTGTGAATCCAGCCTTATATAGAAAAAATCTTCAAACAGGGACACTAGATCTGGTGATCTGGGGGGCCCCAAAGGAATTCCCTTAATTTGCAGGAATTTCTTTTCACTTTCTGTGTGGGACAGCAATGGGACAGGAAGTAAAGAAAGGTAAATGTCCTCAATGTGACACAGATGACAAAAAAAGTAAAAAAATAAAGACGTTATAACCCTCCTTTACTCTATTCAAAATGGGAAAAAAAAAGTTTTGCCTAGTCTACTTCTAGCAGCCTAGTTCAACTTTAGGCTAATTTCAATAGTAATAATTAGGGGAATTCAGCACATAGAATAGGTATCTAAATAAAAAAAAATCATCTGAAAATTAATTTGTTGAGTAGGCTTGGGACAAGCACTATCCAAAAGGATAATACCATCATGAACACAATCTATGTAATCATCACCACCATCAAAGAATCAACCAAATTTCCAGTTTTTAGCATGTTTTGCATAAACGCCACAGCAAAGGGAGCACAAAATTAACTTGAAATTTGAAGATACCAAGTGACATCACTCTGTGTATAGACTATTGTGAATTTTAAAGGAAAAGTGTGGAATATCAAAAAATAAACATCCATATAACCTTTGTGTTCTAAGGCCGAGAATTAAGCAATCACATGACTGCTGATTGCTTAGTTTCTGGTCTTCACTGAGCAGAGTGTGGTAACTGGCAATCACAGACTCTCTACTCTGCCCCTCCAGTTCCCACTGGAGTGCTGGACTGTGGAGGGAGCGTGAGTGGCTGGCTCAGGCTCGCTGTTTTGAAAGTTGCAACTTTCAGAACTTGCATATATCAAATGATGATAAACATCTCATGTGTATGCTAAAGTACAGAAACTTGTGGCGCTTGCACAAGTATCTGTCTTACACTTTAGAAAGCCCCTGTACCCATATGGAGAGGACCTTTGGATTGTAGGCCTAATCTGTACATTTTTGTACAAGTCTAGATTTAGTTACTCCTCTCAATGCTAATTTATGTAATCTGTACAAGGAAGGGGGTTCATTTTGATGTCAGCAGGAGTCAGGGCCCCGATGTACAGCTTGGGTCCAGGATCCAGGGTGTCTCTGCAGGCATCATTTGAATACTGCCATGTACTGCCTATCACCACAAGGTATTCTACTTGCCAGGTTATGTAAATTAATTCAAAGTGAATTCTTAGCAAAATAAAGCAGGATGACATGGATGGATGGGGGCACTTGCGTTGAATATTAAAAATTAATTAAATATTGTTTTTGGTTTGTGATGCTCAGGTGCAGTGTAGTTCCATTTTAAGGACATACCTTACAGATCTAGTTGCACTCTTAGTGGTGACAAAAAAAGTGCCCAATACACTATATTAATTATATTACTGGAATACATACATTTTTAAGTAAAAAAAAAATTGATATAAATGCTTACAAGTCACTTCTTGTTGATATATTAAGCAGACACAAACAGGGAACATTCAATAAAAAATTACATAATCTTATATTCCTAAAGGAGATTAGTGTAGATCTGATCATGACACAAATGTAGGTTATACCAGAGTCACATAAATTACACACTTAGCTGTGGAAAAGCTATGTTCTCCTTGAGCTGCTAATAATGTCATAGAAATCTAGTAGCAAAATGTAAATCTTGTGTTAGTAGTCATAGATTTGCTTTATAAACTTTGAAGGAGTACTAGCCCTTCTATTAAAGAGGAAGTAAACCCTGATGGGTTTACTTTCTCTTTTTTTCCCTGCAAAGGTAAAGCATAATGGACTACTATGCATCGCATAGTAGCTCATTATGTGTCACTTACCTGACACAGGAGCCAGCGAAGTCGCCGCTGATCCCTGTAGTCCGCCGCATCCATGTTGCTGGTGGTGTCTCGCAGCTCCGACGAATCAGAGCGGCGAAGCCGCGATGACGTCACTCCCGCGCATGCGCACGGGAGTCGCGTCTCGCAGCTCCGCCGCTGCCACTCGGCGAAGCCGCGATGACGTCACTCCCGCGCATGCGCACGGGAGTCGACAAATTTGGCAAATCCATTCATGGATTTGCCGCATTTAGTGCGCCTGCGCGCCGCTGTCTACGGCGCATGCGCCGTAGACAGCGGTGCCCATTTTCGGGCAAATATCTCCTAAACCATATAGGTTTAGGAGATATTGCTTGGACCTACAGGTAAGCCTTAATCTAGGCTTACCTGTAGGTCCAAGTTGTTTGGAAGGGTTTACTTCCTCTTTAATTTCAGAACACTACACAAAAATGCTGCTAACAAATATATCACTGAGCGGGCTTATTTTTCATAGTTATGCAACAGTTAGGGGTTATGCACACAGGATGTTTAAAAAACACTAGCGCTGCTGCCAGGAAAAAGCAGCATTAAAGCGCGCTGTTAGCCGCATTTTAGAAGTTTATTGGCACTTTTTTGGCGTTAGCAGTTTTTGGCTTTTTTTCACTCCCTATCATTTAAAAATGCCAAAACGTGACTAACCCCGGCTAACAGCGTTTTACAGCTCGTTTTTACTGCTCCTGGAAGCAGGCTGTTATTTTTTTCTACTGCTCCCCCCGCTTATGCCTCCAAATGCCTCTAATGCCTTGTACACATGGCCGGACATTCTGACCACAAAATCCGTCTGATTTTTTCCGACGGATTTTGTCTGAAACTGGTGTTGCATACACACGGTTGGACAAAGTTGTCGGAAAATCCGATCATTCGGAACGTAATGATGTTCGTTTGTTCCGACGAGACTACGTTGAGGCTAGTAGCCAATAGCTTTGGTCTCGTAAATTTGATCTGAGCTTGCGTGGCACTTTGTCCGATTGGAATTCTCCTCAAACGATCAGAAAAAGTCTGATCAGAATTTTTTTATGGAAAATTTGAGATCCTGCTCTCAAATTTTTTCCGTCTGAATTTCTGACAGAAAAAGTCAGATAGAGCCCACACACAATCGGATTTTCCGACAATATAACCGGACCTTTTCCGTCTGAATTTCCAACCGTAAGTACAGGGCATTACAGTTTATATGTGCATGGACACGTAGGCTAACATGGAGGGGCGTTTAGAGGCAGTAAAAAAAAAACATCAGACACCCTCTAACAGCAGCCATAAAAATGTCCTGTGTGCATGAGCCCTAACATATAGCCACAACTGTTCTCTAATAAATATTTCTCTAAAAAAGCATGTTTGAATGGGAAAAATAGGAATAGGAAAGAACCATGCTAAAAAAAAATAAAAGCTCCCATCGTATTCATGTAATCAGTTCAGTTTTAGAACTATATTCCAAAATGTAGCTCAGCCACAACTGAAGAGGGATAGAGATGAGCCCGTCCGTGTACTTGCATGAAACCTTGAGCTAGCATTGCTATTATAGTTTCACACAAGTCACTGTGGGCCATGAGAGCACTATATCAGATGAATTTTATTCTCTCGACAATAGTCTCTACATGTTAATCAAAATCAGAACCTATATTACCAACCAACTTCCACTTTATTACATTACACAATTTTTTTTTTAAGGCTGGTTTACAGTGGTATTAACTCCTCCACTTTTATTTTCTTTTTAAATGGCCCCAGGTGGTTTATACCATGATGTGTTAGGATGCACAGCTATTAGCACTTTATGGCGGACTTACCTGGGAAATTAGGCCTTCCAGCGTTGAGCTATCACTGCTCCCAATGCTTCCATCTTTGCGGGGTCACACTCTCTGGCTTTCAATGGCTGGGCCTAGTGACATCAATCTTGCATATGCACAAGGGAGTCACCAAGAGTTAATTGCGCATATGAGACTGATGTCATCAGCCAGAGCTGATAGAAATATTTTCTTAAGGGCGCAGTTTCAGAACATTTTAAAGCTGTGAAGCAGCAATACTTTTTAAATTAAATGTTAAATAAAAGGGAAACTAAAAACGTTGGGTTTATTACCACTTTAATTCATATTTTAGGTAAACACTCATTGCAGTGATCAATGTGCTTTAGTACCATAATTGCTCATCTTACACTATAATACATTCTTTTTTTCCTGCAGCTCACAACCAATTTCCACCATTTAGCCCTCAATGAATAAGCCACTCAGACATGTTTACACCATGCCTCGCCAATGAATGTCACTTTTATCCTCTTTGCCAACCCCCCTGGTCATCAACAAAAAAAGTCGAAAAAGCGCTGGAGGCAACATCCAGTCCTTTACTTGGAAGGAACAATAACACCTGGTCCAACCTGGCTGAGATTCAAAGGCACCATTTTATCCTGACTCACATTTGAAGCTTTTAAATAAATAATGTCTCTATTATGCGACCGTGAATATTTTTTACCACAACACTAGCAGATAATTATCTATACATAAGATAATAATCACACAAAAACATTATGCTGTTGCTAGGAAACACAATTAAAGAAGCAATTTTAAACAAAACACAATTTATACACTACAAAAAACAATTACTGTAGTTAAAGTTTTCACAGTTCCTACCACTGTATCTGATGTTTTCAGTTAATTATCCACAAGGTCTGCTGTTATAGTGAATTATATTATATTAGTGAATATTTGCTTGCGCATGACTGGATGCAGTCAGCAGAGCTTTACCTCATTCACTAAGCTCTGGGTAAAATGCCCTTGCAAGCTGAACAGCCTATTTTCCTTTAGTAAATCAATCCTCATATGTGTTGTTATGAATTCCATTGTGTCCCAACATGCTCAGGTCACATCAACACATTGCAATGATGTGCAAGGATAGAAGATGGAACGCACTTCATTTAAAGGTTGCATTTAAATGCAGCAAAATGCTCACAATGCATTACAGTACTATCAATCTCTAAAGTTACCACATTGGGGTACAAAGTTGAAATGGCATTCATTATTTATGTCAGGAGCATCGATCGTTCCTACACTTTTTAACCACATCGTTCCTACACTTTTTAACCACTTCCTTCCCCGCCCATAGTCAAATGATGTCTGCAGGAGGGATCACCCATCCTGGGCAGGCGTCATATGACATCCTGGGCTTTTCGACCATCAAGGGGGCGTGCGCCCGCTGCATTACTCAGGAGCCGATGCAATGTCCATCAGGCACCCGTGGTTGCCAGTAACAGACAGATCCATGTCCTGTCAGGGGAGAGGAGACCGATCAAGTGTTTCCAGTAGAAAGGAACCCCTGATCGGTCTCCTCCCCTTGTGAGTCCCCTCCCCCTACAGTTAGAATTACTCCCTAGGTAACACAGTTAACCCCTTGATTGCCCACTAGTGGTAACCCCTTCCCTGCCAGTGACATTTATACAGTAATCAGTGCATTTTTAGAGAATTGATCGCTGTATAAATCTGAATGGTCCCAAAATAGTGTCAAAAGTGTCCGATATGTCCGTCACAGTCATGATAAAAATTGTAGATTGGCGTTATTACTAGTAAAAAAAATAATAATAATAAAAATAATAAAACTGCCATAAATATATCCCCTATTTTGTAGACGCTATAACTTTTGCGCAAACCAATCAATATACGCTTATTACGATTTTTTTTACCAAAAATATGTAAAAGAATACATATCGACCTAAACTGAGAAAAAAACATTTTTTTTTTTAATTGGGATATTATAGCAAAAAGTATGGTGTTTTTTTTTCAAACTTGTCACTCTTCTTTTGTTAATAGCGCAATAAATAAAAACTGCAGAGGTGATCAAATACCACCAAAAGAAAGCTCTACTTACAGGGTAAAAAATTTTCATTTTGGTACAGTGTTTCATGACCGCGCAATTGTCATTCAAAATGTGACAGCACTGAAAACTGAAAATTGGCCTGGGCAGGAAGGGGGTGAAAATGCCCTGTATTGAAGTGGTTAATCATACATGACTATTGCAGCACAGGTTTCTGCACCTGTTTAAATATTTTATATATAATAGGCTGAATGTCATCTCTTATGCCCTGTACACGGTCAGAAATTCCGATGGAAAAAGTCAGATCGGATTATGTTGTCGGAAAATCCGATCGTGTGTGGGCTCGGACTTTTTCTGTCAGATTTTCCAACGCACAAAGTTTGAGAGCAGGATCTAAAGTTTTCCGACAACAAAATCCGATCGCATAAATTCCGATCGTGTGTAGACAATTCCTTACAAAGTGCCACGCATGCTCAGAATAAACGAAGAGACGAAAGCTATTGGCTACTGGTCCGTTTATAGTCCTGACGTACGTGTTTTACGTCACCTCGTTCAGAATGATCGGATTTTCCAACAACTTTGTGCGACCGTGTGTATGCAACACAAGTTTCGGCCAAAATCCGTCAGAAAAAATCTGATGGTTTTTGTTGTTGAAATGTCCGACCGCGTGTACAGGGCATTAGTTTGACTGAGCCATAGACCACTAATTGCCTAGAAAACATTGGAGTCATCCAAAACATCTGAATGCTTTTACATTCAATCCAATCGTATAAAATTTGTGGAAATTAAACAAAATGGTAGTAAAAATGAATGACAAGTTGCTAGATTTGATCAGAATATTGATAGAAATATTTCAATGGATTGATACATCTATAACTACTAAGAAGATAGTTCATTGTGCATTAACTATGGTTTCTAAAATTTGATAACCATTCAATAGGGTTTGCAAGAACTTCAAATATGAAATGTTTTTTGGAAACGATTATGGGGACACAATCTATGTATGCACTTAGAAAACATATCCCCACATTTGACAGCTGGGTATATGTCTAGGGTAGGGAACAATTTCCATCATTAGATAAAGAATTTAAAGAGGAGCTTCAGGCTGCTGCAGAAAAAAAATAATAGTTAGCAGCTACAAACACTGACTTTTAATATTAGGACAATTACCTGTCCAGGAATCCAGCAGTATTCGAGACAATTTTTCAACCGGCTATTCCTCAAAGCTGGTTCCCTAGCGTGCTGCACTCTAATTGGGCTGGCTGTGGGGTAGGGAAGAATGGGGCTAAACCTCTGACTGAGTTTGCCACAGCAAACTCACCTGTAAGTGGGCGCAGGTACCTGTCAAAACCATGTACTCGCTTCCCCCCCACCAAAAGGTGCCAAATGTGGCAAAAGAGGGGGGAAGGAGGCAGATAACCAGAGCTTCCCCTTTTGAGTGGAGCATCGCTTTAGGGTAGGGAACACTGACACACTTACAAAGCTATCTCCACAGCAGCCCATATAAACACTATGGTCTAAATACTGTGGGGATGATTTACTAATACTGGAAAGTGCAAAATCTGGTGCAGGGGTGCATGGCATCCAATCAGCTTCTAACCAGCTTGTTTAATTAGACCCCTTTCACACTGGGGCAATGCTGGCATTAGCGGTAAAGCGACGCTAGTTTTAGTGGTGCTTTATCGCTGTTCGGCCAATAGCGGGGCATTTTAACCCCCACTAGTGGACAAAGAAAGGGTTATAAGCGCCCATGTTGCTGCGCTGCTGAAACACTTTGCAGGCGCTTTGGCAGTGCTGCCCATTCATTTCAATGGGCAGGGCATTTTGGGAGCGGTGTATACACAGCTCCAAAGATGTTGCTTGCCAAACTTTTTTTCCCGTCCTGAAAGCCCACCGCCCCAGGGGGGCTTGAGAGGTACATTTCAGGCACTCTACATGCGCTATTTTTAGGTCTAAAATGCCTGAAAAGTGCCCCAGTGTGAAAGGGGTCTTAAGCTTTGGCAATAGAACCTGGAAGCTGATTGGTTTCTATGCAGAGCTGCACCAGATTTTGCACTCCCTAGCTTTAGTAAATCAACCCGTGTGTTCTTTATTGGTCTCTCTATATTGATTACAGCTCCAGCCTTGGATTCCTGCATTGCAGAAGCATGTACTACAAAGTTGGGATAATCTGGTCTGCTATGGTTCTTTTCTTGTACAACCTGATGGGAAGTTTAGAGATATAGCATAAATATATGCCTAAACAGTTTCTAAAGTAATAACAATTCACTTCAGCATTTCCACTTTCAGAACCTCAGGGAAGCAGTAGAGGTTCTGGCATTTGACAGCTGAATGACAGAGCAGGGCATCAGTAAGAGGAGGAGGCTTAACCTCAATCAAGGTAAAATCTGGGCATAGGAGCCAAGCCACTTCACAGGGATTATTGAAGACTAACACAGGTACATGGAGATCACAAAGTGCAGGTACATAAATACTACTAAGACATTGTTTTGTCCATGATTTCTGATAACCATTTAATCCCTTATTTCAAAATAATGGATAATGTGTATTTGATATAAGAAACTCAGTTTGTAATGCCGCATACACACGAGCGGAATGTCCGACAGAAAAAGTCAGACGGGAGCTTTTCATCGTATATTCCGATTGTGTGTATGCCCCATCAGAATTTTTGTGTTGAAAATTCTGACGGACCTAGAAATGGAACATGTTCTAAATATTTCCGATGGAACCAATTCCTATCGGGAAAACTGCTCGTCTGTATGCTGCTCCAACAGACCGAAAACGACGCATGCTCTGAAGCAAGTACGAGACGGAAGCTATTGGCTACTGGCTATTGAACTTCCTTTTGCTAGTCCTGTCGTACATGTTGTACGTCACCGCATTCTTAATGGTCGGACTTTGGTGTGATTGTGTGTACGCAAGACAGTTTCAGTGGAATTCCGTCAGAAAGACCTTCAGAGTTTATTCCGACGGGAAAAACGGTCGTGTGTAAGGTTTCTATCTGTTAACACAGCAGTTGAGCTTTTGAAACAGTCATTTTAGGGTCTTAGCTAGTGGTAGAATGGAGCCTTTTGCAAATAATATAAATTAAGGATTTTGTATATCCTGCAGTTTTTAATGTCTCCTTGGCATGGAGGCATGGAGAACTAACAGAGCTAGGCATAATGACAGTTTGTTCATTCCAAATGAACAGTGACACAGAAATAAAGCAGATCTCTGATATGTTGTTAAAGTCTAATGACTGCAAAAGTAACACAGAACAGATATCTATTTACACATCTTTGAGTCACAAGGCTGGAACCCATAGGTATTCTGAAATAAATAGGTGCATAAGGCTTAGATGGCTTGACAGGCTAAAATAATAGAAAGGGGTAATTGTTGTTCCAGGTTTACTAAAGAAAAAATACAAGGTTAAAAACGTTAAAGTCTTTGTGCTAGTGTTTTTCTAAAGAGCAGAGTAAAAGTGAAAGCATGTATACGATTCAAGTGAATATATCTCCTTAAACAAACAGGAAATGAACAAATGTTCACTATGAAGCTACTGTCCTACTGGCATGCACTGCTGTACAATCACTTACACACCTAATCAGCCCAAAGTTGGGTATACACTAGTAGAATTTCATTCTACAATTTTCTTTGTAAGAACAATTGTTCATTTTTATAATGATTAGTGGGGTCAAATCAATGTTTATTTTTGACCACAGTGACAAGAACATTTGAAAGAGAAGGATAGGAATGTTTTCTCGAATGTACAAATTTCTAACAGTGTATTTGTTTTTTTGTTTGGTAAGGTCTATTCATTCCAAAACTGAAGGTTAAAAACAAATGAAATCTTGAACTGCCTCTGCATGTTCTAAGGATTTGCGTACACATAGGATTTTTTTTGTATGAACTTTCTACTAGTGTATAACCAGTTTAAATGTTGTAAGGCTTTGGAAACTGCCCTCTAAAATAATAAATAAATAATAAATAAGTCACACAGGTGAAACATACTCCAAAAGACTTGTCCTCATTCTCCCCCCCAAATTTAAAGTAATCCATTTAAAATCTAAAGTTAAGAATATTGACATGTTACAGACTGTTAACATAGTTATTGATGCACATCAATCTAATTAAAACTTTGATTTGTTTAATCCCCTATTAATGGTTTCCAACATGAATTTCATTTACTCTATATTAAAACTGATCAAATATTTATGGATTATGTGGCTATACAACGTAAAATTTGTAATTTAAGCGACACTCTTTGTTAGCTAACTTAAGATAATAAGCTTTCAGGATGCCCCAATTAGGCATTATACATTATTGTGGTTATACAACTTAAAGTTTGTCACTTTAGACTTTATTGTTTGCATTCCCCAATGTAAACTAATAATTACATCTACCACAATAAAACAAATAGGTATGTACTGTATATGACTGAGAATGGCCCTAAAAAACAACTTCAACATCCAAGTAAATTTGGCAAAGTAAGCCTAAACACTCAACTTTGTAAAAAGGAAATTAACTGTGTTGCACTTGCTCTCATGTATTTGTATTAACTCTTCAATTATCCACTATACCAAATGGAGTCATTCAAATCTGGCTTGTCACCAAAGGGAAACTGTAGACTGTGTTAAACAAGTCTATATGAGCCTTCGGCCCAAAGCTATAATTAAATGTACACAGTCTAGGGTAACAAGCAAAATTTGAACATTTCAAAATGGACACAATAGGCACTTCAAAAACCTACATAGACTTTTATGGAACTGATTATTTCATTGCCCTGAGTTAAAATATCTAATTTGTCAGAAGGTGGAAAGCAAACACAACAGGTTTCAACAGACACCACTGCCACTTCTTTATTAAGTATGCCAGTTGATGAATTCAAACCTATATAGAAAGCAGTAATAGATAGCATGAAAGAATGTTGAAAATGTGTTGTGTAACAAAAGTAAATGAACATTTTAAGGTTTACAGGTGGAACCCCTAGCCTTCAGAATAATTTCATGCTGTCTATAACTTCTTTCTATATAGTTTTGAATTCATCATCTGGCTCATCATCTTTTTCCCATTCCCCTCATAATACTGTGAAAAAGGGATACAGACTTTGGATACAGACAAGCCATGCTTTTCACTGCCACGATCTAAGCAGTACTTACATTTTGCTGTATTCCAGCAGCTCCATGAAATTATGCGCATGCATCTGTCTAGCAACAAAGAATAATGGTCGTTTATATCATTTACCAGTATAGCAGTCCAGACACAGACAAGGTGGCATCCCCATAACAATGGGACTGAAAGCATGTTATCTCACTACTATGTATACCATTCATCAGGTCGCTGTTTCAAGAAAGAAACCAAAGATATCAGTTTCTCACTCTCAAATCAAATTTCTAATAATTAAAGGCCCTCTTCAATATCACTGGGATCTCAAGAAAGCTGTGCAAGTTACATTCTGCAAGGATGAATTGGTCCCTTGCACATCCTACTTTTACACTCATTTACGGTTTAGCAAACCACCTCTAATATGGAAGCAGAAGCACCTAACCCAGGGGTTGACAAATTTGCTTTGAATTTAGGAGCCAGTTAAAAAAGTTAGAAGCTAGTTTTTGTTTTTTTATAGTGGTATGGATTGTCAGCTCCCGGGGTAAGGCCACTCATTTTCACCCCCTATCCCTAACTCACAATGGAGCACCCAGTCAATAACTCCATTGAAACGCTGTTACATCAGGGTTATGGGCTGACCAGAAAGAGTAAGGCTGGCAACAGATGGAACTGGCTGGCACTAGCAGGTGGCACTGGTTGCCACTGGCAGGCACGTGGAACTGCCAGATGGCACCGGCAGGTGACACTGGTTGGCATTGGCAGGTGACACTGGTTTGGAACTGGCAGGTGACACTGGTTTGGAACTGGCAGGTGGCACTGGCGGTGGCACTGGTTGGTAGGTGGCACTGGTTTGGAAGTGGCAGGTGGCCCTGGTTGGTGATGGCAGGTGGCCCTGGTTGGCTGTGGCACTAGTTGTCACTGGCAGATGGCACTGATTGGTGGTGGCACTGGTTGGTGTTGGCAGGTGGCACTGGTTGGTGGTGGCACTAGTTGGCACTGATTGGCGGTGGCACTGGCAGGTGGCACTGAATGGTAGTGGCAGGTGGCACTGATTGGCAGTAGCACTGGTTGGCACTGGCAGGTGGCACTGGTTGGCACTGGCAGGTGGCACTGATTGGCGGTGGCAGGTGGCACTAGCAGGTTTCACACGGAGCAGTCTGTTACTGAAATGTAACAGAGGAGCTGTCAGAATTGAGCTTAATGTCGGAATGGGTGGTACCCAGCCGGGGTGTGAAACTGACAAGTAACAGAGAGGTGGATATGTCAGATTTGAGCTTGATGTCGGGGTGGGCGGGACCCGGCCGGGGTGGGCGGGACTCAGCAGCTATCAAACACCGGCCAACGATTGGGCTGCTTAAGAAAAGGGGCGGGCCACATACACGTAGCGGCCCGCCCAGATTCCATTGGCTGGTGTTTGATAGCTGCCGGGTCCCGCCCACCCCGGGTCGGTTCCCGCCCACCCCGGGCCGGTTCCCGCCCACATCGACATCAAGCTGAAATCTGACAGATCCTCCTCTCTCCATTGCTTGTCAGTTTCACACACTTAGTGTGGCGCCGCTGAGTGTGGAGGAGGGAGGAGGACGGCAGTCAGTGTTAATGCTGCTGCATGTCTGGGGCATCAATAGTGAGTGGGCTGGTGGCAGCTTAGGCGCCAGGTTGCGATTTCTGGTCGCATTGGCGACCTGGCACCTGGGGTTTGTCGAGCCCTGACCTAACCGGAGCAAAACTAGCTTTTCACCAGGTCATACCTGGTTAAAAGTTAATTATGCCAGCACCTAGTTTTGGAAAATAAGATGATAACAACCATTGGGTGATTCAGGCCAACAGTGCTCTCTGATAACAAAAATATGAGTTGTTGGGTGAACTGACCTGTGAATTCACTTAGAAGTGGCCTTTTATATAAATAAATACAAATTGTAGGAGGCATTAAATAATTAAAAAAAACAAAAAACGGTCACTTCTTCCCTGGAGAAACCCTCCTACCATAGAGGTATGAAAGGTGACCTGTGAATTCACTTAGAATAACCAATGAGCTGATAAAAAAAGGTGTTGTTTTCAACATCTATAGAACTTTCCACTTAAGTGGTCTTTTATATAAATAAATACAAATTGTAGGAGGCATGAAATAAAGAAAATAAAAAAAACTGTCACTTCTTCCCTGGAAAAACCCTCCTAGCATAGAGGTATGAAATGTGGCAGCGTCTAATTGTAACACTACTGTTCGCCAACACACAGGTGTAAAAGAGATTCATTAGTGAATGCCATTATTTAAAATGATCATGACTCACAAAAGTGAATGTGCATATTGTAATCCAACTTAGATGTCAGTTAACTTTACATCCATCAGAGATCCTTCAGCTATGTATCCGAGAATGATGACTAGCAGCCTGCCATCTGGCTATCCTTGTCATAGAAAAATATGCAGAAGAAATAATTATGTTGTATGTGATTGAAACCTACAGTATAGCATACAGATTCCTTACAGTACTTTCTGGTGTTGCCAGAGTTTAAATCTAATGTGACATGAGTGACAAGACCAAACTGAATCTTTCACAGCTCAAGGGTAACAGCTGACCTTGACTTTTGTTCCCTCATTACAGTTTAAATTAATTAAACAGAGCATTGCTTTTGTCAAACTGCTTTTGAGAGTCTGGTATATGTATAGGCAATTATGCATTTAGTATTATATTCCACATACAAGGTAGGAACAAACTCAAAATACTGGGTTAACTAGACCAATTCCCTTCCATGAATAAAAGGTGCAGTTACTTAAACCAGTCAATTAATAATCATCATTCTCAGATTTGATTTGTGCTGTCTCTTAAAGTAAGCCAATCACGAACTTGGGTAGTTCAAATTAAGCATGTGATAAAACCATGCAATCAGATGTTACAATCAGAGAAAAGAAGAGCCAAAATTCATCTTGATTTCTCCTACTGGTGTAACTTTTTATGCCCACTTTTCAGGGTGAAGACCCTGAATTAGGCTTGGTTGACACTAGTGCGATCCAAATTGTGAGATCCAAGTAGCAGGACATATGAAAAGCCATGTATCTCTATGACAGCTGTCCCAATTGACACTACTGAAGTTGCTGCCACTTCAGAAAAGGTTCCTGAACTACTTTGATCAGCCAGATAGTTACCTCAAAGTCGTATCAAAGTCGGACTCCAAAGTTGCACTGAAAATTGTGCAACTTTGGAGTTGGCTAGTGCGATGCAAGCCAAAAGGAAGACTTGAGGTTTCATATTATCCCCAAATGAAATAACCCTAACAGCATTCTTTTGAAAAAGTTTGAGACTTACAAACAATTCTTTAACTTGCACACGTTGCTCATTATTTCTAAGTTTGATTATTCTGTACAGGTCAAGCAATATAACAACCATGTCGTTTAGCTCTTTACAAATCACAGTAAACACGATGACAATTATTAACATTAACTCTGATATTGTAAATCAAGAATGCAATCATATATTCTCAATTGCTGCCAAAAAGAAATCAATATACAGCTATACCGAAAAAAACAGAGCATACTCTACTATACAATAAAATAATCAAAGAGAAATTATGTGCTGTATTTAAACTGATAATAAAATATTAACTCAATTATGTGCACTTTTTATTCTTATTACCAGTTGTGTCATATCATGTTTTTATAGAAATGAATACTAAGAATCAGCAATGAGCAGCACGCATTCCATTCCATGAAACGTCACTGGAATGAGTCTTGCAAACTAACTTTTAAAACGTGAACAGGGCACACCAGTGAAAGTGATATTCAATAACCTAATCTTAGTCCATGAGGTCATGAGTAAAAATACCAGATTGCTGACATTGTATTTCCAGGTTCATTTTCCCTTATACAAAAGAAAAGAAAAAAAAAAAACCCTTGCTATGAACAATTGTTATTGACCTTAAAAGCTAAGGACACCACACTATTTCAATGATTTATGTGGAGGTTTGAATTGCAATCAAGAAAATATTAAAGCTTTGGCTTTTTTTTAATGCAAAAGATTTCACTAAAGAAATTAAACCCAGAGGAGCTTCCCATTTGGAAAAAAAAGAAGAAATAATATTCTTTGTTCATTTTAATGGGTGACTCAGTCTCCCGTAGAAACAGAACATGCAGAGCTGGCATTTTCTTTAAATAATCAAGGTCTGTACTGCACCATCTCTAGGGAGCTTTTTTGTCCCTGCTTACCTGAAGTCACCTAAACATCAATTGACTGGGATAAGACACATTAAATAACTCAGTAGGGTTGATTTACTAAAACTGGAGAGTACAAAATCTGGTGCATAGTAACCAATCAGCTTCTGACTTCAGCTTGTTCAATTAAGCTATGACAAAAAAACTGGAAACTGATTGGTTTCTATGCAGAGCTGCACCAGATTTTGCACTCTCCAGTTTTAGTAAGTCAACCCCATTGCCTGTTTAAATGTTTAGATTGGCTAAGTTTAGGCTCCTCTGAAAAGTGATCTGTGTTCAGACTGCTTTTGAGAAGCAACTGGCAGGAGATGGGAAGCAGATGTCATGCCTCATCACTGCCTAGTTCAACTCCATTTTTGCCAAATAAACACACCACAACCTTGTGTGAATTGCAATTCTGGGGCGATAGTGGCACTTCCCCATTTGCTTGAATGGGTCATAATCATGATATGTTGGATGGTTTTTGGCATATAAACACCCCTGTAACTCCACTTTTTGATTAGAAAAACATTTCCCTCTGGGTGATCTATGTAAATTGCAAGGGCTTTAACAAACTTTGCTACCTTTTGTTATTCTGAAGAAATCCCTGTGTGTTTCTCTGTGTCCATGTAGGAAAGTGAATCTAATGGGAGTGGTTTCATAATTATCAATCAGCTGCTGCACCTGCAGGGCACTAATGAGGAAAATTGTAGGGTCTGCATCCCTATTGGGAGTATCTCACTATGCACAGCTGTACCAGATTCTGTGTGCACCAGCTTTAGTAAATCCCCCCTACTGTAACTCTATGTGTAATGACATGCGTTGTCATGTTCAGGGTTATCACACTGCACACCATTGAAAATGTCCTTTATAAAGCAAGGGGTGGTGTGAATGAGCCCTAAGTATGGTTCCTTGTTTGTAAGGGTTTTACGGGGACTGCATGCTTTATGAATTCGTATTCAGCCTGACACAGAGACACATGATATTTCCATCTTCTTGTTGGAGATAATTGTAGGGCATGAGTGATGTCATTGTAGCCATACATTATTAAACAAAATATGAGGTCAGCTTGTGTGCCAGTTATAGAAAATAACAATATTAAGCTGGATTTTCCTGATAACTAGTGTGTCCAAGAGAACTTGCCATCACTGGAAAGCATGTATTATTTATGTATTCCAAAAGTTAGAAGCAATATTGGAAATTTTGAGATGATTTCCATTTATAACGTTTTTATTGCAAGTACACAGACTGCCATGTCTACTAAATCCATATAGTTCCTTGTATCTCCAATTTAATAAAGGCCCTAAATATGATCCTGTAACAAAAACCATAACAAGTGTTTGCAGGTTTTTCACTCTTCTAGCGTTCATTTTTAAAACGGAAGATTACAGACCTCAGAATTGTGGGGGGAAAAAAGCTGAAGAACTATCCAGAAGAACAGTGAAATGTTTACTGAACCTGGATACATTGGACTTTACCAAACTCAGATCAAAAATAAACTCTTGTCTCTCTAATTTAGGAACCATTGTAATGTTTCTCAAGCAGTATGATATTTATGAGTGCTTGCAGTTGCTCTTTAATAAATTTGCATATAGAAGCCAGATGTCTTCAGTAAAGCGGTTTATTGTACCCAAGTTACTGATATTTCCGCTTTGCAACAGCAGTTACTGTGTATCTCAATACACGAGATTATGTAATGCAATCGTCACCAGCAAATTATGTTTTTTAAATTGTGTCTTTACGGAGTGGCCCTGCTTATTAAATGCAACCCCTAGCGTAATAAACACTGGAAAACAGACTTGTAAGGCCAGGAAGGGCTGCTGAAAACTACTTTTGACAGAATTAGGATGGTACAATGGAGAATTCATTACATAGTGATCAGTTCCAGCAAAGTTGGTGCGGAGATAGTAGGAAACCATAGTTCACAATAACGGAAACATTTCCAGCTTAAATATCACTTTTAATATATGTAGCTATATGCATGCACTAATAGATGCTTTACGTGTTTTTATGTTGCAGGTAGTTGTATTATTCGTAGTAGCAACATTACTGCAACATAAAATGCAAGTAAACACGGATAAAATAAAGTACCGTATCTATTCATACCTTTATTACTATTTTTTGTAGCCATTATAGGGTTATAAACATTTAATTATGGCAGACATATTACTGTTGTTTCATACTTAAAGTGATTGGAAATGATCATCTTGTAAAACAACCCATTCCGTTTAAAATAGAAATTAAAGGCAAAATATTTTTGGATAGATATAAAAATACATTGTAAATATATTTTTTCCCTTTTTATAAGAGATCACATTCCCTCTGTTCTCAGCTGTATAAGAGCTGGGGGAGGAGAAACAACAGCACACTGAGCCTCCCAGTAAATGGCTGTGCAGTGGGGGGGGGGGGGGGTGTCAGGACAAGTCTGATCATTGGAGGAGAGCACACTGAGTTCCCAGTATAGCTAGAGAAACAACCACTGTGTGTGCTCCTGCTTAGTGTGGTCAGTTTTAATAGCAAAGCAGAGGAACTGACAGGAACATTAGGGATATCACACAAAGGAAGCAATACAAAGAGAACAGGATGCATGGCACAGCAGGCACATATCAGGAATATGAAGTTTAGGGGTAACAAACATTTTAAAGCTCAACTCTGGTACGTAAAAACGTAAACAATTTGCCCTACAGTGGGTCTATGCTTACACTGCAAGTGTTAATTGCTTATTTAGGTCTAGATGACTAGACCTAGGTGAGATGTCCCTATTGGCTTCTTTTGGCAGGAGCAGGGACATGGGAATCTAAAGATGCCAGCAGAGGGTAAGCGCTTGCATATGTAGTGTGTATGTATGGTGAATGTATGGACATGTATGTCTGACAAATATGATGCGCTATTAGCCCTGCCCACCACTCCAACCTATACTCTGTCCCCAGGAGCTCTGGGTTCTTAGGAATTCTGTTTTTTTTTTTACTTTCAAAATGTTTATTGGTTGTTTTACAAACAAAATCATCAAGTACAAATCAGCAAAACAAATGGGATTGAGGGAGAATTAATTATCATGGTATAAAGCCCTGAATAGTGAACTTAGCATCTATTTGATCAGGGAAAGATGGCCTTCCTCCCGATGGACTGATGGGATAAATGCACACACATAGGAAGCCACCCTTCTGTAAAAGGAATTCTGATTTTTAAAAGTTTCCAGGTATGGCATTGCATAACAAAAAAAAAGTTAAAATCTCCTACTTGTAGTTTAGCAGTATTTTTAAATAGTACCGTAAAGTGGAGCTACACTGTATCCGAACACCACAAACCGAAATCACTATTAAATTCATTTTTAATATTGAAATCAAACGCCCCTATTCATCCATATCTCCATGCTTTACTTATGCTTTATTTTGCTGAAAAATCACTTTGAAAAACACCCTCTAGCATTTCTGGCCAGGGCCATCTTGAGTAAGAGAAAATGATCCATGTAGCATTGACTTTCTGGAATCCATCTGCTCTTAGCTCAGGCATGCAGGTAGGAGGGAGTGCTTAACTGAGAAAACCCTTCCTCCCCTCATAAGGAACTCCTGGCATGTATCCATAATTTGCCTAGGCATGGAAACTAGGAAGTAACTAAAGAAATGTAAATAACAGTTTTAAACAAATAAATATGATATTCTTTCATATGTATTTACTAATGCTAGGAACATAAGGACTCAAATAGTCAATATAGATTGAGAGAGCGAAGTTCCACTTTAATCTGCCTTTGTGCTAGTCACCTATAATCCCCTGTACACCAGAATTCATACTGAAAGATGGGGAGGCCCCACTATAAGTCAATCAGTATTTATGACTTTGCACAGAGCTTGAAGCTTTCTGATTGGAGGAGAAAGCACAGAACTAACCTCATCTGGACACTGCTGACGTTTTGCTATACATTGTCAGGCTTGACCAAGCTGCATTGGTATGACTGCAATGGAGCAAAGTAATTGTCAGGATTTTATAATTGTCCTGCAGGAGTGCATCTATCAGAGAACTAGCTGAAAGAAACATTATTTGCCAACTAGGGCAGGTCACACAAATGCCTTTTGTCTGTATATTTAGCTATCTGCCTACACTTTGAAGCCCATCGCAAAAAAAATATTTTTTGTTTCTTTTACCCATGGTGGATATTTAACTTCAGACACCACATTCAGTACAGTTGTACTGTGGGTACCTTAGGAAGGTATATCCTGCAATACAAGTTATTGCAGCAAACAGACCTGAGAGTGTGCAATGTTTCCTAGTCACCGTGTCCCCTGTCCAATTTTCCAGAATTTACTGGATGGAGAGACTCTTTAAAATGTGAATATTTTTTTTTTTTTACGTTTAACCATATACTTAGTAAAAATTGATGGACAAGGTGTATTTTATACACTTTCTGTAAGAAACGTTTGCTGAGTGTAACAAGCGTCAGTATATACAGGTGTCCCTTTTAAAATGAAAAAAATAAGTTGGAGTGCCAGATGTCAGAAATCGCACCTAGTGCTGTATAACACAGCTGGCTGCACTGTACAGATCCAGGAGGAGCCGTGCCTCTGGATGGGATCTAGTCTTTGGCTCAGTCACATGGGCAGGCAGCTGAAACGCATTTTCTAGTCCAACTGCAAATGTTTCTTCTTTGTTATGTCTGCTACTTCAGTACATCAACCGTTCAATTCTATTTTCAGGACCTTGCAATTTAAAAAAAAAATACATATTTGTCTATAATTTAAAAAAATGAAGGTCTTATTACCAAATGGAAATGTCTACTATAGTACTAAAGCGACATTTTAATACAATGCTATAAAAGCAAAAGGGATGGTTGTATAATCTTTTCTAGAACTCACGTGAATGTTCTTTACTGAATATTGTATATAACGTACAGTATTCTTTTTTACTCTTACAATGTATATTCAGTGTTCTAGAATGCCACAAAGAAACTAACCAGAACAAAATTCAATATTTTGCATCTGATTGAAATGACGGCTCTTGGTTTTCTGCTGCAAGCCAGGAAAACCACACAGTTAAAGATTTGTGTGAATACTAAATGCTTATCTTTATCCAAGGTCACAAAGATAATATATTAACACTCCAGTAGGTGAACCTTTCCTATCTGACAACTATCATTTGTATAATTTATGTAGTGATGTACGATGTGGACACCAAATGGCTTCTATAAAAACTAAAATGAATGAATAGAAACAAAAAATCAATTTCAAGCAAAGTTTAAATGTTATGGGGGTTGGGAAAACCTAGGTACATGACAAAGAACATCCACCTTACAACAGAGTATGTGCACAATCATACAAGCACACAGAAATATACCTGGAATAGAGAGTCACAGATAAAAACAAAATGAAATACTCAGGAATGCTTAGTGTTTCATGATACCATTTTAAATGGTTCTTTAGAAAGAAAGTGCCAGGAGTAATAAATAAGTATACAGTATATTCATATAATTGTGTGTTTGGTACATTGATATCACATGTTTAACATGATCAAACGAATGTAGAAATCATGTTTCTATTTTATATCTATGCTTAAAAATTAGCAGTTTAAAGTGGTTGCAAACCCTTAAAACCACTTTGACCTACAGGCTTACCTATAGGTCCAAGAAATATCTCCTTAACCTACACTGTTAAGGAGATATTTTACAAAAATAGGGCGCTGCTGTCTACGGCGCATGCGCACCATAGACAACGGCGCAGGCCCACTGGGCGTATCGCAAGTGAAGGCAAACATGTCGTCACTTTCGGCTCCCATGCACATGTGCCGGAGTGATGTCATTGCTGCTCCGGCCACTCACAGCGCCAGAGTAGCCATACCTGGAAGAAGATGGACGCTTCGTGCTACAGGGGACAGTGGTGACATCGCTGGCTCCTATGCCAGGTAAGTGACACATAATGAGCTACTATGTGATGCAATATGCTTTACCTTTGCAGGGAGACAAAGAGGAAGTAAATCCACCAGGGTTTACTTCCTCTTTAAAATCAGTGGTTTTAATGTGTTAAAGTCTATGCAAACATTTACAATGTACTTCTCTTATTTGTTCCCTTATGGTGTGGGAAATACACCACTGAAAGTGTGTTGTTATATCTGTCTGAAAAAATGGTTCAAGTGGGAGTGGTTGAGGAAAAGGCACTAGACAGGGCTTACACCACTAGCCCTCAAAAAGGTGTCATATGTTGTCACCCTAAAACAGGGCATTTCAGACAAATCAGTAGGTATTATTCTGTATTGGGAAATCTTTTAAAAAGTAAAGTGTGGGAAAATGTGCATATATAGATGTAAAAAGATCTGACTATAGCGTAATTTTTTTTTTTGCAGAAGGCTGTATAAACATTCTATAGAGTTAAACCTCATGACACTGCTCTGTGCCTGGATACTTAAAACTTGCAGACAATTATTCAGAATGGTTGCGTCTAAACCAAATTTTTATGCATTGTAACACTAATCAAAACACTGTGAGACTTGTGTAATGTAACTGTGTTAGTGAACTATGACTTATCAAACCTTTTAGTTGTTAGTGGCAGGTTCCTCTAAAACAGAGGGCCGGGTGTAGCCCTTTGCCTGCTTCTTTATGGCCCTTGGGGCATTACTCCCCTCACTGTCAGGGTATAGTTCCTGCCACTGACACCAACAATGGGGCACTATTCCTTCCACTGACACCAATCATGCGGCATTATTTCTTCCATTGATACCGATGATGGGGCATTATTCCTCCCACTGATACCAATGATGGGACACTATGTCTCCCACTGATACCAATTATGAAGCACTATCCCTCCCACTGATACCAATGATGTGGCACTATCCTTCCCACTGACACAAATGATGGGGGGCTATTCCTCCCACTGATACCAATGATGTGACACAATATTACTCCCTATCATTTTGCCCCTGTACAAATAATTAGTAGACCTCATCTGAAATATACAGTTCAGTTTTGGGCACCAGTTCTTAAAAAGGATATCAGGGAACTGGAGAAAGTGCAGAGAGAAGTAACCAAACTGATAAGAGGCATGGAGGCTATGAGGAAAGATTAGAGGAACTGAATTTATTCTCTCCTGAGAAGAGGAGATTAAGGGGGATATGATCAACATGTAAAAACATAAGGGGTCCATATAGTGAACTTGGTGATGAGTTATATTCACTGTAAGGTCATCACAGAGGACAAGGGGGCACTCTATGTCTAGAGGAAAAGAGATTTAATCTCCAAATACGGAAAGGTTTCTTCACAGTAAGAGCTGTAAAAATGTGGAATAGGCTCCCTCCAGAGGTGGTTCTGGCCAACATTTAAAGGTAAAGTATATCCTGGGAATATCCAATTGCCTCTCAGGGGATCAAGAAGCAAATTGGATCATGTTTTGCTGGGGTTTTTCACCTCTGGATCAACTGTGGATACAGGACTGTGTATATGATATTGATATTGTATGGTTGTTTTTTTTGTTTGTTTGTTTTTTTATTGGTTGAACTAAATGGACTTGTGTCTTTTTTCAAGCTAACTATGTAACCAAGGATGGTGTACTATTACTCCCACTGATACCAATGATGGGGCACTATTACCCCCTTAATACCAATGATAGACCATTGTTTACTCCCACCGATGCCAGGACCTCTTCTACACCCACTGGCCACAGTCTGGCACCCCAAAGGTTTCACTGTCCCTTTGTTTGCAAAGTTTGGAGAACCCTGCCTTAAAGGATTGGCACTATCTAATATACTATATATTTTATACTATATCATTTATTTTAATTTATGGTAGATGCTTTCCAGTAGAATCACACATTGGCTTCCCTTTTTTCACATATGAAATACATGTTCAAAGCAACAAAGATGCTGGGTTGCAAAACTGTAAACTATGAGCGCTCAAACATAAGACACAATCAGAGAAGTATTCATTCAGTTGTTACATAGTTCATTATCTGCAAATTGTGATATTAGTGCTTATCAAAACACTTTTAATATTGCAATCAGAAGTTGTGTTAGCCAATAATACAGATGCCTGCAGGATCAGTTCTATAAAGTATAACCACAAAGACATTATATCTATAATCTTGCTGTGAGTGCCACAGAATATTTTTACATTACATTATAATCTATTATTTAGCAGATAGATTGCTTACTGTAAAATAAAGAAAAATGCAATAGCTTAATTTTATAATTCGTCGAAGGAGCTGCAGAAACTGTACATATGGGTAGTGGGTGGAAGTGGCAGAGAATAACTGAAAGGAAAAGGATGTTTTATGTGTTTCTTCAAGGGCATGGCAGATTGATTTAGAGAACAGCAGCCGAGCAGGCAACTGCAACGTGAACAGGCTTTCAAATGATGCATATAGTGCTATATATCTTATGCAAATACCTTTTTGGAAAACACCTATGATTTGTAAATCCATATATTTTGTGTATAGCGTATAAGATTGAGAAACAGGTTCTCTGAATACAGGATAGTAGTAGCAGAAGTTAACTAAAGGATATACGTTATCATTTAAAGGACAATAAAATCCTGAACAAATTAATTTTTTTTGGCACTGGCTGTATGACTGAGGCTGGGTTCACACTAGTGAAAATTGGATGTGGATTTTCCGCATTAAATTTGCAATAGCAGGAGACTGTGACCAGCTCTCTATAGAGCCGTTTCACATTTCTCCGCTGCGGTTCCGATGTGAATTTGCATCGAGTCCTATCCATCTATTGGTCCGTTTCAGGTTCAAATTCAGCCAAAAACTCGGGCTGTAATCCAACCTGAAACAGCAAATGGGGACGCACCGGACCCCTGCTGTGAGCTGCATGTGGCTTAGATGTGAACCCAGCCAGAATTGCCAGCTTGTTTTATCTCTAAAAGACTTCAGTGATAATATCAATCTGCAATATGTGCCACTACCCTCAACAGGTCATGACACTTTCTCACATTTGGATTACACTGATATTCAATAAATATTATATTCACTGATATTTTTATACTTCATAGTGCTAAATACATCTGAGGAGTGTGATACCATCATCTGGCCTAATATTGGCTTTGGCATGATAGGGAAACTGGAAATTGTGATTGGGGATATCTTAACAATCGAAACTACTGATAGATAAAAGTCAGCCTGCAATACAGCTTGCAAGCAGCTTCATGAAACTGAAACATCAAGTATACAGTAGACAATTGTTTATTAAAACCCTAATGCCCAAGTCTGATACCGATGATTAATTGGTCTACTTCTTACAGAAAACAGTGACTTTGAGAGCACAGGGCATTAACCCAATCACGTTTTGATCTGCAGAAATAACCTGTCTACACAATAGTTTAATAAGGGAAACCAGGCCATTTATACCAAATGGTGTACATTCTCTAGACATCTATCCATTGTTTTCCCCAGCAATTTTGTCAAATGTCTATGATTTTCATCTATTAACATGAACACGCTACTATATAATAAATAACTGCCCTGTAATTTTACTGCTTTCATCAACAAAGCATAACCAAGTTATGGTGAGGTGGGCTAAAAGGAGCCGTGCTTAACTAGGAAGGAATGCTTTGGATGGCTCCATCCAGTATCCCGAAGTAAGACATAACTTTTATTTTTGAGAGAAAGCAGATTTTTCTCTCACCATAATTTGAATGGTTAAACCTCCTTTTTGCTCCCCAAGCCTTATTCTTTAGAAGTCATTGATTCAATCTACTACCTAATTATGACCAATAAACAAAAAGAGTGTATATAAATTTTAATAAAGGTCCCTATAACCCAAGACCGTATTTGTGCTGTATACTCAAGGGAATAAATAAATGATCTGAAAGGGTCTGCACACTATCTTGGAAAAATAACTCCTTATTTTTTGTAATTTGCAGACATCTTCTGCTTCAAGAAGGCCCTAGTCAGTTTTCACTATAAATAATAAAAAAAAATCTTGGTGATACCAACAATCATGCAGCTCGTACAATTCCATGTGACAAGTGCTGAAGCTTTTACTGTATGGCAGTAGCTCTTTATGCCCCGAAGCCCTTGTACACACGGTCGGAGATTCCGACAACCAAATCCGTCGGATTTTCTCCAAAGGATTTTGTCCCAAACTGTTGCATACATACGGTTGGACAAAGTTGTCGGAAAATCCGACGTGATTACGTTATTTCGTTTTGACAGGACTACGTTCACGCTAGTAGCCAATAGCTTTGGTGTAGGAATTTGATCTGAGCATGTGTGGCACTTTGTCCAATCGGAATTCTCTACACATGATCGGAGTATGTCCGTTCTGAGCATTTTGTCAGAAAATTTTACCAACAAGTTGGAAAACTTGGTCCGTCGGATACTCAGACGGAAACAGTCCGATGTAGACCACATACACAGTTGGGATATCAGACAAAACGGTCCGATCGGACACATTCCGTCGGAATCTCCGACCGTGTGTACAAGGGCTAAGAACTGCTCAATTCAGCATGATCTGTCCAAAACATATGACAATGCCATATATTTTGCCCTTCCAAAAAATGTGCATTTGAAGGATTTGTACCTTGTACACAATAGGAAGAACTTAAGCAATCCAGTCCAAAAGGGATCCATATATCATGCTTATACATGGGACAAAACAGCATAGTGCTTAGCACTCCTGCCTTGCAGCACTAGGGTTGTCAGTTTGAATTCCAGCTGGACACTAGCTGCATGGGGTCTGCATGCTCTTGTCTGGGTTTCCCCTGGGTATTCAATTTTCCTTACACAATCCAAAAACAGTGGCAGGTAAATTATCCCTAGTACGCATGCATTCGAGGTAGGGACCTTAGATTGTAAGTTCCTTGGGGTCAGGGACTGGTGTGACTGTAAAATATGTAAAGCACTACATACATTTTTGGTGCTATATAAATATCTGTAATAAATAAACATAACATATTCTAAAGTATTCATTAACCACTTCAGCCTCGGACCATTTTGCTGGTCAAAGACCAGACCACTTTTTGCGATTCGGCACTGCGACACTTTAACTGACAATTGCGCGGTCATGCGACGTGGCTCCCAAACAAAATTGGTGTAATTTTTTGCCCACAAATAGAGCTTTCTTTTGGTGGTATTTGATCACCCCTGCGGTTTTTATTTTTTGCGCTATAAACAAAAATAGTGCGACAATTTTGAAAAAAACACATTATATTTTTTCCCTCAGTTTAGGCCGATACATATTTTTCTACATATTTTTAGTTAAAAAATAATCGCAATAAGCGATTATTGATTGTGCAAAAGTTATAGCGTTTACAAAATAGGGGATAGTTTTATGGCATTTTTATTAATAATTTTTTACTAGTCATTTCTAGTAACTACTAATTACTAGTAATCAGCGATTTTTATTCTGACTGCGACATTATGGAGGACACATCGGCCATTTTTGACACATTTTTGGGACATAAAAGCAGTGATTCCTGTGTAAATGACACTGGCAGTGAAGGGGTTAACCAGTGGGTGGCAGTGTAGGGGTTAAGTGTTCCTAGGGGCGTGTTACTAACTGTGGGGGGCTGGACTTTCATTTAGTGAACACTGATCTCTGCTCCAATCACATGGAGCAGAGATTAGTTTCACTAGTTGCTAGGCAGAATGGAGAAATGCTGTTTACAACGGCATTTCTCCGTTCAGCTGTCCCGTGAGACGATCGCGGGTATGCCCACGGCGATCGAGTCCACGGGACCCCTGACCAGATTCACGGGAGTCCCGACCGGTACGTGAGCGCGCCGCCGGCAGCGTGCTCGCGATGGCAGGGCGGCATTAAAGATTGGACGTACCTGTATGCCAATATGCCTGCCCACGCCATTCTGCCGATGTACATTGGCGTGCCGGTCGGGAACCGGTTAAAGTGATGGTAAACAATCACCCTGTAAAACAACCCATTCAGTATAAAATAGAAATGAAAGAGTAAACATTTGTGTATGGCTCTAAAAAAAACAATTATAAAATAGCTGGAGAACTGACCATGATGTGTTCTCCTGCCTAGTGTGGTCAGTTTTTATTAGGAAAGCAGAGGGACTGGTAGGAACACCAAGAGTTTCACACAAAGGAACAAAACAAAGAGAACAGGATACTTTTCCATACTACACTACATGATACAGCAGGCACATATCAGGAATATGAAATGTTTGGGTCACAAACACTTTAGAACATCACAGTGAAGTACAATAAACAACAATCAATAAAATTTCAAGTTTCTGTAGTCAGATCAGTTAAGAGATGGCTTTTGCCTGGTTTCTATGGGTGTCTGCCTTTTGTGCAACATTACTTATTACATTGCAAGGTGTTTGAGGCCAGGTTCACAATGCAAAGACAGGACTGTTGTATGACTGTCATCCTACTTTGCCCTGCAACAGCGGTTCTACATCAGTTCTACTTCAGTCCTACTTCCATCTTACTTGAATGAACAGGATAAGATTTTGCTCCGACTTTGAGATAGTCCAACTTGTCCTTTGACCGATCAAAACCATCCCAGTGTGACATAAATTTGTTTTACTGCTTCTGTAATCACCATGTCGGATGTCACAAGTCGCATTGTTAGGACAAGGATCTGACTTTGACCTGATTTCAATGATATTCAATGGGCTAAAGTCGGACCAAAGTAGTGCAGGAACCTTTTTTCAAAGTTGGACCGACTTGTGTCAGACCAGTTAAGATGGCTCTCATAGGGAAACACTGATTTACACACGTCATGCAACATGTGCTCCCAAAGTAAGAACATATGTCCTACCAGTGTGAACTGGGCCTTAGGCACATATTTTGTAACTAAATCTGTTCTGTGAGAACAGAAATACTGGAGCTAACATTGCAGACTTTGTTTAAAAGATTCAAGGTCCAGGGCTATCGTCTGACATTGGCTTCCCCACCTCGAGAGTCACTGACCTTGAACAAGAGTTAAACTGTTTGTTACCTCAACACTTCCTATTCCTGATATGTGCCTGCTGTACTACATACTTGTATGAGAAAGTATCCTGTTCTCTTTGTATTGCTTCCTTTGATTGAAATCCCTGGTGTTCCTGCCATTACCTTAGTTCCCTGTTAAAAATGGAGCACACTAAGCAGGAGAGGACACCGTGGTCAGTTCTCTAGCTATGCTGGGAACTCAGTCTGTTCTCCTCCAATGATCAGACCTATCCTGACATACCCCTTCTGCACAGCTAATAACTGGGAAGTTTAGTATGCTGCTGCTTCTCCTCCCTCCAGCTCTTATGCCGCTGAGAACAGAAGGAATTTGATCACTTATAAAAAAGAATATCTATTTTAACCTGAATGGGTTGTTTTACAAAGTGATCCTTTACAATCACTTTAAGCCACTAAAGTGGAAGAAAATCTACTCTCCCATGATGCATTCTTGATTTAGGTCACTGAGTGGCAAAATCAGGGTAAAGATAATAATCTGGGTGCTTGTACCTTTTGAAAACAAGTTAGCAATGGCATCTCCCTTATACCTTTCTTTAATGTTTAAGGCTAAAAGAAATGTGGAGACTTGCATCTAACTAAATGCGTAACCTAAGTAATTTTTTCAACTTTCCATCTATTAAATCTTCTGCCCTTGTTGTTTTAACTTTGGATAGTAAAACATTTTTTTTCTGCCAGTAAATACCTTATACAGCCCTGTTTCTTATCTGGAAAAACCTAGGCTTATGACATCATCCACAGCTCTCTCTCACTCTTGGGAGAATTTGCCAGGAAGCGAGGGGGATGAGCCATAAGAGGGCCAATGAGAGCTGCAGAACTGGAGGTTTGACTCTGTAAATCCAGAAAGTGAACAGTCAGCAGCTTCAGCTGCCCACAATTAAAACGATTGCAGACAGACTCAGTGGAGGGAGATTTCTGTAGAATATTTGGCAAGTACAGAATCACAGTATATATAAAATAATATGCAAAGTGGTTGGAGGGAAGCTTCAGAATGGCAAAGATGTTTTTATTACAAATTATGTGAGCAGACTGCAATTCTTTTTTAAGCTGTCTGTACTTTAGATCTAATGACATTTTGACACAAGTTTTCCACTAAAGGTAACCTTTGCTCAAATAATTTATAATGCTCTGTTTGAACTTTTAAGTGCAGTTTCATAAAGTGTGAAGGCAGAACAAAAAACTTGATTATCAAAGAAAAAATACATTTCACAATATATAATAAGACTATGGTGGCTAAATTGCACTTTGTATTCATTTATATAGAAGAAGATTAGTAACTTGATTTGACTTGTAAAAACTATCCACATAATACTGTAACCTACAGCAAATAATTCTGTGTGGCTTTATTCTTCTATATAGTATACTCACAATTTAAAATGAGAAATCCACTGTTATTACAGTATATTCTCTTCCTGCTGGATGTGTCCTGGTAAAATACTGTGTATAGTGTTGACAAGCTCATTAAATGCTGTATGACAAGGATCAAATACCAAAATACCCTGTTATTTAAAATGAAGCCACTGGCTAGTTTTCCTATACACATGGGGCTGTAGTTACTATAATGTACATGTGAATCAGTGACTGCCATTACAAACATTTGAATTTCTTTACAATGAGCTGCACCAAAATTTATATATCAGCTATCCACAGAGGAGTACAAGGCACACTATTGTTTCAATGGGGAGAAGTGGTTGATCTTACTGCATTCCGTATATGCAATGGTTAGTATTGTAAAATCACATAAAGGCGTTGTTTAGGATTTTTCCTAACATTGGGCCTCATTTGAAGTATCTGACCTAACAAATCCTAAAACAAAAAGCAAAAACATACAAATACATATTCATAGTGCATATTTATTGAATTTCTGTAATTGTCCTTCTAGACACATATTATTATTATTATTATTATTATTACACAGAGAAGCCCCATAAATCATTTGTAAATACTGGAAAATTATAAATGTTGTCTAAATGTAACTGTAAAATTAATGAATATATTATAAACTTAGACTGCCTTTGGAGGGGAAAAAATAAATTATTTAAATACAGACGTAGTGAAGCACAGATGTGTTTACTACAGAAAGTATATCAATGCAACGAAAATGTAGACAATGTTATGTTCAAGCTGTACATGTTTAATAAACCCTATTGAGCATCTGTGGGGGATCATCAAATGGATGGTGGAGGAGCACAAGGTCTCCAACATCCACCAGCTCCGTGATGACATCATGGAGGAGTGGAAGAGGACTCCAGTGGCAACCTGTGAAGCTCTGGTGAACTCCATGCCCAAAAGGGTTAAGGCAGTGGTGGAAAATAATGGTGACCACACACAATATTGAGCCCAATTGGACATTTTCACTTAGGGGTGTACTCACTTTTGTTGCCAGTGATTTAGACATTAACCACTTCAGGACCGCCGTATTGCCATTGTACGTCAGCACAATGGCACAGGCAGGCACAATCACGTACATCTACGTGATTGCCTTCCAGCGGGTGGGGGGTCCGATCGGACCCCCTCCCGCTGTTTACGGCAGTCCGTTTCGGTCCAGGAGCGCTCCGTGATGAGGGGATGGCCGTTGGTTTTCGGCCACCCCCTCTGGATCGCTCCTGGCCAATGAGAAGCTTCCTCCCCTGTGTATTGTTTACACAGGAAGGAGGAAGTGATGTCATTCTCCTCGGGGCGGTCTTTTTGACCGGACTACGAGGAGAAGAGTAAAAGTAAGTGTGCACCAACACTACACTGACATGTAGGTACACACAGGCACACAAACCCCCCCTGATCCCCCCCCCCCGATCGCCCCCCGATCCCCCTCCGCCCCCCCTCCCCCCCCAGTCACAGTGTCACTGATTGCATTGATCATTTCTTTACTGATCAATGCATTCAGTGTCAGTTGTGACAGTAAAAACTGTCAGGACAGTTAGTGTTAGGTCCAGGGTAGCCCCCTATCACCCCCCAATAAAGATTTAACCCCCTGATTGCCCCTAGAGTTAACCCTTTCACCCCCTTTTGCCAGTGTCACTAAGCGATCATTTTTCTGATCGCTGCATGTGTCGCTAGGTAGCTAGTTATTTTTTTAGGTTCACCGCCAGGTTTTTATATCGCTAGGTACCCCGATATACTACCCAATAATGGTTTTAACCCCCAGATTGCCGCTAGTTAACCCTTTCACCCCCTTTTGCCAGTGTCACTAAGCGATCGTTTTTCTGATCGCTGCATTAGTGTCGCTACAGTCGCTAGGTAGCTAGTTATTTTTTTAGGTTCACCGCCAGGTTTTTATAGCGCTAGGTACCCCGATATACTACCCAATAATGGTTTTAACCTCCTGATTGCCGCTAGTTAACCCTTTCACCCCCTTTTGCCAGTGTCACTAAGCGATCATTTTTCTGATCGCTGCATGTGTCGCTAGGTAGCTAGTTATTTTTTTAGGTTCACCGCCAGGTTTTTATATCGCTAGGTACCCCGATATACTACCCAATAATGGTTTTAACCCCCTGATTGCCGCTAGTTAACCCTTTCACCCCCTTTTGCCAGTGTCACTAAGCGATCGTTTTTCTGATCGCTGCATTAGTGTCGCTACAGTCGCTAGGTAGCTAGTTATTTTTTTAGGTTCACCGCCAGGTTTTTATAGCGCTAGGTACCCCGATATACTACCCAATAATGGTTTTAACCCCCTGATTTCCGCTAGTTAACCCTTTCACCCCCTTTTGCCAGTGTCACTAAGCGATAATTTTTCTGAACGCTGCATCAGTGTCGCTAGGTAGCTAGTTATTTTTTTAGGTTCACCGCCAGGTTTTTATAGCGCTAGGTACCCCGATATACTACCCAATAATGGTTTTAACCCCCTGATTGCTGCTAGTTAACCCTTTCACCCCCTTTCACCAGCGATCACAGTATAAGTGTCACTGGTGACGCTGGTTAGCCAGTTAGTTATTTAGGTTCCCCGTCAGGTTTTTATATAGCGCCAGGGACCCTCATATACTACCTAATAAAAATGTGAACCCCCTGATTGCCCCTAGTTAACCCTTTCACCACTGATCACCGTATAAGTGTTACGGGTGACTCTGGTTAGTTTGTTTTTTATAGCATTTTATATTCAAATCCGGAAGGCAGTGCTTGGTTTTCGGGGTCCCGTACGTGGCTAGGCTCCCAAAAAGTCCCCCACATGTGGTATCCCCGTACTCGGGAGAAGCAGCAGAATTTATTTTGGGGTGTAATTTGACTTCTGCCCATAGCATGTGTGAGCAATATATCATTTAGTGACAACTTTGTGCAAAAAAAAAAAAAAAGTTTGTAATATTCCCGCAACTTTTGGCAAAATATAAAATATTCCATGGACTCAACATGCCTCTCAGTAAATAGCTTGGGGTGTCTACTTTCCAAAATGGGGTCATTTGGGGGGGTTTTGTGCTATTTTGGCATTTTATGGCCTTCGAAACTGTGATAGGTAGTGAGGAGTTACCGTATATACTCGAGTATAAGCCGAGATTTTCAGCCTCTTTTTTGAGGCTGAAAGTGCCCCCCTCGGCTTATACTCGAGTCATCGCTGTCTGCCTGCTCGATCAGCGTGTCGAGCAGACAGACAGCGGCCATTCTATAATTCAAAAGCCGCGCCTCCGGCTCCGCCTTCGCCTGTGATAGGCGGAACACTGAATTTCCCAGCAGCCTGTGTTCCGCCTATCACGGACATCGTCTCATCCTCGTACTACGGACGAGGATGAAAGGCGGAACACAGACTGCTGGGAAATTGTGTTCCGCCTATCACAGACAGGGAGGCGCGGCATTTGAACAGGGGAATGGGCGCCGACGAAGAGCGGTGATCCTGGGACGGGACCGGACGGAGGCTCGGGACGGGACGGGACCGGACGGAGTCTCGGGACGGGACGGGACCGGACGGAGTCTCGGGACGGGACGGGACCGGACGGAGGCTCGGCTCGGGACGGGACGGGACCGGACGGAGGCTCGGGACCGGACGGAGGCTGGGGACACAGGTAGGCTGGACAAGATCAAGAAAAAAGCTCTATGTGTGTATCTGTCTCCGCTGGGATATCTCAAATATCAGTTCAGTGGTTCAGATCTAAATGGTAAAAAAGAAAGGTATTTTACAGTAACAGCAGAGAAAGCAGCCATTAGGAGAGTCCATCAGAAATGTTCTCAATTGAATACTCTATAGGATTAAAGGGCAAGTGCCTCACTTATGTCTATCCCATGGTTTAGTTGAGGAACTAATAATAAAAGATACTCTGACATTCATAAAAAAGCTGAAAAATGCAGGAGCATACAAGGTCCAGATACAAGATGACATCATTGTAAAGTTAGTGTGATGAAGTCATTGAGTAGTACTTGTATGACTACGGTGTTTCACACACACACAGGGATGGATGGATGGATGGACACACACACAGGGATGGATGGATGGATGGACACACACACACACAGGGATGGATGGATGGATGGACACACACACAGGGATGGATGGATGGATGGACACACACACACACAGGGATGGATGGATGGATGGACACACACACAGGGATGGACAGGCATATCTCACCCTCGGCTTATACACGAGTCAATAGGTATCCCAGTTTTTTGGGGGTAAATTGGGGGCCTCGGCTTATACTCGGGTCGGCCTATACTCGAGTATATACGGTAAATCAAAAATTTGCACCCTTAGAAATCCTGAAGGTGGTGATTGGTTTTCGGGGTGCCGTGCGCGACTAGACTCCCAAAAAGTCCCACACATGTGGTATCCCCGTACTCGGGAGAAGCAGCAGAATGTATTTTGGGGTGTCATTTCACATATGCCCATAGCATGTGTGAGCAATATATCATTTAGTGACAACTTGGTGCAAAAAAAAAAAAAGTTTGTAATATTCCCGCAACTTGTGGCAAAATATAAAATATTCCATGGACTCAACATGCCTCTCAGTAAATAGCTTGGGGTGTCTACTTTCCAAAATGGGGTCATTTTGGGGGGTTTTGTGCTATTTTGGCATTTTATGGCCTTCGAAACTGTGATAGGTAGTGAGGAGTTAAATCAAAAATTTGCACCCTTAGAAATCCTGAAGGTGGTGATTGGTTTTCGGGGTGCCGTGCGCGACTAGACTCCCAAAAAGTCCCACACACGTGGTATCCCCATACTCGGGAGAAGTAGCGGAATATATTTTGGGGTGCAATTCCACATATAACCATTTCATGTGTGAGCAATATATCATTTAGTGACAACTTTTTGTAAAAAAAATCCCTTAGGACAAAAAAAATAAATATTCAATGGGCTCAACATACCCATCAGCAATTTCCTTGGGGTGTCTACTTTCCAAAATGGGGTCATTTGGGGGGGATTTGTACTGCCCTGCCATTTTAGCACCTCAAGAAATGAGATCGGCAGTCATAAATTAAAAGCTGTGTAAATTCCAGAAAATGTACTCTAGTTTGTAGACGCTATAACTTTTGCGCAAACCAAAAAATATACGCTTATTGACATTTTTTTTACTAAAGACATGTGGCTGAATAAATTTTGCCCTCAATGTATGACTAAAATTTAGTTTATTCGATTTTTCTTATAACAAAAAGAAGAAAATATCTTTTTTTTTTCAAAATTTTCGCTCTTTTTCCATTTATATCGCAAAAAAAAAAAATCGCAGAGGCAATCAAATACCATCAAAAGAAAGCTCTATTTGTGGGAAGAAAAGGACGCAAATTTCGTTTGGGTGCAATATTGCATGACCGCGCAATTACCAGTTAAAGCAGCGCAGTGCGTAATTGCAAAAAGACCTCTGGTCCTTAAGGTGTTTATTGGTCCGGAGCTGAAGTGGTTAATGTACACTCACTACTTTACATTGTAGCAAAGTGTGATTTCTTCAGTGTTGTCACATGAAAAGATATAATAAAATATTTACAAAAATGTGAGGGGTGTACTGAGATACTGTATGTACACTACAAACTGTATGATTGAATCGGTTCTGATATCGCTGTTTTACTAACCTGACAGCCTATTATTCTAAATAGGAAACCTTAATTTTGTTAACATTATTTAAGATTCTAACTACCAGCAAAAATAAGTCCTTACATTTAAAGAGCACCGGTCATTTCAGATCCATCATGGCAGTGCCTGTTAGCGGGCATCCACTCACATGCTGCCACCACGTCCCTCACTTTGTTGTGTCACTGCTGCATCACTAACCGTCCCATTAAACTGAATAAGACTGTCAGAGAGTCAACAGCGGATTAGAGGAGGAGCCACTGTGGGACAGAGATGACAGTTGCTCTTTAAAATAGAAGTATGTGTTTTTTTGGGGGGGGGGGGTATTTATACTTACCTAGGTGGATGCAGCATCAGACCTTAGGTGGATGTCCCCCGATGTCTCGGCACTGAGAACTGAGCGATCGAATATCGCTGATGGCTTGGTTCTCACAGATCTCTGAAAGGTGAGCTGTTGACTGTCAGTCAGGGTCCCTCCTCTCTTCTCCTCCATGCTCACTGGAGTGCTGAGCTGTGGAGAAGCAGGGAGCAGCCGTCTCAGCGGCTCGTTGAGACTGCCATCAGCCAAGGCAGCTGCCAGATCCAGACTTGGGAAGTTGGGATGATGCTCTGCCTTGACTGATGGCTGTGACGTCAGTGAAGAGCGGACTTCAGACCACTCTCCACTGAAAATGGGTCACAGGAGTGCAAAACTAATTGCACTCCTGTGACCCTAAGAAGAAGCCCAGCCTAAAAAGCTCAGTCTGGACTTCTCCTTTAAGAATTAGGATTTAAATCTAGTTGATTTAAATCAGAGGTCTCAAACTGGTAGCCCTCCAGCTGTTACAAAACTACAAGTCTCATCATGCCTCTGCCTGGGGGATTCATGCTTGTAATTGTCAGCCTTGCAATGCCTCATGGGACTTGTAGTTTGGCAGCAGCTGGAGGGCCACCAGTTTGAGACCCCTGATTTAAATCAAGCCTTTTTACTAGTGATTTAAATCAAATCTACCTTGACTGAATATAAAGGATGTTCTGAGTTAAAGCATTTGTTACCCCAAGATTTCAAACTCCTGATATGTGTCTGCTGTACCATGTACTTGTATCATAAAGTATCCTGTTCTCTTTGTATTGATTCATTTGTGTGAAATACCTGATGTTCCTGCTAGTCCCCTTGCTTTCCTATTTTAAAAAAACTGACCACACTAAGCAGAAGAACACATCGTGGTCAGTTATATAGCTATGCTGAGAGCTCAGCCAGCTCTCCTCCAATGATCAGACATGACCAGACACCCCCCTTTGCTTGCACAGCAATTTACTGGGAAGCTCAGTGCACTGCTTCTCCTCCCCCCGGGTCCAATGCAGCCAGAGGTAATAGGCGGAATGTGAAAGGGAAGGGTTTTATCTTTTTTTTTATATCTATACAAAAATGTTTTGCCTTTCATTTCTGTTTTAAACGTAATGGTTGATTTTACAGGGTGATCGTTTACAATCACTTTAAAGCTCAAGCACTGGTAGTGTTAAGTTCACCCATCCCATCCCACCAATACATCATATAAGCCAGAGTGGCAGCCAATCATGATGAGTGAATAGCAATGTGCACAAGGCTTAGGCTGCTTTCACACTGGGGCGAGAGCAGCGTCGGCGGTAAAGCGCCGCTATTTTTAGCGGCGCTTTACCGTCGTTTTAGCGGCGGTGCGCGGGCGCTAGCGGGGTGGTTTTAACCCCCGCTAGCGGCCGAAAAGGGGTTAAACCCGCCCGCAAAGCGCCGCTGCAGCGCCGCTTTGCCGGCGGTATTGCCGCGGTGTCCCATTGATTTCAATGGGTAGCAGCGGTATAGGAGCGGTGAATACACCGCTCCTTCACCGCTGCAAAGATGCGGCTGGCAGGACTTTTTTCACCGTCCTGCCAGCGCATCGCTCCAGTGTGAAAGCCCTCCGGCTTTCACACTGGAGTTAAAGGGGCCGGTTTTTTTCAGGCGTTACACAGGCGCTATTTTTAGCGCTGTAACGCCTGAATACCGCCCCAGTGTGAAAGCAGCCTTAGAGGGAGAATACAAGGTTCAACACTACCAGATGCTTAGCCTAATCAGAATGACCCGGTGTTCAGGTATAGCTGGTGACTGTGGGGCTGCAAGAATTGTTCAAACGTAGAGACACATTGGATGTTTAGCAAGAGACTCAGGTCATCAATAGAATGATACAAAATACCAAAAGGTGCTGAATGGGTCTCAGATGGGGGGATTTCCCTTAAAGGAGAAGTACAGCCTGAGCTTGTTTGGCTGGCATTCTCCTATTGATCGCAGGAGTGCAATTTGTTTTACACTCCTGTGGCCTGTTTTCAGCAGAGAGTCGTCTCAAGTCTGCTCTCTGCTGACATCACTGGAATCAGTCCAGGCATCACGTCATCACGACAATAAAGTCTGGATCCGCCAGGTGCCTGGACTGATACCTGTCTCAGCCTCTCAGAGAGCCGATGAGAGCCCGAGGTGGCCCCTTCCTGCCCCTGCATAGCTCAGCTCTTCAGTGAGCGGGGGGGGGGGGCAGAGCAGAGAGCTGCTGACTGGCAGGCAGCAGAGCAGCTCTCTGCTCAGGAAGCTGAGAGAACCAAGCAAGTGTTGGTGTTCGATCACTAGGATCTCAGTGCATAGACGCCAGAAGCCGGGGAACACCTAGGTAAGTATGATGGGTAAATAAAAACATACTTCTCTCTTAAATAGATTTCAGTATGTTAACCACTAAACTGTTACCAAAAGCAAGTGTTATGCCGCGTACACACAACCGGACTTTACGGCAGACTAGGGCCGACGGGATCAGTCCATCGGACAATCCGATCATGTGTGGGCTAATTCGATCATTTTTTGTTACAAAAATCAGACGGACCTACAAATAGAACATGTTCCAAATCTGTCCAACGGACTCAATTCCTATCGGAAAAACCATTCGTCTGTATGATGGTTTGACAGACCAAATAAGATGCAAGGGAAGCTATTGGCTACTGGCTATTGAACTTCCTTTTTTTAGTCCTGTCTTACGTTATCACGTTCAAAACAAACAGACTTTCGAACGGACTTGGTCCGTTCATGTGTGGTCAAGTTCATTCGTTCGGAAGTCTGTCGGAACTCCACTGAAAAGTCAGTCGGGAAGATTGGGGGACCTAGTTTGCCGGAAGGTTCGGTCGTGTGTACACGGCATTACTGATGCTTGTGTCTGTTGAAGAGATTTCTGCTTTTTCTTGTCCCGATGGCCGTTGTCAAAAAGGGAGGAAATCACTAGAAATTTCCTGGCGGAGGACTAGGAAGAACCCAACAGAGTTTTGCAACCATTTCTACACTTTCCATTGCAACGATTCCTACATACATGAAATGATGATAAGCTGACAATTTTAACACGTGAAGACTGTCAAGTGTGCTGCACCCGAAGATCACATTTCAGGAATCTCATATTTTTTTTCATTTGAATATAAATCAAAAAATATGTGAATGCTGGGTGAAATTTGTTTGAATCATGCGGGAAAACATTTATAAAAAATGTGGGGTTATGTGTGCGTTACCTGCTTTTTATAAAATGTTCATAATTATGCAACTTTCCAGCTATGTGAATTATAAACTTGGGGTTAATGAAACACTGATGTTGTAATAAACATCATTCTATATTAATATTTATGCTGATTAGTTCCTTGATTGCATCTCAACTTCTGACTGTGTAAAAAAAGTTTTGAATTTAAGCAGAATTTATAGATTAAACGTAGAAGGAAAAAGAAAATCACCCTTTTTCTTTCTATAACAAAATGATGTCATTAAATCACTGCCAGTCTGAATGATAAATTACTGACAAAATAAGTACTGCTACCATGGGCATGTAACTAGAGTTCTTTGTATTTTATATTGTCCATGATTGATATATTAGGGTTAATTTCTCCGAAGTGCTGTTTTTCCTCACTGTTTCTTTGTTATTCACATAGAATGCTGCCAAAGTGCCTTTTTCCTCTCCACATTCTGCACACAACTCTGTAACTGCATTGCAGAGAAGAAAAATGAGGAGTCATATCTACAACTCCAAGCTTGCTTCCTAAATATTTTATAAACCCGCCGCTTTAGAATTCAAGACTACACTGTGCTTCAGATTCACAAATGTCTGACTAGACTTTGATTGCAGAAATACTAATAACTTTTTTTTGTAGAGCTTTACACTCAACCAGCTGAGGGATAAAGTCTGTGGTAGTATATTGTCCTTTACTGAGCATGATCAGTAAAATTGAGATTATTTTGGAACTAAATAACTGAAAATTTTCCAATAATATATGCAGACCACTGATTTTCCCCATACATCTTGCCCAATGTATTTGTGTAATGATGTCAATAAAGTGCACTGCTCAAAATTCAAGGAACATTTTGAAAAGACATCAACTCTCAATGGAGAAATATATCATGCTGGATATCTCTACTCATATGGACTGGGTAATGTGTTGAGAATGAAAGGATGCCACATTGATGAAAATTAAAATGATCAACCTACAGAGGACTGAATTCAAAGACACCCCAAAAATAATCATCTTTTCTGACTTTTTTTCACTAGTTTTGCATTTGGCTAGGGTCAGTGTCACTACTGGTAGCATGAGGCATGAGCGTGATACCTGGACCCTATAGAGATTGCACAGGCAGTCCAACTCCTCCAGGATGGCACATTAATATGTGCTATTGCCAGAAGGATTGCTGTGTCTCCCAGCACAGTCTCAAGAACATAAAGGAGATTCCAGGAGACAGGCAGTTTCTCTAGGGGAGCTGGAGAGGGCTGTGGACGGTATGTAACCCATCAACAGGACCGGTATCTGCTTCTTTGTGCAAGTAGCAACAAAATGAGCACTGCCAGAGCCCTACAAAATAATCTCCAGCAGGCCACTGGGGTGAATGTCTCTGACCAAACAATCAGAAACAGACTTCATGAGGGTGGCCTGAGGGCCCGATGTCCTTTAGTGGGCCCTGTAATCACTGTCCGGCACCGTGATTGGCATTTGACATTGAACACCAGAATTAGCAGATCCACCACTGGTGCCATGTGCTTTTCACAGTTGAGAGCAGGTTCACCCTGAGCACATGTGACAGACGTGAAACGGTCTCAAGAAGCCGTGGAGAAGATTGTCCTGCCTGTAACATCATTCAGTATGACTGGTTTGGGGGTGGATAAGTGATGGTCTGGGGAGCCATATGCATGGAGGGATGCACAGACCTCTACATGCTAGACAATGGCACCCTGACTGCCATTAGGTATCGGAATGAAATCCTTGGACCCATTGTCAGACCCAACCCTGGTGCAATGGGTCCTGGATTCCTCCTAGTGCAGGACAATGCCTGGCCTCACGTGGCAAGAGTATGAAGGAATTGATATCATTGAATGGCACCCATGCTCGTCTGAACTGGGACATTATGATTCAGTCCATCCAACAACACCAGGTAGCACCTCAGTCTGCTCAGGAGTTCAGCGATGCCCTGGTCCAGATCTGGGAGGAAATATAGCATCCATTCTCTCATTAGGAGCAGGTTCCGATGTTGTTAAGCATGCATACAAGCACCTGAGGGCCATAGAAACTACTGTGTACCATTATGAGTTGCTGCAATAAAATTTCAGGAAAATGGACTAGCCTGCTGCATCATTTATTCACTTTGATTTTTAGGATGTCTTTGAATTCAGCCCTCCATAGGTTTATATTTTAATTACCATCAAACGACATGGCATCCTTTCATTGCAATTTTGCACACATTTGTGGATTTTGCACAGCTTTTTTGCACAGTATATATTTGCACATATTTGTTTTTTTGCACTGTCAGTCATCCATTTGACCAATTGATTTTTAGTTGCACTTTTTACTCCATTTTACTATTTATCCTTTCGTTCCTAACACATTACACAGTACAAAGCAGTATAGATATCCAACTTGATATTGTTCCCCATTGAGATCTCATGTGTTTCCATAGTGTTCCTTTCATTTTTTTGAGCAGTGTATATGTAAACCTTAACAGCAAACTGCTCTTACTTCCTTTTGGTCTGCTGAATATACCAAAGAAAGTGATTAGTATATATGTGAGCTATAAATTCAACAAATGTCTATTAATTCTACCACAAATCGAATTCCCTGTGGTCTCTGCCTATGTACAAGGAGGGGTTATGAAGATCGGGAAGGGGGAAAGGGTTTTGTCCAATAGACGTCCACAGACGCTGGGCAAGATAGAACTGGAGAGTGCAAAATCTGGCGCAGCTCTGCAGAGAAACCAATCAGCTTCCAGGTTTTTTTGTCATAGCTTACCGGTAATTGAACAAGCTGAAGCTGATTGGCTACCATGCACAGCTGCCCCAGATTTTGCTTTTGCAAAGAATGCATTAAGGAAAAAAAAAATGAAGTCTTTCCAACCACTTTAACTTAAAGGCAGAAGATATGTGCATAAATATTTCTATTCTAAACTTAATGTAGCATGTTAAATAAACAATTATGTTATATGCAAAAAGAAGGGAATATAAATCAAAGGCAACTCTAGCTGAACATCTATACATTTAGCACAGTGTGTAGAGATATATTTGTAGTTATATTAGGTACTTATTGTGAACACGAAGAAGAGCACTGACCCAAAGATTTTAAGCTCCTAAAACAAATAAAAAGAAATATCTAAAGTAATCAGAGGCCACTGCTAAAAGAAAGCTCAAGGGGGCCTCTTGCACAGTTTGGCTCGAGCTAGTGTTTCCAGACACTGCTACAAGAGTACAATAAAAAGAAATCACATTCTGCATGGCTCCTTTGACCAAGCAAAGATAATAACTCAACTGTAACTACCTACTGAGCATCAGATAAAAGGACCTGCATGCTTACTGGAATATATTACAAGACAGAACTGTCCTGCTATGAAACAAGTGGCATTAAAAAATGAGGAACTTGCCATTATGCGTGCTCTTTAGTGGCATCCAGCCAGCTGCAATCTGTGGAAATAATTAGCAGCACTTTAGGACATACACTCCTGTCCAACCTACTGAAAACTTTCTGCATCAACCCAGCAGATAGCCAGGCAATTTGTAGAATTCTGGAAGCTATGTGACTTCAAATCAGACCGATTGGGGATTAGAAATTGAAATTCTCTGCTGCTGCAATAAAAGAACCAGCATACTGTACCTTGTTTACAATGTTATGTTTCAATCTAATTTTGCTAGTGCTTTCCCCACATGTATACAGATACCTTCTCCCTACATTCCAAATCATCAGACCTGCTATAAAACAATCACAAAACATTAAAGTGGTTGTAAACCCTTACAAACCACTTTGACCTACAGGTAAGCCTAGATTAAGGCTTACCTGTAGGTCCAAGCAATATCTCCTAAACCTATATGGTTTAGGAGATATTTGCCCGAAAACGGGCACCGCTGTCTACGGCGCATGCGCCGTAGATAGCGGCGCACAGGCGTACTGAGCGCGGCATTCTCCGCGACGGAGCTGCCGCGCATGTCGGCTCCCGTGTGCATGCGCGGGAGTGACGTCATCGCGGCTTCGCCGAATGACAGCGGCGGAGCTGCGAGACCCCACCAACAAGATGGATGCGGCGGACTACAGGGGACAGCGGCGACTTCGCTGGCTCCTGTGTCAGGTAAGTGACACATAATGGGCTACTATGCGATGCATAGTAGTCCATTATGCTTTGCCTTTGCAGGGAATGAAAGAGGAAGTAAACTCGTCAGGGTTTACTTCCTCTTTAAAGGGGTTGTAAAGGTTTGCGTTTAAAAAAAAAAATACCATGTTTGTTATTTTTTTCCTTTGTGCTAGGGTTTTGCGCAGAGTGGCACCATTCCTCCTCTTCTGGGGCCCCTGAGCGGCGCTCCTGGTTCCTCCCCGCATTAAGCGCCCCCCTCGGAGACCTGCTTTCCATTGAGGCACTCGTACGAACGCATGCGCGTCCATTAACACAGACAGCAGGGCTTGGGTCACTGGATTTGATTGACAGCAGCGGGAGTCAATCGGTCTAATGAGGACTTGAGACAGCGGCTGGAGCTGCTGGGCTCACTTTCATTGCTGGAAATATCAAGTTCAGGCCATTATTGGGGGGCTCTGGCGGGCAGCTGTACTAGAGAAGGTTTTTCATCTTAACCACTTAAGGACTGGCCTATTTTTCAGACTTGGTGTCTACAATTTAAAATAATTTTTTTTTTTTGCTAGAAAATTACTTATAACCCCCAAACATATATATATATATTTTTCAGACACCCTAGAGAATATAATGGCGGTCGTTGCAATACTCTATGTCATTTGTGCAGCGGTCTTAAAAAGCACAATTTTTTGGGAAAAAATACACTTTTTTTAATTAAAAAATAAAACAACAGTAAAGGTAGCCCAATTATTTTTTGAAAGATAATGTTATGCCGAGGAAATTGATACTCAACATGTCATGCTTCAAAATTGCGCCCGCTCGAGGAATGGGGACAAACTTTGACCCTTAAAAGTCTCCATAGGCCTCATTTAAAAATGTCTACAGGTTACCAGTTTTGAGTTACAGAGGAGGTCTAGTGCTAGAATTCTTGCTCTCACTCTGACGATCACGGTGTGTGGTTTGAACACCGTTTCCATGTGCGGTCGCAAATTACGTATGCGTTCGCTTATGCGCGCAAGCTCAGCAGAACAGGGCGCTTTACATATTTATTTACTTTTTCTTATTTATTTTACTTTTTATTTTGACACGGTCCTTAGAAAAGAAAAAAAATCTGGGTCACTTTTATTTCTATTACAAGGAATGTAAACACCCCTTGTAATAGAAAAAAAAGCATGACAGAACCTCTTAAATGTGAGATCTGGGGTCAAAAAGATCTAACATTTACACAAAAATGCAATAAAATAATAATAATAATTAAATGTCATTTAAAAAAAAAAACGTTTCCCATTTAAGACCATTGGGTGGCAGTGACGTTTGACGTGGCTTCCGCCATCCAATGGTGTGGAGCCGAGCGGGGGCCATCTTTCCCTCACTCTGCATCCAGCCTGTGAGGCCCCGGTAAGTGGTGGAGACCATCGGAGCGTGGCGGGAAGGGGGCCCTAAAAGTGATCTTGAGGCGAATCCACCAATTAGACCACTTTTATCTGAAAGCGGACCGCCCACTGTTGAAGAGGATACCGGGGAAATGGCTGCCATAACAACGGTGTTCCACTTCAAACAGCTGACGTACAACTGAGGAGGGCAGTCCTTAAGTAGTTAATGCATAGAATGCATTAAGGTGAAAAACCATGAGGGTTTACAACCCCTTTAAGGGCAGAAAAACACCTTTGCAATGTAGTGTGTTGCAGTAACAAACACATTACTGCCATACATGGTTACATGCATTAGCATGTTTCAATGTCATTCGTTTTAAAGGGCACCCCTACACACTAAGGCAACACATGTTGCAGAGCACCACAACACACACAAGTACAAGTGCATGTTGTGTACTGTGTTAAAGTATATAGTATATATGAACCCTTACCTTATGAAACAACCCATTCAGTTAAAAAAAAACAAATGAAAGGCAAAACATTTGCGTGAACATATAATAAACATTATAAAACAATCCCCCCCCCCTTTTTTTAAGTGATTGCATACCCTCTGCTCTGAGCTGCATAAGGGGCCCAGAGAGATTGGGGAGGAGAAACAGCAGCCCACTGGTTTTCCTAGTGATTGGTTGTGCAGGAGTGGGATTGTGTCAATACAAATCTTTTCATTAGAGGAGAGGAGGCTGAGTTCCCAGCACAGCTAGGAAACTGATCACGCTGTCCTCTCATGCCTAGTGGGGTCAGTTTTTAATAGGAAAGCAGTGTAACTGGCAGAATCACCAAGGGTTTCACACAAAGAAAGCCATACAAAGAACAGGATACGTTTTTCATACAAGTACATGGCACAGCAAAGCACATATTGGGATATGAAATATTGGGGTAATATAATCTTAGGGCTGCTCAATTATTTTGAATGGGCTGTCAATGAACCGTAAGGAACCGAGAAAAAAAAAACAGATATGCGGCATGTTTTCCTCTGTAGTACACTACCGCATGTTGTGGTGCATAGGGATGCCTTTCAAAACGTATGTGCATGTTGATGCACTCGTTCCCACAACACAATCGCAAAGGTGTGTTTCAGCCCAGAATATTAAGTATAATGGCAATTTTGACGATTCTAGATTAAGAACATTGAATGGTACAATTTAAAACATTTCTGTAATCTCTGCAAGTAGTATTCCAATTGCGAAATTATGATCCTCACCACATTTACTACCTTTAAAATTGCTAGAAGTTTTGGCATAGTAAGCCTAGGGTCACTATTTCTAATGGCTGGCAATGTCAGGGAGTGATGTTGTTAGGGAACACACATTTTTTTTTTTAGTCTGTAAAACTAACTCTGAGGCCGCGTACACACGCGGGGACTGTTCGCTCAACTTTGTCCGCTGAACAGTGTTTCAGCGGACAGTCCGCTCGTGTGTGGGCTTTCAGCGGACAGTTTCAGCGAACAGTCTGCTGAACAAAGTTTTTCGGAATTTCCGAAAAACTGTCCGCTGAAACTTTGTTTCAGCGAACAGTCCCCTCGTGTGTAGGCTTGTTCGTCAAACTAAGTTCCGCGCATGCTCAGAAAGGATTTACACGCCGAAGGTTGCATTGCAGTGTATAGGACGTCGTTTTCTAGTCCCGTCGTACGTGCCGTTCACGTCATCGCGCACGGTTTCAGCGGACTGTTCGTTCATCGTGTGTGGGCAAGTCCGTCCATGCTAAGTTTGAGCGGACTGTCCGCTGAAACTGTTTGACAAACAAAGTTGAGCGAACAGTCCCCGCGTGTGTACGCGGCCTCACAAATACAAATGACTAAAGACCAAAGAAGGACTCTAGCCTGATAAAAAAAAAAATCAAGAGTAAATTGACAGAATTTTAAGTTGTGTGTATGTCTGGGTTTGAACTGCAGCAATACCTCTCAGAAATGTCCTGTACCCAAATGAAGTTTATGGTAAGGGATGTAATACAGATTAGACCAGCAATTAATGTAGCAGTAACTATGCTGGAACTCACAGAACCAGATGTTGGTGGAGGCAGGCTACATTTCCTGCTACAGATGCAAGCCTTGTGGAATTTTATACTTTTCTTCAAAGGAGTGTAACCAAGACCAAAAGAACACATGTAAGTAGCTATTCACATTACATATTTATTTATATGCATTTAACACACAAAGATGTATAAATTCAGGAGCTAGTAAAACAAATCTTAATAGGATGTTAGATGTATGATCAACCCTGGCTTATGGATAGTACTGAATAAGAGGAGGTTGAAAATATATTTCTTCATACCTTGATAGATAATATTAAATAACATGGAAAATATCCCCTTAACTGAATAGTAAGCAGTGGCAGCTGCTTCTTATAGAGCAGAGGGGTGTTGCCCCACCAATCCATGTGCCCAGCCCCTATTGCGCACTGTGCCCACTCAGTTGTGTGACAATAGTGAAGTTATACTCGCTATTGTCTTTCTGCTTCTCCTCCCAGCCAATCAGGAAGTGGGTCTTAAAACCCAACTGGCTGAGAGGAGAAGCGTATTGGTCTCCAAAGAGGAGACACAGGGGGAAGTCGCTGAAGCTGCCCGTGACCTAGATGGGGTAAACGGGGGTGGTGGTGGGTGGTTTGCTGACGAGCGAGGGGGGTGGGGGATTTTGACTGACCAACTGAACGGGGGTGGGGGGGGTTTCACCGACGGACCAAAAAAACAGGGGTGGGGAGGTCTGTTTGCCCACCCCCCCCAAAAAAATGAAGCACCAGCTGCCACTTGTAGCAAGTATGTTGAAGGTATTAGAATCAAACTGCACCACATGGAATATGGATTCCTTTCTTTACTTTTTGAATACTCTCACTGACTGTCACGCTTTTTATGGTTATTACAATTTATTAAATATTGTAACCAGATACAGCCAACCAAAAGGGGGTCAGCAATGGTGGAGTATGTATTTCTGTCAGTACAGATTTCCTTCAACATTGCAAAATAACAAGTACTGTATATATATATATATATATATATATATATATATATATATATATATATATATATATATATATATACTATAATTACATAGGTTGAAAAGGTCCATCTAGTCCAACCAACAAAAAAAAAAATAACAAAAAAATTAAAATTCTTAAAATTCACAATCCTATACCCACAGTTGATCGAGAGGAAGACAAAAAATCAAATATGGGTCTATTTGCTCCAGCTGGATAAAAAAAAAATCTTCCTGATTCCCCAGGTGGCAATCAGATATTCCCTTGATCAACCTCTGGTGTTATTACTAATACATGTTAGCATTCAGTTATATTTTGTGCATTTAGAAATGCATCCAACTCTTCTTTTTAAATAATCTTCTGAGCTGGCTAGAACTACGAAGTCCTTCAAGTGGATGTAAAGTTTGTAGGTGTGCTGCTGCAGGGCACTAATAAGGAAATCTGATGGGCCTGCATCCCTTTAGACATGCTCCTATTGAAAGTATCTCTCCAAAAATGTAATTTTTGTTGCAGGGGATACCTGAAATCTGACTTGTATCTTAGTCAGACTTCTGGGAAAATTGGTGAGCCAATCACACAAGCAGGAAATTATGTTTCTGAGGAGTGTGTACAGAGCAACTCAATGTAGCCATATTGCAATGTATTCTCAGAAAATTGCAATGACTGCAGACTGAAAAGGAAAGGTCATTTTTAATAACATTCAATTACCAATATGATCAGTGTTGCAATCATATATGCTATATTATCTTTTCTTTATTTGCTATTTTTTTCCCCATGAAAGTGGAGTTACCCTTTAACCACTTCAGCTCTGGAAGGATTTACCCCCTTCCTAACTGGGCCATTTTTGTCTTACGGCACTGTGCCGCTTTAACTGACAATTGCACAGTCGTACAACATTGTACACAAACAAAATTTGTGTTCCCCACAAATAGAGCTTTATTTTGGTGGTATTTGATCACCTCTGCGGTTATTTTTTGCGCTATAAACAAAAAAGGAGCAACAATTTTGAAAGAAAACACAATATTTTTTACTTTTTGCTATAATAAATATCCCCAAATTTTTTAAAAAATGTTTTCCCTCAGTTTAGGCCGATATATAATCTTCTACATATTTTTGGTAAAAAGAAAAAAATCGCAATAGGTGTATATTGATTGGTTTGCGCAAAAGTTATAGTGTCTACAAAATAGGGGATATATTTCTGGCATTTTTATTATTATTATTTTTTTTACTAGTAATGGCAGCGATCTGCAATTTTTATTTGAACTGCGACATTGCGGCAGACAGATCAGACACCTTTGACGCTTTTTTAGAACCACTGACATTTATACAGCGATCAGAGCTATAAATAGCCACTGATAACTGCATAAATGTCACTGCCAGGGAAGGGGTTTACATTAAGGGGCAATCAAGGGGTTAAATGTGTTCCCTCAGCATGTTCTAACTGTGGGGTAGAGTAGGAGGGTGGGAGTACCAAGGGGAAGAGACTGATCAGTGTTCCTATATACCAGGAACACACGATCTGTCTCCACTCCCCTAACAGAACATGGATTTTTGTGTTTCCACACACAGATCCTCATTCTGACTATGTTAGGAGTGATTGTGTGTGCCCGGTGGACATCGCAGCAACTGGGCACGCGCATTGGCTCCTCAGTACTGCAGCAGGCGCGCGCCCCCTATACCCCTTAAAGTGGCCACCGTACAGCTATGGCGATTCACGCAGGGGAGCCATTCTGCCTTTTGATGGCAGGCGGTCAGCAAGTAGTTAAGGGAGTATATTCCAAATTTTCACAGAAGAAGGCTTCCTGCATGAGGGTAAATCTCCTTTCCTCCAGATAAAAAGAATAATCCTTCTCCTCTGTAATTACGTGAAAGTGAAAAACTCTACACCAAGTTCACTATATGGGGCACTGACCATATCCCCCTTAACAGCCTCCTCTCAAGAGAAGATCATGGCAACTGACAAGTATATAACACATACAGTATAATGCTCCCTTAATGATGGATCCAGGGAAAGTTATCCCTTTGTAAGTTGAGACTTGGAGCTTAAGCCAGCCAATTTGGTCAGTTCAGAAGGGTTAGGCCAAATTATGATCCATTTATGGGTATGGTGGTTGTACAGAAATCGATCTACCGATCAACATCTGTACAACCTCCCTGTTGAAATTTGAATTGAATTTCTACTCGATCAACACAACCAGCTATAGCAGACAGAACTTATTAGTGTATTCATATCGGGTGGAAGTCTCCCTGCTGTCAGAATACAATAGCTCAATGGAGAGGATTCCCCCATTCACCTTGAATGTGTGGCTGGGGGAATGGAGTAATTTTTGCCGTTCAATACCCTGGTTGAATGAAATAAAACATGAATCATCCATGGGTTACCTTACAGAGAGCTTAGGAATCTCTTCCTGCCCCAACATATGACAGGGCTGGGTTCCTGAGTAGCCAAAGACCAAGTACCAGTGCTTATACCATGGCGGGAGTGGAGGGAGTCACCAGGAAGTACTCTGTATTTTACTCTACTCCTAGATACTGAACGGATTTGTGAAGTAGATGAGACTACAGTTAAGGTGAGCTTGTTTTATTACCCTGCATGGGCTTTCACTTAAAAAAAGGAACAGGACCAACAATTCAAGGTCTCACAGGCACTGAATTAATTTAGCTAAACAACAGTGCAGTTATAGTGCCTCAGAATTACCCATTTTGGTATACCTGGGAAGCTGCAGCTTTATATACAGTAAACAAAAACTCTTATCTGAATACCCAGTTTTGTAGTCATGATGGTGCCACATCCTGGTAAGTAGATACAGAAAGGAGGTATATGCCTGTACTTCTGATCCATCCAATCTGCGGCGCAGTATGTCATATCCTCTACTTCGGCTAGCCTCCCTGATGTTTTCTGGGACATGTGTGTGTCCCAGAAGACAGCCGGCCATTCACAAAGCGCCACATGACTCACGCATGCGCAGTAGAAAAACAGCAGTGAAGCCGCAAGGCTCCACTGCCGGTTTCCCTTAATTAGAATGCACGAATTGGCCTCGGGGAAACGACATTGCGAGCTCCTTGGGCAGGCAAGTGTCCTTACTAAAAGTCAGCAACTACAGTGTTCATAGCTGCTGACATTTTAAAAAAAACACCATTTTAAGACACTAATAAAATACACTGAACAGTGAATGCTAAATTTGCACAGGGTAATAGGACTTTCTTCATAAAAGGAAAAGCTCTACATCCCAAAAAATCAGCTGGGTGATCACGACCGTCCCCTTCTCCCACTTTGTTGGGGGCCACAGCTAAAATCTCAGCTTCCAATTCAATCACTTCCTTTTCTCATGCACCTCACTCTCATCCAGGTCCCAATCTTCTCAAAACGGGCAAGGTGCCGATCTGCACCCCACCAACCCTCCTTTGACAGTGAAGCAGGATTAAAGTAATATTATCTTCATACACTCTTTGGAGGAAGCCCAGGTCCTGTCTCTGGGCCTGAGTTTTTGTCCAACAACTGAAATTGACAAATTCATTGCTATTAAAGATTTTAATCTTTATGCCCATAAGATTATTTTAGGACTAATGTTTGACAAAACTTCTGAACCTGAGTCCGAAAATAAATAGTCCATGAAGGAATGCAGGGCCCTAAAGGATTTGACACTCTTATAAGAAGAGAGTCATCCCAATGCATTTTCAGAGACCTCAGATTCTGAAGACTCTTTGGATCCAATTGATCGTTTAGATTTGGAACAGCTCCTTTCTGAGACTGGGACCCAAGATTGCACTGAAGATCCTGCCCCTTTGAAAAATAAATCTTCAAAATTTCCCTCATGCATTCTAACCCCAATGTGTCAACATTTATTGAATATATCACAAAGGCCATTCAGTGAATTCCTCGACGTGGAGCTTCTGATCCCAATCTGTCTGCTAGGCACCTGGAGGTTCTTTCTAATTTGCAAAAAAACACATCTCTCATCATCAAACCTGCCGACAAGGGTGGTAAAACTGTTGTGATAGGTCAGAGCGATTATCTAAGGATGTGCATGAACATTCTGGAAAATAGAGACTGTTATTGTCCAGTCTCTGAAACACAGGTGGAGATGTTCGATCAGAGCTTTTGGGCCATGATTGCACAGGCGTACAGCTTTGGGATTATTTCCACGGACACTCGTGATTAGCTACATAATACATTTCCTAAGGTTCCTGTGTTTTACACACTCCCTAAAATCACTAAGGGTCATGCACATCCTCCTGGAATGTCAGTAGGTGGGTGGAAACCTTTCTTCAACCTTTTGTTTTTAGTTTATCATCATATGTAAAGGATACTATCCGCTTTTTGTAAATTATAGATGATCTCATTGTCCCCCCGAATGCAGTACTAGTCACGATAGACGGGGAAACCCTGTATTGTTCCTCATTTCAGAGGCATCCAAGTAGCAAAGAGGTTTTTTGATCAAAGAATTGCACACTCTAAGGCTTTATTTGACTTTGTACTGTGGGTCTTGGATTCTATCCTACCCTGTTTCCCCTAAAATAAGACCTAGCATGAGTGTCGGTGATGGCTGCAATATAAGCCCTACCCCCCAAATAAACCCCATCCTCTTTCCCCAAAAATAAGCCCTACCCTGAGAATAAGACATAGAAGGACTTTAACTAGGGCTTATTTGGGGGGTAGGGCTTATATTGCAGTCATCGTCGACAATCACGCTAGGTCTTATTTTAGGGGAAACAGGGTAAGACACAATATTTTCATCTTTAATAGTTCTCACTACCCCCGGGTGCCAGGTGTAGCGATGATGACCTGCTGTGCCCCATCCTACACCAATTTGTATCTGGAGGAATATGAACGTTTCTTTCTGCTTTCAGACATTACATCTTGGTATTCCATGTGTCTCTTTACATGGTTAAGATACATAGATGATGTATTTTTGATTTGGGAAGGCTCCCTTGAATTATTGCAGAAATGTCTAGCAGCCATGAATGCAAATAACTACAACCTGACATTTACAAATCAACAGGAGGTTACTTTTTTAGACCTAGAGATTGAGGTTACTGATGATAGAACTCTTAGCAGTAATCTATATCGCAAGCCGACTGACGGCATATACTTTTCTTCAAGCAAAGAGCTTTCACCCTAAGCTGCTTGTGCAATCCATACCCTACTTGCAGTATTTGCACCTACGGCACAATTACCGAGATGAGGCCAGGTTCAAGAAGGCTGCGGAGGAACTCAAATCATGCCTACTGGAGAGAGGCTACTCCAAATCTTGTCTTCGGAGGGCATATAATCGTGCAATTATGCGACCACTATCGCAACTGCTATTCGGGCCTCGTCCTCCTCTGAAGCATGACGTCACCTTATGTATTATAACTCCTTATTGTGAGCAACAGTCTGTTGTTTGCAAATACACCCATAAGTATTGGCACTTGTTGACCTTTGATCTCAAAGATTGTTTCTCCGCATCCTCAAAATGACCTTTAAGCGTGCCTCATCCCTTTGCGACAGGTTAGTGTACAGCAGCTTCACGGCTGGGATGGAATTGCCTGCTACATACTCCATGGCAGGCACTTTTCCCTTTGGTTCATGCAATTATTGTAAATACATTTGTCCAAATCCAAACCACTGGTGTCATATACATTATGACCTGCCCTTGTGGCACTTTTTATATTGGCAAGACCATTAGCGAGTTTTGAGGAGAATATACGATAACACCCATGCTGCAGAAATTGGAAATATTTATTCCCCCATTGGTCGTCGCGTGGTCAACACGCATGACTACCATGTCCCTGAGCTCTTATTTTGTGCTTTGGAACGCATGGATCCAAACATCCGAGGTGGTGACTGGAACAGGCTGGTCCCGAAGAAAGAATCCGTTGGATTTTTGGCCTCAAAGCCAATAGTCCTTCAGGACTCAATGAAGTTCTCGGCTATCACCCCTTTCTTCAAGGGTTTAGCTCTGGTAGAACAGAACATCTTATTTAATTTGATTATTGTACATATATACTGATACATTATTATTGGGCTTTTTCATTGGGCCTGTTGTATGCATTGAGACATTTACATTTTCTCTTCTCTCTTCTTTAGTTTTGCCAGCTTATTTTTCGGTAAAAGAATTTCAAATAATTGAATATTAGTAGTTTGATGTGGTAATAGCTGGGTTTGTAATAAACACATTTTTGATCTAACCTCATAATAATGATAAGTCTGGACATAGAAAATGGCCAAGTTGGCAAATAATTGGTTAAAATGTGATATTGGTAGTTTGATGGTGTTTTAATAACATTAGTCACTGTTTGAAATTGTAAATCCATGTTATGCATTTAGGCAGTGTTGGCAACAATATAACAATGGGTAGTGCACTCATACTTTGGCATGTGTGTGATGGCTTCTGGGCTCACCCTTACTACTGCTACCCCCCCCCCCCCCGTAGGAATCTATTCCCAGCACAGGTCTTCCCCTGTACAGACTCTTCTGGAATGGTGGCTTTCTCCTTATCCACTTGCCATTCCATACGGTGGATTTTCCACCCCTGGCTTGATTGGTATGGCCACCAGATGGCTGTGGAGACGTTGTGCAGGCTCGGACCTTCAGTGACGCACTTTCCGTGCGCCTCCTGGGTTCTGAGGCTGCGCATTATGTGCTGGCACCTCCGCATCCTTTGATGCACTGCCCATGGATTAGTCTCCACCGCAAAAGGTGGGTCCACTGCCACCATTGATCGGAAATTACGCTACTTCCACAACGTGAGGTGGGGGCCACCATGGCGGCTCTATTACATGCCATATGCAGAAACTAGCAAGATTTGTTCCTGCTTTGAGTGCCACATTAGTCCAATTAGGCTGTTTGCCACCTTGTTTGTGCAGCATGCAATTAGGTGGGGTGACTGCTCATCGGTGCATGACACCGCTGCTCCTTTTTCACCATGCCTTATTAAGGTGTTCTGGGTCAGTTAGAGAAAGATTGCTGAACCCTTCACTATGCTTGTAGTCCAGGAGACAGTTTTTTTTATTCCTTGGTAAGCCATTCGTTAATTTTTTATTTGCTATTCTAGTGGATTTTTGCTTATAGGTTTTGATATTCATTTGCCCTTATTTTGGGAGTATTCATATAGGTATTATAGATGTTCCTTGGAGTATCTTTTGGCTACTCTACAAGTTCATACAATACTATATCTGGAATAAGCATCAACAACTTTACCAGGGAGGTTGTGAGGGGTTTGCCCCAAGGCCATGTGCTCTTGATCCATCTCCCCACTCTATGCTGCACAATGGTGGCAATTTCTATTATCCACATAACTACAGGCACACAAATGTGAAATTTAAGCAAGTATTTTTTTGTTATTTTTGCTATGTTTGTGCACATATATATTGGATGCACAGTACTTCCAGTTTATACATTTCTACCCCATTTGTTCATTGATTCCTTATTATTCATTAGGTTTATGTCCTTTGAATTGTTTCCTACTTGTGGAGGCTTTGGAGGAAACCTGGTGCTCTTGCACGCATGTGTTCTCTGCCATATGTAGCAAGTTGCCTTACTAGATACATTTTCCTATATACATGTTTTTTATGCGTATTTATATGTGTTTATGACATTTTGTCACTGTTTATATTTTTAGACAGTTGTTAAAACTGTTGCTGTTGAGAACCCCCAGACAAAGACATTGAGTCCAAAACGTAAAGGTACCCACAATTTTTTGGGATCTAGAGCTTTTCCTTGTATGAAGAAAGTCCTATCATTTACTATTGTATGTATTTTATTAGTGTCTTAAGATTGTATTTAATAATTTTTTTTGTATTTTTATATATATTTGTCATAGTGGTGCCTTTACAAAAGTCCCTTCCATAAACCTCCTTTCTGTATCTTTATATATGGTATTCATGAGACATTTTCTGGCAAAGCATGTTTATTTCACTTCTGAGACCCCGCCAGTAATGTCAGTATGTGCTATATACTATACTTTATACTATATATATATATATATATATATATATATATATATATATATATATATATATATATATATATGTACTGTATATATACTATAGTACTGTGACCCAAAATGGCCACAAGGAGAGAGTTTTCTTACTACTGTCATAAAAGGCATGTGTGACAATAAGAACATCACTCTGGTTTCAGCATTGATAAATGTGTCATAAAAGGCATGTGTGACAATAAGAAGCTCTGACGCAAGATTTAGCATTAAAACATTTGTTCAGCTAAGTGTAAAGTATCACTAGCTTCATTATAACTATGCTTAATCATCCAATGATTTCATAGAATTTACTGATTCATATAATTAACACATTTGCTACACTCACCATGCTTTTTGCAAATACCTGACAGAGCACAAAATAGAAAAGAAGTATTCATGGTTCATCAGGCATATTTGGAAAATATAGATAACCACTAATTCACTTATCACAGCAGATAAGAGTCCTAATTTATAAGTATTAAGTACATATAATCTTACATACAATATAGTGCACAAATACTGCAAACTCTCCTGACCTCTCAGTTATTCTGCACATGAGAAAAAAAAAAGATTTTTGTACTTGTACTGTAAAATCTTCTTATTGAAGTCCATTGAAGGACACAGGAAAATAGTAATTCATAGATGTGTAGGTTCAATGCAGGTGCCTTCATAGAGATGGACACTGGCAAACAAAAAACTATTCCGTCACAGTATAACCCTGCCCCTGGCTGTCATACATCAAGTTTGTAAGCAAGCAGTACAAATAGCCAATAAACACATAGGTATGGGACCTGTGTCCCTTAATGTTTGTCGAGATAAAGATTTTATGTAAGAAAGTGCAAAAAGCTTTTTCGTTATTTCGTCCAATCAGGAACATAGGAATATTGCCATTTATAAACATGAGGGACGTCCAAGAACAATCCAAGTTAGAAGTAGGCAGCAGTTAATCAGAGCTCGAACGGTTATGAAATTCTTACTAGAAGAATATCTGAAGAAATTAATGCCTGAAAGAGTCTAAATAATAAAGTATATAAATTTACCACTAATGGGGAAGGGCATCCAAGAAGGAGGCTGGTGTTTCAGAGCAGGAGAGGTGGTCATCAAACTGCTATGACCTGAGTGTTTCTCAGCCATTCACAGGAAGGCTTTTATTTTTATGCAGAAATACAAGGTTTCCCCAGATTGGCTGAGGTACAGATTGTGACACCATCAGCCCACCTTTCCACTTCGGGCAATCAGGGGAAGCTTTATTCATTCACTCAGCCAGACTCAATTTTGTTCTGGCACAAGAAAGGAAATCCCTTCTAGGCCCAAACTAACTATTTAAAGTGAATGTAAATCTGAAGCTCGACTTTAAACAGGCTCTGTTTTCGTGACTACACTATAGATCTGTAGTCATCAACCCTGTCCTCAGGGCCCACTAACAGGCCAGGTTTTATGTATTAGCTTGGGGAGCTGCAGACTAGAATACTGCAATCACTGAGCAGAAAATTATATCACCTGTGATGTATTTCAGTTATCTTGCAAACCTGGCCTGTTAGTGGGCCCTGGGGACATGGTTGATGACCACTGCTATAGAGCATAATCTACTGATGGTATAAGCATTATGGTTACCATGGAAACATCTTAAAGTGTTTTTTGACCCATACATAAAAAACACTGGCAGCCCCTTTTTTTATAGATTGGCATAGCCCGTATATGTCTTTTATAAAAACGACATATGCAAATACCTTTTAGAGCGATCTTCCAGCCAGTCACGTGACTCACGACCGCTGTACAGATCTCCCTCTGAAATAAGCCGGGGTGATCACTTGGCCGCTCAGCCCCTCCTGCAGTAGCCCTGGAAACCGTCCGAGAGTCACGTGACTGGCCTGTAGATCAATCTAAAAAGAGATTTACATGCCTTGTTTTTATAAAAGATTAATAAGGTGTGGCAATCTATAATAGAGGGGCTGTCAGGGACCATTTAGAATTTTTGATTTGTACTAATAGCTGGCAGGCATCTTACTTTATTCTTATTCTAAAAAAAAAAAATACTCACCCCTCGGGGGAGAGAGGAGAGCAGAGAGGACAGCTGCAGATGATGGAGGGACATGCTGACCATGGTGGTCAAGGCTCATAAGCTCTGATTCAGGTCAGATTTGGTCAGCGTAGAGAGGGGGATACAGGAAAAGGCAAGATAAGCCAGGTTTTTTTTTTACAGGATCTCTATTTTTATTTTTTTGGGGGTTAACAAACACTCAATGGATGAGTTGGTCAGCTCTGATATGGTGCTTCCAAAATCCTCTTTAATCGTTTTTTGTAGGACAGGTAGCACCACTAGAGGGGGACTGCTATCTGAAAGGATAATGGACCCTAACAATAATGTGTTAGGGTCCAAATAACCATCATAAGGAAAATAAGTGGAAGAAAACTTAAACCAGCACCAAAAGAGGTCAACAAAAATTGATCTCAACCCTTGACCTCCTTTACAAGAAATGTATGACAAAGTATGTTTCAACCAAAGATCAGCCAGTGAACAGCTGGGGTAGAAGCAGAACAACCTAAAAGTTTGAATTCAAGGGAGGGAAGATCCAAAAAGGGTGAGATTCATACACCTACATAAAATAAAAGGCTAAGTAAGGACACATAATAATCCAGGGAGACCTTCCCACTCACACCAATAGCTGCCGCCGAGGTGTAATAGTAACAACACAACTTGTCTGAATATGTAGATACACAATATAAATAATCATATTGCTATAGATAGCTGTACACATGGCCCGCTAAACTGATCATTTTGGCTGATTTTTGGCCGGTACCCAACCTGAGTAGTGAAGTCTCTAAATGTAAAAACATTAGTCACCAAGGTGATACGATGTCTATTAAGGTGCAGGACTGGAGTTCACAGAAGACAGGGGCTAAATCAAGATAAGCCATGTATACAGTACCAATCAGATGAGACAAAATATAGAGCATGTCTGAATCATCAATGGCCTAGTTAAAACAGACCCAACAGATCCTATAGGAGGAGTAGGTTGTGAAGGTTCTGAAATAGAGCCAGAAATGATAATATGAACTTCAGACACACCTAAAGGTGAAATGTTAAAAAAGTTAGAGGTATGTGATTCTCATAGGTTAGCATTTCTGAATGTCTTTAAATAGGTTGATTCTAAATTCCACACAGACTTAAGCCCCATACACACTATCAGTTTTTCTGCTGAGTTTTTCCTTCAGATTTACCAAAACCATATAATATAAGATCAAACCTTAGAAGTTTCAATTTGTATGCAATCAGGAAGGCCCTTGCACTACATGGTTTTGGTAAACCTGAAGGAAAAACTGATGGTGTGTATGGGGCTTAACAGAGAGACCAAGGTGGAGATAAGAGGTCTGTTAGATCCAGGACAGGCAGTAAGGCTAAGGCCTATACTTTCTTTTTGTGCATTTTGAGTTTTGCAAAAACATACTACAGTCCATTTAACATGGTTTCCTATGGGTCATGTTTACATCTGTTTATTTTATGGAAAGGGCCAAGGACTTTTTTCTGTTTTTTTATTTCATAGACTTCAATGCTTAAAAAGGGTGTACTGGAAAACGCAAAATGCACCTGGAATATGCAAATTACAACCTGCATAGGAAAGAACCTAGGCCTAATACAGTAAAGCCAGAAAAGCAGGGGCTAGGAGAATCCTGTGTAAAAAGGGGATCCAAATCCTATAGGGAAAACAGGAAAATGGTCCCCAGAAATAGTAGGGGAACATAGGATGAAGTTGTGCTCTAAATGTCTTTTAAAAGATACACTGCACGGTGCACCTATAGGTTGTTGCGTTAAAAACAACCAGGCCCAAATTGGAAAATCATTGCATACTCATAAACCAGAGGTGGAGTGAGCTATAGGTGGCTGGAGATGGCAATGTCATTGGAGAGAGTAGATCAGACTAGGGACTGGACATTCTATGTGGTGCTTCTAAATAGGAGCAGAAACACAAGTCCTCTGGAAGGGCTGGCAAGATGGTGAGGAGTGTGTGAACAGTATTCAATGCTGCAACTGATGTCAGTGCTGAGGTCTTATGGGATAAAGGTATTGGCACTGAATTATATAAATAAAGCCTAAGGGTTGACAGCAGTGTGGCAATTCCTGCTGTCCCTGCATCATAATTCAACTCATTAACGACTGAAAGGAACAGGGCCAAACTCAAGGGAGGGTGCACCACTGAAAAGCAATTTACAGTATAATAACACTGCCACCATACTGTAAGGCTGGATTCACACCTATGCATTTTTAGTGCTTTTTGCATTTTGCAGATTTGCACTACAGAACGTGTTCCATAGGAAACCATTTTAAATGGACTGTAGTGCAAATCTGCAAAATGCACCAAAAATTAATAGGTGTGAATCCAGCCTTACACCACACAACTGCCATATGCTGCATTAAAAGGCTAAATTTTGGTATGGATGTTGCAGAGAAAATTAATTATATACACAATGGACATAATTATTATACAGCAATTAAATTCAGAGTGCTGTTTGAAATTGCTAAGGGGAATGTGGCTTGAGTAGATTTGCCAATATTGCAATAATTCTGCAAATGAATGGCATCTGTAATCAGTGCACATTCTATTCTAGAATCTAGAATGCCTAATTTCACAGTTATTGTGTGCCTGTTTGTGTGGGATGGTATTAAGGGTGTTCCTGAATATAAATCCCACTTTAAGTTAAAGATACATTTGTTTATTGCCTGCTCTCAATCAGTAGCACATTTATACTAAATGCTGCCTTTGGATGAAGAAGAAACTTATTAAGTGGCTATTCAAAGGAGCCCTAAACTGTTGTGATTTAAAATAGGCTTGTATAAGTCTATAAAAACTTCAATTGATTCTTTTCTTTTCATTTTTATCAATAGGGGGTAAAATACACCAGCGTGAAGCAAAAGACAAGGATAATTTATCACAGATTACGAGGTCTTTGGTATTTGTGAAAGCCCAGGGCTAGCATTCTTCAGTACATAATTTCTTTAGCTAAAAGTAGTACTTACAAAGATACGAAACAGAGATTCCACAGACTTAACTAGGCAGGGGAACTATTTTCCACTCTTGCCTTGTTGCAGTGAATCAGATAATCAAAACTTTCAGCTGTGCTAAATAAAGTGACAGTACCGTACATGGACAATATTGACATGTACTAGAAAAAGCCCATTGAAAAGAAAGGTGCTATAAAAGCAGTACCGCCTACAATACTGGAACAAAAATTAAAAAGTATCCATGGGGTCACTTACAATAAAGGCCTACTATTGCTGAATGTAACATCTCAATGTTTTGTTCCAGCTTTCATAAGTGAGCCCACATCCTGAGGATCTTATAGTATAGCTAAAGGCAAAACTTTTGTGGAGTGGAGAGTGGTTAGAACGCTGATAAGTTTTTGTTGCTGTGACCCTGTCAAAATTCACCCTATTTGTCTTTTTTACCATTATGATTGAAAGTGAAAGTCAAGAAAATCCCAAAAATGGGGTTGTCCCCAGAAAGGTAATAGAGGGGAAATCTTCCAATGGGGACACTAATTCTGGTGACCTGGGGGTCCTCAATGAATTCTCTTAATTTGCAGGGATTTGCTCACACTTTTTGTTTGGCTATGGGGCAGGAAGTGAAGGGAAATCTATGCAATAGCACACAGATGGCAAAAAAACTGACAGGGGTTATAACCCTCCCTTACTCTATCCAAAATAAAAATAAAAGTTTTAACACAAACTGTTAGTTCTCTTTCATTCAACCCAGTGGGCTGAATGAAAAACAAAACTGATGAGCTACTGTACTAACTATTTAATGTTCGTACAGCAATCTCCCATTCCGAGGTCTACCCCCCCCCTCCCTGCCAGAACAAACCGGTCAGCTGTGCACAGGGATCGCATGTTGGCTGGTTTCTATTGAACTGGCCAATACCACCCGATATTTAGCCCATGTGTACAGCCCTTTTATGGTGCTGAGCAAAAGCTAATAATGACATAAAGGTGTATGGCATCTACTACGGACAGAACCAAAATGAACTGGAAACAAGGGAGAACTATAGGCTAAGTCATAACACAAAGTTCAGCATTGTCATCTCGGGGACAGGAAATGTATCTAACGGGACACACAAGCAATAAAAAAAAATTCTTCTAGAGCTTTTTTACCAGGTAGAGACAGCCTTTTCAGCGATGGTAAAAACATTTTTATGTTTGTTGTCCTTCACTTCCTTATACTGCACACCAATAGTGTATTTTAGTTTTGTGCTGCCCTAGGCCTGACTAAACTAGTGCACCCCTAATTTAAACATGACCCACCTCTTCCTGTCAGGGCCACACCCCTTGCTATTTAAGACCCGCCCTGACATTTTTGAGTAGGGACACTAGTTCTGAGGGTCGGGGGGTGAGCAATGGATTCCCTTAATTTGCATATATTTCCACTCACTTCCTGTTTGGTTATGGGGGAGGAAGTGAAGGGAAATCTCTGCAATTGGACAGGGATGGTAAAAAATAAACTGACAGGGGCTATAACCCTCCCTTATGCTATCCAAAATGTAAAAAACAGTGTTGCCTATAGTTCTACTTTAAGAAAAAATTTCTGATAATTTTATGGAGAGTACTAATTTTATGGAGAGTACCATGCCAATGGTGCAGCAGAAAACATATAGCAGTGAGGAAGGTTTGTGGTCCAGGATGATAGGACAGTCAAAATTAGAAGCGGCACCCCCCAACAGTTGCGTAATGCAGGCCGCCCGCATACCAGAAGCAGTGCAGCCCTTTGCCGATCGGTATTCTCTACAAATGATTGGACAAAGTCCGATCGTATCATATTGTCAGAAAATTTTATATCCAACTCTCAAACTTTGTTGGTCGGACATTCCGACGGAAAAAGTCAGACGGAGCCCACACATTATTATTCGACAACACAGTCCGATCGGACATTTTCCATCGGAATGTGTGACCGTGTGTACAAGGGCTAACAGTGTAGAGCAAGCTGGCAGGGACTCTTTCTGTGCTGCCCCCCTGCAAAGTGCTGCCCTAGGCCTGGTCCTTGTTGGCCTAGGCCAGGATACAGCGTTGCTGCACACATTACTTAGCTTGCTGATAACAGTTTTTGGCTGTATTATTGTCAGATATATGTCCTGGATATGTACATTTATAGCTTTGATGTATATGTAAAGCGATTTCAATACATTCTTTTATGGAAAAGCACTTCTTTGTCATTAGAGAAAAAAAAGGTTGGGACCTTCAATTGCTTCTTATTGCTGTGTGTACCCAATAGACGTGCCCCCTCTTTTCCTGTCCATCATGATGAAAATGTTGTCATTGTAAAAAGAAATCTCCATAACAGGTACATCTCTGTTAGATATTATATTCTTGAAATTAGGAGGATTTAGGCTTAAAGTGGAGTTCCACCTAAAAGTAGAACTTCCCTTTATATGCTTCCTTCCCCCCTCCGGTGTCACATTTAGCACCTTTAAGGGGAGAGGGGGGAACAGGGACCCGTTTTTGACAGGTCCCCTTCCCAACTTCTGGGAGACAGGCTGCGGCCGATCTCCTGAAAGTTCTCCCTAGTAAGCTCCCTTACTAGGACTGACGGCGGCAGCACCCGTGAGTCACTCTGAAGCTCGGCTGGGGTTCCGACATTGCAAGCTCACTGGACAGGTGAGTGCCCTAATATTAAAAGTCAGCAGCTATAGTATTTGTAGCTGCTGACTTAATTTTTTTTTTATACAGACTGGACCTCCTCTTCAAGGATTAATATTCATGTATCTTCACCTCTAGAGGCCTTGCAAAATATAACCATGGGGGTAATTCAACCCACAACTAACATATATATCAATTTTTGGTGAAAAGGCCTTATTAAAATATTGGAATTGGTGTTACAGCCTCGGTCACAAATAATCACCCAGTGTATGAATGAAAGGCATTAAACAGCATTTTTTTTATAATTGTTAGCTTATTCTGTTGCATCTCAATTTCCGATGGTTGTCATCTTATCATTCATGATTCCTGATCCTTTCCATGACTCTAGGACTGCCTGTGCTGCTGGTGGAAATCTTCTATAACTCGATTGAAATGAGGGCAATAAGTTTTATCCTTGCACTTCAGTGGAAGGTACATGCAAATGAAATTTCAGATGATCTGACATTGAGATTCTGCTAGATTGCTAATAAGAACTGAGGGGACTGCCAATGCCAACCTTCCATTTTCAAAAGATATCCTAAAATTCAATGCGTGATTTTAGAGAATTCTCTTTTAACAAGATTACCTACATATTTAAAAAGAGCCAGGAATATGTGTCATTGATCTGTCTCCATTACTGTGTGATGTTCTGGCATGTCATAAATATATTTCAGAACAAGCCTAATCTTGCAGCAATGCAAATGCCCAGAGGACACAACTCATATTTCAACGTTAGAATCACTCAGGTTCTGCACACTGATATTTCTGGAACACAAAACCAACTACTAAAAATTTCAGGCAAATTTATAAAGCCATTTTCCTGTCATGTTATTTTTATAGAGAGGGAAAAAAAAAAGAAGCAGACCAACAGAAATAAGCTTTTATCCTATTTAACTGATGTACCTTCGACAGCCTCGTGTTTACATTCTGTTTGATCACCCTGGCATGTTCAAACAAGTCGCAGGGAAGATGTTTATAGTTAAATAGCTGGTAATAAAACAGTATGCACCAATTTTCATAACAAGCAAACACGGTGACAGCTTTTGTCATTGGAAAATATTGCACATTTGACGAATTTTAAGTTGTACGCTTAAAGAAGATGTCAAAAAAAGATGCTGTAGTGATGATGGCAACATTGTGTCTTTCCCATGGCTTGACAACACCTTACGCTTGTCCAAAAGCTATCGGGGTATTATAATGTCATCTCAAAGGGTAACTCCACTTTTGTGGGGGGAAAAAATAATATTTTTTTTATTAATAAGATATACCACAGATGACATCTTAGTGGATGAAACGAGTACTGTGCTGGCTCCATGAAACTCTGTTCTATACTATTCCCTGTGATCATATTATATACAGTGACTGTATCCATCTACATTGATTTAAGTGCATTACTTAACTCAAAAAATCCTTAGTTAAGGATTTTATGGTATGTGGCAATGTCTTCCTTTTATGAGCTATCCTATTATTGGTGGAGCCTAAGACTTTCATATGCTGGTTCCTGCAAAGTCCAAGTCTCTCCAGTTTTTCCGCTTGTTTGGCTCCTTGCTGATGAGTACCTGATCATCTTGTTTGGTGGTGGCTGCACGTTGGATGGTGAATTCCTTCCATGGTGATTTCCTTTCCCAAGAGGCATAGCAAATTATTTCCACGGTGGGTTTCCTTCATAGAGGCAGAACATTCATCTTCTAACGTTTTTGAACTGTTTCTCTCTTCAAGTCACTTTTACCTGTTTGGACTCACTTACATGTCTTCAGATTCATGTTTGATGGACATTGTGATTTATTACTGTTTTGTATAATTTTTTTTTCTTACATTCATTTATCTACCTGTGTTATAGGTGCCAGCCATTGGCCACTTGCTTTTGATATAGTATAGTGTTACACTGTCACTTTAATTGTTTGCACATTTATTTGTAGTGCTAGCAGCTTGCCAATTTTGATTGGTGGTGCAGTGCCTTTTCCAATTTTCAATGTACATTGATCAATGTAAAATTGAATGTTTTTGTTTTGTTTTTTTAAATAAAAGTGGAGTTACTCTTAAAAAGCAAATTAGAATTGTATTTGTGTCTCACTCAAAAGAAAACAAATCTCAGGCATGCTCAGGCCAATCCAGCTTTTTAGAACATTTTTAACTTCAGTCCTCTAATAACCCTAACAGATCTTGTTTTAAAAATTATATATATATATATATATATATATATATATATATAGTGCTAAACTTTGGACAAGCAGCTAACCACACATCTGCAATATGCCAGGAGTTCATCTTTAAATTGAAAACATAATCACATCTAAGAAAAGGTCTAGGTCATGTTTTAGGGCTAGTTCACACTAGAACAACATGTGCATTCCTGTGTGGTCCCACGTGTTCCAGTTTTTAAAGCCCATTAATGCCAATGGGCTGTAAAACGTATCGAATGTGGAAAAATTTGTGCAAGCACAAATTTTTCAGATAGCAGTACACCAAACCGCATGGTACTGTGGTACCATGCTGTGGCTGCAAATGCACTCCATTTGTGAGATGCTTTTGGAATGCCTTTAACAATTGACACCCATACGTGTCTTGCACAGGTGGCACATTTATGTGCACAAGAAATGTGCCTTCCCAGCACCGAAAGTTCCAGTGAGAACTGGCCCTAACACCGGGGATGCAGAGGTTCTAACTCCTGCACATATTATCCAAAACTAAAAAAAAGCTTTGGTTTTAGGTACACCTTAAAGCTGGATTCCGGGATAAGCAAATGTTGTCTAAATACAAGAGGAGTATGTATTCTTATTTGAGTATTGGTGTGCTTTGTGTATTTATTCCAGATCTGTGCAGCAATCCATTGTGAAATAATTCTGGCTCTTGCTGCTCTCTTGTTGTCCAGGGTAACTGCTCTTGTCTCTGCCCCCTTGTAGTTTTCTGCAGGGAGCCTGTAATGGGTGGGCTACTGGGTCCCTTCCACAGCCCTTCTCTCTATACAGGCTATGCACAGCATAGTGTTGGGTTTGCAAAGGCATTTGGGGAACACGGTAGTTCTATAATCTTTGTGGCTACTGAGTAATAGGTTTTAGTCAAAGTTTTGTGCCTGGAGTTTAGCTATAATTATAGGTCCAATTTAATCTTACATAGGTTAATTACCCTGTGTCACTGGATCAGTAATTACCACGGTTGTAGAATCTGCAGTATGTTTGCTCCAAAGTAAGCCATGATATACAAGCTTTAATAGTACAACTGTAGCTTATTTATTAGCTGTGCAGTTATGTGATCTGTGATAACTTCAGAGGAGAAACAATAAAAAAAGACAACTGGGGTAGTCACCAGTCCAAACAAGAATACTCAGATAGGCCAGTTCCAAAGAAATAACAAACTCTTGGCAAAAAACAAAATTTCACTGTACAACATAAATACCATTAATTTTCCAAAAAATTCATGCACCAAAAAGAAACCCACAGTATCATGTATGACTGACAAAAAGTTTGGAACTGCACAAGGTAAATGATTTAATCCAGTAACAGGGATGACCACGTCTTTTGATCTTTATCAGCTTAGAGTGGGGCAAGTTTAGGAAGACTTGTAAAATGTGAGTATAAGAGGAAATACTGTATATGACGAGGGTTCAAAAAACATGAGCATGCTGTGCATTTGTTAAAGGGAAACTGGTCTGGTTTAATTCCTGGTCATAGCAAATAGAAATACTGTAAGTGTGAGTTCATACACAGGCGACAATAAATCTGGAACTCCAGGATAACAGCTAAATATGCAGTGTCCGTGCATACTGTAAATGTTTAACTTTCCAAAGAATTTGTAATTCTGTACAGCCAATCTTGTAATTTAAACACCTTTGTTACAATGACTAACTAGACAACTGACCTACTTATTTCCAGTTGGGCAATACGGCTTTTTTTTTTAGGCTCTTTGCCTCCAGCTTGTTTAATGGTCAATGATTAAAGCAGCATCATCTCTGTCCAATTAGCATAGAAGATCCAGCAAGTAGTATAGTGGAACCAGAAAGTAGAAGAGATGTGTAAATCACAAAACTGAATACACAGGAATACAAATTCTTTGTCAGGTAAACCAGAAAACATATATGACTTCTAACTGTGTATTGAGTTTCAATGAAAAATGGAATCATCTCTACAGCATTAAAGATGAGTGTATTCAGCGCTAAAAACATAAAATTAAGAGTCCATAGTGTTTAAGACAAAGTCCTTGTTCAGAAAATAATACTGGAACTACCCACGGTGTAGACAGAGAGACAATTAGGTGAGTATGAGATTATCCTCCAAATATCAACACACCGGGCCTCTTACCAAAGAAAATGGACCACTGAGTTACAGGTGGTCAAACAAGCATAATATGTTCACATCACCACAAAACCACTTCAATTGGATCATAGATGCTGGGTCTTGTAGTCTCACCAAATGGAAATTCATAGGTACATGCATCGAATACAAGAAAGCGGCATGTTACAGCGTCATGGCGTCAGAGCTCCACTGGGTGGAGCTCTGATGTCACAAAGCTGTATCGTGCCAATTGGGGCCATCTTTGGGGTTGGAAACAAGTGCTATCCATTACAGACTAGAGCCTCTTTTTATTTAACAAAATGTGAGTACCCTGGTTGTTTTTAAAGAAATAAATGTATCCTGGTTTTAAATACTACACCATGAGGAGTTGCTTTCTTCTATTCTATGCATGTACCTATGAATTTCCATTTGGTGAGACTACAAGACCCAGCCATCTATGATCCAACTGAAGTGGTTTTGTGGCGCTGTGGACATATGTTTGTTTCACCACCTGTAACTCAGCGGTCCATTGTCTTTGGTAAGAGGCCTGGGGTGTGTTAATGTTCGGTGGAGGATAATCTCATGCTCACCTAATTGTCTCTTTGTCTACACCGTGGTTGGTACCAGTTTTTTTTCCCTGAATAAGAACTTTGTCTTAAACACTATGGACTCTTAATTTTATGTTTTTAGTGCTGTGTACTCATCTTTCATGCCTTTATTGTTACCATACAATTTATGCCAGCTGCTTTACTAGTGTTAGAGCAGTGATTAATTTTGAATTTATTATCTCTACAGCATAGCCATCCACTCTCATATTTGTCACACATTAATGAGACCTGAACATTTTTTTCTGCTTTATTGATTTGTGGTCACACTGACAGAACTGTACAAAACTTGATTACGTTAGCCAATCATAGAAAACAAAACTCAAACTGTCTATAAAAAATGGATCATTTTTGGGCACCAGTACTAATGAGGAAGTTTTTAGTATGAACATCTTCTTTATCACAGAGTTGATGGTTACTGTACAGAACTAGAGACTAGATAGTCATAGCCTTTCATACAACTTGAAACTGCTGAGGTTAATCATACACAATTGATACTGAATATGTTTGTTGCTGGGCTCCAGTGTCTTAGACTAACTGCATTTTGTTTTGCTGCTCTATAGTTTCTGTCTCTAAATAAATAAAGCATTTTTTTTTTTTCGTGTCAAGGTTGCCCAAGCAAAAACAAGGTACCTGAAGTTCAGGATAATACAAACAACGTTTTGATGAGGAAACTATTAGCACAGCCTAATTGAAGTGTTAGTAGAAATTAGGAGGAGACTTTGCATGCCTCTTTTTTGGTCATTCAATTCAACCGATAAACAGATATTTAAATGGGTCAAAAAGGATAAGCAGAAGGGGCTTGTTTTAGTAATTTGCAGGATTCATGAATTGCCACATATAGATACAGTATTCTTTAGCTGTCTAAACTTAGAATTACACCTAAAATTACTGATTCTGTAGGTGGAAGATGATTAGGGTAGCTATTTGGTGAAGTTATGCTATTCCCTTCACTATATTAGTATATATTTTTTTTTCTCTTTGAAAAACAGTATAGTTTATACAGTTAAAAATCAGTCCTATTTAACAGTATTATAGACAAATGTTTTGGTGACGCTTCAATAACTGCACAAATCACCATGTAGTAATGCAGATAGTATTGGCTGCTTTTGCAGCCTAATATCTGGAAAATAAGGCAAAATCAAAGAAATAAAGAAAAAGTAGTTCTGCATACAAACCAATCAGCTTCCAGGTTTTATTGTCAAAGCTTAACTGAACGAGCTGAAGTTAGACACTGACTGGTTACTATGCACAGCTGCACCACATGTGTGCAGCAGTTTTAGTAAATCTCCCCCTATGTTGGCTAAGTATATATTCCCTTATTTGTGTCTTTACCAATTAGTATGGGAATTCATATCATATGTTCTGCAGGTACATGCGATTAGTGAGGTACCTGCTAATCTGATGAAAAGGGAGGTTCTACTGATGAAAAGATGATCCAGTGAGGAATACAGAGAAATTTTAAATGCACGTTTATGTTATTGTTCATGTATATGTCACATGTAGCAAACGTTTATCTATATCTTTCAACAATCAAATATACTGCTGCCATGGTATGGTATTCCAAATAGAATAGACTATAGGAGTATGAACATGGGCTTGTGTGGCCAGCAATAGAAGCTGTTTCTATATTTCCCAATTATTTATATACAACAGTTGACGTGATGTGAAAAACTGCTTTTCCCTTTTATTTCGATAAGAATTGTTAGACACTTGCATAAGATGTGGCAATCCAATACTGTGAAATGTAAATCACAATGGCCTCTAAATGCACAGAAAACCTAGTCAGTAACACATTCGCTTACAGGTATGAAGACAAATTCATTTAAATGCAGCACGGCTCCTTCCAGTGTCTAGAAACATGGGGGGTTATTTACGAAAGGCAAATCCACTTTGCATTGCAAGTGCACTTGGAAGTGCAGTCACTCTAAATCTAAGGCCTCTTTCACACAGACGATCCGTTCAGGTCCACCTGTCAGTTTTTTAGGTGGACCTGAACGGATGCTCCATAGAGGTCTATGGAGCGTCGGATGTCAGCGGTGACACGTCCGCTGACATCCGACCCGCTCAGATCCGAAAAAGTGTGACGGTGGAAAAACCTACTTTTTCATCCGTCTGCGGATCGGATCGGGTGACGACGGACTCTGCGGTCTGTCATCATCCGATCTCCCATAGGGGAAAGTGGTGCTCTGACAGGTCCGTCCCTGCACAGTGTGCAGAGAAAGACCTGTCACCTTCCTTCTTAGTGGGGATCGACGGAGCGATCCACCCTGAGCAAGCAGATGTCCACGGGGCGGATCATCACGGATCCATCCCATGTGAAAGAGGCCTAAGGGGTAGATCTGAAATGAGGGGAAGCTCTGCTGATTTTATCATCCAATCATGTGCAAGCTAAAATGATGTTTTTTATTTTCCTTGCATGTCCCCCTCAGATCTACACCAACTTTACTTTCAAATACACTTGCAGTGCAAATTTGATTTTCCTTTACTAAATAACCCCCATAATATCTACAAGAAAATACATTTATGGTGCTCGTTGAGTATGCTCTGTTTTCATCAAAGCCAGTTTTGTACAGTTGCAGGGTACACACTAAGGTTTAAAAGTTCATAATTACTTGGCATTAAAAGCAGAAACACAAATATGTCAGAAATGAATTAGATTTTTTCACATTCTGCATAAAAAGATCAAGCTGACTCATGTACGTCTCAAAGTATTGAATAAAGCACACAGCAATCTGCGATCTTTACAAAAGTATCAAGTGCTAGTTACAGTAAACCAACTCTATTCTAAATATACATCAATTTACAGCTATGGGGGGAGGAAGTTCACCTACAACCCAGACTTGGAAACAAGTCCTCCAAACATATTTAAAAAAACACCTAAACATGCAAGGTAGTAGTAAGAAGCCATTTGCCACTGCCTCCTGTTCTGCTTCTGGTTCCTTAATCATGTTAACAGATTATGACAGGCTGGCAAGCTAGGCACTTTCCAACAACTCTATATTTCTTAGCTGTTTTTTTTTTTAATTGCTCTGCTGGGGCATGTATCAATGCACAAGGCTAGAAATGTTAGTAGCCTGGCTGTCATGTCGGTCCACTGGTTTCAATACTTCCTGGGCTACAGACCTGGAACATGTATGCAAACCAGTAGTTCTGACTTCAGTTTGACTTTCTCATTGCATGTTTGTTCCAGGTCAGAGATTTAGAATGCTGGCCAAAGAAAGACAGATGGTAATATTTTAAAGTGACACTGCTGCAGTAAGGACATCAAATGATGAGCATCCATATATACATACACAAGTGAAAATGGCATACCCACTCATTCTATATATAGATTTGTGCATTTCTTTTTATTTTACAGCATTCTGTATTTATACCTACCGTCAGGTTTTTGCACTTCCAACGCAGTACACTTATCACCAATAACAGATCATGAGGCATTTAAGGGGGGCTGAGTGACACTATGGGGTAGATTTACTAAAGGCAAATAGACTGTGAGCTTTGCAAGTGACGTTGCTCCAGAGCTTACTAAATGGGGTAAAACATCAAAAGAATACCCACATGAAAAGCAAAGAAAAAAAACAACATTTTTGCTTGCACATGATTATATGACAGCAGAGCTCTTCCTCTTTTACTAAGCTCTGGAGCAACTGCACAGTCTGTATGCCTTTAGAAAATCAACCCCCATGAGTCACCTGGTATCACTTATAATAGTCAGTAGCTTTAAAGGCATATAAATGAAAAACAGGAGCATGGACAGAAGCGAAGCATGGTGCAATATATTTTTGGAGGTAAAGGTAGTATGTGGAGACTGATTATTGTACATTAGATAATTGTAGTATGAAATTACACTTTAGGAAGATGATAATTGATGATAGACTCCATTTTAAAGGCTAGTGATTTTCTTTAATATGCTATGGTACTATGAACCACGACTTGTGTAAATAGAGCCAACATATGCAAGGGAATCATATAACTGGCAAGTAGAGTCTGGTAGGATGAGTCCACTACTTACACACCCTATCTGTTAAAGACTTCAGTGACGAGATCCACCCATTGCAGGTTCTGCCTCTGTTTACACTCATTCTGAAGTCTGATTTATTTCCATTAAATGTGTTCCTGGTTGTTCCTTATAATCCTTTTACTGACTTTATAACTTAAGAGACCCTATCAATCTGTTCATTAAAGGCAAAGTTACAAGATCTGTCTAAAGTCTAGCTCCCACTTTGCTTCTATTTTTAAGTATTTTTTCTATAATGCATCAGACAATCCAATGTTCTTCCCTAACTACTTGCCACTCTCGCTATAGTCAAAAGTAGGCTGCAGTGTGGGCCTTAATTGCTGGGAGGGCGTCCATGGATATCCTCCCGGGAAAGCGGTCTGGTCTGTGGGTCACGCGTGGTGTGCTCTGTGATCACCGAGCCTATGAGTTTTGGCTGATCACAGATCTGATTAAGGGGTCAATCCCGGCCCCTTACCACGTGATCAGCTGTCAGCCAATGACGGCTGACCGAGTGATGTAAACAGAAGCTCCATAATCTGTATTTTTTTTCCCTCAAGCTGTCAGCATGAGGGGAAAAAAAAAGCCAATCACCGGCTTCTCTCAGAAGGACATCAGTCTCTCACACAGAAAGCCGCGGCTGCATTGACTGTGCCTACCAGTGTCAGCTGCCAGTGCCAACTGTGCCACCTACCAGTGCCACCTATCAGTACCTACTAGTGCCCACAGTGCCACCTACCAGTGCACACAGCGCCACCCATCAATGCCCACTAGTGCTGCCAACCAATGCCCATCAGTGTCTCATAATCAGTGCCACAGATCAGTGCTGCCTATCATTGTCACCTACCAGTGCCCATCAGTGCCACCCCTCAGTGATCATCAGTGCCCATCTCTGCCACTTATCAGTGCCCACCAGTGTCAGCTGCCAGTGCCCTATGTGCCATCTACCAGCGCCCACTGTGCCACCTACCAGTACCCACCAGTGCCACCTACTAATGCCCACAGTGCCACCTATCAATGGCCACTAGTGCTGCCAACCAAGGCCCATCAGTGTCTCATAATCAGTGCCACAGATCAGTGCTGCCTATCAGTGCCAACCATCAGTGCTGCCTCATCAGTGCTTATTAGTGCCACCTATCAGTGCCCATTAGTGCGACTTTATCAGTGCCTATCAGTGCCCATCAGTGAAGCCTCATCAGCGCACATCAGTGAAGGAGGAAAAATTACCTGTTTTCAAAATTTTATAATAAACTATGAAACTATTTTGTTTTGTTTTTTTTTTCAAAATGTTCGGTGTTTATTTAGCAAAAAAGAAAAAACTCAGCAGCAATTAAATATCACAAAAATAGAGCTCTATCTGTGTGAAAACGATAGCATGACCGTGCAATTGTCATTCAAAGAGTGACAGCGCTGAAAGCTGAAAATTGGTCTGGGCAGGAAGGGGGTTTAAATGGCCAGTAAGCAAGTGGCTAGGCACAATTTATTACGCTTCACTATAACAAAACGTATCATAAAAAGGCATATCAAGTGTTAATACCGCATTCTATAACTCAATTCACTCAGGAAGAGATCAAGGGATTACTATGCTTAAACTGTTATTGCACTACATATCAAAAATCAAGTATGTCAGTGTGGCTCTCTGCACATCACAGCAGACAGCTCAAAGTCTTGCAAAAATAGAGGAAAGCAGCATCCCCTGCTTTTCTAAAGGCCTGAATCTGCACTTCAGCCACTAGATGGTGCTGTGCTTATAGGAAGTATGCAGCATCAATACGAAGCCCAGGGCTGCTGAAATTTACAGCTTCCCTTCTGTCATCTATCAACAGAAAAGTCAAGACTCAGGATTATATACTGACAACTAATTATTATGATTGCTGGACTCATTTGCACACTGAAAACTTTGGACGATACCAACAGATGAAAAAAACATATACAATATATTTGCACATAATCTGCAGCATGATCATGCCAATGTATATTGTTTTATTTGGTTTTCCAAAAGAGAAATTAGTTGGGAAATGGTTGAAATCTTTGTCAGTCCCATTATGAAAAACGATTTTGCACTTCCTGTCCCAGATATAAACTCATTAGAAGAAAACTTTAAAAAGTGAGGGATATTCACTTTTCAGATAGTTGTCAGTAGAACTCTTCTCCCCTTTGAAGGGTTTACCATCATCTATTGTTCTGGTGACAACTTTCACTTTCAGCTCTGGTTACAAGAGAGTGTGACTCTACCTGACGGGGACACAAATGGCAAAAAACCTGACAGGGGTTCTATTCCTTTCCTTCTCAATTCAGTTGTGGCTTTACACTTTACGCCTAAATAAGTATAACTAAAAAAGTTTACCAACCCCCACTGTATTTAGTCTGTTAGAGACTTCATTAATTTGCCTCATTCACACTGTGCCTATATTTCAGCTCAAGAGTACAATAAAACACATTTGGAATAGTAGAAAACATACACTTATCCATCTTGGTCAGGCTTTAGGCACTATAAGACAGACCAGTGTTTTAAAACGTAGAAAACACAGAAAACTAAGGAAACACAAAAAACATATTATTTCCATATGAATGTGTAGCATATTAAAGGAAATTACCTCAGGATTATCCAGATTAGAACAGAAATGTCTGTCCCCATCTTTTTTTCAAACAAAATTTTTATTTTACTTTTCTAAGACTCCTTTCACCCTGAGTTGCTTTCCGTGCGCTTTTGGGGCCAGCTATTGGCCGAAAAAGGGTTAAAATGACCCGCAAAGCGCCATGGCAGTGCTGCCCATTCATTTCAATGAGCAGGAGGAGTGGTGTATACTCTGCTCCTTCAAATATGCTGCTTGCAAGAGTTTTTTTTAACATCCTGCCAGCCCATTGCTTCAGTGTGAAAGCATTCGAGCTTTCACACTGAAACTGCAGGGTAGCTGTTTTTCAGGTCCAAAAGCACCCGAAAAACGCCTTAGTGTGAAAGAGGTCTAAAGCCCCTGAAAAGCGCTTTAGTTTGAAAGGGATCTAAAGCACCTGAAAAATGCCTTAGTGTGAAAGGGGTCTAAAGCGCCTGAAAACTTCTTTAGTGTGAAAGGGGTCTAAAGCGCTTGAAAAACGCTTTAGTGTGAAAGGGGTCTAAAGCGCCTTAAAAAACGCTTTAGTGTGAAAGGGGTCTAAAGTGCCTGAAAAACGCTTTAGTGTGAAAGGGGTCTAAAGCGCCTGAAAAACGCTTTAGTGTGAAAGGGGTCTAAAGCGCTTGAAAAACGCTTTAGTGTGAAAGGGGTCTAAAGCGCCTGAAAACTTCTTTAGTGTGAAAGGGAGGGATCTAAAGCGCTTGAAAAACGCTTTAGTGTGAAAGGAGTCTAAAGCGCCTAAAAAAAAGCCAATGCCCCAGTGTGAAAGCAGCCTAATTGTAACTAGGTCAGTTGTAGGGTGGGAACATGTCTACAAGAGCTGCCAGACCTCCTGAAAGACTTTTAGAGTGCCCAAAATGGTATTATATAGAGATTGAGAAGCTTTGTGAAGACAAATTTGATTGGTAAATCTTGCATATGTCATTAGTTCATTAGGTGGCCGCTTCAACAAAGAGGTATAGATAAAGAGGATATGCAATAAACAACGCTGTCCACGTAACTAGGCAATTAAAAATAGCTAATTAGAGATGTGCTATCTGATCAGATATCAGATATATCTGTATTTTTCTGTCTTTGGGCAGTTCCCTTAGCAATCTGGTAAGGGAACACTTTTATGAAGCCTTGAAAAAGGTATTTTAGGCTGGGTTCAAAATATTGCAAATTGGATCTGGGTTTCTCCGCATCCAATTTGCAGGACAGGAGATTGTGATCGGCTCTCTATGGAGTCGGGTCACATATCTCTGTTGTGGCTTGCATAAGAGTCCTGTGCGTCTTTGGTTCCGTTTCAGGGCTAACTTCAGCCAAAAAATCCAGCCCTGATTCATCCCTGAAACGTAGAACAGAGACGCACCGGACCCCTGCTGCGAGCTGCATCCATCAGGAGTGTGAACCCAGCCTCAATGTCAAATAAATGATTTGTACCTCTTACCAAATAAGCCAGGAAGTGAGACACCGACCAGCCAAAAGCTTTTTTAATCAGATTTAAAAATCAGAAGAAAATTTTTAGATGTTAACATTTGAAACTTTTCTCTTTTTAAGTCATATTTCTTATTATGTCAGTTCATAATGTTCGCTGTGTCACTTTCAACATGCAGTATATGTTAATGCAAAAATAAATCTTTAGATTGTGTTGCTCTATGTTTACTGTGCTGCAGCAAAATACCCAATTAATTATTTAATGCTGCCTTTTAAATAGAAGAAAATATTTCAAGCAAAAGCAGTAATTAATGCAACTAATGTGATGAGGAGAAATAGCTGTAAAGCGCTTTACATATTCATTAGCTGTCCCTTGCTTTATATAGCCTTGCACAATTGAAAAACATTATTAGAGCAAGCAGACGTCATTCATATTCATGCTACTTTCTGTACTTCTTTTTCCTTGCTAAATTGTGCCCATGTGAGCTATAAATTTAAATTCAAAATACTATTTGGCTTTAAAGGGATTTGTTGTTTTCATATGAACATTATGCATAGACTGAAGCACAGCAAAGTCAAACACACACTATACAGGGATAAGCCTAACGTTTGAGTCGAACGTAAGCTCAACTCGAACATCGGTGTTCGCTGAACAGCGAAAAATATGCGATGTTCGCAGCAAATTCGAAAGCTGTTGAAACAACGTTAAAGTCTATGGGACACTAACACAAAAAATCAAAAGTGCTCAAGGCTTATATGCAAGTTATTGTCATAAAAAAGTGTTTGGGGACCTGGGTCCTGCCCCAGGGGACATGTATCAATGCAAATTATTTTTTTTAACCTGACGTTTTTTTAGGAGCAGGTATATTTTTTACTGCTTAAAGTGAAACAATGAAAATGAAATAATAGTCAGCTGTACAATGTGAGACATAAAGAAGCAACCAGGGAGAGTAGGGAAGAAATCCAAGAGTATCTGCAGGGGCTCGACCTTCCAATGGTCCCTAAAGAGGAATTGGAGCTGCTAGACCCAATAACACAGGAAGAAGTGCTAAGTACAATTAAGGATATGGCAAGAGTCCTGGCCCTGATGGGTATTCTATTTATTAGGTACTATAAAAGGTTCCAAACATTACTGGCCCCTAAATTATGTGACTATTTGAATGCTCTGGCAGAAGGGGAAAATCTTCGGGAAGAGGCACTGATGGCCTATGCCATCCTGATTTTAAAGGAGGGCAGGGATCCAATGGTACCCAAGAGTTATAGACCAATATCATTACTAAACATAAACATAAAGATTTTTGCAAAAATAATTGTGGGAAGATTAAAACTACTTCTGCCACGACAGATTTACAGTGAACAGGTGGGGCTTGTATCGGGGAGGGAAGGGAAAGACAACTGTCTTAAGTCCCTGTTCCTGATACATGAGGCCAGAGAGAGGGGGTCCCCAGTCATGCTACTGTCGGTACATGCCGAAATGCTGGGAACACTGAGGCACTTAGGAATAAGGGAAAGGATGATGCAATGGATATCTGCTTTTTATCATCCAACAGCTAAAATAAGAATAAATGGAAGTCTACCCCCCCCCCCCGGAACTGTTTAATGGTACAAGACAGGGCTGCCCCCTTTCACCAATATTTATATTGACATTATTACCTTTATTAGCTGAGATCAGGGAAAATGTTGATATAAGAGCAGTAAGAGTAGGCGATAAGGAATATAAGGTGGTTGTATATGCAGATGATATACTATTTTTTATCTCTAACCCCAGGACAACAATACCAATTATATTAAAATTATAGTAAAATTATTGAGTAGATACAGGAAGATGACAAATTATAAGATGAATACATCAGAGTCAGAGATTTTAAATATAACTATGTCAAATGAAGAACAGCAGGCATTTCAACCTGTATTCCCTTTTGTATGGTGTAAGGGGGAGCTTGGGTACTTAGGCATAAAGCTGACAGCATCACTGTCTACTTTATATGCGGCTAACTATATCCCTATATTGAATAAGGTTAAAGACTAACTCAATTATCTGAGATATAGACCCCTTTCGTGGTTAGATAAATGCTTTAACAATGCTCATCTTGTCAAAGTCAACATACATACTCCAAATGATCCCAATAAGAGTCCCATAGGAATTCTTTGCAAAATTAAAAACCCTAGTATTAAAATATATATGGAGGCACACACATCCTAGAATCTCATATGCAACACTTGTAAAGGAAAAAAAAAAATAGGAGGATTAGCAGCACCAGATTTTAAGAAATATTACCAGGCAATCATTATCTCATGGATAGCAGGTTGGATATATAACAAATGGTAAAGGGTGGGTGGACATTGAAAAAGCTCAAAGTAACGTAGACTCAGGGAAAAGGGTGTGGGTCCCACGACAATTACGTGAATTATCAAATAGCACAAATCCACTAACAAAAAACACTTTTAGGATATGGGATGAACTGGGTAGATTATACCAATGGCAATATAATTAATCTTTAATTTCTTATTAGACACAAATTATTTTAAGCCTGGGAAAGATGAGCACATGTATTTTACTAGATGGGCAAAAAAGGATGAAATAACTTTACACGATGTGATGATGCAAAACAGATTATGAACTTTCACTGAATTAATAAAAAAATGGGGAAATAGACCATTAGATAGATGGAGATATGCACAAATACAGCACTTTACACAGACACTCCCCAACCACTACAAGGTAATATGAGTTTAATGGAGAGACTATTCTCTTCCACGCGGTGCTTGGGCCAGAGCATATCTAAAATATATAAAATACTGGTAGAATAATTAGAACCTAAATACCCACCTTATTTGGGGAAATGGGAAGAGGAAATTGGTACTCTAGGGGATGAGGAACATAGCCATAAGATTCTTAGGGTAGCGTGTTCTACCTCCAGGACTATCAGGACAATAGAATTGTGTTATAAACTGTTAGCAAGATGGTATGTAGTCCCGCAGAGAACACAGAAGTTAGCACAGAGGCCCCCCCAATGTGTAACAGGGGAGCAAGTTCGGAAAGAGGCGTGGAAATGTTTGTTTCACGATACGGATAAAACAGTAGCCCAATACAAGAATACCTTAGTGCCTTACCTGCTTAAATCAATACCAGAAAAAGAGGGGGGTTACGAGAGAGCACCTCCCCTCCTGATCCGTACCAGGCCACTTGCCCTCAACATGGGGGGGTGCTTTGGGGTCTGACCCCAAAGCACCTTGTCCCCATGTTGATGGGGACAAGGGCCTCATCCCCACAACCCTTGCCCGGTGGTTGTGGGGGTATGCAGGTGGGGGACTTATCGGAATCTGGAAGCCCCCTTTAACAAGGGGACCCCCAGATCCCTGCCTCCACCCAAAGTGAATTGGTAATGGGGTACATTGTACCCTACCATTTCACACAAAAAAAGTCCAGCGATGTCCATTCATCTTCTATCAAGCCGTCTTCTCTGTGACAGTTCTTATATAGCTGAGGGAGGGGCCACCCGGTGACGTAAATGGGTGACCCCGCTCCCCTCTGACGCCACGGAGGCTTAAGTTTAACAGTTTGCATAAACTGTGGGCGCTATATAAATCATGTATAATAATAATAATAATAATATTTAATTTTTATTGTTTCACTTTAAGCATTAAAAAAATCACTGCTCCTGAACAGCCAAAATTGCATTGATACATGTCCCCCTGGGGCGGGATCCATGTCCCCAAACACTTTTTATGGCAATAAGTTGCATATAGGCCTTTAAAAGGAGTGCTATTGATTTTTCGTGTTCGAGTCCCATAGACTTTAATGGTGTTTGAGTGTTCTTCCGAATTTTTTGTCTGTACGGTATGTTTTGGTGCGAACTGAACCAGGAGGTGTTCGGCTCATCTCTAACACTATATGTACACACAGACTAAGAATAAAATAAGTATATTTACTTAAAAAGTTCTAGTATTTTAAATGTAATATAAAGGTATAGTACCATCTGATAAATAAGGGGACTTTATTGGGTAAATTTTGTTTTCTGTTGCTCTTTCTCTTCTTCATACCTAAATTGAGCAATTCTCAAGTTTGATCATTATCAAACTTCACCATAATGATGACTGACTATTCAGTTCTATAAAAGCCATTCAGTTGGTCAGGTTTTAAAAATCCTTGGTCAAACTTTATAGATGAATTTTGGAATCTCATCAGATCAGTATTATTCAGGTATCCATCAAAAATCTTTTATGTGAAAAAATACAACCTTTACATGCAGTAATCCTAATAAACATATGTTATGCCTCTACCCAACCTGAAATAGTGGATAATGTAAAATAACCAATTATCCTAAGGCAATGGATGGGCAAATGTTTCACTGAGTACAATAAGAGATGAGACACATGCAACTGTGCCAGCTGGTATCAATGGTGAATGCATGATGAATACTTTAAATTCTATCATGCAAAGGAAAATAAAAGAATGATGCTTGCTCAGTGTAAAGGGTGTTCTGGAAGTAAGAAGCACGTATTGTCACTCTCTAGAAAAGCCCTATACATTCCAGTCTTCGCCGCACCTTCACAAGTGATTTTGCTACAACACTTGCAAGGATCAAGCAAGGCATGGCTATTCTATTCTACAATGCAATACATTAACCACTGATCAGCTGCTCAATCATCTGCTATCCCAAAGTTATGGATGCAACATCAAACAAATCTGTCAGAACCTGAATCTGAACCTGTGAACTATGCTTTGTCTGGAAATGTCTCTTCTTGCTGAGTCACCTGAGATGGTGGACAGCACCCTGTCTGATCTATTGAACATTGAACTCATTGCTTCTCCCATAAACTTCGTAGTTAAGCTATGCATTTGCACTTCCTGTTTGCCAGATTATTGTGCTCTTTCCAGCTAATATCTCACTCTTGCTAATCTTCCGTATCTCTGCTACCACTTATTACTGACCTTTGGCTTGTTCTTCGATCACAATTCTGCTTAATCTCATCCTGAAACCACTTGTTACTCTTCTTTGGCTTGTTTACTGACTACACTTCTGCTTGATTCCTACTTGCTGTATCTGCTACTGGACCCTGGCTTGCTCGACTCCTAGTGGGGCAATCCAGAGAACTGTGACCTCATGCTAACACTTAGCAAAACCAATTTTCACCATCAGGAGCTCTGGTGAATGCCGGTTAGTGGTCAGGCTCTGACCCTGCATCATCCATCAGGGTGACATGCTGATACACTTACTCAGCTAGTCAGTGGGAGCCTCTTTACTGCTATAGCTACTAACCTCTGAGCCTGACCCCTGACTGTGACATAAGCTTTCATGGAAATGTTGGTATTCTGCACCTGAAATGCCAATCCTCATGATAAACACAGTGCATTGATAACTGGGCAAGGCATTAAAACTCAAGCAAGTCACTAATGTTTTATGTCAAGTGCCAGTAAACTCCTGCCCTACCATCATATTCATGAACATTGTTCAGACAGGAAGTGGTTAAACATAAAACTCAAGCTGTTGGAATATCTCCAGGGTTTTTTCTGCTTTACTCACTTTATGCTTTAGACCACTTGAAAGGGAATTTGGGAAACTTTAATGTTCTGTTTTTACCTCCGGCAAAATATATCTGATAGAACTACAACCTTATAGCACCTTGAAAACAAAGAATTAACATTATTGCACTTACATTTCTCTGAACAGAGGTTCTTATTTTTAAATGAAAAGCTTTCATATCTGTGTGTTACCCTCACTTTACATGCAGATGACATGTCAAAAAAGGTGAACTACATCAGTAGCATCTTGCTTGTTAACAATGTAAAACATAGCTTGTGACTGACAAGGCTCAGCATTATTCCAGGTTCCACTTTGTGTGCACTGAGGGTCTTAGTATTTAGTGACATTGAACTTTCACTACAGAAGGTTATTCTATTCATACTATAATGAATCATATAACTGTGACCTAATCCCCCACACAGAGAAAAGTTACCCTCCTCCTTCATTTTAATCACAATATCTGGTCTTTGGCTCTACAGGTTCTAAATCTCTCTGTGGAATTATTACATATGACATACACTAAACTGATATGGTATTATCAAGAAACACATAAATTAATGAGTGCCTGAAAGAAATAGATATACTTGAAATTAACCCATACTATGTAAATTCAACATTTACTAAAATATTTTTTAGGCTTGGGATGTTCATACAAAACACAGATTACCTGCAGAAAAGGCCTGAATTAAATCTCCTTCAAAGATAATTGCAAAGTAACTTTCCCACTCACATCATTCAGGCGGGGTGTAAAATGGCGTTATTTTGTTTTTGTTTAGTTACACTGGCATAGCCTAAATTTAAAACTAAAGTTTAGCGAAAAAAACATTTTTTTAATCTACAACTTCAGTTAAAATTGTGATGCCGTATTCTGCTGAAATCTTTGTCAGGGCTGCCTGTCCACTTCCTTCTACTGAACTTGTGGCGCTAATTGGGTTGACAGCTTTGGGTCTGTCTACTAAAGGTGGAGACACAGCCCCTGCTGCCCTCTAATCCACTGAGAAAAGTTCTTTCACTTATTACACAGCCTGTAACATGATCTGTGAATGAAAGAGAGTCTGGTAAGTCCCAAGATTATTATCTCCTCCATTCACAGATTGTGTTTTTCAATTAAACATCAGCTTTCAAGTTGATGTCTAGGTTTATTTTCACTTTAAATAGTTTGTTTGGGCAAAGCTGGCCCAAATGAATTGTTTCCCTTCACTAATATGTGCGCCTCAGCTACGAGACCTCCTTTTCTCACATCTGGAACAAAACAGCATCAGGGTGAGCACCACTTAGCCATTAATAGGCAGGTTTGCACTCTATCAATGAATACAAAGCTTACTCTGATTTGTGGCATTAGGGAGGCAGGCTGATGACATCATGATCCTCGATTCACCCAATTAGTGGAAGCTTTGTATTTATTAATAGAAAACAAAGCTGCCTATGAGGGGCAGATCAGCCCAACGCTATTTTGTTCCAGGTGTGAGACAAAGATCTAGTCTCATACCTGGAACACAGTACTGTATACGGTATGTAGCTGAGTCTACATGCAGTTTATACAGTGTGCCCACTGGGCACATGTTAGTGAAAGTAGTCCCGGACATCAGCTTTAACTGCTTCCGGACCACCCACGGCACATTTACTGTGTGCGGGCAGCTCCAACCTGTTCTGAGTTAGAGGTGAGCAGTGTGCCGCTCCTGTGACTATGCTATAGTTTGTAGAAGCTATAACTTTTACACAAACCAGTTATTATATACTTATTGGGATTTTTTTTTTACCAAAGACATGTAGCATAATACATTTTATCCTAAATGTATGGGGAAACTTAAATTTTATTGGACATGTTTTATAGCAGAAAATATATATATATTTTTTACATTTTTGGTCTTTATATACATATATATATATATATATATATATATATATATATATATTTAATTTGTGTACAGTGCTGCATGACTGTGCAATTGCCAGTTAAATTAGCACAGTACTGAATAGTGAAAAATGGCCTGGTCATGAAGAGGGTAAAACCTTCCAGAGGTCAAGTGGTTAAAGTGCGGGTCATCTTGAAGTTACTATAAATCTTATCAAAGCTGTAACTGCACCTACAGTTGCTCTATGAAATTGGCGAGCGTTGATTAACCCATGGAAGACTCTGTGGGGCTGATTTACTAAAACTGAAAAGTGAAAAATCTGGAGCAGCTGTGCACGATAGCCAATCAACTTCTAACTTCAGCTAAGCTAAGCTATGTTTTGACAAAAAAAACTTGGAAGCTGATTGGTTTCTATGCAGAGCTACATCAGATTTTGCACTCTCCACTTTTAATAAATCAACCCCTCTATTTTCATTATCTTACCCTCATAATAAGAAACTACTTTTAGTGCCTAGCCAGAGCAGGGTGAAGACAATTAGCCTAGTGGGCCAAAAGTAAGGAATTAGCTCCTGACTATTAGAATTGGTTGTCCCCATTAAGCTTTAAAGTTGGTGTATTCTAATTGAGTAGTATATTTGCTCCATCATTTTTACAAAATTCTATTACATTTTAATAGCTGGTGCAAGGTCTACTCCAGAAACCTTTACTTTCTATGAAATGTGAGTAGAATATGGGCTAGCCATCCACCACTAGAAATAAATTTGTTTTGGAAAAGCAGTTTAAATGTGGATGTACTGTATATATCTTACAATATAATGAACATGCAGGAAACTGTTTTCAAAAAAACACATTTTGTTTTAATTCCTGCAACTTCTTTCTTCTACCAATGGTAAATTGCCCAATTAGCTAAAAGCCTAATTAACGCAGACAAGAGTGCTTGTTAAATTTCTGTCTCTTTGAAAGAGATTTTCGAGCATTGTCACTAATTCAAACAGATCGTTTGTACTTTTGCTCAATTACATAACCAATTACAAACTTTAATACAGGACTAGGCTTGATAGGGCCAAAGCAATCAGAACACAAGAGGTTAACATGTATGAAATTATGTACTGTATATGCTTGTAGAGTTCTGCCCTAAAATCCTATTACCCGCATTCAGCCTTGTGACAGAGCAGAACCAATGTGACAGGAGCATGTTTTATGTGATACTGTGACATATCCAAATAAATATTTTCTACATTTACCCGGCTGAAAGATATTCCATAGAAATCACAAATTTCATTAGGTTTGACATTTTACCAATCTAGTACACTTAAATGCATGTTTTGTCACACTGAATGCACTGGTTGATGACGTGGAACATGAGGCCCAAGTGTACCTACAGAATTACTCTGAAGATCCTACCACCTCACGCCAATATAACACGGGTAAAATACTTGACTACGTTGGTTGTCTCATGATTCTTTTTCCATTTAAATATAATGTGTTGCAGCTTATTTTCTTTTTTATAAACAGATTGCTGCCCTTGTGCCAAGTTTAGTTGACTGTGAGTTCCTATTAAATCAATACTGTCATTTTCCCTACTATGTGCTATTTATACAGTGTCTAGTCCAATATGTACAGATAAGCAGACAAACCAACAGGAAGTCACATCACTATCCTGAAACTAGCTTTATGTACCGTATATACTCGAGTATAGGCCGACCCGAATATAAGCCGAGGTCCCCAATTTACCCCCAAAAAACTGGAAAAAATTATTGACTCGTGTATAAGCCGAGGGTGAGACATGCCTGTCCATCCCTGTGTGTCGTCCATCCCTGTGTGTGTCCATGCATCCGTGTGTGTGTGTGTCCATGCATCCGTGTGTGTGTGTGTGTGTCCATGCATCCGTGTGTGTCCATGCATCCGTGTGTGTGTGTGTCCATCCATCCCTGTGTGTGTGCATGCATCCGTGTGTGTGTGTGTGTGTGTGTGTGTGTGTGTGTGTGTGTGTGTGTGTCCATGCATCCGTGTGTGTCCATCCATCCCTGTGTGTGCATGCATCCGTGTGTGTGTGTGTGTGTGTGTGTGTGTGTGTGTGTGTGTGTGTGTGTGTGTGTGTGTGTGTGTGTCCGTGCAGCCTACCTGTGTCCAGCCTGCCTGTGTCCGTCCAGCCTGTGTCCGTCCCGGCCTGTGTCCGTCCCGGCCTGCGTCCCGTCCCGGCCTGCGTCCCGTCCCGGCCTGCGTCCCGTCCCGGCCTGCGTCCCGTCCCGGCCTGCGTCCCGTCCCGGCCTGCGTCCCGGCCCGTCCCGCAGCTCTTCGTCGGTGGCCATTCTAGGATTCAAAAGCCGCGCCTCCGTCGGTGATAGGCGGAACACTCAATTTCCCACTGACTGCTGGGAAATTGAGTGTTCCGCCTATCGGATGTCCGTGATAGGCGGAACACTCAATTTCCCAGCAGTCAGTGGTCCGCCTATCATGGACGTCCGCTCATCCTCATACTACGGACGAGGATGAGAGGACGTCCGTGATAGGCGGAACACAGACTGCTGGGAAATTCAGTGTTCCGCCTATCACAGGCGAAGGCGGAGACGGAGGCGCGGCCTTTGAATCCTAGAATGGCCGCTGTCTGTCTGCTCGACACGCTGATCGGGCAGACAGACAGCGATGACTCGAGTATAAGCCGAGGGGGGCACTTTCAGCCTCAAAAAAGAGGCTGAAAATCTCGGCTTATACTCGAGTATATACGGTAAGTCTGACACAATCTAAATCCCAAAACAAACAACATTTTTTTGTAGTTTATCAATTCTTAAATGTGGTGGTTGTGCTCGTCTTTTGTTAATTTTCACCTGGTGATCTGACAGTAACACTTCTTATCCTATGGTGGCTCCACTACAGTCAGTCAACGTAGTCACCCTTACACTGCAGCAATATATAATTTTTGAAATGGTGGTGACAGATGCACTAACAAATTTAGATGGAGTGACTAATAAATTAAAACTGAACTCCAGCTAACACTTTTTAAGAAGTTATAGGATTTTTTTTTCTCTTTTTGGGATAAAAGTTTTACATTCCTTTTTCTGGACAGCTTGGTCATTAAAGAAAGCTGAAAAATAACAGACTTAAAAAAACAAAAACAGACTTAAACCATCCTCTTATTATGTAGTGCAAGGGCCTCCCCGATTTGATATTATCTGAATGAAGCTCTATCCTCTTATTATACAGCTTTGTATAGAAACCCAAACCATAACATTTCCACTACTATGCTTGACTGTTATTATAAGGTTCTTCTGAAATACTGGAGTTGATTTACTAAAAGTGGCGCATGGTCGCCAATCACCTTACTTCAGCTTGTTTAAGCTTTGACAAAAAACATGGAAGTTGATTGGTTTCTATGCAGAGCTGCATCCGATTTTGCACTCTCCAGTTTTAGTAAATCAAACCCACTGTCTTTGGTTCACACAAACAAATCTACTGTTACTGTGACCAAACTACTATCTTTGATTGATGATTCATCAGCACATTGGGGTGGATTTACTAAAACTGGAGCGTGCAAAATCTGATGCAGCTGTGCATTGTACCCAATCAGCTTCTAACTTCAGGTTGTTCAATCAAGCTTTGACAATAAAACCAGGAAGCTGATTGATTTCTATGCAGAGCTACACAAAATGTTGCACTCTCCATCTTAGTAAATGAACCACATTGTTTCAAAAGGACTTTGCCTATACTGTATGTTCAATAGTCAACTCTAATCTTTCTCTCATTTTCCTTTTGAACAGCAAAGGCTTTTTAAACATACTTCTCATGTTGGCTGAATTGGTGCAGTCTTTTTCTGAAAGTAGATGCATGCTCCTTTAACTCAACCCAACCCAAGGGTTACCTGAACACCCTGCAATTACATATTGGGATTCTTGGATACTTCTTTTAATATCAAATTGTTAGCTCATGGCTTACATTTGCTGGACCAGTCAGTCATGAACAAATCAGCAGTCATTTGAAATCTATGCCACTTGTAGATAATTTTCCATACAGTGGAACTGCAGATTTGAAATAATTTAGCAACCTTTTTAAATCCATTGTGAGACTCACAGGCTTCCACAGCTTTCTTTTTGAGGACCTTAGAGTGCCCTATTAATCCTGGAACAATGACATTACATATGTCAAAGAGAACATCGGACCCCGGATATCTGAGGTATAAATAAGACAGGTTCCATCTACACACTTCCTAAAGAAGTTCTAATTATTGGCACCTAATGTGGAACATCTAATTCTAACTTCATAGATTTGAAGTAGTGGTAAATGTAGGGGTGTTATTTATTTCCATATGATAAATTTGCTTTTTAATTTTAAATGTACTTAGATCATAAAAATGAATACATCATGTCACTTTTATGTGCCATTCATTCAAGTATATGACCTTTATGTGTAGGTAATATTTGAATCAAGATCCAATGTTCGCCTATGTAAATATGTTGAAAAAGTCAATGACTTTCATGGAGTATACTTTTTAAAATGTTTACATCCTAAACATATGGGAACTTAGAAGATGTCTGATAGAGCAATGTAAAATAGAAAGGGTTACTTATCTGGCATAAATCACTTTACATTTGTAGAGTTCCTTTTTTAAGCTTGTGCTATACAGAAAATCAGTAAGCAATTGACATTAGCAAAATTTGAATCTCTACATGTTTTTATAAATGCGCCGCCTTACTTTTCAGGGGCAGGTGGATGTGTTTTATTTTTTTGTATTCCGAGAGGTAATGTCAGACCTTTGTCAAGCTATAAGATCCCATTGAAGCTCATCTGTCCCATGTCTGAATTTAGGGATGACAGTTAACATTCTATCTGGGCCACTGGTGGAAAAACTGTCAATTACCAAAGCCTTTTGTATCCCTTTTCAAGTAATCCTGACATCATCCTTGTTATGTTACAGCAGAACTAAAGTCTTGATTAAAAAATTGTAAAAAGCCATGTCTCTTCTGCAGTAAAATAAACTTACGTGCTTGTTGGCAGCTCTCTGAAGAATGTACACTGAGCTGCGCATGGACAATAGAAGTAAATTTATCCTGTGTATGCATTTAACAAGTGGTAATATAAATGGCCAGTGTTTAATTTTGACTGGATATATTGCTCAGCAGGGAAAGAGGACTTTAGCTCAATTGACTGTAAAGGGATCTATACGATTAGCATGCTTAGAACTGGGACTCTTTGGCAGTAAAGATGTAGGTGATGTCAGAATAATTCTAACATAAAGGCATGCTGAGCAGAAATGGGGAAAATTAAAAATTCTGAAATTAAGAGCGGTAGTGTTTTGTATTTTGTAGTTCCTAGAACACAGAGATTACCCAGCCCTGTATATTGAACTAAGCAGCCCTTCACATCATTTCTTAGACTGTGGAAACAGGAATAAGAGAGACTAGGGCACATCTGTAGAATCTGAACAAAACAGATAATCGGTGGTGTAAGATGTGGCAGCAGTTCCCTTAATGCAGGACAATAACAACCATGTACTTTTGCTGACCTTTTACTAATGTCTCTGAGTGCCATATAAAACACACTATTGATGCTTTCAACAGCACTGCTGCTCTATCGCTGATTGCAGTGGTACTCTAAAGGTAACTATGGCAGAGAGGGGAAAAAAAACATGCTCTGCTGATTTTTTTAAAAATTTTACTTTAACAAAATCTGCTGTTTTTGCAACCCTCGCCCCCCCCCCCCCCTAAAAAAAAATTGAAAATGTGTAATTTTACTTGTCAAAAGCAATCAGACCTGTAAGCCCATTCTCTCATTTTACTCAGCAACAGATAAAATGTTCTTTGTTATACTTTTGTTTGATCGCACTGGAACAAGTATTGGTTTTAATATGAGAATGGTTTCATATTAAAAAAAATCCTACATATGAACTCCAGACAGATATAATGACCATTATTTCATCTAGTTTTCCATTTGCTAATAAAAACAGATTTCAACCAAACATACTGTAAGATACTCAAATATGTCTTTATTGGCTTGTAATACTCTGTACAACAAGACAGCAATGCAATGTAATGTAATGCAATACCACGTTCTTTTAGATTCTACAATGCTGTCAGTTTAACACTAGGAGTTTGCTGAAAGCAAGACTGTGAAACCTAGACAGAGTGGTTGTCCTCAGTGCACTCAGTGTGGCTCTTTCACTATCCAGTAAAACAGGCTGGGGGCAAGTCAGGTAAATGCAGTGGAGAAAGTGAGGTCACCAACCTTACTATGCTGCCCTTAGAGGTGACTGGATAAAATGGTGCGCTCAACAAATTCACAAATCCTTTGGCAAGTGAAACAGTTTACATATTTACATGTAAACGGTATTAAACCCAAAACCAAAAAAAGTATTCTATTGCAGCTTACAAATCATTAGATGTGGTGGCTGCATCAGTTTTCTTTTCTTTGGCTTTTTCTCTTCTGTTTTCACCTGGTGATCTGGGCAGTAATCTTCGGTATTAGTGAGACACAACTCTGGAAATATGAGAACAGGAGGCACAGCAAGCAGCCTCGTCAGTCTGGCGGGGAGGGTAGTGTTATGTATCATACACTAACAAATTTGAAGTCAAATTCCAGCTCACACTTTATAATCAGTTACAGCAAACACACTTTTTTTCTTTTTGGAAAGGTTTTGCAGAAATAAATAAATAAAAGTGGTCAGTGTTAAGTTGTTTGATTGTCCACGTAAACTGATACATTCTGCTGGAGGGCGTGTGCTTTTGAAAAATAACAGACTTGCTGGCTGGATCACTCACCAGATGAAAATAGAAGAAAGAAAGCCTAAAAAAGGAAACCAACACAGCCATCACACCTATGAATTGATAAGCTCAATAATAGTAAATGTTCACTTTTGGGTTTAATACTAATGCTTCGTACACACAATTGGACTTTCCGACAACAAAATCGTGGAATTTTGTCCGAAGGGCGTTGTCTCAAACTTGTCTTGCATACACATGGCCACACAAATGTTGGCTAATAATTACGAACGCAATGACGTACTAGACATACTACGTGGTATTCAGCTGTTTAGCAAAGCCATTTGGGCTCCTTCTGCTAATTTTGTGTTAGTAGAAGTTTGGTGAGTGTTGATTCATGCTTTTCTTTTTGCATTTTTCATTTAGCGCTTTTAATTTTGTGCTTTTCAGTTCGTTTCTGAATGGCCGTTCGTCAACCAGACATGTTACGGATTCAGAGGAGATAACGTGTTATTTATTGGCCTTGGTGTTATTGCTTTGACATTATTTTTTTGGTTGAATAATGATTTGATTTGGTATATTTTCTATATTTTTGGATGCATAGAATGCTCTTTTTGGTTAAGTTCTATTGGCAGAGAGCATGTCTAATTATTTTTTTTTTTTTTAATGCACAATAAAAAAAATTGTGTAGAATAATACTTGGCTATGTGTTTGACTTCAAATGACAGTTTGGGAGTAGGCAGTTACATTTTAAAAAATAATACAATGTCAAATTGACAAGGGACACCAACATAGTCACATCTTTGATCTTAAAAACTACGGGATAATGGTGTAACAAACATAATAATATTTTTCTTGATATCACTAGAAAAAAAAAGCCTTTGAAAATTTGTTTGCAATAACTCCATCAGTATCACCAGCAAAGCAGCTTCATTATTATCCCATTAAAGAAGAAGAGAATTGTGCGCTGCATTTGGAGATTTCATTATTTGCCATGTCACAAATGTTAATTCTCCATTACAGTTTGCAAGACTGACCACTTGCAGCTCGTCCTTGCTTCCGAGCATGCGTGTTTGTGCTTTGGACATTTGTCCGACGGACGTGTGTACACACGATTGGAAAATCCAACAACACACCTTTGTTGGCGGAAAATTTGAAGACATGCTAGACAACATTTGTTGGCCAAAAGTCAGACAACAATTGTCCAATGGAGCGTACAAACGGTCGGATTTTCTGCCAAAAGCCTGACATCCAACATTTCCCATCAGAAAGTCCGATCGTGTGCACGGGGCTTAAGTGTGTGTTTAGCTGTCTGCCTAGAGTTCTGCCTCAAGAAAAATAAACCACTGTACAGTGGTTAAATTCACAGCTGAAACATGTGCCGAGCTATTACATACTTCCTCCAAAATACTTACAGTTACTAGTACTGCAAAAGGTACCTATACTACTGGCAAAGTACTACCCCCAGCTATTCTTGCAATTGTATTGCATTGATGAAAGGAAAAACAAGTGGTGAAATGCTCACCTAACTTGAAGAAAATTGTGATCTATGCCCCATACACAGTGCCATTAGCATGATCTCTGGAAAACAAGACCTGAAGATCAGTTCCCTTTAGTAGAGAACATGTGAGCATTACTTCACGGGCTGCTGGGGGTAGCCAGATAGCTGATTCTCTCAGAATTGGTATTTATCCACATTTTTCTGCCTTATATGAGCTCAGTGCAACATAACTAGGATAAAAGAGGTTTGTGCACTTGGGAAGGGTCTCTATAAAACCCCTGCCACACAAGAAGCAAAAACAGTTGTGCCAATTATAGATGTGATGTAGGTCTACACAGTGCCTGCTAGTTTATTAGCTCATCTAACTTGCTTTATATTTGCTTCAAACATAAGTGAATTGAGTAAAAGTCATCAGGATTTTGGTTAGTTTGACCAGTGACAACGTTACTGTAGGTGCAAAATATTCAGGGACGTGTCCTGTTTAGAACACCAATACAATGATTATATTTTTAAAACATACAATGAAATACAATGAGAATACAAGATTTGTAATTTTTTTGTTTGTCTTTTTTTCAATATAAATTCTTTATTTATTTGGCACCAAAAAGAAATGTGTAATTTAACTTCAAGGAGACGTCATAATTGAAAAAGTACATAGAAATCGAACAGCTGAGTTTTGAGAGTGAAATTGTACATCATATCAATGTGCAAGATATGGTAATTGAGATTTTTCTTACGATAGAACAAGTTAATCAAAAAGCCTCCAAAATCAACAGGATACCATCGTCCCAATACGTATATAAGAAAAAACTGGGCATATAGCTCAGAACAACCAAGAGGAAACAACCTCAAAGAGATGAGTTTCCTATTGGTTCAGTGGGAACAGGGACTATTGCGGTATCAGAAATTAATGTGAAACAATCATTAAAACACAATTACATTTTATTATAATTTGATCCATATAAAAGATAATACAAAGACATTGCTGTAGCAGAACCACATTATTAAATCCAGTCACAGGACCCAATTGGTTCAAGTTCTAAACAATTAAATGTTTTACGGAGATACAGAGATGACGCATAAGTCCGACCGGTTTCGCGGTACTAAGAACACCGCTTCCTCAGGGAACGTCACTTTTATAAATCTAGTATGAAAAATATATATATAAGTATACAATAATACCATACAAAGTATCAATAAATTTTTTTTTACAAAAGAAAGAGGTAACAATAACAGCAGTATTAAATAGACAATACATCAAAATTGCATTAGGAAAAACAGTATTGGATCATAACTCACCCCTGGAGCTCCCAACCCACAGCAAACGAGCGACCTACTTCGAGACACCCTCAAAACAGGGTGCCCCCCCTAGGGGCGGACACGGGGGGCAAGGTGGAGAGACTCTGAACAGCGCATACAAGGACTGAAAAAAATATATAAATAGATGCAATGGTCCATTTAGACGATGTTCAATAGAAAGAAATAAATGTATCAGAGACCATGGGCTGATAAAATTTTTATACTTAAAATCTTTTATACTGCTTTATTTTATCAGCCCATGGTCTCTGATACATTTATTTCTTTCTATTGAACATCGTCTAAATGGACCATTGCATCTATTTATATATTTTTTTCAGTCCTTGTATGCGCTGTTCAGAGTCTCTCCACCTTGCCCCCCGTGTCCGCCCTTAGGGGGGGCACCCTGTTTTGAGGGTGTCTCGAAGTAGGTCGCTCGTTTGCTGTGGGTTGGGAGCTCCAGGGGTGAGTTATGATCCAATACTGTTTTTCCTAATGCAATTTTGATGTATTGTCTATTTAATACTGCTGTTATTGTTACCTCTTTCTTTTGTAAAAAAATTTTTATTGATACTTTGTATGGTATTATTGTATACTTATATATATATTTTTCATACTAGATTTATAAAAGTGACGTTCCCTGAGGAAGCGGTGTTCTTAGTACCGCGAAACCGGTCGGACTTATGCGTCATCTCTGTATCTCCGTAAAACATTTAATTGTTTAGAACTTGAACCAATTGGGTCCTGTGACTGGATTTAATAATGTGGTTCTGCTACAGCAATGTCTTTGTATTATCTTTTATATGGATCAAATTATAATAAAATGTAATTGTGTTTTAATGATTGTTTCACATTAATTTCTGATACCGCAATAGTCCCTGTTCCCACTGAACCAATAGGAAACTCATCTCTTTGAGGTTGTTTCCTCTTGGTTGTTCTGAGCTATATGCCCAGTTTTTTCTTATTTACGATAGAACAAGATAATATGAACAGAAAAATAAAATATTCACATACTAATTATATAGATATGAGAAGATATGAAAAATGTTGCTATGGCATGATCAGATAAGTTACTTAGGGCTAATTAGAAGTTATACGCATGAGCATATACATATTTACATACAGTATATGTCGTTTATAGGTTATTACAAGCATATTTAGTACTAGATCTGACAAGTCACACCGTATGACGCATCACTGCATAGCGGAGTAAAAAACAATTCATATAAATGTCCTGGAGGATGAAGTAAAGACATACTGGACATTTATATGTTGGTGCACATTCTACTCCAAATGTGGCAGCGGCAGCAAAAAGGTTTCACCTGGAAAGGCATAACCCCCAGGAAAGCATTGATGACTTTCATACACACAAGTTACTTGTTATCTCATTTTTTTTTTTTTTTGTGAAACTAAAAGCTAGTGTACTTAAAATTTCCTTCACAGTAAGCAGTGCCACCTAGTGGTCACATTTTCATAGAATCAGAGGGGTTCAGCTATATTTTCTCAACATAGCTAGTTTGCCTTTTCCCTGTTTTATTCCAATTGTGTTTAATTATAAATGCTTGAAGGTAAAATTCACCATTTCCACTATCAGTTTGGCACCTTTAGATTTCACACTTTTTCATATTACTGGTTTAATCCTCCTCTACGCTAGCCATTTATACTTTCAGTTCTTTTTTTTTTTTTACTTTTGATTCCAACCTGCCAAATACAATTTCTTCAGCCTGTACATCACCCTTTACGGAAAAAAGTTTTAGCCCCTTCAGTCCAAAACCTGTGAAGTTACAAATCCAGATTCAGGCTTTGCTCACACTTGTCACATTGTGGAAACACACACAAATTTGCATGCTTTCCCAAAATGCACTGCTCTTTCACAGACATGTGGAGCTGCCATTAATGTTTAAAGGAGTTGTAAAGTCTCATGTTTTTTTCACCTTAATGCATTCTAAGCATTAAGGTGAAAAACCTTCTGTGCTGCAGCTGCCCCACTTTTTTCTTACCTGACCCCGATCGTTCCAGTGACGAGAACAAGCCCAGCAGCTCCAGCCGCTGTCTCAGGTTCTCACTGGATAGATTTATAACATCAGGAGCCATTGGCTCCCACTGCTGTCAATACAATCCAGTGAAACAGGAGCTGGAGGAGGGGCCAAGGTCTGCTGTGTCAATGGACGCAGCAGGACTTGGGAGCGTGCCTGCACGGATGCCCCAATGGAAAGCGGCCCTCCATGGGGGCACCCAATGAAGAGGAGGGGCCAGGAGTGCAGCCGGGGGACCCCAGAAAAGGAGAATCGGGGCCGCTCTGTGCAAAACCTTTGCACAGAGCAGGTAAGTAAAACATGTTTGTTATTTAAAAAAAAAAAAAAAAAATAACTTTTACAATCCCTTTAATGGCACTGTAGTACCATGCATTTCGTACAATTTTTAAATGGTGTAGGCACTTTATTTTTCACGCATATGGCAGCACTTTGAAATTAATGGCCGGACCTAAACGCAACATGTGCAAATGTGCAAGACACACATGCGCTAGGTCGCACCTGCATGATATGAATGGAGCCTTAGTGTCTAACATCTTAAAGGCTAATTCCATCTTTCAGACGTTGGGGATGATATTCTAAGGGCAAATAGATAATTCACTTTGCAAGGGAAATTTCCCCAGAGCTTAGCAAATGATGTAATGCTATGCTAATTTTCATTATCCAATCAATTGCAAGCAAAAATACATTTTTTTTTCATTCTTCTTGATTGGGTAGTTTTTGTTAAGTGAAATTTCACCATACTCACCAAGCTCTAGGGAAAATTCTCTTGCAAAGTTAACAGCCAATATGCCTTTAGCAAATCAAACCGATTATTTCATGTTACATCCATATTTATTCATGAAATATGGTACCATTACAAAGGCCCCCCCATCCTCAAACAGCCCCCCCTAATCTCAAACAAAGGGGTACCGCACTGCTCTCTTCAGGCTTCTCCACCCACACAGCCATGTTATCCATTCACATAGATCTGTGAATAGAAAACTGCAATCCCATCTGCCATCATGCCTGAGGGACTCGTAGTTCTAAACAGAACACAAGTTCAGTGACGCCACCCCAACGGTAATCTACTGATTAGTTCCTCCAGCCCCATGACTGGACCTGGGGCTGGAGGAAGAATAGTCTACAGGAGTCTGTACATTGCACATGCAATCCATTGATTGCTGTTTCAATGCTTTGCAGGAGCCAATGCAGAAAAAAAATAAATATATTTTTCTTTTTTCAAAAGGTTGAATATGCCTTTAATAATAAGATTCTTGAGTGTGTTCAAATGAAACAAGAAAGAGCCTTGAAGATCTGCTTTTGCTATTTAGCTATAGATGACGTGCACACTCCCTGTTAGCTACTTGAACCTGAACTTTAAGAACATGCCAACAGTGAGACTAAGTTTAGCAAGATCGGCAATCTGAAAAACACCTATTCATTACATGAAAACCTGTGAAAATAATATGAAATGCCTTCCATATGATGCAAATATTGCACAGAACCTTGTGTTTATTTAAAAAAGAAAAAAATGTTAAGCTTGTATAAGAGGAAGAGAAAACATTCTCTGTGGATTTTCTGCCAGCTCGCTCTGGTAACAAACAATTGCATGTGTCATGGTTAACAGGTTAGGAAGCATTTGAGGTGAGCATGCTGCTGTCTGCTCTAGCTCTCTAGCTGTAAGCAAATCATTATCTGTGTCAATAGACAGCTAAAAATAGAAACAAATGAGAAAGAAGAAGCAGCATAATAGTAATAAAAGAAAGAGTTGTTTCAACCTGATATTTCAGAGCAAACAAGCTTCAGACAGCAACCCACAAACAAAATAGGTTGTTATATATTTTACTATCTTCCCCTGATCTGTGAGTCTAAAGCCGATCATAGATGGGGCAATTTACCCATTAACACAGCCAGTGTTGATGGCGGAATGCCTCCCGTGGAGCTATGATCACCCCGCGGGATTATTGCAAAAGGGTAAAGCAGACGTAAATAAATGCATGAAAAATCCAACATGCTGGTTGTACCCAAATGAATACAATGAACAAGGTGGGTACAATCAGCCTGTCCATACATGGTTCAAATCTGGGCGAGTGCCTGCTGAGCTGGTCGAGACTCAAACCATCTACAGCCAACTTTTAGGATTGCCACCACATTGAGGAGACGTTAGGTCTCTCACTTGCCCTGGTAAAGGAGTGATATGAAACAGCATTAAACATTCAGTGGGGACTGTGAGCTTTGCTAACTGCAGTGCTGCAAGTCTGTCTAACTCAGTAGGGGGCAGGTGGGATCTCTGCAATGAGTCCACAGCTTCCCCGCAAGGAGCAAGGATCCCACTCTGCAGCGGCTGGCAGGGGACAGGCTTTCTACTCAGTTTGTGGCTGTTATAGAATGGAAACAAACTGTAAGACACTCAAGATGTTTTGTTTTCAGGAACCTGAAATATATTTAGCTGATTTCAAGTGGTTCTAAAGCCTTAAGGTTTTCTTTACCTCAACGCATTCTCTGCATTAAGGTAAAAAAAACTGTCCAGTATACCCCCAGTCCCCCCTTATACCTACCTGATCCTGGTCTAGATCCAGTAATGTGCACTCTGTCCACTTTCTCCCTCCTCAGAGGGCAGACTGATAGCAGTGGGAACCATTGGATCATACTGTTGTCAATCAAATCCTAAGATGAGGGAGCAGGGTGTGGGGCAAAGTCCTGTTGTCTGTGTCTACGGCTGCAGGTAGCAGGGCTTGGGACTGAGCCTGCACAAGCACCCCCCCCCCCAGCAAGTGGATCTTGTGTTTTATTAAACATAAGATCTGTGGGCCACATCACTTATTCTGCATGTAATAAGTAAGCAGGTTTGAACTAGGAAAATGAAGCATGCTTTTATTTCGAAATAGGATCTCCTCTAATTTGTTCTCTCTATGAAGTCAGCAGACATAATTTATTGGAAGGACAGGCAAAGATAACTTTTTTTCTGGGTACTAAATGTTAGACAAACTTGCCTATAATTGCACATGACCCTATTTTTTTAATGCAATGCAGGGCAACACACTACCATGAATAAAGTGTTTGTTAAGTCACATTGTTTATACACACTGGTTTATACAGTCAAACTACTCTGTGTGTGTATTTTTATTTTTTTTATTACAATGCTAAATACCTTTTCTCCCACCACAGCTGTGCGGTCATGTGATCCCATGAGATCCCCCTCCACTTTCTTTCCCTGATCTAAGAGCAGCGGGAGTGGCTGAGAATCCCCTCTGACACCAGTCAGCAGAGGGAGGTCACATGACCATACAATGGCGGTGTGAGAAAGGGTATTTAGTATTATCATTTAAAAAAACATGCACACTGTAGCTTATGACTAAACCAGAGAAAATACAATTGTTTTAACTACATATTGTAGCGGAATAGCGTCGGCGAGGAGATTGGTTCTCACACTGACAGGGAGGGAGGAAGGGGGAGAGTGGAAAGACTCAGAACACACAGCAGGATGACGGAGACACGTAAACTGACAATGGTATCATGGCTCATCAGCCATGATTACCATGGGCAGCACACACAGTAGGACACATGAACAGACAGGATCAACCAGGTATTTTACAACATAGAAAGGGACATTTTACACGGCACAAGCACTGTGCTATATAGATCATGCTTTAAAAAAACATGATCATTGTTCTTTTTGTTTTTTTTTTGGGTTACAACCACTTTAAGCTTCACTATGATGCAGGTGCATTGTCTTAGTCAAAGTGAAAGGTACTGCAGCACAGGAGTATTAATCTGGCCTCTAAAAAAATGTTTCTACTCATTGAAAATAATAGGAATACAAAATATGTATTCCCATACCTGTATTGTATCAATATAAATGTATTTCACCTGCCTAGTGCCTGATGTCTATTGACCTACATTGCAGTCATATAACCATTACATGACTCCAAAGTAGTTTTAAAGACATAAATAAAGCATTAGGCAGGTGACACATCTGTCCTGCCCCGTGCAGTGCTAACTGAATGTAATTCGGTGTAGGTCTCCTCTACTCACCCATCCTGCTGCTGACTCCCCTGGTCTCTGCACTGTTGACATGATCGCCAGGGGCTCACCTATGCTGCCACAGGTAGAGAGGGGATGCCAGTGCCTGAGTCTGAGGCCCAGCAGTTGAAAAATGTTGTCTTATGCCGCGTACACACGGTCAGAGAATCCGTCGGAATGCGTCTTATCGGACCGTGTCGTCAGATAATCCGACTGTGTGTGGTATGCATCGGATTGATTCCGTCCGAATCTCCGTCGGACCCAATTTTCCAACATGTTGGAAATATTTCCCGACCAACTGGGCCAGTAGGACATATTCCGATCATATGTAGAGAATTTTGATTGGACCAAGTGCCACGCATGCTCAGATCAAATTCCTACATCAAAGCTATTGGCTACTAGCCTGAATGTAGTCCCATCGTAAAGAAATTACGTCATCACGTTCTGAAAGATCGGATTTTTCGCCAACTTGGCCCGACCGTGTGTATGCAACAGTTTCGGACAAGATCCGACGGATAAAATCCGATGGGCAAAATCCGACGGATTTGGTTGTGGAAATCTCCGACCGTGTGTACAGGGGCTTAGACAGCATGTGCTCTATTGTGAGGAAAGAAGGTAAAGTGTTTATTGTTTTAAGTTTTGTGATTTCAGAAGTGACCTTTTTTTTTTTTCATTATACTTGAGTTCTTATAATGCAGTAAAAAGCTTAGATCACAGCGAAACATTTTAATATCAGAAAAAGACATGTATTGGTCTTCATCGTTTGCATATCATTATCCTGCCTTGATGGTTCATCCCCTGTGAGAGATCAGTGGGGATTACAGCGGCTCAGCTGTCAAACTTACCCAGAGAGGGCAGTACAAGCAGGCCACCCTGTGATGTACTTTGTTCCCTGTGTATATATATGCAGCTGCAAAGGATGGCCGTGTCACTTTTCATTTGGATCACACAATCCAATACAAAAGTTTGCCTACAAGTGGTATGCTGAGTAGAGCACGCTATTCCCTGCTCCAGAATATAAAGAAACAGTGATAGGAAGATGCATACAGTAAGAGATGAGGGGGAAAAAAAAAGAAAGGTACTCCTTTGTCTTCCTTTAGAGAATTCTCCTTAGCGCTGTACAACTGCTTTGAAATAATACATTCACAATCAGCACAAGCTTACTTATACAAATGCTACAGACAGCTTTTCTCATATAATTTTAAATCAATCTGGCAAAAAAACAAAGTTTGTCGCCCCCAGCCTCTCCCACACACAGCCAAAAAACCATGTCCATATACAGTACTCTGCTAATGATTTCCATTTAAGGAACAGTTACCTTTTGATAAAAGGTAACAAAGATTTCACACAAAATGCTCCTATACTGGTATAAATACAATAAACACTTAGACATTGTATAGTTAAGCCTCGTACACACGATCGGATTTTCTGCAGACAAAACCTCAGACTTTTGTTGAAGGCATGTGCCTGGATTTTGTCTTGCATACAAACAGTACAAAATTGTCGGCCAACAAACATGAATGTAGTGACGTACTAGATGTACTGCAAGCCGAAAAAGAGGTATAATTTCGTGTTAGTAGAAGTTTGGTGAGCGCTGATTTATGCTTGTTATTTCCTACTTTTCAGTTCGCACTTTACATTTCGCACTTTCCAGTTAGTTTCTAAACAACTGTTCGTCAACCAGCCATGTTGCGGAATCAGTGGAGATAACATGTTATTTATTATTGGCCTTGGAGTTATTGCTTTGACCCAAGTCCAGTCCAGGAACAGGAGGAGTAGGATTTCTTGGAACAAAAAATGGCTGCTATATTAATCGTGACCAATTATTCCATATATGCCTTTGCTGCGGGAGCTCCAGGAGAATAATCCCGGTGATTTTCAGAATTATCTCCGGATAACGGACCCTTGCTTTCACCAACTCTTGGCATTGTTGACCCCCCCATATTAAGAAGCAGGACACATGCATGAGGCTTTTATTTAATTTTTTGGTTGAATAAGGATTTGAGTTGGTATATTTTCTGTAGTTTTGGATGCATAGAATGCACTTTTTGGTTATGTTCTATTGGCAGATAGCATGTCTAATTGTATTTGTTTTCTTTTTTTAATGCACAATAAAAAAAAAAAAGAATAATACTTGGCTATGTTTTTTACTTCAAATTACAGTTTGGGAATAGGCAGTTATATTTCAAAAAATACAATGTAAAATTGACAAGGGACACTAGCCTAGTTGTAGCTTTGATCTTACTGGTTTTAAAAACTACAGGATAATGGTGTTGTGGTAACTTGCACCAAAAAAATAAATAAAATAACAAGCATAATAATACTATTCTTGATATCACTAGAAAAAAAATGTCTTTGAAAATTTGTTTGCAATTATTCCATCAGTATCACCAGCAAAGAAGCTTCATTATTATACCATTAAAGAAGAAGAAAATGTGCGCTGCATTTCGAGATATCATAATCTGCCATGCCACGAATGTTAATTCTGCATTACGAACGCTAGATTACAAGACCAGCCGCTTCTGCCTCGTCTTTGCTTCCGAGCATGTGTGTTTGTACTTTGGATTTTTGTCCGACGGACTTGTGTACACACAATCGGAAAGTCCAACAACGGACATTTGTTCATGGAAAATTTTAAAGCATGCTATCCAACATTTGTCCACAGAAAATCCAACAATTGTCCAATGGAGCGTACAAACGGTTGGATTTTCCTCCAACAGCCTGCCATCACACAATTCCGACAAGGCTTAAGACCCAATGCACAATAGATGCAATGAGAAGGTTTGCCTTAGTTCAGGAAAGAGGTGTGTACCAAAGGCTTTCACTGCATCACAGATAGAAAATAACACAAATCACTGGTTTAATCCCAGTTGTCTGTAAATACAAATAGCATTTGCTGAACATATCTAATTGTATACTCTGATAATAGTTTGAGATAAGGAAACATATATTACTATTTCTTTCACTGTATAAAGGTGGACATGCTTACTGCAGATAATGTATATAGGGCCTAACGAGTTTTACCAAAGATCAACTTGTACATATTTCCAATGGCTGATAACGGGTCACTAAAACCTTTGCCTTTAGTTATACTTTACTCACATAGCTCAGCACAAATAACTGAGTCCTTATGCTGCTTCTCCCTCTAACAGCCTAAGCTCTGCTGTGCAGTGGACTGCAAAAGCATAATACTATGACAAATTATTGCATGGCCAATTTAAAAATGACATTGAACTAGGTATTAATAAACACAATGCTGCATTAATAATAATAAAAAAATATATATTTCACACAGTACTTTACTGTATAACTTCTGTTTTGTGCAATTGAAAGTGATTGTACAGTCTATTTTTTACTTTTTTAGTTAAAAATAACAAAAATGTTATACCTCTTGCTCTGTGTAGTGATTTTGCTCAGAACAGCCCTAACCCCCCCCCCCCCCCCGTTTCTCGGATCCCTCTTTGGTGATCCTGGCTCCTCCCTCCTGTTGATTGCCCCCACAGCAAGCAGCTTTCTATGGGGGTACCCAAGCCGAGCCACAGCTCCCTGTGTCAATTCAGACATGTAGCAGCAGCCCGGCCCCACACCCTTTCTATCTTCATTGCTTCACTGACAACAGTGGGAGCCAATGGCGCCGTTCTGCTGTCTTAGACAATGAGGAGGGGAGTCCCGGCCAGCCGAGTGTCTTGTGCAACATCACTGGATCCAGAGGGACCTCAGGTAAGTATTACTGCACACAAAAGGCTGATCTTAATGCATAGAATGCATTAGAATAAAAAACCTTCTGACTTTACAACTCCTTTAAGTCACAGTCCACACCGACCTTTTATGGGAATGCTGGGCAGGAATTCAGCTATGTGACAAAGGAATCTTACCCAAAATACAATGTTTATATTCTTTAACCTAACTTCCGATAAGTTCTTGGTAGTTTTACAAAAAAAATATGTTTTTCTGTGTTTTTCTGATAAACTTCTACAAAGTTTACATTTTATAACATAAATCTTTTTCATATAAAAACAAATAGTAATTTTCGATGTATTGGCCCTTTAAAAAATGTGTTGCATAGTAGCTTTAAAAACCATAACCGTGTCGAGAGCCATAGAGAATTCATAAGGCAAAAGGTGGCATGTCCAGACCCCAGGAGTGGCACGCCCTGCTGTACTGCAGCCACACCGTATGTTATAAACTGAAAGACAGAAAAAAAAAACTGCCTTCATCTAAAATGCAAACAATTCAGATAACAAATTCAGTTCAAAACAGCACCTCAAAAAGCAGGACTGGTATAGTCTGGGCTTTCTTCCTGCCTCCAGAGACTCGGGGACTGGAGAAACAATGCTCATGAAAGGTCAATATAAAAGGAAAACAAGAGCTGCTTTTTTCCTTCTACAAAAATAATATTTGTTAGTAAAAGTGGGGTTTTGTACACTGTACATTGACAAAGGCTTCTCTAATTTATTCTGTTGGTTCATTTGAAACAGACATTGACACTATGTAAATAATCCTGATTCATGCTGCTTTGTTCGGTATCATCAAGTATACTGTACATGGCAGAAATCCAGAATGAGTAGTTGTCCTTAAATGACTTCCACTCAGCCCTGCCAGATACTGTGGCTCAGAAGCAATTCAAAGGCAGAACACTGTAGCAAATGAGAGCTAATGTAAAACAGAGCATGCTCTCCCCGTTCATGCTGGCTGTTTTTGCAGGAGACTTCTATTGCATACTGTACCCACACACACATATGAACAGTACTGTGCCAGGTCATTACATGTCATAGCTTGCACAGGACGGGGATACAGTATCTAATCCTTAGCGTGTTATTTAAGAGGTTTTGTTTTCATACTAGTTAGATTCTTTGAAAATCCACAGAAACATTGCCTGTATTGTATTAAATGCGTGATGTGGTTTTCAAGCATTTCGCTTTGTTTATCTTCTTGGACCTTTGCATTTTCTCCCTGCGGTTTTAAACCATTTGCCATGGTCACTAGTGAGGCTCGTCCAGCCTCTCTGAGCAAGGAGGAGATGGATTTTATTTTATTTTAGGTTGTGAAGGCGAAGGCGAGAGCTGGGATACGGGGCCACCTTGTCCTCGCAGGTTTCCAACAAGGTGGTTCAACATTCTGCTTTGTTTCTAATACAGAAATCAATTGACATATTTTATATATACTCTGTACTGGATGGCTAGATAGATAGCTAGATAATCAAACAAGATAGCTATCCCTGAAGACATACAGTAGTTTACAAAAGTGAGTACACCCCTCACATTTTTGTAAATATTTTATTATCTCTCTTCATGTGACAACACTGAAGAAATGACACTTTGCTCCAATGTAAAGTAGTGAGTGTACAACTTGTATAACAGTGTAAATTTGCTGTCCCCTCAACATAACTCAACACACAGCCATTAATGTGTAAACCGCTGGCAACAAAAGTGATTACACCCCTAAGTCAATATTTTGTGTGGCCACCATTATTTTCCAGCACTGCCTTTACCCTCTTCGGCATGAAGTTCATCAGAGCTTCACAGGTTGCCAGTGGAGACTTCTTCCACTCCTCTAGGATGACATCACGGAGCTGGTAGAAGTTAGAGACCTTGCACTCCTCCGTCTTCCATTTGAGGATGCCCCACAGACGCTCAATGGGGTTTAGGTCTGGAAACATGCTTGGCCAGTCCGTCTTCTTTATCCTCAGCTTCTTTAGCAAGGCAGTGGTCGTCTTGGAGGTGTGTTTGGGGCACTATCATGTTGGAATACTGCCCTGCGGCCCAGTCTCTGAAGGGAGGGGATAATGTTTTGCTTCAGTATGTCACAGTACATGTTGGCATTTACGGTTCCCTCAATGAACTGTAGCTCCCCAATGCCGGAAGCACTACTCATGCAGCCCCAGACCATGACACTCCCACCACCATGCTTGACTGTAGGCAAGACACACTTGTCTTTGTACTCCTCACCTGGTTGCCACCAGACAAGCTTGACACCATCTGAACCAAATAATTTTATCTTGATCTCATCAGACTACAGGACATGGTTCTAGTAATCCATGTCCTTAGTCTGCTTGTCTTCAGCAAACTGTTTGCAGGCTTTCTTGTGCATCATCTTTAGAAGAGGCTTCATTCTGGGAAGGAAGCACTCATAGGTCTATTTCCCAAAGACAACCTCTGATGATGCTGAGCATGTGCACTCAACTTCTTTGGTCAACCATGGTGAGGCCTGTTCTCAGTGTAACCTGTCCTGTTGAACCTCTGTATGGCCTGAGCCACCATGCTGCAGCTCAGTTTCAGGGTCTTGGCAATCCTCTTATAGCCTAGGCCATCTTTTTGTAGAGCAACAATTCTTTTTTTCAGATCCTCAGAGTTCTTTGCCATGAGGCGCCATGTTGAACTTCCAGTGACCAGTGTGGAAGAGTGAGGCCGCGTACACACGGGCGGACTGTCTGCCCAACTTAGTCCGCTGAACAGTGTTTCAGCGGACAATCCGCTCGTGTGTGGGCTTCAGCGGACTTTTTCAGCGGACAGTCTGATGAACAAAGTCTTACGGAATTTCCGTAAGACAGTCCGTTCAAACTTGGTTTTGTCCGTCCAAACTTGGTTTCAGCGGACAGTCCGCTCGTGTGTAGGCAAGTTGGACGGACTAAGTATGGCGCATGCTCAGAAAGGGTTTACACGGCCGAAGGTTGCATTGCAGTGTATAGGACGTCGTTTTTCTAGTCCCGTCGTACGTGCTGTACACGCCATCACGCACGCTTTCAGCGGACTGTCTGCTCATCGTGTGTGGTCAAGTCCGTTCATGCTAATTTTGAACAGACTGTCTGTCGGATTGTCTGACGAACTTAGTTGGGCAGACAATCCGCCCGTGTGTACGCGGCCTGAGAGCAATAACACCACATTTAGCACACCTGCTCCCCATTCACACCTGAGAAATTATAATATTAACGAGTCAGATGACACCGGGGAGGGAAAATGGCTAATTGGGCTCAATTTGGACATTTTCACTTAGGGGTGTACTCACTATTGTTGCCAGCGGTTTAGACATCAATGGCTGTATTGCGTTGTTTTGAGGGGACAGCAAATGTACACTGTTATACAAGTTGTACACTCACTACTTTGCATTGTAGCAAAGTGTCATTTCTTCAGTGTTGTCACATGAAAAGATATAATAAAATATTTACTAAAATGTGGGAGGTGTACTCACTTTTGTGAGATACTGTATGTATGCATATCGTAAAAAGCTCTGAATATGTATCTATAGCTTAAATACTTCTGAATACAGATGTATGCATATAACAAAAACCTCTCTGCACATATTTTAAAATGCTCTGAACAGATAGTAATGTACATTATATCATACAGAGCCCTGAATGCATATATTGATGGCATGGACTGATGTGATTGTTTAATATATATTTAAAGTGCTGCGTAAATTGATAGTGCTATAAGTACCTATAATAAATAAATATACATACTTATGTGTTCCGAGATATTTATGACATACATACATATTAGGTACACCTTGCTAGTACCGGGTTGGACCCCCTTTTGCCTTCAGAACTGCCTTAATTCTTCATGGCATAGATTCAACAAGGTGTTGGAATCATTCCTCAGATTTTGGTCCCTATTGACATGATAGCATCACACAGTTGCTGCAAATTGGTCTGCTGCACATCCATGATGCAAATCTCCCGTTCCACCACATCCCAAAGGTGCTCTATTGGATTGAGATCTGATGACTGTGGAGGCCACTGGAGTACAGTGAACTTGTTATCATGTTCAAGAAACCAGTGGTGAGATTATTTGAGCTTTGTGGCATGGTGCACTATCTCACTGGAAGTGACCATCAGAAGATGGGTACACTGTAGTCATAAAGGAATGGGCATGGTCAGAAACAATACTCCGTTAGGCCGTGGCATTTAAACGATGCTTAGTAGCTCAGCAGAGCATACAATCATTACTCTCCTAGCTACACAAGAAACACTCATTAAACTCACTAGAACAGGGTTATGGTCAAGAATCCTCCAAAGACAGAACCTAAAAACACATTAGACGCTCCTCCTGCCCGTGACAGACTCAGCAAGCTGGCTTGTGTTTTCTTGTAATATTTAACCAATGCTAGCATTGCATTCTACTTCTTCCCACACTTGGAGCTCTGACACTTTCAACCGAGGAAGAAAATAGAAACAAACAACAAGCAGAACTGTAATTCTTGTCTTCCCGCCAGGTTACAGTATTACAAGCACAAGAAGAAAAGGCTCTGCGCCACAGACTGGCAGCCAGCCATATTTACAGTAAGCTAGTGGCTGGATTGGCCAACAACAAGGACAAAGGAATCGGTGTGGCTGTTACTGCTCTCTCCCACATCTCAGCCGTTCTGCTGGACTGAAATGTTATCCTTACTGCCCTTTGGCTGCCGAGAGGGGCTAAATTACATCGCAATGCGTTACTGGCTCAAATGACAGGGGCCCAAAGTGTGCTAAGAAAATATGCCCCACACCATTACACTACCACCACCAGCCTGAGCTGTTGATACAAGGCCGGATGGATTCATGCTTTTATGTTGTTTACACCAAATTCTGACCCAGCATATTATATTATTATTATACAGGATTTATATAGCACCAACAGTTTGCACAGTGCTTAACAAAACAAAGGCAGACATTACAGTTACATTACAATTTGGTACAAGAGAAATCAGAGGGCCCTGCTCGCTAGAGCTTACAATCTAGGAGGGAGGGTCAGATGATACAAATGGTAACAGCGGTGAGGAATGAGCTGATGGAGAAAGTAAAACAGTGTATTAGAAGCAGGATAGGCTTCTTTAAAGAGAAGGGTTTTCAGGGATCGTCTAAAGATGGATAGATTAGGGGACAGTTGGACAGATTAGGGTAGTAAGTTACAAAGGATGGGAGAAGCTCTGGAGAAATCCTATAGGCAAGCATGGGAGGACCTAAGAGAGTGGCTTGGTTGCTATTTTGGGACTAGGTTAGTGATGTAGCTGGGGGCTGAGTTGTGGATGGCTTTGTAAATTATTTTGTAAATTATTGTTAGTACTTTGAATTTTATTTGTTGGGTGGGTGGAAGCCAGTGCAGGGATTGGCAGAAAGCGGTGGATGACACTGAACGTTTGGTAAGGTGGACAAGTCTTGCAGTAGCACTCATTATGGACTGAAAGGGGCATAGTGTATGTAAAGGTAGTCCAATGTGGAGTGAGTTGCAGTACTCGAGGCGAGAGATGACCAAGGAGTGAATTAGAAGGTTGGTGGTGTCATTGGTTAAAAGGGGGCATATTCTAGAGATGTTGCAGAGGCTAAAAAGCCATGATTTGAACAGGGATTGGATATGGGCCTGAAAGACCAGTTCAGAGTCTAAGGTTACCCCTAGCACCCTGGCATGTGGGGACAGACCGAGTTGTGCCATTGATCTTGGGGGTCAGGGGAAGGGGCACAAGGGAGAGGAAATATTATGAGCTTAGTTTTAGATTCAGTTTGAGTAAGTGGTGTGACATCCAGGCAGATATGTCTGTTAGTCAATCAGTGATGTGTGAGGAGACTGATGGGGTGAGCTGCGGAATAGAGAGATAGATTTGGGTGTCATCGGCATATAAATGGTAGTAGAAGCCATGGGAGGCTATCAGCTGACCCAGGGACGATGTGTAGATCGAGAATAGTAGAGGTCTAAGGACAGAACCTTGTGGACCCCAATGGTAAGAGGTGTTGGAGAGGAGAAAGTAGAGTTGTAAGTGACACTGAAGATACGGTGAGATACAGTAGGTAAGATTCGAACCAACACGAATGTCTCAGCTGAAATCAAGATCATCAGACCAGACAGCGTTTTTCCAATCTTCTATTGTCCAATTATGGTGAGCCTGTGCGATCTGTAGCCTCACTTTCCATTTCTTAGCTGACAGGAGTGGCTCCCTTTGTAGCCTGTTGCGGAACTATAAGTCCCATCATGCCTCTGCCTTTGGGAGTTCTGCTTGTAACTCGTCAGCCTTGCAATGTCTCATAGAACTTGTAGTTCTGCAACAGCTGGAGGGCCACAGGTTGGGCACCCACTTATTTTCCAGATATTTGTTGCCCTGTTCCAACTTTTTTGAGACATGTTGCTTCCATCAATTTCAAAATAACTTTTTTTTTTTTTAAATGGGAAAATGAATTTAAATTCATATTTGGTATGTATTCTATTTTCTATTGTGAATAATGTATAAGTTTATGAGATTTGCAAATCACTGCATTCTGTTTTTATGTATACAACATCCATTTGTTTTGTTTTTCGGAATTAGGGTTGTATACACACTGTAAAGAGAGAGAGAGAGAGAGAGAAAGATACAGATAGTAAGCCGGGTACACTGTCTCTGTCAATGCACCCCAGAAAAGGTAAACAGGAAATTCATTTTATAAACAGCAATCAAAACTTGATTTTCTCTATGAACCGTCTGCCCTCTGCTATACACATTAATACACTGTTGCAAATTCATTTAAAAAAAGTATACTTGGTTCTTACATATTGCTATACATGTTCAAGATAGCCAGCTGCAACACAAGCTCCCTCTCTTGCCAGCCCCCAATCTATCAACAAAATGCAAAACGCTTACATGTACAGACTGTGATTAAATGGGCATTATGACGATATGGGGTAAGCTAATACAGCCCCAGAAGAGCTATAGATCACATTTATTAACCAATATTCTCCAAGCAGGAAATGGCCTAAAATGGGAAGACTGACATAGATGCTCAGCCTGAACATGTATTGCATTAGAATTGGACTATAGTTATTACATGTGGTCACCTTTCAGCACCTCCTATGAATATATAAGCTGCTTTTATCTGGGAACAGACTTCTAAATATTCAGCAATACAAATCCAATCTAGGACATCATCCTTCCCCTACTTCAGCTAAATCTTGTACTTGGTATTAGTTGGGATATTCCACTTTAATCTAATCAAGCCAGGCTTCTTTTAAATATATTGGAGTTTCCATTCCTTGACTGAGTGCTAGAATAATGCCCCATACACAGGCGCCATGTGTCGGATGGCATCCCCGTCCACATTTGTCCCGTGTGTACTGCAACCAGGCTAGCTTCTGTCGAAGGGGCATGACTGGCTCTCAATCCTGATCTGCCAACTGGCTCCCGATCAGCGCTCTCAGCCAATGAGAGTGCTGACTGGAGTGTTCCAACAGGGGGCATCCCCCTGTCAGAACACAATAGAACAGCAAGGGAGATTGCTGTACTGGCATTGGATTGTTGGTACAGGAGCTCCAACCAGAGCTGTCAGTTTTTTTTATGTTCAGCCCATTGGGTTGAACAAAGAAAACTAGCAGTGTGTACTAGGCTTAAATATCGTTACAAAACCTAATAGAGATTCTGTAGACAGAGGCAATGCATTATCAATAGAAAGCGTGTAAAATGTCTTATTTAGTTTCAGTGTATAACTCCGATGTAGGTTATGGCACTTGGCAAAAAAGGGGAAGTGTTTCAGTACTTCGCTTGTCTAGAACCACGTACAATAATAAACGATGTGTTAAGGTTTTCAGCACTCTCTGCAGGCAGCACCATTAAAATACCAATATTGTACAGCATGACAAAATGTTTTCATTCTAGAAACAGTGGTTTTATCATTTAGGACAGAAGGGGAAGTGTTAAAACCCCTCTCAGGTTTCTATTGCTGCTTTTCTATTTGTTCTGGTAACTATTGTCTGATACAGAAAACCATGGGAAGTTCAACTCTTCCCCAAAACAACACAGACCAAAAAAACTACATGGGTCTTAACCATTCTCACTATTTTCAATGCTAACAAATGGTTTTACATAACCTGTAATCACCTCCATTCCAACTAATATGTCAGAAACTCTCAGCCTTTATACATATAGACATGAAATCCTAGTGCATCATTCAGGGGCATTGCTAGGCCCAGGCACTAGAGGAATGGGTCCACATTTAGGACCTGTGTGTTTTCAGTTCTAATTAAAATCAGATTCCAGCGATTTTTTGGGGAAAGACTTAATTTTCTGTCAGGTTTCTATTTGTATCTGTGACCCCCTACTAAGGAGATTTGCCCTCACTTCCTGTTCCATGTTATGCATATTTAGGAATGTTGTGTGTGACTATCACTGGGACAGGGTGGCATCAATAGAAAACACTGTGTAAAATTCTAACTCTTCCTTACTCTTCTAAAATGTGCGTTTGCCATTTCCCTCAGTCTTAATTGGAGAGATATTTCAATGCTTCCTGTACAGGAAGGAGGTGAGTGGAAATCTCCCCAACAAAAGACACAGAGACGTTACCATTTTTCTGCTATAACCCAAGCAAAAAAAACCTCTGGCTGGAATTAAACTTTACAAAATTGATATGGACCTCAGATATGTTCACACGTATCACATTTTTATGCTGCGGCAAGTGGGGTGAAATCTCCCAACTGCTTAAAGGAAAATAATAAGACTTTTCAAATATTTACTCTTACTAAGTAAAATCCTAAAGTTAAGGGTGTGGTTGGGTGTTATGGGTTCATATTTTACACAGCCAACTTTTCTGACAACAACCAAAAATGAATGCGTTTGTTGATTAAAGGGTAAGGCCTCATGTACACTGCTGCTGCTAAACGGACGTTTAGGAGCAATTGGGCATTTTTTTCAACTGCTCCTGAACTTTCATCTATGTTATCTCACCAGTACATGTACACAGGGTCTTTTATAGTCCTTTCTAGGCAGTTGAGTTTAGAGACCTTTTTTGGAAAGCAAAAAAAAATGAGTTCAGATGTTGAGTTTAGAGGCATTTCAATCACCAAACACTTTTAAATGCGGCTAAACGCTTCTAAACATATATGCGGCTAAACGCGGAATGTAAACTATCTGTCAAGTTGCATCGTTCAGGAGAGGTTGTAAAAATGTCTCATGTACATGAAGCCTAACATGCAAAGCCCAACAACACGACACATTCACTTTAGTCTCTATCACTGTACTGTGTTATTCCATGAAGCAGCATCAATAGACCTGGCTGCCAAGTTTCACTGAAGCACTTGGACACAACAGTTGTGGCTGTAAATACCATAAAACCACCAACACTACTACTACTACTACTACTACTACTATTACTACTACTACTACTAAGTATTTATTTATTTAATCTATGTGTCTGTTTCTGAAGCAACAACAACGGATAAGGACACGTGGTGGACACAGTAAAAAAGGTTATTGTTAATACAGTGATCATAAGTTTATTTTCAACAATTATACCAATAATAACCTTCATTTATCTATTTATCCATGCACAAAATGTTACCATGTGTGTGATGTGTTGGCGTGCCATAAGGAATGAATGGTACTGCAGAGCACCAACAAGAAAAAAACATTCTATTGCGTGCTGCAGTAATAAGCACGATATCGTGTCTGTTTCCATAGTGCACATACCATGTTCAATTAGAGAATACATGCCTACACAACACTTGCTTGTAAAAGAAATTATTCAGGATTTAAATTGCTTTCTGTATCCAACCATCATGCTTTCCTCACCCGTGTAACATGTTTATGTGCATAAATAGACTGTCATTTTGACATGGAAATAGGTTTGAAATCATATGTGATTGTAAATATTGTCCTGTATAAGTACTTAAGGTGGCTGTTAACCCTCACATATACCCAGTGACGTGAACAGCCTCAGATAATACACAGAGATTAAACAAATCTCCCTACATAAGTTTTACATGTATATCTGCTGTCTTCAGCTTTATATATTCTTTAGAAAGTTCACTTTATTTTTAGAGATTCTCTTTTCCCATTCAGTACTGCAGTGAAGCCTGGGCATACAGCCAAGATTGGAGAAAAGGCACACACCCTTATAGGAAGAGACTTTCAGAACGTTTTTTTGAATAGTTCAGCTCTGTGCTAATCTATTTATAGCATCTTCCCCAACACAAAACTCTGGCTGTTTTATCATATGTGATGGAGAACTTGTCAGAAGTTATCAGGCTGATAACAGAAGAACGGAGCAGGAGACAGCTACAGGACATAGAGCTTTGAAGAGAGCTAAGAAAACACTACAGATATATGTGCCCAGCTCAAATTTCATGAATCAGGTTTACATCCACTTTAAAGCTGAAGTATTTTTGGTAATTTGCACAGTAAAAATGAATTCATGATGAAGTGTGTCCCATCTCTAACTTAAGATATGTTGGTATTGCGCTGTCCCTATATTAAATAACCCTCCGAGGGTGATAAGTATAATGCCTAGTTACATAAATCAATAGTGTAATATAAAAATATATATATAAATGTCTACTGAATAATATCAAAAAGTGCAAAGTGCTACATTAAATAAAATAAAATAAACACACCACAGAGGTGATAGAATCCAAATAAATGAAAATCAAGTGAACAAAGGTAAGTAACTAAAAACAGTCTCTTAAAAAATTACTAATAAGAAAGAGTATACCTAGACCAAAAAAGGGGTACCCTCTCCTGATCACATGGAAATAAACTTTAGAATTAAACAAAAAATATATATAGTAGTAAACGCACTACAGAGCCGGCTGTAACATACGTTATATCAGAATGAATCCGGCCTCTATAGATTAAATATACATATTGAAATCCATCAAAAATAAAAAAATAAAAAGATATAAATATTCAAGTCCATAAACAAACAACAGTCTCCTTTAAGTGCAAGTGCTTTGTGCAAACTTGTGCAAATTCAACTGAGGTGTGGATCTCCCAGTGCTTAATACCGTTGTGATCACACTTTAGTGGGCAGTGGCCCCTTACCTATAGCAAGGAGGGATTCGCATAGAGGTATATAGATTTCTTTATATGTCTTCTCTCCTGGTAAATTCGGTCACCTTCTCCTTTAAATTGTATTCTTATTGCTCCATAGGACCCAATAGATTAATAGAGAGGGAATACCATAGTGTAGTATTTCACAAATAGCATTTATTAAAACATTTCATACACAGGGTACTCACACATTAATAGATAGAAAAAAGCCTTTTTCTAGTAATCAGCAGCAAGTGCATCCACAGTCAGCTTCCTTCCCGTCCCTACGCGTGACATCACATCACGTGACTTCATCAGGCTTTGCACTCAATTGAAGCAGTTGTGTTTCCGTGGAGGTTTTCAATTGACTCTGTAGTGCGTTTACTTTTTTCTTTCTTTTTTTTTTCTTTTTTTTTTGCATTTTCTCTGCATTTTTTATTTTTTTTGCATTTTTTTTGCATTTTCTCTGCACTTTATCAAAATAGTAATTTTTTAAGAGACTGTTTTTAGTTACTTACCTTTGTTCACTTGATTTTCATTTATTTGGATTCTATCACCTCTGTGGTGTGTTTATTTTATTTTATTTAATGTAGCACTTTGCACTTTTTGATATTATTCAGTAGACATTTATATATATATTTTTATATTACACTATTGATTTATGTAACTAGGCATTATACTAATCACCCTCGGAGGGTTATTTAATATAGGGGCAGCGCAATACCAACATATCTTAAGTTTCATATTAAGTGGATACGGTGTGATCCATTCCGGTAGTAGCAGCAGCCCTTGACATTTGATAGATCACCAGTGGTAGCGCAGGAATAAAACACTATCATTGTGTCCCATCTTAGCTTTTAATCAGCCTACACTCTCCTGTCAGCATCTAATATCCAATGCTAAGACTTGTAGCTCCAGCTGCAGCACACTGATCACAGAGGGTTGCTTGCTTCATACCATCCTCCATTCAAATAAAGCCTTGCATCCCTATTATAGAATGCTAGACAATCTGTGATTGGAGGGGGGGGGGGGGGGGGATTGTGTTATTAATGTATTACTAAACCCAGGACCCTGCATTCACTATATCTGGTCTTCCACAGTACACATAACATGGAAATGCAATTATTTTAGTAAATATAAACTGCTGAATACCTTTTCCCATCAGCACTATATAGCAATCCTGTGACTTCAATCAGTGTCTGACTGAGCCCTGGTTAAAGCTTGCAGACATTTTTATTCTCCTCTGAATGTCCTATAAGGCTGCATGACCCCTGACCCTCTGTCTGGACAGTGCTAATTGGCCCTGTGCTAATCACATGCACCCTCCCAAAAAAACTCTAGCAATGCACACCAAAATGAGCATGTGCAGAATTCCATCTCAGGGCTTTGTTCTATTAGCAGATGGATTGAGGACAGTAAAGGGGGGGGGGGGGGTGATTGGACAAGACAGGGTCAAATGGGCTTTTTACATTGGATTCAAGGATAAGTTCACATTTTGACAAAAAATAATAAATGCACTTTTTTGCAGGTAAAAAATGTGCATGTATTATGTTTTATTTTGGGAGCCTGTAAAGGATTGCACCAGTGATCAGCAGATCGCTGATGCCATGCAGGTCTGCTGCAGATCTATCAGTATATCGAGTTGCCAATACCTCGTACAAGGAAGCCAATGCACTGACAAGGTCACAGCGTCATGGTAGTTCATAGAAAACTACAAGCTGACAGCTGCAAAGGCTGCTGGACCTTGTAGTTTTCCATTTACAGAGGACTGTAAATGGGTGACATGGCTGGGTGAGCAGAGAACCGCAGATTGATCGTGATTGACAACTTAATTCATGTGTGCTGTGTGAAGTGGGTGTGTCCATTTCCTCCAATCAGCTCTCAGAGCTCTTCTCACTAAGGTCTGCAGAATGTAACTTCAGTTTCTGCCCCTTGCTTTATGAAAGTCCAGAAATTGTGTATATATTCTGCTATATATTCTGCACTTTGAACAGATGTAGAGAAGAGAGGGCTGCACATAAACAGGTACAACTTATGTAGGAGGATTTGTTTCATCTCTGTATCACCCAAGTCCAGTCACTTCACTGGGTATATGTGAGGGTTTACAACCACTGTAATAAACTCGGAAGAATCCATAGATAGGATACACATCACTAGGGGTAACACATTTTTACTGTGCAAAAGGCCAAAAATCATGTTTACCATAATTTAGCTTAAACTGATCGGCACTAGTCAGTTGGCTTGTTCCATATATACCACCCAGTTATTATCAATGGTGCTCAACTATTAGTTGTAATGGTTTTGGCATATAAAAAAAACACTTGAAATAACATTGTAGGGGTGCCCACAGATGTGAGATGACAGTCACCCAAATCAGCAGTTTTTCTGCATTCTCCCCAAGGCCACTAGCTGCGCAGTGTCTGGGGAAGCAAATAATCAGACACGTTAGAGGGCCTGGTCCAAGTACAATTATTCCCCTTGATTATCTGCTTCCAGGAGCCTCTTCCTCCTTCTCTCTCATTGAAGTAAACTTGTCAGAATGGCAAAGCAGAGCTGACAAGTTTGAAGAGCGCACTGCAGAATGCGTGTCCGACTGAGCACTGATTATTCCTAATACAAAGGCATATACAGAAAAAGATCAATTCAAACACAAGACAAATATGCATGCAATGTCAGGCACCTTCTCAAGGTCTTTTAGCCTACAATAAAACGTTTCCTCCATAATGTCAAATAAATAATTTCCTCCAAAATATGCCGGCAAGTCATCACTACAGTCTGCGGTACAAAGTTCAGAAATACCTGTCTGTTCAACAAACAAAAGAGTGGGGATCATTTAACATTCTATACTACTCGAGACACAACACAGTTAATAGTAACAATAAAAGCTCAGGTAAGTGCCACACCTTTTGTAACAAGCCTGGCCTATTTATAAGAGCCACATGAATTGTCACCTTATCTCAGGCTAGCTTGTTTTTCTGTCCTCTGATGCCTTTCCCTCTCTGCCTCCTTCCTCTTATCTCATTAGAAGTTTAAATCCACAGTACTGCAGCATTCAGCACTGCTGTCTAGACTGTCTACTGTACTCCACAAGGCTTCCCACTCAGAAATGCTCTGTCACTGTCAGCTACTGTACAGCATACATAGCAGCTGCTATCACACGTCTCTGCACAAAGCTCCTCACACTCTTCTGTATTTTTAAATTCCTATCCATAGGCTCCATATGTCAGTCATGAAGGAACCCTGCACTAAGATGAGCTCCAAACCAGCAGCAGATATCTGAAAGATGTCTTCTCTTCTTACAGAACACAATTCAAATTCTTTTCTAGTGCAGCTAATTAAATCTTTAATTAAAGCCTGATTTTAGCTGTGTCACTCATAAACATCTTATCATAGAAAACAAAAGAGTCGGCGGTCTCTATACAAGCTATATGGCCAGGTCTCTCTTTTAATTGTGCAATTTCCAAATTATTTTATACATCATGCAATTCTGCTGATCTGAAATCTTTTCTTTTCTACACTGTCATACTATATGTCCTATACCAGGGGTCTCCGCATTTTTCAAACAAAGGGCCAGTTTATCGTCCTTCAGTCTTTGGGGGGGGGGGGGGGCAGATGTCAGTGGGGGAACTAATACCCTATTGTTGGTGTCAGTGGGAGGAATAGTGTCCCATCACTGATGTCAGTGGGAGGAATAGATAGTGTCCCATCACTGATGTCAGTGGGAGGAATAGATAGTGTCCCATCACTGATGTCAGTGGGAAGAATAGTGTGCCATCACTGATGTCAGTGGGAAGAATAGTGTGCCATCATTGATGTCAGTGGGAAGAATAGTGTGCCATCACTGATGTCAGTGGGAAGAATAGTGTGCCATCATTGATGTCAGTGGGAAGAATAGTGTGCCATCACTGATGTCAGTGGGAAGAATAGTGTGCCATCATTGATGTCAGTGGGAAGAATAGTGTGCCATCATTGATGTCAGTGGGAAGAATAGTGTGCCATCACTGATGTCAGTGGGAAGAATAGTGTCCCATCATTGATGTCAGTGGGAAGAATAATGTGCCATCATTGATGTCAGTGGGAAGAATAGTGTGCCATCATTGATGTCAGTGGGAAGAATAGTGTCCCATCATTTATGTCAGTGGGAAGAATAGTGTCCCATTACTGATGTCAGTGGGAAGAATAGTGTCCCATCACTGATGTCAGTGGGAAGAATAGTGTCCCATCATTGATATCAGTGGGAAGAATAGTATCCCATCATTGATGTCAGTGGGAAGAATAGTGTGCCATCACTGATGTCAGTGGGAAGAATAGTGTGCCATCATTGATATCAGTGGGAAGAATAGTGTGCCATCATTGATATCAGTGGGAAGAATAGTGTCCCATCATTGATATCAGTGGGAAGAATAGTATCCCATCATTGATGTCAGTGGGAAGAATAGTGTCCCATCACTGATGTCAGTGGGAAGAATAGTGTCCCATCACTGATGTCAGTGGGAAGAATAGTGTCCCATCATTGATATCAGTGGGAAGAATAGTATCCCATCATTGATGTCAGTGGGAAGAATAGTGTGCCATCACTGATGTCAGTGGGAAGAATAGTGTGCCATCATTGATATCAGTGGGAAGAATAGTGTGCCATCATTGATATCAGTGGGAAGAATAGTGTCCCATCATTGATATCAGTGGGAAGAATAGTATCCCATCATTGATGTCAGTGGGAAGAATAGTGTGCCATCACTGATGTCAGTGGGAAGAATAGTGTGCCATCATTGATATCAGTGGGAAGAATAGTGTCCCATCATTGATATCAGTGGGAAGAATAGTGTCCCATCATTGATGTCAGTGGGAAGAATAGTGTCCCATCATTGATGTCAGTGGGAAGAATAGTGCCCCATCATTGATGTCAGTGGGAAGAAGTGTCCCATCATTGATGTCAGTGGGAAGAATAGTCTCCCATCATTGATGTCAGTGGGAAGAATAGTCTTGCATCATTGATGTCAGTGTCAGCGCTTGTAAATGTACATGTAGTCTTAAAGTGCACTTCTATATTTACAGTCCTATTAAGTTAACATCTACTTTATATTTGTTACATGTTCTCATTCACATATCACAACAGCAATACGCATATATGTGATGGCGGGGTCTGGGGCAGTTCTGCCCATGCCATCAGAATCATGACCAACAGCTCAAAGTAAACTACCAACAATTGGGAACCAGTGGAAACTCTTGGTGATGTCAGCACTGTGCAGCAAATCACTATCCCACATGATCTGGAGCCCCTCCAACTCGGATATCATGGCCCACTTTAAGGACTGAGTAAGGGCTAAGTACGGACTTTGACAATGGGTTAAAAATTGCTGCATTTAAGCTACCTAGATGCCCCCTATGTAATGTTATGGAGGGGGCTGTGAGCCTATTAGTTACCATGATTAACCCTATGTGTACTTTGCTGGCAGTTCTCATTATTAGCTGTAAACTATCAAGAAAATCAGATCCAGAGCTTAAATTCTGCATTGTAGGTTTCTGAGATGAAACTGACTCTTTATAAAGCCTCCTGAGAACAAGAGCAAAGGAATATAGGGCAAACTTATGTAGTAGCTAAACAGGCAATGGCTTTCAGGAAAACATTTCAGTATTTATTCTCCAACCTGTGCTGGGATTATGAAAAGGGTCTAGATGTTTGCTATAGCCATCACCTCCATGTTTCCAAATGACTGTCGGTCTGCTCTTCGGCACTGTTTATTATACAATCTACTTTTATTTTATAAATAATACAAGAGATTGCAAACATGCAGTCTGCACATAAACATACACATATTTCTACCTGTCTAGTTTGGAAACAGACCTGAAATGACAGTTTTATTGCATAATCCTTACCTACTCCCTAGAACAGGGCCAGGCAAATGCTGTTCTTATCGCCAAGGATGTGTTGCTACTTAACGTCACAGAGTTGCCCAGCCCTGACCTTGGATGACCCAGCTAACCTTTATTCCACCAAAGAACGTGTCCTATCCCATATCACAGACAATATCATACTTCTCTACTTTATAGATGTACGTTCACTGTTGTTTGTTAAAATATTCTCATGAAAATAAGCAGGGTTTAAATGTATGTGAATATAGTGAAATAAGACGCACAGGAATATACAGTATACGAGGTAATGAAAATATAAAAAACACATGGATAACCTTGTTATAGGTTTGCAGCTGAACTTTGGTTATAAGAATGATCACTGTCAAATGAAAACAGCGAGATAATTGATCTGTTTTCTTCAATGCTGCACTGCTACAGAGGTCATAATGTAGCACTCCTAGTCTGCTAAGGCAGAACAATGCAACATACTGCAAACTTCACACAGCTCATTTGTTGTTTCAAACATTTCCGTGTATTTAAAAAAAATTAACTAGTTGCATTTAAAACATGATTAAATATTACTGTTATTTGAAGCTGCGAATGTAGGCAGTTGGCACTGGTGCTTATTTACTAACAGCTTGGAGAACTAAATCCATGAACAGGGATTTATTAACCCCTTTCCACCCACCCCAGCATCCCTTTAAATCGTTTGGGACACCCAGGATGCAGGAAGGATGTGACCATGTAACATTGGAAGTCGGTCCAGCTCACTCTTCCTACTGAGAACATGTGTGATCACATACTCTCATCACATAAACATTGGGCACCCAGCGATGCATATGTGTTGCATGTGGGCGTTAAAGCCCACCCTTTTGCTGTAGCACATATGTGTTGGGCGGTTGTAAAGGGGTAAATGACTTTACTCAAATGAGAAGACATAATTGCTATGTACCTCATTAAAGTTTTTGTTGGCGCCACAACTATCACTTTTTTATGATATAGGTGAACAAGGCTTGGCTACTGTTCATGATTTGGGCGCAGGTTCAATTTAAACAGTTAATGTTAGCACTATGGTTAATGGGTCTTGCTTGGTATCTGCAAAAATTGCAATAGTTCATAGATAGCAGTACATACAGTTGGTGGCCTGATAAGACACAATAATGCACTGCAATATTTTTAATATGAAGAACCATTAGCATTGCACCAACAAAACTCAGTGGCTGCTATCCCAAGCTATTCAGCTATAGCCTGTCTATCAGGTTTGACCAAAAGTATATTCTTTCAAAATCATTCAATTTGTTTTTTGTTTTCAAACTTGTTTATTCAAATTACTAAATTTACAAATCCTCCACTGTTATAAAATACCTACAAAAAAATTAAGAACAGAAGACGTAAACCAATAAACTTTATGGATATGGATAGCTCAGATCATATACCAATGGCGTATTTCCATACACACTTTAATGAACCTCAAGCATCCTACAATCTGAATACAAAATTTCATCAGAGTACTATATGGTAATATGAGATCAATTTACACTTTTACCTCAGTAACAAATGAGTTGACTATTTGGGCTTTAAAATATGTCTTTCGTACTCCCAATCTTGGTCAGCCACCACTACGAGAGGAAGGTCATATTATCCTACTTGTAAAAGTGAGCCTTCCCCCTGAATTATCGAGAAGTGAAAAAGAAAAAAAAAAGGAAAAAGGAGGAAAAAAGGCAAGGAAGCCAAGAAGTAATTGGGAGAAGAAGAGGTGGTGTCGTGGTGGGGGGTTGATGGGGTTAGGGACTCCACTCTCGGGCCCTCACTAGGGCTGAAACAACTAATCGATTAATCGACAACTAATCGATTATGAAATGAACCGATTACTATTTTCATAAATGATTAATCGGCCAGTAACAAAATGGGGTTAAAGTTAATGAGTCTGATGATATTTACCAGATTGACCCTTTATTAGTATATACACTATAGCTTGCTTCTAATAGTAGATATACTATAGCTCTCCTCTAATAGTATATACAGTATATCTCTTCTAATGGTATATGCAGTATATCTCTCCTCCAAAAGTATATAGGCTATAATAGTATATACAGTATATCTCTCCTATAATAGTATATACAGTATATATCCTCTAATAGTATATACAGTATATTTTCAATAGTATATACGGTATATCTCCTCTAATAGTAGATACAGTATATATCCCCTCTAATATATACAGTATATCTCTTCTGTCATTCTGAGAGTGGATTCGATATTTTGCGCCCTAACCACATAGTTGGTTATTTATATTTACCACTGCATATAGAGATATTTAAGAATAAATTGCCTTTTTTTTAAACTTTACATATCAACTAAATTATACACCACACTTTTTTTTTAAGGTTATTAACCGATTAATTGAAACAATAATCGGTCAACTAATCGATTATGAAAATAATCGTTAGTTGCAGCCCTAGTCCTCACCTCACTTTCCAGAAAGTATCCTAATCGGGTATAGTCCGAGGGTCACTAGTCAAATATTTGACCCACAGATCCCATATTTTCTCAAACATTTTCATTTTATCATTAAATAAAGCTGATAGACGCTCATTAATCATAATCCAGAAAAAGTTTGAACTTGAGTTATTCAAAGCGTATGGTAGCTGACTTTTGGCAACGGTGATGTTTTCAGATACAAATAAAAAGGCAATGAGTATTTTCTGATGTCTCGGGGCATCCTTCACCATACAACGCAGTAAAGCGTGTTTTGAAGACTTGGCCAAATTTTTAAATGTGTTGCCTATCAATGCAATCTACTTTGATATGCTAAATCAGGCTGAGAGTGGGGGTGCTTATTCTGCGAGCATACAAGCGTGTTGTAGCAAGTAATGTGGAAAGAAGAGGCTATGTCTATTGTTTTTATAGTTGAGTTTTAGAGCTGTGGGGAAATATGAAGCTGAAAGTTCAGATATACAGGTGGCAATCAGGTGGTGACAGACTCCATAGCATTCAGTGATTCAGGAATTGGAGCTTGGAGAAGAAATATTAATCAAAGCTATGGGGAAGGAGAGAACATAGAGGATCACTCTTCCTCAGGGAAGAGGTAATATGTATTTCTTGAGTCCATAAGTATGCATTTCAAATATGAACTTAATTGTGTAGCTACAATCCCATCAAAACTTAATTTTTTAGTGCCAAAATCTTTGTCAGTTGTCGTCTTTGGCGCCACTGAGCTGATTTCTCTATACTTTTTATCTCTGTGACACCAGCACAAGAAGTGAGTGAAACCGGGGACACCTGGACTTGGGCCATGACAGCAAAAATAAAACTCAAAGTTCTAATCTTTCTTTTTTCTACCAAAAAGGGTTGTTGTTGCTGTTTGTGTTCCCATTGTGGATATTTTACCCCTATGTCCTGGCTCAGGGAGGCATATCTGTGTCCTCAATGAAGAAGGAAGTTTTCCATCACTTACTATCCCTGTAACATCAACTACCAGGACAGGAACTGGAGGGGAACTTGGGTTGCATCGAATAGAAAAGGTTTAGATGGCTATTCTCTACTGAAGAAAATGCTCTAGCCCCTATAGAAATTGTATCCATCATGCACTGTCCAGGGTGTTGGCATTTCAGGTGAAAATGGTATGGACCGAATCCCCAGAAGGCTTTTTTTTTGTTTACATGAATTGAATTTGCATCATTGGTGTCTTTGTACTATCTGTGTATTCCCAATGTAGAGTACTCCTGCCTATTGTATTTGTAATGTCTGGACCTGTGAGGCTAGAAAGACCTGAAGGCACAGGGCAGAGCACAATAAAAATAGCCAGGTGAAAACATTTTCAGAATGCAGCTCTGATAGCAATATTATTAGACCTTATTGAAACAGTTTAATAAACCAGTGTCAAATCCTTCATGACCTTTTATGTTAATTGCTACTAGCTACTATTTAACATGAATACACAAATACAGTCCTGTTAATGCACACCATCAGCCTATTATAAACTTAATTATGCTTCCTTTCAACTAGCAAAAAAAGAAAAAGAAAAAGACTTTTATGAGGGGGACAGGAGCAAAGTGGGATGGGCTTCAGAACATTTATCTCATATTCTCCTGGAGGCAAACAGGAAAACAAAATACCAGCGTGTCACAGAGTTTGATATCAACATTATACGTTACATATTAGCTAGAGCCATATAAAAGTCTGACTTACAGCTTATATTTTACCATGACCTCTGCTTATCCATGAACAAGAATGTGAAATCAAAAGCAATCAAGTTTTATGTGATACTATCTAGCTAGTTCAGTGCAATAAATCTGTTAACGTGTGGAAGGAAGAAAGAAAAAAAAAAACAAGAGAAAGAAAAAAAAAAAAGAGAAGAGACGAGAAAAAAAAAAAATTATTTTCTCTATTAAAACAAAAAAGGTCACAACTTTAAATTCTATGCATTAGGGCCCATTTGCACCATCTATGTTGGGGTGCTTTACTCAACGCTGTCCCAACACAATGACAAGAGGAAATACATTTTTTTTAATAGGCCTATTTAATTTCAGCTCAAATGCATTTTTCATTATTAAAAAGAAAGTACCAGGACTCTGAATTCTTGTTATGTGTTCGTGTATGTAAACTCTACATCTTGGCATCACGATTCACTATATACATTTTTCTTAAGCAAATCATCTCCTCTGAATATAATTTAAAGTTTCTTACTTGGAGATACTGCCAGTAACATCACTTCCTGTTGCAAACTGATAGTGCTAAGCCATTGATTTCTCAAAGGTGACCAGCCATCACATTCACAAAGCAAAGTATGCTGTAGCTGCTGGACCTTTTAATGTCCAACTACATCATGATGGCATCACATAAATGGTTTCACTGTTTGCTTGCATGATGAAAGGTGTATGTAAATAAACAAAAGACACATAATATACCTCATGAGTAAACAGATGTGTGAAATGCACCAAGGTTGCTTTTGTGTATGTTACTTGTATGTTACTGCCTCTTGCTCATTTAAATAAACCCTTAATCAAGCAAGCATACTGGACTTAATTATGTGATGTGACAGTAATGCTAATCCATATAATTTATTTGGAGAGCCTGCCATTGATAGTACTCCCTTTTGTAGACTCACAACACTTAGCCACTTCATCGCAATTAGCAGCAGTGTCATCAGCCTGCCATGCAAACTACTTCAGCTGCCCAATGGTGCTTATCTTAAAGACCTAATAATCAGCCCATCGGCCAACTAAAGGAGCACGCATTGCCTGCTGACAACTGAAAGGCGGTGCCTAAGTTTTGTCAGGCTACAACAGGAAGTGCTGTTAGTGGCAGGATCTCCAGATAAGAAACTTATAGATTCATAAAAGAATATTTGCCTAAGAAAACTGTATACAATGAGAAATGATGCCCAACATACTTAAGAGATTTTGGGTGTACTTGCACTTTAGAGGAATGCCTTAAATATTTTGTAAGCCCTTAAAGCGGAGTTCCACCCTGAAAAACGTTTTTGCATATTCACAGTCATTTACTAGTAGCATGAAACATTTGGGGGTAAAAAATAAAAAAATTACTTACCACTTCCTCCCTCGCCTGTGCTCCTGGGAAATGCGAGTTATAATTTTCCAGGAGTCAGTGGGCAGTACTGTGAGCAAAAATTGCATTATTTCCCAACAGGAAATGACACGATTTAAGGCGGATCACATCTATGTTGCCAGTTGCCATAACAATGGGGCGGGACCTTCCACCGGCGCCGCCTCTTGTTATGGCTACTTTCTAAATGATCGGCACTACGGCCGGCGGAGCATTGCACATGAGCGAGATCGAGAGGTGCATGCTTGTTACCAAATCCAGGAAGAGGTTGCAATTGGGCTTCACATGCCCACAATCACTATGGTAATCGCCAGAAGAGAATTTTCTAAATAGTAAGTAAATTTAAAAAAATGAATTTGTATCAACTAGCAAACATATATAAAGTTTATTTATGCTATTATTGCATTATGATAGGATGCGTGATTAAAAAAAAAAAAATTCTGTGGTCGGAACTCCACTTTCAACACTATACATATATAAAATAGCCACATAATATAATTATATTTTTATGACAATTATAATAACCTCCTTATAGAGGAATGCACCTTTTTATATCCTTATGTCAGTCAATAATTGAATCCTTGTGGAGGAATCTGAATTTTGTTCCCGAGTGTAACTTATCAGCATATTATAGCTAGGTAACCTGAACCAAGGATAAACAAAAAAAAAACCCTTAGACCCCTTTCACACTGAGACACTTTACAGGCACTATAGTGCTAAAAATAGCGCCTGCAAAGTGCCTGTAAAGCGCCTCTCCTGTCACACTGGAGCGGTGACCTGTCAGGACGTAAAAATAAAAGGTCCTGCAAGCAGCTTCATGGAGGAGCTTTAGGAGCTGTGTATACATGACTCCTAAAGTGCCCCTGCCCATTGAAATCAATGGGCAGCGCCGGAAAAGCGCAGTTGTGGTGGCTTTACCGACAATGCCTGGCCATTGTGAGTGTAAAAATGCCTGTCACTGTTTTGTTCAGAGTAAATTGTAAAGGGGAGGAAGGGTCAACAGATATGAGATGTAGAAGGGCTAACTGCAAAGTGCGAAAAATGGTATCTGGTTGTATTGTATCCAAAAAAAAAGAACTCTGGTCTATTTGCAGCTTTGTTTCTGTGCATGCAGCAAGGACAAGCTGGAAAAAAAGACATGCACATTTATTTGCACCTGGCAGATGTGCCATCCTCTTAGAGGCACATAGGGCTGCTGGGCTTGGGTCCTGGATGAAGGTTAAGCCACAAGCTGTCCAGATTCCGAAAAATTATGATGCTTTCAAAAACGAGAACAGATCACCTATAATTTTTTAATACATCCAAGTATTCCAGGTGAAAAGGCAATTAGAGGTCTACCAGACTGAAAATACAAGCTGAGCCAGTACTTTACGCTGCTCAACAAACAGACAAATGAATTATTATTATTATCTAAGTATTCTAAAAGATATCAAACTGATTAAGCAAATATCTTTTAAAGACACAATGTTATTACATATAATGTTAATATTAGTAGGCAACCCTATATAAAATATTTATTTATATAATATATATATATATATATATATATATATATATATATAAATAAAATAAATATATAAATAAATATTTATTTTACTAGTTTATATATTTTTTGGAACAAATACTGATATAAAGAGACTAGCTTGGTTGTTTCTGAACAACCCTCTGGCATTATAGGTATGTCCATTAATAATAATAATTAATAGTAAGAGCACTGAACAGTGCTATAATATTGTAAGCATATTGTAAGCAAAGTAAGCCAGCTCACGCTCCAGATGCAGGGTGGCTTCTAAAATATTAACCACTTTCAGACCGGACCATTTTGCTGGTAAATGACCAGAGGTCTTTTTACACTTTGGCACTGCGCTGCTTTAACTGGTAATTGCGCGGTCATGCAATGTTGTACCCAAACAAAATTTGCGTCCTTTTCTTCCCACAAATAGAGCTTTCTTTTGATGGTATTTGATTGCCTCTGCGATTTTTATTTTTTGCGATATAAACGTAAAAAGACCGCAAATTTTGAAAAAAAATGATATTTTCTACTTTTTGTTATTAGAAAAATCCAATAAACTCAATTTTAGTCATACATTTAGGCCAAAATGTATTCAGCCACATGTCTTTGGTAAAAAAAAAGTCAATAATTGTATATTTATTGGTTTGCGCAAAAGTTGTCACATCTACAAACTAAGGTACGTTTTCTGGAATTTACGCAGCTTTTAGTTTACGACTGCCTATCTCATTTCTTGAGGTGCTAAAATGACAGGGCAGTACAAAACCCCCCCAAATGACCCCATTTTGGAAAGTAGACCCCCTAAGGAAATTGATAAGAGGCATGTTGAGCCCATTGAATATTTTATTTTTTTGCCTCAAGCGATTGAATAATGACAAAAAAAAAATTTTTTTTTTTTTTTTACACAAAGTTGTCACTAAATGATATATTGCTCACACATGCTATGGGCGTATGTGAAATGACACCCCAAAATAAATTCTGCTGCTTCTCCTGAGTACGGGGATACCACATATGTGGGACTTTTTGGGAGCCTAGCCGCGTACAGGGCCCCGAAAACCAAGCACCGCCTTCAGGCTTTCTAAGGGCGTAAATTTTTGATTTCACGCCTCACTACCTATTACAGTTTTGAAGGCCATAAAATGCCAAGATGGCACAAAACCCCCACAAATGACCCCATTTTAGAAAGTAGACACCCCAAGCTATTTGCTGAGAGGCATGTTGAGTCCATGGAATATTTTATATTTTGCCACAAGTTGCGGGAAAATTACAAACTTTTTTTTTTTTTTTTTTTTTTCACAAAGTTGTCACTAAATGATATATTGCTCATGCATGCCATGGGCATATGTGAAATGACACCCCAAAATAAATTCTGCTGCTTCTCCTGAGTACGGGGATACCACATATGTGGGACTTTTTGGGAGCCTAGCCGCGTACGGGGCCCCGAAAACCAAGCACCGCCTTCAGGCTTTCTAAGGGCGTAATTTTTTGAGTTCACTTCTCACTACCTATTACAGTTTTGAAGGCCATAAAATGCCAAGATGGCACAAAACCCCCACAAATGACCCCATTTTAGAAAGTAGACACCCCAAGCTATTTGCTGAGAGGCATGTTGAGTCCATGGAATATTTTATATTTTGCCACAAGTTGCGGGAAAATTACAAACTTTTTTTTTTTTTCACAAAGTTGTCACTAAATGATATATTGCTCACGCATGCCATGGGCATATGTGAAATGACACCCCAAAATAAATTCTGCTGCTTCTCCTGAGTACGGGGATACCACATATGTGGGACTTTTTGGGAGCCTAGCCGCGTACGGGGCCCCAAAAACCAAGCACCGCCTTCAGGCTTTCTAAGGGCGTTACAGTTTTGAAGGCCATAAAATGCCAAGATGGCACAAACCCCCCCCCCCAAATGACCCCATTTTAGAAAGTAGACACCCCTAAATTTAGGGGTACACTAGTGAGACTAGGTAATAAATGGCGGGTGCCCTGAAACTATAAAAAAATAACTAACCAACCAGCGTCACCTGTAACAGTTATATGGTGATCACTGGTGAAAGGGTTAACTAGGGGGCAATCAGGGGGCTTTATGCGGTAGTATATGGGGGTCCCTGGCGCTATAAAAAGCTGCGGCGAACCTAAATACCTACCTGCCTAACTAGCGTCACCTGTGACACTAATACAGCGATCAGAAAAACGATCGCTTATTAGGCTGGGTTCACACTGGAGCGATGCGGGAACGCCACGAATGCGCGGCGGGTTCCCGCATCGCATGCCTCCCGGCGGCAGTTCACACTGCCCTATGCGAACTGCTGGGAGTGTCAGTGAAATGTTAATGACACCCCCAGATCAGTTCGCATATCGCAGTGCGATCTGCAAACTTGGATCGCATGGTGTGAACACCCATGCGATCCGATTCTGCTGCGGACCAAAAAAAGGGTCCCGTGCGAGTTTGCGGCGGGTGCGGCGGGTGCGACACGAATTCAGCCATACTATCTGTATAGCTGAACTCGAATCGCACAGAGATCGGATGTGATTTGCACTGCAGTGCGGTGCGAATCACATCCGTTCTCATAAACCGCTGCAATGTGAACCCAGCCTTAGTGACACTGGCGACGGGGGGTGATCACGGGGTTAAACCTTTATTGGGGGGGTTAGGGGGGTACCTTAGAACTAAAGGGGGCTAACCCTAACTGCCCTAACAGTTATTAGTCACAAATGACACCTGCCGGGTGATCAGGGGGTTAAACCTTTATTAGGTAATAAATGGCGGGTGCCCTGAAACTATAAAAAAATAACTAACCAACCAGCGTCACCTGTAACAGTTATATGGTGATCACTGGTGAAAGGGTTAACTAGGGGGCAATCAGGGGGCTTTATGCGGTAGTATATGGGGGTCCCTAGCGCTATAAAAAGCTGCGGCGAACCTAAATACCTACCTGCCTAACTAGCGTCACCTGTGACACTAATACGGCGATCAGAAAAACGATCGCTTATTAGGCTGGGTTCACACTGGAGCGATGCGGAAACGCCGCGAATCCGCGGCGGGTTCCCGCATCGCATGCCTCCAGGCGGCAGTTCACACTGCCCTATGCGAACTGCTGGGAGTGTCAGTGAAATGTTACTGACACCCCCAGATCAGTTCGCATATCGCAGTGCGATCTGCAAACTCGGATCGCATGGTGTGAACACCCATGCGATCCGATTCTGCTGCGGGCCAAAAAAAGGGTCCCGTGCGAATTTGCGGCGGGTGCGGCGGGTGTGGCGGGTGCGGCGGGTGCGGCGAATGGCTGAACTCGAATCGCACAGAGATCGGATGTGATTTGCACTGCAGTGCGGTGCGAATCACATTCGTTCTCATAAACCGCTGCAATGTGAACCCAGCCTTAGTGACACTGGCGACGGGGGGTGATCACGGGGTTAAACCTTTATTGGGGGGGTTAGGGGGGTACATTAGAACTAAAGGGGGCTAACCCTAACTGCCCTAACAGTTATTACAGTCACAAATGACACCAATGCAAAAAAAAAAAAAAAAAAAAAAAAAATGACATTGGTGTCACTGTGACTGGGGGGGCAGGGGTAATTGGGGGGGTGATCGGGGGGTAAAGGGGGGGTGTGAGTGTGCCTGGCATGTTCTACTGTGTGTGGGATGTGTTGGTGCAACTCACTGATCCGCTCTCCTCCGTGTCGGAACGAAAAATACCGACACGGAGGAGAGAATACATCACTTCCTCTCCTGTGTTTACATTACAGGAGAGGAAGTGATGTCACCGAGGATTTCCATTCGTCGGGAGCGATCGCGAGGGGGTGGCCATGAATGAATGGCCGTCCCCTCGTCCGGGATCGCTCCCGAACGAAAACCGACCGCCGCAGGCACCGGGCGGGGGCCCGATCGGGCCCCCGACCCGCGGGAGGCAAATCACGTACATGTACGTGCTTATGCCTGCCCGTGCCATTCTGCCGACGTACATCGGCGTGAGGCGGTCGGCAAGTGGTTAAAGAAACACACACTTGCTTTACTGTAGACTAGAGCAAAGATTGACAAGTAATTGGAAAAGAGACAGAGACGAAATTACTTTCTCTCATTTTCTGTTTCTCTTGCTTGTCAAACATCCAGTTCCTTCGCTGGTGGAAAAACCATAGGTGACAAGGGTCATTGTGCCAATTCCTGTATTAGTGACTGGAGCTATGGAAAGGTGAGATACAGGCAGGTGTGAGGGCACAACTCTGCTGCTCCCCAGTATTGAGCAAATATTCCTCAGCTAGTGGTAAAACTATGCTAAGAATCCCCTGACTTTTTTCAAAAGAAGAATTCTAATTAATGCCACTAACGCCAGGACATGATTCTGATTGGTTTCTTTGAGATATTGCAGAAAAATTGAAGCAGACCCCCCCCCCCCCATAAACTGGCAATGCTAATAAATGTACAGCTGTGGCCAAACGTTTTGAGAATGACACAAATATACATTTTCACAACGTCTGATGCCTCAGTGTTTTTAGATAATTTTGTCAGATGTTACTAAGGGATACTGAAGTATAATTACAAGTATTTCATAAGCGTCAAAGGCTTTTATTGATGACATTAAGTTTATGCAAAGAGTCAGTATTTGCAGTGTGGAACCCTACTTTTTTAGGACCTCTGCAAGTCACGCTGACATGCTGTCAATCAACTTCTGGGCCACATCCTGACTGATGGCAGCCCATTCTTGCATAATCAATGCTTGGAGTTTGTCAGACATTGTGGGTTTTTTTTGTTCATCCACCTCTTGAGGTTGACCACAAGTTCTCAATTGGAATAAGGTCTGGGGAGTTTCCTGGTCATGGACCCAAAATGTTGATGTTTTGTTCTCCAAGCCACTTAGTTATCACTTTTCCCGTATGGCAAGGTGATGCTGGAAAAACTATTGTTAGTAACCAAACTGTTCTTGGATGGTTGGGAGAAGTTGCTCTCAGAGGTTGTTTTTGTTCCATTCTTTAGCCATGGCTGTGTTCTTAGGCAAATCTGGGAGTGTGTCCACTCCCCTGGCTGAGAAGCAACCCCACACATGAATGGTCTCAGGATGTTTTACTGTTAGCATGACACAGGACTGATGGTAGTGCTCACTTTTTCTTCTCCAGACAAGGTTTTTTTCCGGATGCCCCAAACAATCAGAAAGGTGATTCATCAGAGAAAATGACTTTATTCCAGTCCTCAGCAGTCCACTCCCTGTACCTTTTTCAGAATATCAGTCTGTTCCTGGTGTTTTTCCTGGAGAAAAGTGGCTTTGTTGCTGCCCTTCTCGACATCAGGCCATCCTCCAAAAGTCTCACTGTGCTGCAATTTCTGAGCAAGCTCTGCACTGGTGGTGCCCCGATCCTGCAGCTGAATCAAACGTAGGAGACGCCCTTGGCGCTTGCTGGACTTTGTTGGGAGCTCTAAAGCCGTTTTCACAAATGCAATTGAATTATTTTTTATGGGATTAAGTTAATTTTCATAGCAAAAAGGGACTTTGCAATTAATTGCAATTCATCTGATCACTCTTCATAACATTCTGGAGTATATACAAATTGCCATTATACAAACTGAGGCAGCAGACTTTGTAAAAGTTAAGATTTGTGTCACTCTCAAAACTGTATGTAAAAGAACAAACGTATATTCACTTGCATCTTTAGCCTTACTTTCACTGAATCACCCCACCCTCCACCCTTTCTTCCAAAACCCATACTACCATAAAAAAAAAAACATCATCAGTGGTTTGTTTCTTTCTCTTTGTCCTCTGGGCCAACCCACCAATGACATCGGTGCCAGATCTCACACATGTGCATTTATAAATCTGGCGTGGTTTGTCTTTGTTTAGCAACAAGAGCGTCATTACGCCATCCAACACTCATGTTGCTGAAGCCATAGCAATGTTTAAATAATGAATAGGTTTCCCAAGACCTAAAATGTGAGATTTTTCCCAAAAAAATTTTGAGATTGCAATTTAGGAAGAGGAGTGAAGTACAGAAGATAATGTATGTTTACCTAAAAGCAGGATTTCTGTGTGCAATCAAACATGTAGAGCTGCATGTAGCTGTGTTTTTATTGTTTTGGTGGGAAAGGTCCACTTTAAAGCAGTAGTAAACCAAAAGCAAACATTTATTATACTGCAGCTTACCAATCCTTGGATGGGATGGCTGTATTAGTTTCCTATTTAAAGAGGAAGTAAAGCCTGTCAAAAAAAAAAAAACACCCAGCAGGACAAAAGCATACATACTAGCTCATTATGAATTACTTAACTGAGATCGAAGCCCCGGAAGTGACCCTCGTTCACGTCCTCCGTCGCCGCCATGATACCCGGAGCGACTTGCGGGTATCGCTGCTCCAGTGCTGTGACTGGCCAGAGCAGCGATGACATCACTCTGGCGCATATGTGCGGGAGCCGTCAGTGACAGCATGATTGCCTTCACTAACCGCACGCTCAGTGCGCCTGCGCCGTTGTCTACGGTGCACTTGCTCCATAGACATCAGTGCCTGTTTTTAGGAAAAAATCTCCTTAACCGTGTAGGTTAAGGAGATATTTCTTGCACCTACAGATAAGCCGTAATCTAGGCTTACCTGTAGGTTAAAGTTGTCTGTAAGGGTTTACAACCACTTTAAGGCGTATTACTTCTATTTGCATCTGGTGTTCCAGTAAGCAAGTCTGTTTTTCAAAAGCTCAAGCTCTCCAGCAGGATGTATCAGTTTACATGGATGACAGAAACCATGTAACACTGACAGGGGTCAATTAAATGATACACTTTTACTTATTCGTTCAGAAGAAACAAATTTTGTTGTAACTGATTAAAATTTGTGTGAGCTAGAGTTTGGCTTCCATTTGTTTGGTGTATTTAAATGTGCTAATACATTTAACATTCCCTTCCCCTCAGACTGGCACTACTGTTGTCTGCTGTGCCTCCAGTGCTCATTCCTCTAGAGTGGTGTCTGTATGATACAGGAGGTGTGTTACTGGCCAGGTCACCAGGTGAAAACCAAGGGACATAGTCTAAAAAAGAAAACTAATGCAGCCATCACATCTAATGATTGGCAAGTTGTAATATAATACATTTTTGGTTTAATACTGCTTTAAGCCCTTTTAAAAACATATAGACTTGTTGTTTGATATACATATATTTCATGTATGGTAATCAGAAACTCATAACATTCAAGATAGTTGTCCTTTTACCATATTTTGTGTTAATTATACTTTACAAATAACAACAGAATTATAATACATTTTTAATGCTACAAACAATTTTAAGTAAATGTCTATTAAGGGTCCACTTTGCAGAGATACAATTTCTAACCACATAACATAAGCCCAGTGTCATCCAGTTTCCAGTTTATGCAATATATTTCTGTACCACCAGAAGTGGCTCCCAGATTTTAATACGAAACATAAAATAACTGTATTTTAAATAACTGCAACCAAAACAGATAGAGGCATGTTTTTAAATGGCATTTCACTTCAATTAACAATGATTATAATGTTACTCTGGATTAAATGTCAGACTGATATTATCTCTTAATTTCCAAGAATTGGATGATGTTTATATTTTGATGATGTGACTTTTGCTGCGGAACCATTATTGATTATTTATGTCAATAGGCTGTTTCCACTCGCTTTGTTCTACTTAATAAAGAAAAAAAAAAAGCATAAATTCAGTAGCGTGGGATCATTTCTGATTTGGAGATATCTTTCCCTGTTCAGATGTCCATGGGTTACTGGCAATTATATTTTAGTAATTGCTTTTCAAGTGCTGCTTGGTGCCTAGGAGGTGGAAAGCACATTTAGAAGTGGCTGGACTCCAATAAATAAGAACCCGGAAAAGTAAGACATGATACCTGAGCCTTTTGAAGGAAATGAACTGCAGCCCTAATGTGCCTTATGGCGGTTCCTTTTGTTCACCAAACTAAATAGGCTATTTGAGTCTAGCTGTCTCCTGCTATTTTGTTGTGGTGGAGCTAAAAATAAGTATGGAGCTCAGCTTAGTTTGGGATGCAGATGGCTGAATATTTATGACAAAAAAAGTGCATTTTGAATACAAATCATCATACATCTCTGAGTAATTGAAGGACAGAGAAGTAACACAGTCTGGTATTTTACAGTCCAAAACAACCAGTCAGGTAAGGCACCTGCATTCTGTATGATCAGGCCACCTGACCATCCTGATCTTGTGTTCATCATAAACACATCAAGCCAAACCTTTGTGGCTGCTCAGAGGAAACAATGGAATATGCTGAGATATGGCGGCATACACCAACACAGGATTTTTCACCAGTCTGTAAAATTAGCTCTAGGAATCATTTTTCCAAAAAGTACATATGGGAATTCAAAAAGAGTTGAAAAGGCTACGGTAATGGACTGGCGTGCGGAGTATTTTTATTATATACACTTTCATTGCCTTGTGGTATCTGTCACTTCGTACATTCAGAGACAGCCTCTTGCAACCTACTGACTAGGACCATTGTATTAACCTTCACTGAGCAGTAAATGATTGGAAGAAAATAAATGCACTAAAGATTTTTAATGAAGGGAAAGTGATGACGGTAAACTTTCTGTACATAAGAGGCATTGAGGTTAATTCACTGAGGGAAAATATACTGTGCACTGCAAGTTTACTTGCTCCAGAGCTTAGCAAATGAGGTAAAACTTTGCAAAGAATACTCAATCACATGCAAGAAAAAAAAAAACAGCATTTTTTCTTGTACACAATTGGATGATAGAAATCAGCAGAGCTTCCTCACAGACCTAGAGCAAATGCACTTGAATTGCACTTGCAGTGCAGTGCACAGACTATTGTGTTGATTTACTAAGGGCACTTTCACACTCACAGCATCCTGACGTCGGCTTTTAACCCCCGGCAAAGTGCCACTGCAGTGGCGCTTCAGCAGCATAGCCCATTGATGTCAATGGGCAGGGGTGCATTAGGAATGGTGTATAGACCGCTCCTAAACTGCCTTTAAAGAAGCCGCATGCAGGACTTTTTTTTACATCCTGCCAGCTCACCCTTGTCCTCAGGCTTTCACACTGGAGTGAGAGGAGAGGCGATTTACAGGCTCTATTTTTAGCGCTATAGCACCTGTAAAGTGCCTCAGAGTGAAAGGGGTCTTAAGGCAAATAAACTGTTTGCTTTGCAGAGTTCAGTGGCACTCCACATGAGCAGTTGTGTCAGATCTTAGTAAATGAGTAGAAGCTCTGCTGACTTCCATCATCCAATCATTTGCAAGCAAAAATTCAGTTTTTCTTTTTTATTGTCCTTGCACATGATTGGGTATTCTTTGCAAAGTGAACCTTTACTTCATTTACTAAGCTCTGGAACAACTGCTCGTTCAGGGTGCAACTGCACTTTGAAAAGTGCACAATTTATTTGCCTTTAATAAATAAACCCCTATTTGCCTTTAGTAAATCAGCCTAGTACTCAATGATTTTGTAGAAACAGGAGGGCATTTATGTGTTTTTACAGTAATATAACTACATGCCTAAAAGATAGGCAGTATGCAACAAGTACTCTGCCTTCACTGACATTAATACAGCCTATACCAATGATGGCCTGTCCATACGGGACAGCGCCATCCTAATCCACGTGCCCGGCCCTTAATTTACATGCAGAACACATGGATACCAATGGCGTTTTTTATTTATTTATTTTTTTAGAAGCACACGATTAGAGCCTGAGGCTCTCAATGGCTTCAAAAAAGGGTGGGCTCAGGGCGCAGAGAGCAGATGGATTGCCGCCCCCTAAAAAAAGTATACTATCAGGCGCCACTGGCCTATTCCAACTACTAAAAACTAAAAACAACATATACAGTAATAAATAATACCCTTGAAATTTTGCATGGCAAAATATTTACTAAAAAAATGAAACAAATATGACATATAAAAAGTATCTGAACCTCTAAGACACTGATATCTTGAAACAAAAGATAACAGAGATCATATAAAGCATCACACAATTACTTATCAAACGCATAAGACTGGAAAGGGTTACAAACTTATGTCGGAACATTACTTATAATGAAGAGCAGATAAACTCTGCAGGATATTACAGTCATTAATTCACAGAGTGCTTTGCATTTTAGGTCTCATTCATAAAATGCAAAGCAGAGTAGGTGGTGTCAATCGGAGTGTTCTCTGCATAATGCTGCACAGAGCACTCTGTGATAGGAGAGCCCTGTCACACAATATGTATAGGCCATGTGACCATTTTCCTATTCCCAGTAAAAAGAATGAATACATCTACATTTGCTTTAGATTCCTCAAGCAAGCAAGGCAGAAAGCACAGAACTGTTGAAGGCCATACTACTGCTTCATAAATCATGCTCATTCCACAAAAGGAATATCACTGCTACTCTCCCTTGGAATAGTGGTCTCCTAAAGATCAGTGATTAGTCATGTGGAACAGTCATCACACAGGAGACAAACAACCATTGGGTTATTTTCAATCTTCAACCGTTTATTTTATCTCATAATAAATAGCTCTTACCTGTGGAACTTTTTTAGTCTATTTGAAGTTAACTGGGCATTTAAAGTAGAATGAAAGGCAGACTTTTTTTCTTTTTCATTTTTAATAACATATAACCCCATCAGGTGTTTTGTGTGTCCTATTGGAGAAATTTCACTCCACTTCATGTCTTATAGCCACAACAGGAAGTGAGAAGAAATCCCTCTAAAATTATGGAAATCCCTGGTAGTCACCAGAGTCACCAGAATGAGCGTCCCCATTAGAGGGTTTCCCCTGTATTTCTCTTTTGGTGACCAATTAAACTTTGGGATTTTTCTACACTTTTGGTGAAAATGGTAACCAGGGCAAATAGGGTGAACATGAAACTCCCTAACAGAGACACAGAACCTGACAGGTGTTCTAATACTTCTCCACTCCATCTAAAATGTTAAAAAAAAGGTTTGCCATGAGTTTTACTTTAATTATTAAAACCCCTTATGCACCCCTATTTAATAGAGCATTAACTGTGTGGTAATCTTTAAGTATTGTATTGTACAGTCTAAATTCCACAAAAATCAATAAAAACAAAAACAGTATATTTAAGGGATCCATGAGGTATTGCCTTTAGTGATTTTAAAAATGTATTTTCAACTAGAACACGAGGAAAAAACACACAGTAACTACATATTTAAGCTTTTGTGAATTGAATCCTAAATCAGTGAAAAAATTGGAGATATTAAAACTTAAAATGTTGAAATGGGAGTTCCATGTAATGTAAAATGTCTCTATGATAGAGAATATATACAAGCCCATGTATATATAATATTGATGTACAATATATAACAATAATATTCATCCACTAGCACCAATAACAATGATGTCATCGGGGCCCAACTATACAATGATGGGAATTCTAGAATTCTGTAAACACAGGTTTAGATGACTGGACATGCCTTATGAATTGGCATAGTGTGAGTAAATGGCCCGTACACACAATCTGAATATCAGAGGAAAAATCATATGATTTTCGGATTGTGTGTACACTACTTTCTAGAGCCGATCACGACACTTCTTCCGACATTATTTGATCGGACAAGCACAAAAATTTTCCTCGTACGATACCAGATCGTACGATTTTCGTTTAGTTAGTGTAGTTGTCGTCCGAAAATACAATACAAATAAATTACAACACATGACATCACTTCCAATTTTTTTTTTCTGTCGTATGAGAATTTTCGTGACTTTATTTACCTATTCAATTTCTACTTGTGACTATCAAGCAAAAAGGGTCATATGATTTGTTGTATGATATTCGGATCGTGTGTACGGGCCTTAAGATAAACAGGGCTTTTAGAACAGCAAACAGTTAAATTCAATACAAGTAAATGAATTTAAATTGATCCAATGTACAGGCAATACATTATCCTTATTTTAATGAATACAAAAAACATCTACGTTACCATGCAAAACAAATCAGATTTCTATAATTACATGCATATGCCATTATTAAAATGACAGTGCGGACTGCAATTTCCTTTCCAAGGACTAGGCTATTCATAGATGTGCTACAGTAAGACACAAGTAACTTTAGCATTTTATTTTATTACCTGTCACTGTACAAGTGTCCGGTCACTGATGAAAATAGTGGCTGGTCTCATTACATGCTCTAGTTACTATGGGAGAGCTCAAAGCACTTCCATAATCTGACACTTCAGAATGGCCTTCTGCAATGTTTTCTTAAGTAAATGGCATGCCAAGCATCACTAAGTTACTGGACAATAATGCTGAAATGTAGTTTTGAGGATAGTTTATTATGTTTAACTCAAAGGACCAAGATTCTAAAACACTGGCACTTAGCAAAGAAAGCTGAATTTTCACATTGGGATATTGCTTGAAGCAAAGAAAAAAAAAAGACTGCTCCCCAAAACAGCTGTTATATAATATCAAAAATAGTATGATTATCCACCGTGGACAAATTCTTTATATTAATACATTACTATTTTCATAATTACTATTTTATTAAAATAAGTAGTAGAAAGTTTGGAGCGCCGACGGGGGACCCAAGATGAGGAAAATCAGGGCTGCTTTGTACAAAACCACTGCACAGAGTAGGTAAGTATAACATGTTTTAAACATGCTTTTAATATTGCTTTAAATCAGGGGTTGACAAATTTGCTTGGAATCTAGGAGCCAGCTAAAAAAGTTAGGAGCCAGGTCCGTGACGGCGATCTGGACCTGTCCCTGGCCTGACATGGAGACGAGTGAGGGGAAGATAGCCCCCAGCCCCCCACCTGTCTCCAAGTCATTGCCCATAGCTCTTAGAGGGACATTTTTAAATTGCATTTTAGTGTAAATATGAGATGTGAGGTCTCTCTGACCCCAGATCTCATATATAAAAGAGGACCTGTCATGCTTTTTTCTATTACAAGGGATTTTTACATTCCTTGTAATAGGAATAAAAGTGACACACTTTTTTTTTTTCAAAAGAACAGTGAAAAAAATAAAAATAAAAGTTAAAATAAGAAAAAAAAATGTTTTAAATGCGCCCTGTCTCGCCAAGCTTGCGTGCAGAAGCGAACGCATATATGAAAGCAATGTTCAAACCACACATGTGAGGTATCGCTGCGATCGGTAGAGTAAGAGCAATTCTAGCCCCAGACCTTCTCTGTAACTCAAAACGTGCAACCTATAGAATTTTTTAAACGTCGCCTATGGAGATTTTAAAAGGTAAAAGTTTGTCGCCATTCCATGAGCGGGCGCAATTTTGAAGCGTGACATGTTGGGTATCGATTTACTCGGCGTAACATTATCTTTCACAATATAAAAAAAAAAAAATTGGGCTAACTTTACTGTTGTCTTTTTTTTTTTATTAAATAAAAAAATTTTCCCCAAAAAAAGTGCGCTTGTAAGTCCGCTGTGCAAATACGGTGTGACAGACAGTATTGCAACGACCACCATTTTACTCTCTAGGGTGATAGAATAAATAATAAAAAAAAAATATATATATATATGTAATGTAATTCCAACGGCCACCACAAGAGGGCGCCAGATTCCAGAAGGAACCATAGGATCACAGAAGGCCTCAAAGCCGGGGGCTCAATTACCGGCCGCCTGCGGCGCGGCCCGACGCGATCGCGCGGGGGGGGGTGTCCACGGAGACGGGATACCCCCAGCTATGCTGCCCCAGGCGCAAGGTCGCTGATTCTAGTCGCCAATTCGACCTGGCGACCGGGTTTTGTCGAGCACTGCTTTAAATGATACAATTTATTGGTTAACATTATTAAAGATGAAAGCTAAAAGTGGTTGTAACGCTAAAAAAGAAAAAAAAAGAAGTTTCCTTTTCCTTTAAGACATTGGTTCTCATTCCTGTCCTCAAGTACCCCCAACAGGCCATGTTTTGGGAATTTCTCTTAAGCTGGCCATACACCTATAGATTATATGCAGATTTTCTATGGTTAGATGGAAAAAGTGCAACAGATTTCTCCATGTATGCTGTGTGGATGGAGGAATCTCCCACTGGGCCAAGCTTCAGTATCTTGCTAGTCGGCCCTGCTGGCTCTCAACCTAAACAATGCCTGCACCCAATCAGAATGTTCGGTATTGAGAGAGCCAGCGGGGCCGACCAGCAAGATATGGAAGCCTGGGCCAGTGGGAGATTCTTCCATCCATACAGTTCAGCGTAGATGGAGGAATCTGTTTTCCATCTGACCATAGAAAATCTGCAGATAATCTATAGGTCTTAGATAACATAGCTGTCTAACATACAAAGCCATTGACTCTGATTTAAAGCACTTGTGCAAGATTAAAGGAAAACCTACAAATATGGCCTGCTGGGGGTACTTGAGGACAGGGTTGAGAACCACTGCTTTAAGGCACGATATATATTGCATTGTGCTTTTGTGGTGTCATTTATCCCTTTCCATGTTGTTCCACCTGGTTGATCCTGCCTCTTCCTGTGTTCCCCTATGTAAACTGACCACACTAATCAGGGCTGGTCATCCATGATAGCAGGGTCAGTTTATGTACTGCCATTATCTTGCTGTGTATTCAGTGTTTCTGGATGTCGTGTCCCCCCCCCATCATTTCTGTAGTAAATCTGCTCCCTTCCTGCCTTGATTATGCCTTGAGTATTCTGCTGCAGCTATTCCTCCCCTTTAGTAAAATAGTTGTAAAGTCACATCTATCATTTACTTTTATCCTCTTTGTTTTAGGAACACATTAACCACTTCAGCCCTGGAAGAATTTACTCCCTTCCTGCCCAGGCCATTTTTTGCGATATGGCACTGTGTCACTTTAACTGACAATTGCGCGGTCGTGTGGCGACGCTGTACCCAAACAAACTTGACGTCCTTTTTTTTCCCACAAATAGAGCTTTCTTTTGGTGGTATTTGATCACCTCTGTGGTTTTTATTTTTTGCACTATAAACAAAAAAAGAGCCACAATTTTGAAAAAAACACAATTTTTTTACTTTTTGCTAGAATAAATATCCCAATTTAAAAAAAAAAAAGTTTTTTTTACGTATTCCTCTACATATTTTGGGTAATATTTTTTTGCAATAAGCGTATATTGATTGGTTTGCGCAAAAGTTATAGTGTCTACAAAATAGGTTACTGATTTGTGGCATTTTTATTATTATTATTTTTTTAACTAGTAATGGTGATGATCTGCGATTTCTATTGTGACTGCAACATTGCGGCGGACAGATCGGACACTTTTTACACTTTTTTAAACCACTGACATTCATACAGTGATCAGAGCTATAAATAGCCATTGATTACTGTATAAATGACACTGGCAGGGAAGGGGTTAACACTAGGGGGAGATCAAGGGGTTAATTGTGTTCCCTCACTGTGAGTGTGTTCTAACTGGGGGGACGACTGACTGGGGGAGTAGACCGATCGGTGTTCCTAATACTAGGAACACACAATCTGTCTCCTCTCCCCTGACAGGACGTGGATCTGTGTGTTTGCACACACAGATCCTCATTCCTGCTCTGTCAGGAGCGATCGCTGGTGCCCGGTGGACATTGTGGCCCCCAGGTATGGGTGTTGGCTCCTCCTCCTATACCAGTGGGAAGCTGAGGACGTCATACATTGCCCGCCCAGGATGGGAGATTCCATCTGCGGATGTCATTTGTCTATAGCCGGGATGTGCAGTGGTTAAGTACAGTGTGTGTGTTTTTTGAAAATTTTAATGCTAAATATCTTCTTTGCCCAGGGCTGCTGTGTGGTCACATGTCCTCCCTCTGCTAGCTTGCAAACGTCAAAAGAAAATCTCAGCCCATCACACTGAACTCTCTTAGGTTGAGAAGGAGAGCAGAGAGAGGACATGTGACCACACAGCAAAGCTGGCCAAAGAAGGTATTTAGCTTTATAATTTAAACACACACACACAAGCACACACACACTGTACTTAATATGTTCTTAAAACAGAGAGGATACGAGCATATAATATATGTGACTTTACAACCACTTTAAAGAACAGATGGTATCACTTAAACTCCAGACTTTGTGTCCGGATAAATTGCTGGCTAACATAATACAATGGTTAACTATTAAAATACGGTAGTATAAATTCACCCTGACATCGTTAAATATACAAAAAATTAAATCAACCCCCTACAACATAGGCATAAAGAGGCAGCTACGTTTTCTACTATGTAGCACATAGGCCCTTTCCACACTGCGAATAACCAATATTTTGCCAGTCGAACGGCTAGAATTTTTATATGTAATGTCTAAAAGACTCGGGCCCCAGTCAATGGGCAATCCTACACCTTATACTAAACCTGTTACCATGTGAACTGCTGATTAATCTGTTTTCTATACCTGGTGTATGACACAGAACTCCGTTACTAGATGCCCTGTATGCTGAAGCAGCCTGACCATGGGGGGCATAGTGTGCATGGAGTATCCCCAGGAGTTGGATGACTGGCAAGCATTGTGGACTTTGTACACTTAGCAGGCAGTCCATGAGGAAGGGATAGGTGCAATGTGCATTTAGATATAAATCTCCAGAGGACACACAGGCTCTACATCTTTGGGTATAACTATTAGTGTATCACATTTTATGTGTAAATAATAAGCAAAAGAAAAAATATATGCAATGAGAGTGTAATGACACAGTCCTAGGCTCAGATGTATCAAGGATTTCAGATGACTGAGACAAGGCATTTCTAAGATACGGCAAACCTGAAAGAGGCATTAAAGTATGGTGTCAAAATGGACATCTATCGCATCCCGAGGAAATCAGCCATTCTTAACCAATGCTATGTCAATTTGTCATTATTAATGAACTGAAATAATGATGTCAATCCACATTAGTCAAGCCCCACTAATGCCTGAAGCTCATATGTTCTAAATCTTGACACTGAAATGAACAAATGTCTGCACAAAATGGATAATACTAAACAAATGTAACTGCCACTTTATTTCAGAAGGAAAATCCTTTTTTTTGTTAAACAAAAATCACTGATGTTTGCAAATACAACGGTTCAAAAGGCAATCTAGAAGTCATTACCCTGTAATGCTATTTATGAATACAGCACATCATACAAGGATTGTTTCCATAAGGCTGAAAAACACAAACCTACAGTAGTGGGTGTAAAAAAATGCAATGTCAGAGAAGCATGGTGCATCTAAGGGAACTTTTCAGTAAAAGCCTCTCCACATTACCAGCCAATATTAAAATATTGTGTAAGTAGGTCACAGGCTAACATTTCTGCCATACATTTTTGGAATACTGGCAATGAAATTGTGTAGCTATAGTCTGATTTTCCACACTGCTGTTTGTGAGTATGAAAGACACAAAACTTACATGCAGGCATTGTTGGAGGGATTGGAGATGATGGAAAATTCAGGTGAAAATGTTCAATGCACTGGAGTAAGATAGCCAACGAGTCTACAAAATAGTAGCCATGGCATCAGTTTCATGTGTCCTTCCTACTGAAATGAATGGAGGCACATGCTCCCTGTCACATTAAAGAGTTATTGCTTCCTAGACTTGACTAACTGTTCCTTAATCCTCAATTTGGTATTGAGTGGTATTTCATAAGACGTGTTGGCTGATATTTCATAGAAGTCAGCCTATTCAAGGTGGGTATTTTCATTATAGGTAAGCGTACATGCATGCTTGATCTTGTATCTTTCCTCGCCTGGAGATCTTGCCAGAGTTCTCGTTCCATAACATCAGCTATGGAATCTCTTATTACACGCTAGATATGTAAAATAAATAAAAATTCCACTGAAGCAGTGAAAGCCTTCGTAGGGCAGACCTGTGATCGCAGAGACCTGATCTTTCCCAAAATGTAAAATACCACAAAGTGTTTTCAACTTTGAGCTCTTCTTTAGCACCAGGAAGATTTGATTTGTTTAGCTGAGTATGGATATGCCTGGTTCCATGTAACATATTGTTTCCACCAGTGGGTCCACACTAACATTTTTTTTCTAATAATGATAGCACACAATAATGCCCTGCAGTGGGTTGGAAATGTGTAGGTTAAAGCGGGAGTCCACCGGGACTCCGCGTTTTTTTTTTTTTTTAAAAGCCAGCAGCTACAAATACTGCAGCTGCTGACTTTTAAAATAGTGACACTTACCTGTCCAGCGCGCCCGCGATGTCGGCACCCGAAGCCGATCTCTAGATCGTCTGTAAGGTGCTGCCGCCGCCATCTTGGGTATGGGAATCAGGAAATGGAGCCTTTCGGCTTCATTTCCCGGTTCCCTACTGCGCATGCGCGAATCGCGCTGCGCAATAAGGACGGTCCCCGCTGCCTCTGGGATCTGTGTGTTTCCCAGCAGGCAGCGGGGCACTTGCGGAAAGGGGCGTAATCTACGCCCCTTTCCGCAGAGAGCTATCCCGGAAGTGGGTGCAGAATACCTGTACTGTACAGGTATCTGCACCCCCCTCCCCCCTGAAAGGTGCCAATTGTGGCGCCGGAGGGGGGGAGGGTTCCGATGAGCGGAAGTCCACTTTAGGGTGGACCTCCGCTTTAACTGCTACATTGCCTGATTAATAGGTGGACCAATGGTAGCATAGTACAGCTGTGGGTGGGTTTGGGATTAAAGGTTGGTTTCTAATAAATAATATGCATGCAGATGCAAACTTACATTAAAGTGTTACTAAACCCAGGAACCTGCATTCACTATATCTGGTCTCCCACAGTACACAAAACATAGAAATGCAGTTATTTTAGTAAATATAAACTGCTAAATACCTTTTCTCATCAGCAGTATATAGCAGTCTTGTGACTTCTATCAGTGTCTGGCTGAGCACTGGTTAAAGCTTGTAGGAATAGTTTTCATTCTCCTCTGACTGTCCTATGAGTTTGTAGGACCCTGACCCTCTGTCTGACAGTGATGATTGGCCCTGTGCTGATCACATGCACCCTCCAAAGAAAAACTCTCTAGCAATACATACCAAACTGAGCATGTGCAGAGTGACTCCAATGCTCTGTTCTATCAGCAGATTGATTGGGGGCAGTGGAAGAAGGGGAGGATCAGAGAAGACAGGATCAAACAGCCTTTTTATACAATTCAGAGGATTAACCCCTTAGGTTCCACAATGAGTATAACAAGCATGCTTTACGGGATATACAGACTGATTTTACTGTTGTGGGTTTAGTAACACTTTAAGTTCATGTATAAGTGAACCAGTTATTTTCTCTAACACCAATAGTACTACCCGTTTTTACCTCTTTGGCAGAACTGAATACCTAAGTTAAAGTATATGTGAACAAATACTTCATAGAACAACCCATTCCGTTTACAAAAGAAATGAAAGGAAAATATGTATGGAATAGATATAAATACCTTTCTTTCTTCTTTTTTGTTTACAAGTGATGACACAATCTCTGTTCTCACCTGCATGTAGGGCTTAGAGAGCTAGGGATGGAGAGACAGCAGGACATTGATCTTCCCATTAAATGACTGTGCATGGGGGAGCGTCACCCCAGGTCTGACCATTGGAGGACAGGCAGGTGGTTCTCCCAGTACAGCAAGAAATCTGAACACACTGAGATAGATGTATTACCATGCCTAGTGTGGTCAGTTTAAATAAAGGTCAGAGTGACTGACAAGAACACCAGGTATTTCACACAAAGTAAGCAATACAAAGAGAACAGGGTACTTTTTTTTATACAAGTTCCTGGTACAACAGGCAAATATCAGGAATATAAAGTAACATATTCTTTAGTTTTGTTTCTACAAGAAACTGCCTGAAAATCATAGACCGTGCACATTGTTTATGGACACATTCCCACAACATGACTGAACTTTCCACAAGGGTAGAATAATCTAAAGCAGGCCATACACGGTTCGAATCTTGACAAGAGATTTGAACTGTTAATGGGCAGACTGAATGTACCAAGTTGATTGATCATACTACTTGGGTACAACCACGGATTCTCTTGCGATTTTCACTAGTGGCTTCTACAGCTGCCAGCGATAATCAACTTCTTCCTCCATGGGAGAAGACAATTGCTGATTCTCCTGTTAGCACTGTCTGTTTGATGTAGGAATTGTGGGAAAGAAATTTGCACAGTGTATGGCCTGCCTAATGTTAAACAGGAGCCATGAAAAACAATTACTAATTATAAAACAAAGATGTCGTAGTTTGGGATTACATTATGGGTTGCTCTGTGACATATGAAGTGCTATGCATTATTCCGCAGGACACCACTACCAACATTTCAATAAACACTAACTTACCAACACTTAAAATGGTTGTATATCAGAAAGTTTTTTATCTTAATGCATTAAGATAAAAAAACTTCTGTGTGCAGCAGAACCCCTATTACTTACCTGAGCCCCATGTCAATCCAGTGATACAGAAAGAATATGGAAGGGACTTTTGTAAAGGCACCACTATGACAAATATATATATATATATATATATATATATATATATATATATACACAAATAGTGTTTTTATTAAATGCAATACAATAAAATACATGCAACAGTGAATGCAAATTTTGCACACAATAGGAGACTTTCTTCATAACAAGAAATGTCTCTAAATAGCAAAAAGAATTGTGGGTACCCCTACACGTTTCGACTCAAGGGTCTTCATCTGGAGGTTCTCAAGAGCAACAGATTGGGCAACTGTCTAAAAATATAAACAGTAATAAGTATCCAGGAATGTTGCAGGAGTGGCTCAGCTGTACGGGTCTCTCCCTCCTGAGACACAGTAGCAGCGTCATTGGCACCCGCTACTGCCAAAGTCAGTTAGCCAATCAGGAGAGACAAGAAGCTGCTTGCTGCGGGGGCACTCAACAGGACAGAGGGGCCAGGAGTGCCAGCGAGGGACCAGAGAAGAGGAGGATCTGGACTGCTCTGTGCAAAACCAACTGCACAGAGCAGGTAAGTATAACATGCTTATTATTTTTAAAGAAAAATAAACAAGACTTTAATATCAATTTAAAGTGGGAGTAAACTCCCTTGTATGATTTTTACCTATAAGTAAGCTTGTAATAAGAAAGATTTTACTTTAGATGCAGCCGGTGAAGTCACCGAAGCATGCGCAAACCCGTGCTGTAAACAATGACTCTCGCGCGCAAGTGACATCATCAAAGGCTTTTTTTGGTCAAGGTAGGACGGAACCTTTTGGTGTCAGCTATTAGATTACAGATGTACAAGCGTGGTTCCCTATTTAAACCATAGCAGCTGTGAATAAAACGTGTAGCTTGTATCGTTTAGGCGGTCTTAAACAGTGTGTTTTAACTTGGCAACGATCTCTACAGTCTGATACAGAGGCGTAGCTTAAAGCTTGTGGGCCCCATTGCAAAAGTTAACCTGCCCCCCCACTACTTCAAACATGCGTGCAGATACATCCACCGCACACCAAGATACTCAAAGTGGCTTAAGAGTTTGGAGTTCCCAGAGTTCCTCTTTACATCAGAGGTCAGAGATCACCGCTGGAGAATCAGAGGACAGGGATCACCCCTGGCAGGCCACTTGGCAGAGCTCCTTTCCCATCCCACCACTGTTTAACCCCCCCCCAACAGTACACAGGGCTGAAATTATATTCCTTTACACACAGTCTGTCAGCCTTCACAGGGTATATCTGGCATTTATGTTGCCGTTTTTGACCTGTGAAATTTTCTGGTCAGAACGGCAGTGTAGTTGCAGTAGGCAGATACACCCTGTGCAGATCGTGGCTGGCTGGTTGTGTTGTAAAGGAAGGTGATTTCAGAGCTGCGCAGGAGAAACGGTTTAGAGTGCTGTAATGGGAAAGGAGCTCAGCAATCGGGCATAGCATCCAGGGCAGAGGGTGTGGTCAGGGGGCTTTGAGGGGGCTTCACAACTTAGATAAGGGAGGGCAAAGCCATGGGACACAAAATCTGGAGCCTGCAGCCCCTCAGGAGGTGCTCCTCTCCATTCAGGAAATGTCTCACAGCTTCTCTCCAACTAATGGGAACAGAGGGGTGTGGACTGTGGAAGGCAAAGTAGAAGCCCAGTACTGGAGCGTGGCTGTGGGGCCCTAGGGCAGATCAGAGCTGGATTTTGTGAAGGATATAATAATATGACAGGCAGGCTGCAGGGGCCCCCTGGAGCGAGGGTCTGGGTTGCGATTGTGACCCCCTCAACCCCTTATGCCACGCCCATGGTCTGATACTATATGGCACTGCATTTTAGGGCTCTTAACATGCATATCCTTAACCATGTAATGCGCAAGCAGCTTTCTAGTGTCACATGGTCTCAAGTACTGTGAAAATAGAGTTGCAGGATCTAGGTATGGGTTGCTATGGCTATGTGGGTTTATAGATAGAAAGCGATGCAGGGCTCTACTATTTACACACTTACAAAATCTGATCCATTTTCCATCCACAACCAACAGGATTTTTGAAGGTCTGGTGTGACTCTAGATATCTATTGTTCAACTGTTTAATTTCCAGCTATTAGAAAGATACTGAACTTGTTTTTTGTCTTTATACAATCAGTGTATGTCGGCATGGAACATCCCTAGCTAGAAAATCAGATCATGGATCCAATAGACCTAACAAAAGTAGGCATAATGATAAAGAGATGCAAACACAATTCACCTGAATTTCCAAAACACAACAAAGACTTCATTTCAGAATACTTCCCACAAACAGTGAAGTAAAGAGAGTCTGTGCAGAAGCTGTACAATTTTATGTGCTACTTCATATAGGGTATCCGCCATCAATCACATCTTAAGTTTTTTTCCCAGCAAGAAAGTACCATGCCTGGCTTAAATGGCATAGCTGATCGATGAGTAACAAGATGCCCTTTCCAGCAGTCCATGGTATGGAAAATCAATTTTCATATGACACTTTTCCTGAAATGGCATCAGCTTACCTAAATGTTTTGTTAAGCATTAAAATTATTATTAATGATAAAAAAGAATGAAAACGGGATGCTTTAAAGCAGAACTCCATATTCAGCCAAAAATGCAATATGCTAAAAATGCAGTTGTACAAAAAAAAAATCTGACCATACTATAAATGTGTGCAAATATGCTGTAAAAATGTGTGCATGTGCAGAGATCTACCCAGGTTCTCAATAAGTACATAACCCACTTCCCTTTCAGTAAACCTTATTAAAAGCAATTGAGATTTCAACATATAAGTTATTATTATTATTATTATACAGGTATTATACAGGAAAAGTAACGGCTTCTCTGAAAAAAAATAAAAATAAACGGTTATATAAACAGGGGCCTGCCTGACAGAGCCCCTCTCCCCTGCCTCTGTGTTTCTTATCTGCTGCACATGGCAGCTCTGCTGGCTAATCCACCCCTCACAGAGAAGGATCCGCCAGGGAGCCCAGGACTGATGCAACTGGTTGCATTGGATGCACTGTGAAGAATGAAAGGAATGAAAGTTCCTTCCCCCCTTCTGTGATGTTAGAAACCAAGAGGCAACGGGGATCTCATCATTTCCGGTTTCAGTTTGTTTGTTTACAAGGTTACTAGCATGTAATGTCAGAATTTGACAGGTTTTCCGTGCATGAAGGTAAAAAATGTTCAAGTAACAGTATCGCCCCCTCACAACCCCCCCATCCCCTCCATAATTTCTTGAGCCTTCGCTCGATTCAGTGCTGTGCCTGTCTCTAGCAGCTCTCCCTGTTCTCACAGGCTTGGCTGAAAGCAGCAGGAGACATTGGCTCCCTCTGTGGTCACTCAAATCCTGTGGCAAGCGAGCGGGGGGTGGGGCCAAGCCACACTATCTATATCAATGGATGCAGGCAGCACAGCTTGGGATCAAGCCCACAGATACAAAGTGGCTTCCTATGGTGGCACACCTAGAGAGCAGGGGACCTGAGAAGAGGAGGATCGGGACCGCTCTGTGCAATGGAAGTATATGATGTTACCGACATAAAAAAGGAAGGTTGTGACATAGTCATTACCACTTTAACAGTGACCATATTATAAGGACCAAGTGGTATACAAACACTCTTATTAGTACAAAATAACCCAAACAGGGCATTATATAGTAAATTAATCTTTATATGTCAACCCCCGCATATTACCATCTAAAACAAGACAATGTTGTCTTCACATACAGAAAAAAAACACATTTGACTTTACAATCACTTTAAAAACCTGGTTGCGCATGATTGGACACGGCTGATTACATGGTAAACAGTCTCTGTCAGAGACTCTTTACCTAGATCAGTGTTGCGGTGTCAGACTGACACACCGCAACAACGATCGCCGTGATGCGCTCCCCCGGGGGCGTGCATCGGCTTGATATCATGGCGACATCATATGACGTCTGCCCAGGATATCGCAACCACTTTGCTGCCATCATTTTTCTATATGGTGGGCGTCAAGTAGTTATGCTTGCATGTTATGTTTGCAAGTATGTTTGTAAAATGGATGCATGTTTGTGAATACGTTGAGTTCTATTGATTTGTTCCAAGTATGGGTTATGTGTGTATATGTATGAGTCTGGTTTTTACGTTTATGTTATGCACGTCTGATTTTCATTTTTTGATATTACATTTATGACAATTATAATCCAGAGGTTCACAATGAATGACAGAAGGTCATGTGATCATTTCCACAAGGGTGACCTTCACCTCCCTGCGACTGCCAGGTGCCTCTTCCCTCCCAGACCGATTATTCTAAGGCAGTCAATGAGACATTAGAGGTCTAAAGGGGATCTGATGTATTGGCTTTACTTGTCAGAGAGTGACCAGTGTTTTTACCACCTTAACATTGAAAGTGAATAGGGAAGAACTTAGCAGCGAGCCATTGATTCACATCCACATCTTCAAGAGCAGTATTCATTTTTTCTTACTCTGATAGTTGGTGGGTCGTGACTGCTCGTGAAGTGCCACTGTCCTTTGCGGTATTCTCCTGTGAGCCCAAAGTGGCTTTATGACATGCTCCAGGGGATGTGAACTCGAAAGCCTGGGCTCACAAGACATGGGTTCAATGATGATAGGTGTCATTCAAGCCAGAAGAGGACCAATGCTGGATCTCAAGTGGAGAGCCTGCAGAGAACAGTACTGGCACAGGTGTGAGTAGTGCATAGAAAACTTCTGTTTAAATAAGGACCCTTTCACATAGGCTTTCCGATCAGGTCTGCCTGTCAGTTATTCAGGCGGACCTTATCAGACACTACATGCACCTCTATGGAGTGGCAAATGTTAGCGGTGACATGTCCACTGACAACCGCCACTATCAGATCCTGTCTGTGAAATCCAGACGGATGGAAACCCTATTTTCCATCCATCTGGAGAATCGAATTGGATAGGGTAGGATAAAAACAGACAGGCAGTCCGTTTTCATCCAATCTCCATAGAGGACAGCTGGGCTTTGACAGGTCCGTCTCCGCACAGTGAGCGGAGATGTCATCAGCCTGCTCAGCAAGGATCAGTGGAGTGATCCCTGCTGATCAAAGTGGAGTCCGTACACAGACAGGCCCGGGTGAAAAGGGCCTTAAATTGTAATTGTAGTCAAAACCTAACTAAGCTTAAATCTACTGTCACCCCAATTCTTGGACTATTCTATCTACCCTGTAAAAGAAAAGATGCCTATACTTACCTATTCTGAAGGTGCTCTGCTCCGTTACATGATCTATCCAGCGACGGCTTCAGTGCAGAGGAGAGGCAGCTTCAATGGCTGCAGAGTGTGAGTGATGGCATCACCTATTATACTATGGGGCATCCATTGTCAGGTGTCCCTTATCTATACTGAAGTCAGCCCTGGGACCCGATCATGTGACCAGACCAGAGCGGCCTTAGAATAGATAAAAATATAGACATCTTTCCTTTTACAGGGTAGATAGAATAGGCTTAGAATGGGGGTGGGAGCAGGTTTAGGCAGAGCTCCCAACTGCTTTTGGGGGACTGAACCCTGAATTGCAACAAAGTCCCTCTGTCCTCCTCACTTTGGTCTGATCAATGTAATAATATAGTTGTGTATAAAATGCCCTATTTATCTTTCAGAAAGAGTTTCCCAGTGCTAAACCTTTTATCCAATTTCTAAAATGTTGTTCAAAAGCCAGTATAAAGAAATAGTAGTGGTAAAAAAGCACTTGTGGGTTTAATTGCCATGATCTTTTTTTTTTTTGTATAATTCTCCTTTACGGGGGCATGGCAGGGGGTGTGTCCTATGCCTAAATATAATTGCTAATAGGTGTCCTTGTTCCTATCAATTTGGCAGGTATGGATATAGGTGCAATTAGAATTTGACTGGAATTACACTTTAACCTCGTCAGCCCCGGAAGATTTTACCCCTTTCCTGACCAGAGCACTTTTTGCGATTCGGCACTGTGTCGCTCTAACTGACAATTGTGCAGTCGTGCGACGTGGCTCCCAAACAAAATTGACGTCCTTTTTTTTCCCACAAAAGCTTTCTTTTGGTGGCATTTGATCACCCCTGCATTTTTTATTTTTTGGGCTATAAACAAAAAAAGAGCATCAATTTTGAAAAAAACACATTATTTTTAACATTTTGCTATAATAAATATCCCCCAAAAAGATATATAATTTTTTTTCCCCTCAGTTTAGGCCGATACGTATTCTTCTACATATTTTTGGTATAAAAGAAAAAATCGCAATAAGCGTTTACTGATTGGTTTGCACAAAAGTTATAGCCTTTACAAAATAGGGGAAAGTTTTATAGCATTTTTATTGATCTTTTTTTTTTTTTACTAGTAATGGCAGCGATCTGCGATTTTTATTGTGACTTGCGACATTATGGCAGACTCATCAGACATTTCTGACACATTTTTGGGACCATTGTCGTTTATACAGCAATCAGTGCTATACAAATGCACTGATTCCTGTGTAAATGACACTGGCAGTGAAGGGGTTAACCACTAGGGGACAGGGTAAGGGTTAAGTGTGTCCTGTGGCGTGTTTATAACTGTGGGAGGGTGTGGCTGCGTGTGACACGTCACTGATCTCTGCTCCCGATCACAGGGAGCAGAGATCAGTGACACTGTCACTAGGCAGAACGGGGAGATGCTTGTTTACATTAGCATCTCCCCATTCTACCTCCCAATCGCGGGTATCCCCGCGCCGATCGAGTCCGCAGGACCTACGACCTGACTCACGGAGGTCCCAGCCGTTGTGCGTACGCACTGCCAGTGGCGCACACGAGATGGCAAGCCGGCAAATTTAGAGGGATGTACCTGTACGCCCATTTGCCCAGCCATGCCATTCTGCTGACGTACATTGGTGCGCGCCGGTCAGAAACAGTTATTAACTGACTGATTAATTTTAATTATAAGCTCAGCTTTAATTTATCCAAGCTGGTGCACTGGCAATGGTCATGTTCTTCCACTAAATTAGTGGGAGGGTAAAAACAATAGGTGTTTACTTTTATCTGGGGTTCTTCCTAAAAGTCTTGGCGTAAGTTTACTTCAAGGCCTGCATTTTTCCAAGTAGAAGTAAAGACTGAATCAGCCACTGGAAACCCTGGTGAATGGAAGTGTTGGCAAACCAAGGATAAGGGCTGCCATTTGCCTTCTGCTTAGTGACTCAGCAGAGCATACAATCAATATTCTCCCAGCTACACAAGAAACACTCACTGAACTCAATGGAACAAGATTATGGTCAGGAATCCCCCATTCACCAAAGACAGAACCTAAAAACACATTAGACGCTCCTCCTGCCCGTGACAGACTCAGCAAGCTGGCTTGTGTTTTCTTGTAATATTTAACCAATGCTAGCATTGCATTCTACTTCTTCCCACACTTGGAGCTCTGACACTTTCAACCGAGGAAGAAAATAGAAACAAACAACAAGCAGAACTGTAATTCTTGTCTTCCCGCCAGGTTACAGTATTACAAGCACAAGAAGAAAAGGCTCTGCGCCACAGACTGGCAGCCAGCCATATTTACAGTAAGCTAGTGGCTGGATTGGCCAACAACAAGGACAAAGGAATCGGTGTGGCTGTTACTGCTCTCTCCCACATCTCAGCCGTTCTGCTGGACTGAAATGTTATCCTTACTGCCCTTTGGCTGCCGAGAGGGGCTAAATTACATCGCAATGCGTTACTGGCTCAAATGACAGCTAAGAGATTAAGTAGTAAAGCAGAATCAGAAAAAGAAGTTCTCATTAACTACTAACACATCTCCTACTGTGCAAAAGACTTGAAGTTATTACACCTAAGACACTCAGTAAATATCTATCATTATACAGTGCTCTCACACACACACATAATATATACATATACATATATATATATACAGTGGATATATATATATATATATATATATATATATATGTGACAGTAAAATGTGTCTGTTGCTCATGCCGTACAGATGTTCAGGAAACAACACTGTTTCCTATACTGAAATCAGCAAGATGCCCCTACTCTCTAAATAAATCACTTCAACAGACCTAGCTTTAGGAAATGTATAAACCAGCTCTGAAAGAAGAGTGATTCTACTTAACTGATATTCTTGGTCGCTGAGGTAGGTGTCTGCAGAACTATAAAAATGTCATGAGACCAACACATGGGAAAGATAATGTAACACGTGGGGCTGTGATTGTCATGTGAATTTGGACACAAAGTCGCATGACAAGGAGCAGCCCATGTATTTCAATGGAAGCCGTTCAAATTTATGCAATCTAAAGTTGCAGTGACTTTAAAAAGCTACTTTGATGCCACTTTTATGTGACTTGAGTGCCATAGACTGCAATGTAAACTCTCAAATGTCACATGAAACTTGCATCTTAGTGTTATCAATGCAACAGTTATGCAACAGTCAAAGCCAAACTAAAAAGCCAAAGTGTCATTCAAGTCGCACTAATCCAAAGTTTCCCTAAAATCGCAATGTAAAGTTGCAATGGAAATGGCATGAGTTCGAAGCCACACAAGTGTAAGGCTCCTTTCACACATGTGGACAGTATGTCCGTATTTCATCCGCAAACACAAAATACATGCATCCCTATGGGATAGCGGGTGTCTGCGGATGAACATCAGCAGACACCCGCTATTGTCCGCCTCCGCAATTGTCTGAATCTGCAGACAGAGGAAAATCCTATTTTTCTATCTGTCTGCAGAGCGGATCAGATGAACACGGACAGTCGGTCCGTGTTCATCCGATCCCCCATAGAGGAGAACGGAGAGCTGACAGGGCGGTCCCTGTACAGTGTGCCGGGACCGCCCTGTCCGCCGCCGGCTCAGCCAGGACAACGGAGCTATCCCCGCTGAGCAAGCGGATCATCACGGGGCGGATCATTACTGATCCGTCCCGTGTAAAAGAGGCCTTACTGGAGCCTTAAATGTCTTGATTAAAGTGATAAACACTCACAGTTTAAACAAAGTAATCAATACTCAGAACTGGTCTTCTCGGACAGGCATTGTGGAAGGAACGTGAGTTTCCTATACCTGTAGCTACCTAGTACTCCACGTGGCTCCAGTGGAAAAGTACTTGGAAAGTAAGCAGCAGCTAGAGAAAAAAGTGGGACATTACTTTGACCTAAATGATCAAAACAAAGGCATATTTCAGGGAATCCTGTACTAAGATATGCAAAGCTCCACCCATTGCTGGCCACCTTCTGAAAATACTAGCTGCCTTTCTGCCATTGGTTTGCATTCCAAATGAATGACCTTGAACACGCATGCAGTCAATGAAGTCAGAACTCCTGCTCTGTGTGCTTTTTCTGGGTCACTCATAACAGCCAAGTAACCAGTATTTTCTAATGCAGATGCCCAGGATGGCAGTATACATATTCCCTCAGTATAGATTTCAATTACTACGAACCAATAAAGCATATCAACTATGAAATAAGGACAAAAATAAGGAAAAATCAAGATGGCTCTAGATACCCTTGGTCAGTCAGCACTGACTTCTGACTGCATAGGCTTAAACTACCACTTTAAGACCGAGTACAAGTACCGATACTTTTTTTCAAGTATTCGGCGATACTGATTACGATACTTTTTAATATATATCACGTGACAGTGGCACTAATATGCAGGCACTGGTGACGTGTGGACTGTGTCAATAGTTTTTTTTTTTTTTTTTGTTTTTTTACTATTTCATTTTGGGGTTTTTAATTTTTTTTTTTACAATGTCAATTATTTTTTGGGGGGGAGGGGTAGTCGGTGTGTTTTTTATTTCATTTTTTTATTTTTTCAATTTAACCTTTTAATATTTATAAAATTTCTGCATATTACAATTCTGCATACAAGCCTGCATTCGGCTCCTCTGCATTCATAAATGGAAGCATTGTAAACACAGTTAGTCAGTGACATTGACTCTCTTAATTTGGAAAAGGAAGGAGCTGGTAAATGACAGATTTACCGGCTCCTTCCTCCACTCTTCATCCTGACAGATCGAGGACAGGGGGGGCGGAGTAGCAAGGGGAACAGGAGCGGAGCACGGAGGGGTACATGAGAAGAGCACGGAGGGGGACAGGAGCGGAGCACAGAGGGGGACCAAAACAGAGCACAGGGGGGACCGGAGCATAGAGGGGGACCGGAGCAGAGCATGGAGGGTGACAGGATCAAGGAGATGGACTGAAGTGGACATGGAGGAGGACAGGAGCACGGATGGGGACCGGAGGAGCCTGGAGGACACGGGGACAGTCAGGGGTGATCAGTGTGACGGTGGGTAAGATACAAGCACCGATCTACCTGTATAGATTTTAATAAAAGCAGCTGAAAGCCACGGAAGGGAGAATAGGAGAAGCGGCTGTCACTTGCAGATATTGAAATCTATACAGGAAGTTCGGTGCTTGTAACCCCACAGATCACCCCTGACTGCCCAGGTATCAGAGCCTTTGTCCAAGTACAAGTACTCAGGCAAATGCTCAGTATCGCCACCAATACTAGTATCGGTGCAACCCTAGTTAAACCACCTACTATGCCTCCCAGGTGACAGTGTTTAGGCATAGAATTGGTTGCTGAATCAAACAAGCAATGCCTTGTAAGAACTGCATGGAGGAGGTAACTTCCTTCACATACCTAGGGCTCTTACAGTGATCTACAGGATGAAAATTAGTTGCATATCTCCCAACTTTTTGAGGTGGGAATGAGTGACAACTATTAGTAAAAAGTATGTAGGCATAGGACACACACCCTGCCAAGCCCCCTTAATGGAGAATTGTACAAAAAAAGATTGGTTAAACCCACATGTACTTTTTTACCACTACTATTGCATTATTTTGGCTTCTGAAATTTACAAATGCAGCAATTTAGAAATTGGTTAAGGTCTAGCACTTTTTGAAAGATGAAAACTGCATTTTCTAAAAAACTATATAGATCAGACCAAAATGATGGACAAATGAGGAGGAAAGAGGGACAAATCAGGGATAGTCCCTCGAAATCGGGTCAGTTGGGAGTTATGCAACTGGCACCTTCTATGAAACAATGGTCTTAGTTTGTAGTGTATAGCTCTAGCACAAGTCTTCTTCTCAGCGACTTTTAAAGGGGTTTCATCTATCTGCCCTACCTGGAGATAACGTTGTCACTGAGCTCAATATAAAAATGAAAAAAGCGAGTTTGAGAACAGTATTATTACAATAAAACGTAGGGCTTTACTATGTGCATAGTAAGCTAGATTTAGAGCAGATGTTATTCAAATATGGTAAAAAGTGATAGTCCAATGCATTCTTTTATAGCTGACAATAGGTTCACAAATATGTATGTGTGTTAAAGACTACATGTGCAGCATTAGGCAGTAGGATAAGGAGTGGAGAATCATAAAATCTTCTTTATCATGAATATTCTGACACAGAAACAATAGCATAGGTCAGGCACAAAAGTCAATAAAACGAGCTTCAGACTAACCGACTCGCCATAAATTCCCAGAATCAGTTAAATATTCATCAAAACAGTTTCAGAATGCTGTAATATTACATGATATGATTGATAGCATGAAGTGTCACCTACAAGCACAGCACTAGCCCAGAACAGATATCTCTTTCCTTCCTGGAGTAAAAGAACCCAGAAATGGGGAAGATCCGTCTAGTCTATAAACAATTAGAACCACGAACCATAAATCTGAGTGAATGAACTCTTACTCTGGCAATATGCAGCAATAAACTGGCATTTGAACAAACTATTCCAGACTGAAACATGAGTCACTCTGGTATGTAATGTACAAATAAGAAATATTAACACTTAAAAAACGAACATTTACAGTATAATACAGCAATGAAAAATGGACACTACGTGGCCAAAGGTCTGTGGACACCCGATAAGCTGTTGGAAATCCTATTACAAAATGATGAACATTCATAAGAAGCTTCTTCCTCTTTGTAGCACTCTTCTGATAAGGATTTCCACAAAATTTGAGAATCGCAATCGGTGCCCATTCTGCACTTTTGAGGTCAGGTACTGATGGCAAATAAGAAGATCTGGCTGACAATCAGGATTCCAATTCATCCCAAGGGTATTAGATAGGGTTGAGGTCAGGGATCTGTGCAGGTAAATCAAGCTCCTCCACATCAAGCTATGGCTTTGTGCACAGGGTCAGAGTCTTGCTGAAACAAAGAAAGTCCATCTCCAAACTGTTGTCACAAAAATGGGAGCACATAATTATCTAAAAGGTCTTTGTACCATATGCTTTAGCGGTAACAGTATCCTTTACTGAACACCCGAACAAAGTCATTTAGAGGGATGTCCACATACTTTTGGCCATATAGTGCATATAAGGTGATTAAGTTCTGCAAATTAAAAAAAAATGCAGAAATTCTGGAGTTATGCAAGGACTTAGATATTTCTGTTGTAATCACATGCGCGTATATGGGTGGGTATAATACTGCTCTGCCATTACTAAGTTTAAAGCCTCCTATACACAATTGGATTTGCTGACAGGAAATGTGTGATGACAGGCTGTTGGTGGAAAATCCGACGGTTTGTATACTCCATCGGACAATTGTCAGATTTTCCGCAGACAAATGTTGGATAGCAGGTTTTAACATTTTCCATAGTACCGTAACTTAAACCGAAATTACCAATAAATCAAAACGTAGTTAAAAAAGAAAACGGAATAAACTACATTATGAATACAACAGAGTTTATTTGTCATTGTTCCTCTTCATTTTTTAAAGTACTGTATGTAGAAATGTTATCTCCTAACAGAATGACATATGAGACTCAACATACTAGACTACTTTGGGAGACAAAAATCCTGACATGTACTTAAAGAGGGATTCCACCAAAAAATAAAATATTAAAAGCCAGCAGCTATAAATACTACAGCTGCTGACTTTTAATAAATGGACACTCACCTGTCCCGGGTTCCAGCGATGCCGGCAGCCGAGGCCGATCGATCGCTTGGCCCTCGGCTGCTGCCGCCACCATTCTAGGTGAGGGAATCAGGAAGTGAAGCGAATCGGCTTCACTTCCCGGTTCCCTACTGCGCATGCGTGAGTAGCGCAGCGCAATAGGAATTCTCCGCGCTGTCACTGGGACCCGTGTGTGTCCCAGCAGACAGCGCGGCAGGACAGGAAATGGCGTAGACTCCCACGGGAGTCTATGCCCGGAAGTGGGTGTAAATACCTGTCTTTGACAGGTATCTCCACCCCCCTCCCCCCTGAAAGGTGCCAATTGTGACACCGGAGGGGGGGAGGGATCCGATCAGCGGAGGTTCCACTTTGGGGTGGAACCCCGCTTTAATACTTATAGCAGTATGAAATCCAAAAGCAATCATTTATTATACTGCAGCTTACCGAATCTTAGATGTGATGGCTGCATTCGTTTTTCTTTAGGCTTTCTTTATTTTCACCTGGTGATCTGGCCAGTAAGCCTGTTGTTCTACAACAGAACAAGTTGTCCCGCGGATGTAGCAGTTAAGAGTGTTAAGGCACACTATTTAACACTGACAAGAGTGCATACAATGGTCAGCTATTATTAGTTTATGTAAAACCTTTCTCACAAAAGGAATAAAAAAGGTTTGCTGTAACTGCTCAGAAAGTGTTAGCTAGAGTTTGGCTTCAATTTGTTAGTGTATCTAAATTTGAAAGTACATCGAACACTCCCCTCCCAGACTGACAATGCTGCTGTCCAAAAGTCTCTATTCATCTATTCTAGAGTGGAGGCACTTTAATACAGGAGGTGTGCCACTGGCCAGATCACCAGGTGAAAACAGAGGGAAATAAGCTTAAAAAAAAAAAAAACTAATGCAGCCAGCACATCTAATGACTGGTAAACTGCAATATATTAGAATTTTGATTTTGCGTTTAATACAGCTTTAAAGTTTGTTTGCTGTCTGTGGCCCATTCGGGCATTTACCCTCATTATTTGTCTTATAATGAGAATGAAAATTAAAGAAAATTAAAAATCTTGGGTTGTCACCAGAACAAGAATAGTGAGGGAATCTTCCAAAGAGGGCACTAATTCTGGTGACCCTGATCGCAACCAGGGTTTCCTCTCACTTCCCGTTTTGTCTATGGGACAAAATATCTTCAATGGGATACAGATGGCAAAATATGACCGGGTTATAATGCTCCCTTGCTCAATCCAAAAAAAAAAAAGATTTGCCTTTAGTTCTATTTTAAGATAACACATAGACCCCTTTCACACCACGCCGCCCATGGCGTCGGCGGTAAAACAACGCTATTTTTAGCGGCGCATTTCGGCAGGGCGCTTTTACCCCCGCTAGTGGCTGAGAAAGGGTTAAAACCACCGGCAATATGCCGCAATAGTGGCGTTTTGCCGGCGGTATTACAGTGCTGCCCCATTGATTTCAATGGGGAGCAGTGGTGGAGGAGCGGTAAACACTATAGACAATTGGTGCATCTGTTTTAGGGCAGATTGTAGGTGCTATTTCTAACGCTATAGCGCCTGCAAAACGCCCTTGGTGTGACAGGGGGTCATAGGGGTTGATATACTAAAACTGGATAGAGCAAAATCTGGTGCAGCTGTGTATGGTAGCCAATCAGCTTCTAACTCCAGCTTGTTCAATTAAGCTTTGACAAAAAAAAACAAAAAAAAAACCTAGAAGCTGATTAGTTTCCATGCACAGCTGCACCAGATTTTGCACTCTTCAGTTTAACCTTTAAATTTGCTTGAAATCAGTTCATCATATAGATGCCTCTCTGACACATGAACAATAAAATAGATAAAAAGAACTAGAGGCAAATAAAAATAATGTTTCAATCAATTCCTATGTGAGCCGTTACCATTGTCACATTCAATTGAAAGTAATTGGAATATAAAACCAACAGTCTCCAAAAGGTAGTTTCAGGGCAAACAGATATGATAAACTTTAAATTCTTTCTTGGCTTCCTATTTATATAAGACATGAAAGCATGTGCTCATGTTTTCAAGAGCAACAGTATGTGCATCTTCAAATGGACTGATTAAATACATGTGTTCTCAGTTGACCTTACTTATACAGGTACTGGGCAACTGAAACTGAGTTATATCAAGAAAACATATAGCTACTATCAGCAAAGGAATAGCTGCAAGATTCTTGATCCAGTTTCTTTTTAAATCTGAAAAAAAGATGTTATGTTCACCCAACTTTACTTATTTTGCTTGCTCCAGTTGGGATGAGGATAAAGCCCTTGAAAATAAATGTCTGAGGTCAACTATAAGATGGATTAAATGCAGCAGGCACAAAAGATCACACAAGTGAGTCAACTTAAAGTTGATCTCCAGGTTCTGGTGAACTTTAAATAGTTAATTTGAACCAATCTGGTCCAAACATTATTTCACTAACAGATGTAGCAGCTATGTGTACTATATGAACTGTATATGAACACCTACATACAGTGCTGTGTTGCGGTAGATGTGTCCAGTACTGTGTTCCCTTCCCGCTCCCGGATCAAAATCAAATCGGGCTGAGTGCCACTTAGCCATTCACAGGAAGCTTTGTATTTTCTGAATAAATATTAGGCAGAGAGGTGGGCGGATGACATCATGATCTCACATCAGGGAATCAGAGGAAGCTTTGTATTCATTCAGAAAATACAAAGCACCCTGTGAATAGCTGAGCAGTGCTCAGCCCGATTCGATTTTAATCCAGGTGTGGGGTGTGAACACAGTGCCAGACATAGCTAGCAGAACACAGGGCAGTATCATAGGCGTGCGCACAGGGTGTGCACACCCTAATCACCCTGTGCAGCCCAGATTCCCACTACTACCCTAGCTCCCTCCATCTTTCTCCCGCAGCGCCTCCAACTTCCATCCTCTCCTCTCCTGCCAGCTGTTGCTGAAGGGATGTTTTAGAATGATTGTGAGAGGGGGTCCGTAAATATATAATTTCCAGCCCCTTCTCTTTCAGAATAAACATTGTGATTAATTGGTAGTGTGTGTGAGCTTTGGGGTGAACAACCTAATGCAATAGGCTGTGCAAACCTATGCGCTTTATACTATATGTAGCTAAGGCTGTAGCTGGAACTGTAGCTGGAACTGTTAGTGACATTGTTTGGATCAGCTTGGTCCAAATTCATTTTTTAAAGTTCTCTAAAACATAGGGATCGTCTTTTTAATCAAACTTTCTGGGTGGCAGTAATGGTTTTGTAAAGAATTAGTTTTCTCCAATTTACTAGTTAACATGTCCTGGAACTTCAGAACTTCAAAACTAAGGACTTGAGATTCCTGGCTTCTTCCCATGATGTATCCTTGCCACGGACACATAGCAACTTCTGGTTTTAATACCTGTATATATCTATATATATATATATATATATATATATATAGATATATATATATATATATAGATATATATATAGATATATAGAGATATATATATATATATATATATATATATATATAGATAGATATATATAGATAGATATATATATATATATTTATTATTCAGCTAAAGTCAAGATGTCATTTAATATATGTCAGTTTAAAAAGAGGTTATGATCGTCTTTCTCCAAGTGTTATTTTTATTCAAGTTGGGTAGCACAGCACACGGGCACTAGCTCTATTTGCATGTGGCTCATATGCTGACACTGGCATGGAACCTCTGTTCTACACCTTTAGACCACCCTAGTATTTGCCTAACATACAGTATCATCACATAAAGCAGGCTGTGATGGGATTAGGAATGTCTCAATAATCTGATGAGCACTACAGACAAAAGATTTATACCTCCAGCTGCTAATTAAACCGCTTAGAGCTTCTCCATAAATAGATAAGCTTAGTGCCAAAAAAGTTTACATTTCCAAGTAAAACAAGATTTACCAGATCAGAATCATTTCATTATCATTCTGGAAACTAACAAAAAAAGGCCTTGTTGAAATTATTTGAAGAAAACGGAATTAATGATCTTAGATTAGGTTAGAAGGTAAGCTGCTGTAGAATACTAGATGTAGTGAAAGTCCCATAATTTAGTCAAAATGACGATTCCTTATCCATTTATGTATGAGTGAATATGGTAATAAATCTGAGCACTTCTGTCCGACAAAGAAGCAAAGGGCAGTTTGGAGTTTAAAAGGTGAAATCAATGTGCTTTCAATGTATAATATAGTTTAAAAAAAAAAACTCTCAACATTTGTACCCATTCTTGTTTTTCCTATTGTCCTATCAAAGTGTAAAAAAATTCTTGATCCCAAAATATTTCACGTTATTGACATTTTCTCATTGAGCAGATTGAAATCACATAATAAAGAAATGAAGAGGACTTGGCTTAAAGTAGTACTAAATGCAAAATCAAAATTATATGTTGACATATATGATGCAGTCTGTTACCAGCATTATCAAAAAAGTCTTGGTTGATCTGGTACCCCAAATAACAGTTTTTTTTACGTGTTGATCCTGCTCTTTCAACTTCCTATAACAGACAAAGATGGGTAGCAAAAGTGGAAGTTCGAGGATTGAGACAAACCACTTACCAATGACAATGGTCAGTCTTTACTCATTTATGTAAAACTTTTTCCCAAAAGGAAAACAAAACTTGCAGCTGTAGCAGCTTAAAAAGTAATAGCCAGAGTTTGTCTTTAATTTGTCAGTCACTATGGCTACTTTCACACTGAGACGTGTTACAGCGCTAAAAATATTGCCTGTAGAGAGCCTCTCCTGTTTCTCCAGTGTGAAAGCAGCATCTTTGCAGCACTGCAGGAGCGGTGTATACACCACTTCTAAAGTGCCTCTGCCCATTGGAATCAACGGGGCAGGGACGCTTTGCAGGCGGTTTTAACCCTTTTTTAGCCACTGATGATGTCATTGGTGCATGTGCTCTGATGGAACAACCACCCATGCAGTTTCTTCAGAGCCTGGCGCCATATCGAGCAGCTCCTGTGCGCATGCGTGGGGGTAACGTCACACAGCTCCAGCCAGTCACACAGCCAAGGTCTGCAAACCCAGAAGGAAGATGGATGAAGATGAATGCGGCCTTCATTTGCAGGTAAGTTTCACACAATGTGCTAGTATGCGAAGCCCACTAGCACATTATGGCTTTACTTTGAGGTCAAAATAAAAAAAATTAACCTTGCGGTTTAGTTCCTCCTTAATTTGTATGCAATCAGGCAGGCCCTTATACTACATAGCTAAGGCCCCTTTCACACCTGTGCGACTCGTCCTGCGACTTGGGACTGCAAAGTCGCATGACAAATAGCTCCCCATGATTTCCAATGATAACCATTCATATATGTGCGACTTCAAGTCATACCACTTCATAGTAGTCCCTGTACTACTTTGGTCTGACTTTCATGCAAGTTGAGGTCAAGTTTACACAGGCATTCCCTGAAATCACGGCAAAATCGCACAGTGTGAAGGGTCCTTAAAGGTAAATCTAAAGGAAATTGAATATGAAAATTGTACAATGAATGGCCAGCTTAAGACAGGAAGTGTGTTACTGGCCAGATTACCTGGTGAAAAAAAGGAAAAAAGCCTTAAAAAAGAAACGAATGCAGCCACCACATCTAAGAATTGGTGAGCTACAATATATTACATGTCTGTTTTAGAGTTTAATACAGCTTTAACAAGAGTAAAGTGTATTTAAACCTAAGAACAAAAATGTATCACATTGAAGCTTACCAATGATAAGAACACTTCCTGTTCTAAGTTTACAATGCTCTATGAAGAAAAGTTTTCACCCTAAAACAGGACTACCCCCCCCCCCCCTATCGTCTCCATAATATGAAATAATATAAGATTTTTTTTAGTTCTCACTGTGGGGGCAGCCGTAAAGCACACTGTAAGCAAAAAAAAAAAAAAAAACATGTCCGAAGGGTGTTGGCCCCAAACTTGTATTGCATACAAACTGCACACAATTGTCGCCCAAAAAACAAGACTGTAGTGACATACTACATGGTTTTTCAGCTCTTTAGTGCCACCCTTTGGGCTCCTTCTGCTAATTTTGTGTTAGTAGAAGTTTGGTGAGTGTTGATTCATGCTTTTCATTTTGCGCTTTTCATTTCGCACTTTTCAGTTGGTGCTTTTTATTTTGCGCTTTTCAGTTCATTTCTGAACGCCCGTTTGTCAACCAACCATGTTTCAGAATCGGAGGAGATAACGTGTTATTTATTATTGGCCTTGGAGTTATTGCTTTGACCCAAGTTAAGTCCAGGAACAGGAACAGGAGGAGGATGATTTCTTGGGCCAAAAAATTGTTGCTGTATTAATTGTGACCAATTATCTCATATGCCTTTGCTGCAGGAGCTCCAGGAGAATAATACTGATGATTTTAGGAATAATCTCCGGATGACGGAGCCTGCTTTCACCAACTCTTGGAATTGTTGACCCCCTGTATTAAGAAGCAGGACGCATGCATGAGGCTTTTATTTTTTTGGTAGAATAATGACTTGATTTGGTAGTTTTGAATGCATAGAATGCACTTTTTGGTTCAGTTCTATTGGCAGATAGCATGGTTTTCTTTTTTTAATGCACAATAAAAATATTGTGGAGAATAATACTTGGCTGTGTGTTTTACTTCAAATGACAGTTTGGGAGTAGGCAGTTACAATTTAAAAAATACAATGAAAAATGAACAAGGGACATCAACATAGTTGTATCTTTCATCTTAAAAACTACAGGATAATGGTGTTGTGGTAACCAACTTGCACCAAAAAAACAATAAGCATAATAATATTATTCTTGATATCACTAGAAAACAATGGCTTTGAAAATTTGTTTACCATAACTCTATCAGTATCACCAGCAAAGCAGCTTCATTATTATTCCATTAAATAAAGAAGACGAGAATGTGCGGTGCATTTCAAGATTTCATAATTTGCCGTGTCACAAATGTTAATTCTCCATTAGGAATGCTAGTTTAAAAGACCGACCGCTTCCAGCTCGTCCTTGCTTCTGAGCATGCATGTTTGTACTTTGGACTTTTGTCCGATGTTGTGTACACACGATCTGAAAATCCGACAACAGACATTTGCCCGCTGAAAATTTTAAAGCCTGCCATCCAACATTTGTCCACAGAAAGCTATCCAACATTTGTCCACAGAAAATCCGAGAATTGTTCGATGGAGCATACAAAGGGTCGGATTTTCCACCAACAGCCTGACATCACACAATTACTGCCGGAAAATACGATCGTGTGTATGAGGCTTAAGGCTTCATTTACACAGGACGTTTTACAACCTCTCCTGAACAATTTAACTTGACAGACAGTAATCCACATTTAAAACATTTGTTTTGCCGCGCTTAGTCGCATTTGTGTTTAGAAGCGTTTTTACAAAAAAAATCCCAAAATAGGCAAAAATGAAAAACACCTATAAATGAAACGTGGCTAAATGTAAGTTACTGCGTTTAGCCGTGTTTAGAAGTGTTTGGTGATTGAAATGCCTCTAAACTCAACATCTGAACCCATTTTTTTGCTTTCCAAAAAAGCCTCTAAACTCAACTGTCTAGAAACGAATATAAACGACCCTGTGTACATGTACTGATAGGATAACAGAGGAGAGTTCAGGAGCAGTTGAAAAAAATTCCCAACTGCTCCTAAACATCCACCAGCAGCAGTTTACCAGTTTACATGAGGACTTACTTATTCTTTCTATACATGGCTTTCATTGGCTTCTGCTGTTGTCAGTCAAATCCTGTGAGCAGAGAGCAGGGTGTGGAGCCGCACTGGGCTTGGGAATGCACCCGAACGTGTGCTCCCATGGCACACAAGCAGGAAAGGAGAAGCAGAGAGCACCGGAAGGGGACCCCAGAAGAATAGATAAGTGTACAGAGCATAGCAGGTAAGTATAACATGTTTTTTACTTTAGGTAAGAAAAAAATAACTATAGAAATACTTTAAATGAACCATGAACTACACCTTTTCATACACTGCTTATAATTATACAAGGAAAGCTTTGAGAATAGAATGTTAAAAATTGGAACCGCAACAGGCTATAAACCAGTAAAGTAAGGCACACATTTTACACTGCATGCAATTTCATAAAAGGAAAAAGAAGGTTGCTAAGCAATATCAAGTGACTTTATGACCTAAAAATTATCACTTGTTATCTTTTGTCTGGCTGCTGTGACGTGATGCATATGATATGCTTCTTCAGAAATACTTAATCCAACTTATATTACTTTTGCTTGTCCTGATAATTTTTTTTTTTTTCAGTTTTGAATGACGTTTTCCCTCAGTAAGTGAATCTTCATAATAGTCAGACCAAAGAAAACTGATATTCAAATGATATTTTATAATTGTTCAGTTTGGGAGATCCTTCACCTGGGTTCCCAACTCCACTCATCCCTCATAGCCGGTAAACAGGAGTTTTACTCTGTTTCATTTTTGTTTTGTTTAAATAAGTACAATGTATATAGCTTTGTATGTCTCTAAACAAAGCACTGTAGTAATCCATACACATACACAGCTACATCTACATGTGAAAATGTGTGCTGCATTTAGCCTTACACAAAAAAAGTAGGCTACGGTTGCATCAAGGGCTGCAAAGATCTACAGATTTGCATGTCTTTGGCCATAAGCGCATGTAAATGTACATAAACACATGCATGCATAAACACAAAAGTCATTAGGAGAACTGTGCACGTCTAAACCCAAGTACTTTAGGTGTGTATTTCATGCATGATCTTCAGCTAGCTCTGCCAGCAGGTAACTGCATTCGGCAAACATACTTTTTTTGTTCAATGGGCACATGAACATGCATTCTATCCAGAGAATGGCATAATTGTTATGTGGACACCAGTCCTGGATAATCTTTACGAGTTACAGCATACAAGTGGCCAAGATTTAGTTGATCTATTCTGGGCAGTACATTGCACTATGAATGTCCATATTGGTTTGCCAGGACACTGAAATATCAGGAAGGAGTTCCTGGATGAAAAAATTGCAAACATGTGCATGGGTATTAGCTAAGCTTTCCCTTCATGCCAATAAGACAGCACAAATGAAGTGAGTTTACTGTATGTTAAGTCAGTGCTGACATTTGGTGGTAGCCACCAGTCTGGACAGTAGAGAAAAGCATTGTAACAACTGGAGGAAAGATAACGTGAAGTTGACAACTGGAACTAGATTGTTGTTATGGGAAGAACCTCAAATTTTCCCATCGCCCTGTAATGTGTACACATCCATGTCACCCAAAAATATTTACTAGTGATCACTATTTAACACAATAAAAGGTTAAAGAAAAAAAGGTTAAAATTATAGGCTATATAGTTATAGTTATTGAACATCCAAATGGTGTGATATCTGAGCAGTCCACCCGATCATGTACTCTCATTTTTCAATTATATTACCATATATTGTGGGTTTACACAGAAGAAACACTTTGGGCATAACTAATGACAAATTGACCATGCTAGCCAATTAGATTTTATCTTTCATTGCCTATAAAACGAAACAAAGAATCTGTCTGGCCATTATAGTCATCTCACTTCTGTCACATCTGTTTCTCACTCTTTTATTAATAGCTCTCCGTGCTATGTAAATCAACTTAAAAGGATTTCAGAATGAGAAACAATGAATTTTGTGCTATGCCGTTCTTTCTCATTTTCAGTCATTCTTCCAGCTCTGAGGATCTATGAGGATTCACACCTATGCATTTTTAGTGCTTTTTGCATTTTGCAGATTTGCACTACAGCCCACCTAACATGGTTTCCTATGGAACATGTTCTGTAGTGCAAATCTGCAAAATGCAAAAAGCACTAAAAATGCATAGGTGTGAATTCAGCCTTAGCATGTGCCACCTTTAAGTTCTAAGAGTTAAGTTTGTTGTCTTGTTTAATGTCTTCAAGGTTAAATGGAGGCAGATAAGACCACTTAGGCCTGGTTCACACCTATGCATTTTTTAGTGTGTTTTAAGTCTTGCAGAAACACACTACAGTCCATTTAACATGGTTTCCTATGGATGAAGTTCACATCTGTGCATTTTATGGAAAGGGCCAGGGACTTTTTTCTGGTTTTTGATTCCACAGACTTCAATGGATCAAAAACGTGTATTGAAAAATGCAAAATGCACCTGCAATATGCAAATTGCAACCTTCATAGGTGTGAATCAGGCCTAATTCAGAAAAGGAAATCAGTTTATAAGAGGTGATGGGGAAATTCCAGCCAACACCCTACAGAGTATCACTTACTGTAATCGATCCTGCTTTTGTAAGAGATCCTTTAATAAGATGTCATGTAAGGAAGGCATTGAGGTTGTTATACAGTGAACCTTGCCAAATGGTTAAGATAAATATATAAAATAACACTGATGTGAAAAAATAACCTTTTCCAATTCCAGGATGGCATATAAAGACATAAAAACAAAAACACCAGAAAAAAATGAACATTACTTCAGTTTAACCTAAGTCCCATGTTGGAATTCTTTAACTTTATGGGATGTTTTCTGCAGATGGAACAGTTTTTTTGCTGGACTGTAATATACCAGTTTATGGGAAGCTATGGCACCTTGGGAACCTTAAACAGACTTGAAGTTTATTCTTTTATATAGAATTGGATACTTGTCTGAACCGTCAGACAACAGGTATACAAACAGACTAATCTGGAAAGGTAAAAGCCAATCAACAATACTACACAAGTCATGAAATTTTACTTTTTATTACCTATAACTGACACTGTGTTAAATAATACTTTTTCAAGTTTCACCCGGAATTTATTTTGTTAAACCTCACTTTTATTTAAACTCATTTCTATATTTGGCAAGGTTATCTTTGGTCTGAAAACTGTGACCACATACCTAAAACAGTGCAATCTAGCAGTGGTTAAGCAGTGAAGTGCAAATGTCCCCCAAGGGAATGGCCAATAATTGCAGTTTATGCAACCACAGCCTGGTTACCTATATAACTGGGAAATATGAATTATGCCTATGCAAAAGGCAACAACCTCTTTATACATGGAAAGATAATGACTTTTGAACCATAGACCATTTGATCCTATCCAGTGCCTACATGCCACACTCTGTAACCTGGTTTAAAAGTGCTGAATCTGTGTAATAAACCATTGCAGCCACAGCATGTATAAAGCCCTGTCTGGCTGTATTTTTAGCATTTGGGTGCGCAGCCAGAGATAGCGGTAAATCCATGGCTCAGCCACCCATGTAAAAGAGTCCTTAGGCCGCATACACACTTTGCATTTCCTAAATGTGTGATAAAGTGCACAGGAAACGCTGCAGTACGTTTTATAAATGCACTGCAAACTCACATAGCATTTGTGGTGCCATTAATTGTTAATGGCACCCCAAAAACACTTAGGAGACTTGTGTTTTGTCATGTGGCATACTTGCAAAGTTGCATGCCTCAAAAGAGCAACTATGGTGCATTTGTCAAACGAAGGGCAGTACATTCAAGTGAATGGGCTGTCCTATGTGAGAAAAACAGGCAAAAAAAAAATCATGCATTCCTGCTATGCAAAGAGTGAATGGGGCCTCAGGGGTGGCATATAGAAATGGCTGATCCAGAGAAGTCTTTCAGGTGGAGGGAGAGGTGTATTCACTGGCCCCTAGCTCCAGCATTGCAGTGGTAGCCAGGGTCTGCCTGCAGTCCAAGGCTGGCTCCTGGAACAATCTCCCTTTTCTGAAGCTTCAACCCCGCCTCCCCCACTCACATTCTTCTAACAGTAGAACTACAACACGCAACCATTTCAGGTTATATAACACACAGAGCACAGTGTGGAGGTCAGCAGAGCTCAGGACTTAGGGAGAAGCAGGCAGGGAACTTCTTATCTCCATCTTTCCTCCAAGAGGTAACATTGCCAATCACAGGGGGAGGGGAGGAGGAGTTTCAGGACCCAGCAGACAGTGCAAACAGTTTATGGCAAAGGCAGAGAGAGATTCTGCAGCTGTCCCTGCTGTTCCAAAATCAGGACACAGCTTGGGACAGCTTTCTAACTGACGGAACTGTGGGCAAGTATGTAGCATTAATCACCTGGGAGGAAGAAAGCCAGCAGCGGTGCAGGGGTTGAACACGAGTCACAAGGCAAAACAGCCGGCTCTCCTCTCCTGCAGGTGCCCAGCCCCCCTTTTGGACTAATGGGGCTTGGGACACACTTAAAGCACTTCCCCGTTTTCCGCAAGAGGTTCGGCACTTACCGGCTGTGGTGTCCTTTCCACCTGCTGTGTCTCCAGTGGGCAGCAGGGGAGGAGGTGTCCGCTCCTCGTGCTTCCTCCGCTTGGATGCATTGGCACAGGGAAAACCAGAAGTGACGTCGTAACTCGAGTGTCAATCAAAGCACCCAGCCGCAGTAATACATACTAAGGGTGCCAGGTGGAAGTTGTCCGGTGCGATGGACCGCACCAGAAGGCAAGTCAAAATCTTACAAATGGAGCGTCTCGTCTGCAATCTCGTTATTGCATAGACGTGGCGCTTCCCATAGTGCACTGTGTCCAGCGGCCAAACACAATGCACTTAAGGACCTTTTTTTTTTTAAATAGCCATTTTAACTGCTTCAGCCCCGGAAGATTTTACCCTTCCTGACCAGAGCACTTTTTGCGATTTGGCACTGCGTTGTTTTAACTAACAATTGCGCGCCTGTAGGACATGGCTCCCGAACAAAATTGAAATCCTATTTTTCCCACAAATAGAGCTTTCTTTTTGGTGGTATTTGATCACCCCTGCGGTTTTAATTTTTTGCGCTATAAGCAAAAAAAGAGCAACAATTTTGAAAAAAAAACACATTTTTTTTTACATTTTGCTATAATAAATATCCCCTAAAAATATATAAAAAAAAATATTTTTCCCTCAGTTTAGGCCAATACATATTCTTCTACATATTTTTGGTAAAAAAAAACACAATAATCGTTTATTGATTGGTTTGCGCACAAGTTATAGCGTTTACAAAATAGGAGATAGTTTTACTATATAATATTTTTTACTAGTAATGGCGATGATCAGCAATTTTGTGACTGCGACATTATGGAGGACACATCGGAACATTTTCGACATATTTTTGGGACCATTGTCATTTATACAGCAATCAGTGCTATACAAATGCATTGATTCCTGTGTAAATGACACTGGCAGTAAAGGGGTTAACCGCTAGGGAGCAGTGTAAGGGTTAAGTGTGTCCTTGGGAGTGACACGTCACTGATCTCTGCTCCTGATCACAGGGAGCAGAGATCAGTGACATGCGTTTTTTTCAAAATTGTCGCTCTTTTTTTGTTTATAGCGCAAAAAATAAAAACCGCAGGGGTGATCAAATACCACCAGTGCTCTGGTCAGGAAAGAGGTAAATTCTTCTGGGGCTGAAGTGGTTAAACTATAGAAAAGTATGTATTTGCTGCCTAAGTGTTTACCTCACTAAAAAAATACTTAGTAGAAGCATCCTTACATGTCTGAATCCAGCAATATTTTTCCCTTCTGTCCGATTGCATGGCTACTATTGGTATATTTTCTTTTCAATCATTTCAGTTGGATTGAGGTCAAGGTTTGCCTAGACATTTTATTACAACCAGGGTAATGGCTTTAAACTAAAAGTTAATAATTTTGGTTTAAATGTCTGTATATTTTAGGGTTAATGTCTTGGAAGGTCAACCTTCCAGTCTCGGGGCTCTTTCAGTCCTTGTCCAGAATTGCCTCATTTTCTTAATCCATTCATTTTGCCCTCAATTCTGACCAGTTTCTCAGACCCTGCCAATGAAAATAATCCCCATAACATGTTACTATAATCACCATGCCCATTGGGCATACAGTATTCAGGGTGGTGAACAGTGCTGTTTTCTGCAATTCATATGTCTCTATACACATTTTACCACTTGGATGTGTGGTTACACATACAGTATGCAATTAAGACATTCAAGTGCCATAGTTTAGAAAACCACATTTCCCCCCCTTTGACATTATAGACATCTTTTAGATTATTTAAGATTATTTTAGTTAAACATTTTAACAAACATGTACAAATGGGGTAAATGTTTATGTAAAGCACTGTAAGAAAACTGGGCCAGAACCTTTGATTTTCCCCTGATGATTATTCTCCAGAGGCAGCATAAATTTAAAAAGTAAAACTAAATATATTTGTGTATGATGCAACGTTTATTTTTGGAGTCTCAGTTTGATTCCCCACTAGATAAAACCTAATTTTGCCTAATAATGCCTGCTTCATCTCTTAATTTCTCTCAAACCAAAAGCCTTTTTTTAGTCATTACTCCCACTCAAACTATTATAAAGAAAAGCCTTAGTTATTTTTAAATAACGAACACTTTCCATTTTCAACATTGTTTAATATACCTAAAGTTGCAATTTACTCATAGTGCTAGAGAATTTCACCTTATAGGAGATGCTTGATTATAATTTTTTATGTTTTCCATGAACACTGAAATCAGAATGTTTTCCACACTGTTGTACTTATTTGTGTTCTTTTTAACATTCCATATACATTTCTTTTTTTTTTAAACAGATGTATATGTCTCCTTTATTTATTATCTTTCACACATGTCCCTATTACCCCAAGATTCCAAATTTCAACTTGCTACGCAAGCTTCCCCTGTCCCCGCACCACATGACAGGACTATGGCCTGGAGCAGCCTTTCTCAACCTTTTCAACACAGAGGAACCCTTGAAATAGTTCTCCGGTCTCGGGGAACCCCTGCTAAAAATTAGAAATCAACAACTCATGATACATTAGTGTGATGGTCAGTGAGAGGAATGGTCCTTACACTTGTGGTCATTGGGAAGAATTACCTCCTTACAGATAGCTAAAAAGATCATTGGTGTCAGTGGGAACTTATCTAAGAGGCAGAAATTGCTCAATGCTGAAGGAACCCCTAGCAACCTCTGGAGGAACCCTAGTTGAGAATCACTGGCCTGGAGATTGGGCAATGAGGCGCAGAGCAATGCGTTGCAGCAAGCTAATGGGAAGTGTCACATTTTACGCTGTATTTAAAGGTATTCAGTATTTTGGCATGGAAATACTTGTGGCTAATCTGGGCTATCGGAAAGCAGGGGAGGCAAAGTACTGGTTTACTTTTAAGCTGCTGATTACTAAACTATGGCAGGAAAAAAAATAAATAAATAAAAAATGACTTCTATATTGCTTTAGTAATTCCTACAACGCTTATCTTGCTTCACATGAAATAGATCTGCATTAAAAGGAAATATAACACTTTTTCCAGTAAGCAAATATTTTGAGTTATCAGTGAAGTATTTTGTAAACACAATTTCTGATGTGAATTTCAGATTTTCTACTTGCTCTCCCATATTAATAATGTTATTTACATCCTTCCAATGTATGTTTACAATAGGTGATTTCTGTACATGCATCTAAAGAACACTATACATCCCTTTTACATACATATGTAGTCTGGTGCTTTGCTAAGAAAGGATAGTGACAGAAACACTGGCTGCAGCTGCACTCTATAGCTGCTGCACTGTGGTGCTGAACTTGGTGACAGCTACATTAGAGCAAGTGGAGGGAGCTGCTGAGCAGGAAGAGTTCAATAGTCAGGCAGCCCTGCCTTATGAGAACACAGCAAACAGCAGTAGACTGAACCCTGTGTGTGACTGTATGCTGAGCTGCAATATCGCTGCGACTAGTGAGCTGCTGCTGTGGGGATTTATTATATGATGCTGGAGAGAGACAGCCCTTTAGGAATTGACCATGCAGCCATCTAATAGCCTTATTGCTGCCTGTGGGTTTGACTGAGACTATTCTCATGTGCAACAATGGTACAACTGTGCAATTGGGTCTCAACACTAGCCTGGGTGAAGAGTTAGGACTAAAGACTGCCCCTTTACAGCTGCTACACAGAGACCTTTACCTATTGCTTATGCTAGGAGACGCCTCTGAGGGACTATTGTACCATATCCTAGACATTCTCCTAGAGTACACTCTAGACTAGTTACAGTATTATTATTAACATTGACACTAATGTTTATATGCACTGTTTATTGATGACTTTGCTGATTCATGAGAAGTGTTAATTTCGTAGACGAAAATATGTTTGTGGATGAAATAAACACTATTTTAGTCGCATAAAATACGACTAAAGCTAAAACAATTCAGAAGACTAAAATACAACTAAAAATAAATTAAAATTTCATGACAAAATTAACACTGCCCTACCACATAAGAATAAGTAGGGGACATCTACTATGCTGCTGAAAAAAGAAAAAGGCTTAATTTAATGTACTGGAGATTTTAGTCAACTAAAATATGACTAAAACTAAATTAATTCAGATGACTAAAATACAACTAAAATGAAAATAGCATTATAGTCAAAAGACTAATGCTGAATCGAAATTTGACATCAAAATTAACACTGTTAATCCCAGTCTAGTGGTATAGAAGCTTCTACACTACCTTGGTATAGTGATTATACTGTCTAACAGAATGTGGGGTTGATTTACTAAAACTGGTGCACTTAGAATCCGATGCAGCTGTGCATGGTAGCCACTCAGCTTCTAAGTTTAGTTTGTTCAATTAAGCTTTTAATATAAAACATGGAAGCCGTTTCTATGAAGAGCTGCACCAGATGTTGCACGTTCCAGTTTCAGCAAATAACCCCCTGTGTCTGAGCCTACCTTTTGTGTGTTCATTTATCACTAAATAGTCTTTTGTCTATTTCCTGGTGCTAATTCACAACCAAGTTAAAGTTATCTACACTTGTGTTCCTATAAGATCCCTTTCACACTGGGGCTGCGGCAGGGCTAAAGTGCCACTCCTTTTAGCTGTGTTTTACCGCTGTTTAATTGGTGCTTTTTGTCCGCTATCGGGGAGCTTTTAACGCTTTCGAATCACTGTTTTGGCGCTTTGGAATCGCTGCCTTTTCATTTCAATGGGCAGGGCGTTTTGGTAGCGCTAAATACAGCGCTCCCAAACCACCCCAAAGCTGCTGCTTGCAGGAATTTTCAAATCTCCCGCAAGCGCACTGCCCCAGTGTGAAAAGACACACTGAAATGAAAGGGAGGCGGTTTTTAGGCACTATGTAGAGGCTATTTCTAGCACTAAAACACCTGAAAACTGCCTCAGTGTCAAAGAGGTCTAAGTGCTTACAGTAACTTTCACACAACCAGGTGTGTCAGAGGTGCTCAGGTTGTTCTTGGAGTTGAGATGCAGAACAGAGAACTCAAATTACCAAGTGGCTCCTTCAGGGGTAGTGCTACACATAGGGGCTGATTTAGAAAACAATTACATACAAGTGTAGGAGAGGGCAGATAATGATCTCTTTAATTTCCATTTTCTATGTATGGGAGCAGCACATATCGCTGCATAGGAGACAACACTGCTTCTGGAAGTTAAACAGCTGCAATGGTAAACACTGGTTGGGAGATTGTGCCAGGTAACAGGCATCCTCAAGTTTACTTTAAACTTACTTATTTATTTACTTCTATCTTATTTAAGACAAAAGACAAAAATAATAACTAAGACTTGGAGTTTTAACAATACCTTGAACCCAAAAAGTTATAGCATTATCTTCTCACTGAACCTGAGGAAAAACTGTACATTGTAATGAGAAATCTTGGCAAACTATTGAAAATTCTATATACAAATTTATCTCAGGACATAGAATGAGAAAGGAGACTTTTTGGGAGTTCTGCCAAAGGGTGCACATTTCTTATAGTAAAGAGAGATGTGAGATGAGGTCAATAGTTACGCTGTAAACAGCTCCTAAAATCTACTGCACAGTGCCATAAAAGCTCCCTCTGCTATATGTATAACTACCTAGAAAATGGACCAATCACTGTTTCCTTCCCCAGTGAACTATGTGCTAAGCTTCCCATAAACTGAAAATGTAGGTTGTTAAAAGAAAAAAGAGGTTTTAAATCATGTATTTTAACAATAAAAAATGTTGGTTGTTGAAGGTTTTACAATATATTTTGGATTTGTCCTAAATTTGATGACAGGTGGAAAATATTAAAGATCATTAGTCGTTGATATTTTAATAATATTGTTTATTGTAACATTTTTGGGCACTTGCATAGCAGTATTGATTGTGTGAACTGTGGCCAGTGGTGCATGTACATGATGCATATAGAGGGGAGTGATGTAGGAGAGCAGCAATCCCTAAAGACATAGTATAGACGAAACACTTTGACAGGGCTACATCTGTGATGTCACTTCCTGTCTTCAGAGCGCATGGCCATCTTGGAACAGGCCAGTAATGCGATTTACATATACAAGGCACACATGCTTATTATATATTGAATGCGCACCTGTTTTTGATGCTCTGGCTTATACAAGGAAAAAAAAGCTGGCTTTAAGAAATTAGATTGGAGGACAGAGGGCACAGGAGGATACTTTAAAGAGCAACCACAGTAACAGAAAAAAGTGCTTTGAGACCTTATGATTTAGGGGTTTACAGGTTATCTGGTGAGTTCGTTTTTCACAAGATGTATGTGGATTACTTATAACTAGATCTTATCACTGGAGTCTTGCTCAAGCACGCTGAACTGTGAATTACGGTAAAATCAGCCCTGAAAATTTGAATGTTTACACATAATAATAACTAGACACTATATTGTGCGTACTTTATTAAAGAGCACTTCATTGGAATGTGCCTTTTTATGTAATTGTAAATCAGCACATGAATGTTCATTATTGCAAAGCACATATTTTAAAAAGATTAGGAAGAGAATTTGTTTATTTTTTATTGGGATTAGCACAATACAATTCGCAATACAAAAGACTTTTTGTTCATTTTACTATGTTGAATCCACTTACTACTGACTGACTCACTACCTCTGCTGGAAGTCTATTCCAAGCACCAACTATTCTTTTGGTAAAATAATACTTTTCAAGATTAGTGTTAAACTTTCCACCTGCTAGTTTGAGGTCCCTGTGTTCTTGATCTTGACTTCATATTACCCTTTAGATGTTTCTGAGGAGAAGATGTCATAGCTGACTGCAAGCATTTCTCTGCTAGCTCAGAACAATGGAGAAGCCCAGCTCCTAAACCTTTAACTTTTTGTTAAGACAGACAATGTTTAAATCTATTACAACTAACAGACCTTTGAGCCCTCTTATGAGGATATAACACTAAACTCCACTCAATGACCGGGATCTCCCCCTTGACACTGATGGCACTATCCCTATGGTATTTTTAAACAAACCACCTACTCTCTGTCCACAGATCCTAGCCCGCTGTCCCAACTATTCGACAACCCAACACACCCTACCCTTACCACTTAGGGACAAAGTGGTTCCTACACGAGAACACAGTGGCCCACCGCACAACAGTTCCTTCACACCACCACAGGCCAATTTCAATTGCAACAGGACCCACAATCCCCCACCTCGACTGACTGCTAATCCATGCTGTCCCTGTCGCAATTTAGTAAAACTCTACATCTTTCTGGAGAGATCCGCAGACCACTCACAGCTTTTGAGGACATGTGTAATCTCTCTCAGATCCCCAAACACCCCCTCTCTAATTCACAAAGAAATACAGTCCCATACCTATATCACATTTCCTAACTTCACACAACGGTGGTCCAGGGACCTGGGCATGGAAATACCCCCGGAACAATGGCACCCCTCATTCGCACTCGCACACAAATCCTCAATTTCCGGGTTTATGCAAGAGAAGAATAACAAGCTCTTATCTCAGTGGTACAGGGATCTTGTCACGGTACACAAAATGTATCCCAATACTTCGGACGTCTGCTGGCACTGTCACAGAGGAAAAGGCTCCTACCTCCATGTGTGTTGGGAATGCGACCGAGTTTGCCCTTTCTGGAACCAGGTTTGGAAGTGGAAGTAAACCCTCCGATCATTTTCGGCCAAAGAAGCTGCCACCTTGGCCTCTGTTTAATCTGCAACTGCCATGATGCTGAACATGTGATCCGTTATGACACCAGCCATTGGATGGCTTGACAGTTTGGTTGAGAGCACAATGTCTTGATCTCCTTATATTAAAAGTTCATTAACACACAACCTTAATACCCCTTTTTCTATGGAAGAAGCCAGAGCTGATTACATGGATACCATTACAAGATTCAAACAAACATGGATATCCTTATGCTCGTCGATCTACAAAGCTCTAATTGGCTTATGAGCACAACATCACTATATTGGATGACTGGTGTCTAGAATTGCCTTCTTAATAAGATATGGATGGACCAGTAGCAAGACCTCCACAGCTTCTCATTTTTTGGGAGCGTATACCCTCACTTTTTTCCTATATTTCCTTGTCCCATCTTCACTACTTGCTATTTCTAAATGCTCTCTTCAAAATTATACCTCACTTCTTTTCTTCTACAGCTTTTAGTGTACCTCTTTCTTGTCGGTTTTCCTTGATGATTTAGTAGGTACATGGTTAGGACCTAAAGTGGTTGTAAACCTCAGTCAAGGAATCTAAATAAAGCACATATATCTTACGTGTCTACTTATCTCTCTCCAAAGCTCTAAGTGTTGTTTCTCTCTGGTGCTTTGTTCCTCTGTTATAAGTATCAGTCACTTCTGAGAAGTTTTCCCGACACATGATATAAATTTGTATGGGGGGGGAAGAGAGGGCTCAGGACAGAGTTGTCTATTCATAACAGTTCTTCTGCTGTGTGGAGGGGGGGTGTGCCTTTTCGTTCAACCAGCTCTCACACACTAACTGCAGGCTCTCCGCCCCCTCCTCTATGTTCGTGACAGATGAAGATATTTGCATGATTTGCCCTTTTGAAGGGGTGTAGAGATGAGAAGACTGCAGATAAACAAGACCTATGTAGGAGGATTTGTTTCAACTCTGTGTATCTGAGACTGTTCACTTTGCTGGGTATATTTGAGGGTTAACAACCACTTTAATCAACACAGTAGGCCTAGGAATAGATGTCATGTTTAGAAATTAAGCTGTTTCCTCCTCAATTATATAAACTGTTACACCAAATTTTGGGGTGCATAATATATATTTTTTCTTCCTGTGTAAGTCTACAATAATAATTATATCGAACACAATATTCTCCAGTGTACCTTTAATATTATTACATCACTAAGTATTGCCAATACATTCTCTTCCTATTTCTCTCTCTGTATGTAATAACACAACAAAAGTTGATTATAGTTTGAGAAAAAAAAAGTTACAGTTTATCTAACACATCGTAAAAGTTATCTGTGATGAAAATGTGTAGAATGATCATCGCTCCCCAACAGGTCAACCTATATTACAGTCTTAGGAACTTATTATATCTGTATGTGTATGAGTGTTTCCATTTATATCCGTGATTTACTTCCCTAATATATGTAGCACTGTAAAACAATTACATTGTTCTAAACTGTATACTGTACTCCACATATATCTATTGTTGCCTCTATAAAACAACAGATGTCAAAAACAACTAATGCTCTTCTATAAAGAAAACCTCTAGGCTGTATTTTATTTTATTATGCTGGTGTCCATCTTTCTGCTGCAGTACCGCTATGGTCTGTTGTGCACCTTCTTGTTTTGGAAAAATGTCGGCCTGCCAAGAATACTTATCGACGCACATTATTATAACAGTAAATTGCTGAAGTAAACATTTTGTCTGCAGGTAATGTTCAACTTTTTTTTTTTTTTTATATATATTTCTGGTGAGATGAGAACAGCAATTTACAATTCTAAAAGTAGGTCACTGAAGATGCACACATATTTCTAAAACTGCAAACAAGGAGAATGCAAAGCCGATCCTAAATTTATCATAGTTGTTAATCCAATGGCAAATACGACTAGCTGAAGCTCATTCATTAAAGTGGCCTCATTACCCAAAAAAGTTGCATCTTTAAACCATCTGTACTTTCTTCTTTTCAAATATATTTACTGTATAGTGGAATCTTCTTTTCTGTCCCACTTTTAGAGGGAAACAATTTACACCATTTAAAAATAGTGGTGGCTAAAGGCAGTGCTTGTTAAATTAAAAGGCAAAAATTGCATTTGCCCTGTGATCATGAAGATTGGACGCCCTTCACATCTAAAGCCAAAGCCAGTTTTTCTGATTTGTAGAGAAATAGCTACAAACCCTGACAGTTTTTTTTCTTGTCCATCTCTCCATCATTGAGAAGAAATTCCATTATTTCCTGTCTCAAAACACAACCGGAAGTGAGAGTAATGATGAAAATTCCCTCTTAGAAAGTTGTGAACAAAACAAATGCCATCCATTAGAAGTGCTCCCCCATTTTCTTGACCCAGTGAAAAATTTACATTTTAGATGTTCCCTCACTTTCATTTCAAGTGACAGTGGTCACAAGAACAAATGGAGAGTATGGCTACCCAAACTACACCCCGTTCTCTGACAATCCAATTGCTGGAAGGATCCATAAAAACATTCTCTGGCTGGGATGTGAACTAGAAATTCTTTCCAAAGATAAAGAAGGGGTAAATGACTAGTGGTTTCTCATTTTAAGATGCCAGGTAGAGAACAATACATTAATTGGTAATTGGTCAAGTATAACAGTACAAATAGAAAACAGTTTAGAAAAATAAATGCCGCTTTCTCCCATTTAAAAAGTGTTTAAACCCAAAAACAAAAATGTAACAAGTGCTTATCTATGGTGGTTGCATTGGTTTTCTTTAGGCTTATCTTCCTTTATTTTCACCTGGTAAACCTACAACAACCAACCACATTCAAACCTACTTTAAGAGCTGAATGTGATTGGTTATGCAAGACTACTGGTCCTGTGCGGTGATCTGTGAAAATATGTCTGCAGTGGATTTTACAGAACATATTCAGGTAAACTGAATGAACTTTCTGAATTTATATAAGTGAACAACCAACGAGAAACAGAGTTCTCAAGAGTTGTTGCCAACATCCCAGCATTCATTTTAGAAAAAATCCCTAAATAAAGGGATAACAGTACCCCCCCCCCCCATGGGACTTTTAAAGTGAACACAATCTATTTATTTATCATAAAAATATATTTATTCAAAAGAGTTTTTTTTTAAGAAAACAGCATATACCGTATATACTCGAGTATAAGCCGAGATTTTCAGCCTCTTTTTTGAGGCTGAAAGTGCCCCCCTCGGCTTATACTCGAGTCATCGCTGTCTGCCCGCTCGATCAGCGTGTCGAGCAGACAGACAGCGGCCATTCTATAATTCAAAAGCCGCGCCTCCGGCTCCGCCTTCGCCTGTGATAGGCGGAACACTGAATTTCCCAGCAGCCTGTGTTCCGCCTATCACGGACGTCGTATCATCCTCGTACTACGGACGAGGATGATACGATGTCCGTGATAGGCGGAACACAGGCTGCTGGGAAATTCAGTGTTCCGCCTATCACAGGCGAAGGCGGCGGCGCAGCTTTTGAATTTTACAATGGCCGCCGAGGCGCCGACGAAGAGGGCACGGGACGGAGGCAAGGCAAGGCACGGCACGGGACGGGACGGGACGGAGGCAAGGCACGGCGGCAAGGCACGGCACGGGACGGAGGCAAGGAGGCACGGGACGGAGGCTCGGGACAAAGGCTCGGGACACAGGTAGGCTGGACACACACACACACACACACACACACACACACACACACACACGGATGGAGACACACACACACAGGGATGGATGGATGGATGGAGACACACACACACAGGGATGGATGGATGGATGGATGGAGACACACACACACAGGGATGGATGGATGGATGGATGGAGACACACACACACAGGGATGGATGGATGGATGGACACACACACACACAGGGATGGATGGATGGACACACAGGGATGGACGGACACACAGGGATGGACGGACACACAGGGATGGACGGACACACACACAGGGATGGACAGGCATGTCTCACCCTCGGCTTATACACGAGTCAATAAGTTTGCCAGTTTTTTTGGGGGTAAATTGGGGGCCTCGGCTTATATTCGGGTCGGCCTATACTCGAGTATATACGGTACATAGACATTAAAAGTCCATACAAAGTGTCAGTGCATGGATACATAAATGTACAATCTTTTAGCAGTATAGATTATATAATTATATACATATACTCCAGAAGCCTGACATGCTTTAGGAAGAAATTCCCTTCTTCAGAGGCATATTTGTAGGAGAACAGATATAACTAAAATCACTGTTGATTATGTACAAAACATTATACAATTTGTTTTCCCTCAGAACTTTTTTGTGGGAGCATTTTAATTTTCTGCCAGGATTACCAACCTAGCGATGGGTCACTGTTAAAAACACAAACCAGGCCGTGCCAAGGAACCAAAGGTGGCAATCATCACATGAGAACAAAAGTCTCAAACTTTGGCTAAAACAATGCTAAAAGCAGCGTCCATCGGGCAACAATTTGGCACAGCAATAGTAACTCATTAACTGATTTCACCTGTTACCTGGGATTGTTTTTTGAAAAAACCTTTCCGAAATTAAACATAAAAGCTGACATTGTTGATGTCTAATTCGGAAAAATGTAACTGCCCGATTGTCATACTGATTGAATCATTTCAGTCACTGGCCATGACTTTTTTCTGACTTTCCCAATAAACATACTTGTTCCAAGTAAGTGAATCAAAAAGCATAGAAGCCGGAGCGTAGCCATAGATGGATGGAAACTTGGCTGGTTCAGCAGAGATCGGCCATATTTCAACCCATGCGTGACCACTCCTGCTTTACAGAAGTCAATCTAATGATCAACCTTTGGAAAATTATTCTTGATCAGCAGCAGAAGCCAGTAGTGGATGGGGGAATCCACTCTGTCCAGCCTTAGAAAAGGGTTAAAGTAGTTGTAAAGCCAGGAGGTTTTTTTTTTTATCTTAATGATTTCTATGCTAAGAAAAAAACCTTCTGTGTGTAGCAGCCTCCCCAGCACCCCCCTAATTACTTTCTTGAGACCCATCTCTATCCACAAATGTCTAAGCCGGCCGGAACTCTCCTCCTGATTGGCTGAGACACAGCAGCAGCGCCATTGGCTCCTGTCAAAGTCCATCATCCAATCAGGGGAGAGAGGGGGTGTGGTCAGATCGAGGCTCCGTGCCTGAATGGACACAAGAAGATGTGACTCGGCTCCGGTGCCCCCAAAGGAAGCTGCTGACTGTGGAGGCACTTGATAGGAGGGGCCAGGAGCAGCAAAGTGGAAGAGGAGGATTCGGGCTACTCTGTGCAAAACCTTATTGGTTCAACCTTCTCCCCTTTGGCCCGTTTTTCCCGTCTTTGGGACGGTCGCCAAAATAAGAGAAAATGCCTTTTATGGCACAAAAAATAAGCATGTGAGTATTCAAGTATTGGGATTTAAATGTATTATGCTATGTTTATAAGTGTATTTTTCGAAATATTTATTGCTTGTTGTGTGTTCACAGATAGTGGCTTCCCTGCAGAAGAAACTATTAATACATACTTTTTGAAACGCGTAGGAAAATAGCCGCTTGCTCTGTTGCATAAAGTTTACGCATGTGGTATTATTTTATGCTATATACATATGTCAGCACAATATTGTTATTTTATGGATTTCTTTGTTATTGTAACTTTTTTTGATATCTGTAATAAAATTTATATTTTTTTATATACATCTAGTATAATTTTTTCTATATTGCTTTAAAAATCCCAAATAAATTTGAGGTGTCAATCAATTGTATTTACTCTGTGCAAAACCAATTGCACAGAGGAGGTAAGTATATATATATTTTTTTTTAAATGAGCCTTTACAATCACTTTAACTTTAAGTAATTATTTGTAGAATGAGTGTTCAAAACATATAACTATATAAACAATACCTGAATATGGTTTTCAAAACAAACAAGCATGTTTTTAAAATATACAACAAAACTGCTCTCAAATAGCTTGCTATCTTATAGGTATATAATTCATTAATCGGGGTCTAGTATGACAAAAAGCAGCAAAGATACTTGGTTAGGCAAATAGGAAGTCATTAAACTCGTTTATCATTAAGGCTGGGTTCACACTTGTGCAATCACAGACATTGCATCTGATTCGCACTGCATTGCTGTGCAGATCAAATGCGATGCAAATGTATGCCTGAAAATGCATTCGCACCAAATTGGTGCGGGACCCTTTTTTTGGTCTGCACTGGAATCGTATTGCATGGGTGTTCACACCTATATGATCTGATTCCTGAACCAAACTGGGGGTGTCATTAACTTTTCATTGACCCCCGCAGCGGTTTGCAGATGTCAGTGTGAACTGCTGGCACGTGACATGCGATACGGGAACCCACATTGGAATCGCGCTGGTTCCCGTATCTCATGTGAAACGGGACTAAAAAACATTTTTCTCCTAAAGATCCTGTGAGAATACTTAAAAAAGAAAACAGATGACTGTAATGTTGTACATCACATGCAAAAGACTAGGCGCATGAAGTCTTGCGCTCCTTTATATGCATGCATGTTATGGCATCAATTTTAAAAATGGCAGCGTGGCAGCAAGGACACAGGCTGCCCAGCGGCAGCCTGTCGAAGGAAAAATTAGAGTGAAAAGCAGCATGCTCAAGTGTACCTGATTACGTATACTGCATTCGATGATTTATCTTTTCTTTGAAGCAAAATTAAATGCTCTCCTCTAAGTAAGCTTTAGATGTTACCTTTGATCTGCTTTTATTTTTGCTGTACATAATTTCTAAGTAGTATATTTACTTTTTTTATCCAGTCTGTTTTTTAAAGGTCACATGACTGCACAGCTCCAAGTCTAGAGCGGCTGCTGCAAGAGCCACGACAGTGAGGAATTCCTAAAGCAGTAATGTTATCCCATCGGGACCAAGGTGTTATTGAGGTCTCCTCCCACCAGCCACAGAAGAACATGGAGCTGTGATGTCATGTGATCGATAGGAAATCAAAATTAAAAAGTGTATTTATACTTATTATTAGAAACAATGTGCAACATTAGTAAGGCCATTGTAAAGGCAACATAAAGCTTTCTTAGTAGAGAGTCTTTCCTTCTTCGTAAACCCACTCACCCCTGCAAAATTCATGTACAAAAACTGACCTTTTTCCGTACATCACATTCATACTAGAGATTGAGGGACATAACTTTAAGTCAATAATGCTTTCTGCACAGCAAAGTGCTGTGAATCTATAAACAGAACAGACCAAAATTAAAATTTTAATAGTTTATACAATATTTTAGCTGCATTTATCTGTTTGGCTAAACTTACACATTGATGGCTGTTGATCGGTTGGACTTTTCCCTGGACATGTTCTATGTAGCAAAATTAAGATTCAGGTATGCTAGGCTGTAGTCATTCCTGCAATTGTTAAAAAATTGCTTTTGGATATATTAAGGCTGATTTTAAGACAAAAAGGCTGTTCACATTGGAACGGAATTTTCTTAGTAAATGAGGTGAAGCTCTGCTGAATTCCATCATCCACTTGTGCAAGCAAAAATACTGTTTTTAATTTTCTACCAGGTGGTTTGGTATTCTTTGCTAAGTGAAGTTTCACCACATTCACTAAGCTAAGGGAAAAATTCCCTTGCAAAGTGAACAGCCCACTTTCTTTTAGTAAATCCATCCCAGTATGTCTATTTTACCATGGTGCTTGGCCCAGTAAACAAAGGGGTTGATTTACTAAAGGTAAAGACTGTTCACTTCGCAATGGATTTTCAATTAGCAGGGTCATTTTCTCTTAGATTAATGAATGTAGTGAAAATTCACTTTGCAAAGAATATCCAATCATATCAGGGAGAATGAATGAAAAAACATTTTTTTTTTTTTGCTCACACATCATAGGGCACTAAATAAAGCGAACACCAACACACATGATTAGATGTTAAAAGTCAAGAGCGCTTCACCTCATTCACTAAGCTAAGGGGAAATTCCCTTGCAAAGTGAACAGCCTATTTTCTTTAGTAAATCAGCTCAAGTATGTTTTGCCGACCACACTAGTTGTTGGCCTAGTTTTTTTCTTCTATTCAGGTGTTTGGTTGTTCCTCTATTTTCTAATTGAGACCTATGGCTCATTCTGGTATCACTTTCTTCTCCTATGTGATATTTATCTGTCTTGGTCTGGAGCACTAGGTTGATCCTCAGTGCCCACCCTTTGGTCATGGTAATTTTAAAATTGCTTGGCACATTTTTATCTAGCCTTATTTCAGGTGGCAATTCCTTCACTTACCTTTCAGTATGACCTACACCGTGTTAAGTCTCTTAGTGCCTTTTGACCACCTTGCGTCCCAACTGTTTAAGAATTTCTACAACTCCTGTATCCCTCAATAGATGATAAAGAAAAAACATCTTTCCCGTGAAGCCCATTGAGGGACAAATGTCCTACCCCTGGCCTTATGCACTGCTTGCTACAACACTGAGGCATGACAGTTAGAGGCGGGGCTTTATGGCCTAATGTTTTTTTTTGGTATCCCAATTTTGTAAAGGTGGCTGTGTCTCTCAATGGACTTCAAGAAAAAAGTTTCATGGCAAGCACAAAAATTTAAAGTTGATCATAAATGATATTATTATTATTATTCAGAATTTATATAGCGCCAACGGTTTGCGCAGCGCTTTACAATATGAGGGCAGACAGTACATTTACAATACAAATCAATACAGGAGGGATCAGAGGGCCCTGCTTGTTAGAGCTTACAATCTAGAAGGGAGGTATAATCTGCTTGTACAATTTCCTTGAAATCTACCATTAACTACGTAGTAAAAAAAGCCTAGTTGAAATTATACAAATGTAATGGATTGATTAGATATGTCTTAATTATGGCTGAAACAACGAATCGATTAATTGACAACTAATCGATTATGAAATGAATCGATTAATATTTTCATAATCGATTAATCGGCCAGTAACAAAATTGGGGTAAAGTTAATGAGTCTGATGATTACCAGATTGACCCTTTAATAGTATATCTCTCCTCTAATAGTATATACAGTATATGTCCTCTAATAGTATATACAGTATATGTCCTATAATAGTATATATAGTATATACAGTATATCCCCTCTAATAGTATATACAGTATATCTCTCCTCTAATAGTATATACAGTATATAGCCTATAATAGTATATACAGTACATCTCTTCTAATATATACAGTATATCTCTCTAATAGTTAGTACAGTATATCTCTCTAATAGTATATACAGTATATCCCCTCTAATAGTATATACATTATAGCTCTCCTCTAATAGTATATAGCCTATAATAGTATATACAATATATCCCCTCTAATAGTATATACAGTATATATCCCCTCTAATATATACAGTATATCTCTTCTGTCTGTTATTCTCAGAGTGGATTAGATATTTTGCTCCCTAACCATATAGTTGGTTATTTATATTTACCACTGCATATAGAGATATTTAAGAATAAATTGCCATTTTTAAAACTTTACATATTAACCAAATTAGACACCACACTTTTATTTTTAAGGTTATTAACCGATTAATCAATCAATCGAAACAATAATTGGCCAACTAATCCATTATGAAAATAATCGTTAGTTGCAGCCCTAGTCTTAATATTGCATAGTTTTGGTAAATATGTACAGAGATTGTACAATATGGTTGTATAGTGAGGGCCGGCTTTATTTTTGCAATTGTTTAGATAAGAGATTTACTTCTGCTTTCCCAGGAATGCCTGCCAGTAATGGCCATAATAAAGAAGCTCAGTTCACTTTTTTTGTATTACAAAGAAAGACGCAGGATAGAGGCAAATTTTCATAAGCACGGGAAGTGAGACTCCAGAGCTAAGGAAGCACAGCCAAGAACTACAGCAGTAGTGAGCAGATCTCACACCCAAACAAAAGAACCCTGTGGGTTTAGAACTCACCCTACCATACCCAGTTTGTCAAAATTTTAATTATTTACCACTGACATTTAAAAAGGTCTGGTAGCCTGAGGCCCAAACTATAACATCGTACAAGCAGAACTCTTTTCAGAAAACTTGTTCAAGTGGTGCTACAAATGTTGTTCCTTTTTTAGATCTATTTTATAGATAATGTGCTTTTACGTTCCTGAATTTAATCCAGTTAAAACTTAGTATCTCTAAACCTGAACCTTAAAATTCTTAAAGCTGATATCAGGGCTAAACAAATATTGTCTAAATAAGAGCCATGTGTATTACTACTTGAATCTTTGTGTATTTTTCAGAACTTTGTAGTAATCCAGTATGAATCAACCTCTGCTTCTGTGCAGGTCCTACCTGCTATAAAGACTGGCCAGTGCTCCTCTTTTACCTTGTGTACAGTATATAATCTGGTACCTTTCTCCTGTAGTTTTCTGTGGGCAACCAGTAGAAGGATCTGCCGAGTCCTACACACACCTCTTCTGTCTACATAGGCTGTGCAGAACAGTTATAATGACACAGCTGCTTGTACAAGGTAATATCTGGGTTTGAAAAGGCAAGTGAATTTACTCTATATACTGTGTAGGTATTAAGAAATATATAAACATCTACCCTCTTTATGGTTCTCTTGTGACTATTTCCTTTCCCCTTCTACAGCCTTAAGTCAGAGACCCACAGGTACTTTGTTTTTGCCACATGAAGTGAATGTTTTTCTGCTGTATAACTTAGGCTTGTTATGGAATACCAGTACAATGTATCGATTGAGATGTATATGCAAATCCATATGATACTCAGGTGAAATTTATGAGTGGTCATATTGTCTAACCTACAAAGTTGTATGTCTTGTACACAGATGCGTTGTGGCTTTTTTTTTTTATTGTACCTGAACATTTGCTTAGTAAAGTTTTATTGTAACAAAAAAATATATATATATAAACAAAAGTTTTTGTGCCCACTGGGTGCCTTATGTGTTGACACAAAAGGTAAAAGGCGTGTGCCGAGTTCTCCGCCTGGAAAACACACCGGTTTTAAAATGCATTTTTCTGAGACAGCATTTTGTACAGTGCACTGTACAGTAGTACCTTGGATTACGAGCATAATTCGTTTCAGAAAAATGCTTGAAATCCAAGGCACCCATATATCAAAGTGAGTTTCCCCGTAGGAATCAATGGAAACTCAGATAATTTGTTCCAGTGTCACTGCTAGTGTATGCAGTACCACATGTGGCCAGAGGTGGGTGAGCGCAGGGGACACTCGGAAATGCTCGGAGACACTCGGAAACTTGGAAGTGTTTCCAGGTGTTTCCAAGCGTCTCCGGCGCCCCCGCACCTATGGCCACATGCGGTACTGCACACCCCAGAGGCTTGAATCCTGCTTGTCTTGCGAGACAATGCTCGCGAATCGAGTCAAGATTAAAAAAAAAATAAATAACAGCTCATATTGCGAAATGCTCGTAAACCGCGTTACTCGCAATCTGAGGTTTTACTGTATAACACATATTGATAAAAGTTATAATCCAAAATCAATACCGTAAAATTGCCTCTGCCACTAAAACTGTACTTTCAGAGAAGTAATAATATGCACGATGTTGACTGTGCACTTGCTAAACCCACAATTACATCACCTTTAAGGGAGTAGCCACAGGAAATCAAACCCCTCCCAAGCCTGACTTCTAATATGAATTCAGAATATGTGCCATAGCTCCATGTAAAAAATAAATGTGTGCACATCACAGCTAAACGTGGCGTGGAGGCCTGAATTTAAGAGTTCTATATGATGTCTTTTGCTACTAACTTTTGCTTAACAACTGAGATATTTTGTGAACATTTGGCTACGCAGCATATGGTGCAAGTCCAGTCGACCTTAGCTGAAATATATGGAGCTGAAGAAGTATCCTTTTATTAAATCCCACAGGATAAAATCTGTTTCATAAAACTTCCAGATGCAAAAGATCTTGAATTTTCCCATGCCAAGAGCTTCCCACATTGAGCTGCTTCTCGCTAGCATAACAATTTTGCACTCATTTGCATTTTTAGTTTGCTCTTAAGGAAAGAAAAGTAATTTCTTAATTTACCCAAAGGCTTCAAACACAAAGGGGAAATGAAGATATCCTACAAAAGTACTGATATGCAAAGTTAAAATAAGTACATAAAACCTTCCAACAAAAACCAAAGTCTTAGGTCTCATTCATACTGGCAATGAGAAATCTGTTTTTATATGCACACAGTGGACACTTCTAAACACATACAAATGGATAGAATGATTTTCAATTTTAAATGCAAAACTGTGTTTTTTTTTGGTTCAATAGACTTCAACAGAGAAGCTGCAGAAACGCATGTAGTGCGTTTTTAACGTGATTTTGCAGCAATTTGCGTCTTTAAATCTGCCCAACAATTTTTTTTATTGTTTTGGCATAAAAAACGCTTGATGCGCATGTAATAATAATAAATGATTATTCTGGTCAATGAAATGAATTAAAGCCCAAGTGCTTGACGCACCTAAACACATTACATGTGTTTGCAAAAAGTCAAAGTTTTTCCTGCCGAAACGCTGCTTCCAGGAGGAAAGAGGTCTAGGAGAGTTAGTAAAATGTCCAGTGTACATGAGGCCTAAAGAATAATTTAGAAAGCATAAAAATGTTCATATATTTCCCAGATCATGTCTTCATGCGTTCAAAAAAACTAAACGCAGCAGTGAATGAGGCCATAGGGGTCTTGCACATGGGTAAGCTGCACCTTTCCAGCATAACTGCTGGTGTACTTCCTCTGCCCAAACAGTCCAGGTGCAGTGTACAGCCTGTCACTGACACCAATGACTGTGTGCTGCTGTACTCATGTATACGGTGGTACTGTACGGTGGTTGTAAATATTATTACAACCGATGGACATCTACCATAAATAGGCCCATACGCTGTACAATAGCACAACCGTGTACATGAGTATGGCAGCACACAGCCATTCATGTCAATGACAAGCTGTATATTGCATCTGAGCTTCCTGGGGGGAGGTAACACACAGGCAGCTTTTTTGAACAGGCTCAGCAAACCCATGTGCAAGAGCACTTACATTTCACTGGTTACTGATATACAGTAAAGGCCAAAACAGAAAATTTCACTACTACTACATGTTTTTTATCTCAGAAAACAGAGTTGGTAAAATATGTACCCATTTACAAATATCAGACACAACTACCAATACAAAAATCTTGTCGGTATCTATTAAAGGTTACCAGTGGTACAGTCTTGTTCTGTATTAGGCATCAGTGAATGCAGAACAATTACACTTAGGTGATACTTTATTGGATATAAGGATACCAGCTTCTGGGGCCCTTTAGGTACCTTCCATCAGAAGAAAAAGCATAACATGAAATACATTTCATTGGCTGCTGAAGGGCAGGAAGATGTAAAGCTCTAAAAAGGGAAGAACTAATAGTAAAATGGTTTCCCTTTGAATCTTCTCAGGGTGTATCTGTGTACAGTACTACAATGTCATCTAAGCACATACAAGTCTGAAGAGCATTTGCTGACTTCTTTGTATGTTTTTATCTTTTTATTTTAAAACACAAGGTGCTAGTTTCACACTATTTGGCCCTGGTCTTTCAATAAAGTATATCAGTAGTCTCATGCCTAATTTACATACACTACGGGGTTGATTTACTAAAGGCAAATCCACTTTGCACTACAAGTGCACTTGGAAGTGCAGTCGCTTTAGATCTGAGGGGAAGATTTGAAATGAGTGGAAGCTCTGCTGATTTTATCATCCGATCATATACAAGCAAAAATTCTGTTTTTTATTTTCCTTGCATGTCCCTCTCAGATCTACAGGAACTGCATTTCCAAGTGCACTTGTAGTGCAAAGTGGATTTGCCTTTAGTAAATAACCCCTATAATACCAAATGTTTACATGCACATGAACTTTAATGGCATCCCAGTTTTCAATAGTGAAGTGGCCCATCCCCTTTGCAGCTATAACAGCTTCAACTCTTCTAGGAAGGCTGTCTACAAGGTTTAGGAGTGTGTCTATGGGAATATTTGACTATTTGTGAGGTCAGGCACTGACGTGGATGGAAAGATCTGGCTCACAGTCTCCACTCTAATTCATCCCAAAGGTGTTCTATCGGGTTGAGGTCAGAACTGTGCAGGCTAATCAAGTTCCTCCACTCCAAACTCGCTCATCCATGTCTTTATGGACCTCAACCCTACGGACTAAGACTAGGATGTCAAAAATGTATTTGCATCTGAGGATTAGGAGTACAAATACAGAGATGTGCACCAGACCCATAGCTGAGACTCCCCACCCTTTTTTTTTTTCCCTCCCCAAGCCAATGGCTGCCCTTACCTCTTCCCACCCCTTTACCCCTTCTTTCTCCGCTAGATTTCTTTTTCCATTTCTTTTGGCTGTTCTTTTACACTGCCTTTCTAATTATTAACTCTTAATACTTATTAACAGAAAAAGAGAAAAGAAGAAGGGGTAGCCGTCAGTGGTTATATGATGGTGGGCTATCTTAGCTTCATTGTATGTACAATTATACGCTTCAGTATCGTTTATATACTACCATCTACGAGGCTACTAATGTCATGTTTATATAACTCAGTTGAGGAGGCTGCGTCCTCCAATGTAGTCACGTCTGCGATGTTATGGTATGGCATGACCCTTTCTTGCGTTTGAATAAAATTATATTTGAAAAAAAAAAAAATGTATTTGCATGTAAAGCAGGTGTCCCAATACTTTGGGTAATATAGTGTGTGTGTACCAATTCCAACACCCATGCACAGGGTGAGAAAATGGGCTTGTGTGATGATCTAAATATTCAGTTTTAAATTAACACAAATGTGCAGGTTCACATTTGTAAACTTGTATACTTGCCTCATTGTTTAGCTTTAGTTATGTTACATTCTCACTGGCTCTCTAAAAACAATAATAATTTTAGCATTGTTATAGCACTTTGTGTCACAGAATAACTAAAGGCACCGGTCCCCAAAGTTAACAAATACACCCTAATAAAAAAGTTTCTGTAAAAGGTTTAGTGTAGTGTAACACTTTTGGTAGTTAAACAATGTATCTATTATAAAGGCTTACACGTCTGTACAAAATGAGGGACAACTGAGGCTGCATGAGGAATGGAGGGATTTGGTTCCCAGTAAGGGACAGTTCCCCCAAATGACAGGCAGTTGGGAGATATGCTTTGTACAGGCTACGATTTGGCAAAATGCATCCTATAGCTATTTTTCTTTGGTTTTCAGGAAATGTCATGTTTTTCAATGGCTCAGCCAAAAACAGCACACATATAAACTGTATACATTTTTTTAAAACTCAATAGTTGAAATGCATCCCTACACTTATAAAAATTTGATGTCCTTAAATACTAGAAAAGCAAAACAGCATCTACCGCCCCAACCTTCCTTTTAACAGCATTAAGTATAATATTACAGTACAAGTGCTCTTTAAATAAAGTGACATTTTGCATCCCAAAATGACTTCATTAGACTATTAAAATAATGTTAGCTTTAAGGAAAAACTCCAGCAACTGGGTAACCTCCAGTAGCTAAATGACAAAGATACCCAAAGAACATCTCATTTTTAAATAAAGGATATTGTAGGGGATTTGGATATGTACATTACATTTTAAGTGAACTCTTGATCTGTTAGTCCACTCATAATCCAAAATCAAGCCATGACTTAATTGGGTTATTAGAGTATTTTTACATACAAACCTTTAAGGTTTCTATGGCAACCAATCGCACTACAGCACTTCAACAATGAACGTCTAATATACCATGATAAACCTGTATTTTTCAACCTTGCATGCAGTTGATTCCTGGGTATTCTTTTGTTACTTTTCACATAGTAACGATGGGCATCATCATTTACAAGCATTTGCCATGTTCACTGATTTTTCCATACAACACAAAAAGAAAAGTATTCTATTCCCAACACTGGAAACAACAAATAAAAAATATTAAATGCTAACTATACATTGAAGTTTTACATCAACTAATTATTTCAAAATAGGAATCAGACTTTTTAGACTGTAAATACAGTACACATGAATGAATGCATTAGTATAGCCTTTAATATAGCCATAACTTTCCAGTCCCGGGAACCCCTGCTAATAATTACTATATCTACAGCTCCCTGTACATTAGTGTGATGGTCAGGTGGAAGAATCCTCATCTTACACATAGCTAAAAAGATCAATAGTGTGAATAGGAGCTTATCTGAGAGTCAGAAATTGGACAAGGAGCCTCCAGTAACCTTTAGAAGGATCCTGGGTTTTATAGGCTAAGAGAGGCTGTATTCGAATATTTTTATCCATCTAAAACAGAACTAAATATTACATCTTTGAAAAGAAAGTTAGTGCAGGGAATACACTTATCAGAAACAAAGGGCAGTCCCTAAAACTGCTGTCACATGAATAAGTGCACTGAAATTCGGCTTCAGTTTGTACAGTAGAAAGAGGTTGTACAGACACTCCTGGACGCATTCTAAACGAATGATGTGTCATAAACTATCCTTCATTATCACTAAATGATGCAGAGCTAAGCAGCAGGCTCACTTAGTTATCAACCTGGCTGTTTGTAGTCACTTTTTATTCACTGGCCTCTTTGCCCCACAAAAGTAAAAAAGTTCCTAATTCAAGCTATTGGAGCGTACACAGGACTAAAAGGTCTCAACCCAACATTACAGCACCCAAGGACAGTCATATGTCCCCCCATACCTAGAAAGTGCCTGGAATTTCACTTCAGTCTGGCATGCAAAGTGGGGGAATAAAAAAAAGAAAGCAGTGTGTGTGTGTGTGTGTGGGGGGGGGGGGGGGGGGAGGGGGGGGAGGGGGGGGGAGGGGATAGGGGGTGAAATCAGGCGAGCCTGCATGTGCAAAGCAGAAATTCAATGTAAAGTGTATTTCCATTTTTGCAGCCGAATTTATACATTCACTTAGCAAAATGTAAAAAATGCAGCTTACATTTTTAAATGCTCTATTCCGGACTTTCCAGAAAAAACAAATCATAATTAGCTCTCTCAGTTTATGGGTGGGGGGTTGGGCAGTTGTGTTTGCCATTATTACCCTGGGGCTTTCACATTTTTAGCGCTGTAGCAGCTGAAAAACACTGGCAGTGTGAAAGGGGTCTTAACTATACTAAAAGATAACCTTTTTAGAGAAAATAAAGTGGGAAATACTTCTGAGGAATTGTAGTGAATAGTACACGCTATATGTAGGGTTGAATGAAAAAAAAAAAACTGTCAGCTCCGGTCGGAGCCGATGTACTCACTATGCATAGAAAGTATAGCAAAGTATAGAGAAAGTATAGCTGTTGTGTTCTGACAGGGGGATGACCCCCTCGCCAGAACACTCCAATCAGTGCTTTCGGCCACTGGCTGAGAGTGCTGGTCAGGAGTTGGATGGCTGGTGATTTTTCAGCATGCTTGTCTGACACAGACTGACATACACACGGGCCGAATGTCGGCTCTTTTATTTTTGAACCGATTAATGTCTCCCGACATTCAGCCTGAGTGTACCTGGCTTAAGAGCTGGTTCACACAAGCTGCAAGCTACTTGCTAAGGGGGCACTTGTGCAGGCTTACTCCTAAGTTTGGTCTGTGTGTGCCCTACCCCCTGCTCCCTCCTCACTGGCTGTGATTGACAGCAGCAGGGTCCAATGGCTTCTGCTTTTGAGCCAATAAGGAGGGAGAGAGACGCTCCTCCTGTGTACATCAATGGATCGAGATCGGGCTTCGGTAAGTATAAGGGGGGCTGCGGCACTCAGAAGGTTTTTTTACCTTAGCGTAGAGAATGCATTAAGATAAAAATCCTTCACTTTAAGGCAGGTTTGAGGCAAGATTTGTTTAAAGTCGGACTAAAGACTAAAGACTAAACACCTTTTACCTTAATGCATTCTATGCATCAAGGTAAAAAAACATTCTGTGCCTGAGGATCTCCCCCAGCCCTCCCATATACTAGGCTGATTTCCCTCCAGTGATGTGTATGAGAGCAGCATCTCTCTCTGCTGTCTCTCCCTTCTCACTGGGCCGATTGATAGCAACTCTCCCGCTGCTGAGGAGGGAGCAGGGGGTAAGGATGAGCCACCCTGTCTGTCAATAGACAGGATGGCTCAGGAGCAAGTTTACATGAGTGCCCCATAGAAAAAAGCTTTCTATGGGGATATTCAGTGGGGAGGAGGAGCCAGGAGCGCTGGCAGGGGATCCCAGAAGTGGAGGATCATTGCACAGAGCAGTAAGTATGACGTGTCTATTATTTTATTAAAATAATATTCAAAGCTTTACAATCACTTTAAGCCCTAAATGTCAGTGCACAAATGTTTTTTAACACCTTTTTTTGGCAATGTCATACAATATATCATTTATGGTCTGAAGCAGTACATTTTTTTGGTCTCGTTTAGCAGACATACCACTATGAACTACACCCAAGTTATACATGTTTGGAATTTGCCCTGAAAATAAAGCCCACTGAGGGTTTTCCCCACAGAAAACCTGTTCTAAATACTGAATATGTACACATCTAGGTTAAATCTTCTGTAAAAACAAGAGTAAAGTGAGCACTAAATAATAAATAAAGCAGCTGGCACAAAAAGGTGAATATACTATCTCCATGTGCCAATAGTGAAAAGGGACTGTGCAGCATTTGAATATATAATGGTACAACAATTTGATTTAGAAATAAAAATGGGGCATTAAAACTAGAATAAAAGTAATAAATGAACAAAAATGTTATTAAGGTAAAAGATAAGTCCCCTGAAGACGTCAGCTTCTTCCAAACGCGTAGGAACAAACTGCAATCGTAGGATACCACCAGCATACATTTTGCTGGGTTGGAAGTAAAATTAAAACAAAGCTAAGAAGTAAAAACTGATGTACAATTTATATATATATATATATATATATATATATATATATATATATATATATATATATATATATATATATATATATATATAAAGCTTTTAGTGATGTTGAGCATTTTCAAGTCATGAGTCATGTCAGTCCAAACTTGTGGTTTAACGGCTTGCCAGCCCCCAAAAGAAAAGATAAGTAGATAAGTCCACAGACACAGTTGCCCACGCAAGGGTTTTTCTCCAGCAAAAAAAAAACTGAAAATACAGAGCCACCTGGCTCCCTCAGCTTCTACTCCTAGCTCTCTGGCTCTCCTTACTCACTCAGCCTTTAGTTACAGCCACCGGCTGTACAGGCCCACTCCTGCCCTCTCAGTAGGGGTTCTTCTGATACCCAGAGCTCTCTCACTCTCCTAAAACTTACTGACTCTCTCCAGTCTCCTGGATTCTCTAGTCTCCTCAGCTTTCTCAGTCTCCCCAGACTCATGCAGCTGTCTCTTCCAGTTCTGTGGGCAAGGAATCACCCCAAACATGGGGTGTAGTCTCCTGGCAGAAAACACATCTCTTCCGGCTGGAGTACACATCACTCTTTTGGTAGGGCTCTGTCTCCATAGAGAAGCTTTGAGCTATGGTCAGGCCTTTATAACTAATCTGTGCAGTCACATGGTCTGCAGGTCTCCAGCAAGACCTGGACACAGGATTGAAGACTCCGTTCCACCCAAAATCCTTTGAAGCCTTCAAGCTCCAGGTCTGATTTGGAATCACAAAAACCATAAAAAACTGAAAAGCCAGTCTTCTTCATTAAAAAACAATGCTCTGAAGTTTCACGCTCTACCTACACTGATTTTGTAAGTTTGCCCACTTACAAAGAAATGAAGGGTCTATAATTTTTTTCATAGGTGAATTTTAAATGACAGAGGCAGAATATCAACCAAAAATCCATAAAAAAACACACACTACAATATTATAAATTGAGTTTAGTGTCCAGTTCAGTGAGTAAAATAAGTATTTGATCCCCAACCAAAACATGACTTAGTACTTGGTGGAGAAACCCTTGTTGGCAAGCACAGAGGTCTACTCTTTACAGATCTTCTCTAAATCCTTAACGTTTCTTGGCTGTCACTTGGCAACTCGAAGTTTCAGCTCTCTCCATAAATTTTAGATTTTTAGGATCAAGGTCTAGAGACTGGCTAGGCCATGCCATGAATTTAATGTGTTTCTTCTTGAACCACTCCTCTGTTGACTTGGCAGTATGTTTTGGGTCATTGTCGTGCTGGAAGACTCATCCATGACCCATCTTCAGTGTTCTGGCTGAGGGAAGAAGGCTCTTATCCAAGATTTTACAATACATGGCCTCGTTCCTTGGTCCCTCAATGTGGCAAAGTTGGCCTGTACCTTTAGCAGAGAAACAGCCCAAAAGCATAATGTTTCCACCTCTGTGTTTGACTATAGGGATGGTAGTCTTCATAGTCAGCATTTTTCTTCCTCCAAACATCGGAGTCAGGTTAATTCCAAAGAGCTCAATTTTGGTCTCATCTGACCACAGCACTTTCTACCAATCCTTCAGACTAAGGACATGGATTACTAGAAACATGTCCTGTGGTCTGATGAGACCAAGATAAACTTATTTGGTTCAGATGGTTTTAAGCGTGTGAGGCGCCAACCAGGTGAGGAGTACAAAGACAAGTGTGCCTTGCCTTCAGTCAAGCATAGTGGCGGGAGTGTCATGGTCGGGGCTGCATGAGTGCTGCTGGCACTGGGGAGCTACAGTTCATCGAGGGAACCATGAATGCCAACATGTACTGTGACATACTGAAGCAAAGTATGATCCACTCCATTCAGTGACTGGGCTGCAGGACAGTATTCCAACATGATAACGACCTCAAACAGACCTCCAAGAAGACCACTGCCTTGATAAAAAAGCTGAGGGCAAAGGTGATGACTGGCCAAGCATTTTTCCAGACCTAAACCCTATTAAGCATCTGTGGGGCATCCTCAAATGGAAGGTGTAAGAGCGCAAGGTCTCTAACATCCACCAGCTCCGTAATGATATCATGGAAGAGTGAAAGAGGACCCCCGTGGCAACCTGTGAAGCTCTGGTGAACTTCATGCCCAAGAGGGTTAATTAAGACAGAGCTAGAAAATAATGGTGGCCACACAAAATATTGACACTTTGGGCCCAATTTGGATATTTTCACTTATTGGTGTACTCACTTTTGTTGCCAGCAGTTTAGACATTAATGGTTGTGTGTTGAGTTATTTTGTGGGGACAGCAAATTTAAACTGTTATCCAAGCTGTACACTCACTACTTTACATTTTAGCAAAGTGTCATTTCTTCAGTGTTGTCACATGAAAAGATATAATCAAATATTTACAAAAATGTGAGGGGTGTACTCACTAATGTGAGATACTGTATATATAGTATATAAGGAGTGTTTTTTTTTCCAGTTCTTTGAAATGTAGGGGCTCATTCTCATGCGTACAATGCTGCATCCAGATGTGTAAATCTAAATACAGTATTAGCAAATTATATAGGCTAATACACATTTGCGTCATAGAAATAAAAACTGCACTTGGCATCAGAAACAGCTGCAACATACCATGTGATATAATAAATTAGTGTGAAAAATAAAAATGTTGACTATTATATTATATGTTTTTTCACTATTACTTTTCAATTATAGCATAGTGGTCATTTAGCGCAAGATTTTTAATTTATATTATACACATTTGCACTGTGTTTGCCAGTTTACAAAAAAAGTAAGACTGCATCTAGAACCATACTTTCAGCTTTAATTAATAGTCTATGCATGTAAAGGATTGTGCAAAGCACAGAGACCCGGTTGGCCAGCTACCCAGGGCCTTTAGCCCCAATGCAAGCAGTGGGCTGGCTCTTGGAGTTACGGAAATATAAAAACCTCATGATGGGCAGATGTCCTAGACACATTGCATTTGCTTTGAGACTATTCTAGGTAACACCCAAATATGATGTTCCATCCTTCATTAAGGAAAGGAACCAAAAGCCAATAAAATTTAAGTTTGATTGAGCCCAGGTTCACAATGAGCTGCGGGAATGAAGCCGAATGAGTTCAGCTGAACTCACATGATTTCACTCCCGTATGTCAGTCTTGATTTCGGCTGCGATTTCACAGACATCTGTGCAGGTTTCTGCACAGATGTCAATGGAAATCGCACCCTGAAATCGCAGCACATAATCTACTTTTTGAAATTGGTGGAGCACCGCAAATGCGCACCAGGGCTTAGTGACAGTAAAGCTGGAAAAGAAAAAGATACATGATGCTGGAAATCCTCCAGACAGGAAACGGGCTTGCTGACTTGCAGGAGCGTCTAGGAAATCTGAGTTGCTGGAGCTTCTAATACAGACAGTGAGAATCTCACAGTGTGCATTGAAATCAGCGTAGGCAATTTAAGTACAGGAGAGGTTCAGCTTTACTGATAAAGAAGATACAACTACTGCTTTAAACCAAATTATGTTAGGGGTTCTTAGACAATGCTACTAGCATTTATAATGATGAATATAATGGGATGCTTCTAAAATTCCTAATTATACGATTAGTTTCATGCATTTCTCACATGTGCACAAGTGAATGGCCTTTGAGAATTAAGCAAGAAATGTTTATTTATTGCAGAGAAAATGATAGCAAATTCAAAGCCTGCAGCACGTTCGCTATATAATTTCTCCTCTCTCCAGTGATCTTGCCATCTTGTTCCTATTCTACATATCATGGGAATAAACATTTAATGGAAGATGATAAGCATTTATATATGGAATTAAAAATAAACCGGACGCATTTAATGATCTAATTCCGAGTCTTGTAGCAACAAAACAGAGGCAGACCTAAGTGCAAACATTAAAGAAACACTACCACCAGAAAAAAAAAGAGCTTATTAAATTGTTCAATTCCATAGGGGTCCCTCTGCACATATCACTTGTCCTCATTAAAATCTGAGAAGTGGATGTCCAATAAAATGAAGATTTCTTTTCTGTCACTGCTGGCTGTATCTCCATCCCCCCCAGTGCCTAAAGATATGGGGGGGGGGGGGTTACAGCCAGCACTGAGCTCCACCCACTCTCCAGACTACAGCACCTGTCTCCTCGACTCTTCACAACACACAAAGTCTAAACCTGAGCTGCACAATTAATCGTCAAGAATCGTTATCACGATCTTGACTAAAGTATTTCACAATTCTTTCTTTGCAAAGAATTCTCTTTGCTCTTCTGAAGCCACAGCAGTCAAAAGAAAGGAAGAAAAAAACTGGGTAGTCTGCTAAGAATCAAAACATTCTTTATCAGTTGAACTTAAGTATAAACATTGTAACAATTTGTCAATGGAATAGACTGTGTGTAAGTGAAAAAAGTTTAAACACTTAAAGGGGTTGTAAAGGTTTTTTCTTTTTTTTTAATAACAAACATGTTATACTTACCTCCACTGTGCAGCTTGTTTTGCACAGAGTGGTCCTAAACCTGGTCTTCTGGGGTCCCTCGGCGGCTGTCTCAGCTCCCCCCGCAAGGACTTCTCACGTTAATGCGAGCTCTCTCGCATGGTGAGGAGTGCTTGCGGGTGTGCTCCCATGATACAGCTGGCGGCCATAGCCACTCACTGTATCACTTGGCCCCGCCCCCGGTGCTCCACATCATTGGATGTGATTGACAGCAGTGTGAGCCAATGGCTGCGCTGCTTTTAATCCATCCACTGTAACCAATCAACGGCCAGGCTGAGCGGCGAAGAGGATGTCGGGGGCGAGCGTGGGACTTTCGAGAGGTCAGGTAAGTAAAACGGGGGGGGGTGTCTGGGGGGGCCGGCATTGTTGGATGTTTTTTTCACCTTAATGCATAGAATGCATTAAGGTGAGAAAATGTTTACCTTTATGACCCCTTTAAACACTAAACCCTTTTCTGACATTTGTTGGTTTCAAGTTAAATCATTTTTTTTTTTACAGAAAATTACTTACCACCCCCAAACATTATATATATATTTTTAGTAGACACCCTAGAGAATAAAATGGTGGTTGTTGCGATATTTTATGTTACACTGTATTTGCACAGTGGTCTTTCAAATGCATTTTTTTTGGAAAAAATTACTTTAATGAATAAAAAAAAAAAAAAACAACCAGTAAAGTTAGCCCAATTTTTTTTGTATAATGTGAAAGATTTTACGTTGCGAGAATCGTGATAGAATCGTGATCTTTTTATTCTAAGCAAAAAAAACGTGATTCTCATTTTGGACAGAATCGTGCAGCTCTAGTCTAAACCTGCAATAGCTATACAGGGAATGGAGAGTGTAAACTGACAGCTTGTGTGGTGAATGATTTAATTTGGTGAAAAGGGCTTTCCTTTACAAAAACAAACTGACAATAGCACACACCAGCTACTACACTAGTCTAAAGACTGTCTAGTATAGTACTTGGATTGTGCTGTTGTCCGCTTGTGTTTTTGTGAGTGAAAGCCCTTTTCTCCAGCTGCAATCATTCACCACACAAGCTGACAGTTTCTACGCTTTTTGTTTCCCTGAAAAGCAAACTGCAGCTCCAGAATAAATTAAAGAGGAAGGAGGAGGAGATCACAGCAATGCAATGTTCTGTCTGGCATCTTCGGAGGTGGGGAGATGTTGTGTGCACTGCCTGCCCCTTCTCCTACTGAGCTACCACTCAGAACTCTGTCTTCATTGATCAGATTGTCATCAGATAGATATGTGTGTGGGTAAGGCTAGCTATCCAGCACCACAGCTCAGCATCCCCACGCAGATTTAGATGGGGACAAGTGCTTTTGTTCTGATGATAGTTATTCTTTAATGTCTGAATCCTTTTTCTGGATTGTTACAAAAATAAACTCTATAAATATACTTGACACACTTTATACCTATACTCTATGTATCAATTTTGTCTTCTTTGTCTGTTAAGTATGTTATTATTCAACTAAGACTCTCCATGTATGCTTGGACCTCAAATAACCTCTACATTAAATCTTGCATACATTTTGGTGTGCCAACTTGTTTCTATAGGAACCAGCATTATACGGCAATCAAGGAAAGCAAAAGAAAAGTATAAGTTGCTGGATTGTTTACTTCAGAAAGAAAATAAAAAGTATATATGCATATATATATATATATATATATATATAGACATACATACACACACACACACACACGCATTGTGTTGCAGCAGGGAGAAACCTATATCATCACTTTGGAATGTATGGGCTGCTTACATATTAAGCTTGACAAGGAAAATAACACACAGTGGGCTACAGCTGTAAACATGCTTTTAAAAATGGTTCCATACATCCAGGAAGGGAGACGGTCATAAATGTAAACTGCTTGCAGGTTTGCACTGTGGGCTGTGGATATCTACAGCTATTTCAGCATAATGTATATAATAAGACACAATGATTTCTGGCGTGTAGGCTCCATCTGCTTTAATTTAGGAATGCAGTGGAGTAACACAATTTAAAGTACCCCTGTGAGCATGCCCTGAAGTAGAACACAAAGAATGGTACAACTTTCAAGACACTGAGAACAAACTAACCAACAAACCAGTCAGTCTTAGAAAGGGAAACACTCACACTATTATTGAACATTAATTTACTATTAATGAACATTAAATTACACATATTTTTGAAGCCGGTTATCATCCAATCTTGATGATCCTAAACTGATAGGATAATAATCATAATGTCTCTGTTTACTAAACACACCCCTCTTCTCAGTTCATAGACCAGATCCAAGCTGACACAAATAATTATTTCAGTGAATGTATAATCACATGGCTATCTTATTACAGCAAAATAAAATGTGGAATCTGCCAAAATCTATTGTAGAGAGAAATCCACATAAATGCATCTACTCTTCCTAAACTGACACAATGAGCTCTCTGAATTGTGTTTGCCTTGGGCAACTGTACATCAATACTCACTGAATTATGTAAATGTGAAAAGACAAACAAACTAACCTGCAAGCCCCATATATGCAATAAAATAAATATTAGACAAAAGGATGACAATTTCCCAATCAGGCGACTACTACACACACCCTAAACCATATAATATTAAGGAAAAAGACGCCGCACCGTGGCTAAGTGGTTAGCACTTCTGCCTAGAAGCACAAGGGTCATCTGTTTGAATCCCAACCTCAGCACTACCTGCATGGAGATTGCATGTTCTCCCTGTGGCGGGTACTCTGGTTTCCTCCCACACTTCAAAGACATGCTGGTAGGTTAATTGTCATGTCTAAACTGGCCCCAGTATGTCTATGTATGAATTTGAGTTAGGGGCCTTAGACTGTAAGGCTACTTTCACACCGAGGTGCTTTATAGGCAGTAAAGCACCTCTCCTGTCACTCCAGTGTGAAAGCCCGAGTGCTTTTACACTGGAGCGGTGCGCTTGCGGGACATTAAAAAAGGTCCTGCAAGCAGCATCTTTGGAGCACTTTAGAAGCGGTGTATACAGCACTCCAAAAGCGCCCCTGCCCATTGAAATTAAAGTGTTAAAGTGCCCTTAGTCCCTTGAGGGCAGCGGCTGATGTGAATGTATAATATATTTGTGTAAAGCGCTGTGTAAATTAAGTCCACTATACAAGTGTCTTTAATAATAACTATGTCGGATAATATCAGACAATGGCTATATAGTTCACCCATAATAATGAATACACTTGCTCAAGCAATCTGGTAAAGCTTACTCCTTTCTACCTTTACCAACCAACAATACGTATTATTATTTAAGCCAACATATTGCAAAATGGCCACAAAGAAGACTTTATTACATCTTGTGGTAAAAAAGACAATATTTGATGCAGAGGCTACCAATTTCTGGCTATACCTAACTACTTGCGTTGCATTTTTCCTCTTTAAATTACATTGGTTGGAAAACAGCACAATGTTCTGCATTTTCAACAAATCAATCCCTTGGAAAATAATGCAACTGTTGTGAAGACATAAATGCAGATTTTAACAAAGGCCTTCAAAATCAGCAATGAACTTACTCTGGGCTTCAAACCGGTTTTCTCACTTCAAAAGCCAGTGATATAATCACACGGCCACTCCTATGTAAAAGAGCCAGGAGGCATTGTGAAATTAAAGTGACAGAAAAGAAAAAGAATTCTATCAGGCTGCTAACATTAGATGACCCCCCCACTCCCCATCCTTGTTTCCAAAAATGTGACCTAGCTACAGGCAACATAACTCTTCATACACATAAGTAAGCTTACTTAGCATTTTAAGGCAATCTCATTACCAGTACAATGGAACCATCAAGCCCAACACATTACAGGCGCCACCCCTGAACACAGTTTATTTTTTACCCATATTTCCTACCACGCGGCATCTAGAGAAGGTGGAGTATGACATCTTTTCTCAGCTGTGACAGGTGATGTAGTAGTGGCCTTTTTCCAAAAATACATATACTAAGCTCAAATACTAAAACATTTAACACTTAACTGGAATTATGAATTATAGCAGCCATACAAATTGACTTTTAAAGCAATTTTCACTTTCAGTGCAATATCTTCTTCTTTATATTATCCTACCTAGTTTTTTATCCATGGTTCTCCTTTGTAAGCAACAGTGAATCCCACATGCTGCAGTCATTACTGTCTTGGTGGACTAATCCATCCATTGGTTATAATAGTATTCACTGCGTATTATTAGCAGAAAGGACAAGCTATGAAAACAGTTTGAGTTTCCCAACACAACCATATTGTTATTGAGACGGTCCTCGATAAAAATCTACATAATTGATTGAAGAAGCAACCTTTTTATTGAACTAGAAGCAGAGATTTGATAGCAGCAGTCTGTAAAGGATTGCTATGACAAGCTAGAATGCCTTATATACAAAGAAATATTTAAAATGTTAAATATTTTGTAAAGATGATAAGCTCAGCGACTATCATGTTAAAAAGAAAAAAGAGAGAGAACTGCACAACTCCTACTCACACAGTCTGAAGCCACCAGTCATACTTAGAATTTCTATTTCAAGAAACCTCCAATGAACAACGACAATGTCAAACTAATGCTGTAAAGTGCTTAACAATTACTTTGGTCTAATACGTGTTTTAACCCACACATACAATACACCAGACATCTCTAAATTCAGTGGATGCTTTTATTAAAAGGGAAATGACACAACAAGAAGCAGACAGCCTTCTTGCGTTATACTCATACCCCACAGATTATGTTTTTTTCTACTATTGAGCCCCAAATTCAAAGGTCTTTCAAAATGTAGTTTAAAACAGGAAAGCACAATATAACGTTTTATAATCAAAATGTTTTCATTTCTGTTTAGTTTTATTGTAGTTAGTGGTCTTCTTCTGCATCTTATTCCTGTTACAACTTTGTTACTAAGACAGGAAATGATGGGAATTCTCTCTAATAGGGTTGCAAGAGAAATATTAATTTTTTGAATAATAGGGGAAAAGAAGACCCTCCATCAGCTTGTTTTCTGTTTTCTGTGTCCCTTTTGGAAAATCTTCCTATCCTGGTGGCAACATATGCTAGGCTTTAGAACTAATAAAGTAGAAATCATAAAAAAGGTTCTGTGAGACTGCTTTTATACTGAGGGACGCTTTACAGTTGCTATAACGCTAAAAAATAGCACCTGCATAGCGCCTGTAAAGAGCCTCTCCTCTCACTCCAGTGTGAACGTCCGACTGCTTTCATATTGGAGTGGTGTGCTTAAAGGACGATAAAAAAAGTCCTGCAAGCAGCTCCTAAAGTGCCTCTGCCCACTGAAATCAATGGGCAGCGCCACCAAACTGCCAGCAAAGCGCACCTGCAGTGGTGCGGTTTTAAGCCTTTTTTTCGGATACTAGCGGGGGTTAAAAGTGCTTCGCTAGTGGCCGAATAGCGCAGCTAAAACTATGGTAAAGTGCCGCTAAAAATAGTGGCGCTTTACCCCCAACACCCCAGTGTGAAAGGAGCTTAAGTGTTAGGTTCAGTTGGGACACATGTTTAAAGCCCAATTCTCTCCCAATTCTCCTAGGCATGCATTAGTCCAAGCAGAAATGCATACATTGCTCAAGTTGAATGACTCACCACAGCTCCACTACAAAGCAACGGGTGTCAGTCCAGACTGCTGCACTCTGCTAACTGATTCGAGTATGAAGTATGGATACTGCACTTCGAGCTTCAGGAAAATATCTGAATCCTTTAAACTAGCAGCAGCTTTACATCTCTGATGAGGTTTGCACTGAAAAGTGCTTTACATTATTAGGTTTTTTGTTTTTTTTTTAACAAAAGTTTTTTATTGAAACCAAGTGTGTACATATGAGGCACAATGATATACAGGAGAAGACAGCATACAGAAATATGGCAATATCAGGTGGTTTGTACAATGCACCTTACAATTTGTCAGTTTATCATTAACATTCCATGTATTTGGAGTTCAAAAATCTGATAATGAGGTGGCGACAGCTTAATATTAACATTTATGATTTGTTTGAAAGAAAGCATTACTGGGGTCAAGTGCAGGTGTCAGAATCATTTAACCAGCGGTTCCATATTTTATTGTGTTTAGTCGGACATCCCCTGTTAACATATATGCACTTTTTTATGGTAGAGTCGCATTAACCTCTATTTTCCGAACGGTCAGACTAGGGGGCAGCGATCTCATCCACTTCTTGGCTATAAGCTTTCTGGCCTAGGACAGTGTCTCCTGTAGAAATATTTTAGTATATTTATCCAGTACATCTGGGAAAATCCCAAGAAGACACTGCCTAGGGTCCAAGGCTAAGGGTGAGCCCATATTGTCATGAAGAAAGGTCACTATCTGTGTCCAGAAACCCCCGGACCCTAGGGCAGGACCATATGAGGTGAAAAAAAGTGCCCGTTTCAGCTCTACACATTGGATTGTTGTTGATTGGTTGAATTGATTGGGTGGATTGTTCACTCTTGTACTTGGCCACTCTAATAGGAGTGAGGTATGTCCTATGCAAAATGTATATCTGAGTCAACCTATCCGAAAGTCTGGGGGATGCCTACATTATTAGTTTTAATTTCTTTTTTTTTAGGGGGAGATGATGATCTTTAAAAGGAGAAGTATGTGATAGCAAAAAAATAAACATCCATACTCACTTATTTGGCTGCAACATCGGTCTGATGCTGCAAATGTCCCCCGCGGGCTCTAAGAACCGAGCAATCACATGAGTGCCACTTGTTCAATACTCAGTCTTCATTGAGCAGAACATGGTGACTATCAATTTCTGGTTCTCTGCTCTGCCTTTCCAGTGCTAATTGGAGCACCAGGCCGTGGAGGGGGCAGGAGCAGCCGCTGAGAGCCTGAGTCAGCTGCTGATCAGGCATGTGAGTGGATCCTCACATTATTGTTTGGATCTCTGGCAGAGACTTGACCAGTTCTGCGGCATAAGAAATACAGTGCACTCATAAGAGCCTAAAGAAAAATATGGCCAAAAAAGCTTTGGCCATACCTGCTTTTTTAAGGCTGAGGATTCCCAGGGCCACTGAAATACATATCAGTAGGGCCATAGCTTATAAGGGATAGCTGGACTTGGAAAATTGGACCAGCAGAATGATGCTTGCAAATACATTATTGCAAATCAATAGTGGGTCAGTTTATATTAATAAAGTAAATAAAATATCAAAGATAACCAGAGTCTGTTTTACCTCTGCAGCCTGTGTATCCATTTTATGTATCCATCCAGGCTACAATTTCTGAGCAGGGGGAAAGCTTTGTATAGCTTTTCAGTTCTCGCAATACTATTTGCTTAAATATGTAATTATAAATACATTGGTACAGACAAGTATATGGTCATAAGTATAGAAAAGACATGCAAAAATGGTCTATTGATGCTTTCAAAACATGTTAAAGAATTTCTTTTACATACTTTACATGGCTAGACCTGCTAAAGGAAAAATTAACATTAATTAAAAAAAAAAAAAAAAAGCAGTCCGCGTAGCCTTATATATTCAGCAACGTTCAGCAGTTAATGTGAACAGCAAAAAAATGGATACCTTACTTTTCCACTTTTTATTTCTGCCAACATATTTCTGTCAGTTTGAGTCAGGCTGGAAAGCAGATCTTTAAAAATATTTTGTCAAACCAAGCACTGAATTAAATTACAGACATTCATTTATCAGCAATATTCCAGGATTTGCACAATGAGGCACTCTCACTGACTGCACTATCATGCACAAAACCACAAAGTTTGCGAACTCCAGATGCATTGCTGAAATGCAGTCGGAATAAAGGCTGCAAGCCTCCAAGAGAGAAAAACTAGGTCACAGAAGTTTCCAGAAAACACAGGCGAGATACACTCCAAATAACAAACCTTGTTGTGAGGATGCATCATTCTGTATAATAATGATTTAACAACATCTTCTACTGCTTGGTTAACACTGCCGGGGGTACATGCACTGATAAATGTACATTGGGCTTGGCTGGAGAAGATCATTGTAAAGCAAATATCTGTACACATGTTCTGATAAAAAAGTGTTTATGTCCATTGACTGTGGATATATACTTGCTTGTATATAAGGAAATGCAGCTTTAAATACAGAATAGGTGAAAATAATTGTTTTACAAATACTGATTGAGGTATAAGTATTTGTTCCCAAAAAGAGGTACAGTACAATAAGTACTTTAATACAGTGAATCAGCGAGGTCATGACGTTGGATCCTAAAGGAGATTTTATGTCACAACTAAAAACAGTCACATAAAAAGGTTCATCACATCTTAGAAAAAGAAGGCCATTGATATGTCTGTGAAATCTTACAAAGCAGCAATTATTATACTGGCATTGATATAGTTAGTCCTCAGCATCCCACTTCTCAACCAGTGGTACCCCAGGGGGTCCGTCTGATGGGTTCAGGATGTCCTACAGTAAATTCACTATAAAGGTTTTATATATTGGAAAATAATAGATCATTAAACACTGAGTATATAAAATGGATATCAGTAAGCATTTTAATTATTTAAAAATGTAAGAGATTATATAAAAAAATAAAATAAAATAAAATTATACAATTTGAGGATAGACCACTTCAGCCCCAGAAGATTTGGCTGCTCAATGACCAGGCCACTTTTTGTGATACGGCACTGCGCCGCTTTAACTGACAATTGTGCGGCTGAGCGACGCTGCACCCAAACAAAATTGACATTCTTTTTTTCCACAAATAGAGCTTTATTTTGGAAAAAGACCAAAAAAAAAAACACAATATTTTGTACTTTTTGATATAATAAATATCCATTTTTTTTTTTAAATAACTATTTTTTTCCTCAGTTTAGGCCAATATGTGTTCTTCTACATATTTTTGGTAATAAAAATCGCAATAAGTGTAAACTGATTGGTTTGAGAAAAAGTTATAGCGTCTACAAAATAGGGGAAAGATTTTTGGCATTTTTATTACTATTTTTTTTTACTAGTAATGGCGGTGATCAGCGATTTTTATTGGAACTCCGACATTATGGCGGACAGATTGGACACTTTTGAGCATTTTTGGGACCATTGATAAATATACAGTGATTGGTGCTATAAAAATGCACTGATTACTGTGTAAATGTCACTGGCAGGGAAGGGGTTAACACTAGGGGGCGATCAAGGGGTTAACTGTGCTCCCTAGTGCAAGTTCTAACTGTAGGAGGATAGGAGTGACTGGAGGAAATGACAGGTCGTGGTTCCTAGCTAGTAGGAACTCACAATCTGTCTCTCCTCTCCTCACAGAACAGGGATTTGTGTGTTTACACACACACACACACGCGTCCCTTTTCTGCCTCTCGTGCCCGCGAACGCCAGCCCCATGCATCAGCACCCCCGCAGTGCACCGGGCACGCGCACGCCCGCTATCCTGCTTAAAGGGACCAACGTACAAAGGACCGATCTGCCGCAGTATAATGACAGCCGCTGGTCAACAAGTGGTTAATGTTAGTGAGATAGTGACATTTCTGGAGCATGGAAAGAAGTCTTAGAAGCTGCACATCACAGCAAAAACCCTGTGAATGATTCCCCAGAATCATTGTTCCCCATGATTAAAGTGCTACTAAATCTAAGACCCTGCATTTACTATATCTGGTCTCCCACACTACAAAGAACATGCAATTATGTTAGTAGATATAAGCTGCTAAACACCTTTTCTCATCAGCAGTATATAGCATTGTATATAGTATTGTGACTTCTATCAGTGGACTGGGTAACGCTTGTAAGAATAGTTTTCATTCTCCTCTGATTGTCCTATGAGACTGACACTCTGTCTGGAGAGTGCTGATTGGACCTGTTCTGATCACATGCACACTCCCTACAACAAAAAATAAACACTCTGGCAATACACACCAAAATGAGTATCTGCAGCTTGTTCCCTATGCTCTGTTCTATAAGGAGATGGGTTGGAGACAGTGGAAGAAGGGGAGGATCAGAGAAGACAGGATCAAACAGCCTTTTCACAAAATACAGAGGATTACCACTTAGGTTCATAACCACTTAGGCTTTATTGCATATGCAGACTGATTTTACTGTTGTGGGTTTAGTAACACTTCAAGCTCCAGGGGCAGAATAAATTGCGTTGGAAGTGTGGCCTGGTTGGAGCCCGGGCTGAGGCTGTCATAACCTCTTCACATGGTTTTACTGTTGTGCAACTTTTAGAACTTCCTTTCCCTACTGGATGTTTTGTGCGGGGACAAGCTCTGTCCTTATCGGCATTCCTAATGGTTTCCCCAGCGAGAGGACCTGTTGGAGCCTTGAGCGACACCTGAAATTTTTGGATCACAGTGACATTTCTGGAGTTTAAGAAAGTTTTTTTGACAAACCCTAACCCTATAAATCCAATTGAAATAATCCACAATACATACTGTATAATTATATAATCACAAAGATGTTGTTTAACGATCAGAAAAGAATTCCTTTTAGGGACATGAATCATTAGAAAACATATCATTGCAAATACAAAAACCGTTTAAAACTTTATATTTAAAAAGAGAAAAACTACAGGCCACACTCACAATCACAATTGTCTTAAAATCAATCTCCAGTGTCCTGCATGTAAGTATAATTGTCAAGTATACTTAAAGCAGACCTCTACTCCTAAAATGAGCATAAAGAAGTAAATAAATAGTAAAGTAATAGAAGTAAATAAAGAAGTACATTTTTTTTAAATGTTTGTTTACATTTGTTTAAAGGTGGCACTGTCCACTGAGAGCAACATGGGGTATAATATTTGCAGTGCCATGTGTACCATCCCCTCCAGCTGCTGTAGCAGTAAGGTGGCTGATCGGAGGGCACAGGCACTAGTTTTCTAAAGGTTTAGTGTTAGATCTACTTACGCACAAAAAGTGTGGAGAAACCATAATTGTTATGTACTAATGACATTTGCTTTACTAGGAGACTATATCAGCTGGGTGCCAACCTAGGACATGGCAAAACGTAGCAAACGTAGCCTTTAAAATGGTTAAGAGTTCATTAAATATCATTGTTCCTAAAAAAGTTGCTCCCCTGTGCCCCCACTTTAGTATCCATGTCACTAAATCAGAGCATGTCCACAGAATGCGATACAGTACTGGACTGGCAGTCCTTAAAATACAGTGTATTTTATATGTGATTATAAGCTGCAGCACTTCAAATTGAGAACAAACAGAGCAGCAATAAGTTAATATTAATCAGTTCTGTGAAGCTTTACCACAAATGATCATAATTTGTATATATGTGTTCAACATGCTGTACTACAAGGAATAACAGATTTTTTTTTTTTTTTTTACAGTAAGATTCCCAGCTGAGAAGAAAAATAATTTATATTTCTTTCCACATTAGCCTTTATCGTGTCTTGAAATGACACACACATTTTAACAGCATGATGAAATAAGATGTACAGTGCGAAAAATTATTCATACTTGTTATTAAAGAATTCTGTTTTACTATAATTGGAGAAACATCTAATTAGCTTTGATTCAGATAGTGTAATAGCCTAACAATTAGAGTCTCTGCTGTAAATTGTTTACAAGGTCATTAAACCAGATTTCTGATTTAATTCTGCTTAATCTAATATTGAAATGAGCTTAGCTTCCCCTCACGATGCATAATTAGTTACAATTCAATGGATCTTCTCTTAAAAGTTTATATTAATATTTATTGATCCATAGAATTTATTTGAGATTTGTTGGGAAAATGCTCCTGTGTATCTGCATGCTGTCATCTCACTATTTAATTAAGCTCTCCTTTGCGTGGTTACTTAACTAGAACCAATTCTGAAATCATTACGGCTACAAGAAAAGAAAAAAAAAAGACCTAATCAACAAAAAAGAATATCTGAATTTTTCTCCATTGGTACAACTATGGGTTATTTAAAGGGGTTCTGCACCCAAAACAAACTGCTTACAGATCACTATTGCATATCTGTACATCTCGGCACTCCAGCTGTTTTGAAACTACAAATACCATCATGCCTCTGCATCTAGGAGTCATACCTATGATTGTCAGGGTCTTGCCATGTCTCATGGGACCAGTAGTTTAACCACAGCTGGAGAGCCGAGGTTGCCTACCCCTGCTATACAGGGTGAGTCCATCAAAACTGAATACTCACATCTTGGATTCAAGAACAGGCTGATTACCCGCCAGTTTGCTGTGGATCTTGCTCCATCTTAGCAGACATTACAGACTCAAAGGATCCTTATTTACTCAGATTCCACCCACCCTGAAAATATGCTAGACAATGCTTGAATTTTTGCTAAGCAGTAATATCATATGATGCATGCTGCATTCTTTATGTAGAACCCAACTATTTCCCGGTGAAATGGTTGACACCACAGTTTAGATTAGAACAAAGCAGAGGCAACTGATGGGTTGCAAAAGTAGAACCTCTCTACTCCAAAGTGGCAACGTTTTACAAACCAACACATCACGGAATCAGTTTACTGAGTTTACCTGATTATTAAATTGCATCTGTAGGCAGAACCATTTTGTTTTGAATAAGGTATGAAGGAGTTAGACCTACTGTCAGGTTTTTATTGCAGTCTGAGCCCCCACTGGGGAGAATCACATCTCTATCTGTACTGGTCCTCATTGTCACGTGAGCAGAAATCCAACATTTTAGAGTTGTCTCCATTAAAGAGGTTAACAGGAAACCTTCTAATGGGCACACGTTATATGGGAACAACTGTCTAAATCTGGCCATACACAATTAATTTTTTTTGCTCAGCCAGCAGAAATTCCACTATCCCCCTGCTGGGGCATTGTATTCTGAAAAAGGGTAACCCAATACTATCAGAATGCACTGATCAGCAGCTGCAATATTTCAGAATGTTCCTATTTATTTGATCAACTTCTGTCAAGGTGAGACAGCCACACACTGATTGAAATTCAGCTGGTTGGATCAGTGTATGGCCTGGTGCTTTAAGAACTTTCTACTTTTCCAAAACTAGGAAAAAAATTATTAGCTATACATACACTTTAAACATCCAATGCTTACCAAAGATGGTAGTTAAATTGATATTAAAGTCCCAATTTTTTTTTTAAATGAAAATAATAAACATGGGGGGGCGTGGCAAGATGGCGACCTGAGTGGACGTGTGTGAGGGGAGCTCCGCATTGCATTGCTTATTTATCCGTCTGAAAAAGACTTATTGAGCCTGTCTAACGCTGTGAGTGTGTCACTTGTCTTTGGGCATGAGAAGAGGGCACCCTGGCTCCCAAAAGAAGCGGCAGCAGGCCCAGAAAACCTCGCCGGATCCCCGGGACGCACGTGTGCTCTCCCTTAACATGGCGTCCCAGACGGATAACCCGAAGGCAGCAGCGCTGGGAAACGAACAATTCACCGCTTTGATGCAGGCGATTTCAGGATGCCAGACCACGCTAACGGCCAAAATAGAGCAGATGCAAATGGAGATGGGTTTAATCCGGAGGGACATGGACAAGTACAGGGACCGGCTCACTGAAGCTGAGCGGAGAGTGGGGGATACGGAGGATATGATTCACTCGCATGGTGAAGCTCTCCGGACCCTGCAGGTGAAGATGAAGGTGCTGGAGTCTCGTGCCGAAGACCAGGAAAACAGAAATCGGAGGAACAACCTCCGCCTGGTGGGCCTCCCGGAGGGATCGGAGGGCCGAGAACCGGCGACGTTTGCGGAACACCTGTTGCGCACCCTTTTACCCCAGGCTGTCTTTTCCCCTCAATTTGTGGTAGAACGAGCGCATCGGATGCCATCGGTGAGAGGACCGCCGGGGACGCCGCCGAGGACCTTTATATTTCGGCTCCTGAACTTTCGTGACCGGGACGTTGTGCTGAGGGAGGCGAGGAAGATGGAGGAGTTGCGGTATGAGAATGCCAGAATTATGATTTTCCCAGATTATTCGACTGAAACGCAGCGACTACGCCGCACGTTTGACCAGGTCAAGGCACAGCTCCGCGCCAGAGGATTGAAATACAACATGATGTTCCCTGCTAAACTACGGGTGGTCGATGGCGAATCGGTTAGATTCTTTGGGTCACCGGATGAGGCTTCTCGCTGGATTGAGTCGCTGCCTCGGGACCGTTAACTCTGCTGCTTTTTTGTGGAGGTTGGTGACGCTCCTGTCGCGCCTGTGGCATATCCTTCCCACCGTCCGTGACTCTATCCTGCTGTGGATTCTGTTTATCTGGGCTTCACCACTTGTGAGTGTCCCCTTGGAACCCCGCTTGCCCCTGTTTGGCCCCCCCTCTGACTTCTGGGGGGGTTGGTGAGATCCCGGTCCGCGGGGAGTGTGGTGGGCCCCCCCCTCCCCCCTTTTTTTTTTTTTTTGTTTTCTTGCCTCTATTAGTCGGACGCCTTCCCGATTTTTCACCCCCCCCACTGGTTCCCCCGGGACTGGATCGTGGCTAGTAACCTGGTGGGCGAGGGGTGGGGTGGGTGGGGGGACTGTTGGGGTTGCCTCTCCGCGGGTGGGGATACCCCTCCCTGTGGGTTTTTACGGAGTTTGGTGGGGCCTGGATGGACTGGTTGGACATGAGGGGGGGCGGTGGGAGCATAAGTTGGTGCCCTTAGTGTACACTAAGAAATCGTTTTAATAATATGTTCTGTTCAATAATCACGGTAAATGCTGCTTTTGAAGGGAGTTGCGGTGTGGAGCTCCCGGAGTTTCTCTCTCTCTCCTTCTCTTCCCTTCCCCTCCTTTTTCTCTCTTCTTCTTTCTTGCTTTCAACTTTTGCTCTCTTTTTCTCTAGTGCTGTTATCTGTCTTTGATCTCCACGGTGGGCTGCTGTGCCACGCTGCCCCAATAGGAGACCTTCCTATATCAGTTTGGTATGTTTAGTTCGGGTATGCAGACACCTTACGCTACGGTTGGCGGGGTGTGGGGTGGGGGGGGTTGGGGGTTGCAGTTTCAGTTTAAGTTTTGCTTTTGTGTTCTTACATTCCAAAATGTTATGGCATCATTTTCTCATAGACAGATCTACTTTCCTGTGTATATGTGGTATTGGTGGGGGGTGAGGCTGTCCTCCCGGGGTCCGGCTTGTCCACAGTTCCCCGTATGCTATCAAATTCGACCCATGTTATGGCCCAGTTGAAGGTTCTCTCGTGGAATGTTCGGGGTCTTAATAATAAAATTAAACGCTCACTGGTCTTTGAGTTCCTCAAGAAATATGACCCCCACATCTGCATCCTACAAGAGACGCACCTGGTGGGCAGCAAAATTCTTAGCCTCAAAAGACCATGGGTTGGCAGACATTTTCATGCTACCCACACGGGGTATTCTCGAGGGGTTAGCATTTTGGTCCGTAAATCCCTTACCTTTGACTTACTGGATGTCAAGCTGGATCCTGGGGGACGTTATGTTATTTTACACGCTTGTGTGAGCGGACTGGAGTTGGTGGTGGTGGGCCTATACCTGCCTCCCCCCGCTGACATGTCCTTGTTATATAATATGGTCCCAATATTGGCACAATACCCCACGGACAATATTCTTCTGATGGGCGACTTTAATATTGCCCCGAACCCATCCCTGGATAGATTGGCCTCTGATGCTCACACTGAGTCTAGCCTGTCTAAATGGGCGGGAATATTTGGTCTGCAGGATGCGTGGAGGTGGAAAAATCCCGAGGTACACTCTTACACCTGTCATTCTCTTCCCCATAATACATTGTCACGTATTGACCTTGCTTTTGTGAGTTCCGCCTTGCTTCCTAAACTTAGAGATATCAGTATCCTTCCTAGAGGTATATCGGACCATTCCCCTCTGCTTTGTAGTGTGCAAACGGCTACTGCCCCTTCCGGTAGAATTTGGCGTCTCTCCAGGTTCTGGATTACTCACCCCACTATAGAGTTTGAGATGGGGGGGCTGATACAGCAATACTGGAGACTGAACGCCGGGTCCGCGTCCCCAGGCATTGAATGGGATGCTTTTAAAGCTTATGTGCGGGGATGTTATCTTTCCTCTATTGCTAGAGAGCGCAGGAATGACCAGATCGTCCTTGAGGAGGCTGAGGCTAGGGCCCAGGCCCTGGAGGCACGGTTCGCCAGTACGGCTAACCCAATTACTGGACAGGACATGAAGGTAGCGTACAGGGAGGTGATGCTCCTGCGGGTAGCTAAGGTTCACAAGAGGCAATTGGTCCAGACACAGAGGATATTTGAACAGGGGGAGAAGACGGGGAGGATGCTGGCCTGGTTAGCTAAGGAACAGTCCCCGTTAGCCGCCATCGCTAGGATACAATCTGCGGATGGGACCATTCACACTGATCCGGCAGACGTTAATGCTTGCTTTAAAGACTTTTATGCCAATTTGTATTCTTCTAAAATGGATTATTCCATGGACCAGCTACACAAATTTTTAGATGACGTGCAGTTTCCGACTCTGTCCCCTGAAGCTAGGGAGGCCTTGGATAGCCCGATAACGTTGGCGGAGGTGCGGGCTGCGCTGGGATCCCTTCAGTCAGGAAAGACCCCGGGTACGGATGGGCTCCCCCCTGAATTTTTTAAACAGTATGCGGATGTACTGGCACCCAGGCTGCATGATATGTTTACGAAAACGCTGTCCGGCGACGCCCTTCCCCATTCGATGGCCCAAGCTATAATTGTAGTAATACCCAAACCTGGCAAGGACCCCCGGTTCTGCTCCTCGTACAGACCTATCTCCCTTCTCAACGCTGACGCCAAAATATTGACTAAAATTCTAGCTAAACGCCTCAATGAAGTGATTCTCACCCTGGTGCATGCTGACCAATCGGGCTTCATGCCCGGGAAAGGGACAGATATTAACCTTCGGAGACTGTATGCGGTCTTGTCCTCGGGGGTCGGAGATGTTGACAAGGCGGTGGTGGCCTCCCTGGATGCGGAAAAAGCTTTCGATTCAGTGGAATGGGCCTATCTATGGGAGGTCCTCCGCAGGTTCGGTTTTGGTCCCATCTTCGTCTCCTGGGTTGCGGCCGTGTACAGATCTCCGACCGCGAGGGTGCGCACGGGGGCTGTCCTCTCCTCGCCTTTCCCCCTTCAAAGGGGGACGAGACAGGGGTGCCCTCTATCGCCGGGGCTTTTTGCCTTGGCGGTGGAGCCCATGGCCATCCTTCTTAGGTCCACGACCCAGGTAAGAGGCATAGACATAGGCTCTCTGACGGAAAAGGTGTCCCTCTATGCGGACGACACGTTGCTGTACCTCAGGGACGACGGCGATTCCCTACAGCGGGCACTTGCGGTTATAGACCGGTACGGGCACTATTCGGGAGTCCGTATAAACTGGGGAAAGTCCGTGCTATTTCCGCTCCATTCAGGGGCAGGTCCGATGGACTCTGATGGGCAGCTACAACGAGTATCTCAATTTCGGTATCTGGGGGTAGAGATCAGTAAGGATCTTGGGAAATACATTGATCTTAATCTTGCCCCTGTGGTGACCCAGATCACGCAGAAATGTGTGGCATGGAGGTCTCTTCCCCTGACCCCGGTGGGTAGGGTCAATTTAATTAAAATGTCTATATTACCCAAACTTATCTATTTGTTTAGGCAGACCCCTGTCCCCATCCCCGCCCCATTCTTTAAGAAACTGGATAGTATAGTTGTCACCTTTGTTTGGAATGGGGGGGTCCCCAGGATAGCTAAATCTACCCTACAACTCCCAGTAGCAATGGGGGGCCTTGCCCTTCCTTGCTTTTTAAAGTACTATTGGGCGGCGGTTCTCGTGACACTTAAATGGTGGTTGGGTAGGCAGCCGGTGAACCCGGCGGCGGTGGTGGAGGGGGCCCTGTTGGGGACCCACTCTGATTTGCGAGATCTCATCTACAAAGGGCCCAGATCTAACTCGGGAGTTACGACGCCTATGAGGGCAACAATTCAAGTCTGGGACACGGTGTCCAAAAAGCTGGGACAACCGCGCACCTGGTCCCCCGAGACGCCGTTGTGGGGTAACCCGCGTCTCCCCCATTTCTACTCCATCCCGGACCCGGTTGTCTGGACTAGATATGGGATCACTACGCTAGGGGATATAGTGTCTCAGGGACGGCTTCGCACGTTTGATGATTTGAAGGGTCTTAGGGGCCTATCAAACCGTATGTTTTTCAGGTATATCCAGATCCGACACGCTTATAGGTCCCAATTTCCCGAGCTAATTACTCTCCAGATGTCGGATTTGGAAAAAGAGCTTAGATCTCCTGAGCGGTCTAAAACAATGTCAATTATCTACAATGCACTGTCACTTTTGGACACTTCTAGAGTTTCCCAGCTGTACGAGACCTGGCGCAGGGACATTCCAGATCTAGGGGGGGAGGATTGGGAGGAGGGGATTCGGCAATACCTGACCCTGGTTGTGTCTTCCAGGGACAGGATTGCTCAGCTGAAGTTTTTACACCGCGCCTATCTCTCTCCAAAGCGCCTAGCCAGGATGTATCCAGATAGGCCAGCGGCGTGCCCCAGGTGCGGTGTGGGGGAGGCGGACTTCTTCCATGTGGTCTGGTCCTGTTCGCTGATTAGGGATTTTTGGTCGGAGGTCCTGGAGGATATTAATTCTGTTGGTAAACTACATGTCCCTAATAGCCCCCTTCCACTTCTCCTGGGCATTTGGTCTGCTGTAGAGGCCCCTCAGCGGAAAAAACTGTTTGTGTTCTATGCTGCTATGTATGCCAGAAAGGCAATTATGCTTCAATGGAACCAGGCTCAGCCTCCTACCAGACAGCTGTGGTTAACGCTTCTCAATAGGGCGCTGCCCTTGTACAAATTAACGTATATGGGAAGGAGTTGCCCTGGAAAGTTTGATAGAGTGTGGGCTGCTTGGGTAGAGGCAAAACAAGTGACTATTGGGTAGGTGTTCCTATATAGATTGACCAAGTCTGGTATTGACACTGACGTAATGTAGTGGCTGGGGTGGTGGGTGGCTGGAAACCTGGGATGAAGAGGAGTGGACCTGGCGCCCCTTCCCCTCCCCCCCCTCTGGTGGAGTGGTCGGGACCCTGGTAGTACCTATGTGTTTATAACCTTGTGGGTGGGCTGTGGACCCGAGGACAGGACCATTCGTTTTTAGATGTTCTAAATATGTCTCCGGATATGTGATCTTTGTCTGTAACATCTGTCTATTTTGACTGTTTTTGGATTGTATGTACTGTTTGCCATAAATAAATAAAAATTTTATGTTAAAAAAAAAAAAAAAAAGAAAATAACATACTTACCTGTTCTGTGCAAGGAAATTGCACAGAGCGGCCCATTACCTTTTCTTTTTCAGTTCTCCGCTGTCTCTTTCTACTCTTCTTCCTGTGCGCCAAGCCATGTGCTGAGGGGGCACTCATGCAGGTAGGCTCCCAAGCTGAACTGTGTCCACAGACACACACAGTGCAGCGTGGCCACACCCCCACCCCTCTTTCCAGTTATTGACTGACAGCAAGAGCCAATGACTCCCATTGCTCTCAGAATTTTCCAGGAGAGTAGGAAGTGAAGAGAGAAGAGCTGAAGCCAGGCACAGCACTGGATCGAAAAAATTACTCAGGTACGTGTTTAAGGATGGAGGTGGGGGAGGGGAGAGAGATAGCTAGCAGAAATTGTTTTTACAATAATGCACAAAATACATTAAGGTGAAAAAAAAAAAAAACCTTTGTACTTAGAAATACTTTAATTTGTAAAGCCACCCATACATGGATCAAAATTCAACAGGGGCTGGATGAATTTCGATCCATGTATGGGCATTTTGGTTATACAAAAGTCGATCTAATTGGCTTCTATACAACTGCCCAGTTGGATTTTCCCCATTCAATCAGATCTGAAGGCTATAGCTTGCAACACTGATTAGTGTTTTTTGACAGCTCAGCAGGGAAGATTCCTCCATCCACCTTGAATATGTGGATGGGGTGATCGGGTCAGTAATTGCATTAAGCTACTGGATGAACGAAGAAAAACTGACTCATCCATGAGCTGCCTACGCGATCCTGAACTACCATAGTTAAATCTGTATGTCAGTAGACAAGACACACCTCTAATAAATAATGCTCAGTCTTCTAACTAGGTGATCTATCCTGCAGAGAAAAGTCAACCTCCTTCCTCTTTTCAATCAATCTACTCCTGCTCCAGGAGAAGTAATTTAATTTTCAATTCGTATGTAGCTAAACGTGTTTTGCTCCTCTTTTCTTCTGTTTTCCTAGCAGACTTGCCTATCACTCGTGTACTACTTAAAGTTAAATCAACCTGTGTTACAGATGCACAATTCTGAGTCAATCACTCATTTGTCTTAGATCACTTGTGTGATTTTTTAGTAACGTGATTATTGGGAAAATATAAATATTGCCAGAAACTCAGATGTTGAATTTGTATGCCTTGCATAGTATAAATCATATTTTGTATGTCTATTTTTTTTTTCATCATAAGCTAGACAAATGCTCCCATTCAATAGAAATCTGTGAAAAGTTGTGTTCCAATGCTTCCTATATTTGCAAACAGGTGTGTCAATATCTTAGCATTTCAACTTATTTTTAACAGAAGATTTGGCCACAAGTCTGGTGTCATATGGCTATTGGTAGCTTAGACAAAAAGTCCAAGGAGCCTCCTCCTGTATTGCCAGGATTGTAAAAGACCTAGGGTACATGGAAGAAAGCAACCTTGCGGCATATGTAGTGCACCGTGACAAAATGGTGCCTTAAAATGGCAGTGGCTTAAAGGAGAATAGCTAAATAGAACCTGAGCCTGCTTGCTTCCACGCATGTTTCAGTACTTGTATATTCCCCCCCCTCTCCACCGTTGATAAGTATAGAGTATCCCTACTTTTTGACAAACACAAAAAATAAAGACACCCAAATATTCGACAAGGTCTTTAATAAAATAAAAGTTCCCCAAAAATCTCCATCCTTCTAAATCCATCTTCAATCATGATGAATGAGTCAGAGATTGTGACAGTATCTATCCACCTCTCCATCTCAGCCAATCAGCGGAAGCTTTGTATTTATTCAGATACAAATCTACCTATGGGTAGCTGGGTGCTGCTCAGCCAAACTCAATTTTGTTCCAGGTGTGAGATGAGAAATTACTGGTGCTGGAATTAGGGTTGCCACCTCATCCCTTTAAAACCGAACACGTATTACACAGAATTGGTGGCTGATTAAGGTTGTAATTAACTTCACTTGGTGCCTTATCTGCATTAAATTAGCCTCAGAACCCATGTCATATGTGTTCAGGTTTAAAGGGATGAGGTGCCAACCCTAATTCCAGCACCAGTAATTTCCTATCTCACATCTAAGTCAATACTTTTTAGAGCTGCCTTTTGCGGCTATCACAGTTCCAAGTTGCTTTGGATAAGTCTCTATGAGCTTGCCACATCTTACCACTGGGATTTTTGCCCACTGCCCCTTGCAAAACTGATCCAGCTCCTTAAAGTTGGATGGTTTACACTTGTGAACAGCAATCTTTAAGTCTAACTACAGATTTTCTATTGGATTGAGGTCTGGGCTGGTCAACTCTGACCAGTTTCCCAGTCCCGACTGCTGAAAAATATCCCCACAGCATGATGCTGCCCCTCCCATGTTTCACTGTGGGGATAGTGTTCTTTGGGTGATGTAATGTGTTGGGTTTGCGCCAGAAATAGCATTTTCGTTGATGGCCAAAAGTTCAATTTCAGTGTCGTCAGACCAGAGCACCTTTTTCCATACATTTTGGGAGTCTCCCACATGCCCTTTCACAAACTCAAAACATGCCATTTTTTGCTGAAAGTAATGGCTTTCTTCTGGCCACTCTGCCATAAAGCCCAACTCTATGGAGCGTACGGCTTATTGTCATCATATGTACAGAAACTCCAGTCTCTGCTGTGAACTCTGCAGCTTCTCCAGGGTTACCTTAGGTCTCTGTGCTGCCTCTCTCATTAATGCCCTCCTTGCCCGGTCCGTGAGTTTTGGCGTGCGGTCGTCTCTTGGCAAGTTTGCTGTTGTGCCATATTCTTTCCATTTGGTTATGATAGATTTGATGATGCTCCTAGGGATCATCAAAGATTTGGATATGTTTTTATAACATAACCCTGACTTCAGTGACTTGTACTTCTCAACAACATTGTCCTTGCTTGTTTGGAGAGTTCTTTGGTCTTCATGGCAGCGTTTGGTTAGTGATGCCTCTTGCTTAGGTGTTGCAGCCTCTGGGGCCTTTCAAAAAGGTGTGCATATGTAATGGAAGATCATGTGACATTTAGACTGCACATAGGTGGACATAAATTCACTAATTATGTGACTTCTACAGATAATTAGTTGCACCAGAGCTTTTTATGGGCTTCCTAACAAAGGGGATGAATACATACGCACATGCCAATTATCAATTTTTTATTTCTGAAAAATAGTTTTATGTTTATATTTTCCTAATTTTACTTCACCAACTTAGACTATTGTTTTCTGAACCATCACATATAATTTAGATTAACCTCCCTGGCGGTATGATTATTTAAGATTTTAGGTGCTGAAAGCTGTACAATTATTTTGCATGAAAATTTGGTGTTTTATATTGTAGGCCTGTAATTCTTAGGAAGTCCAAACCAGAGTCTAGCAGACATCCCGGGTATGATAAAATAAAAAAATAAAAATCATAAATTATAATATAATAAATAACTATAAATAATTATACCAAATAATAATGTAACAATAATAAAAATAATTAAATAATGTAATCAAATCAAAAACACAGAAATTTTTCTCAGATGCAGAATTGTCACTGTCATTACTTTTCAGTATTTGATGACGGATCTCCCCACAAATCATTATCGCTCAATTCTGCGAGTGATTCTAATTTATTATCGCTGTTTTCCAGCTGGTCTAAAACCATTTTTGATGTAAAGGGACAGTTTTGGTTGCTATGGACAATCTCCAGTTTCCAGGCATAAAGAACAGTTTTTATAATATAAAACTGCATGCAGGACACTGGGCAGAACACTAGGGACAAATGGGATGTGAAATAATTACATACAGCAATGTAATCTGTAAGATTACATTATACTGTATGTAATGTGTGTGTTTTACTTTTTGAATTTGGCGCCGTTCCCCATCCCCGTGCGTCGCAGCGCTCGCAGGGAACAGAGCCTGGTGATGTGATAGATCAAGCGGTGGATGGCTCGCTCGTGCAGTGGGGGGACATCTCTGGATCCAGGGGACAAGGTAAGTAACCTCTCCCTGCATTCAGCGATGCGGTCCCGAGTCTGGCTCGGGGTTACCGCTTTTGGTATAAAATTTTCACCCCGAGCCAGACTCGGGAATACTGCCAGGGGAGTTAAAAAAAATTGAACTAAAGGCTGTAATGTAACAAAATAGGTAAAAAGCCAAGGGGTGAATACTTTTTCAAGGCACTGTACATATAAGTAACAGGATGTTCAAGTATTTTTATAGGTTGAGCAGAATTATATATGATATATATATATATATATATATATATATATATATATATATATATATATATATATATATATATGTGACATTGTTGAATCAGTAATTTAGTAACAGTGGGATTACGTGTTTCTTTTCCTTTTGTGAGAAATTGCATGTGGTTTGCTTGTTTCATGTGTTTTTGAGGAAATATAAATTAAAAGAAAGTAAGTTGTGGTGTCTAATCCTTCATTCTGGAATACAAGCAGTTTCAGCGAGTGTGCTGGATGGATGATTGTGCAAAAAACAACAAAAGGAAAAAAGACATGGAGCTCATTACTATTAGCCATACTTTCTGGACCTGGAAGAGGGTCTATCAGCTGCTAGCTCTCAGTCTCTAAAGCTGCAATTTAATGTTGTTTTTGGGCCCTGACAGCCACTGAATCTGAGGCCTGAAAAGTATCAGAGACAGAAGCTGGCATCTGCTGTGTAGGTGGTGCAGCAGCGGCAAATGTAAAAGTGCAGGCCATGTGTTACCTCGCGACCCAGGCCACCTATCAGGAGATGAAGAAGGAGATGCACTTCTGATGTCCAGTACTAGTGATGCCCATGAATGAACCTCTACAGTTTCACAATTTATGCAATGCACACTACAACATAGAATGTATAATAAGCATCATGTAAACCAGTAAAGAGCTTATTGGGATGGAAAAAACGGAATTGTAAAATCTGACAAAATAAAGTAATGAGATTGTAAGATATCACAGAATAATTTATCATGTTCTGGATAGGATGGGTCTAGTTCAGGTATCCCTAAATAGCGGCCCATGGGCCATGTCAGGGCCCATCTGGCTTGTCACAGTCCCACCATTAAGGAGCTGTTTTTTTTTGCCACAGACTCAATCACTGCTGTGAGTATCACAGCAGAGTGGAGAGGCAGGATAGATCGCCAGGAGGCACAGCTGCTTAGGATGGAGAGCAGGTGCAGGAGCTGCTGGAGTTACCTTTTCAAGTCAACCAGCCGGTGATTGGTTGTTAGGATGCAGGGTGGTCCCAGCAACCAATCACCTGCTGGTTAACTTGAAACGTTAACTCCAGCAGCTGCCGAGCCCACCCTTCATCTAGAGCTGTGTTTACTCTCGGTCTCTGCTTCTGCCAGAGTAAGGTAGGAGAGTGAAGAGACAGAGATGCAGGGGCTGTAATGTGACAAGGAGGGGAGCTGCAGGGGCTGTAATGTGAATGAGGGGGACAGAGCTGCAGGGGCTGTAATGTGTATGGGGGAGACAGAGTTGCAAGGGCTGCAAAGTAAATTGGGGGGTAGCGCTGAGGGGGTAGTAATGCGAATAGGGCCGTCAGAGCTGGGGAGGTGAAAATGTGAATAGGGAGGGCAGAGCTGCAGGGGCTGTAATGTGAATGCAGGGGCTGTAATGTGAATGGAGTGACAGAGCTGCAGGGGCTGTAATGTGAATGGGGGGGGGCAGAGCTGGGGGGTGATGTGAATGGGGGGGCAAAGCTGCAGGGGCTTTAATGTGAATGGGGGCAAAGCTGCAGGGGCTTTAATGTGAATGGGGGGCAAAGCTGCAGGGGCTGCAATGTAAATTGGGGGACATAAATGTGAATGGGGGGCTGAGCTGCAGGGGCCGCAAAGGAAATTTGGGGGGCAGAGTTAAGGGGACAGTAATGTAGAATGGGGGGGGCTAAGCTGCAGGGTCTGCAATGTAGATTGGGGGAGGACAGAGCTTGGGGAAGTAATGTGAATGGGAGGGCGCAGATCTTCATGGGTGGTAATGTGAATGGGGGGGGGGGGCAGAGCTGCCGGGGCTGTAATGTGGATGGGGCGCAGAGCTGCAATGTTAATTGGGGGGGGGGGGCACAGCTATGGGGGTGGTAATGTAAATGGGCGGCAAATTTGTAGGGGCTGTAATGCGAATGGGAGAGGCAGGGCTGAAATATAAATCATGAGGACAGAACTGTGGGGGGACAGTAATATGAATGGGGGTGGTAGAGCTGCAATGTAAATTATGAGGACAGAGCTGTGAGGGGATGGTAATGTGAATGGGGAGGTAGCGATGCAGGGGCGTAATGTGATAAGGGGTGGCAGAGCTGCAAGGGCTGCAATGTGAATGAGGGGACAGAGCTGACGGGGGGGGGGGGCTGTGATGTGAAGGGGCCAGAGCCATGGGTGCTGTGATGGGAAGGGGGGACAGAGAACATGGCTGTGAGAAGGGGATGCTGTAAAGGAGGGCAGAGGACACTACTGTGGGGGGGGGAGGGGTGATGTGAAGGGGGCAGAGGATACTGACGTAAGTAGGGAATTGTGATATAAGAAAAGGGGGCTGTGATTTGAAGGATCTATGTTATCGCACAAACTTACGATTCGGACCTCTGCTGGCAGAAACATTTTCTGATCAGACCTCCATTCATTTTAATTCAATACCCTAGGTCTAGTTCAGGGATATGCAATTAACGGACCTCCAGCTGTTGCAAAACTACAAGTCCCATCATGCCTCTGCCTCTGGGTGTCATGCTTGTGGCTGTCAGAGTCTTGCTGTGCCTCATGGGAATTGTAGTTCTGCAACAGCTGGAGGTCTGCTAATTGCATAACTGATAACATGATAACTGGTCTAGTTGAACATTTAACTTGAATGAATGGTGCCATTAACAGAATAGGCCAACATACCAATAAAGGTTAAAATGCGAAGCTGGAACTAAAGTCTTCTACAAGCATTACTCAGATGATATTGAAATATTTCTCTTATTCCTCCAATTCAGTATAAGAACTGAGTTTGAGTTGCAGTTCCAAACAACGTGTGCTAATCTGCTCTGGTGCTCTTTTTGTATGTAGCTCTACTCTTGGGAGGCTGAATGGAATTTCCCCTCTTCTGCTGTCTTGCATTCCTATCATTTCTTATGCTGCACATTTGTTACAACATGTTTAAACAATATGTCATTTATATAACGAACTCAGCTGTGGATCCCAATAAGATGACCCTCGCCTGTAGTCACTGTATGGGAATACGATGCACAAAACTGGACATCACCAACCCATATAATGGGCAGAGAGATTCAAAACAAGAAATTCTGAAAACTCTAAAGATCTGTTTTTACACTCAGTTAAAATATATCTTTTGCAAAGAAGATACGATTTTTAAAGCAGAGGAAAAAGAAGGGTTAACTGGACTTGTGCACAGCAACCAATGGAATGTTTATTTTCTACCTTGAACCTGTGCATTTTGCTTGTCTTCACTATATTACATATGCTTGCAACTATAAAGGCTTGCCGACCAGTGCACGACCATATACATTAGCACAATGGCACGGCTGGGCAAATGGGCGTACAGGTACGTCACCTTTAGGAAGCAGCATTGTGGGCACGTGTGCGCCCGCCACTTGCTCCGTGACCATGTTCACAGGACCCATGGAATCGATGTCCGCCGGTGTCCCGCGATCGTGTCACGGAGCGGCGGAACAGGGAGATGTAAACCAGGCATTTCCCTGTTCTGCCTAGTGAGAAGACAGAGATCTACTGCTCCCAGTGATCGGGAGCAATGATCGCTGTCATGTCCTAGGTAGCCCACCCCCCAATTAAAATCACTCCCTAGGACACACTTAACCCCTTGATTGCTCCCTAGTGTTATCCCCTTCCCTGCCAGTGTAATTTATACAGTAATCAGTGCATTTTTATAGCACTGATTGCTGTATAAATGACAATGATCCCAAAATAGTGTCAAAAGTGTCTGATGTGTCCGCCATAATGTCTCAGTCCCAATAAAAATCGCAGATCGCCGCCATTACTAATAAAAAAAATGAATAATAAAAATGCCATAAATCTAACCACTATTTTGTGGACGCTATAACTTTTGCGCAAACCAATCAATACTCGCTTATTGTGATTTTTTTGATTTTTTTTTTACCAAAAATATGTAGGAGAAGACAAATCGGCCTAAACCGAGGAAAAATTTTGTTTTTTAATATATTTTTGGGGGATATTTATTATAGTAAAAAGTAAAAAATATTGCTTTTTTTTCAAAATTGCTATTTTTTTGTTTATAGCGCAAAAAAATAAAAACCGTAGAGGTGATCAAATACCACCAAAAGAAAGCTCTATTTCTGGGGGAAAAAAAGGTTGTCAATTTTGTTTGGGTGCAATATCGCATGACCGCACAATTGTCAGTTAAAGTGATGCAGTGCCGTATCGCAAAAAGTGCTTGGTCAGGAAGGGGGTAAATTCTTCTGGGGCTGAAGTGGTTAAAGGCAACATAACAAAGCCAGATTTTTCTACAATGTTCACCTTTAAAACCTATATTTCCCCTGCAGTGCTTTTTTCCTGCTGCAAGATGTCTTCAGTCTGATGGCCAGCATCATTTAACCTACATCCTCTGATTTCAGGTCGTCCTGGACCCTCTATCGTATCTTGTGACTGGACAATGAAAGGGGAAGCAGCACAGGGATGAACTCATTGATCTGCCATTCTGCTTTCTCCTCCTATCAGCATGCACCTTGTCGACACATAAACTAACTAGCTCCTTGTGCTGCTTATTCCTCTCACACTCCAGCCCTGCTACAGAAGGATGGCAAAAGGCTAAAACCAAGTCTGGTTCAGGTATTTGCACTGCTTGCATTCAAAATATAAAGTTGAACGTCGGGGAAAAGAAAAATCCTTGTGTTCTGTGCCACTCCCCCCTGCACTGTCAGGGTTAGGTACTTGTTAATGCCTGTGAGAGCCGCCGTGGGACCCCAGAACAGCAGGATCGGGGCCACTCTGTGCAAAATGAACTGCACAGTGGAGGTAAGTATAACATGTTTGTTATTTAAAAAAAAAAAACTGTACCTTTAGTGTCATTTTAAGCCGGCCATATATGGTTGGAGTCTCAGCCGGTTCAGCAGGGACCAGCTGAGATTCAAACCATCTATGGGCAGGCTGAATGTAACCAAGATGATCGATCGATCAGGCATTCCCCCATCCACACAGTCAAGTGATTTTATGGTTGCAGGAAAGAAAATTGCTCTATCTCTGACCGCCTTTAGACATAAATGAGCATTCAACCCTTGCAGTGCAGGGGGGGGGCACTTCTGTAGGGGAAGATTTTTATTCTCCCTGGGGTTCAACTTTAAATGATGTATTAATAAATACAAAACTGCATTTATAGCTGCCTAGAGTTAAACTTCACTGAAAGAATCTGGATAATTTCTACATATGAAATAGTTTTTTTTTAAATGTGACATTTTTCAATACACACCGTGCAGGAAATGAAATTACATCTTTAAAGTGCTAGTTCACCTTTACAAAAATCACAGAGCATTGTTCTGATCCATCCTGGAATCTCTGCACAAAGAAGAGAGAGAAGAGCAGGGATTTGGAATCCCTGGACCACTAACCGGCTGCATCTCTGACAGCTCAGCATCACCAGGGGTAATTACAGTAGGGATCAGGGTGGTGGGGAAGGTATACGTTACCTTTACATTTTTTTAGGGCCTTTTTCACACGACCAATCAGTTCAGCCTGTCAGTTTTTCACGTGGACCTGATCAGACGGTCCATTAATACCTATGACCAGATGGTGTAAACAGACCTGTGTCCATTTATACCCGCCTACCTCCAATCTGAACTGGTCTGCTAAAAACAAATGGGAGGGGATGTGTTCTCCTCTGTGTAGTTAGATTTGAGGTAGTCAGGTCACGTAGGGCTGCAACTAATGATTATTTTCATAATCGATTAGTTGGCCGATTATTGTTTTGATTAATCAGTTAATAACCTTAAAAAAAAAGTGTGTCAAATTGACGTTCATTTTCAACCACAGTGACAGCAAAATTTGGAAACAATAGAAAACTTCTTGGTCAAAGGAATTTTCAGACAGTGTATGTGGTTTTTGTTTAGAAATGAAGTGAAAATTTCAAACAAAATTCTTTCATTCAGCGAATGTACAAAGATTTTTCATCTGAATATTCTCACCTGAAAATTGATCCGTTAGACAGCAAAAGGCTCGGTACAAACCTATGCAGTTTTTACTTTTGAACTGTTTCTGCAGTGCTTTTTGCTGTGCATTTTGATTTTTGCACACGTGATTTTACTGCAATTTGCGGTTTTTGCATTTTTTTTGGGCAGATTAAAAAACACAAGTTGCTGCAAAAACGCATTACATTCTTTTCTGCAGCTTCTCCATTGAAGTATATTGAACCAAAAAAGCACCATTTTGCGTTAAAAGTCCCTGACCCTTTCCAAATATGCAGCAGCTGGAAAAAGCACAGATATGAACGTGTCCCATAAGAAGCCATGTAAATGAACTGTAGTGTGTTTCTGCAAAAATCACCAATAAACATATAGATGTGAACCAGAACTGAGACGTTTAGTAACATAATGGGGATAAAAAGACTAAAATTAGCCCTTTATAGTACAAAAAGGCAGATAATCACTACTGGAAGGGGTTCATTTTTTTTACTGTAGAACAGCAAAAGTTATATTTACAGTAGTGATTATATTGTTGTACTATAAAGGGCTCATAGTTTCTTTAGCTGTTTTTTTTAACCCCATTATGTTACTGGCCGATTAATCGATTATGAAATTAATCGATTAGTTGTCGATTAATCGATTAGTTGTTTCAGCCCTACAAAATGGACAGTGGAGTCTGTTTACTCCCGGCCGCCCATAGAGCAGAATGGGCTCTGTCTGTGTCCGCTCTGCATAAACTGAGCAAACGGGGACCTGTCACCAGCCTGCTCTGCTCTGATCGGCAGGGGATCTGTGAGTGGATCCCCTGCTAATCAGAACAAAGTTCACCCATGTGAAAGGATCCTAAAAAGGTGAACTAACACTTTAATCCCACCTTTCATACCTCCCTGTACTGAAACAAAATATCTATATAGGCTCTTTTGCCCTATATTGTTTCTCAATAAGATTCCACTTGTAACAGAATGAAAAAGGAAGATTTCATTGACCTTGACCAATTGTAGTGTATAAGGCTTATACTATACAGCAGTGCACAACAACTTGCTAAAGTGAAGTATCTTATAGCAACCAAATTTAAATGTACTGGTTTCCAATTCCAATCAAGTTAAATTTTGCCTAAACATGAATAGAACAGGAATACTAACCAGGTGTGTAATGAAAAGCCAGAATTTACATGGAGACCCAAAATAACAGCTAAATACAGACAGATTACTCTACAACTTCCTGTTTCAATTTGACGGCTCACTTGACAAAAAGTGATGAAGGCTTGTTCTCACCCTTAGCCATTGCACTGACTGGATGCTGGTGTGAGCTGGGAGGAAACACAGTCAATGCACCATTCCCAGCACATCACACAGTTTACTTTTCTTTAATTGCACAATGGTGTTGCAATGTGGTAGTTTTCTTAGTGCATGCAGTGCTATTTCACACATGAAATGCAGCGATAAGGACTGCCCTCAGTGGGGAGCAAAACATTTTTGCTTTTTCTTGTGTTGCGCAGTCCCAGCCAATTATTGTCCAGTGAGCAGACACAGAGCTATTTGCATTGTTGAACCAGGCCATACAGTGCCTTGAAAAAGTATTCACACCCCTTGAGATTTTCCACATTTTGTCATGTTACAACCAAAAAATAAATAAATGTATTTTATTGGGATTTTATTTGATAGACCAACACAAAGTGGCACATACTCGTGAAGTGGAAGGTAAATGATAAATAGTTTTCCAATTTTTTTTACAAATCAATATCTAAAAACCATTTGTATTCAGCCCCCTTTACTCTGATACCCCTAAATAAAATCTAGCGGAACCAATTGCCTTTAAAAGTCACCTAATTAGTAAATAGAGTCCATGTGTGTGTAATTTCATCTCAGTATAAATACAGCTGTAGTGTGAAGACCAGGGATAACGTTTTGTAAATGCTTAAAGTAGGGTTAGGTTATAAAAAGAATCCTATGTGTGGTGGGAAAAAAAATGGTTCACATCACCCTGTACATACCATCCCCACTGTGAAACATGCTGGTGGAAGCATCATGTTGTTGGGATGGCTTTCTTCAGCAGGGACAAGGAATCTGGTCAGTGTTGATGGGAAGATGGATGGAACCAAATACAGGGCAATCTTAGTAAAAAACGTATTTGTGTCTGCAAAAGACTTGAGACTGGGGCAGGGGTTCAACTTCCAGCAGGAAAACGACCCTAAACATACAGCCAGAGCTACAATGGAATTGTTTAGATCAAAGCATATTCATGTGTTAGAATGGCCCAGTCAAAGTCCAGACCTAATCCAATTAAGAATCTGTGGCAAGACTTGAAAATTGCTGTTCACAGACGCTCTCCATCCAATCTGACACTCAGCTTAAGCTATTTTTCAAAGAATGGCCAAAAATGCTACTCTGTAGATGTGCAAAGCTGAGACATCCCCAAAAAGACTTGCAGCTGTAATTGCAGCAAAAGGTGGTTCTACAAAGTATTGACTCTGGGGGGGCTGAATACAAATGCACACTGTACTTTCACATATTAATTTGTAAGAAATTTGGAAAACCATTTATAATTTTCCTTCCACTTCACAATTATGTGCCACTTTGTGTTGGTCTATTACATACAATTCCAATAAAATACATTTTCGTTTTTGGTTCTAACATGACAAAATGTGGAAAATTTCTAGGGGTGTGAATACTTTTTCAAGGCACTGTAACTCGTCATGTGACTGGTTACGTAGTGTGGCAGATGGGTAAAATAGGTGTTTGGGATCTGGCAGAGAAGCATGTCTGCACAATTGTGGGGAATTCCAAAGACCTGGTATTCCAAAGACCTGGTAGAGATCCGTAGAGAGTCTGCACATGCATGGGATGAAAATTAGGAAGAGAACTTTCAACATGGGAGCACAGAAACAGGCCAGTGCACCAATAACGATACTAGTATCAGTGCCGATACCAAGTATTTGCACGAGTATTGGTACTTGTGCAAATGCTCTGATGCTTGATCCAATAACTGTTGTATTGGACCAGGCATCCTCAGTGTAGCTGGGGGGCGGCCAGCCTCAAAGGGGATCAGTGCGGTGGTGGAGGCAGTTACAAGATCCCTTTCAATAAAGCAGCTGACAGAGACAAAGAGGGCAGGGCCCAGCCACAGCTCCACGTGTGAAAGGACACACAGAGCTGCTGCTGCGGGGGGCACCCAGCAGGAGGAAGGAGAACTGACGTGGGACCTGAGAAGAGGTGGATCCAGGCTGCCCTGTGCAAAACCACCACACAGAGCAGGTATGTATATAAACACGTTCATTTAAAAAATAAAAACCACAAGAATATTACAAAAGCTCTGTTTTTAGTACTGGGCAAACTGAAAAAAGGATTACCGTATATACTCGAGTATAAGCCGAGATTTTCAGCCTCTTTTTTGAGGCTGAAAGTGCCCCCTCGGCTTATACTCGAGTCACCGCTGTCTGACTGCTCGATCAGCGTATCGAGCAGACAGACGGCGGACATTAAAATTTAAAAGCCGCGCCTCCTTCTCCGCCTCCGCCTGTGATAGGCGGAACACTGAATTTCCCAGCAGTCAGTGTTCCACCTATCACGGACATCCGCTCATTCTCATACTACGGACGAGTATGAGAGGATGTCCGTGATAGGCGGAACACAGGCTGCTGGGAAATTGAGTGTTCCGCCTATCACAGGCGGAGGCGGAATTTTGAATTGTAGAATGGCCGCCGAGAAGAGCGGCGATCCATCGGCACGGCACGGGACGGAGGAGGCACGGGACGGAGGAGGCACGGCACGGGACGGAGGAGGCACGGGAAGGAGCAGGCACGGCACGGGACGGAGGAGGCACGGGACGGAGGAGGCACGGCACGGGTCGGAGGAGGCTCGGGACGACGGCGGCTCGGGACGGAGGCATGGGACACAGGTAGGCTGGACACACACACAAGGCTGCACGGACACACACACACACACACACACACACACACACACACACACACACACACAAGGCTGCACGGACACACACACACACACACACACACACACAGGGATGGATGGATGGATGGATACACACACACACACACACACAGGGATGGATGGATGGATGGATACACACACACACACACACACACACACACACACACACAGGGATGGATGGATGGATGAATACACACACACACACACACACACACACACAGGGATGGATGGATGGATGGATGGATACACACACAGGGATGGATGGACGGACACACACACAGGGATGGATGGACACACAGGGATGGACGGACACACACACAGGGATGGACAGCCATGTCTCACCCTCGGCTTATACACGAGTCAATAAGTTTTCCAGTTTTTTGGGGGTAAATTGGGGGCCTCGGCTTATATTCGGGTCGGCCTATACTCGAGTATATACGGTAGATCATTAATAAGTAGAAAATCTTACGATTGTTCACAGAATGCACATTTTTGTATTGATGATGATGATTTTCTAATTGTTTATTCCCCACTTTAGTCAAGTTTTGATAGTTGTTGCCTGCGTACCTATTGAGTGATATGCCCATCCCTTCCTGTCCCAGGATAACTATAATCAGGAAAAGAAGTAAAGTGCAATTTCCCTATTTTGTACCAAGTTGCCAATAAACCTGATGAAGGTTCCAACAATTTCCCCCTCTATGTAAAAAAAAAGGTGTTTATTTTTATTAACTTTGAGAAATATTTAGAATATTTATCAGATTTTTGCCATTTTTGACAGGTTGGGAAACACAGCAGTATGACAAGTTCTAATCCTTTCCTACTCTATCCAAAACATTAAAAACTGTTGGTTGGATTTCAGTTTTAAGGTCACTATGTATAGTATAGGACGACGTTGCAACAGGATTATGCATAGTCAAGAAACCGTAGAATGTTGTCAAATAAACAAATGCTTAAAATATAAAGGAAGTTGCCAACATATTTATTTTCTAGTTCTAGTGACGATTTATTTTATTAGAACTATTGTGAAAATCATATTTTATACAATGTAATGTGACAACAACAGAGTAAAATGCTTAATATACTCTACATGTAAAGCTGCTGATGGCTGAACATTACTCAGGTAGTGAACACATTTCTGAGCAGATTTTCTACACATTTTATTGAGCTTTATTCTCTATTGGTGATACATTACATAGTTATGGCAAAACATGATTTTTGTGACAGCTGTCATTCAGTGCAGTTTAACCTCCCTGGTGGTATGATTCAGACCGGTTTTAGGTGCTGAAAGCGGTACAATTATTTTGCATGGGAATTTGGCATTTTATTTTGTAGTCCTGTAATTCTTAGGAATAACTCTCTTAAATCTGTTCGAACCAGAGTCTAGCAGACATCCCGGGTATGATAAAGTTTATAATATAATAAAGAATACTAAAAATTATTCAATAATGTAATCAAATCCAAAAACACTGAAAAAGGGACATGTTTTGGTTGCTATGGGCAATCTCCAAATTCCAGGCAGAAAAAACAGTATTTATAATATAAAAGTGCATGCAGGGCACTGCAGACCACTAGGGACAAAGGGGGTGTGTATTTTTTAATACAGCACTGTAATCTGTAAGATTACAGTGCTGTGTGTGTTTTGTGTATTTTAACTTTTTTGAATTTACCGCCATTCTCCGCTCCCGTGCGCCGTAACGTCGCAGGGAACGGAGCTTGGCGGCATTCGGCACTGTGAATCGAGCGGAGGACAGCTCGATCACACAGCGCGGGGGACATCGCTGGATCCAGGTGACAAGGTAAGTAACTCTCCCTGTGTCCTCCCCTGCATCCAGCGAAGCGATCCCGAGTCTGGCTTGGGGTTACCGCTTCTATCAGTAAATTCCTAACCCAAGTCAGACTCGGGATTACCGCTAGGGGGGTTAAAGGACCTGCTTACTTTAATATGGGAAAGGGGCTAATAAGATAATGGCATATCAAAATGGTTTATTTACTAAAGAAATTCATGTATGTGTTTGTGGTGTCTGCAGCAGGGAGCATTTTAAAGCATCATTTACACTGACAGGGCTGCATTTTGATTTTTCTAAACACAGAATTTTGGAAGTACAAACTATTTTTTTTTTTTTTTTTGCCTCCTGGATCACTTTTACCTGCGTTTAGATGTTCCTGCTAAAGGCTAGGTTCACACAAGTAAGGCTCTGAAAGCAATCCACAGTGAATTGTTTTTCAGCAGTTTATAACGGGGCTAATGCACCACAAACGCAAGCCAGGTGTTTGGCTTCCATTAAGGGCACAACCCCCATAACTTGAATGGCTGCTGTCAACTTGACATGCTGTATTCTATTTGTCATAGTGCCATAATTAAAGTGGATGTAAAACCCAATAATTAAATTTGAGCTGGGCACATATATCTGTAGTGTTTTCTTATCTCTCTCCAAAGCCCTAAGTCCCATGTATTTCTGCTGCTCCATTCTTCTGTTATCAGCATGATAACCCTGACAAGCTCTCCGACAACCAAGATAAAACCAGCCTGAAATTCAGGGTGGGTGCTATAAATAGATTAGCAGAGAGCTGATCTATTTACAGCACATATCTGAACATTCCTTCCTTCCTTACTATGTGGAGTGGGGGTGTGTGCCTTTCCTCCAATCAGCTGCCACACAGTGTATGCCAAGCATCTACACCCAGTGCTCCGAACAGAAAGAAAAAAATCGTACACGATGCGCACTTTCTAAAGAATATAGCAAGCTGAAGACAGCAGATATACATGTTGAACAAATATAGGGAATTTGTTTCATCCCTATGTATCATCTGAGGCTGTTCACTTCACTTGGTATATGTGAGGGTTTAAGGTGGCCAGGGGGGCTAAAAAAATGCAGATCATATGACTGTTATTACAGTCCCGACTGTCTGTGTGAAAGTGGCCTTAAAGCACGTTTAGTTGCACTTAGTCAAATTTTCAAGCTTTTAGTCATGTCTACAGTTTCTAATCTTCACTAGACCACATTTAAATGCAGGTAAATTCACAGTGAATACCATTATCTCATTACAGTGGCATCTGAGAGTTGGTGGCATATATTAAGCAGCAAATGAACATGTGTTGTCCGTGAATTGATGTGTTTAAGGCAGAAAAAAAAATGGGAAGGCATATAGATTTGAGCAACTTTGACAAGGCCTGAATTGTAATGGCTAGATGACTGGGTCAGAGCATCTCCAATACTGCAGCTCTTGTGGGATGTTCCCAGCCTACAGTGGTCAGGATCTACCAAAAGGCTCACTGATGTACATGGAGAGCGAAGGCTTGTCCATATAGTCTGATTCAATAGGAGAGCTACTGTAGCTCAATTTGCTGAAAAACCTAATGCTGGTTTCAATAGAAAGGTGTCAAAATACACAGTGTATCGCAGCTTGTTGTATATGGGCTGCATAGTTCAGACAGGTCAGGGTGTCCATGCTTACCTGTGTTCACAGCCAAAAATGCCTACAATCAGCACATGAGCATGGTCTGATCTGATGAATTCTTGAATGGTTTGAGGAGCACAAGTTTCAGGTATTGACTTGGCCTCCAAATTCTCCAGCTCTCAATCAAATCATGCATCTGTGGGATGTATTGAAAAACAAGCCTGATCCATGAATGCCCTCCTTGCAACTTACAGGACATAAAAGATCTGCTAGAGAAAGCTTAGTGCCAGATACCACAGGATATACCCTCAGATGTCTAGCAAAGTTCATACCTCAAGGCATACCTTCCAACTTTTAGAGATGGGAATGAGGGACACCTACTAGCAAATGTATGTAGGCATAGGACACGCCCTCACCACGACCCCTAAAAGGAGAATTAACACCCAAAAAAAGATTAGATAACCAACAGGGCCTTTTTTTACCACAACTATTCCTTTATATTGGCTTTTCAAATTTACAAATGCAGCAATTTAGAATTTGGATCAAAGAATTAGCACTGAGAAACACTTTTTGATAGATAAAAAGTGCATTTTATATACAACTATATAAATCAGACCAAAATGAGGGACAAATGAGGAGGAATGAGGGACAGAGGGACATTGCTCCAACTCAGGGACAGTCCCTCAAATTCAGGGAAAGTTGGGAGCTATGCCTCAAGGGGTTATGGTGGTTGGTCATAATGCTATGGTTGATCGGTGTATATACGTGTAGAAACGTTCCTGTAAATGCATATAAATGTAGGTTTGGCAGTGTCAGTGGGAATGAGGCCTAAGTCTAGGAAGTATGACAACTCACAGCACAAAGCCCATGTTTTATGCCTCACACTGGATCCTTGGACTTGTCAGTTCTTAATATTTATTAACAAGAATTATTCATTAAACGACACGATAATAAGTGGAATGTATTCATACGTTAAACTGAAAACAATTAATTGACTGATCTCTATTCATCGGGCTTCTAGTTTAAATAATACCAAGAGAATATTACATCAATAACAGATCTTATGTGATTTCAAGCATGTGGCTAATGGAGAGTCATATCCTGCTCATCCATGTTCTTGTCAAAGCACATTCTTCTTTCAACGCCTTTGATTTTTATTTACATGTTCTCAAAAATACAGTTACAAATTTAAGGATAATAATCCTTTACATGCTGCAGAAGAACAAAGAACAAGTATAAACCCCATTTCCAAAAACATTTGCCATGTGACTCTAGTCCAGTGCTTATATCCTCAATGTTTCTCAATGCACTGACTAAATGTGTAGAAATGGATACAATTACGTTCAGCGTGTTGCAGTGACATTCATTTTATTACACCAAAACAATTTTAGCGATCCATAAGGCACAAAAGGGAACCATTGTGTATTGTGGTTTGCTGCCTTATAAAAAATGGTGTACTCCTACAATAGTCTGTATAGGTCCTAAAGATAGAATAGCCAGTATTTGCTTGCAGGCCAAGCTAATACAGACCTCCTCCTGCCTTTATCTTGGTGTGTACTCTGTGTAGGCCGACCTAACACTATTCAGCAGCATCAGAGGTCTTAAAGAGGAAGTAAACCCTGATGAGTTTACTTCCTCTTTCATTCCCTGCAAAGGCAAAGCATAATGGACTACTATGCATCGCATAGTAGCCCATTATGTGTCACTTACCTGACACAGGAGCCAGCGAAGTCGCCGCTGTCCCCTGTAGTCCGCCGCATCCATCTTGTTGGTGGGGTCTCGCAGCTCCGCCGCTGTCATTCGGCGAAGCCGCGATGACGTCACTCCCGCGCATGTGCACGGGAGTCGACACGCGCGGCAGCTCCATTCTTGGAAATGCCGCGCTCAGTGCGCCTGCGCGCCACTGTCTACGGCGCATGCGCCGTAGACAGAGGTGCCCATTTTCGGGCAAATATCTCCTAAACCATATAGGTTTAGGAGATATTGCTTGGACCTACAGGTAAGCCTTAATCTAGGCTTACCTGTAGGTCAAAGTGGTTTGTAAGGGTTTACAACCACTTTAACCAATGCATTGATCCTATGCCCATGCATGTTACACTTCAGCAGCATAGCCACAAAAATGTGTTTAGTTAGTTAAAATAAAGTGTATTATTATATTAGTGTATAAAGTGTATATATTACTTAATTCTAACACTCAAGTGCTGGTTTGTGAACAAAGTGTGCAGCAATTTTACTTCATAAGAAGACAGCATGAGCAGTGAAAGAGGAATGTATGATCCTTCTTCTTTGCAGGTACAGCTGTAAAGTGGTTGCAAAGGCATGCATCTCATTCATGCAATCATTAATCCAAAACAGTTCCGTGATTAGACTAATGCAGCGTACACACGATCGGAATTCTCATCGGAAAAAGCTCTGATGATTTTCCCATCGAAATTCCACTCAAAATTTGTCACCAAATTCCGACCACCAAGAACACGGTGACGTACAACACGTACGACGGGACTAGAAACATTAAGTTCAATACCTAGTAGCCAATAGCTTCCATCTCGTAGTTGAATCTGAGCATGCACACGATTGGAATTTCCGATAGAAAGTTTTTCCATCGGGAAAAATTAGAACATGCTATCAAATTTTTGCTGGCGGGAATTCAGCCAGCTAAATTCCGATGGAGCATACACATGGTCGCATTCTCCAATTAAAAACTCTCATTGGTCTTTTGCTGACCGAAATTCCGATCGTGTGTACGTGTTCCCATCCCATCATGGGAACTACATTTCCCATGATGCTCATGCACTCTGTGGTGTAGCTGAGCATCATGAGAAATGTAGTTCCAAAACATCTGAGGTGCCAAGGTTTGCCATCACTAGCCTAGGGAAATGTGGCAACCAAGAACTCAGCATTACAATGGACTGAATCAGACCTAACAGAAGAGGGACAAGGAGAATAGGGGGGTATGGAAAGGGGAAAATGAAGAAGGGGGAAAGGGTCGGAAAAAGTCAAAGAAGGGCCAGGAACAGTGGGAAAAGAGCAGTGCAGGTAAATAGGGTAACCCTCAGTTATATACCATAAGATATCAACCCCTAAACAGTAATGCCCTGCGCCTCTATCCAGCCAGTCCAAATTTTGTCAAATTTAGCAGGACAGTTTCGAGTGATGTATGTAAGCTTAAATAGGGGAAAAGCCCCATTGACCGCCGCCTTCCAGACAGAAACCATGGGTGTAGAAGGCAGGATTTCCCTTCTAGCATGATAGGCCAAAAATAAAATAAATAGTTTGACATGTTTAGAGGCCTCCACAAAATCAGTGAGTACTAGCAGCAGCACCAAGGGGTCCATAGGGACAGACAGGTTGCCAACTGTGTTAATGGTATACAATACCACTGCCCGGAAAGTACATAACTTAACTAGCAAGACCAAAACATGTGAACAAACATGTCCTCAGCCATATCAAATCAGGTGAAGCCGCGGATCTGCCAGGATAAATTGTATGTCTCCATGCTTTATTTTGTTGATAAATCACTTTTAAAACACCCCCTAGCATTTCTAGCTGTGGCCATCTTGAGTAAGGGCAAAGGATTCATGTAGCATTTGCTTCCTGGAATCCAACTGCTCTTAGCTCAAGCATGCCTGAAGGAGCATGAGCAAAGATGAGAGAACCCCTTCCTCCTCTCCTGAAGACTCATGGGATGTATGACATCATTTGCCAGAAACCAGGAAATATTGTAACTGAAGAAATGTAAAAAAAAAAGTTTAAAAAATTAAATATAATATGCCTTCCTACATATTTACTAATGCTAGCAGCATGAGGATTAAAAATAATCTGTTTTGTTTGGGAGAGTGCAGTTCCACTTTAACATTCTTTCCAAAGGGTCAGTCTTAATGGTTGGAAAAGATGGGAATTGAGCTGCAACCACATGCCGATATTGTGGAAAATGGAAGAACATCCTATTAGGTCTCTTCTGCCATTTGTATTATCTTTCATGTAATTCAATGTTTCTCAACTCCAGTCCTCAAGTACCCCAACAGGTCATGTTTTCAGGCTTTCCATTATTTGGACAGGCGATTTGATCAGTTTCACTACCTGAGTAATTACCGCAGCCGTTTCATCTGAGGGAAATCCTGAAAACATGACCTGTTGGATGTTCTTGATTACTGGAGTTGAGAAACATTTGTGTAATTGACCACTACCAAACCATAATCAACCCCCTTTTCTGCAATGACCTGATGCCTGAAGCTGCACACAGAAGGTTTTTTAGCTTAATGCATAGAATGCATTAGGGTAAAAAAAAACTTCTATCTTTACAACCAAGCTCTAGGTTTATCCAAGCTCTACCTCTATATTCAAAGTCCACAAGCTGGAGACTGGTGCTCTGGCTGGGGCATTCAACTCCCACAATAGCAGATCCTCATCAAATAAAGTTAGCAGCTTGGAGTACTCTTTAACATGAATCCTTTACTGGCTACATGCATGAAGACATAATACTATATAAAATGGTATACTTTAAGCAATATTTACCATGCTATACACCCATACTTCACACCATTGTTCCTATTGTATAGTATCTACACTGTTATACTACTCTTTCAGCTATCAACCATTACCAAACATTTCCTGCATGTACTTAGCCTGCTTTACCTTACAAACTTGATAATATCCAAGTAAATGAAATGTATTGGTATCAGATAACCCATGTTTGTGTGATGGGGAAAGCAAACGTTCCTCTAAAAGCATTGCATTTATAAACGCCTGCCAATCATCACCCTGGTGTCTCCATATTTAAACAACAGCAATTACTAATTTAACCATGCAGCTGTCAGATTCATTTGACTGGGCTGACTTCATCTTTTCCTTCCTCTCTTCCTCCATCCACTAGCCTGTTGTGTATATTCTGTTTATGTATTGCCAAGATTATAGACTTCATTGTTTTTTAAGTGTTTACTATGCATATAAATGCCTAGGCATTGGAACAAACTCCCCTGACACTGTACACTGAACGGTACAGTATATGTTAGCAACAAAAAGCTTAAATCATTGTGATAATGACACAAATTGCATATAATACAACATAAGTAATTTATGAAGCATATTCCCTGAAAAATATGTGCAGTCATATGTCACAATCAGGTATAATTTACTTTAAATATAAGTAGCAAATAGGTGATTTGCCAAGTTTTTTACACAGGTTTCTTCAAAATAGCAGTCAACTTGTACGAGCGCCTTGCCAATAACAATTATTTAACTCTGGGGATGAAAGAATAATAAGGGGTGGTTTTGGTGAGACAAGACTAACCAAAAAGGCATGCACTGAGAGTACAACATTGTCTTCTTAACACAAGTCTTGCACAAAATTGCCATATGTCGTATTGTTCGAGACATGGCAAATGAGGAAATTTAGCATACTGTCTTCAGAATGCCACAGAAATGTCATTTTTTTACCATCTCTACTTTCTCAGCAGCTTTTCCCCTTCAGAGAACAGTGCAGCCTCAACATACACAGATCACACTGCCGCAATTGACAGGCATGGCTGTAGCTCAAAGGATGGTATATTGATGATAGCATTTCTGGAATGGAATCCCCAGTGTGTGCGGAGAGTTCACAGTGAGCCCCTTCCCCCTTTGGGCCCATGTGCACTGCACACATTACTGATACGTCAGTGAGGCCGACCCTTCTTAATGCACAGGAATCCACAAGTCAGATCCCATCAAAAAACAAGGGAAGGGTCTGCAACAAAGTTTCACAACATCCTTGCAATGCACAGTTGTGCTAATAAGTTTACATACCCTGGTTGGTGTTTGGCTGATCAACTGTGTTTATTCCTTTTACATCATAATGGCAACAGAAACGACCCAAATGGCCCCCTATGCCACGGGAAGCCAAGGACGTCAAATGAAGCGCGCTGTATTATATATGAATATATCATTCATATTCTTTGAAAAATGGCCAAGAAATCATAAATTCTGCCAGGGTATGTAAAGTTATGAGCACAACTGTATATAAATGAAGAGGATACTCCACACATTTTAAGGACTCCATAGAATCAATATTTTTTTTCTTTTTATATCTATTTTGCGTACCCATAGATTTCAGACATATCGGGCAGAAACTTTTATTCCTAAGGAAAGAAACTTACAGGGTATGCAGGCTGCAGCAATAATCGCTTCTAGCACTGAAGTCAAATGCCTGTCTATATTGGACTGTCCATAATATCATTTTACTGCATATGGTAATTACAAAGACTTGTCTGACTGCAACACTATACAATCAGTATCATGTTTTACGATCAGTATGTTTATGGCTTATCAGTCATACATGTTTAGCACAAGCTCCCCACAAAAAAAAAAAAAAACAGGGAACAGCCAAAAAAAGAAACAAACACTACATTATGCAATGCACGTTTAGGTGCATTCTGTTTGTATTTGAGATCAGTCTGCGATGCTTCTGAAGTCATTTACAGCTCTTTAACAGGTGCATTTGAATGTTACTTTTGAATTTCCATTGACTTTTACGTTGACAGATGCAATTCTGATGAGCAAAACGCCCATCAACCCCAAGGCCTAACCTTGCTTTATTATATTACCTTGAGCCCTGGTTCACACTGACAGCAGGAATGAAATTGTGCGACTTCAGCTGAACTCACACTAATTCATTCCCGCATGTCAGTCCCAACTTCGGGGGTGATTTTAGAGACATCTGTGCTGGTTGCTGCACATATTTCAATGGAAATCACGCCCCAAAGTCACCAAAAGTAGTACAGAAACTACTTTTGCCAAATGTGGCGTCTGACCGATTCAGATATCAAATCGCATGCCAAATGGCTCCAATGTGAACCAGGGCTAAAAGGTAAGCCTGAACTTTGCCCATTCAGGGGAGGGCTTTTAAAGTGGACTCTTGCATTAAAATCTTTAGGAGTCTCCCATCCCCTCATTTAACCACTTCAGACATGGAAGATTTGGCTGCTCAATGACCAGGCCGTGTTTTGCTATACGGCACTGCGTCGCTTTAACGGACAATTGTGTGGTCGTGCCACGTTGTACCCAAACAAACTGACGTCCTTTTTTCCCCACAAAGCTTTCTTTTGGTGGTATTTGATCATTTCAGCTTTTTTTATTTTTTGCGCTATAAACCAAAAAATAGCGACAATTATGGTACTTCTGCTTTTTTTTTTTTTTAAAAAGCAAATTTTTTCCTCAGTTTAGGCCAATGTGTATTCTTCTACATATATATATTTTTTTTACTAGTAATGGCAGTGATCAGCGATCTTTATCGGGACTGAGACATTATGGCTGACAGGTTGGACACGTTTGACACATTTTTGGGACCATTGACAATCATACAGCGATCAGAGCTATAAAAATGCACTGATTATTGTGTAAATGTCACTGGCAGGGAAGGGGTTAACACTAGGGGACATTCAAGGTTAACTGTGCAGTATAATGATGGCAGCTGGTTGGCAAGTGGTTAAAATCACTATCTAAAAAAAAAAAAATTGTATTGAAAAGTTTCCGGCTAGTTACCTTTAGAAGACCCCAACTTCCGGCATGTTTGCCTAGGCACCGAGAACTGTGACTATGCTATTTTTTGTTTTTGGTAGCAATTTTATATTGGATGGGTTCCAATAAATAGAAGTTTTCGTGGACGGTCTGCTTAAGCCAAACATGTTTCTTTGTCCCGGGTTCACTTGAAGTGAAATTTAGATTTTTGTAGTGCTCTTAAAAGGGATTGTAAAGTCTTGTTTAAAAAAATTAAAATAAATAACAAACATGTTATACTTGTCTGCTTTGTGCAGTTGGTTTTGCACAGAGCAGCCCAGATCCTCCTCTTCTTGGATCCCTCTTCAATGCCCTCCCTCCTGTTGAGTGCCCCCACAGCAAGAAGCTTGCTATGGGGGCACCCGAGCCAAGTCACAGCTTTGTGTGTCCATTCAGACAGAGCCCAGACCCAGCCCCCATCCCCTCTCATCCCTGATTGGCTAACTGACTTTGATTGACAGCCGCAGGAACCAATGGAGCTGCTGTTGTGTCTCAGCCAATCGGGAGGAGAGTTCCGGATGGCTAAGACACTTGTGGACATCACTGGAGAGAGAAGGAGCTCAGGTAAGTAATTGGGGGGGGGAGGGGGGGGGGCTGCTACACACAGAAGGTATTTTTTCTTACTGCATAGAATGCAATAAGATAAAAAAAACTTCCGCCTTTACAGCTCCTTTATGCCTCAGATTTCTGTCTCTGACACATGCCTGACATGTGCTTGAACTCTGAGCTTCCTAAATAACTCGCCCACACACTGTCGGTGAATGAAATATGGCATGCAGGAGACATTGTAGATTCATGCATATATTGTGTTCAAAAGCCACTGTAGGCTTTTCCACCATCAGCGTTTGTGCAAAGGCAGATGGAGATTGAATATAAAGATGGAATACAAATAATTACACATAGCAGAATTCTGTACACATATTTACCATGAATAAATATTAAATAAATAAAATAATTACATGCTTGATATTTTATTAAAATTCTATTGAATAGTTCAAAATGAGGAAACAGCAAATTGTGCAACTAACTCTTTCTTTTGAAAATGCCAACTACATGGCTATCATGCTGATGCTGTGGCGTCAATACTTTCTGAGACCTTGACTTTGAACAAGTATGCAGCGGATAAGGAGTTCTGATTTTAACTGGCTTTCAAATCAACATGCTTCTTTGCAGTTCTTGAATTAGAAAGTATTAAAGCCAGGGTCAGCCAAGCAGCCAAACAACTAGCATTCTAAAGGCTCGTACAAGAAAATCAGAAGGGAAAAGTCTGAAGACGAGCTGTCTGTGGATTTTCGGATCGTTAGTATGGTGCATTCGACAGACGATTTGACTTTTACATCACACAAAAGCTGGATGTGCAGGCTAGAGGTTGACCGATATGGGTTTTTCTTTGGCTGATGCCGATATTTAGAAATTGCGGTGGCCGATGGCCGATATATGATGCCGATTTTTTTGGGCCAATATGTTAGACCAATTTTTTTTTTCTTTTTTCCCTTCATCTCATAAAATCTAACAGTTAGACACCTTTCACACTGGGCGTTTTTCAGGTGCTTTTGGGCTAAAATTAGTGCCTGTAAAGTGCCTGCAAAACGGCTTCCCTGCAGTCTCAGTGTGAAAGCCCGAGTGCTTTCACACTGAGGCAATGCGCTGGCAGGACGTTAAAAAAAAGTCCTAATACAGAAAATTTCTTACATTTAAACATTTATCAAACAAAACAAACCTCCAATCAGTTCATTTATGTATGTATAATTTAGATTAAAAAAAAAACTATATCTTAAATATTAAATACACAAAAACAGATAATCAAAACTTTTGGACAAAAAAAATTAGTGTATTTTTTCCAAAAAAATTGCTTTTGAAAGACCGCTGCGCAAATACCATGTGACATAAAATATTGCAATATTATTTCCTAGGGTCTCTGATAAAAAAAATACATATAATTTTTGGGGATTCTACGTGATTTTCTAGCAGAAAATACTAGATTTTTAATTGTAAGCAACAATGTCAGAAAAGATTTAGTCTTTAAATGGTTAAACTGAGAACTCCTACACACAGAGTTAATTTCATTGATAAGTAGAAATATTGTATCTCTTTGGTCTTTTCTTGGCAGACTGGCCAGAGAGGAGAAACAAGTCGCTTCATGGAAGACCTAGGCAACTTGCATTGACTTCTATTACAGAAGTCAATGCAAGTTGCGCTGAAGTTATAATCGGCCGATGCCGATTAATAAAGAAACTGCAAATATCGGCCTAAATCAGTCGACCTCTAGTGCAGGCTATAAAACTTTTTGTCTGATGTGAACTTAATGTCTGATTTTCGGATAATCAGTACAGAAATATGCCACACAAAATTCGAAAGTACAAACACGCAGGCTCGGAATCAAGAATGACTGGGAAGAGTTTGGTCTTGTAAACTACAGTTCATAATGTGGAATTAACATTCGTGATGCGGCAATTGATGAAATGTCAAAATTCTCATATTCTTTAATAAGATAATAAAGAAGCTGCTTTACATGTAGTTATGTCAAACGAATTTAAAAGACATTTGGTTTGTACGATCTGAAAATCGCACATCAATGCTCACCAAACTTCTACTAACATGAAATTAGCAGAAGGGGTCCAAAGGGTGGCGCTTGAGAAATTAACTCTCTCTTTATACTCTCATAGTACGCCACTACGTTCGTGTTTGTCAAATGACAATTTGCTGATAGTTAGTATGCTAGACAAAATCCTACACACGCCCTTTTGACAAAAATCAGATCGTGTGTACAAGGTTTTAGAAGTAGACCATCAACAATAGCCATCAGTAAAACACTCGAGGGTTGACTAGAGTGCAAAATCTGGTGCAGCTGTGCATGGTAGCCAATCAGTTGCTAACTTCATCTTGTTCAATTAAACTTTGACAAAAAACTGGAAGCTGATTGGTTTCTATGCAGAGCTGTGCCAGAGTTTGCACTCTCCAGTTTTAGTAAATCAACCCCACAGTACAGTAGTAATGATTAGCACATAGTTGTGAAAGTTATGCCATTCAAGTCTTAGTACAGTCAGACTGAATCATTGTTACCTGGCCTACAGGAAAGACATTTTCAAACTTCTGGCTCTTTTTCGTGTCATGTGCAGTTTCACATCAAACTAATGAACCTGTCTTCACAAGCCCAGCACCCTAAGGAAAACACCAGGCCATCTACAGACTTTCCAATTAATCCATTTCTCATGAGAAAATCATGTTAAATAAGGAAAATACTAACACATATTCTGCTGTGTTCAGAAGTTGGTCTCACATTTAAACCTCATATTTGCTAAATTAAGTAAAAACACAAGCTTCAGATAACTATTGCGACATTGGACAGATATTGCACTGTATGTTTACCCTCTGTACACTTTTTTCATGTCGTATAATTTCTTATGGCTGTTGCCAGTCATAAAATGTTACATGCTACAACTGTTACAGTGCTGTGGTAATATTGCATCATTACTTCATCATTATATAAAATGACGACTTAACTGCATCTGTTGTGAGAAATGTGGGTGCTGCCAATATTAATCATAACTGCCTGCTTGTTGTGTTGACTACTTAGCTTTAAAGTGGTTGTAAACCCTTACAAACCACTCTGACCTACAGGTAAGCCTAGATTAAGGCTTAACTGTAGGTCCAAGAAATATCTCCTAAATTGAGATATTTACAAAAAGACAGGCACCGCTGTCTACAGCGGTGCACTGAGCTGGCCGCAGATCACTGCAATATGCCGCTCGTGTCGGCTCCCGTGCTCCTGGATACATGGCAGCGGCGAAGATGAAGACGGAGGGCCACTTCGGGGGCTTTGTTCTCAGGTAAGTTATTCATAATGAGCTAGTATGCTATGCATACTAGCTCATTATGCCTTTGCCTTGCAGGTTGCCTTTTTTTTTTTAATAGCCTTTACTTCCTCTTTAAAGCTTACTGGGCTATGGACCCAAAACACATATGTAGATCAGGGAAGTAAGAGAAGACTCAAGTCAGTTTCCATAAGAAGGTAACCCCTTACATTTGGTGCAGATGACAGTTTTGTCATAAAGTAAAGGAAAAAAATCCAGGAGTTTCATAATCACTCTAGCAATCCTTCCTTATATCTTATGATTTTCTGCATACACTCAGAAGCCCCTCAGGCTGTAACTGATTCTTGTCCACCTGTTTGTTGATGGAGAGGGAGAATTTGCAAGGTGTATGCACAAAGTCAAAGAGCGGGTCTTCAGCAATCATAATTCAATGTAAACCCAATCGCTGACTGCTGTTCACTTCAAAAAAGGTACAAAGGTCTCTTGGTGCAATATTTCTGCTTGCGTTCCTGCTGTAGCTATGATGAGGGGTTCCAACTCACCCTGCTGGATTCACTTTTTATCTAATATTATGGAGAAAGCAACAGGATCTAGAACAGTGTTTTTCAACCGTTTTCCAGTCAAGGCACCCTTTAAAATTCTGCACAATTTCAAGGCACCCCTAATATTGCAGCGGCATCACATGTAGGATACCCAACATTAGAGATGTTTATATCTTGCAAAGCAAATACACTTTTGCACACTGGTTTGGACTAATATTCCAACATTTGTTCTCACTAATTATCTCTCTACTGGAGCTGCACGATTCTGGCTAAAATTAGAATCACAATTTTTTTCCTTAGATGCTAGATCACAATTCTCGCGGCGTATCATATTTCACATTAAAACTAAAAAAGCTAAAAAATTGGGCCAAATTAACTGTTTCTTTTTTTTTTATTAATTGAAGTGTATTTTTTCCCAAAAAATTGCATTTGAAAGACCACTGGGCAAATACAGTGTGACATAAAATATTGCAGCAATTGACATTTTATTCCCTAAGGTCTCTGCTAAAATATATATAATGTTTGGGGGTTCCAAGCAATTTTCTAGCAAACAATATTGATTTTATTTTAAGAAACAAGTGTCAGAAAATGATTTAGACTTTAAGTGGTTAAACTTCCTGCATTTACATGTTGTTTAAAAACTTGGCAGACTGCCTGGATTTTTTTCTTTACACACAGAAGTTTCCCTTTGATCTAAAAAGGAAGAGTAATGCTGGCCATGCACAGTTCGAATTTAGAAAGAATTTTCTTTCGAAAATCGTATCTAAGAATTTTCGTATGAATTTTGCACCATTACTGGGTTGCAGCAACAGCCGAATTTACGTGCATAAATCAAATTTGAGGAATCGGACATGGACATTTTTTGAAAAACGAACAATATTCTAATCAATGATGGGAGAATCGTGCGAGAAATGTAATAAGAAAAGAAAATTTACAGAGAGAAAAAAAGATTCCCGGTCACGAAAATTATTTTCTGTAGCAACATCAGGTGAAATTGAAGGCTTGGTCAGCTGAATTTTGAAAATCAACGGTGGCATGATCGGATCACGAAAAAAATGAACTTTCTTTTGAATAGAAAATTTGTTCGAAATTCGACCATGTATGGCCTACATTAGTTACAATGTTTCATTTTAAAAACTTGGCAGACTGCTCAGATGTTTTCTTTTAATAGCTGAGTGAGCAGATAAGTCTCTCCACTTAAACAAATGAATTAGGAAGGTCTGTGCTTAGGACATGTGTGAAGGTTGCAGCCACCCCAAAAAAAGTCTCTCCACTTGTTATATGAAAGAATCAGCAAACTGCAATAGAGATTGTCAGGGGGGTTGAATTGAGATCACGATTTTTTCTCCACCATGCTGCTAATGTGACACCAGTGCTGACACAGAGGGGTGATGGGTCAAACAAGGATGCTGTTCAGGTCACATATGTCCTCCTTATCAACTGATGGCATGAGCAGTTGCTAGGGTGCTGGCGGCTGGCCCACATGGTGGCCTAGGTTGTAATGTTGCACAATGAAAATCTATGGCTTTGTGTAACAAAAAGGCAGGCTTGAGCTACTCGCTGGTTTATACACAATTTTTGGGCAATTTTTATGCATTTTGTCAAGGCACCCCTGAAGAACCCAGAAAGCACCTTGGTTGAAAAAGGTTGATCTAGAATATGCAAAGGTAGTCAGGAAAACCCCAAAATTCAGTGCATAATAAAAGCCAGGAGCCCACTTATAATATAATAATATATATATTAATATTACTATTTTGTTTATTTGCGGTTAAAGACAATTTCAACATTGTGTCAACACACCAACACACCATCACTTCTACAAAAACAAGACTTATAAGTATAACTAAAGCCCCATACACACTATCAGTTTTTCTGCTGACTTTTTCCTTCAGATTTACCAAAACCATATAATATGAGGTTAAACCTTAGGAGTTTCCATTTGTATGCAATCAGGCAGGCCCTTCTACTATATGGTTTTGGTAAATCTGAAGGAAAAACTCAGCAGAAAAACTGATAGTGTGTATGGGGCTTAAATCCAATAACAATTTATTATATTGCAGCTTATCAGTCCTTAGCTGTGTTGGCTGCACTACCTTTCCTTTTTTTAGGATAAGAACATATTTAGCAAATACAGAAAATACCTGCAGATCTACCATAAATGGTGTGTCCTAGCCACTTGCTGTGAGATGAACGAGAAAATTAAACAAGGTTATCTGTCTTTTGTTAACTTCTAACCCTACCAAGAGAAAAAGACATGTTTGAAGTCCAACCTGAATGGCAGCCATTACTCCCTTCAATGATACAATGGAGGAATGAGTAAAGCCACCCAAAGACAGAGAATTTACAATGCACAGGATTAAAAAGTGCAAAACAGAAACCTGAAAAAAAGAAAATGAACACAGCCAGCACATGTAAGGACAAGTACGGTAAGCTGCAATGTTACATTTTTGGTTTTAGGATTAAATATACTTGACTTGATCAAAAAATTTATCAGTTCAAATTTAAATGAAACAATACTCGTATTTTTCAGCAATTTATTTTATGAGTAATTATACAGATGTGCATTCATGTTTAGTTGCTGATCAAAAAACTGAACAACAATGTGGTTGGGCAAATAGTTTCAAAATACAAATCCCCTCCTAGATGAAAAATAACAAAGGTCGCTACTTCACTGCACTGTTTTTATTAGCAGCGATGACATTTTCCAACAGTACTTGGAAAATTACAACTGCCTCAATTCATAAAACTGTTCCCTGACACACAGCCAACTGTGTACTTATAAGAGAACTGAACCTGAACTAAGTTTGGCTTAATTGTTAATAAGACACGTGGGATCCATGACAATTCTCACTACGTACTCAAAAAATAAATCATTTTAATAATAAAAATAATAATAATAATACAATAATTAAAATAGGCACTGGTACAGTAGGCTAGTTTTAGTTTGAGCATATTTTAAGCAAAACACTGTCCTAGTAATGTCTTTCGGATTTTGTTACAAAGTTAAAACCAATATAGCTCACATCAGGTGTTGGCTTTTGTGACCACACATATGTGTAGAAATGTGATTGGACGATTTGGGAAATACTACTCCATAGCAATATGCACAAAGTCCTGAGGGCTCCAGTGTAAAGAGCTGAGCCCTCTACCTTGCCCTCACCATTGCTATTGACTATAAATATCCTGTTATGGTGTCAGCAAGTGAATTTCAGTCTGAATTGTGGGGGTTATTTACTAAAACTGGAGATTGCAAAACCTGGTGATGCTCTGCATGAAAACCAATCAGCTTCCAGGTTTTATTGTCAAAGCTTAATTGAACAAGCTGACGTTAGAAGCTGATTGGCTACCATGCACAGCTGCACCAGATTTTGCCCTCTTTAGTTTTAGTAAATCTCCCCCTGTGTGTTGTTCCTGCAAGTACAGCTGTCCTTTTCATATCTATTGCATCTCCTAAAGTTCTTTCACAGACATCATTAGTACCGTAGGCAATATCTTTCCTAACATTTCCAGCACCAAAACACCCAATTTAAAACATAATTTGCATTTATAACCACTGCATAAAATAACACTAATGACATGTCAAAAAAAGGAAACTTTTCAGTGAACAATATGCTTATAGAATCCACATCCCTCCAAGATAATTGCGCATGCACTGCCCTTTTTTTTACCTGATACTAAGTGTGTGTTCCTACCAGGAAGTTCGGGGAAGCTGCACTGAGGGACCTGGAGCCAGCAGTAAAGTAAGAGTATATATATATATATATATATATATATATATATATATATATATACTGTAGACATGTCACTGGAGAAGTGATCGAGGGGGTGTACATCTCACCTAGGTTGCTACACAGTGTGAGATGGTAAATCCAGGATGGATCAGTTTCTCAGCAGCGATATGCTGCTGAGTTGTTATTTAATTTTGCCGGGCCTGGGTTTATATGGAATGGCAGGTAGGTTTGGTAGAGGGACCTGTCATTCCACATCCCCCGATCCAGTTCTGGGTTTGGGATCAGGTGAGCTTTGATCCTAATTAGCCTGGGAAGCTAAAGGCTCTGCAAGGTCTGCAGGTGATTGCTCCCAGCCAGGGAATGAACAGTCTGTGTGTTTGAGGAAGCTGCAAGCACAGCCAGTGCTGGAGCTAACATCCACCCTGCGATATCCAGGCGAAAGACGCTGCGTTTATAAGTGTCAGATAGGTGAGAAGAACCTGTTAGTAAGCGCCCAGCCGGGCTAGGTTGTTTTGTTTTTGTTATTATTTTGTGCCTGTTATACACAAGAAGCACGGTGTTGCTGTATACTTTGTTTGTTGGACTGTTTGTACCACGAATAAACGCCAAGTTCTACTTTATAAAGTCCAAGTCTGCTGTGAACTGTGTCCAAACACACCCTACCCCGGGAAGATCCCTTACAATACATATATATATATATATATATAGATGTGCTGGAGAATGTTTACCAGGGTGGTGCCAGCAGATGGGGAAGGAAATTGTATAACAGGGAAGGATTTTGATTGCTGGGAGAGAGTTATGGAAGGACAGGTCTACAATATAGAATACATTACTGCATGCAAACAGGCCACCTAGGTGTATAATATAGATTGGACTGGTATGGTTGGAGTGTGGATATGGTTGCTATGACAGGAGAACTGAGAACTCTAGAGGCTTCTGACTATTGCAATATTTGCATGTACTCTGGGACACTGTCATCTGTTCTGGGATGCAATAAATATTACTCTCTGGAAAGAAATTGCTGCGGGAAATGCATTTGGATTGAAGGAGTTTGTGTTCTACACCTGTCTGCGCATTCCTGTTTCTACAATACTTATAACTTCATTAAAGTGGAACTTAAAGTGTTTGTTAACCCAAGTATGCAAAGCTGTGACAGCCCCTCTATTATAGGCAGGCATAGCAGACTGTTTAAGTCTTTTATAAAAACAAGGCTTGTAAATACCTTTTTAGGGTGATCTTCGGACGGTCACGTGACTCACAGCCACTGTACACCTCCGATACATGGCTTTTGCAGAAGGGGCCCAAATCTTCCTCTGACATCAGCTGGGGGGTCACATGTCTGCTCAGCCACTCCCGCAGTAGCTCTGGAGACCAGCCGCGAGTCACATAACCGGCCTGAAGATCACTCTAAAACTATTGACATGCCTTGTTTTTATAAAAGACTTATACAGGGTGCTATGCCTAGCTCTAATAGAGGGTCTGGAAGGGACCTTTTGTAAAAGTTTATATCTACGAATAGCACTGGAGGTGGGGAAGGGCAGGGCGGAGACAGAGACACAGAACACGGAGCCGAAAGGCAGGGAGGGAGGGGGTGAGGGGGCAAGAGGAGAACAGAGAGGACAGCTGCGGATGACGGAGTGATGTACGCCCTAATTATCATGGTCAGCACAGAGAGGGGGACACAGGAAGTGGCAGAATCAGCCAGGTTTTTTACAGTTTAGAGGGGGCAGATTACATAGCACAAGCACTGTGCTGTTTAATCTCCTTTAAGGCAGCAGGATCTGTATTTTTTTTTTTGGGGGGGGTTTACAAAACACTTTAGGGCAGAAAATTAAGCCCTGCTAGATCACTTCAGGCTGGCCCATTTTGCAGGTATAGATGTGTAAAAAACATATTGGGTCTCCTATACATGATTGTCTACGGTTTACTGCACTATTATGGCTCTAGCCCATCACCTTACCAAATGAAAACACAAACTATTGCAATATATATGCACTGTATCTTGTACAAAATGTTGTATCTATGGTGATTTTCTATGTTTGTCTTGATATACATTGCATTTATTATATTATATCTATGCTTACTCTCTGTATTTTCTCTATGTACCAAATAAAAATCGTTTGTAAACAAAAAAAAATAAGTGTCTATACTGTTTAAAATCCAGTAATACACTGTTCTGCCCTGCTCTGCACATGCTCAGTTGCTCTCCCATTTTAGGCATTTTTAGACACTGCCTAATTTGTAGAGGCCTATCTGCTGACAGCCTCAAAGCAGAATTAATTTGATGGTTTGACGGTTTGGTTGAGGACACAAGTAAATGTGACAGTTAGCAATACCGGCATTCCAGAAATGTAACTGTTTTTTGAAACTGTTAAATCGATGGGTTTATTTCCACTTTATGATTTACTGCTGTTTGGGGGCTCTGGGCTTAAGCAAAATGGCAGCCTCCAGCAAGAAGTTATGTTATGGGTAAAGTTCCACTTTAATGATTAGCGATCCTCATTATTCTTTAAAAACATTCAAGTGGAACTAAACCCTCATATCCTTTTCAGCCAAGGAAGCCGCTATCTTTGCCTCTGTTTGATATGCAACTGCCATGGTGCTGCACATGTGATCAGTTATGACACCAGCCATTTGATGGTTTGACAGTTTGGTTCAGGGCACAAACAAATGTGGCAGTTAATATTCTAGGCATGCTAGGAATGTAGTATTTTTTTGAAACTGTTAAATGAATGGGTTTAGTTTCACTTTAACTATTCAAAAAATGTATGCATTTAACATACTGGCCAAATACTTTAAAATTAACCAAGAAAATACTGTACAGATGGTTCCAACTGAGGCTGACCTTGAATTTTGCATATGAAAATGTTTGAAGGAAGAACTGTTTATGTTGCCCAATGCAGCCAATTTCTTCATTTTTATTTTTTTACAGCAGGAAATTAAAAGTTTTTTTTATGGCTAGGACAGGCAATTTCTAATTAAGACAATGACAATTTACTGTGAAAATGTGCAGTGCAAAAAATGATGTGATATTTTACTGCCTGACAACTTTATGATTCTACAGTATATGCAACATGTTTACCTGATTTTTGTATAAACAAGCACTTGCTTTTTTTGTTCTTTTATATTATGGGAAATACATGTTACCTGCTATAAACAGATGTTAACTAATGAATAAATATGTCAACTGATGTAAATGTAATCTGAGGCATATAACTCATAAAAACACATGTAAATGCATACAAACTGAAGTAGGAGAAAAAAACTAAAATTATGAAAAAAACTATTTTTTCCATTTTGGATAGCGTAGAGGAGAGTTAAAATTGCTGTTAGTTTTTTATTTTGATCTCTGTGTCTCCTTAGGGAGATTTTTCTTTACTTCCTGTCCAGTAGACCCAAGGAGAAGTGGGAGAATATCTTTCCAATATGAGGGGTATCCAATGTTAGACAGCTGTCATAGGAACAAGTATCTCCACTGCAATGTTTTCAGTCTTTTCCTGTTCTGGTAGCAACTTCAAATTTTAGTTTTACTCTCCCTTTTACTTCTGGTGACACTGCTGATCAGGACAATTAGAGGGAATGGATTTCCCTAACAGGGACACAGACAGCAATAAAAAAAATGTTTTTAGTTATACCTTAAAGTGATACTTCCCTGGGTGAAGGGGAAGAGAGAGAGAAGAGTTCCAGTGCTGTGCAGGGCTGCATCTCCTCTCCCCTCTCTTCCTCCTCACACAGGGGCTCAAACAGCAGCAGGAGCCATTGGCTCCTCAATCAAAACAGTGAGGAGAAAGTGGGGTGCAGTGCTAAGCTCCACTGCGTGTGTCTATAGACTGCGACTCCTCATAGCAAACAGCTTGCTATGTGGACACACAAAGAAGAGGAGGAGCCAAGATCGCTGGCAGGGCAACCGAGAAGAGGAGGATCCGGGCCACTGTGTGCAATACCATTGCACAGAGCAGGTGAGTATATTTATTAACACTTTATGGTCTTGCTGTGTACACAATCTAAGGCCCCTTTCACACGGACGATCCGTTCAGGTCCGCCTGTCAGTTTTTTAGGCAGATCTGAATGGATGCTCCATAGAACTCTATGGAGCGTTGGATGTCAGCTGTGACATGTCCGCTGACATCCGACCCACTCCGATCCACAAAAAGTGTAATGGAGGAAAAACCTACTTTTCTATCCGTCTGCGGATCGGATCGGGTGACGACAGACTCTGCAGTCTGTCCTCATCCGATCTCCCACAGCGTGCAGAGACAGACCTGTCATCTCACTGCTCAGCGGGGATCGATGGAGCGATCCCCCCAGAGCAAGCAGAATGTCCACGGGGCGGATAATCGTGGATCCGTTCCATGTGAAAGAGCTCTTATGCAATCTACAGTATGATTACCAGATTTTCAAAATTAAATCTGAGAACACCCTACTGACCACACCTACTTGTGCCTACATCAACATAACTACACACCCGCTTCTAACAATATCTGTTCTCCACTATAAATAGCCCCTCTAGTGTATATATATACTTAATAGTCATTATTTGTGCTCTAAGGCAACAAGTATTTTATTATTATTATTATGCAGGATTTATATAGTGCCAGCAGTTTGCACATCTACAACAGGAGGGCAGACAGTACAGTTACAATACAATTTAATACAGGAGAAATCATAGGGCCCTGGAGGGCCTTTAAGCAAAATACCATTGTAATCACTAAATCATTAAAGAAATGTATCTCCTTTCACCTCTGCATTGGTAAATAACTAAATTAAAATATTAAGGCTTTTTCTAGAAATGTTCAGAGCCCTTGATCTAAAATTTGACAGCTCTCTGAATAGCATTTATTTGAAATGGCCTCTGAAAGCAAATAAGCTCAGAAAATTCTGGGCAACCATGTCACAGTCATTTAGTCCAACTAAAAAAAAAATACACATTTTTATAATGACACAAACATTGACAATGCTGATCAAAATGTAAGTTTGACCAATTCCAAAGTCATTGTACAATTCAAACTAACAATATAACTAACAGAAAGCTTCATACAGCTATTTAGGTGATTGTGTTGCATTATTTGTAAGGCTTCACATAACAGATATTTTATGCATTAAAATATAATGTTGTTAAAAAGATCAAACATTTGTCTATGTAATCTTGAATTTTATCTTGCATGGTCTGTAGTTTCATATATGCCAACTGAAGTGCCATGCAAGCAAAATAAATTCACTGACAGGCTTTCTTTTATCATGCAAGAATGTGTATGTGAGCAAGTACACTTTTGTTATCCATAATGGGATTTGCACACATAATTTCCTCCTTCTGGGTCTATGTCAGTGACACTTTAAGTAGATCTTGATCTTCCAACTTATTTTAGCTTCCCCCAAAATATCCAAAGGAATGGTCCCTGCGATAGAAGACTCTTATTGATTACCTTTCCATAAGGTACCAAGTTCAAACTCCACTGCAGCCTCCAGCAAGGTCTCCAGCATTCAACATTTCCGGCAGTGTCAGATGCCTGTGTCCCTGAGTGCTGTGGACACAGTAATGATGTAGGGACACCAGGAAGGATCACTGTGTGCAGTGCATGACCAGGCATCTGATACACTGGAGTTGTGTTGGATGTGAAGACTGCCAGAAGTGTTAGATCTTTTAAGCATGCATTAAGGCAAAAAACCTTCTGTGTGCTGCTCCCACCACAGCCCTCCCTAATACTCACCCGAGCCCCCTTTCGATCCAGCAATGTGCACAAAAACCTCAGCTGTTCCGCTCCCACTGTCACTCATAGCCAGTGAGCCAATCAGGAGAGAGCGGTGGGCGGGAGGCTTGTCTTAGGGCTTGTTTATACTTACTTTAAAACATAGCTTCAGACACATTTTTTAAAGCAATCTGAATGCCAGTCAAAGACCGTCACTAAATAAAATGGTTAGCTTACAGTCCTGTTTATACCTCACTTTTGCTTTGCTTCAGCTATGCTTCAAAAATGATACCCCATCTCTTTAGTGGTGCTTCAAAGCATCTTTACAGCCTCCATAGAAATCTATGACAAAGCTCGCTTGAAGAACCTGCAGCTTTTGAGAGGCTTTAATTCAGCTTTAGCTTTGCTTTGTTTTGGAGAAATTGCAGGTATGAGATATCCACACACACACAGGGCATCAGCCAAGCTTCAAAAAAGCACCACTGAAGCATCATTGAAGCACCACCAAAGCACCCCCGAAGCATCACTGAAGCACCAAACAAATCATGTTTAAGCGGTAGGCACTTTAATGTGTGTTGAATGAGCCCTTATGGATGCATAGAGCAGGGCTTGGGCGTAAACACGCACCAGTGCCCCCATAGCAAGTGGCTTGATATGGGGGCATTAGTCAAAATAGAGGAGCCAGGAGTACCAGCGGGGGACACGAGAAAATAAGGATCTGGCTGCTCTGTGCAAAACCACTGCACAGAGCAGGTAAGTATGACATGTTTCTATTTTTTTTAAATAAACCTGAACCTTTAATACCACTTTAAGACAGGAAATCTTGGACTTGCTGCCCAACTGAGAGATCTTTTATTGCACTAAACATTATTTTTTTGGCCTGTACTTTAATGGCCCATTCATGCAGGCCATGGTGTGTAGGCAGGAGGTGGAGGGTAGCTGCACAGAGTTCTCTTTGCTTAAAGTGGGGTGCCCCTTAAAAAAAAATAAAAAAATTAAAAGGCAGCAGCTACAAATACTGCAGCTGCTGACTTTTAATAATCGCACACTTACCTGTCCCAGGGTCCAGTGATGTGGGGGAACGCCGGCATTCTTACTGTGGGCACCCGGCTGTGGCTTCACAGCCGGGCACCCAATGCGCATTCGCAAGCGGTGCCGAGCGCCGTGATACGCCACGCAGTCATCTGGGACCTGTCACATGTCCCAGATGACTGACTGCACAGAGGGGAAGTGACGTCAGGTGCTCGGGCACTGAAGGAGGCAGACTACAGTGGACCCCCCAGCAACAGGTATTTAGAGGTGAGTTAAAAAAAATTCAAATTTATTTTTTTACTATTTTTTTAGGAATTTTTATATTTTTTTGGGGGGGGGGGGGGGACACCACTTGCAGCACTGATCATGTGGCTGACAGTTTTTTTTTTACAGGACTTCCATAAAAAAAAAAAATTGTGCTCCACCAGCAGTCCTGTAGCTGGCCAAGCACAAAGCACAATTTTCACGTCACTGACTGTGCTTCATAACTATGCATTTAAATGTGCATGGTCATGCCACTGCTTTTTAAACGACTCTCCGTATGTGAGCACCCATGGATCATTCACATAATGGCTAGCTTCTTGACCAACTTCACATTTGTGGACCCTACAATTTAGGTAAAAGACATTGGGGCTTATTTACTAAAGGAAAATCCACTTTGCACTGCAAGTGCACTTGGAAGTAACGTCGCTGTAGATCCGAGGGGGACATGCAAGGAAAATAAAAAAAATGAATTTTAGCTTGCACATGATTGGATGATAAAATCAGCAGAGCTTCCTCTCATTTCAGATCTACCCCTTAGATTTAGAGTGACTGCACTTCCAAGTGCACTTGCAGTGCGAAATGGATTTGCCTTTCGTAAATAACCCCCATTGTCCTGTTGTCTGACAGGTAAGACTTAAAACTGCTCCGTGGTGTGCATTAGAGAAGAATAACAGAGAGAATTTTCATATGTAAATGTTTCAGCTCATTCCATTCCTATGTGACAGGAAGCTGGTTCAGTATTTATAAATGTGCATTGTTTACAAAAATGTTAAAAAGATTGCCTGCTTATTAGTAGAATATTGTCATACTCATTGTATATCTTGATCGAATTCCCTTTTTATCTCAGAATAAATAAAACAAACAAGGTGTGTTGATTTTTTTCTGTGGATTACATGCGGATACTGTACATATACTCCTAAAGAGAACGTTGTACAAAGTAAACGTCACATAAGGTGATCAGTGAGGACCACGGCTGCACACCAGATGTATGTGGCCTGTTTACTGATACCTTGTGAAGTTACAGTTTATATTTCAGTACATGTTAAACATTAACACGTTAACATAAGTTTCTATGGGGGAGAGTGACACAGAAATGCTATCTGCAATAGACTTTACTACTTTCTGCAATGCTTACATTTTTATTACTAACTCTGTGCTAGACTTTGAAATAAACACTTAGATTACCCATTTATAACACACCATATCCACTTAGACTTGTGTCTGATTCACAATGTAAAATCTACATCAGCTAAAGTCCTTGGATGCAACATGGAATCATCTTCATGACATTTTATAAGACAACACTTTACATGATAGTCAAGTCACTACTCAATACTTTATCCCGAAGGAAAGTAAACTGACAGTTAAAGCTTTTGAAGTGACATGTTAGCTTTACTTATCATAACAACAAAGCTGTTTTTAGCATTTTTTTTTTTAAACCTGAAAAACAAGTAACATGATTTTCAGTGTCTGCCTAGTTAAGACTTGATTTAAAAAATAAACCTACTTGTTGCTTCAAGTTTAAAAGCTATTGCCAAAGTTTTAGTGACACGGTTGGTTTATAGGTTTTCATTTCTGCTTCTGAAAAATATTCCTTTATCCGATACATAACCTATAATCTATATTGCTCATAGAATCTGGCTCCATAAAAGTGTAGGGATATGGGGAGTAGCTGGGGAGTTAACAAATAATAAGTATAGCTAATGTTGGCGAGTATCATGTACGTCACATGTACGTTATACAACTGTAAGAACACAAGGGTAAGATCAGCAGTGCAGGAAATGATCAGATGGCCTGACCTGACTCAGCCATAAAAGTGGGTGATGTGAACGTTATAATGAGTTCACATTCAAAATTCTTTGTAAAAAAAATTCTAATGCGAATTCCTGATTTTCAAGCAGTAGCTCTGTACTCTCAAAAGGAAAACCAAGCAGGCCATAAAACAACCACATCCGATGTCCAGATTTTCTAGCCTGCCTGTTTAATGTATGAATTTTGATCAAGAGGGTTAGTCCACTTCCCTTCACATACTGATTAGTTATTGCCACAGGGTTTCTAAACTGTCCAATTGCTGATGATTAACCAGTATACGAGTACATTACAGTGGTAGTAAAGTGTCTTCTGTAAAATCCTGCTGACAGACAGGCAGGGTTTTTTATAACAGAAGAGACACTAGAGGTCTGTACTATTATGAACTACCCTCCTGTTTGTCAGCGGGTAATGTGTTCTGAGCTGTACAATCGCATTTATGGCCCGCTCTGCATGCCGTGGCAAAGTGACTCCCATGCGCATGCATGGGAGTGATGTCACCGCAGCCCAGCCATTAAACTGGCCAAAGATTTGGAATCCGGAAGGAAGACTGGGTTAACATGGAAGTGCCGGCGACCAGGGGGAGCCATGACAGCCTAGCACTGGACGGCTTCATCTGTAGTTAAGTCTCTCATAATGTATTATTATGCGGTGCAAACTAGTACATTATGACTTAAATTTGCAGGAGGCACAGGTTTTTAATCTTTTCTGTTCAAATTTCTTTATTGAAAAGAAGACAAAAACATTGTCAGGTTATCTCTGTGTGACAACTGATAACGTAACTTACACAACATCTCTTTGTACAGCGAGATATCAACAAGAAAAAAGGGAATATTTGCTATATGTGAAAGTACAGGATATAATCGTTATAGCAATAAATGTGAAAGCTTCGGGTTTGGTACAGTATTTAAAGGAAGAGAGGTTAACCCCCGATGCAGTTGTATGTTTGGGATGATAACTTTCCTCAGTAACTTGAGGGTCAGAGGGTTTAATCTTTTAATGAGACTTTGCTACCACTTTAAAATGATACAAATTAGTGAAATAATGAATAAATAATTCAAGATTTAAAACATTTTACACATAATCAGTTTGTATATTAGACTGCTTTGGTAATTTAAACCACGCTTAAATGCCAAGAAGCTTCCATACATAAAAACACCACATCAATAGCAATCTGTAGGCCAAAAGAAGCATGAAACACCACAAAAAACACCTATAATCCAACTAAAATGGAATCATATCACATTCCAGCACATAGATCAGAAAATCTTGCAATAATAAAATAATATAAATACTATCAATGTTTCTATTAGGTCACACCCATGCATTTCCTGACTCTCTAGTTTAAATATGTAGCAATTACAGTCTCATGCCATCTCCTGTCTGGTGTGGTCACAACGTGACTACTTTCTTACTCACCTTGACACGTTTTCTGGAATGTATCCTGGACCAGGAAAACCATCATTTCTTCTGGATGACAAAGTGCTCTGAGACAATTCAGAATGAGTTTTCCAACTCTCAACTAATGAGCCAACGGAAGGGAATGAGCTCAATTGTTGGAAAGGCTGGTCTCGATTGACAGGCCTAGACAAGGATATAGTCCCTTGAGCTCCAATTCTGTAGTGAAATGACTGTCCACCTGAGTTAACACCAACGATGGCTGAGGAAGGCATAGTGTTCTCTGGGTAAAAACCACTATCGTCCGCCTCCTGTTTAATTCCCATGGAGAGTCCTTGACCAGAAAAGCCATTACCTTCACAACTGCTAACAAATGATGACATAGGTGGTCCAAGAATTCCAGAAAGGGAATAGTAATCTTTATCATCCATGAAGGTAAAGTATGAACCATCCATAAATGGAAAAGGATTTCCCGATGAGGTGCTTTTAAAGAGAGAATTAGAACAAGTGTTTTTACCCGGCTCTTGTTTTATAGATATTGGAAAAGATGTATCGGAAGCAACCTTACCACGGTCTCCAAAACAGGAGTCAATAAAAGTCCCATCTGGATCAGGCTTGATGAATTTCACCAAGCTCTGCGTACTGCTGTCAGTAGTTTCATTCTCCAGTACTTCCATTTTTGGAAACAAGAGCTGTTGGGTGCCCTTTTCTTTAGTTTCAGTACTCATATTGGTATCAGTTCTACATTCAGTAGACAAAACTGCAGAAGAAAACCCCAAAGCATTGTGTGCTGGACTACAGATTGAAGAACCCATAGAACTTGCAGCAGGGCTAGAAATTGAGGACCTGTTATTTGCATTGGAAGGACTGGAAAGAGAGCATCTTGTGTTTATATTTCCAGGACTAGACACATTAGGCCTCACTGCAATATTCAATGGACTTGACACTGGGGATTTGATACTGCAGTGACTTGGTGGACTTGAAATGGGTGATCTCAAACTACTTAAAGGGCTAGACATGGGGGATTCAGCCGTATTAGTATGTGCAGGACTATGAGAAATAGAACACCTATTGTCAATATTTGGTGAACATGAAACAGGAGTTCCTTGGTTGACTGGACTGTGGACTGTAAAATTTCCAAAGTTGGATGGACATGTAGTAGAGGAAACAGAGTTAATTCCAGTGGGACTGCAAACGGAAAGGGCCATGTTGGAGGGGCTGTTAGTAGCTGGACTCTTCTCATTACAGGAAGATGGGCTCCTTAAGGTGTTACTGTTAAGTTTACCATTCACAGAATTGTCAGCATCTAGAATAGTACTTACAGTTTGATTCTGGCAGTTTATGGGAAAAGGGCCAGAAGGGGCCGGCTTATAAAATTTAACAAGATGTTCCACATTCTCATAAGTATTTCCAGGACCAATCATTCCTTGCTGGTTTTGCTGTTCATATGCAAAATCAGCATCCCGTACAGAATCCATATACAATCCCATAGACTCCGCTACCGTTGCAGAGAGTTCTTTTGACTCTAGATCAGTCTTAAGTTCCTGGGCCAAAGCACCAGACTGATTATCTTGCTGAAGGCAAGGGAGAAGATCTTGCTTTTCTTTCACCTCTCTTTCTGTGAGATTTTGTGGAAAAGTGCTGGGTACACAGCTAACATTTACAATTTCCATGTAAGTGTTCTCAGAACTTTGCTGCCTGGAAGCTGAGGAGAATTCCATAGACTGTGGCACCTGTCCCCATCGCCTCTCCATATCTCCTCCTTCCTGAAAGCCGTGATATCCTTTGGTTTCCATACCTAAAAAAATTTAATAAAAAAGTCAGTGTTTAACCCTTACACGGTAAAGCCTAGTACACGCTATTCATTTTTTTTGTTCAACACAGCAGGGCTGAATGAAAAAAAAATAACATCTAAAGCTCTGTTCGATAGTATATTTGTTTTCTTATCAATAATCACTGATCACAGATGTTTTTTTTTTACTAAATTCTAACGCAAATATTTTAAAATGTTCAATTTCTGCTCATCAATTCTTCAATATGTGCATACAATTGGGAGAAAAAAATGTCATTCTGTATAGGGTGGCCTTGTAACATTATTGCTTCATGATGGAGGTGGAAAAGGGAGGCAGATAGACACTAGGACTTACATTAGAAATTCTATTTTGGTTAAGAGTGACTAAGGAAAACCTGAAAGTGTATATACCTCCATGTCTGTGCTGCAAAGACTTGCTGCTCTTAAACTAAAATACCACTAACCATTTCTGGCCGGCACTACCTGTGTGTAGCGAGGGTCAGAACAAGATCCAATTTCACTTTCGCTGTCCCAGTAAAGAGACAGGAAGTGGAAGGAATCATTTACAGAATAATTCAACAGAGTAGTATAAAATAGCAACGCAAGGGTGAAGAGTATAGTAGCCCATAGTGATAAGCTATGTTACAGGACTGGAAGAGAAAAATCTAGACTATTTGCTATGAGTTACTGTACTTTACTGAAGAAGCTTTTTTCAACCATCTCAGTATTCTGAACCCTGACCACAATGCTAGGTCCAAGCAACTAAGTACATATTTGTGTTCAGATAGTATGAATGGGTGTCATTCTACCCCAAAAGTTAGATGTATTATTCAGGTTGCGCTTGCCCTTTGTATAAATCAGCACATATGAACAAGATCTATAAGTCAGCCATTCAAATCTGTGAAATAAGGAACAAAAATATACATTAAAAGCTCTAAATGTTTGCCTATGTCAGAATCTGCATTCACATAATAGGTTTTAGTTTTCTACTAAGGCATATCGAGGTTGATTTACTAAAGGCAAACAGACTGTGCACTTTGCAAGTTTTCTCCAGAGTCTAAGAAATGTGGTGAAGCTCTGCTGATTTTCATTATCCAATAATGTTGTGTTTTTTTCCCTTTGCACCTGACTGGGTATTCTTTACAAAGATAACCCTGACCACATTCTCTAAGCCATGGGTGCTCAAGTTGTGGTGGGCATGAGGCATTGCAAGGCTGACAGTTACAAGCATGACTCCCAAAGGTAGAGGCATGATGGGACTTGTAGTTGTGCAACAGCTGAAGGGCCACAGGTTGGGCACTCATGCTCTAAGCTCTGTGGAAAATGAGTGAAACTGCACTTGCAACGAGTATAGTCTGTTTGCCCTTAAAGCAGGGCTCGACAAACCCCAGACGCCAGGTCGCCAATGCGACCAGAAATCGCAACCTGGCGCCTAAGCTGCCACCAGCCCACTCACTATTGATGCCCCAGACATGCAGTGCATTAACACTGACTGCCGTCCTCCTCCCTCCTCCACACTCAGTGCTGCCGCGCTAAGTGTGTGAAACTGACAAGCAATGGAGAGAGGAGGATCTGTCAGATTTCAGCTTGATGTCGGGGTGGGCGGGACCCGGCCGGAGTGGGCGGGACCCGGCCGCTATCAAACACCAGCCAATGGGATCTGGGCGGGCCGCTACGTGTATGTGGCCCCGCCCCTTTTCTTAAGAAGCCCAATAGTTGGCTGGTGTTTGATAGCTGCTGGGCCCCGCCCACCCCGGACAGGTCCGGCCCACCCTGACATCAAGCTCAAATCTGACAGATCCGCCTCTCTGTTACTTGTAAGTTTCACACCCTGGCTGGGTCCCGCCCATTCCTATAATAAGCTCAATTCTGACAGCTCCTCTGTTACATTTCAGTAACAGTGTGCTCCATGTGAAACCTGCCAGTGCCACCTGCCAGCGCCAACCAGTGCCATCTGCCAGTGCCAATCAGTGCCACTGCCAATCAGTGCCATCTGCCAGTGACAATTAGTGCCACCTGCTAGTGCCAACCAGTGCCACCACCATCAATACCACCTGCAACCACCAATCAGTGCCACCTGCCACCACCAACCAGTGCCACCTGTCACTGCCAACCAGTGCCACATGCCAATGCCAACCAGTGCCACCTGCCAGTGCTGAGTGTCACCGTCAATCAGTGCCACCTGCCAGTGCCAACCAGTGCCACCTGCCACCGCTAATCAGTGCCACCTGCCACCCCCTACCAGTGCCACCTGCCACCACCTACCAGTGCCACCACCAATCAGTGCCACCTGCCAGTGCCACCGCCAATCAGTGCCAACTAGTGCCACCGACAATCAGTGCCACCTGCCAACACCAACCAGTGCCACCGCCAATCAGTGCCATCTGCCAGTGACAACTAGTGCCACCACCAGCCAGGGCCACCTGCCACTTCCAAACCAGTGCCACCTGCCAATCAGTGTCACATGCCAGTGCCACCTGCCAGTGCTAGTGCCACCTGCCAGTTCCAAACCAGTGTCACCTGCCAATGCCAACCAGTGTCACCTGCCAATGCCATCTGGCAGTTCCACGTGCCTGCCAGTGCCAGCCAGTGCCACCTGCCAGTGCCCCCTGTTGCCAGCCTTACTCTTTCTGGTCAGACCATAACCCTGATGTAACAGAGTTTCATTGGAGTTATTGACTGGGTGCTCCATTGTGAGTTAGGGATAGGGGGTGAAAATGAGTGGCATTACCCCGGGAGCTGACAATCCATACCACTCTAAAAAAAAAAAAAAACTGGCTCCTAACTTTTTTAACTGGCTCCTAAATTCAAAGCAAATGTGTCAACCCCTGCCTTAAAGTATATGTAAAGTCTCACATTGCAATTCAGTTTAAAGTAGAAATGAAAGGCATTCATTTGTGTGTAGATGTAAAAAGTGATCACATTCCCAGTTCTCAATTGCATAAGAGCTGAGGTTGGAGAAACAGCAGCTCACTGGTCTTGTCAGTGAATGGCTGTGCAGGGGATGTGCCAGGACAAGTCTAATCATTGGAGGAGAGCAGGCTGAGTTCCTAGCACAGCTAGAGAACTGACAACACTGTGCTCTTCTGCTTAGTGTGGTCAGTTTTAATAGAAAAGCAAAGAAACTGACAGGAACACCGGGGATGTCACACAGGAAGCAACACAAAGAGAAAAGGATAGTTTTTCCTACAAGTATATGGTACAGCAGGCACATATACGTAATAAAATATGTGGGGTTTATGTATTTAATAAATGAACCACGCAGTACCTTGTGCAACGTGTGAACATGGTTATTTAATTGCATGAGTATAAATATTTGCAGATGAAGGTTTCACAATTTGCCCTCACTGAACAGCAGCAGAGAAATATGATTGCTGCTTAGGGAGATGGTATATCTCCTATTATTTCATACTGAAAACTATACATGACTAAACTCTTAGGCAGCATGTGTTCTCAACATGTTTGTTCAGTGTGATGCACAAAACGCTGTAAAAGCAAAATTCATTCCAAGCCAATATATATAAATATGTAACCTTTTCTCTGCAAAACAACAACGTGGTGCTTGGCACAAGACTGGTTATCTATAGCATTGAAATCATGCAAGCTTTGAGCGCAAGGAGCCTTTTTTATAAAAGCAGGATATAGTAGGAAATCGTCCTTTTCATACTGCATACATTGAAATCACAAATCGGAAAAACAAAAACAAAGATTAGACAAAACATTGCTGCAATCCCCTTTTTACCAGGCAAATTACTGCTTAAATTAAACACATATCTCCCGCAAATGTAATTACTTTTACTTAAAGATAGTGTAATGCCAAGATTATTATTATTATTATTCAAGCTTAGGTTATATAACAGCCACTATTTTCTTGCCAAATAATGTTCAAAAATAGCTTGATCATGTACAGTGGACAAAGTAGGTCAGGGACAGTTCTCCACTGTTTTGGCAGTTTTTCAATATTTACTTTTTTAAAATAGAATTAAACCTCCTATCCTTTACATCCGAAGATGTCGGCATCTTAAGCTGACCATACACTTGTTTTAAGAACGTCTGTTCGATTTTCTAAACTTTAGTTAAGTCAAATCGAAGTTTGATGAGAAAATTTGAAGGCGCAGGATGGAAAATCTCTAAAGCCCCGTACACACGAGAGGACTTATGTCCGACAGACTTCCGAAGGAGTTCCGTCGGAGTTCTGCTGGAATTCCGACGGAGTTCTGACAGACTTTTCGGCCGAGCGGACTTGGCCACACACGATCACACTAAACTCCGACGGATTCGAACGTGATGACGTACGACCCGACTCGAATAAGGAAGTTCATAGCCAGTAGCCAATAGCTGCCCTAGCGTCGGTTTTAGTCCGTCGGAGTAGCATACACACGAGCGGAGTTTTCGAAGGGGACCGGGTCCGGCGGAGTTCCTTCGGGAAAATTTGAAGCATGTTCCATATTCTAAAGTCCGTCAGACTTTGGTGAATCAAAAGTCCGTTGCAGCCCACACACGATCGGATAGTCTGACGGACTCGGTCCTTCGGACTTTGGATGTTGAAAAGTCCGCTCGTGTGTACGCGGCATAACAGTGGATGCGGTTTTCCTTCGGGAAAGTGCAATCAATTGAATGTTCAAAGAAAATGTCTTTTGAGGTACTTTCGAACAACATTTGTCATGTCATCGAATGTACTGGTGGGAATTTTTATAGCAATGTTCTTACACACATTTGTTTAAAAATCTACTAGTGTATGGCCAGCTTTAGCCTCTATTTAGATTTGCAGTTTCCATGGTGCTGTGCCAGCTATAACAAAAGTATTGAAAGTTTGGGTGACAGCTGATATAAGCACACTGGAAACTGACAGTTATCACCAGAGGCATGCCTTGAATGTAACAGTTTTGGTGAACGGTTGAATCAGAGGATTTAGTTCTGCTTCAAGGCTGATGACAGAAGGGCAATTCTCTTGCAGCGATTACACCTACCTCTTCTCCACTTCCATTTTGTTACAAATTTGATGCTATGAAAATGAGAATTCTTTTCTATGGGATCACTAAAAATGAAAATTTTAAAGTCATTTGTCGCTCAATATTAAAAAATTGCTAGCAACAGTCCCCCTTCCATTAAATGCTGCAGCAATCACTAGTTAAAGCTACAAACTGCTAAAGGAGAGGACTTTGTAGCAGGGCACAACCCAATGCTGTAGCAAATTGTTAAAGACCCTTTTAAATGCTGGTATTAACGGTTTGTAGAAGTGATTTATCTTTGAGAAAAAGATACCCATGTGTCATCAGCCTAAACCAGAATTTAAAACCTATTTCCAGGAAAACATAAAAAAATAAAAAAAACCTTGCATAGAAGCTAACCCTGCCCTGATAAAGGTTAAAGTGTTTCTAAAGTTACTGGTGTCTTACCTCCCTGTATTCTCTGCATTAAGATAAAAAAAAACTTCCATGATCAGACCCACCTTCCCCCTTTAAATACTTTCCTGGCTCCTCTGAGGAGGGAGCAGGGATGGCACAGAGCCATGTTGTGTCTGTCTACACACACAGCCAGGCTCGGGAGCCCGCCTGCACGAGTGCCTCAATATCAAGAGGAGGAGTAGACAGCACTGGTGGGGGACCCCAGAAGAGGAGGTAAGGGCTGCGCTGTGTATTACCACTTCACAAAGAAGGTAAGCAGAATATGTTTATGATTTTAAGTTTTTTTTTTTAAATCAATCTTTACAGGTACTTGAAATGCTTGTTTATGCCTCGGGGGGGGGGGGGGGGGGGGGCAGGAAAAAGCACCTTTGCTTACCCAATCCTTGTATCCAGCAGAAGGTTGTGCTCAAATCTTCTCCCTCATTGGCAGGTCTTTGAAGGTCCCTCAGTATCCTATATACAATCGAAGGCTTTTGGCCCTATATTGTACTTGATGACATCACAGTGTCTGCCACAACCAAAGTATAAGGGATAAGAGCTTGCGGTGAACTGGTTTTCAAGCATAAAGGGAGCCTGCGGGAGCAGGAGATTGGATAGATAAAATCCCTTTTCTGGGTATCCTAGGAGTAAACAAGCATTTAACCACTGCAGTATTGGGTGAGCCCCACTGCAAGGGAGTTTTTTGTTTTACCTGAAGTTCAGGGTTAAGCCAATATTTAAAAAAATTGCAAACAGGAATGGTTTTTACTGCAAAAGAGACAGACTCCTCTGCAATAAAGGCTTCCTACCTTTCTCTGTACAGCTCAATGCACAGTCGAAGAACATCTTAGTGCTGGGATGAATGAACTCCAGGGTGTGCATGAGAGTTACATTAGCCCAACCAATCAAGACTGCTGAAGACCCTAAACCCAGAAGCTGGGGAGAAGGTTGCATTGCTGGAGGGGAGGTGAGTATTGAGGGTTTAGCTTTGCTTTAAAGTGATTGTAAACCCTTAATTTGTATTTTTTTTAAAATACCAAACATATTATACTTACCTGTAGCCTGAAGCAAAATGCCTGCCGCTCAAAAAAGTACATGAGATTCTTTTTGGCAGATTACAAGCATTTTTGTCCTCATAGACTTTAACAGAAACACCATACTTAAGCATTTTACAAGTGTTTTATGATTGTTTTCTGCTCAAATAGCAGCTCTCCACCCCTAATTTCCTCTCCCTCTCCTCCCACTAGTGCTATCTATTGGCTAAACACCTGAAGCTGCAATACAATTGTACTACAAATGTAGTACAATTGCTTCAAAAATGCTTGTAAAAAGCTGCAAAAATGCTTTAAAAATGCCAATAAATTGCTATGCTCAGGTGTGAATAGAGCCTAAATTCCTACTACCAATTAGAAATGATTAGAAAAATGCAAAAATGCTAATTAACCCAAGCTTACATTCAGTTCCATAAAGGTAAAACATATGGAAAGCACAAACTAGCTGTAAAAAAACACAAATAATGAATTGGCTATTAAGCAGGTTTTGGGTCTATCAGTATTGTGACAGGGGAATACCCACTTGCTGTCTCAGTCTGCATTACAGTAAAATTTTCAGCTAAGCTAGTGTGTCTCCATTTGAAACATACAACTGTAACCAGGACCACCTCTCTGGACCTAGAAACTGTATAGAGAATAAGTGTGATGCACAGATGTTTAACTTGGTCTTTTCCTTGGTCTTTAAATTTGTATGCAAGATAAATATTTCAGTTGCAAGTTACCCCTTAACCACTTGTCGACCAACGCACGCAAATATACGTCGGCAGAATGGCACATGTGCACAAATGGGCATACCTGTACGTCCCTCGCATCCACAGGCAGGGAGTGCACACGTGACCCCCCCCCCCCCCCCCCCGGGAAGTGATGCCATCTCCCTCTCTTTTTTTGGTTCCAGAGAGAGGACATCTAAACGTGAGTTGCACACGAACACCAGTACACATAGGTACACTTTTTAACCCCCGATCCCCCCCCCCCCCCCCGGTCACTGCGTCACCAATTGCAGTTGTCAGATTTTTCACTGATCACTGCATTGTTGTCATTTGTGACTGTAATTAGTGTTAGGACAGTTAGTAGTAGGCCCAGGTAGGTCTAGAGTACCTCCCTAAACCCACTTAATAAAGGTTTAACCCCTTGATTGCCTCCAGTTAACCCTTTCAACCCCTGTCACCAGTGTCACTAATAGTTATTTTTTCTGATCGCCGTATTAGTGTCACGGGTTAGCCAGTTAGTTGATTTGTTTCACCGTCAGGTTTTTATAGTGACAGGTACCCCTATATACTACCTAATAAAGGTTTTAACCCCCTGATTGTCCCCTAGTTAACCCTTTCACCCCCTGTCACCAGTGATCACCGTATTAGTGTTACAAATTACGCTGGCTAGTTAGTTTGTTTTTTATAGCGTCAGGGCACCCGCAGTATATAACCCAATAAAGTTTTAACCCCCTGACCGCCTGATTGCGGGTAATATCAGTAGGGTTTTAGCATCAGTTAGTGTCTCCATCGCCCCATGTAGCGTAAGATTAGTGCACACACCTCCCTTAGTAGTATAGTGTCTAAATGGATCTGATCAGATCTATACTAGCATCCCCAGTAGTTTAAGGCTCCCAAAAATGCTGCACTAGCAGGATCAGCCCAGATACCTGCTAGCACCTGCGTTTAGCCCCTCCGCCCAGCCCACCCAAGTGCAGTATCAATGCGAACACTAACCATTTTTTTGGTAGCATTTGAAGCAGTCGCTGACAGTCACATGCTGTTTTTTTCTTGTGAGTCACACTAGTTGTACCAGTAAATTTAGAGGCCAAAATGTCCAAGTGAAGGTACACTAGTGAAGAGGCCTACACGTTTCTAAGCATGACAGATGAGAGTGAAGAGGAAGTCACCCATCTGTCAGATTCAGGCTCAGTATTCAAACCCATAGACAGCAGTGGCACCCTGACAGATAGCTCTGATGACGGAGTAGTGGCCCCTGCCAAGGTCAAGCGTACCCGACCCCGTTCTTCTGCTGTTGTTGAAGAGCAAGAACCGCAGGGCTCTCGTAAGGAGCAGAGAGCCAGTACTAGTGCAGCTCATCCTTCTAGTGAACTGGCAAGCACTAGCAGCCCAGTACACCCTGGTCGTAGTCAAACCACCACTGCAGTATCAAGTGGTGACATGGTGACTAGCACAAGTAGAGTCTCGCAGCCGTTTGCTCCCATGATATGTAAATCAGCAATTCCAGTGCTGTAGGAGGTGATTTCACCATCACAGTTAAAAAAAAAGAGCATATACAGTGGTGTGAAAAAGTGTTTGCCCCCTTCCTCATTTCCTGTTCCTTTGCATGTTTGTCACACTTAAGTGTTTCGGAACATCAAACCAATTTAAACAATAGTCAAGGACAACACAAGTAAACACAAAATGCAATTTGTAAATGAAGGTGTTTATTATTAAAGGTGAAAAAAAATCCAAACCATCATGGCCCTGTGTGAAAAAGTGATTGCCCCCCTTGTTAAAACATACTATAACTGTGGTTGTCCACACCTGAGTTCAATTTCTCTAGCCACACCCAGGCCTGATTATTGCCACACCTGTTCACAATCAAGGCATCACTTAAATAGGAGCTGCTTGACACAGTAAGGTCCACCAGAAGATCCTTAAAAGCTACACATCATGCCGAGACCCAAAGAAATTCAGGAACAATTGAGAAAGAAAGTAATTGAGATCTATCAGTCTGGAAAGGGTTATAAAGCCATTTCCAAAGCTTTGGGAATCCAGCGAACCACAGTGAGAGCCATTATCCACAAATGGCGAAGACATGGAACAGTGGTGAACCTTCCCAGGAGTGGCCGGCCGCCCAAAATTACCCCAAGAGCGCAGCGACGACTCATCCAAGAGGTCACAAAAGACCCCACAACAACGTCCAAGGAACTGCAGGCCTCACTTGCCTCAGTTAAGGTCAGCGTTCATGCCTCCACCATCAGGAAAAGACTGGGCAAAAATGGCCTGAATGGCAGAGTTCCAAGGAGAAAACCACTGCTGAGCAAAAAGAACATCAAAGCTCGTCTCAATTTCTCCACAACACATCTTGATGATCCCCAAGACTTTTGGGACAACATTCTGTGGACCGATGAGACAAAACTGGAACTCTTTGGAAGGTGTGTGTCCAAGTATATCTGGCGTAGAAGGAACACTGCATTTCATAAAAAGAACATTATACCAACAGTAAAATATGGTGGTGGTAGTGTGATGGTCTGGGGCTGTTTTGCTGCTTCAGGACCTGGAAGACTTGCCGTGATAAAAGGAACTATGAATTCTGCTGTCTACCAAGAGATCCTGAAGGAGAATGTCCGACCATCTGTTCGTGTACTCAAGCTGAAACGAACTTGGGTTCTGCAGCAGGACAATGATCCTAAACACACCAGCAAGTCCACCACCGAATGGCTGAAGAAAAACAAAATGAAGACTTTGGAGTGGCCTAGCCAAAGTCCTGACCTGAATCCTATTGAGATGTTGTGGTATGACCTTAAAAAGGCCGTTCATGCTCGAAAACCCTCTAATGTAACTGAATTAGGACAATTCTGCAAAGATGAGTGGGTCAAAATTCCTCCAGGACGCTGTAAAAGCCTCATTGCACGTTATCGCAAACGCTTGGTTGCAGTTGTTGCTGCTAAGGGTGGCCCAACCAGTTATTAGGTTTAGGGGGCAATCACTTTTTCACACAGGGCCATGATGGTTTGGATTTTTTTTCACCTTTAATAATAAACACCTTCATTTACAAATTGCATTTTGTGTTTACTTGTGTTGTCCTTGACTATTGTTTAAATTGGTTTGATGTTCCGAAACACTTAAGTGTGACAAACATGCAAAGGAACAGGAAATGAGGAAGGAGGCAAACACTTTTTCACACCACTGTATGCCGAAGCATGAGAGCGGGGTGGAGGGGTGATTTGCCGCTAACATTAGGGGCAGATTGCCCCCATGCTTTGGGATATATTTTTTAACTCTTTTTTTGGCACAGATTGTTGTTTTATTGAGTCAATGTTTTATTGTTACCATGGTTTGCTTTTCAGGTACACCATTCAGCTGCAGAACTGATTTATTTGCTCTCACGATATGTAGCGAATCCAGTGCTGTAGGAGGTGATTTCACCACCATAGTTTAAAAAAAAAAACGGTGCATGTATGCCCATCATTAAAAGTGGGTGGATGCAGGGCAGTATTCTAATGGTGGGCATCAGGCTGCATGAAAAAAAAGAACATTACAATATATGCCCAACAAGGACCATCAACGTATTGAGTTAACTGAGTGGTTATACCAGAATGATGCCTGCAGGTTTAGGTATCATCTTGGTATCGTTCTTTTCAGCCATTGGTCGGCCTTCATGTTTAATTAGCCACTAGACTGCTTTTACAAGCAGTGGGAGGGAAAGTCTCCCCCTCCCATCGTCTTCCTTGGTTTTCTCATGTTCTCCTGTCTCTATGACCAGCTGACCATAGAGCTGATCAAAGATCAGAATGGCTCCAATCAGCTCTATGGCCTAAGAAACCGGAAGCTACGAGCATTTTATGACTTCGGTTTTGCCAGATATACAAACCCATAAAAAAAAATAATAATAATAATAAGTAGATAAGTAGAGTAACTACCTATTGCTGTCATAGGGGATATTTACATTCTCTGTTATAACACTAAAAATTATTAAAAAATAAATAAAAAGAACAGTGTAAAAAAAAATCGAAATTAATTATAATAAAAAAAAAGCATCCCTGTCTCCCTGTGCTTGCGAGCAAAGGCAAACGCAAGTGTCGGTCTAGTGTCATATGTAAACAGCAATTGCACCATGCATGTGAGGTATTACCATGAACATCAGATTGGGGGCAGTAATTTTAGCAGTAGACCTCCTCTGTAAATCTAAAGTGGTAACCTGTAAAGTCTTTTAAAGGCTTTTAAAAATGTATGTAGTTTGTCGTTGCTGCATGGTTGTGCCCAATTTTAAAGCATGTTGTGCTTGGTTGCCTGCACAGAGCAGGTAAGTATGACATGTTTGTTATTTTTATAGAAAAAAAAAAAAACAAGACTTTACAATCACTTTCATGATAACATATTTACTGTGATAGCCAGTTAACAGTAGACACCTCCCTTGTATCTTTCTCCTATGCGAGGAGAAAAAGATACATTGTATCTTTGTGGATCTTCTCTAGAAGAGAAGATGGTAAAGACAACTCTGTTACAAATAAATACTTGTATAAAAAAGATAAACCTAGATCAGGGCTTGAATTAGATGTTAGACCCTTTGTCACACTGGGGTGTTTTTCCAGGCTCTTTTGGGTTAAGACTAGCACCTGTAAAGTGCCTCAAAAACACCTCCCCTGCAGCCCTAGTGTGAAAGCCTGAGTGCTTTTACACTGGGGCTGTGCGCTTCAGGGACATTAGGAAAATTCCTGCAAGCAGCATCTTTTGGGCAGTGGCAGAGCATTGTATACATCGCTCCTCCACCACTCCTGTCCATTGCAAACAATGGGCAGCGCTGCCAAAGTGCTTCAGAAGTGGCCCTTTTAACTCTTTATTCGGCTGCTAGCGGGGGGGGGGGGGGTTAAAAAGCTCCCCGCTAGCGGCCGAAAAGCACCACTATTACAGTGGTAAAGCGCTAGTATTAGTAGCGCTTTATCCGCTAATGCCCCCCACCCCAGTGTGAAAGTGCCGTTAGTGCCAGTGTTTCAGGAATTAACTGCAGACGGCAAAAAAATTAACACACTTTGTTCAGGTAGCGGTCATGGTAATGACAGAAAGTATCCAGCTAAATAAAAAATAATCACAAAACATCTGATAGTGAGGCATGTTAAATCTACGGTAATAAACCTAACTTGCAATTCTTATACCAATTCTTCAATCAGTGGTGCAAACAAACGAAAAAAAACGGAGAAAAAAAACATCAATTGCAGCCTCACTGTGCCCATCAAATGCCACCACTGTGCCCATCAAATGCAGCCACTGTGACACGCTGGCGGCATTTAATCAGCACACCCTACACCCACCAGCTCGTAGTCTTGGCAGCGAGTCAGGCAGCGGGTGACAACGGCGAGCTGTGGGATGGGCAGCGGGTCAGGCAGCAGTGAGCTGGGGGTCAGGCGGCGGCTGCTGTGTCCTCCATGCTTCTGCCGTGCATCTCTTCTTTCCTCCTGCTAGTCATCCTAAAGGATCGCCTGTTATTTCAGCCAGTCAGGCGGTGGGTATCAGACCTGCGCTTCCTAAATGGTGGAGAGGCGGGTTCATTTGGAAAAGCGAACATTCATTTGCTTTTCTAATAAACCTGGGTGGGCTCCAAGCGTAATGCTCTGCTCTCCGAGTCCATCCTATTTTGAAGCCTATTAGAACCTATGGCTCTAATCAGGTGCTTCAAAAAACACCTCCGCCACTGTAATTCACACACCCGGCATCCTTAAAGGGGCTAGAAGCATGAATAGGAGGTGGCTGTGGTGGCCATGGATAGATTTATGCTATGCATGAATCTATCCATCACTCATATAGAGGTGTGGTGTGATAGAGGGGGCGGCGCCCGTCTGCCCTTAATGGACAGGCCGCTACTACCTGCAATCCTGTATTGGGATACATAGAAACACTTTCTCTATATGTATATATAAAGATAAATATACAGAGAGAGAGAGAGATTTTTTTATTTATACCAATACACGATTGCAGGGTTAGTATAAGAATTGCAAGTTAGGTTTATTACCACTGTATATATATATATATATATATATATATGTATATGTATATATATATACACAACATATATCATTGAACCTAATCCCTCCTGAATGTCAAACGCTGACTTTGTTAAATATGGTGAGTGGTGGGGTACTTGTAGAGTGTAGCAGATAACACTAACATATCATGGACTGTATTAGGTGCAGTTCTATTCATTTCTGTATCCTAGGAGAAGAGTCATATGAATTATAGATGTCACATGCTGACAGTATATGCGTGACAGTCCAGCTCACATGAGAACGTGTACAGTATAAGTCCTTCACTGTTTGCCGCCATTAAACGTACATTCTGTGTGACTTTGAGAAACCATCTGATCTAACCACTATAAACCGTTATGCTGTAAAATATTAGACAGCTAGGCAGCTTGCTGTCACCTGAAAAAGATTGATGATGCAGAGCAATTAAATCTTCATTGTTTACCAAGTGGGATCAAGAACCGGCATTAAGCTCCAACATTTCCTAGCTGTTGAACATTTAAAAGAAAGCAAATGTCTTTATTCCCCCATCTATGTGCAATGGGTGGAATTTATCAAAAACTGGAGCACACAGAATTTGGAGCAGCTGCGCATTCCAACCAATCAGCTCCTATCTTCAGATTGTTCAGCTTTGAAAATGAAAGCTGGATACTGATTGGTTGCCGCCATGCAAAGATTCCACCTGCTCCAGTTTTTCTAAATTTCCCCGATATCTTCTTGTTGAGACTTCACCCCAACCATTTTAAGAACAACAAATCTCTACTTCTCTCTTCTGCCCCATTTCAAATCCATGTCCTCATATTCATGTAGCAAGCAGCTTTAGCTGCAACCTATAGCATGGGTAGAAACATAATGTCTAAGAATGATTTATCACACATGTGCTGCAACACACCATAGTGCAAAGTGGTAAAAATTATCTGACACGTCTGATAATTAGGATGTTTTTGTGCATAAGAAGCCTATTGTATTCAATGGGCTGCCTAAATGCAAGGCATATTAATGTGTCACACACTGCAAAAGGTCCCTAAAACTAAAAATCACCCTCAAGCGTTAAGGGAAATGGAAATCTCTTGTTGCCTTCACAATTTCAAATATGTTGCTAAATGCACAATCTTTTATATATGGTTTATAGATATTTTGTTTATAATTCTGCATGTTATTTCCTGTCCTTTATGTTTCTTTTCACTGTACAAATCACAGGCAGAAGAAAGGAGCTCAGTATTATGGGGCAGCAGGCACTGGCCTAGAGACTCATTCAAGAGTTCTGACATTTCCACTTGCTCCCTACCTGTATAAATTCTCTGTTGGCAGTTGTTGTCACCCCCCCCCCCCCCCCCCCAAGCAGGATGTCCTATACCTGCTTTCCATCCTCCAGGGGTGGTAGCTGGTAGGCACAGTGCCAGAGACAGAGCAGTACTGCCATTAGACTACCTGTACCCAGTACTGGAGGCAGAGCAGTACTGCCTTGGCTTACCAGTTCACAGTGCCACCATCAGTCTACCAGTCCACAGTGCTGCCATGGGTCCACCAGTCTACAGTACTGTCATTGGTCTACCAGTCCACAGTGCTGTCATTGGTTTGCCAGTACTGCCATCAGTCTACCAGCCCACAGTGCTGCTATTGCTTTACCAATACTGCCATCAGTCTACCAGCCTACGGTGCTGCTATTGCTCTACCAGTACTGCCATAAGTCTACCAGCCCACAGTGCTGCCATTGGTTTACCAGTACTGCCATCAGTCTACCAGTCCACAGTGCTGTCATTGGTTTACCAGTACTGCCATCAGTCTACAAGCTCACGGTGCTGCTATTGCTTTACCAGTACTGCCATAAGTCTACCAGCCCACAGTGCTGCCATTGGTTTACCAGTACTGCCATCAGGCTACCAGCCCACAGTGCTGCTATTGCTTTACCAATATTGTCATCAGTCTACCAGCCCACAGTGCTGCCATCGGTTTACCAGTACTGCCATCAGTCTACCAGCCCAGGGTGCTGCTATTGCTTTACCAGTACTGCCATAAGTCTACCAGCCCACAGTGCTGCCATTAGTTTACCAGTACTGCCATCAGTCTACCAGCCCACGTTGTTGCCATTGGTTTACCAGTACTGCCATCAGTCCACGGTGCTGCCATCCATCCACCAATCCACAGTGCTACCATTGTTCTACCAGTCCATGGTGTTCCCATGGGTCTACCAGTCCACAGTGCTGCCATTGCTTTACCAGTACTGCCATCAGTCTACAAGCCCAGTGCTGTCATTGGTTTACCTGTACTGCCATCAGTCAACCAGTCCACAGTTCTGCCCTCCATCTACCAATGCATGTTGCTACCATTGGTCTACCAGTCCACAGTGCTACCCTTGGTCTACCAGTCCACGGTGCTGCCATGGGTATATCAGTCCACAGTGCTGCCATTGGTTTGCCAGTCTATAGTACTGCCAGTCTACCAGAGGCGGGTACTGCCATCAGTCTATCAGTTCATAGTACCTCTATTGCTCTACCAGTACATGTTGCTGTCATTGCTCTACCAGTACCCCGTGCTGCCAATGGTCTACCAGTCAACAGTGATGCCATTGGTCTATTAGTACTCAGTGCTGCCATTGGTCCATACATAATGCTGCCTGCAGTTTTTACCCAGGATTGGAGACAGAACAGGGCTGCCATTGATCTACCTGTACCTAGTGTTGGAGATAGAGCAGTGCTATTTTTACTCTATACTTGTGTGGATACACAGTATGTAAAGTGCTGCAAAAATAAAGACCTATAATAAATATACACGGTACTGGAGACAGAGCAGTGCTGCCATTAATCTACATGTACAAGGTGCAACTAATAAGTCTATCTGTACACGGTGCTGACATTAGTCTACCTGTTCTTCTACCTGTACAAGGTGCTGAAATTCATCTACCTGTACATAGTGCTAACATTAGTCTACCTGTACACTGTGCTGACATCAGTCTACCTGTACACGGTGCTGACATCAGTCTACCTGTACACGGTGCTGACATCAGTCTACCTGTACACGGTGCTGACATCAGTCTACCGGCATACAGTACTGCCATTAGTTTACCTGTACACGGTGCTGACATCAGTCTACCTGCATACAGTACTGAAATCAGTCTACCTGTTCACGGTGCTGACATTAGTCTACCTGTACATAGTGCTGTTATTCTTTTACCTGTACACAGTGCCTCCATGTACAAAGTAGCGGCAGAGCAGCACTGTCATCCGTCTACCTGTAAACAGTGCCATCATTAGTCTACTTGTACACAGTAGCGGAGACAGAGCAGCACTGCCATAAGTCTACCTGTACACATTACTGCCATCCGTCCACGGTGCTGCCATTAGTCTACCTGTACACCATGCTGTTATTCTTTAACCTGTACACCTCCATTAGTCTACCTGTACACTGCGCTAACATTAGTCTACCTGTACACGGTGCCGACATTCATCTACCTGTACACATTATCTAAATTCACCTACCTGTACACCACGCTGACATTCGTCTACCTGTACACGGTGCAGACATTAGTCTACCTGTACACAGTGCTGACATTCGTCTACCTGTACACAGTGCTGACATTCGTCTACCTGTACACAGTGCTGACATTCGTCTACCTGTACACGTTGCTGACATTAGGCTACCTGTACACCGTGCTGTTATTCTTCTAACTATACACCGTGTTACCATTAGTCTACCTGTGCATGTTGCTGATATTTGTCTACCTGTACACTGTGCTATTATTATTCTACCTGTACACCGTGTTACCATTAGTCTACCTGTACATGGTGCTGACATTAGTCTACCTGTACACCATGCTGTTATTATTCTACCTGTACACGGTGCTGACAGTATTCTACCTGTACACGGTGCTGACATTAGTCTACCTGTACATGGTGCTGACATTAGTCTACCTGTACACCATGCTGTTATTCTTCTACCTGTACACGGTGCTGACATTCTTCTACCTGTACACGGTGCTCTCATTCTTCTACCTGTACACGGTGCTGACATTCTTCTACCTGTACACGGTGCTGACATTCTTCTACCTGTACACAGTGCTGACATTAGTCTACCTGTACACGGTGCTGACATTAGTCTACCTGTACATGGTGCTGACATTCTTCTACCTGTACACGGTGCTGACATTCTTCTACCTGTACACGGTGCTGACATTAGTTTACCTGTACACGGTGCTGACATTCTTCTACCTGTACACGGTGCTGACATTAGTCTACCTGTACACGGTGCTGACATTCTTCTACCTGTACACGGTGCTGACATTAGTCTACCTGTACACGGTGCTGACATTAGTCTAGCTGTACACCATGCTGTTATTCTTCTACCTGTACCAGGTGCTGACATTATTCTACATGTACACGATGCTGACATTAGTCTACCTGTACATGGTGCTGACATTAGTCAACCTGTACACGGTGCTGTTATTATTCTACCCGTACACAGTGCTGACATTCTTCTACCTGTACACGGTGCTGACATTATTCTACCTGTACACGGTGCTGACATTCTTCTACCTGTACACGGTGCTGACATTATTCTACCTGTACACAGTGCTGACATTCTTCTACCTGTACACGGTGCTGACATTAGTCTACCTGTACACGGTGCTGACATTCTTCTACCTGTACACGGTGCTGTTATTCTTCTACCTGTACACGGTGCTGACATTAGTCTACCTGTACACGGTGCTGACATTCTTCTACCTGTACACGGTGCTGTTATTCTTCTACCTGTACACAGTGCTGACATTATTCTACCTGTACACGGTGCTGACATTATTCTACCTGTACACGGTGCTGACATTCTTCTACCTGTACACGGTGCTGACATTATTCTACCTGTACACAGTGCTGACATTCTTCTACCTGTACACGGTGCTGACATTAGTCTACCTGTACACGGTGCTGACATTCTTCTACCTGTACACGGTGCTGTTATTCTTCTACCTGTACACGGTGCTGACATTAGTCTACCTGTACACGGTGCTGACATTCTTCTACCTGTACACGGTGCTGTTATTCTTCTACCTGTACACAGTGCTGACATTAGTCTACCTGTACACGGTGCTGACATTCTTCTACCTGTACACGGTGCTGTTATTCTTCTACCTGTACACGGTGCTGACATTAGTCTACCTGTACACGGTGCTGACATTCTTCTACCTGTACACGGTGCTGTTATTCTTCTACCTGTACACGGTGCTGACATTAGTCTACCTGTACACGGTGCTGACATTCTTCTACCTGTACACGGTGCTGACATTATTCTACCTGTACACAGTGCTGACATTAGTCTACCTGTACACGGTGCTGACATTCTTCTACCTGTACACGGTGCTGTTATTCTTCTACCTGTACACGGTGCTGACATTAGTCTACCTGTACACGGTGCTGACATTCTTCTACCTGTACACGGTGCTGTTATTCTTCTACCTGTACACGGTGCTGACATTAGTCTACCTGTACACGGTGCTGACATTCTTCTACCCGTACACGGTGCTGACATTATTCTACCTGTACACGGTGCTGACATTATTCTACCTGTACACGGTGCTGACATTATTCTACCTGTACACGGTGCTGACATTAGTCTACCTGTACACGGTGCTGACATTCTTCTACCCGTACACGGTGCTGACATTATTCTACCTGTACACGGTGCTGACATTATTCTACCTGTACACGGTGCTGACATTATTCTACCTGTACACGATGCTGACATTCTTCTACCCGTACACGGTGCTGACATTATTCTACCTGTACACGGTGCTGACATTCTTCTACCCGTACACGGTGCTGACATTATTCTACCTGTACACGGTGCTGACATTATTCTACCTGTACACGGTGCTGACATTATTCTACCTGTACACGATGCTGACATTCTTCTACCCGTACACGGTGCTGACATTATTCTACCTGTACACGGTGCTGACATTCTTCTACCCGTACACGGTGCTGACATTATTCTACCTGTACACGGTGCTGACATTATTCTACCTGTACACGGTGCTGACATTATTCTACCTGTACACGGTGCTGACATTCTTCTTCTACCCGTACACGGTGCTGACATTATTCTACCTGTACACGGTGCTGACATTATTCTACCTGTACACGGTGCTGACATTATTCTACCTGTACACAATAGAGGAGACAGAACAGCGCTGCCATTCGTCTACCTGTCCCCGGCTCGGAGTGACTCACACATGTTGCACACTCTCCTCATGCCCGGTACCGGTCACATGACCCCGCCCTCCCTCTCTCTATGTCTGGCTGACAGCGGCGGGCACACGAGGGGTTAAGTCACGTGTCCGGCCGGAGGCGCTCCTCTCCCCCCACGACACGCCGTCACCGCTCCCCGCCGCCTCACTGGCTCGGCTGACCTGTCAGTTATGGAGAGGGTGGCATGACTGATATTAAGTTGCTGCGACACAGCAGATAACCCTTTCCGTGGCCGACAATGACAGCGGAAAGTTGTGGGGGGAGAAGCCGTATACGTACATACACCTAGAGGGGGCGGGACGTGTGTTTATATGACCGATCATACACACAATCGGTTGTCACTCCGGGATCGGTCATGTGATCACACACTGGTGAATGGAGGCTTACAATCATTCATAGCTTGCACCCAGTTCCCATATGACAAGTGGCCTCCCATTACTGTCTATGGGGCACACCTGTGCAAAAGGTGATCCTGCTCCCATGGTGTAATGCATTCTGGGCCACATTGACTTCAATGGGAACTCATAAAAACGCCTACAGAAAAATAAAATAATAATAATATGGCTGCACAAGTGTGAATCTAGACCTAAAGTGGAAGTAAACTAATACAAAAACTGCACAGTCCTTATTGCAGAAGAAACATGTAAGGTCACTTCTCTAATAACACTTACCTGCCTGTTCACAGTCTATAGAATGTACCCTGTGCATGCATGGTGTCATTCCCCCCACCAGCCAATCAAGAGGCTGAAAACCCAGAACCCAAAAGTAGCCAAGGAGAGGATGCCAATGGGCAGCCAGGGATGTCACTATTGCATCACTGGAAGGTGGAGGAAGACAGGATTTTGGGGGTTTAGAACCCAAAAGTTCCCCCCACCCCTGCCACAATTCCCACCTTTCAGGCAGGAGAGGGGGAATGGGAACCTGTTTTTGACAGGTACCCATCCCCACTTCCAGGAAACTGCACCGCGGCCCCCCTCCTACTTCCTCTGACGTTAGAAAGCACAGCGCGCTTCATGCATGCGCAGTAGGGAACCGGCTATCAAGCCAAGAAGGTTTCACTGCCGGCTTCCTTCACCATGAATGGCAGCAGCAGCAACCGAGAGTCGGCTGGGGTGCCGACATCACTGGACTCCAGGACAGGTAAGTGTCCTAATATTTTAAGTCAGGAGCCTCGGTATTTGTAGCTGCTTCTCATTTTTTTGTGTGGGGGGGGGGGGGGACTTTTCTTTAAGGCTGCTTTCCTGCTGATCCATTTTTCTTCCACTTTTGCATAAAAAAATATGGAAAAAAAATGTGTGGCCATGTAATCCTATGGATCCGTTGCAGGTCAGACGCGTTTAATAAATTCCTGCTTGCTGCATTAATGGTGCCGTAAACAAAAAAAAAAAAAACACCAAAAATGCACTTCCCCATTAAAATGCATAGAAAAAGAAACAGTGAGTACGTTTTTGATGCAGTTTCACATGTCCTGTGAAAAATGCACAAAAGCAGTAAAAACACAGCAAAAACACTTGCATTTGTACTGCGTTAGGCCTGGTTCACACCTACGCGTTTTGTTTTGGTGCTTTTTGCAGAATCGCAGAACTACAGATCATTTAACATGTTTTCCTATAGGGGACATTCACCTCTATGCTTTTTTCAGGCGCTGTGCTTTTGGAAAGGGTCAGGGACTTTTTTAAATGCAAAACAGTCCTCTTACTGCTTTTTTGGTATAGAGTATAGACTTCAATAGAGAAGCTGCAGAAAAGTATGTAGTACATTTTTACCGTGATCTGCGGATTTTATTCTGGCCAACAAATTGGGCAAAAAAAAAAGCATAAAAAATGCAGAAACGCAAATCGCGGCAAAATTGTGCATGCAAAAACACACAGCAAAAAGAATTACAGAAACAAATGCAAACTGCATGGGTGTGAACCGAGGCTAAAGCAGAACTAAACCTTTTAGTATTCTCCTTCCTCCCTCCTTCCTCACTGGCAATGATATCTTCTGGGTTCAGAGTCTCCGGCCATCTTGATTGGCTAAGATGACATAACTCCCATGTGTAACCACAGGAGTTCATTCATCCCAGCACCGAGGTGTGCAGAGCATGCACACTGTACTGTGCATGCTGGGGGAGGAAGGTAAGAAGCCCTTATTGCAGAAGAAACCTAGAGAAGAACTTACTAAATCTGAAGCGGCTCTGCACAGCAAGCAATCAGCTTTCATTTTTAAAGCATAACTGTACAAGCTGAAGCTAGAAGCTGATTGGTTACTATGTCCAGCTGCCCCCTTTTAGCAAATCCCCCCCTATAGTTTATAGATTGTAAGCTCTAATGAGCAGGGCCCTCTGATTCCTCCTGTATTGAATTGTATTGTAACTGTACTGTATACCCTCATGTCGTAAAGCTCTGTGCAAACTGTTGGTGCTATATAAATCCTGTATAATAATAATATAGTATGTCTTTTATGCAATAAGCATCCTTCCTGCTTACAAGTTTTTAAAATCTGAGTTAAATTCCACTTTTAGGAAAGCAAGTTGAAATGACTGGTTACTGTAAGTTACTGCACATCGCTCCTTCTCCCACCTTGCAGACAAGTATTAAATCACCAATAAGGGTAGCTCCACTTTGGTGGGAAAAAAAACAAACAAACAAAAAATAATAATATAGCGTATACAAGTGCTACACAAATCATTGAACATTAATAAAAATGACCTTTCCTTTAACATGTTAATACCATTTCAAAAATATATTTTTTTATATTTTTAAATCTCATATTTTTATTAAAATAAGACCTGGTGACCACATCATGATGGCCCTTGTTGAGGCACTTCTTTTAATAGGGTGACAACCCCCGTTTTCCAGTTGTTCTCCTGCATTGTCCTATGGGCTTCTGAAGGTGAAGACTACAGGTGACCATTTCTACGACACATCATGGTCCACTGTAGTCACCATCAGGAAACCCGCCCTGAGACATGCCATGCAGCCCTTGTCTGAGTGCCTGCAGACAGAACTGGCTGCAAAAAGGCTGCAGGAGATCAGAAAGCAAAGGATGTTTTACAACATTTTATAAAAAATATTTTTTTAATTTAAAAAACAAAAACAAGTATTTAAAAAAAAAAAAAAATAGCAGGATATACAGCACCTGAGCAAACTAACACTGAGTAGCCAGAATCTAGAGCTGTGCATAGTAACCAATCAGCTTCTATCTTCAGCTCCTTCAATGAAGCCTTGAACATGAAAGCTAAAAACGGATTGGCTGTCAGGCACAGCTGCTCCAGATTCTTAGTAAATAGAGCTGAATGTGTCAAATGATGGGGTGTGTGATGGAAAGTTCCACGTCGGTGATCCAGTGTAGATCATGGAAAGGAGCATTTATATTAATAGTGGAAGAAAAGTTCCCAGTGAACTACACCCATCACTGAGGATCATTATTTCATAGCGATCATGTCAGGCACTGCCAATACACACCATCAGATCAATCATCTTCCCAGATAAATCCTCCTCCTCCTCATCCTCCTCCTCATCATCAATACCAACTCAGAATACATGTCCAGGGAAGTCTGGATTCCACAATATTGACACACACAGATGTCAGCTGTCAAATGTATATAATAATAAAATAATAATAATAATACTAGAACTGATAATATTGACAATAGTAGAAATGCTAATATTGCTGGTAGAAGGAGATGTGAGGACAGGGTCATGTATGACACATGTGATGAGCTGTGTGGGTGGATTTTGTAGTTGATCCTATAATATATGGTGAGGATTGCAGATGAAGTGTGGTAGAAATGCCCCCAATATAGTGTGTGAGTGTGGTGTAGTATGAGATGCAGTGCAGCCTATGGAGGAGACAGCCCTGTCTGAGTCTGTGTCTGGGTGGGAGAAGTAAACACATAGGAGAGTGGAGGGGGTGGGGGGTGCACCCCACACACAGGTAGGTGGCACAGTGTGCATGGGGCGGGCACAGGTGACACTTAACCCTTCAGGTGTAGAGGAGAGCTCAGTCTGATGGTGATGATGAGGGGGGTGGGGGGGGGATGTCTGGTGTCCATGCACACGGTGTGGACTTTGCTCGGTGTCCATGGCTCACTCACCTCTCCTCCTAGGACATGGTAGTCTGCTGGCGGAGATCCTCTGCCCCCTGCCACATCCGATCCAACGGCACACCCCGAGGTCAGCACACACAGCCCGATCTCCCACCCCGATCGCTGACCCAGATCCGATCCCCGATGGGTGACAGCGGGAGCGGGTGTCCGGGCACAGCCTCCGAGGTAGGTGGACGGAGCTCACAGCCCGCACTCTTCTCTCATCGCCCCCCAGCGCCTCTGGCAGAGTTGGAAAACTTTTCCCCGGCTCGGTGCTGCCAGCAGTCAGGCTCGTCCTTCCATCCCCCGTGTCCGCCGTCTTGTCACTCCGATCAAATCGTCCTCCAGGAGCGGCGCTCATAGACCGGCTCTGATAGAGAGGAGGAGGAGGCGGGGATGGGAGCCCGGTGTTCCCGGAGAGTGCCGACACCCCGCACACAGTACACCGGACAATACTCGTATTGGAGCGGACGGTGACTGACAGCGCACTGAGCACCGAGCTCTCTAGTTCGCATGCAGAGAAACCAGTGTGATGTCACTGTGACATCGGAGGTCACATGACTCCCGTCATATGGGCCGCTCTGCTCTCAGCCTGCCTGCCTTCTACTGCCGACGCCGGAGAGAGAGAGACAAGTCGACTCTACCGTCTACCGAGGGAGAGAGAGAGGAGACAACACACACATATACACCCGGCTACACTCCACTGTCACACTGTACAGTGACATTACACTCCACTGTCACACTGTACTGTACAGTCACACTACACTCTACGGTCACACTGTACAGTCACATTACACTCAACTGGCACACTGTACTCTGCTGTCACACTGTACAGTCACATTACACTCCACTGTCACACTGTACAGTCATACTGCACTCCACTTTTACACTGTACAGTCACACTCCACTCCACTCTCACACTGTACTCTGCTGTCACACTGTACAGTCACACTGCACTCCACTGCCACACTGTACACTTATACTGGCATACTGCTCTCAATCACTGTACTGCACTCTGAAGCCATAGTACAATCTGAAACCATGCTGTACTGTCACATTGCACGCCACTATCATATTGTACTTGCTCTCATACTGCATTGTGAAGACATACTGTGTTGTAATGCTGCCCTCCACTCTCATACTGCTCTCAATCACAATACTGCACTCTGCAGCTATACTGTACTGCCATACTGCACTCCTCTACTCTGAATGCTGTACTCTGCTGTCACACTGCACTCTGACACTGCACTGAACTTTCATACTGCACTGTTCTGTCATAGTGCACTCTACTACCATACTGCATTATACTGTCATACTGCATTCTACTGTCTTAATGCACTCTACCTGTCATACTGCACCTACTGTTATACAGCACTGTACTCTCATATTACTCTCAATCACCATACTGCACTCTGCTGTCATACTGTACTCCACTGTCATACTGCACTCTACTCTCATATTACTCTCAATCACCATACTGCACTCTGCTGTCATACTGTACTCCACTGTCATACTGCACTCTGCTGTCATACTGCACTCCATCTCAAACTGTACTTGCTGTTTTACTACAACCTACTGTCATTCTACTACACTATACTGTCATACTACAATCTACTATTAGACTACTACACTGTACTGTCATACTACACTCTGCCATAATACTGCTCTCTACTTCTCTACTGTCATACTGCAATCTACTGTCATACTGATATCTGCTGTCTTACTGTACTCCGCTGTTATACTGAAATGTACTGCCATACTACAATCTACTGTCATACTGATATCTGCGGTCTTACTGCACTCCGCTGTTATAATGAAATTGCACTCCACTGACATACAGCAACCTACTACCACAATGAACTCTACTTCCACCCTGCACTCTATTGCCATACTGCACTCTACTGTCAGACTGCAAACTACTGCCGTACACTCTACTGCCATTGTTCGCTCTACTGCCTTCTACTGCTATACTTCGCTCTACTGACAGACTACACACCACTGTTATAATGTACCCTGCTGCCATACTGCACCCTACTGCTTAACTGCCCTCTACTGTCATACTTCACTCTACTGCCCGACTACAAACTACCTTCATAATGCACTCTGCTGACATACTGCACCCTACTGCCGTACTGCACCCTACAGCTATACTGCCCTCTACTGTGTACTTCACTCTACTGCCCGACTACAAACTACTGTCATAATGCACTCTGCTAACATACTGCACCCTACTGCCATACTGCACCCTACAGCTATACTGCCCTCTACTGTGATTTTTCACTCTTCTGCCATACTGCACTATACTGCAATACTGTAATTTTTTTTCTGTTAGTTTTGCACACTATTTTTAATGTGACACTGAGAAAAAAATAAGAATGCAAAAAAAGTTTAAATAATAAAGATCAGAAAAATAGAAAAAAACTGAAAAATAATAGAAAGGAAGGAGTTAATTAGGAATATAGGAACTAACTGATCTCAAAGGTGTCCTTTTGGTCTGCAGATGAACAAATCAAAGTAAAAAGAAAAGTAACATTGTTGTATTATATCTCTTTATCTTGTGTCAGAAACACTGGGGTAGATTTACTAAAGGCAAATAGATTGCGTACTTTTGCAAGTGCAGTTGTTCCAGAGCTTAGTAAATGAGGTAAAGCAAGGAAAAAAATAAAAAACAACATTTTTTCTTGCACATGATTGGATGATAGAAGTCAGCAGAGCTCCCTCTTATTTTTTTCAGCTCTGGAGCAATAACACTTGCAAAGTGCAGTCTATTTGTCTTTAGTAAATCAACCTCACTGTGTGAGACGGTGTGTTTTTTGACACCAGCAGCTTCTACAGTTGCTGCTGCTGATAAGTGAGAAGAAAGGAACATTAGCTGGGCAGTAGCACACATGTACCACATACGTTCTATCTACTTCAAAGACATTGTTTGGAGTGTGCGTGTTCCTATGAGCCGGTGAGACAACCGAGACTGAATGGGAGGGGGCGGGGCCTTTTAAATTCGGATGTAGACCTTTTTCACACAGCTGTTTCTTTCAGATTATCCTGTCAGTTCTTCAGGCAGATCTGAATGGAAGCTCCATATTGGTCTGTGGGCAGGCGGATTTACAGTAAATGGATATGTGCCCGTTTACATCCAATTAACTCGGAGTCTGTCAACGTTTTAGAGAAAAAAACAGGAAAAGGGCAGATTGTGACAGATCAGAGGCAAAACGATGTAAATGGACACACATCTGTTTATATCGGTCTGCCTACAGACCTAACATTGATCCCTTAAGCTCCCTGAGGGATTCCTCCGTTTTTTTTCCTGACATCACTTCCTCTTTCAGGAGTTAACCGTGCTCATCATTACATCACTTCCTGGCTTTCTGTCGATGGTTGCCAGGGGACTGGTTACACAGGGGAGGGTATATAAAGCAACATGGTAGCATGGTTCCGGTCCTACTGAGGAAGCCTTGGTATTGGGTCAGGGGCAGCCCGTCCATTAGGGGTGTGTGGGTGCCGCTCCCTCTCTCCAGGTCACCCACGATATGCAACTGATAGATTCATGCAAGCATGAATCTATCCACGGCCGCCACAGCCACCCCTTATTTATACATCTGGCCCCTTTCAGGGCACTGGGCACATGAATTACAATGGCAGGGTTTTTTTTAAGCATCTGATTAAAGCCAGAGGCTTTAATAGGTTTCAAAATAGGGTGGGCTCGGGATGCAGAGAGTGCAACCGGAGCCCACCCAGTGTGTTGCAACAACAAATGAATATTCGCTGTTGCAACACTGATCCTCCTCCCAGCCAATCGGAAAGCGGGTCTGATACCCATCACCCGACTGGCTGAAAGGACAGGTGATCCTATTGGAAGCCTAGGAGGAGGGGAGGAGACGCACGGTGGAAGTAAGGAAAAGAGCCGCTGGCTGATGCCTGGATGCCCGGTCCCCGCCAATGCCTGGAGGCCCTATCCCCACCACTGCTCCTTGGATGCCTGATCCCCACCGTTGCTCCTTGGATGCTCACCGCCTAGATGGGGTAAGTGCCGGTGAACTAACCGGCAGACAGCGGGCGGGGGTCAAGTTGCCACGGGAGAGGGTTTGGTTGTTTGCCACCCCCCAAACAAAAAACACAAGCCTCCACTGTATTGGGTGTTACCCATACAGGAGCGGAGCCACGTTACCTTGCCTGTAAATGTGGAGTGGCTGAAGGAGGGGAGTGTTTAAGTAAAGTGGAGGAAACACTGCCTTAAATGGACTAACATGCCAGTTTAGCCTTGATTATATTGGGGTTCACAGTGGGAGGTGAGCAGATTAATTGCGCTGATTAGATACATGCACAGTGGCAATAGCAGATGGAGGATTATACATCTATATGCATAAGGCTGTCATTGTGAGTGCTTTTATAGCAATTGTATGAAAATATCCCTTTATACGGAGAACACTATTATTATTATTTTGTAGTTGCATGTATTCTTCCCTGTGAGTCTGGAGTTGCTGGATGAGAAGAAGGAGACTATAGAAGAAGGCTGGAGGAGACACCCCCTTGGTGTGAATGAGTTAGGTTTTTATGACCTTGATATTATATTGGGGTCAACATTTGGGGGTGAGCAGATATATTGCACTGGGTGGCTGGAGACACAGCACGAAATGTTGGGATGTTTATAGAAATCTTCACAAATGTAACACAAGTGTGATGGACAATTGATCATCAGAAGTTTGTATTTTATTTTTGTGCTTTTCCAATATTTTTTGTTTATTTTGGTTGCGCTACATCATTCGTTCTGTACTGCTCCAATTGAACAGGATGTCATTTGGCTGGATATGTGAAAGGGCCCTTACATGAGCAAATATCTGATGTTAAAGCAGTATTAAATCCAAAATCAAATATCACATCCTACCAATTCTTCATTTGAAGGCTGCATTACACATGTAGGTAGAAAAAGGATCTGGATGGCCGCACTCCAAAGAAATTCCTTTATTGAAATTTAGTCCATACAAAATCAGGGTAAAATGCAAACAGCTGACGTGCCACTTTCACTGCTCACAGCTTAATCATAGCTAAATCACAAATGAACAACAATGATATATATATATATATATATATATATATACAGATGATAATAAAACTTAATTGAAGAACTTGTTAACGCCCATTACGTCATGTGAAGATCCGGCCCAACTCAATAGAAAATGGAACAGCTGAAACTGAAGGCTGCATTTGTTTTCCTTTTCAGGCTTTCCTACTTCTATTTTCATCTGGTGATCTAGCCAGTAAGACCATTGTTTTCAAAAGAACATGCTCTCCTGCAGACGTAGGTAGCAGTTCAAGGGTTGGAACAAACCATTTTACAGTGACCAACTGTTAAGGTTTTATGTAAAACCTTTATCCCAAAAGGAAAAAAAAATGTTTCCTGTAACTGCTCAAAAAAAGAGTAATAGCTGGAGTTTGGCTTCAACGTGTAAGTGTATTCAAATCTACTAGTATGGTATATTTAATACTCCCCTCCCTCACACTGACAGAGCTGCTGTCCAAAGGTGGTTCCTGTGTTCCTTAATCTATAATGGAGGCACTGTGATACATAAGGTGTGTTACTGGCCAGATCACTAGATGAAAACAGGCTTAAACAAAAGAAAACAAATGCAGCCACCACATCTAATGATTAGGGATGGGCAAACGGCTCGGCTCGAACATGAGTTTGGGCCAAACAACCAAATTATCAGGGCGTTCGACTGTTTATTCGGGCCGCCAAACACTGCCGCACAGTGCATTGAAAGCCCTGATTGGCTGAAGCAATGAAAGCTTTGCCCAATCAGGGAGAAGAGCACTGTCAGAGCCATGATTGGACGATGTCATGATGACGCTATCCAATCATGGCTTGTTGCTATTAGTCTCGCCCCACACTATAGAATTATTCTTTCAATAGCAGCCATTTGTAGTGTAATAGCAGCTTGGAGAGAGATAGAACAGGGCTCTGTTCAGTGCTATTAGACAGTGTGCTATAGTATGCTATTCTGATTCTATTGTCAGTGTAGAATATCAGTTTAGTGTGCATCTAGGGATAGTTCAGTGTGAGTGAAGTGCTACCATTTATCTTTACATTAGTGTGAATGTAGGGATAGTTCAGTCAGTGTGAGTGTAGTGACCGTTTAACACAGTATATTTTATTGCCTTACTGCAAGTTTAACATAATATATTTCAGTGCGTTACGTGCTGTTTATCGCAGTACATTTCTGTGTGTTAGTGCAGTTTTACTGCAGTATAATATAGTGTAATAGTGGAGTGTGTCTGTGTAGTAGTTGAGTACTCAAGTCAAAGTGCACCAAACACCACTTTCCATTGATTAAAGTGCATCCATGTACACATTTTCACATCTATATTACATTGTGTTAAAGAGCCCCCCCATCATGTCCGGAAGGACAACAAGGAGAGGCAGACGTTCCCATGGCGCTGTGAGGGGGCCAGCAGCGTATGTGTCCACAGGCAAAGGTGGACATGGTCAGTCCTCAGACAGGGCATAATTTCCTCTGTTTAGTAATGTTGCCCATGCTATCCAGTCACAGCATGCAGAGGAGTGGTGGACTGGCTTACTAAACCTTCTTCATCCTCCATCACCCAAGCCGTGACTAGTGTGCAGTCCATTGCACTTGCCAGAGTGGCTAAACTTGCCTCAATGTTCACAGCTATTCCTGCCATAGCCCCAGCATCAGGCATGGAGGAGTCAGCTGCGTTATTTGAACACAGCATCAGCCACTTGCTCCTTGATGTTGTACAGCCATTACTTGATTCAGATGTTGGTTTTGTGGTTGAGGAGCCTACAGAGAGGGGAGAACACTGGTACACAAATAGGTAATCATGTGCCTCCAACCACAGCTTATTGCCAAGTTGTCTCCAGTGATAATGAGAATGGAGGAGATGATGATGATGAGGTCACTGACGCGACTTGGGTGCCAGATAGAGCAGAGGAGGAAAGTGAGGGTGAGGCACAACCCCAACGAGGCAGCCATCATGGAAGAGTAGAGAGTAGCCACGCTATTCTATCCCATTGTGGAGCTGTTATCTCCTGGCCCACTTCCCATAGCTCAGCTGTCTGTGCCTTTTTTAGCACATGTACAGCTGATCACACTGTTGCACTTTGCAAACTTTGTCTCAAGCACATCAAGCATGGCAAAACACCAGCCGATTGGGTACCACATGCTTGACAAGGCAATTAACCTCCCACCGATCAGTCCATTGGCAACAGCACCTGAAAGCCACACAAAAGGGGCACAAATCTGTTTCTCCTCCTTACTCGCCTCAGTCTGCCACCGCTTTACCTCATGACCTCTCAGCAGCCTCCGTCTAAATGTTTTATTTCACAATTTGTTTAGTCCTCGCCATCCAGGGCTGTCAGCTTCCACATCCCTTCGCCAGCGTCTGGGTCTGCATCACACGGTGGGTGATTATAAATCAGCTCTGGATTACCAGTAGCTTTGAAGCCCCTGATGCCAATGTCACTGATTAAGTGTTTTTGAGATTGTGAAATCTCTGCAGGACTTCTAGGCTGCCAAGCGTTGTGGGTGTTGATTTCATCTGGAAGAATTTTTTTGGTGTAGGTTTCATGGGCACAATGAACACCCAAAGAAAGACCAATTTTTCAGCACCTGTTTGACAGGTCCATATCTTTTAAATTTTTGACAACAAGGCCAATTATTGCTTTCTTCAAGAGTAACTCTATAGGGTTATGGTGGGAAGGTTAATTATACAAGTAAAGCCGCGCCTATGGAATAGGTCTTGATCAGCAGGAGTATGTATAGGTGTTAGTTTATACCTGTAACCTTGTGTTCTATATAATTTTTTATTGTTTACAATTCTTCTATCTAATTTTTATCTTATTAGTTTAAAAGATTAAGTATAAGCTTTCTTTGTTTTATGAGGTCGCTGCCACCCTGATATGCAAAGGCTGCACTAAACAACCTGCATTAATGGAATGATTCTTGATTAAAGGTTATTGGCGCTACCTCCACCCAATTAATTTCAGTAACACTCTTTGCTTCCTCAAACCTTTAATGTCTATCTATCACCTTAACGTGTCCCCAGGGACTATGTGAATTAAACCCGTGTTCCGTATTTTATCTCAACAACACCCCATTTATCCAACACCTTAAACTCAAGGCAAAAATTGATTGCACCCCACTTTGTATCACCTAAGTGAGCTAGTGCCACTTATTTTACATATAGTTTCATTAATATTTAAGAATCTCAGATCAAAAGATATAAATATAAATACGAAAAATAAAATAAAAAGTGATTGGTAGAGGCCTCTGCCGTAGAAAAACCTAACCACAAACAAAAAGCCAAAAAACACAGAAAAAAAACACAGAAAAAAAGGGGAGAAAAGAACCCCCAGAAATTTTAGTGTTTACCAGTGCCAAACCTCTTCCTAATTGGGGAAGAAAACTATCTCCAATTTTCATACAAATTCTTTGTGCTAGTTATTAAATATTAAATACACCAGATCTCCCTATATTAATAAGTGTAAAAGGAGGAAGCACAAGATTTCCTCATGCAGTAATATCCAAAAAAATATACAATAAACAAAAAATCAAAAAAAGACAAAATATGTGAAAAGTCCAATTACATCCAGTGGTCTATACACCAATCCACGAACATGTGAGAATGTGAAAGGGTCAAATGAGACCAATATATGTAAGAAATAAACAATATAAATATCATAAAAATATTTCAGTCCACATTGAGTCTTCTATAACCGTATCAATGCAATTACGCCTCTTCAGAATACAGGAAAGGTGACTTTCGTGAGATTGCCTGCGCTTTATTAGTGACTTTCGTGCTTGTTCCCCCTCAAGGATCCCCACTCACCAGATCCATTCACCCCCTAGGGGGTTATACGCCTGTAATCTGTATCCTATTTGTCCGAAGATTCCACCATCCAGTTATATCTTCAATGGGTCCTTCTCAAGGTCTTTTAAAGAGATGCAGGTAAGTCCTTATATCCAATAGTGATTCCTCAAATAAAAGAAAATTCCCTCATGGTGTAGTATTTTTGATTATAATTGGGAAAGAGGGGAGAACAGTCTGATATTCTTCTTTAAAAGCAGGTATTTTTAGTTGTGTAGAAATAGTAGGAGGCTAGTTTCCACTTAAAAATACTTTATTACAAAAAAAGCTTTATACAACACTCTGTGCAGAAAAAAGGGGTTTTTTTTATGCAAGATGCAGTCTAACAAACCATGCATCAGCATACACCGTGTATAAGTTGTGTTATACGGCTCAAAAAGATGTAATGTAACAACCCTTTTCCAGCAAAAAAAGAGACAATATAAAATATAAAAAATAAATAAAAAGTAAAAAGAACAAATGCAAGATAAGGAAATATAAAGCACTGATTCCGGAGTGCAAAAAATTTTTTTTTATATATGTACCAAAAATCCACCAGTTATGGAAAAAATAAAAATCAAAATGAAAAACAGAATCACCTACGGCCCTTTACATAAGTCTGCAGAGTAACTGCACTTAATCCCAAAAAGCCCTATTCCCCCAGTGCTACAGTCCCCTTGCTACAGTGGGGTTAAATGGTGGTCTCCTCTGGGGGCCGTTTGTCAGGCTTAGTTTAGGTTAGGAATGGAGCTACGTAGGTAAAAAAGCCGAAAAAGAAAAAACATTAATGTTAAAAGAATTTTAAAAAGTTATCGGGCTTGTTCCCACTAACTTCAGCCCAAGTTCTCAACTCGCCGGTCCGCCGTAGAGACAATTCCCCTGAACGCGCGGCGTGCGTTCCAGGCTGCGTTCCAGCGGGTCCAGGCGCACCGGAAGTGACGTGTGTGCGTAATGACGTTGTACGCGTTTCGTCAGAGACGTCCTCAGCAGCGATACCACGCACACTCCCACCTCCGTCCTTAAAGGTGGCCACTCCTCCCATTCACAGGTCTCAGCCAATAGCCGATCTGGATGGGGATTACACGTCTGTTTGTTTGTTTTCTGTCTGCGTTAACTATGCCACTCTTATAAGTAAAAAGTTTATACTCAAACCACCTCAACCAGTAGACTTCACTGTGTGGTGATATACATTATCTTATTCAAAAAGCTTTTTAGAAATGAAGGGGAAACCGGAACTTCTTATCCAATACTCCTGGTTCTGGAATACTTTGTATTAAACCTATAACGTTACAAAGACACACATATTTTTATTTTTATTTAAAGTTTAAGCTCATAAAGTTCCACAGGCCTCAAAAGTCTGTTTCAAGCTTTTTGAATAAGATAATGTATATCACCACACAGTGAAGTCTACTGGTTGAGGTGGTTTGAGTATAAACTTTTTACTTATAAGAGTGGCATAGTTAACGCAGACAGAAAACAAACAAACAGACGTGTAATCCCCATCCAGATCGGCTATTGGCTGAGACCTGTGAATGGGAGGAGTGGCCACCTTTAAGGACGGAGGTGGGAGTGTGCGTGGTATCGCTGCTGAGGACGTCTCTGACGAAACGCGTACAGCGTCATTACGCACACACGTCACTTCCGGTGCGCCTGGACCCGCTGGAACGCAGCCTGGAACGCACGCCGCACGTTCAGGGGAATTGTCTCTACGGCGGACCGGCGAGTTGAGAACTTGGGCTGAAGTTAGTGGGAACAAGCCCGATAACTTTTTAAAATTCTTTTAACATTAATGTTTTTTCTTTTTCGGCTTTTTTACCTACGTAGCTCCATTCCTAACCTAAACTAAGCCTGACAAACGGCCCCCAGAGGAGACCACCATTTAACCCCACTGTAGCAAGGGGACTGTAGCACTGGGGGAATAGGGCTTTTTGGGATTAAGTGCAGTTACTCTGCAGACTTATGTAAAGGGCCGTAGGTGATTCTGTTTTTCATTTTGATTTTTATTTTTATTTTTTCCATAACTGGTGGATTTTTGGTACATATATAAAAAAAATTTTTTTGCACTCCGGAATCAGTGCTTTATATTTCCTTATCTTGCATTTGTTCTTTTTACTTTTTATTTATTTTTTATATTTTATATTGTCTCTTTTTTTGCTGGAAAAGGGTTGTTACATTACATCTTTTTGAGCCGTATAACACAACTTATACACGGTGTATGCTGATGCATGGTTTGTTAGACTGCATCTTGCATAAAAAAACCCCTTTTTTCTGCACAGAGTGTTGTATAAAGCTTTTTTTGTAATAAAGTATTTTTAAGTGGAAACTAGCCTCCTACTATTTCTACACAACTAAAAATACCTGCTTTTAAAGAAGAATATCAGACTGTTCTCCCCTCTTTCCCAATTATAATCAAAAATACTACACCATGAGGGAATTTTCTTTTATTTGAGGAATCACTATTGGATATAAGGACTTACCTGCATCTCTTTAAAAGACCTTGAGAAGGACCCATTGAAGATATAACTGGATGGTGGAATCTTCGGACAAATAGGATACAGATTACAGGCGTATAACCCCCTAGGGGGTGAATGGATCTGGTGAGTGGGGATCCTTGAGGGGGAACAAGCACGAAAGTCACTAATAAAGCGCAGGCAATCTCACGAAAGTCACCTTTCCTGTATTCTGAAGAGGCGTAATTGCATTGATACGGTTATAGAAGACTCAATGTGGACTGAAATATTTTTATGATATTTATATTGTTTATTTCTTACATATATTGGTCTCATTTGACCCTTTCACATTCTCACATGTTCGTGGATTGATGTATAGACCACTGGATGTAATTGGACTTTTCACATATTTTGTCTTTTTTTGATTTTTTGTTTATTGTATATTTTTTTGGATATTACTGCATGAGGAAATCTTGTGCTTCCTCCTTTTACACTTATTAATATAGGGAGATCTGGTGTATTTAATATTTAATAACTAGCACAAAGAATTTGTATGAAAATTGGAGATAGTTTTCTTCCCCAATTAGGAAGAGGTTTGGCACTGGTAAACACTAAAATTTCTGGGGGTTCTTTTCTCCCCTTTTTTTCTGTGTTTTTTTTCTGTGTTTTTTGGCTTTTTGTTTGTGGTTAGGTTTTTCTACGGCAGAGGCCTCTACCAATCACTTTTTATTTTATTTTTCGTATTTATATTTATATCTTTTGATCTGAGATTCTTAAATATTAATGAAACTATATGTAAAATAAGTGGCACTAGCTCACTTAGGTGATACAAAGTGGGGTGCAATCAATTTTTGCCTTGAGTTTAAGGTGTTGGATAAATGGGGTGTTGTTGAGATAAAATACGGAACACGGGTTTAATTCACATAGTCCCTGGGGACACGTTAAGGTGATAGATAGACATTAAAGGTTTGAGGAAGCAAAGAGTGTTACTGAAATTAATTGGGTGGAGGTAGCGCCAATAACCTTTAATCAAGAATCATTATGGTGGGAAGGGCCCAGCGATAGGTCCAATTTTTCCCCAACTGTTACTTATATCCAAGTTCTGTGCAAGAGACACCAGAATTTATCCCAAAAAATCATTAATATTGTTGCCAGTGCACTACATTGTGGCCTCATGATGCAGACTGGCTCAAAATAAGGAAAGCTTGCAGGGAAAATTTCTTTTTTTTTTTGGCTTTTTAAATGCAATTATTTGCAATTAAATACTGTAAAGCATGTGATTAATAAAATCACTGTTCAATCACAGTTTTTTTAATTGACTTACGTTTGTTTTGTGCATTCCTGAGCACTTCCATCTTCACTGTGAGCATGTGAAGCCCACTAGGAACTGTTCTGGGATAAGGTGCTGCTGGCTACCCAGTATCCACCTTCCGATCTCGCGCGTGCACATTGTATACAGGGCTTAGCGCATGGATATTATCTGCGGCGATGCCCACTGACTCCTGGAAACGATGACACTCATCTCCCAGGAGCCAAGGCGCCACAGCATATGACATACATCGCCGCAGGCTGGAAGAGGGACACCCTAGCAACAAGCCACAAACAGTAAGACAAAAGAATAATTTTTTTCAAATATTGTTATACTTGCAGCAAGGGACTGATTCATATAAAGATTAAAAAAATGGGTGGAACTCTACTTTAATCACCCATAAATCACTGCAAATTTAAAAATGACATTATTTACAAACTTTTTATTTCATTGATACATGTCCTCCAGGGCAGTACCCGGACCCCTATAACAATTGTTTGCCCAATTAATTGTATATAAGCCTTCAAATTGGGCACTTTTGATTTTTTACGTTCGGGTCCCATAGACTTTAATGGGGTTCATTATTCTGTTCGAAAGATCTGGTATAACCCGAACAGGGGGTCGTTCGTCCCATTACTACTAATCATTGGTAAACTGCAATATACCAAATTTCTTGTTTTGGGTTTAATACCACTTCAAGATTTTTTTTTGCCTTATTGCCCGACAGAAACAACTGAAGACTTGTAATCAGATGGTCCCATTGTACTTCTGGTATATTAAAGGGGCACTGATGGATTTTAACCACTTGGGAAACAAGAATGCTTAAGGTACCCCCTACATGATTTCAGATAAAATTCATGGCATACCTAGTACGTCCTACAATGCCCCACCGTTGTACATGCTCCCATGCCCACATTCACCAGTATTTGCTGTTACTTTCACAGTCAAGTCCTGTTCTATGTACAGGAGGTGCTGTGAGAACTTCCTGCATCACTAATCACTCTAACAGCTTGTTACAATGTTACAGATAGAAACAGCTGAATGATTTTCTTACATTGTAATTAGCTGCAGCGTTATAAACAAATGATGTGCTTGTATTGAAAACTGCTGGTTATTTCCTCAGCAGAAAACTTGTAAAGTAAAAAAATAAAGCTAAATTCTAGGAATTCAGCTCCTTTTACAAAAAAAAGCACACTACGGGTTAAGTCCAAGGAGCTGCATCATATCTCCTGAGCTTATCTTATCTATTTAAGTCTGACAGTTTTGGCTCCATGCACAATAGCATTTTTTTTTCTGCTCCTAGAGGCTAAATAGTTTTATCCTATGTGTCCACACACACTACTTTAGGCTATTAGTGTTTTCTGAGCTTCAGCTTCTTGAAGCAGAGTTTCTTTGAGTGTTTTCTCAGCAGAAGCTCTCCTAAATGTTCCTAAAATGCTACTAAAAATGCTATTACCAGCATTATTATTTTATCCAGCATTCTTTTTTTTAGCATGGAGCCTTTTTGCACTCCCAGAAGACGGCTATTGGGCTATTGTTATATCTCCAGATGCTGTTGCTTCAAGTCAAATTTTCTTCAGCATTAGAGTTGGTGCAGTTGCTATCCCCGCCACTCCTGGTCAGTCACAGAAGCCTTTGCATTGTGTGAACTCATTCACTAAATTGACAGGCTTCTCTGACTGGGCAGCAGGGGGAGGGGCGGAGATAGCTGCTCTGTGTGCCTCTCTCTCTTCTCTCACAGCCCAGAGTGTCAGTGTATGCTCCAGCAGAGCCATTAACCTGTCAGATATAAATAATAAGAGATAAGTTCAGACGATGCAATGCACCTTCTTTAACTTAACTCATAGGGGTTGATTTACTAAGACTAGACAAAATCTGCTACAGCTGTGCATTGTAGCCAGTCATCTTCTAACCTCAGCCTGTTCAGTTAACCTCCCTGGCAGTATGATTCAGTCTGGAATTAGGTGCTGAAAGCGGTACAATTATTTTGCACGGAAATCTGGCTTTTATTTTGTAGTCCTGTAATTCTAAGGAATAATGCTCTTTAATCTGTTCAAACCAGAGTCTAGCAGACATCCCGGGTATGATAAAGTTTATAATATAATAAAGAATAATAAAAATTATTCAATAATGTAATAAAATCCTAAAACACTGAAAAATTTACACTTTTTGGTTGCTATGGACAATCTCCAAATTCCAGGCAGTAAAAAACAGTATTTATAATATAAAAGTGCATGCAGGGCACTGCACAGACCACTAGGGACAAAGGGGGTGTGTATTTTTTAATACAGCACTGTAATCTGTAAGATTACAGTGCTGTGTGTGTTTTGTGTGTTTTTACTTTTTTGAATTTGCCGCTGTTCTCCTCTCCCGTGCGCCGTAACGTCGCAGGGAACGGAGCTCGGCGGCATTCGGCACTGTGAATCGAGCGGAGGACGGCTCGATCGCACAGCGCGGCGGACATCGCTGGATCCAGGGGACAAGGTGAGTAACGCTCCCTGTGTCCTCCCCTGCATCCAGCGAAGCCATCCCGAGTCTGGCTCGGGGTTACCGCTCCTGTCAGTATATTCCTACCCCGAGCCAGACTCGGGATTACCGCTAGGGGGGTTAAGCTTTGACAACAAAAACCTGCAAGCTGATTGGTTTCTATGCACAGCTGTGTCCGATTTTGCACTCTCCAGTTTTAGTAAATCAACCCTAACATGTACCTGCACTTTTTACAAAGTGGCTGAATTCCTGAAATAGAGCTGGCAATCCAATATTTAAAAGCCTAGGGTAAAGTAGAAGTTCAGCCTAAAACGAACTAACTCTCAATCTACTGGCAGCTGCATTCTAAGACTAATCTATCTAACCCCGAAAAGAAAAAATGCCTATAAATACTTTTTCCTGTAGTCGATCTGGTCCCACGCTGAGTTGTTATCAGTGGCTTCTCTGTGTAGGCGTGTGCATGAGAGTCAGCGACAACTGAAGCCCCATAGTAAGTCTTGCAGTGACGTCATGACACAGCATGTGCCGCTGGCGACCGTAAAGGATCAGCTGCAGAAAAGGTATGTATAGCACTTTTTGCTTTACAGGGTTATATAGATTAGTCTTAGCCCCTGTACACACGGTCGGAGATTTCGACAACCAAATCCGTCGGATTTTGTCCGTCGGATTTTGTCCGTCGGATCTTGTCCGAAACTGTTGCATACACACGGTCGAACAAAGTTGTCGAAAAATCCGATCTTTCAGAACGTGATGACGTAATTTCGTTACAATGGGACTACATTCAGGCTAGTAGCCAATAGCTTTGATGTAGGAATTTGATCTGAGCATGCGTGGCACTTGGTCCAATCAAAATTCTCTACATATGATCGGAGCATGTTCGACCGGCCCAGTTGGTCCGGAAATATTTCCAACAAGTTGGAAAATTGGGTCCGACGGATATTCGGACGGAATCAGTCCGATGCATACCACACACAGTCGGATTATCCGACAACACGGTCCGATAGGACACATTCCGACGGATTCGGATTCTCGACCGTGTGTACAAGGGCTTAGAATGTGGCTGTAAGTAGATTTAGAGTTAGTTCATTTTAGGCTGAACTTCTACTTTAAGTAAAAGCTTAAAAACAAAAACAAAAAATGAGCACAATGTGTTGCTGGTTGTGGATTTAGGTGAAATCCAAAGCCCTCCAATCCCCCCTACTCTGGCAGCGCTAATCCACTGGCGCTGAAGTGGTTTATACAAGCACTGGGCCTGTTATAGGCACTCATCAAAAATGGCTACCATCCAACGTCCATTCCGTCCCCCTCCTAAATTCATAGAAGCCCACTATCCAACATCCAATCCGCCCCCTCCTACATTCATAGGAGCAATATGAACTAAACATGATCTATGAGAAGGTGGACCTTTCATTTATTCACACGTCCTCCATTTATAGGCTACTTTTCATGCATAGAAGCTGTGAATGGAGGAGGGTGGTGGAAAGGGCAGACATAGTAAGCACTCTTGACGATGACAGATCCCTTGGCTCATATTAACCCCTGCAGCACCACAATACTATGACTACAGGGGTAAGTGGGGACTCAGAGAACTGAATATTTCAACTAAAACCTCAGCCAGCAGCACAAAGGACACTTCACACTGATTGTAAGTACTGTCCTTTGTACTGATATTATTTTTTTTAAAGAGTTTTGATTAAGCTTAGGCTTTAACCCTTAGTTAAACCTAATTAGGCTCAATGTCTACTTCATTTTTAAATTCACCACTTTTGTAGTGCTGCGTTAAAAAAATGAAGTGCTTATATTTCATTTTGTAAAAAACTTCAGCATGTCTTGTACCATGATCAAAACTCTAAGGAGTAAGGATGAGAGGGACAAAGTTGTTGCACAAATAAAAGGCACAGGCTAACATATGAAAATTGCCCTGACACATACATGGAAAAGAGAGGTTTTTTTTTGTTTTGTTTTTTAGATAAAGAATAAAATAAGATAGCAAAAAAAAAAAAAGCGTTACTAAATCGAGGACTCTGCATCCACTATATCTGATCTCCCACAGTACACAGAACATGAAAATTAAATTATTTTAGTAAATAGTGATGGACGAACTTCAGACGGGACGTTTCGCGAACGCGGACCGCGAACGCAGGCGATAGTTCGCGAACCATAACGTTCGCGGCGGGCCCCATTGACTTCAATGGGAGGCGAACTTTGCAAACCTACAGGTCAAATTTGCAGCCACAAAATAATTACTAGTTGTGCAAACATAGTCCCACCACATGGCCAATGACATAACACATGTATGAGGTAAATCTGGGATCGACAACTACAAGCATTCTTTTTTTATATGTGAAATTGTGACAATTCAGGACTGTGGAGCGCATGAAGGCAATGGAGGAGAGGGAAGGTCAGGGTAGGCAAAAAAGAGGGTGCAGGAGATGATCACCAGCAGTGTGACATACAGCAATGACACCTGCACCGTGATAGAGTGATCTGACACCAGCACCGCGATAGAGAGCACTGACATCAGCAGCGTGGCATACAGCAATGACACCTGCACCGTGATAGAGTGATCTGACACCAGCACCGTGATAGAGAGCACTGACATCAGCAGCGTGACATAAAGCACTGACACCAGCACTGTGATATACAGTACTGACACCAGCACCGTGATAGAGAGCACTGACATCAGCAGCGTGACATACAGCAATGACACCTGCACCATGATAGAGTGATCTGACACCAGCACCGTGATAGTGCTTTATGTCACGCTGCTGATGTCAGTGCTCTCTATCAAGGTGCTGGTGTCAGTGCTGTATATCACGGTGCTGGTGTGAGTGCTTTATGTCACGCTGCTGATGTCAGTGCTCTCTGACACCAGCACCGTGATATACAGCACTGACACCAGCACTGTGATAGAGAGCACTGACATCAGCAGCGTGACATAAAGCACTCACACCAGCACCGTGATATACAGCACTGACACCAGCACCGTGATATACAGCACTGACACCTGCACCGTAAGCAGCCCCAGGAGGAAGTCAGCATAGCACAGGGATGGTGGGAGCCCCTCATAATATGCACAGCAGAGGTACAGCCCCAGGTGGAAGTCAGCACAGCACAGGGATGTGGGAGCCCCTCATAATAAGCAGCCCCAGGAGGATGTCAGCATAGCACAGGGATGGTGGGAGCCCCTCATAATAAGCATCCCCAGGAGGAAGTCAGCACAGCACAGGGATGGTGGGAGCCCCTCATACTGAGCATAGCACAGGGATGGTGGGAGCCCCTCATAATATGCACAGCATAGGTACAGCCCCAGGAGGAAGTCAGCACAGCACAGGGATGGTGGGAGCCCCTCATAGTAAGCAGCCCCAGGAGGAAGTCAGCACAGGGATGGTGGGAGACCCTCATAATGAGCATAGCACAGGGATGGTGGGAGCCCCTCATAATGAGCATAGCACAGGGATGGTGGGAGCCCCTCATAATATGCACATCAGAGGTACAGCCCCAGGAGTAAGTCAAAACAGCACAGGGATGGTGGGAGCCCCTCATAATAAGCAGCCCCAGGAGGATGTCAGCACAGCACAGGGATGGTGGGAGCCCCTCATAATAAGCAGCCCCAGGAGGAAGTCAGCACAGCACAGGGATGGTGGGAGCCCCTCATAATAAGCAGTAGAATGTATGAAACTGCTCAACCTCAGTAGAAATATGACACCGCTCAACCTCTTCAAACAGGAGGGTACGGGCATATAGTACGGTGTGCTTTTTTTGGACAAGGAAGTGAGCCAAATGAAGAAAGAAGGTCTGTGTGCTCGACTAAAAAAATAGTTTATAGACATATACATGGTCTACTGGTCACATGTGTTGAATTCCTCTGAGATCCATGCCTCATTAATTTTTAGAAATATGAGGTAGTTAACACTGTCGTGAGCTAGGCGAGTACGCTTATCGGTCACGACCCCCCCTGCTGCGCTGAACATCCTTTCGGACAGGACACTGGACGAGGGGCAAGCCAACAGTTCGATTGCAAATTGGGCAAGCTCTGGCCAGAGGTCAAGCCTGCCCACCCAGTAGTCCAGGGGTTCATCACTCCTCAGAGCGTCCACATCGGCCGTTAACCCGATGTAGTCGGACACCTGACGGTCTAGGCGTTCCCTGATGCTGGATCCGGATGACACCTGTCGATGGGTCGGCTGAAAGAATGACCTCATATCAGAAGTCACCAACACATCTTCAAACCGGCCTCTTCTTGCAGACGCTGTTGGATTGGTACCCGCAACTCCTTCTCTGGGAGTGGGAATTGCTCCTCTGCCAGCGCACGCAAAAGCAGAATTCAGCATTTCTCGAAGCAAGGCCTGGAAGTGCTCCATTCTGACAGCCCTCTGTGATGGCGGTAACATTTCCGCCATTTTGTGTTTGTACCGGGGGTCTAAGTACGTTGCCACCCAGTACTGGTCCTTGACCCTTATGCTTTTTATACGGGGGTCCCTATTAAAACACTGGAGCATGAAGGCCCCCATTTGCACTAAACTGGAAGCAGTGTGGTGGCCTAGCTCCTGCTCATCATCCAGGATAATGTTGTCCTCTTCATTCTCCTCTCCCCATCCACGCACAACAACAGGGACCCCAGAAAGGTTTAAAGCATGCTCTTCTTGCTCCTCCTCATCCGCCCCGGCACCATCCTCCTCTGACTCCTCTTCAGACTCCTGTTGTTGACTTGTCTCAGATAGAGTAGCCCCCCTGGGAATTCATCCAGCATTGCGACTTCCTCATCTTCCCGCTCCTGCTCCTCCACAGCTTGATCAATGACATGACGCAATGCACGCTCCATAAAGAAGGCATAAAGTACCATGTTACTGATGGCGCCATGGCTGCGACTGACCAGTTTGGTGATCTCCTCAAATGGCCGCAGAAGTCTGCATGCGTGGCGCATGAGCAGCCACTGGCGCGGTGAAAAAAAACCCAGCTCCCCAGAACCTGTTCTGCCGCAGAGCTCATACAGGTAGACGTTAACTGCATGTTTCTGCTGGAGCAGCCTATCAATCATATAGAAGGTTAAGATCTTCTGAAATGGGCCGAGATTTTCCTTGCCTGCCGCAAGATGTCCTGGACCCCAGGGTATTTGACAACGAATTGCTGCACGACCAAGTTTAAGACGTGTGCCATGCATGGCACATGCGTAATTTTGCCCTGTTTCAATGCGCTAAGCAGATTGGCACCATTGTCACACACCACTTTACCAACTGTCAAATTGAGCGGTGATAGCCACTGATCTGCCTGTGAACGCAAAGCTGAAAGGAGTGCCGGGCCAGTGTGGCTCTTGGCTTCCAGGCACAACAGACGCAGCACGGCATGGCAACGTCTCACCTGGCATGTCGAATAGGTTCTGGGGAGCTTGGGCGGCGCAGCGGAAGAGACGCTAGCAGCGGAAAAGGAGGAGTCAGCCGAGGAGGAGGATGGAGGAGGAGGAGGAGGAGAAGAAGAGCCAGGCCTGCATGCAATCCGTGGCGGTAAAACCAAATCTACACGGGTGCCACGGGTTACATGCTTGAAGTCAGAAGGTTCACCCAGTGGGCAGTAAAAGTGATATACCTTCCCTGCCCGTGTTTGCTTGACCACGTGTCTGTGGTCAGATGTATCTTGGCACCGACACTGTGTGCCAGAGATACATTCACTTGCCGCTGAACATGGCCATATAGCTCTGGGATGCCCTTCTGTAAGAAATACTTCCTTCCTGGGACCTTCCATTGTGGTGTTCCAATGGCCACAAATTTTCGAAAGGCCTCCGAGTCCACCAGTTTATATGGCAGTAGTTGGCGGCCTATCAGTTCTGACAAGCCAGCCGTCAACTGTTGGGCAAGAGGGTTATCCGGCGTCATCATTTTTTACGCTCGAACATTAGGCCCACGGAAGCCTGCCTTTTTGCAGAAAAACGTGAGCTTGGCGTGATGGAAGGTGTAGTGGAGGACAATTGTGAGGAGAGAGGAGAAGGAGAAGTAGAAGACGAGGCTGGACGGTGAGAGCCTGGAGTGTGGCTTTGTGTGTTCCGTTGCTCCCACTGGGCTCGTTGATGGCTGCTCATGTGCCTTCTTAAGGCGGTCGTCCCTAGGTGAGTGTTGAGCATTTTACCGCGACTAATGCGTTGACTGCAAAGATTGCAGATGGCAACACTATTGTCAGCAGCGAACACGTTAAAAAAAGCCCACACTGCAGAGCCATGTGCCTGCGTCCTGGGAGCGCCAGATGTGACCGTACATGGTCGATGACTCGCTCCTGATACATTAGCGGTCTGCTTTGTCCCTCCTGTGCAATGTAAGTTATTCCTGCTTCTCCTCCCTATCTGCTGGTCCATATCTCCCTCTGAACTCCCCTCCTCTTCCTCTCTTGTGGGCACCCACGTGACATCACTAGACACGTCATCATTGACGTCACCTTCCCCACCGCTATAAGTAGAGATCTCGGAGTAGGCAGCAACACCGGGGACCAACCTCCTCCTTGGGCTGATCTGGGTACTGTCGTCAGACTGCTAAATGGCGGTTGTTGCTACCTCCTCTTCCTGATCCAATGCCAAGAGTGGCTGCGCATCAGAAATGTCTTGATATGGATCGGAAAATAATTCCTGTGACTCAAGCGGAAGGTATGTGGTGGTGGTGGTGGTGGTGTTGTTGGTGGCAGTGTCTTTGGGGGTGCACATAGCAGAGAGTGAAGAAGAGGGTGCAGAAGAGTAAGGCTGAGTGAGCCACTCAACCAAGTCTGGTGCGTCCTTTAAAGTAATTGAACGCACCTTCTGCAACTTCCCACTTTGGCTCAAGCCTGTTGCTCCTGTCCTACCCCTACCACCCCTGCGGAAGGGCCTGCCTCTTCCTCTGCCTGTAATTTTTTAAATGACCCTGTGACAAAACTCTCAGTCCCTATACTGATAAAGGACTGCTGCAGAATAGGGCAGCAGTCAGCAGTAGTGCACCTCAACCCTATATATTGTGGACCTATTCCAGTCCTTAAGGAATAGCAGACTTAACCTCACTCAACCCTATTTACTGTAGTACCCTATACCTTACCAGTCCTTATAAGGACCTTTGTGGAACTAGTAGGTTGTGAATGATTAGCAGACTGTACCTCAGTCCCTATACTGATAAAGGACTGCTGCAGCAGAAGGGCAGCAGTCAAGTATAATATTCTTTCTATATTTGGAAGAAAGAATATTATACGTGTACAAGCCTATTACCATACCAGTCCTGAAAAGAACCTTTGTGGACCTAATAGTAACAGCTACTGATTAAACTGACTGTCCCTCACTGCCACACACAGCTTCCTGCCTGTCCCTATTTAAACTGACAAAACACAGGCTGCTGGAACAATAACTTGAATAGCACTCAAAACTATATCATGTACTACTTTACCATACCAGTCCTGAAAAGGACTTTTGTGGACCTAATACTAACAGCTAATGATTAAACTGACTGTCCCTGCTGCACACAGCTTCCTGTCCCTCTCTCTACACTGACAAAAGACAGGCTGCTGCAACAATCACTAGCACAGCAGTGCCTCAAACCTATATCCTGAACTACACCTAACACCTATACCATACCAGTCCTGAAAAGAACTTTTGTGGACCTAATAGCTAGTGATTTGGGTCACTGCAGTCTCTCCCTGCTCCACACAGCAACCTCTCCCTATAGTGACATACGAAAGAATGTAAAATGGCCACCGGATCGGGTCTATTCATAAGTTAGGGGGAATGTCCAAGTGTCCATGTGCTGTAATATCTCAATTGGCTGTCCTGTACCCCATGATGGATGTGTCATCATAGGTCAAAGTTCTTTTACACAGTAAACACGGAAGTCCGCCGGGCGAACGGCGGCAATAGTCCGCCGATTGGGCGGACCGCGAACAGCCGAAATTCACAGTGAAACGACCGCCGGGCGAACCGTTCGGCCATCCCTATTAGTAAATACAAAACTGTTAAATAAGTTTTCTCATCAGCAGTATATAGCAGCTTATGACTTCAATCAGTGTCTGGTTAAAGCTTGTAGGAGGAGCTTTCATTCTACTCTGACTGTCCTATAAGGTTGCAGGGCCCCTGACCCTCTGTCGGGACAGTGCTGATTAGCCATGTTCAGATAATATACTCCATCCCAAAGAATAAAAAAAACTCTCTAGCTAGCACAGTGGTGTAGTGGGTGGAACTCTTGCCTAGCAGTAAAAGGGTCCCTGGTTCGAATCCCAACCACAACTCTATCTGCCTGGAGTTTGCATGCTCTCCCTGTGTGGGGCTCCTCCCACACTCCAAAGAGATGCTGGTCCCTAGTATATGAATATGAGTTACGGACCTTAGATTGTAAGCTCCTTGAGGGTAGGGACTGATGTGAATGTACAATGTATATGTAAAGCACTACGTTAATTTATATATAAGTATCTTAAATATTACACACAATGCACAGGATTAATCCCTCAGGTTCCACAGTGAGTGTAACAAGCATGTTTTACTCTATATACATATACATATACTTTTACTGTTGTGGGTTTAGTAACACTTTAAGCATTGAACAGTTTTCAAATCTGGTCAGGGAGGAAGGTTCATCTTCCAACAGGACAACGACCCTAAGCACACAGCCAAGATAACAAAGGAGTGGCTATGGGACAACTCTGTGAATGCCTTTGAGTGGCCAAGCCAGAGCCCAGACTTGACCATCTCTGGAGAGATCTAAAATGGCTGTGCACCGACGTTTCCCATCCAACCGGATGGAGCTTGAGAGGTCCTGCAAAGAAGAATGGGGGAAATTTCCCAAAAATAAGTGTGCCAAGCTTGTAGCATCATACTCAAAAAGACTTAAGGCTGTAATTTGTGCCAAAGGTGCTTCAACAAAGTGCTGATCAAAGGCTGTGAATATTTATGTACATGTGATTTATTTTCCGTTTTTTATTTTTAATAAATTTGTAAAGATTTCAAACAAACTTCTTTCACATTGTCATTATGGGGTATTGTTTGTAGAATTTTGAGGAAAATAATGAATTGAATCCATTTTGGAATAAGGCTGTAACATAACAAAATGTGGAAAAAGTGAAGCAATGTGAATTCTTTCTGGCTGCACTGTATGCATTGTGGTATGCCGCTCTTTGTGCATTGGGGTGACATTCAATATAAAATAGACTGCAGTGCAGTGCACATAGCCCAAATGTTGCAGTAACACAAGGTAAAGCGCTTCATGGTGCATTTTTACAACTCATAGATGTGATTATACCCTAACTGTATTACCTAATGTGCTATTAGTCCTCAATGTTGTCCCAGAGAGCCTTAAGGAAGATCCCTTCATCCTTAACATGTCGTTAAACCCACATCATTAAGAACTATCAATAAATATTCTATTACATGCTGTTCATACTCACTTAGTCACAATGAGATTCATTTTATGTATACTGAAAAAAACCTGGTTGATCCGGCTGTTCTCTGTCACCCTCTCCTGCCCATTTTTCGCTGCAGTTAGGGATTTTATAGAGCAGTTTTGGCAGCTAGTGCACATGCTCAGTTTTTAGTGAATTTCAACACTGAGCAGTTCCTCGCTATCACATCTGAGCAGCTCATATGACTATAGAGTCACACATCTGGGCATATACACAGTGGTAAATGACAGCCCATTCCATCCTCCTCCTCCATGACCACTAACCAGCTAAACACAATGGGGGTGGAATATTACATCTAGATTGATGGAGGCTTCACCTCCCTGTTATTTTAAGACACAGGCTGGAGGGGCATGACACATCCTATGGCCAGCTTATGACTAACAGAAATCTACTCACACCATATTATTGCCAAAAAATAATAAAGATTTGATTTCAAATATATGTTTTTATTACATTTTTAAACAGTTTGTTGATATTAATGTATTATTTTTACTTTGTATTCCAAAGGTCTAGAATCTAATCATGCCACTGTTTCCCTGCAGACTGGCTGGGAAAGATCTGGGTCATGTGTCAGTTGTGTATCGAGTATGAAAAAGGGTACTTAGATTTTTGAAATTATTTTTTATTAAAATAATTACAGTGCCTTCATCAACATACAGAAAGAGAAGGGGCAATGTAAATTAAACAGTGAGGGGTTAAGAGTGCAAAATCTGGTGCTGCTCTGTTTAGAAACCAATCAGCTTCCAGTTTTTTTTTTGTCAAAGTCTAAATAAACAAGCTGAAGTTAGAAGCTGATTGGTTACCATGCACAGCTGCACCAGATTTTGCACTCTGCAGTTCTAGTAAATCAACCCCTGTATGTAAGCCCTGCCATTTAAAGTATTTAGTTCCTTTTGCTCTATTAGAAGTATCATTGAAAGTGCTTTGCTATGTAGGGCCGGCTCCTGAAGAGCATGCGCTATGTGGTTTTTGAAATGTAATGTTTAATCTAAACCACAGTTTGTTTTGGGATTAATTACTCCAAATTTTGACCTCAGCATCAGTCTGACTAGACTACAGGGTGTTCTGCCTGGCCATTCGGGGCGCTGCCACTTCTGGCAGGCATGGTAACACAGTCTGGTTGGGTGCTTTAAGATTACTTTCTCGCTGAGCCAGCCCAGTGGGAGTGTCACTCTTGCTGTGCTTTCTGGGAGAGGGTACTTAAGATGCGGATGTCGCGTGTTTCGGGGTTCCGGTCCAGAAGTATGTTCTGACTACATGGTCCTGGTCCTCCTGACCAGCCCCCAGGGCGCCTATGGCCTGGGGTGCGGATCCACCCAACTTTATGTCTGGGGCTGGCTAGCCCGAGGCAAGGAAACTAAAGGAAGGATTCGGAGGTGGTCCGGTGCCGTCTCAAGTTGTGGAGAGGCCCAGCAACTTCGAAGTTATCCAGTTATCCAGGGGAGGACTCTTCGGGAGAAGGCCACGCAAGGGTTGGCTTCTCAAAAAGAGCCTGGTAAAGCTGAAGGACCTAAGCGAATCCAATCTCGTGTGGTATCGCCGGACCGGCTGCAAGATACTGGTACCACATGAGTGTTCTACAAGTATTCAAGTTTCCTTGTTTATGTACTATAACAAAGTCTGTGGCAGAGACTTATTCCTACTCGTGTTCTATCTTTAAAGTCTGCGGCAGAGACTTGTTCCTGACTCAAGCACCCTGTTAGCTGCTAGGCCTGGTGAGAGGACTCTGAAAGAATCTGTTTAGGGTGAAGATCCAGCTGTGAATGGCTATTCTCTGGATTTATTCAAAGTAAGAAAGTTCTTTCATACCGTTTTTTTAAAATAAGAGTACCTGTAAGCCCAATAAAACCAGCCGCTCCTTCGGGAGTGAATACTACAACTATATTTCTGTTGATAATTGGAAAAAAAGACCAGTCGATCCTGCCAGAAATTCAGAGGTGTCCTGTGTCCTCTCTATGTTTCCTCTGTTATCTCAAGGAGCCTAATTTACCCTTGCAGTTATTATCTTGAGACTATAGGACAATTAGTCCTTGTCTTGTGAAGAACAACTTACGGTGAGTGTTTGAGTGGTGTATCGAAAAGACAAATGGGCAGAGCTGACACCACTCAAAAATACTCTGCGTTTTCAGTCCACAACCAGATGTAGAAGCTGAGTGTATTGCTGGCACATCAAGAGGAATTGTTCTGTACTTGCAGGATCTCTAGGCTGCATTCACACCTGAGTGGGGCTCTTTTTTCCATTTGTATGCACGTTTTTGTACAGCAATTTCCAAGCATTTTGGAGCTTTGGTGTTAGCCAATAGAGAAAAGTTTAATCAGCTACATCACTTGTTGCTATGTGTTTCTGCTTTCGACTTCTGCAAAAACACACCAGTCTGCCTGAAGCGAGCGATAAAAGTAGCTCCAAAACTTTTTTGAGTTTCAGCCATTTTTGGAGTGGAGATGTGTACCACCACCATAGAGAATACTTGTTTTTTTTCTCCCTGAGGGTTTTGAAGATTCCAGCTTTGAGCTACAAAACGATCATGTGTTAATGGTGCCTTTAAGGGATAAAACACGTGGCAAATGTGCGTGTGTTGAAGAGATGTACTGCAAATTTTCTTTGTATTTTGTCTTAAAATCCACTTTAACCACTTAAGCCCCCCAGACCATTTTGCTGGCCAAAGACCAGAGCACTTTTTGCGATTCGGCACTGCATCGCTTTAACGGACAATTGCGTGGTCATGCAACATGGCTCCCAAACAACATTGACGTCCCTTTTCCCCCACAAATAGAGCTTTCTTTTGGTGGTATTTGATCACCCCTGTGGTTTTTATTTTTTGCGCTATAAACAAAAAAAGAGCTCCAATTTTGAAAAAAAAAACGCATTCTTTTTTACATTTAGCTATAATAAATATCCCCCAAAAATATATAAAAAACATTTTTTTCCTCAGTTTTGGCCGATACATATTCTTCTACATATTTTTGGTTAAAAAAATTGCAATAAGCGTTTACTGATTGGTTTGCGCAAAAGTTATAGCATTTATAAAATAGGGGATAGTTTTATGGCATTTTTATTAATATTTTTTTTTTTTACTAGTAATGGTGGCGATCAGTGATTTTTATCATGAATGCAACATGATGGCGGACACATCGGATATTTTTGAAACATTTTTGGGACCATTGTCATTTATACAGCAATCAGTGCTATACAAATGACACTGGCAATGAATGGGGTTAACCACTAAGTGGCAGTGTAGGGGTTAAGTGTGTCCTGGGGTGTGTTTTTAACTGTGGGGGGGCGTGGCTGTGTGTAACACATCACTGATCTCTGCTCCTGACGACAGGGAGCAGAGATCAGTGACACTGTCACTAGGCAGAATGGGGAGATGCTTGTTTACATTAGCATCTCCCCGTTCTTCCTCCCCGTGAGACGAACGCGGGTATCCCCACGACGATCGAGTCTGCGGGACCCACGGTCCGACTCACGGAGGTCCTGGCAGGCGCGCACGCGATGGCATGGTGGCAAATTTAAAGGGACGTACAGGTATGCACATTTGCCTGTCCATGCCATTCTGCTGACGTACATCAGCATGCGCCGGTCGGGAAGTGGTTAAAGGCTAATGTAGACAAGTTTTATGTTGAAACGCAGTGGGGTTGATTTACTAAAACTAGAGAGTGCAAGTGCTGATGCAGCTCTGCATGGTAGCCAATCAGCTTTTAACTTCAGCTTATTCAATTAAAGCGGGAGTCCCCCGGGACTATCCAGCGCGCCCGCGTTGTCGGCACCCGAAGCCAATCTCTAGATCGTCTCTCGGGTCCTGCCGCCGCCATCTTGGGTATGGGAATCAGGAAATGGAGCCTTTCGGCTTCATTTCCCGGTTCCCTACTGCGCGAGTCGCGCTGCGCAATAAGGACGGTCCCCGCTGCCTCTGGGATCTCTGTGTTTCCCAGCAGGCAGCGGGGCACTTGCGGAAAGGGGCGGGCACTTGCGGAAAGGGGTGTAATCTACGCCCCTTTCCGCAGAGATCTATCCCGGAAGTGGGTGCAGATACCTGTACTGTACAGGTATCTGCACCCCCCTCCCCCCTGAAAGGTGCCAATTGTGGCGCCGGAGGGTTCCGATGAGCGGAAGGTCCACTTTAGGGTCGACCTCCGCTTTAAGGTTTATCAAAAAAAAAAAAAACAACCTGAAAGCTGATTGGTTTCTATGACGAGCTGCTATACAGATTTTGTATTCCCCAGTTTTAGTAAACCAAGCGTTTGCAGCATTTGCAGCATAACAGGGGATATACCCCTGAATGGAGAGCTTGCCTGGGATTTGTTTAAATACACCCAATGAATAATATTGTGGGAGCCCTACCAGAATAATGTTTTTTTTTTAAATAATTAACTTTTTTGAGATTTAACAACGTACAGTAGTATGGGGGGGGGGGGGGGGGATAAAATCTATCCCTCACAGTATTCAGTGATCATATCAATGTTATACAGGACGACATCTTCAAGGAGAAATGCTTAAAGCGGGACTCCGCGTTTTTTTTTTTTTTTTAAAAGCCAGCTGCTACAAATACTGCAGCTGCTGACTTTTAAATAGTGACACTTACCTGTCCAGCGCGCCCGCGATGTCGGCACCCGAAGCCGATCGCTCGCTCGTGCCGCCACCATCTTGGGTATGGGAATCAGGAAATGGAGCCTTTCGGCTTCATTTCCCGGTTCCCTACTGCGCATGCGCGAGCCGCGCGGCGCAATCCGGATGGTCCCCGCTGCCTCTGGGAGCTGTGTGTTTCCCAGCAGGCAGTGGGGCACTTGCTGAAGGGGGCGGGCGCTTGCGGAAAGGGGCGTAACGTACGCCCCTTTCCGCAGAGAGCTAGCCCGGAAGTGGGTGCAGTTACCTGGATTATCCAGGTAACTGCACCCCCCTCCCCCCTGAAAGGTGCCGATTGTGGCGCCGGAGGGGGGGGGGATTCCGATGAGCGGAGGTCAATTTTAGGGTGGACCTCCGCTTTAAATCTGCTTGGAAAGAAAACATAAATGTCTCTAATGTGTGACATAGTCCATACTCGACAAAATTCTTTCTTCATGTGATATTTTGGAATTAGCCCTGGTTTACACTGAATGGGACTTTGAAATCTTGCTACTTCACATAAAGTGGCACAATTTCAAAGCTGCAGGTCAGTGCGATTTCAGTTGTGACTTGCCTGACATCTGTGCGACTTCATGCATGGGTGGCTATGGAATATGCACCTGAAATCTAAAAAAAAAAAGGCACAGGAACATTGTTTTTCAAATCAGTGCAGCACCACAAAGTCGGAGTCACACAGATTTGAACTGTTCCATTTCCGACAATAGGGTGCGACTTGTCATGCGATTTGGAACTGTCAAATCACACGACACACACAGCAGGGTGAACAGGGGCTTAATGTCGAATGACACATAATAAAACTTTTTTCATTTGCGGTGAAAACAGATGACACCTAAATGCTAATTTATCCATAGTGCCTTCATAACATTTCTTTTGACTGTCTTTGCTTCAAATGAGCAGTACAACATGTGATGTGTGCATAAAATCACCCATGAATGGTGGATTATAACAAAATGAGGAAACTATATGATACGAATCAAATTAAGCATGAAACTGCTTCACATTCATTGGTCGGCGAAAGCCCAGTATTTGTTATAGTCTTTGAAAATATGAAAACTACAATTCTGACATAAATGTAAAGACATATGCTATTACATAAAGGCTTTATATGATTGTGGGATAAACATGTTCGGAAGGTCAAAACGATTTTTTTGACAAAAATAATGCCACAAGACCTTTGATGTCAATATCATCATTGTATTTGATTTACTAAGAGCCTGTTCACATCATATGCAATGCAGTGCTTTTTTCTTTCTGCATCAAAAACGCAGGGAAAATAGGTTATATGGGTTCCAATGGCATAGTCCACACCAGTGCAGTGTGGTTCAGTGCTTTTCAATTCCAGAAAAAAAACTACAACATGCTTCTTTTTTACTGTAAAGAACAGTAAACTGCATCATAAATGCATCAAAAATACATGGGACCCCATTATAGTTAAAAAAAAAAGAAGAAAAAAAACAGGAAAAGCAAAGGAAAAATGCATCTGCAATGCATCCAGAAATGTATCAAAAACACACTGGAACACATCAAACACGTGCATCTGAACTGATTCAGAGGACAATTTGCGGTGTGAAATGGCACTAAAGGCAAATAGACTGCTCACTTTGCATGAGAAGTTGCACTTGGTGAGGGAATTTTTATCAGAGCTTAGTGAATGAGGGGAAGCCATACTGACTTCCATAATCCAATCATTTTTTTTCAATTTTCTTTGCACTGTTCTTTGGAAAGTGAAATTTCACCGCATTCACTAAACGCTGGGGAAAATTTCCTTGCAAAGTAAAACCTCCTTTCCAAAGTGAACAGCATATTTTCTTTTACTCATTTTTCATTCCATTATTTACAAACCCTAAATAATAAATACCATTCTAACAGCGTAACCTACAACCCTTCACTTTACCAACTTTAATAGCAAAGCTTTTAACCACCTCAATACTGGCCACTTACACCCCCTTCCTGCCCAGGCCATTTTTCAGCTTTCAGCGCTGTCACAATTTGAATGACAATTGCGCGGTCATGCTACACTTTAACCATGTGACATTTTTTATCATTATCTTTACACAAATAGAGCTTTCTTTTGGAGGTATGTAATCACTCCTGGGTTTTTATTTTGTTTCTAAAAAAATAAAAAGATTTTCTTAGTCAGTATATTTTGTAAATAAGTAATTTTTCTCCTTCACTAATGGGCGCTGATGAGGCAGCACTGATGGGCACTGATAATCTGCACTGATGGGCACTGATGAGGTGGCACTTATGGGCACTGATTAGGTGGCACTGATGAGGAGGCACGAATATGCTGCACTTATGGGCACTGATAGGTGGAACTAATATGTGGCACTAATGAGCACTGACAGGCAGCATTGATGGGTGGCACTTGTGGGCACGGATAGGCGGCAATGGTGGGCACAGATAGGTGGCACGGATGGGCAGCACTGATGGGCATTGATGGGTGGCATTGATGAGCAGCTGTGATGGGCATTGATGGGCAGCACTGATAGCCAGCACTGACTGGCATCACTAATGGCCACTGATTGCTGCCACTTGTGGGCACAGATTGGTGGCAATTGTGGACACTGGTTGGCACTGATTGCTGCCAGTGGTGGGCACACGGTTTTGGCACTGGTGGGAACTTAATTGTAATCAGGGCAGTGATGATCACTGCCCTGATTACATCCCTAACTGTCCCCTAAGAGGAGATGGCACTGATCGGCTCTACTCTCCTTACACTCTGTCAGTGTGAGGCGAGGAGCGATGATTTCTGGCATGTGACTGGCTGTGGTTGAACACAGTCGATCACATGGTTAAAGAACCACAGCTGTGATTGCCATGCTGCGCGCCCCTAGGGGTGCATGGGAGTGGTCATTCTGGGGGGCCGTCATATGACGTCCACCCAGAACGAGAGCGGCACTGCCCAGCCGCCATTTGGCGGCCGGCAGGTGGGAAGTGGTTAAAGAGACCCTGAGACGTAAGAGATAAGGTTCTAAACTTACATTTTAGGGTGGCCCATTTGCTCCTTATCAGACCACAGTAGTTATTCCACACGTCACACTATTCCCCTGCCACACACTGTGGTTCCTCCCACCAGTTTATACATCATTACAGGACATAGAAGCTGAGGGGAGAAACCACAGCCTGGGGTAACAGGTATTCTTCCCACCAGCAGAGTTGAATACCTGTCTGCAGCGCGGGAGAAATGAAATATCAGTGTTTCAACAAAAAGAAAGGTAAGAATAGAGTCTTATAACTTTTACAGGGTATTATTTGAGTAACATGGACGCTGTGGTGACTTATGTGGTGTTATGTTCTGGTTTTAAGACCCTGATACCATCCAATCCATGCCATTGATAGAAACTCTTTATGACGCATTATGACAATACAGAAGTGATAAAGAACCCTGATCCTCCAAACCAACCCTGGTTGCCCTGTATATATGAAGAGACACAGAAGTACAGTTTACACCTAAGAAACACAGATGTGGATGTGTGAACCACACAGCAGCACGAGGGCCTTGGGTGTGTCGGCATGGGGAACTGGAACTGAATACAATTGCATTTAATATAAAAAAAAAAAAAAACTGTAGTAATGCAATCGTCTCACTAAAATAAAAATGGGATTGGTAAGTATTAAAGTGAGCTCGCAAGAGAAGTTACGGCAGGTACCACCATTGCTGTGATTTGTTATTTGTCATCTAAGCACAGGCTTGTGATGGACCAATAGTATGGAGTCTGCAGGTTTTGATACGTCTAGTCATCCTTCTATATCTGACATATAACACGTCAGAGTGAAGGGATCATAAGAGCATGTGAATTCCTTTTTAAATATATCTGTATACACGTTTACATAGTGCTGGAAATGCCTATGATTTTTTTTGTCTCAAATAGACACATATAGCAAAAAGTTATTTTAGCTGTAATGGGAGAGCAGAGCTTCTTGCTGTGCTGGGCGAAGTCTAGCTGCAGGGTTCAAAGAACTTAACATGAAGCAGAAGTTTTGTTGAAGAAAGAAAATTCCCTCCAGTCATCAATATAAACTGCAGGTGCTTTTAGACATCTATGGTATCTGGCTCTGTGTTATAAAATTTGCCACACTATATTGCAGTGCCCTAGCAATAAATTTACTGAAAGACACTGTATTTATTAAAATCATACTATCAGGCTTTGGGAGCAATTTACTAAAATTAAATGACTGAAGATGAAGGGAAGGTTACTTAATCACCACTGGGTTTTTAATTTTTTGCTAAACAAATCAATAAAGATAGAAAATTTTGAAAAAACATTTTTTTTCTTAGTTTCTGTTTTGAAATTTTGCAAATAAGTAATTTGTCTTTTTCACTGATGTGCGCTGATGAGGCTGTACTGATGGGCACTGATAGTATGAACTGGTAGGCACTGATGAGGCTGCACTGATGGGCACTGATATTCTGAACTGATGGGCACTGATGAGGCTGCAATGATGTTTACTGATGAGACTGTACTGATGAGGCTGCACTGATGAGCACTAATGAGGCTGCACTCATTAGGTAGCACTGATGGGCACTGATGAGGTGGCACTGATGGGCACTGATAAGCTGCACTGATTGGCACTGATGGGGCTGCACTGATAATCAGAACACTGATAATCAGTGCCTTGATTATTAGTGTAAACTGTGTGCTGACAGATTTGCCAGTTATCATCAGTCTTTTCTTTACACAAAGTACATGAGGAAAGGACTGCCAATAAACGGCAAGTCTGTTTACATGTGATCAGCTGTGATTGAACATAACTGATCCCGTGGTAAAGGGCTGCTGTGATTGGCCCTTTACCCTGATCTGTGATTAGCTGTGTCAGAAGAACACATCGATCACAGAGTGCACCTGATGCACGCCACACGATGTTGGGTTCTGGCAGAATGACTATGGACACATTTCCAGAACCATAGTACTGTGTTGTAGCCGTCTTTTGGCTATAGCACAATACTAAAGTGGTTAAAGCGTTAGTTAATTACCAACAAACCTATACAGGTAAGGGGTGTCTGTAGATAAAAATAAACTGTGCACCTCACCCTATATCTTCCCCTTTTCCCCTAATTCTTCTCCCCTTCTTCTCCCATCCCTCCCTCTGCCCCTTTTTCTTTGGGATGTGATTATTATTACATTGTTTTTTGACCTATCTTGCTTATGTTGGCTTATCATCAATGTATAATATATATATATATATATATATATATATATATATATATATATATATATATATATATATATATATATATATATATATATATATATATATGTATATATATACAGCCGTGCTTATAAGTTTACATACCCTAGCAGAATTTATGATTTTTTTTTTCAGAGAATATGAATGAAAACGCAAAAAAACATTTCTTTCACTCATGGTTAGTGTTTGGCTGAAGCCATTTATTATCAATCAACTGTGTTTACTCTTTTTAAATCATAATGACAACACAAACTACCAAAATGACTCTGATCAAAATTTTACATACCCTGGTGATTTTGGCCTGATAACATGCACACAAGTTGACACAAAGGGGTTTGAATGGCTATTAAAGGTAACCACCCTCACCTGTGATCTGTTTGCTTGTAATTAGTGTGTGTGTATAAAAGGTCAATGAGTTTCTGGACTCCTGGCAGACCCTTGTATCTTTCATCCAGTGCTGCACTGACGTTTCTGGATTCTAAGACATGGGGAAAGCAAAAGAATTATCAAAGGATCTACAGGCAAAGGTAGTTGGACTGTATAAAACAGGAAAGGGGTATAAAAAGATATCCAAGGATTTGAGAATGCCAATCAGCAGTGTTCAAAGTCCAATCAAGAGTGGAAAATGAGAGGTTTTGTTGAATCCAAACCACGGTCAGGTAGACTAACTAAAATTTCAGCCATAACTGACAGGAAAATTGTTTGGGATGCAAAGTAAAACCCACAAATAACTTCAGGTGAAATACAGGACTCTCTAACAACATGTGGTGCAGCTGTTTCAAGATGCACAATAAAGAGGCACTTGAAGAAAGATGGGCTGCATGGTAGAGTCCCCAGAAGAAAGCCATTACTACACAAATGCTACAAATTATCCTGCTTACAATACGCCAAACAGCACAGAGACAAGCCTCAAAACCTTTGGCACAAAGTAATTTGGAGTGATAAGACCAAAATTTAGCTTTTTGGCCACAACCATAAACGTTACCTTTGGAGAGGAGTCAACAAGGCCTATGATGAAAGGTACACCATTCCTACTGTGAAACACGAAGGTGGATCGCTGAAGTTTTGGGGATGTGTGAGCTACAAAGGCACATAATTGATGGCAAGATGAATGCAGTATGTTATCAAAAAATACTGGAGGAACATTTGCATTCATCAGCCAGGAAGCTGCGCATGGGACGTACTTGGACATTCCAAATTAACATTGATCCAAAACACAAGGCCAAGTCAACCTGCCATTGGTTACAGCAGAATAAAGTGAAGGTTCTGCAGTGGCTATTTCAGTCTCCTGACCTCAATATCATTGAGCCACTCTGGGGAGATCTCAAATGTGCAGTTCATGCAAGATGGCCCAAGAATTTACAGGAACTGGAGACTTTTTGCCAAGAGGAATTGGCAGTTTTACCATCTGAGAAGATAAAAAGCCTCATCTACAAATACCACAATAGACTTTAAGCTGTCATTGATGTTAAAGGGGGCAATACATGGTATTAAGAACTGGGGTATGTAAACTTTTGATCAGGATCATTTGGCTAGTTTGTGTTGTCTTTATGATTTAACCTCCCTGGTGGTATGCCTGAGTGCGGCTCGGGGTTAAATTTCAGTACCATTAGCAGTAACCCCGAGCCTCAGGATTGCATTCCAGGATCCTGGTGCAAGTTATTTACTTTCTCCTCAGGATCCTGCGATGTCCCCCCACTGTATGTGCAGGCTGTGTCCTCCGCCCAATGCCTCTGTGTGCCAGGCTCCACTCCCTGCAAGCATTGTGATGCATGGGGGCGGAGCCCGGCAGCAAATTCAAAAAATGCAAAATTCATAATACATACAGTACACTGTATTGTAAGATACACTGTATCTTACAGATTACAGTACTGTACCACATCATTTAACATCCCTTTTGTCCCTGTGCTCTGCATGCACTTTTATATTATATATACTGTTCTTTCAGTGTGGAAAATTGAGATTGTCCATGGCAACCAAAAAGCGTCCCTTTACATCAAAAGACCAGCTGGAAAACAGCGATAGTAAATTAGAACACTTGCAGAATTGAGCGATGAGGAAATAAATTGTATTATTATTATTATTATTATATTATTATTTTTTATAATATACAAAGACTAAACACATTTAATTGAAAATAAATGGCTTCAGCCAAACACTAACTATGAGTGAAATAAAGGTTTTTGTGTTATCATTCATATTTTCTGAAAAATGGCCAAGAAATCCTAAATTCTGCCAGGTTATGTAAACTTATGAACACAACTGTATGTGCTGAATGCTGAGACGAGATGGCAAGATTCATCACGGTAGATGATTATACAAACTTTGAAACTTGAATAAAAAACAACTGTAAAATGTAAAACTGTAAAATGTTTGAATTAAAGCCATGAGCTTAAAGAAGAACTCCATCTTTCCACATACTTTACATCATCCATTGTGGCCAGGCTGGCCCAAATCAACATTGTGAGGCCGCTGAATGTGTGGTATAAACTGTATGTAGCTGCGGCTACCTCCAGCATACTGCACTGTGTTTTGGGTGTGAGCCGAGACTTCCTGTCTCATACATGGAACATAGAAGAGCCTACTACAGTGGCGCTCAGCAGCTCAGAGCAAGCAATATTTTCTCAATGAATACAAAGCTTCCCCCTGAGTGGCTGAGCCAGGGGTTGTGAGATCATCAGCCCGCCTCTCTGACTCAGCCAATCAGAGGAAGCTTTGTATTCACTGATAGAACACATTTCTTGCTCTGAGCGGCTGAGTGCCGCTACAGTAGACTCTTCTCTGTTCCGGGTATGAGACAGGAAGTCTTGGCTCACACCCGATACACAGTGCAGTATGCTGTATGTAGCCGCAGCTACATACAGTTTATGCTGCATATCCAGCGGCCTCACAAGTTAGTGAGGGACATAGGTCATTTGGGACAAGCACTATGTAAAGTGTGTGGAAAGCAATAGGAAATGGAGGAATAAAAACCTGGCAATTCTTCTTCAGCATACTGAAAATCAAAATAATTATAACTAATTATAATTCGGTAATGCTATTTCAACAAAGCATAGCATAACATTTCATGTATTTTGTACAGCTGTGTAATAAAAGATAATTACTGACCATTATTATTATTATTCAGGATTTATATAGCGCCAGCAATTTACACAGCACTTTACAATATAAAAAAGAGACAATACAGTTACAATACAATAAAATACAAGAGGATTAAGAGGGCCCTGCTCAGAAGAGCTTACAATCTAATTATGAGTTATTGTTGTGGCTATAGGACTTTCCGTAGAAATATTATATTATTATTACAATTATTATTAATAGCATTATTATTTATTTTATTACAGGTACTTACAGTATATAGCGCTGCCAATTTATGCAGCGGTTCGCATATATATTGCACATTCACATCAGTCCCTTCCCTCAAATAGCTATTATTATTATACAGGATTTATATAGCGCCAACAGTTTGCACTGCACTTTAGTATGGTGGCAGGGTTTTTTTTTTGTAGCTGCAGCAGTGGTGTTGCCACTCTTCGAGAGCTTCTGTATGCAGACGTGTTAAGCGGAACCTAACTGTACCTGAGCACCACAAATTGAAAATGTTATTTAATTAATATTTAATATTCAAAGCAAACTCAAAAAAATAAAATGCCCATGAAGCCTCTTGGGACATAAGACATCATTTTGGCCTAGGCCAGAAACTAGGTATCAACTGAAGAAATAAAATAATAAATAAAAGTTTTAAACAAGTAAATATAATATGCATTCTTATTTATTTACTAGGGCTAGCAGCACAGAGATTAAAAAATGTAGTTGATTGAGAGAGTTTAGTTCCACTTTATTAAATGATGTGTGTGTGCCCACCAGCTTTTCTTTGCTGTAATATGTGAGAATGTTTCTATCTTTAGCAAAAGTTGAATCTCACTTTAAGTAACAAATATGCTCTTTTGAAGGACACATGTGATGTGAGACATATATAGGCCGCCAATATTGGTCTCCTTATGAAATTACTAACTGTAAGTGCTTAACTGTCATGCTGATCCTGATAATCCAATATTCTTTATGAGTCACTGACCAGCAACAAGTATGCATGAACAACAGTCAGAATCAGAACCTACTGATCTGAAATCTTGTGCTAGGCAGCTCCTCACAAAATATTAAAATCATTGTTTCAGCATGAAAGCCAGGAAAGTAGCAGTTGCAGGAAAAAAGTTTCAATGAATGTTTTATTTAAATAAGAGCTTAACATTTGATTTATGGGCACTTTTCTACTAAGTTTAATTCATTTTCTATACAAAATAAAACATAAAAAAAAAAATTCTGAAAGTATCATTGAACAGATGATTGACCTAACATGGCCTTGGTTTCCTTTTTAGAAGAAGAGAATATGTTCCTTTTCATATGAGGGGGAAAAAAATCTGAATACGATCAGGAAACCCTAGAAAGTAACTAGAATGATTCTGTAATTAGAAATGTAAGGTGCGGCTGCAGCCAGGAACCTTAAGTATGTGCTTACAGTTGAAATTTACAGAATTATGCACATTTTTGCAAGAATGAAGTTGTCAAGTTTAGATGTGCCTAGAGACATGAATGTCTAATTTTAGTCTTTGAAGTCATCATCTGTTGATCCTGACTATAATCACATGCAAAACAGCAGGAAAATCACATGTTAAACAAAATATTGGATAGTAAAGAAGGAGGTGTTTAAAAGATAAATAACAATGTTTAGAAGAAAAAAGAAAGAAAAGATAAAAAGGTGATCTACAATGGTCAGATCATTGACCATGCTACTTTATCAAATGAATCATTTATGATTCTGGTTGCATGGATGATCATTTATTTTTTTGTGTTAGTATATCAACTGGACAAATAGCATTTGCAGAGTTTTACCTCTTGTACAAAAACTAAAAACGCTATTAACTTAATTTGTATTACTAAAAGCAAATATACTCATCCATCCATGTCTCTATGCTTTATTTAGCTAAGAAATCACTTTGAAAAACACCCCCGTAGTATGTCTGACCATGGCAATCTTGAGTAAGGGCAGATGATTCCTGTAAGAGGCTGGCTTGCTCCATTGCTAGCCCTGAACCTCACTATTGGCCAAAGAAACACACATTATAATGATGGGCTTTTACTCTCCATCTAAAGGTGGTCTTTGGCACTGACCCTTGACATAGGTAGTTCCTGGCACACAACGTGTTAACCCTTGTTCACACGGTCGGCGATTCCGACGGAATGTGCCCTATCGGACCGTCTTGTCGGATATTCCGACTGTGTGTGGCCTGCATCGGACTGTTTCCGTCGGAATATCTGACGGACCAAGTTTTCCAACTTGTCGGTAAAATTTTCCGACAAAATGCTCCTATCAGACATACTCCGATCATGTGAAGCCTACTCCGAGGGACAAAGTGCCATGCATGCTCAGATCAAATTCCTAGACCAAAGCTATTGGCTACTAGCCTGAACGTAGTCCCGTCGTAACGAAATAACATCATCACGTTATGTACAATCAGATTTTCCGACAACTTAGTCCGACCGTGTGTATGCAACATCACTTCCGGACCTCTTCCAGAATTAATCCGTCGGAATAACTCCGACGGATTTGGTTGTCGGAATCTCCGACCGTGTGTACAAGGGCTAAGGCTTCATCATGGCTGCTTCTGGTGTAGATAAAGCAACTATATTGCAGAACAATTTAGTTTTTCATTAGAGATTAGTATAGGAGTCAGGTTACTAAAGTATTACTGTCAATTATTAATCAATTATTATTATTATTAGAAGTAATAGTTTGACTTTTAAATTTTAGGCTAGGTTGAGCTTTAGGAATCTAGTTAAGTGATAGGTATTGGGCAGCCATGAGCGCATCTATCTGGGTTTGGTTTGTGAACAGTTTTGTGAATCTAGTTAGAAGTTTGCAAACTTTGCAGTAAACCAACTGAAGTCTATAAGGGGTTGAATATTGTTCCTTAATTCTACCTATTTGTAGGACTAATAAGAAAACTATCAGCAAAGTTCAAGGGAAGCACAAAATGGCATCCCTATCTAGGCAGGTCTGTCAGCTCACCCTAATAACTCCCACATATACTGACAATCTGGTTTATCCATTTCTTCAGATTAGTAGCTTTGTGACTTATCTGACAATAGGCAAAGGTTATGCACTGCACTATAGGTGGCGTACTTTCCAAATTTTCAGTCAAAAGATCACCATTCAAGAACCCATGGTAGCAGCAAACCTAAATTTATTGGGTTAAGTAGGTGGTTTGGAGAGTAAAGGGATAAATATAACAGTTAAGCCTATGGTTATGTGTTTAGGGATAAGTTAAGGGTTACGTTTTGGGGGAGGTTAAAGGAAAAGGCAGGATTTTAAGAGTTTTGTTCATATACACCACTGAAAAAGACACTGAAAGAGAAATAGTCTGTTAGTGACTCAGAGTGTAGATTCTGTAATGAGATTCTATTTTATGTAAAATGTAAATTGAAGTGTGTCTAAGCACCACACCCCTCTAAAGTATTCAACCATTTTGCATTTTCGCCAAGGCGTCTGAGTATTTAAAGGCAAACCAAGATCTCCATAGCTTATGGAATTTGTCAGTCCTCTCTGAGGCCATTGCTACAGTTTCCTTCATCTTGTATAGTGATTGCACCTCAGACAACCATTCCCTTATTGTGGGTGAGTGTGTTGATTTCCAGTGTCTTGGAATAATTGACAACTGAGTTTTTATACCTGCCCAAAGAATATTTGGATATGTGCAGCAAACAGCACTCAGGTGTGAAGTTTAGTTCAGTTTCCGTCATGGCATGGATCTGAGAGCAGACCCCATCCCAGAAACCCCTTAAAAGCGGACAATCCCACCAGATGTGCAGCATGTCACCCTTTGCAGTGCCACATCTCCAGCAGGTCTCTGACGTTTCTGGGTACCATGCGTACAGTCTGGCCGGGGTAAAGTACCAATTCGTCAGTACTTTTAATGCGGTCTCCTGAGTGCTGGTGCTGATGGAACACTTGTGTGCTAACATGTTTGCAGTCTCTGACCATCTCCTGTAGTATGTCTGCAGTCTCTGACCATCACTTGTATCATGTCTGCAGTCTCTGACCATCACTTGTATCATGTCTGCAGTCTCTGACCATTTCTTGTATCATGTCTGCAGTCTCTGACAATCTCTTGTATCATGTCTGCAGTCTCTGACCATCTCCTGTAGTATGTTTGCAGTCTCTGACCATCTCCTGTACTATGTCTGCAGTCTCTGACCATCTCTTGTATCATGACTGCAATCTCTGACCATCTGCTGTACTATGCCTGTAGTCTCTGACCTTCTTCTGTACTATGTTTGCAGTCTCTGGTTATATTGTGTAGTATGGTTGAAGTCTCTTGTATTATTTCTGCAGTCTCTGACCATCTCCTGTATCATGTCTGCAGTCTCTAACCATCTCCTGTAGTATGTCTGCAGTCTTTGACCATCTCTTGTATCATGTCCACAATCTCTGACCATTTCTTGTATCATGTCTGCAGTCTCTGACGATCTCTTGTATCATGTCTGCAGTCTATAACCATCTCCTGCACTATGTCTGCAGTCTCCGACCATCTCTTGTATCATGTCTGCAATCTCTGACCATCTGCTGTACTATGTCTGTAGTCTCTGACCTTTTCTGGTAGTATGTTTGCAGTCCCTGACCATCTCTTGTACCATGTCTGCAGTCTCTGACCATCTCTTGTATCACGTCTGCAGTCTCTGACCAACCTTGATTGTATTATGTCTGCAGTCTCTGGCCATCTCCTTTAGTATGTTTGCAGTCTCTGGCCTTCTCCTGTAGTATGTTTGCAGTCTCTGGCCATCTCCTGTAGTATGTTTGCAATCCCTGGTCATCTCCTGTAGTATGTTTGAAGTCTCTGACCATCTCTTGTATCATTTCTGTAGTCTCTGACCATCTCCTGTATCATGTTTTCAGTTTCTGAGCATCTTCTGTACTATGTATGCAGTCTCTGACCATCTCTTGTATCATGTCCACAATCTCTGACCATTTCTTGTATCATGTCTGCAGTCTCTGACGATCTCTTGTATTATGTCTGCAGTCTCTAACCATCTCCTGTACTATGTCTGCAGTCTCCGACCATCTCTTGTATCATGTTTGCAGTCTCTGACCATCTCTTGTATCATGTTTGCAGTCTCTGACCATCTCTTTTATCATGTTTTCAGTCTCTGACCATCTCTTTTATCATGTTTGCAGTCTCTGACCATTTCTTGTATCATGTCTGCGCTCTCTGATGATCTCTTGTATCATGTCTGCAGTCTTTGACCATCTCCTGTAGTATGTTTGCAGTATGTTTGCAGTCTCTGACCATCTCCTGTACTATGTCTGCAGTCTCCGACCATTCTTGTGTCATGTCTGCAATCTCTGATCATCTGCTGTACTATGCCTGTAGTCTCTGTCCCTGACCATCTCTTGTATCATGTCTGCAGTCTCTGACCATCTGTTGTATCATCTCTGCAGTCTCTGACCATCTTCTGTGGTATGTTTGCAGTCTCTGACCATCTCTTGTATCAGGTCTGCAGTCTCTGACCATCTCATGTATCATGTCTCCAGTCTCTGATCATCTGTTGTATCATGTCTGCAGTCTCTGACCATCTTTTCTCTTGTATCATGTCTGCAGTCTCTGACCGTCTCCTGTACTATGTCTGTAGTACGTCAGGGGGTACTTTCTACCAGACTCTGTAACAGAAGCCCTCCAAGCCCTCTGATGTGTCTATCAGAGAGACCTCCTTCCAGGTCCCATTAGTGTACTTTCTTCCTGTAATTAGTTTATTGTTAAGAGATCATGGGAGGATCCCAGGTTAATGAAGACTCCTTAGGGGAGCATCTCTGTGTTTGAGTCGTTGCCATAGAAACATTTGTAACAGGGAGCCGTTAATAAGATGACCATGCCCATGTGGGGGCACCAGAAATATTTCTGCACCCAAGCGTCTGTGACCCTAGGATCGGCCCTGTTCTTTAATGCTGAGAAATAAAGGCATATACTTATCCATCATGCCATAACATCAGGGAGGCATGTGATTGGCCCCAAACTTATTCTGCAGCAGGACAACGACCCCAAATACACCGGCAATGTCAATACAATTTATCTTAAGCATAAAGAAGAGCAAGGAGTCCTGGTAGAGATAGTTTGGCTCCCGCAGTGCTCTGATCTCAACATTATGGAGTCGGTCTGGGATTACATGATCCAACTCTGGCTCATCCATCCACATCCATGCTCCATCCCTGGCTCATCCATCCACATCCTTGCTCTACCCCTGGCTCATCCATCCACATCCATGCTCTACCCCTGGCTCATCCATGCACACTCATGCTCATTCATTTTCCATCCCTGGCTCATCAAGCCACATTCATGCTCATCCATTCTCCATCCCTGGCTCATCCATCCACATTCATGCGCCATAACTGGCTCATCCATCCATATCCATGCTCCATCCCTGGCTCATCCATCCACATTCATGCTCCATCCCTGTCTCATCCACCCACATTCATGCTCATCAATGCTCCATCCCTGGGTCATCCATCCTCATTCATACTCATCCATGCTCCATCCCAGGCTCATTCATCCCCATCCATGGCTCATCCATTGCTCATCCATGCCACATCAATGATCATCTGTGCCACATCTATGCCACATTAGAGCTCACCCTTGCTACATCAGTGATCATATGTGCCACATCAGTGCTCACCCGTGACACATCAGTGATCATTCGTGCCACATACATGCCACATCAGTGACCATCCGTGCCACATCAGTGATCATCCGTGCCACATCCATGCCACATCGGTGATCATCCGTGCCACATCAGTGATCATCCATGTCACATCAGTGCTCATCTGCGCCACATCAGTGATCATCCATGCCACATTCATGCCACATCAGTGCTCATTCATGCCACATCAGTGCTATCCATACCACATAAGTGCTCATCCGTGTTACATCAATGGTCATCTGTGCCACATCCATGCCACATCAGGGCTCATCCGTGCCACATCAGTGATCATCCATGCCACATCCAAGCCACATCAGTGCTAATCCATGCCAAATCAGTTCTCATTCGTACCATATGCATGCCACAACAGTACTCATCCGCGCAACATCCATGCCACATCAGTGCTCATCAATGACACGTCAGTTCTCATCCATGCCACATCAGTGCTTATCCGTGCCACATCCATGCCACATCAGTGCAAAGCCATGCCACATTCAGTTCTCATCCGTGCCACATCCAAGCCACATCAGTGTTGATCCTTGCCACATCAGTACTCGTCAGTGCTCCATCCCGGCCACATCATTGCTCATCCATGCCACATCAGTTTTCATACGTGCCACATCAGTACTCATCCATGCAACTACAGTGCTCATTAGTGCCACCACAAAAGTATAATAGGTATTCAAATTAGGTTTAAATGTATGCCCCTAGAACCCCTGACTGTGCTCCCTGCATGTTGGGCCTCTGTATCTGGTCAGGCTGTGTAAAAGTCTCACACATGTGGCATTGCCATACTCAGGGGGAGTAGTAGAATGTATTTTGGGGTATAATTGCAAGTATGCATATGCTATGTGTGAGCAATAACCTGTTAATAGGGCAATTTTGTAAAAAAAAAAAAAAAACCTTAATTTTGCAAAAAATTGTGGGAAAAAAATACAACTTCAATAAACTCACCATGCCTCTTACTAAACACCTTGGACTGTCTACTTTCCAAAAAGGGGTCATTTGGTAATTTTGGGGGTATTTATACTGTTCTGACTTGTTAGCGCCTCGACCGCTGCTGAAGACGTCAATGGCGAAACGCGTACGATGGAGCCACGCACACTATGTAACTTCCGGGGGACTCGATCGATTGGGTCTCCTCACTGACACGACCTACCCGGATGGGTGTCTGTCACACATAGCCCGGAAAACTTTTTTGAGATATATAATTATATCCTTGGCTATATTGTTCAACAGCTAGTGGAGCGTCCCTGGTTGCCATACTGAGCTTGATGGACATTGCTGTATACAATTTTATGGGCTTTTTTATATATATATTTTTTGCATTTTGTTTTATTTAATAATTTTTTTAATAAATGAAAAAAAAATTTTTTCAACTACTACACCGTGGAAGCCATCCTTTTTTTTTTAATGAGCATCAGAGTAGGAGACATCTAGCATTACAAATAAAAAGAGGGGCATACCCTGATCCTGATCCCTGGAGTTGTGCAGAGTGGAGCCTGAAGCCGAGGGAGCTGGGGCGGTACATCCTTAACCACTTCCCGACCGGCGCACGACAATGTACGTTGGCAGAATGGCATGGGCAGGCAAATTGGCGTACAGGTACGTCCATTTGAAATTGCCATCCTGCCATCGCGTGTCTGCCCCCCAGTTGGGACCCTCGTGAGTCCGGTCGCGGGTCCCGCAGACTTGATCGCCGTGGGGATACCCGCGATCATCTCACGGGGAGGCTGAACGGGGAGACGTGGAAGTAAACAGCATCTCCCCGTTCTGCCTAGCAACAAGTGACACTGATCACTGCTCCCTGTGATTGGAGCAGAGATCAGTGTTCACTAACACACAGCCACACCCCCCACAGTTAGTAACACGCCCCTAGGACACACTTAACCCCTACACTGCCACCCCCTGGTTAACCCCTTCACTGCCAGTGTCATTTACACAGGAATCAGTGCATTTGTATAGCCAAATAGTAGTGAGGCAAAAAAAAGAAAATAATGGAATAAAAATAAAATTAAGGTAAAATAATGAAATATATTATAAAAATTGGATGAGAAATAGTCCTTTTAAAACAAATCAAGTGACTGGTAACTTTATTCTTCTCCATGCCAGGTGAATTAGTGAACTTATAAGTGCAAGTGCTTTAATCCGTGCTCTTCTCATATATACTCTTACCAGAGAGATCTCCCCATTAGGGGGTGTTGTGCCTTTCACAGCCTCACTGCTGCATTACTGGAACAGATCTCCAATGTAGATAACTCTTTGCAGCCCCTTCTCCTCGTTTTTGCTCAATATAAGTGGAAATAAATTAAATCTCCATAGGGCATTAACTTTTTAATTTAACTTTTATTCTGTTTTATTAATGACGCTGTGGCTCCGCCCTATGCGTTTTTGTCATCAATACGTCACCTGGAGCGTCTTGATAATGAAACGCGTAGGTACAAGCCACAGCGTCATTGCATCACTTCCGGTTCTCGAGTGTGGAAAGCAGAGGAATTGGTACTTCCTATTCTAAACTGCGCAATTGACTTTATTACATTGTAAGTGCACATCCTTATTTTATATGGGAAATAAAACGGATTAAACGTTATTGCACTATGGAGTTTTAATTTCTTTACACAAATATTGAGCAAAAACAAGGAGAAGGGACTGCAAAGAGGTATCAACATTGGAGGTCTGTTCCAGTAATACAGCAGGATTAATAGCTAAAGCAATGTTTATGGTATCAAATTATGAATTTTGAATAGCACAAGTCACTTTATATGGTTTATTAAAGGTTTCAATACTAATCACTTCCACAGCACAGGTCACCCATATGGTGATCTAATTTCTCATCTCACATTTTTTTAATTAGCACAAAGAACTTTAATTGTTGAAGATTAGAATACCACCCACTAAGTTTATTAACACGTGACACTTTACACGTTGGATTATTATTTTTTTTTTTTGCAATACCGCAGAGCAGCACCATTACCACCATACCCATGACATTTATTCATATCCAGAACATACTTAGGTAGGTGTTACGGTGGAGGCAGCAGACAATATCATTAAAAATGTTTTGTATCATCATCGTGGGACACCCTCCCATTAATGCTTCGAAAATATAGATACACAACATATTAAGCCTTAAAATTGCTTGTACCAATCATGTTTTAAAATTAATATGTGCATGTAACTGGGGGGCTAATTTCTTTTTTTTTTTGGGGGGGGGGGGGAGTGTTCATTTAAGGGCTTAGATGTAATTTAAATTTTTAGTAACTTTTTTGCTTACTTTAACTTTATTGCTATCACACTGGCTGTGCCAGTACCTTGGACTGTTTACTGTACTTATGAGTGTATGTGTCTTTTGTTGTTTGTACATAGTTGTATTGTTTTCTACGTGCATAAGTCAATAAACAGAATTTCCCCCCGAAAAACTTTTTGCTATCACAACCCTAAATACTACCATTCCACTAAAAGGTATAAAAAAAAACTGTTTAACTTAAAAGATAGGCTTCATAGATAAACAACAATATATATTCAAAATAAATGAAAACCCAAAAATGCCAACCCATGAGGTAAAAGCCATATTTTGTTTAAAGGGAAGCCTAGCAGCAAAACCCTGTGATTGATGGGTCCATTAAAAGTGACTGCTGACCTGAAATCACTATAACATAAAATGAAAGATAAAAATGTCCCATATAGTAAGAAAAACAAAAGAGAAGGAACAGTTTCCTAAATCACTTCAAATACACTGTCACAATGAGGGTTATTTATGAAAGGCAAATCCACTTTGCACTGAATGTGCACTTGGAAGTGCAGTCCCTCTAAATCTAAGGGGTAGATCTGAAATGAGTGGAAGTTCCGCTGATTTTATCATCCAATCATGTGCAAGCTAAAATGCTGTTTTTTATTCTCCTTGCATGCCCCCCCCCCCCCGGGTCTACAGCGACTTTACTTCCAAGTGCACTTTCAGTGCAAAGTGGATTTTCCTTTAGTAAATAACCCCCTATGGGATCTATTTGTGAGATTAGCTGTAAGTGTTCACACAGCCATCACAAATAATTCCTGTGTGTTTATTGCCTATGATTGTCAGCTCCAGCTAGTGGTTATATTGTTGTATTTTCCTGATTGAGGCACAGTATCTCAGGAAAATACCACATTATTGTCACTAGATGAAGCTGTCTATCAAAGGAAATCAACATATTAGATTTAAGAATAGTGGGGATTATTTGCAATGACTATTTAGACATTGTGATATTCGTACCGTAATTTAAAAAAAAAAAGAAATTGACCTCAAAGTCTGCTCTGTGTTCCCCTTATTTAGTGAGTGGGCTAGCTTATTCAAAAGCCATCTTATTTTTCCTAATAAGCCCGATGGGCACAGTTCAAAAGCCATGGGGTGCATTATGGTTTAAAAAATATTCTCCAAGCTGAATTTGCACATACATTTTCCACGACTGCAGATTTTCTCCTTGAACCCATGGTGGCAGAGAACTTGAACCTTACCTGTAAAAATAACACTGAAGCAAAGGAAAGGCTGTTGCCTGAACCTCAGTTGGTTTATTCATTACTGGAAACACGAGTAGACAAGATTACAGGATACAAGGGCAGGAACACAACAGTTGTACGTATTACTGGCGATTCCGTTTGACTGTGGAAAACACTTTGTTGTGATGATGTGGTTTATAGTATCATCCAGTAACAGGGGCGGACTAACAACTCATGGACCCCCAGGGCAATAGGAGAAGATTATGGGGCCCCCGGGCAATAGGAGATTATGGGGCCCCCAGGCAATAGATTATGGGGACACACAGTATACACACAGACACAATATACACACACAGAATACACATAAACACACTAAAAAGGTACTGGAGAGGCGAAGCAGCTATAATCTTGGGATTTTTTTAAAAACACAGATTTTTACATACCGTCCCTGGTTTTATTGAGGCTGGCAACCCTGATGGGGCCCCTTAGTGGCATGGGGCCCTCGGACAGTGTCGGAGTGCCCGAATGGTCAGTCCGCCCCTGTCCAGTAAGCATATAGAACCTGGGTCTTGCAGTCTAGTGGAAATGGAGAACATGCAGACTAAAGTAGTATTTTCCTACGACAGAGAGAAAGAGTCCTATTTAACATATACTGATAAAAAAGAAATGAGAGGCATACAGTAAGAAAAACTATTATACCATTTTCAGTATGGCACAATATATGTGCCCAAGCTGGCATTTACAGAAAATACAAGTCAAATTTGAGACTACCCTGACTGAGTTAAGTCCTACCACTAGTACTATCTACGTGCTGTCTCACCAATAATACAGTAGAATAGATTGCTTGTTTAGTTTTGAACATGAGACAGAGAAAACGTTTATTTGACTTTTCAATGCTTTCCAGTCAAGCTGGTTACATCATAAGATGCCCGTTTCGTTTAATTTGTGCTGGCACATTCAAAACTGTGTATAAGAAAGAATTCTGAGTAATTACTGGTAAAACAACACATCTTATATATTTTACCTGCTAATGTAATTACCAGTTCCCAAAAATCCCAAACTAGCCCGGGGCCATTGGTTATATTTGAAAGGATAAAATAAGACCCTGCCATTCTGTTTGCCTCTATTTAACTTTTTGTTCCCAGGTCACAGTTCCTGGAAGGGTATGGCATCCTCTCCTCCATCACACACAAAACACCAGTAAGCAAGTTCTCTCTTGGACATGTTATCTTAAGGCTGACTACAGGCAGAGAAATTTGAATTAGATTAGGCATTTCATACTTTGTATTACTGGTCATTCATTTATTGCAAGTACATTCTGAATATTGTGGTCAATTTGATACATGCGTTTTGAACTTGTAATGATCAACCTTTAAAATTTCAACAACATTTTAATAGTACGACCTTATGGCGAGGGCTGTTTCGCTTTACTGGGGTTTATATTAAACAGTTTTAGGAACCTTCCCTTTCAAAGCCCGTTGATACCATTGGCATCTAGGTCAGAAAAAAATAGAGCTTTTTTCTTTTTAGCTAAAAACACTGATTAGAAAAAAAAACACTCCAGGACTATTAAAGTGAACTCCAGTAAGCTAAATGGTGCAAATGTGATGACAATAAATGATTCTTCCTTCTAAACTATTCTTTAATGCATGTTTATGCTGAGCACTATATATAAATAAATAAGTGTTGATGTCTATCAATGTGTCAAGTCCTGCAAAAAAAATGTCAGCACTAAAGAAATACGTGTAATAAATAATAATAAAAGAACATTTACTACAGATTGCACCTAGTGCACTGAATTTGCAGGACAATCTGTGTTTTAGAGAGCACAAAAAGTACTTCTCTGTTTCTAAATGAAATTGCAAATGGAGCCAAACAGAGCAGGAAGGGATGTGTGCATGTTTGTATAACCACTTGTGGATCGCCCACTGTAGATGTACTGTGGCAGGGCAGCCGCTCTCTGCCCCAGATCACATACAGTGCTTGGCAAAAGTATTCACCCCCTTTGGCATTTTCCGTGTTTTGTTGCCTCACAACCTGAAATTAACATGGATTGTTTGAAGATTTGCATCATTTAATTTACAAAACATGCCCACAACTTTGAACATTTACTTATTTATTTTTATTGTGAAGCAAACAACAAATAGGACAAAATAACAGAAAAAGTCAATGTGCATAGCTATTCACCCCCCCCCCCCCCCAAAGACAATGCTTTGTAGAGCCTCCTTTTGCAGCTATCACAAGACGCTTTGGATAAGTCTCTATGAGTTTGCCACATCTTACCCCTGGGATTCTTGACCATTCCTCCTTGAAAAACTTTTCCAGCTCCTTCAAGTTGGATGGTTTGCTCTTGTGAACAGCAATCTTTAAGTCTGACAACCGATTTTCTATTGAATTGAGGTCTGGGCTTTGACTAGGCCATTCCAACACATTTACATGTTTCCCCTTAAACCACTCAAGTGTTGCTTTAGCAGTGTGTTTGGGGTCATTGTCCTGGTGGAAGATGAACCTCCGTCCTAGCCTCAAATCACACACAGAGTGGTACAGGTTTTTCTCAAGAATATCCCTGTATTTAGCACCATCCATCTTTCCCTCAACTCTGACCAGTTTCCCAGTTCCGACTGCTGAAACGGTCAGGGTCGGTGTTCTTTGGGTGATGTGATGTGTTGGGTTTGTGCCAAACAGCGTTTTCTTTGATGGCCAAAAAGTTAAATTTTAGTCTCATCAGACCAGAGCACCTTCCTCCATACATTTTGGGAATCTCCCACATGTCTTTTCGCAAACTCAAAACGTGCCATTTTGTTTTTTGTCATCATATGTACAGATACTCCAGTCTCTGCTGTGGAACTCTGCAGCTTTTCCAGGTCTACCTTAGGTCTCTGTGCTTAATGCCCTCCTTGCCCAATCTGTGAGTTTTGGTGTGAGGCCATCTCTTGGCAGGTTTGCTGTTGCGCCATATTCTTTCCAATAGGTTATGATAGTTTTGATGGTGCTCCTAGGGATCATCAAATATTTGGATATTTTTTTATAAGCTAACCCCGACTTGTACTTATCAACAACATTGTCCCTTACTTGTTTGGAGAGTTCCTTGGTCTTCATGGCAGTGTGTGGTTAGTGGTGCCTCTTGCTTAGGTGTTGCAGCCTCTTGGGTGTGTATATGTAATGACAGATAATTTGACACTTAGGCCGCGTACACACGGGCGGATTGTCTGTCCAACTTAGTCCGCTGAACCGTGTTTCAGCGGACAATCCGCTCGTGTGTGGGCTTCAGCGGACTTTTTCAGCGGACTGTCTGACGAACAAAGTCTTACGGAATTTCCGAAATTTTGTCCGTTCAAACTTGGTTTTGTCCATCCAAACTTGGTTTCAGCGGACAGTCCGCTCGTGTGTAGGCAAGTTGGACGAACTAAGTATGGCGCATGCTCAGAAAGGATTTACACGGCCGAAGGTTGCATTGCAGTGTATAGGACGTCGTTTTTCTAGTCCCGTCGTACGTGCTGTACACGTCATCGCGCACGCTTTCAGCGGACTGTCTGCTCATCGTGTGTGGTCAAGTCCGTTCATGCAAATTTTGAACGGACTGTCTGTCGGATTGTCTGACGAACTTAGTTGGCCAGACAATCCGCCCGTGTGTACGCGGCCTTAGATTGCACACAGGTGGACATAATTTCACAAATTATGTGACTTCTGAAGGTAATTGGTTACACTAGAGTTTTTCATGGGCTTAATAGCAAAGGGGGTGAATACATACGCACATGCCAATTATCAGTTTTTAATTTCTGAAAAATAGTTTTACCAACTTAGACTATTGTGTTCTGATCCATTACATATAATTCAGATTAGAAAAACTAAAGGCTGTAATGTAACAAAATAGGTAAAAAGCCAAGGGGGTGAATACCTTTTCAAAGCGCTGGACCTAGTACATGATCTGACAATTCTGGGTCTGCACGCCCCTGGCGACCTGCTCCTGCTGGTTACCAGAAAGAGCCCAGTGGTGGGTACCGCAGACTTGATGTCTGCCAGCACCAATTTCATAGGACACAGGCAGAATGTAAACAAGGTAGATTGTCGTTCTGTCAGAAGAGAAGATATTGCTCCTGTGTTTCTGCTAAGCAGGTACACAGGTCTTTGCCTTCTCCTAGTCAAAGCACCTCCCCACACAGTGAGTAAGCACAACCTAGGCACACAGTTAACCCTTTGATTGCCCTTGATGTTAACCCCTTCCCAGGCAGTGTCATTTGTACAGTAACAGTGCATACTGTTTAGCACTAATCACTGTATTGGTGTCATTGGCCCCCAAAAAGTGTCAGAAGTGTCGGGTGTCCGATTTGTCCACTACAATATTGCAGTCCTGCTATAAGTCACTGATCGCTGCCATTACTAGAAAAAACAAAGAAAAAAAAGAAAAATATCCCATAGTTTGTAGACGCTATAACTTTTGTGCACACCAATCAATATACGCTTATTGGGATTTTTTATCAAAAATATGTAGCAGAATACATATTGGCCTAAATTGATGAAGAAATTTTCTTTTTTACAGTTTTTTTATTGGATGTGTTTTATAGCAGAAAGTAAAAAATATAATTTTTTTCAAACTGTCAGTCTTTTTTTGTTTATAGTGCAAAAATTAAAAACCACAGAGGTGATCAAATACCACCAAAAAAAAGCTTTGCTTGTGGAAAATAAAGGACAACAATTTTATTTTGGTACATTATCATGCGACCATGCAATTGTCAGTTAACGCAGTGCCATATAGCAACAAATGGCTTTTGCTATTTAACTCAATAAAAACAGTTTTTTTTTTTTTTTTTTTCAGAAAAGCAGTTAAAGATGAATTCCAAGTATGAATTTTTTTTTTATACATAGTTATAATAGTCCTTTATAAAATATCCATACCTGGAATTAATCTTTAAAGTGGAACTCAAGTCATTTTTTTCAACTTTCCATCTATTAAATCCTCTGCCCTAGTTGTTTTAACTTTGGATAGTAAAACTTTTTTTTTTCTTCTGTCAGTAAATACCTTATACAGCCCACTTCCCATTTCTTGTCTGGTAAAAAGCCTAGGCGTATGACATCATGCACAGCTCTCTCTCTCACTCTCGTGGAAGGGAGGGGGACGAGTCATAAGGGGGCCAATGAGAGATGCAGAGCTGTAGCTGTTCCTCTCTGTGTCTGTGTAAATGCAGGAAATGAACAGGCAGCAGCTTCATTTGCCCACAGTTAAAATGGATGCAGCCAGACTTAGTGGAGGGAGAATTCTGCAGCAAGTACAGAATCACAGTATATATAAAATAATATGCAAAGTGATTGGAGGGAAGCTTTAGAATGTCAAATATGTTTTTATTACAAACGAAGTGAGCAGACTGCAGTTCCTCTTTAAGGTTAGCATAATAAACCTTCAATATTACATAAATATTACATTTTAATATTCAATATTAAGTATATATTAAGTATATGTACCCAACTAAATAATATTTTTTTTTATATTTATATTTCTTATGTATTTTTAAAAACGAAAGAAAAATATATAAGAAATACAATACATTCCCTCTAAAGTATATGTTTTAAGGCAAAAAGGTTAAAACCCACAATATCTCCCTCATGGTCATTTATGGTGGGGAAAAGTAGACCTTGTCTAGTAGCCTCTGCTTGCAGACAATTTTTCCTTTATTTATGTATTTGCTATATACTGCCATCATGACACTGTTGTGTAACTGATCAAAGCTCATTACACCTTTGTTGGAAACCTACTTTTCATTTCTCATATCTTCCCTTTATTACCACTCTTATGTAATATTTGTATTGGACTGTTTTCTTGTTTTTACTGATATTCATATCTAGTATGCTGTATTTCTTTAATGTTCTGCTGATCATTCTCAATAAAAATGTTCTTACCTGTAAAAAATAAAATCCCCCTCGTGTCTGCATATACTTTTAGCTGGCTACAAAACTTCTTCTGTGTATTCAGGGAGCCCCAAACCAACGCACACATTGTACATAGTCCTCAAATTTGGCTTCAAGCTGGAGCTTTGGCAGCCTCTGTGGTATCCCACATGCAATGCTGGCTTTTCAGCAGCCAACAGAGCGGTAAGGGTGCCAGGATGTGGAAAGAAAATGAAGACTTGAATAAGCTCGGGACCTAGATCGAAGAGAGCAGGAGAAAGACTGAGACAAGGATAACAGACAACTAATGTCAGGCAATAAATATTATCAAAATTGTAAAAAGGGGCAAAAAGCACAATGGAAGAACCACCTAAATAAACAGGGCCAAGTACAAACATAGGGAGAGCATCAAAGACACAAGTGGCTGGAGGTCTAAACAAAGGTGCAAATTAGTACTAGTATTAGTAGAACTAGAGACACAGGAGACAGGGGAGAAGAATATGGTGAGGAGGCACAAGGTATAGAATGCACAATTCATGGAATTTAAAGGTCAAAGTAAAAAAAAAAAAGGATGGTCCTCTGAAATGAAGAGTAATACACAGAAAACCACAGTAATCTCAGAGGGAAATGTGCCTTTCTTTTACTGTAGATGGTCAAATCTGAAAAGGAGGCAGACAAAAAGCAGAGACCAATATAGGCAAGCCAAAGATGTAATATGGCAGGCAAAAGATCTGATCTGATTAGCTGTGAAAGATATTTTCACATACATTTAAACATTTTTGGCTAAAAACGACATCAAGAATTATTTATCTGATTATTTATTATTTAAGTATTTAATTATTTCATGGATCAGACAATCCACACCTTTATCTACAAGTGGCTAAAGACTGAAATAGAATGCTAAAAAATGACAGGCAGGAAAGTTCCTACTCTTTTGGTCTGTAGTTTAGAGGAACAGCATTGGAAGACAAATTCTATGTTTATGGATAAACACTTATCCCTAAATTTAAAAAATCAAACTGTATTGATATTTATTATTATTGATTATTATTGTTTATACATAGAACACAAGGCCAGTAATGCCACGTACACACGATCGGATTATCCGACTGACTTTTTCTTCCCAAAAGTCCGGTGGACTTAGAAAGAAGCCTTGACTCAAAATTGTCCGCCCGTCTGTGTGCTAGTCCACCGGACTCTTGAAATGAACGGACTTGCCCACACAGTAAAGTCCGTTCATTTTGAACGTGGCTTCAGGTAGACGGGACTAGTGAAGGAAGTCAATGTAGCCGACTCCATCGGCGAGATTGACACCTCGCTAGCCCCGTCACCTGGTATGGATTTAAAGGGGAAGCCCTATGCCCGAAAAAACAGCATGGGGGTCCCCCCAAAGTCCATAGCAAACCCTTATCCGAGCACGCAGCCCGGCCGGTCAGGAAAGGGGGTGGGGACGAGCGAGCGCCCACCCCTCCTAAGCCGTATCAGGCTGTGTGCCCTCAACATGGGGGGTGCTTTGGGGAAAGGGGGGCCCTGAGGCCCCCACCCCAAAACACCTTGTCCCCATGTTGATGAGAACAAGGGCCTCTTCCCGACAACCCTGGCCGTTGGTTGTCGGGGTCTGCGGGTGGGGGGGCATATCAGAATCCGGGAGCACCCTTTAATAAGGGGGCCCCCAGATTCCGGCCCCCTACCCTATGTGAATGAGTATGGGGTACATCGTACCCCTACCCATTCATTTGGGGAAAAAAAAGTCTACATAAAAAACACAACACAGGTTTTTAAAATACTTTATTAGACAGCTCCGGGTTTCTTCTCTTCTTCCGCCTTCGGGGGTCTTCTCTCCGGACTCCTTCACTATCTTCTGCTCTTTTGCTAGCTCTTTTACTAGCAGAGGAGCCCAGCTTTCTTCTTCGTCACCGCCGCCGTCCGGGGGTCTTCTTCTGACTTCGGGGTCTTGTCCCACTCTTCAGGGGTCTTGTCCCGCTCTTCAGTTCTTCTTGCCGGGTCTCCGCTTTCTTCTTCCAGCTCTTTTACTAGCGTTGACCCGGTCTTCTGTCACCGCCGCCATCTTCTGCTTCTTCTTCTCTTCTTCTTCCTTCTTCTTCTCATCTTTCAATGTAGACACAATGCTCTCTCGGGCCATAATGCTGGGGACGCGTAGTGCGGCGACTTATATAGGGACAAGGGGCAGGGTCACCGGGCGATGTCACATGGTGACCCCGTCCCTTATGATGTCACAGTCCCAGCATCCTTCAAGACTGTGACATCATAAGGGTCCGCTGCAAAGTCCGATCGTGTGTACGCGTCATTACAGAACATGAAAATTAACTTGACAATGGTACAAATCAAATAACTTATACCGAGATAACAATTATTAACCTCCTCCCGCCCACCCTATAGCCAAATGACAGCTATAGAGCAGGCGCTTTCATCCGGGAGGCCGTCCCTGGACGTCCTGATGTTTACTTCCGCAATGCGCGCCGCCACGGGCGTGCATCGGGGAAGTTCTGTGTTTGCTGTGTCCCCCGGAGACCGGCAAACACAGATCGCTGTAAACGGCCAATCACAGCGACCGTTTACAGCGCGATCGGTGTGTCCAATGTGAGATAATCTCATATGTAAACATATGAGATCATCTCGCAGTGCCGCTCTCCCTCCTCACACAGACAGAGTGTGAGGAGGGAGAAATGAATGGCTGCAGCGGCCGTAAGTGTGAAAAAAATAAAAAAAATAAAAAAAGTGCCATCCGCCCCAGTGCCATGCTTCCCCAGTGCCATCCTGCCCCAGTGCCATCCGCCCCAGTGCCATCCACCCCAGTGCTACCTGCCCCCAGTGTCACCTGTTAGTGCTATCTGTCCCCAGTGCCACCTGGTAGTGCTATCTGTCCCCAGTGCCACCTGTTGTCAGTGCCATTTGTCCCCAGTGCCATCTGTCATCAGTGCCACGTATAAGTGCCATCTGTCATCAGTGCCACGTGTCATCAGTGCCACATAGTGCCATCTGTCATCAGTGCCACATATTAGTGCCATCTGTCATCAGTGCCACGTATTAGTGCCATTTGTCATCAGTGCCACGTATCAGTGTCACGTGCCATCTGTTGTCAGTGTCACGTGTCATCAATGCCACTTATCAGTGCCATCTGTCATCAGTGTCACGCATCATTGGTGCCACGTATTAGTGCCATCTGTCATCGGTGCCACGTATTAGTACCACGTATTAGTGCCATCTGTCATCAGTGCCATGTATTAGTGCCATCTGTCATCAGTGCCACGTATTAGTGCCACGTGTCATCAGTGTCATGTGTCATCAGTGCTACGTATAAGTGTCATCATTGCCACGTATCAGTGCCATCTGTCATCAGTGTCACGTGTCATTATCCTGGTGCTCCAGGGCCTTCAAAAGTGTAATAGGTAGTCAACAAGTTAGATGTGTCATTTATGCTCCTAGAACACCTGATGGCGCTCCCTGCATGTTGGGCCTCTCTATGTGGCCAGGCTGTGAAAAAGTCCCACACATGTGGTATTGTAATACGCAGGAGGAGTAGCAGAATTTTTTTGGGGGTGTCATTTGTTGTATACACATGCCATGTGAGAGAAATAACCTATTACAATGACAATTCTGTGGAAAAAAATAAAAAAAATGAAAAATCTTAATTTTGCAAAGAATTGTGGGAAAAAAATGACAACATAAAAAAGCTCACCATCCCTCTTACTAAATACCTTGGAATGTCTACTTTCCAAAAAGGGGTCATTTGGGGGGTATTTGTACTTTCCTGGCTTGTTCGGGTCACAAGAAACGAGATAGGCCACAGTACATCAGATGTGATCAATTTTGTGCGATTCGCACCACAGCTTGTAGACGCTCTAACTTTCACAAAGACCAAATAATATCCACTAATTTGGGTTATTTTTACCAAAGATATGTAGCAGTATAAATTGTGGCCAAAATGTATGAAGAAAAATTAATAATTTGCATAATTTTGTCACAGAAACAAAGAAATATGCTTTTTTTTTTCTAAATTTTCGGTCTTTTTTCATATATAGCGCAAAAAATAAAAACCCCAGAGGTGATAAAATACCACCAAAAGAAAGCTCTATTTGTGGGAAAAAAAGGACAAAAAATTCATTTGGGTACAGTGTTGCATGACTGAGTAATTGTCATTCAAAGTGTGAGAGCACTGAAAGCTGAAAATTGGTCTGGGCAGGAAGGGTGTTTAAGTGCCCAGTAAGCAAGTGGTTAAACAAAAAATAAATGGATGAATTTAAAATGCAGGTTTTGTAAACACCATATTATGAGTCTGATATCAGGTGGACCAGATGTCTATAAGGCATTGCAAATGTGCATTGAATTTGACATCCATGTAGCGCATACTAATGCTCGCCAATTGTGCTTCGCTATCAAGAGAACAATGCAATTTTAGGTTTTATGAGGGTAATACTTTAGCACAGAAAGAGAAATGAGTGAAAGATAATGGATGACGTACAGGTAAATAAGATAAATGATAAAGAAGTCAAATTTTTACACTTAATCTCTAGCAGTAAGTTTGTATGTATTTTCCAATAATACATTGTTGATAGTTCAATCAATATACTACTTTGGAAATGTTTTATTCTTTCACACATATGTTAAAATCTGCATTTTTTGCTAGAAAATACTAAAACCCCCCAAAAAATAAGACATGTGCGCTGTCAATAAATTAGTTTAATTCCGTTCCGTTTCGTATTAATATTAATTCGTATTTAGTAATTTGTGTCCAAAATGAAATTCAGATTCATACGAAATATGAATTTTTGTTAGGTTCGTAAACTTTTCGTAACAATAACAAAAGTGTTATGATAAATTTACCATTATGAGGGACTCCCACCATCCCTGTACTGTGCTGACTTCCTGTGTTTTTAACCTTTACTTTCATTAACTTTTTCGTAACAATAGTGAAAGTTCGTTATGATAAATGTATCATTATGAGGGGCTCCCACCATCCCTGTACTGTGCTGACTTCCTGGGTTTTTAACCTTTAGTTTTGTTAAGTTTTCATAACAATAATGAAAGTTCGTTATGATAAAATTATTCGAAATTCATAAACGAAATTTCGTAAAAAAAAAAAAAAAATTTGTATTTCGGATCCTCACGAATGTACGAATTTTCGGAAATCAGTACGAATTTTCGATTCGTACAAAACTAATTGCACATATCTAACAATTATACAGTTGATCAACTGTTTATCAAATCTCACAAAAAAGTACATGCAATGCACCCAAATATACTCCTACGTTAAAGTGGATGTAAACCGAATTCATGAAATTTGACCTAGGCACATATATTCATAGTGTTTTCTTATCTCTCTCCAAAGCCTTAAGTCCCATGTATTTCGGCTGTTTCAATCCTCTGTTATCAACATGATAACTTCTGACAAGCTCTCCGACAACCGGGATAAAACCAGCCTGAAATTTGTGTTGGGTAGGTGCTATAAATATAAAATAATAAATAATATAAATATAAAATGTGGTTTATTCACAGCATAGCTCTGCACATTCCTTCCTTCCTTTGCCTATGTGGAGGGGAGGGGGGGTGCCTTTCCTCCAATCAGCTGTCACACCACAGTACATGCCAAGAATCCACACCCAGTGCTGAACAGGAAGAAAAAATCTCTAACACAATGCTCACTTTCTAAAGAATATAGCAAGCTGAAGACAGCAGATATACATGTAAAAAAATATGTAGGGAGATTTTGATAGAAACATAGAAAAGTGACGTCAGAAAAAGACTGAGTAGTCCATCGAGTCTGCCCATTTTATTTATTTATTTATTTATGGGGGGGGGGGGGGGGGCAGGGTGGTTTGGTTTTTTATTCCATTAACCTTGTTGTCTGACTATGTTCATCACAAGCTGTTTACTGTTGACTGTCTCACTACCTATGTTGGAAGTTTATTCTGATCATCAACCACCCTTTCAGTGAAATAATACTTTCTAAGATTAGTTTTGAACTTTCCTCTAGTTTGAGGTCATGTCCCTGTGTTCTTGATTTTGGTTTCATATTGAAAAGACTGACTTCCTGAAACTTATTCACCCCCTTGATGTATTTAAAGGCTTTAATTGTGTCTCCCCTTTCCCTTCTTTCCTCCAGACTGTACATATTAAGTTCCTGAAGCTGCTCTCGATATGTTTTATCCCCCTAACCTTTCACCATTTTTGTTACTAGTCTCTGGACTCGTTCTATCTTATGAATATCTTTTTGTAAGTGAGGTCTCCAGAACTGGGCACAGTATTCTAAATGAGGTCTCACTAAAGATCTATATAGGGGAATGAGGACCTTCTTCCACCTGCTGGTGATCCCTCTAGTGATGCATCCTAAAATTCTATTCGCTTTTCCCACTGCCTGGTCACACTGTTTGCTCATTTTGCAATCATCTGAAATAAGCACCCCCAAATCTTTTTTGTCTGCAGTGCTGGCTAACACTGTACCCCCAATGTTGTACTCTCTAGGGGGATTCTTTTTCCCTAGGTGCATTATTTTACATTTAGAAATATTAAACTGTAGTCTCCACTGCTTTGATCAATCTTCCAGCAATACCAAATCATGTTCCATGTTACAGACACCTCCAGGGATATCAACCTTATTACACTCCTTTGTGTCATCAGCAAAAAGACATAGCTTGCCCATCAAACCTTTAGTTATATCACTTACATATAGGTTAAATAAAACCAGACCCAGTACAGAGCCTTGTGGTACACCACTAGTGACTGGTCTATGTTCTGAGTTAACCCAATTTACAACTACACTCTGATATCTATCCTTTAGCCAACTGAATATCCACTGACCCACCGAACGGTTAAGTCCTAGCTTGTACACGTTTGTATTAGAACATTATGTAGAACTGTATCAAATGCCTTGCTGAAATCAAGATATGCTATGTCCACAGCACTACTCTGGTCCAAAACACTTGTAATATAATCAAAACATTTAATCAGATTAGTCTGTCATGATCTGCCCTCAGTACAGCCATGCTGCTTTGGGTCTAGCAAGCTATTTTTTTTTTAGGTGATCAATTATTCATCTTTTCAGGGGTGATTCCATTAACTTGACTACAATTGACCTTAAACTCACTGGCCTGTAATTGCCAGCTTCTACATTGGTGCCCTTCTTGTGGATAGGTACACTATTAGCTGTCCCCCAGTCATCGTTCGCCACATCTCTGTGTATCATCTGAGGCTGTTCACTTCACTGGGTATAAGTGAGGGTTTACATCCACTTTAATTAAAAGCTGCTCCCTTCCATTGTATGCACAAAAAACTATATATTTTCAAATAAGGGGGCACTATTAAATGCACTATAAAAAGATAGTATAATGTAATAATTCAAGCAAAATGTGAAAAAATTATAATTATATTATTATAATTATATTAATAAACTTTATTAATATTTATTAAAATTATAATTATATTTTAATAATTAATATTTATTAAAAATTTAAAATTAATACATTATATATATATATATATATATATATATATATATATATATATATATAATATATATATAATAATAATAATATTAATTATTATTATTTATATTATATTATATATATATATATATATATATATATAAATATAATATAAATAATAATAATTAATATTTATTAAAAATTATAATGATATTATTATAATTATATTAATAAACTTGGTAAGCTCTTCTTCCACCACTCAAAAAGTGTATCCTAAAATCTTATAATGTTACCTCATGCCTCACATCTCAAGGAAAGAAGCTCACCCATAATTTTGACCCCAGATTCAGAAAATCAAAGAGCGCTTCAGTACTATATTCATCCATAAACCAATTGCTCCCCTCTACGGATCACTGACACCACACTCAAATCTCACAGATCAAGATCCAAATGATAACATTCAGGGAGAAACTCACAATAGTGAAATGCCATCAGAGACTTTTATTAAAATAAACAAAATAGTGCACTCATATAATCAAAACTTCAAAAGGCACTTAAAACATAGCCGACTGGCATAAGTGCAAACAGATTGTTCTATCGTTCAAAATCCTCTTGTGTGCATCCTTAAATGTGGCAATTTCACAAGGACCCAATAATGTACAGGTGAAGGGATTGAGGGACATGATAGACCAATTGTGCACCTACTTTTTCAGGTTTTTTTTTTTTTTTTTGCAGTGCCCTGTGGACCAGCCTGAGCAAAAGAAAACAAATAACTTCAAAGAAAAAAAAATCTTCTAATGCAATTGTGGACCTTCTCTTCATAAAAAAGAGAAACAAATAGTGTTCAATGTCACTTTCATCATTTGATATTTTATTATAGGGTTGTCAAAGCTGAATATCTAATTTTATCACATGGATATAATGCAGAATATAAGTAGCAGCTTTTCCTTGTAATGTACAATTTTAGTTAAAATTAGAGATATTGCACACAATGCTATCTGTGTGTACATATAGGAAAATCCACGTTTGCACTGCATCAAATCATGGTACAAAAATAACAACCATATAAGAGCAAAGTATTTTAATATTTTGCGGCACACTAACATCAAATTAATTTTAACACTCCTACAAGGAAATCCTTGTAATCAAATATTTCTTCAGTGCGCTGATTGCTGTGTCGCATGTGAAGCCACTCTATTATCAGCATTGGAAGCCGAGGCAAATCTCTTGTACGACTCTTGATTCCAATCAAAACAATAAGGAGGCCTTTACTTTAAGGACAATAATTAACTTTTCCAGGAAAAGGTTTAAAGATAACTCATTTAAATTCTATGGGTTTCATCATGACCTATCAAGATCGATGGAGGCATCACTTCAGTTTTAGAGTAAACCTAATACTCTTTCAACTTTACATGGAGGTTCAAAATATAAAACACTGACTATATTTAGCTACAATATTCTCATGCTGCACACACATTCAGAACAAGTATTCTTACTTCACTCTGACCTAACTTACGCTGGCCATATAGGGGATGATTTACTAAAACTGGAAAGTGCAAAATCTGGTGCAGCTGTACATTTTAGCCAATCAGCTTCTAGCTTCATCTTGTTCAATTAGGGCTAGTTCACACTGGTGCAATGCCAGACATAGAACGTGATTCACACCGCATTGCTGTGCAGATCTGATGCGATGTCTGTGCAATGCAAATTCAGCCATACAAACTGTATGGTTGAATTTGCATCGCATTCGGACCAAGCTTGTGCAGGACCCTTTTTCTCGTCCACACCAGAATCGGATGCCATGGATTTTCACACCCATGTCATTCGATTCTTGTCCGAATTCATAGTTCACGCTGCGATCTATGAACCAATTTGGGGGTGTCATCAACTTTGTATTGACACCCGTGGGAGTTCGCAGAGGACACTATGAACCGCTGGCGATTCAGGTGTGATGCCGAAATCCGCACTGGATTCGCAGGGTTTCCTGCATCGCACCCGTGTGAACCGAGGCTTAAAGTAATTGTAAAGGATTGTTTTTTCCCTATAAAATAACAAACATGTTATACTTACCTGCTCTGTTGCAGTGGATTTGCAAAGAGCAGCCTGAATCCTCATCTTCTCAGGTCCATCTTCTGTGCTCCTGGTCCCCCCATCCTGTTGAGTGCTTCCACAGCAAGCAGTTGCTATGGGGGCTCCTGAGCCAAGTCACAGCTCCCTGTGTCCATTCAGAAATGGAGCCCCGACGTGGCCCCACCCCCTATTTTCCCTGATTGGCTAGCTGACTTTGATTGACAGCATTGGGAGCCAATGACACTGCTCCTTTGTCTCATCCAATGAGGAAGGAGAATATCGGATGGCACTTGTGGACATCGCTGGACAGAGAGGGACCTCAGGTAAGTGTTAGTGGGCCTTTACAACCCCTTTAAGCTTTGAGAAAAAAACCTGCAAGCTAATTTGTTTCTATGCACAGCTGCATCAGATTTTGCACTCTCCTGCTTTTGTAAACCAACCAGATACTGTTAGCTTTTAGTGTACAGCCACCAGACTGAAAAAATAAAATAAAAACTGATTTGTCCATCCACACAAACAGGGTCATTGGGACATTGTATTCTGGTGGCGGAACTTGTCCCGGTCAGAATACACTGATCACCGACTATAGCTGCTGTTCGTGAAAATTTTTCCAAAATGTCCATTTGACAAAAGTCATTAAATGATTGACTTCTGTTGAGCGGGCATGGCGATACTGATCAGAATCAGGTCTGTTCCTGCTGAGCCGCCCAAATTTCGATAAATGCATGGCCAGCATTATTCTATATCAGTGAGTATAAAAACCAGAGAAAGCAAAGCTATCAGTATTTTCAGAAGGAGGTTATCAATTACAGCCTATATGTTTCTCTCTGTACAGGTTCCCTTTTAACTAGCTATCTTTATTCATGAACACAAAATCTATCTATCTATCTATCTATCTATCTATCTATCTATGGTTATAAATGACAGCATACATGTTTCCCTTAGTACCAGTAACTTTTATTATATGCCTTATTCTATGAACAGAATATCTATCTATCCTAAAACCTAAACTCACACATACACACAAGTAGGAATCCACATGAACCTGTTTTAAGAATCTCAAATAAACAAGCCCAAAGTATAAAGTACACCAATAACAGCTACTGTATGCATTAAAGTCACATCACAAAAAGATGCATTTGGGAAAGTTGGCTCCGATTCCCTGTACTTTTCTCTAAGCCATATGTTTGATTTAAAACATTGTTTTATGAGTTTTTTTTAACTGTGCAAATTAATAGCTTCATTTTTTTTAAATATACTCATGCTGTAACAATTGTTGTGCCTGCTGATTACCTTATTTTAGTTTTAGTGCTGAGTCTATTCACATCCAAACACTTGTAGTGCTTTTTCTTTAGTTACTTGTAGTTCTTTTTCTTTTTTCTTTGTGTTATGAATACTCATAAAGTGTCTTTGGCTTTCCTGACATCCCATAATTTTAATCCATAGATCGATGCTCAGATCTGAACAGGTCCTTAGCATGTTTTCCTGCCAGTAAGACTAAAGACAACTGGAAAGCCACATTTGAAAAGCTGGTAATGTAGCTTGTACACTTTGTGGTCCATCGTGTTTATTGAGTCTGTCGTAGTCAAAGCCGCACACTCCTCGTAGCGCTTTAACTTTAGTACTGTTATCATAATTTTATAGTACAGCCTTTCTAACCACATGTAATGTGGAATAGAGTAACACTAAATCAAAATGTGTTATAATTGTGTATTTACATTGAAGAAAGGGACAGAAAATCAAAAATACACTTTTAAAGCTGAACCTTAGGTGGCATGAAAAGATCACCATATCTTCCAAGTGAATCAGCTCATCAACAGTGTTAATCTTGTCTACAAAAATATTTTTGTTGACGAAATGAACACTATTTTAGTCGGATATAATACAACTAAAACTAAAACAATGAAGATGATTAAAATACGACTAAAACTAAAATAGTATTTTAGTCAAAACTAAAACTAAATAGAAAATTGATGTCAAAGTTAACACTGCACTACAACATAACAATAAGTAAGCTGCTAAAAGAAAACAAAAATTAAGAAAAAAACTTTTTAAATTGGTTTTCTTAATATTTATTGTTGGTAATCAATTTAAATAATATGTGCAATGGCATTACAGCCAATAGAGTTTACAGGTTTTTTTTTGTTTTTTGTTTTTTAAATATATTTTAAGGTTGAACTTTTGTTTGTCAAAAAGCAATATTTTTGTTTGTTCATAAATCTTGGTTTTATTTATAAAGACCTTATACATCACAACGGCTAAATGCATTACAATTTAACTAAACCCATTTGATTTTAGTCAACAAAAATTTACTGGAGGTTTTAGTTGACTAAAATAACGACTAAAACTAAAACAATTCAGATGACTAAAATATGGCTAAAACTAAAACTGCATTTTTTTTACATCAAAATCTCTACTATTGTTTAGTAAACAGGCTGGGGCAGTTCAGGGACCAATCAATTTTGCCTAACTGCTCTGGAGAAAAGTGAGATCCCTGACCTGGCTGTGTTGTCTGGCAGTCAAAACCAGTTCAGAACACTAAATGAACATTAATACAAATGTTTTGACAGGTAATCCAATTATATTTTTTATTTGTGCCTTTATCTATTTTATGCCTGGAGTGTAGCTTTAAGGTTTACTGACAGAGAGCACTTCATATATTATTAAACAAGCATGGTTTTCAAAAGAAATAAGTTTGCAACAACATAAAGAATCTACAGTTTTCTTACTGTGAAAGGGGAGGGTAGAAAAGTTTTGTATACTTAATATACAGCTGTATTAGTAACATGCACAGAAGGCAGTGATTAACTAATTCAATACAGGGCACTTCCACCCCCTTCCTGCCTAAGCCAATTTCCGGCTTTTAGAGCTGTCACTGTTCAAATGATAATTGCGCGGTCATGCTACATTGTACCCAAACAGGATTTTTATAATTTTGTTCCCACAAATAGAGCTTTCTTTTGCATTTTTATAGCACCAATCATTGTATAAATTTCAATGGTCCCAAAAAAGTGTCAAAAGTGTCCAATCTCTCTGCCGCTATAGCTTTTGCACAAAACAATCAATATACGCTTATTGCGATTTTTTTTTTACCAAAAACATGTAGAAGAATACATTTTTTTTTTTTATATTTAATTTTATTATGGCAAAAAGTAAAACATATTGTTTTTTTCTTTCAAAACTGTTGTTTTTTTGTTTATATCACAAAAAATAAGAAACACAGAGGTTATCAAATACCACCAAAAGAAAACTCTATTTGTGGGAAAAACAGGACATAAATTTTGTTTGTGTACAACCTTGCATGACTGCACAATTGTCAGTAAAAGCGATGCAGTGCCGTAACGCAAAAAATGACCTGGTCAGGAAGTGGGTAAATCCATCCGGGGCTGAAGTGGTTAATGGCATAGATGTTTCCACCTAATTGGTATAAAAAAAAAAGTAATATAATAGTGTACTTAAAAAAAAGATAAAATCTTCATAATTGTACCACACACATCCATTTTAACTCACTTTTTCTTATAGTTCACTTTTTTTTAATCTTTAAAAGAAACTGTCAGCATAGGTATGTGGGAGCTGCACTTCCCAAGGCCATCAGAGCATCAGAGATCACCTGAAGCCTGGCAGTTACTTTTACTCCCTGACCTCACATATTGTCTCCCACCTTTTGGGTCAATCATATGACAAGGGACTGCTTTCAAACATGACATGACCTACAGTCTCCTGATAGTAAGTAATGCTAAATTAAGGTAGGGGCATACATATTTTACAGCTGAGCCTCCAGTTATAATAACTGAGGACTCAATATTCAGATTTCTGCAAACATAAATATTTTTAAATACTTAGCTGCTTCATGCTTGTTAGATTTTCTTTCTTTCCAAAATAATTTAAAAAAAAAACACTTTAACCCAAAACATTTAATCTGCACACTTTAGAGTTGATTTACTAAAGGCAATTAGGCTGTTTGATTTGCCGTTGCACTTTTCCCCAGAGTAATCAGGTGCAAGAAAATAAAAGAAAAAACAGTATCTTTGCTTGCACATGATCAGATGATGGGAGTCAGCAGAGCTTCGCCTTGTTCATTGAGCGCTAGGGAAATTTCTCTTTGAAAGTGTGACGTTACTTGCAAAGCGTGAAGCCTTCTTGCTTTTAGTAAATCCACCCCTTTGTCTCAAATGTAGAGCATTTAGGATAATTTTAAGACATTGATGGGTCTAGTGCGAACATCTCAAGAGTGAGCTAGCATGTAGTAAAATGGAGATGTGCAACGTTTGCCATGACAAAGTGTGTGTTGTTGCCTTATAAGTTTATGTGAAATCTCCATTAATAGCTGTAACATATTGTAATTATGAATATATTTAATTTAACTGGTATCTATTTAGGGCATAACATATTATCTTCACAGAAGTCTCTGTTAGACCAGAAAATTCGGTGCCTAGGCTTGTATATCTAAACAATGAGACCCAAACCTCATTGTTCTACACATATTCACTTCAAAGGATCCCATGTTTGGATATGCAATGAAGGAAGGCCAACCCGCACTCAATACTTAACTTCCCAGGAAAAGGTCAAGTTAAGTTAGTCTCCTGCTCAGAATAGTCACAAGGATTTGATTTAAAGAGGGCTGACTTATGCAAAATATAGGGAATGGAGATGTAGCCAGTCCTTAACCAGGAATAGGGAAGCCCACCAATCAGAGCCACGCCATGCCAACCAATGAGGCATCAGCCTGTAATGATATACACAGACTAGAGGGAAACATACACTATGGCAGAGCAGTCATGTGAATGGAACCTCTATGGGAATGCTAAATATGGTAAATATGTTGGTCTTATGTATTTTCTGTCCTGCTGTTTGTAGATTAATGTTTTAAGGAATATACTCTGTATTCCTTCATGTAATCCCTGATTTTTACAGTTTTCCTGTACAATTAGATAGATTGCTGTGTATAAGTCTAGGCCTACTTTACTTTATTAATTGCAATGAATTTTTATTGAATTTTTACATGAAGATATACAAATACATACACATATACATCGTTTCTTTTGTAGTGTATATATATTTTTTTTTTTCCAGAAAATGTCTTTTATTTATATAAACAGTTAATACAAAAGACAACAGATGCGAAAAAGTGACACGAGTATATAGACTAAAAGTTTTGTTCAGCCTTATATAAGTACAATTAATAAAACATAGCACAAACTGATCAGTAGGCCCACCTCCTATAACTGAAGGGTGTGGACTCGAGGAACAAATGGTCTCTCATATTGTGGATAATCGTGGTGTAGAGCCTCGAGTATGCGTTCTGGAGAGCTAGTTGGAAAAGTAAAGTGTTTTGTTGTAAGTGGAGATGGCTACGTTGAAGGCTCGTGTGACAAGCTCTACATATAAAATGGTGTGTAAGTAATTTGGTAAAGTGGATAGGGGGGAAAGTGGTGAGTCGACAGTTCAGTTGGAATGGGGGGGGGGGGAGGAGTGAGAAGAGGGGGAAGAGGGGGAAGAGGGGTGGGTGGGAGAAAAAAAAACAAAATACAAGGGGGAAAGGGGACCGGGGGGGAAGATGGGAGTGTTTGTCTCTGACTCTCCTGCAAGTGCTCTTAGCTAATAAATTCTTTGTTCGGTAAATTTAAGGGAAAACAAGACTGAACCAGATGTCTGGAGTTCTATTAAAATGGGGTGGGTACAGAGAGAAGGGTATCAATATATTTTTTTGGTTGGAGCTGATGGAACCAAATAAACCAGTGTTCGGTGGACTGTCTATTTTATCCTGAGTGACCTATTAGAGCTAGGTGGTGGGGTTGCTGAGGGCGTTAAATGCTGTCGTTGCCTGGAAGGATATCCAGCCAGCCCATTGTTTGCTACTACTTTACTTTATACCAATACACTTTTTTTATTATGTTAAAGCTTTCACTTATGGTCAAAGAACTCTCATTTAATCCAAATCATATCTGAGCAATATTAAATCTCAAATATAGTATACGGGTAACATAATTGGCAACGCACGAAGTTGAGGACCAGGACTGAAAGTACAGGCATACCCCACTTTTAAGTACACAATGGGGTTTATTTACTAAAGCTGGAAAGTGCAAAATCAGGCTCACCTCTGCGTAGAAACCAATCAGCTTCTAGGTTTTATTACCAAAGCTTAATAGAACAAGCTGGTGTTAGAAGCTAATTGGTTTCTATGCAGAAGTGAGCCTGATTTTGCACTTTCCTTCTTCATTAAATAAACCCCATTGTGTACTTAAAAGTGGGGTATGCTTGTATTTAATATGTAGCGCCGACTCCTGACGAGCATGTGCTATATGTTTTTTTCAATTTAATATTTCTGAAGCCACAGTTGGGTTTTAGGGTAGATTATGCCAAATGATGGTTTCAATACCAGTCTAGCTGGATTGCATTGGGTTCTCCTTGGCCACGGGTGTTGCTGTTACCGCTGTGTGAGAACACAATGTGGCTGGGCGTATTGAGTGCCATCCTTTCTCGGAACCAGCCCAGTGGGAGTGTCATCCTGCTGTGAACTCTGGGAGGTGGTATTTAAGGTGCTGAGATCATGTGCTTCTGGGTTCCGGGCCAGAAGAGCTTGCTGTCTGTTTGGTCCTGGTTCTCCAGACCAGCCCCCATGGCCCTCCTGGGGTGCGGATCCATCCAATTCAGAGTCTCTGGGCTGGATAGCCCAAGGCAAAGTAACTGAGAGGAGGATTCAAAGGTGGTCCAGGGCCGTCTCATCTAAGGAGAGGCTCAGCAACTGGAGAAGTTCCCAGGGGAGGACTCTTCGGGAGGATGCCATTCACAAGGCTGGCTCCTCCGAAGGAGCCTGGAGGCTCAGTTGAAGGACACTAAATGGATCTACCCTCATACGGTATCGCCGGACCTGCTGAGAGATACTGGTACCGTATGATAGCTCTTTAAATTTACCTACATCCCTCAGTTACATCCAAGTCTGTGGCAGAGACTTTGCTTTACTTAAACACACTATCGGTTGCTAGGCTTAGTGAGAGGAGGCCTATCCGGTAGTAGTGAGAATCCAGTTGTGAAACGGTAATTCTCTGGATTTCTATTGTGAGAGACTTCCTATTTTTTCAGTTTCCAAAAGTACCTGAACTTCCTTCCTAACCCTCTACCCTTCATTGAGAAACTGTGTTATCTTTTTCAATAAATATCCCAAAAAGAGGATCCAGTGTCAGTTTCTGCAATTCTTTGGGCCATCTACCATGGGAAACCCCTAGACACAGACGAGGTCAAGAAGGTAACAGTAAGCCCAATAAAACCAGCAGCTCCTTCGGGGGTCAGTGCTACAAATATAATACCACAATTTGTGTAATGCAGATTTAGGTTATTGGGCTGGATTTTAAACTGAGTCTGTTGTTCCGGTAGTTTGGAGGTCACAGCAAGTTTATCTTGGGAAAAATATAGGTACATTTTTTTTTTTTAAAGTTTATTTTGTGAGTATCAGAATAACTCTAAGGAGAGAGGATACTGGAGGGTGTGACCGGATGAAGGTGTGAGAGCCTGAGTGGTGCGTGGCTCTGAGCTCCTAATACTCTTCTATACTGCTGTCCTGGTTACAGTCTTTTGAGATGCCTGTTTCAGAGCTCTGAGACACAGAGACACTGAGATGAGCTAAGCCGCTTTTATAACTTTTTAGAGCCATGGAGCCAGGCTGTTGGCTGCAGATCTGCTGAATCATTGAGCCCTCTAGACTTCTGTGTTATTGAGCTGAGCTGTTCCTGATTGCCTGCATATACTGTGCTGCTCTGCCCGGTTACAGGGACTGGCGATCTCCATCATCAAGATATATCAAGATACTGCTTCTGTGAGTACCCTGATAACTTTGTTGCTTTAATTGACTGCAGGGACATTGCTCTTGAGATCTTCTGACAAATCTTTTGATATTCTGCCAACTTGACTGACTGAGCGACTGGTGAGAACTGAAGGCTCACTGCTTAGACTCCTGGCTGGCTCCTGGCTTTCATAGCTTTTGCAGAGTAGCCACAAAATGTACCAGATTTACCAGATTGTTTGTCTTGTCTGGACGGTTCTGGCTGCTGTTGGGGCTGCTAATCTGCTAATTATCTGGCTATCTGGCTTCAGAAGGAAAAAGGGAAGTAAAGAAGAAGATTATATATATATATACACATATATATATACATAGATCAGTAATATAGCCATAGAGCTAATAGACTCATAATAGACCCATAGAGCTAATTTTTCTAAAAAACATGAATTCATTGCTTATTGCTACTTGCTGCTGGTCACTGGGGCTTCTTTTTTTTGGGGGGGGGGGTGCTATTGGCCCACATTTGTGGCCCCATTGACCCCCACAGAACAGTTTTAGAACAAAGTATTAATTTGCTCCCTTCTGCTGCTTGCTGCATCCTGCGTGTTACTTGCTGTTGCCCTGCTGTTATCCTACTGTTGGTTCCCAGTTTCTAGTTCTCTTGGCTCCTGTGGAGCTAATAGAGCTCATGCATTGCTAATTTATTGTTTTTTTTGTTTTTTTTTGCTGCTGCCTGCTGTTATCCTGCTATCCTGTTGTTGAAATCTGGCTCTTCAGGCCTTTTTTTTCAGCTTTCAGCTCCTGACTCACTGCCTCTGGGTCATGGCTTTAAGGTTGCAGTCCCTGGCTCCTGGCCCCTGGATAGTTGGCTTCTTTGTGCTGTTTTTGTGCTGTTCTTGAGTCTGCTTACCTGCTGCTTGCTGCAATAGCATTGACATAGACTATATCCTGAGGCATTTTTATGATGTTTATGAACTTTATAAATAGCATAAAATAATATTCTGGATCATTATTTAAGCATTGCAGTATAACGGCTATTTGAATACCAGCTATTAAGAATAATTGTCTATTGTATCTATTTATTTTTTTTTTTTTAGGCTGGGGATAGGTGTCTCAACCCCAGACTCATTCAGCGGCTTTAAATAAATCAACATTAGAGTCAACCTCTGCAGCAGACACTTTTCCTAGGAACAAAATAAAGAAAGCAAAGATAGTAAAAAAAAAAAAGCAGGTATGGCTGCTGCTTCTCAATCATCTAATGACGGGTCATCTGTGGAGGATTCCTCTTCAGCTGCAGCCATCCTGGTAGCTATCATGGAGTGTAAAGAGACTCTTAAGGGGCAAATGTATATTATAGCTTCAGATGTTTCTCAGATCTGTCAGGACCTGGATGGATTTAACAATAGGGTCTCTGAGGTGGCTAACAGGGTCTCCGTATTGGAAGACTCTACTAAATTGGACTCTAGAGAAATTCAGGCTTTACAGCTACAGGTTAATCGGTTGCAGGAGCGAGCCAAGGATACTGAAAATTGTCTTAGAAGAAATAATGTCTGTATCTTGGACCTACCAGAAAGGGCTGAAGGGACTAAACCTACTGAATTTGCTGAGCAATTATTAATATCAGTTTTGGGCCTGAGTAGTGTATCACCCACCTTTGTGGTGGAGCGTGTACATAGGGTCACACAAAAACCACCTAAATCTGTGGCCCCCCCAGGCCTCTTTTGTTATGATTATTGAATTACCTAGATAGAGATAGACTTCTGCCAGCTGCCAGGGCCAAAGAAAATATACCTTTTGAAAACACTAAGTTATTCTTTTTTCCCGGATTATTCTCAAGAAGTTCAGCAACGTCGTAAAACGTACACAGAAATTCATAGGAGACTGTGAGAGAAGACTATACAGTATAGCCTTCTGTTTACCAGTTGACTGCGTATTATAGATAATGGAAAAACATTTTTCTTTGATACTCTGGCCGCTGTTTCCGTTTGGTTGGATAGACGTTAAGAGATCTATTATTTTGTATTAGGAGCTGTAGCGTGCTATTTTGGACTTCTCTCAGTACCAACTGCATCCTCCTTCTCCTTCCCCCTTGTGTTTGTTGTTTTAGCTTATTGGTTAAGTAGATATAGTTGCCTATTTTTGTTGATCGTTTTTGAGATAAAGCTGTCTCAGCGCCACCTTGCCTCTTTTTGGATGGCGTTGGAGAAAAGCAGGAAAAGCTTGGGTTGTGTATTTATATTTGTATGTTCATAGACATTGTGTTTTTTTTTTTTTTTCCGTAATCTGTTTCTTTAAATCAGTGATGGCGAACCTAGGCACTCCAGATGTTTCCCACTACATTTCCCATAATGCTCATGCACTCTGCAGTGTAGTTGAGCATCATGGGAAATGTAGTTCCAAATGATGTGGGGTGCCAAGGTTCACCATCACTGCTTTAAATGCTTGCTGTTTCTGAGATCTACCTTTTTGCAATGTATCTTACAATCTAATTTAATATCTAGGTTTTATATTCTTTATCTTTTATATGTCACATGATCAAGAGGTTTTTTCTATCCTGTCATGGAATGTTCATGAACTTAATTCAAAATGTAAAAGAGCATTGCTATTTAGATATCTGAAAAGTTATCTTCCAAACATAGTGCTACTTCAATAAACACATCTAGGGAATAAGCTTCTGACCCTTAAGAGGCCTTGGGTACAGAAGGCATTTCATATTGGTTGGTTGGTTGGAGGAGAGGGTAGTCTTGCACGCAGATGACCTTCTATTATTTTTAAATGATGCTGAACCCTCCCTCCAAGGGTCTTTGAAGATATTGGACTCTTTTTCAATGGTCACAGGGCTGAAGGTAAATTGGAGCAAGTCTTTGCTGTTCCCAATAGATATGGAGACCTGTAGTACGGCTTCTATTGATTTTTCATTGCAGTGGGTGAGAACTTTAAATATTTAGGAGTTATTATTTCCCGTCAAGCTTCTGAATTTATTTCCCTGAATTTGACTCCAATTTTGGAAGATATTGGGTTAAAATTGAAGGCATGAAAGTCTTTACCATTGTCTTTACTGGGGCATATTAATCTTTTAAAAATGATATCAAAATGTATGTACTTATTTAGACATTCCCCCCCAGTGGCTTCTTATGTCCTTTTTTACAAAATTAAACCAACTTTTTTCAAGTTTTTTTATGGGGATCAAAGAACCCCAGGTATAAATTAATTGATGTGCCTTTGTGACCAGGGAGGACTAGCTTTTCCGGACTTCTATAAATATTTTTTAGCCACTTGGTTACAGCCACATGGTGGTTGAATCCTGCTATATATAATTCCTCAAGCCGGCTGGAAGTGGCAGTAGTAAGTTCTATAGATGCTCTTAAGGCCCTTTTATTTAGGAGCCGTGAGGCACCATACCAGTTGACTCCTTCAATGCTCATTACTTTTCGAGCTTCGGAGGCCGGTCTTAGATGTGAGCATTATCCCAAAGGTGCGTTTTCTCCAAGCACCCCTCTATGGCTTAATCCTACTCTTCCTCAATTTTTTAAAGCACCAGAGCCTATTGCATGGACTAAATATAATATTAAATTACTTTTCCAAGTGATCACTGATTGGAAATGATCTACTTTTTCTAAACTTACTTTGACTTTAAACGTTCTAAGTTCCCATTTATTTAGATACTTTCAGCTTCTTCATACTTTTCAAGCACAATTTCCACAGGATAGTTGAATGATTAGACAATTTACTTTAGAATTAGTGCTTAGGTCTTAGTGCCTGGATAAGTCTATCTCAAGATTGTATTCTCATAATTATATTAATTTCTATCCTGCCAGAGGTTCTTAGAGGTAGGTGGGTGCAAGATATACCAGATTTAGATATGGAAGACTGGAGGGGTGTATGGGGTTTTCCTTTACAAACTTTGATATCTTTGAGAGATCGCATGATCCAATACAAATTGGTACATAGAGCATATATCACGCCATACAGAATTAATAAAATAAATCCTCTGTGCTCTTCAGAGTGTTGGCGATGCAGAGCAATTCAGGGGGATTTTACACATATCTTTTGGACCTGCCCATATATAGCTATTTTTTGGGTGGAAGTGGTAGATTTATTGAATTCTATCACTTCCGCTCCTTTATCGGCCTCAATGTATGTTTACTGGGTTTGGTAAAGACTATTTTTCCAACAGTGTCTGAGCGAGTGTTTGCAAATATAGCATTATTTTATGCAAGAAAAGCTATTGTGTTGCATTGAAATAAACCTCACCCCCCTACGCTCTCATATTGGAAGCAATTGGTAAATAATAATTCTCCACTGTATAGAGATACTTGCATGAATAGGGGCTGCCCTAGTAAGTATGATAAAGTGTGAGCAAAGTGGCTAGACAAACCTTATACAGCATTGAACACCTATGGGGGCTATTATCTAAAATAAGTGCATTTTCATATAAAAATGTTTGGGGTCATTGGTGATAGAAGGAATTCATTTATTTTTCTTTTTTTTCCTTTTCTGTGGGATTATTAACTCTTATATTAGATTTTGGAAATCATATTATTACATTTTTGGTTCAATGTGTATGATGTTTTCCTGTGTCTTTTTGTGTTTTGTTTGTAATTAATGAAATTTAATAAAAAGATTTCTAAAAAAAAAAGGAGAGAGGATACACCACATATTGTTTTTTTTGTGGACCTCCTCTTCCTAAAAAAGAGAAACAAATAGTGCTTAATGTCACTTATTTTATTTTATAAGTGTTTAATGTCACTTATTATAGGGTTATCAAAGCTGAATATCTAATTTTATCACGTGGATATAATGCGGAATATAAGCAGCAGATTTTCCTTGTAATGCACAATTTTAGTTAAAATTAGAGATATTGCACACAATGCTATCTGTGTGTACATATAGGAAAATCCACTTTTGCATTGCATCAAATCATGGTACAAAAATAATAACCATATCAGAGCAAAGTATTTTAATATTTTGCGGCACACTGACATCAAATTAATTTTCACGCTCCTACAAGGAAATCCTTGTAATCAAATATTTCTTCAGTGCGCTGATTGCTGTGTCTCATGTGAAGCCACTCTATTATCAGCATTGGAAGCCGAGGCAAATCTCTTGTACGGCTCTTGATTCCAATCAAAACAATAAGGAGGCCTTTACTTTAAGAACAATAATTAACTTTTGCAGGAAAAGGTTTAAAGATAACACATTTTAATTCTATGAGTTTCATCATGACCTATCAAAAATTGTAAATACCTCTGAGCATGATCAAGAATGGGAAAATTTAAATTAATTCTTAATCCAATTGGATTGATATCCTCTTGGATATATCTTTCTAATGACTGTATGTGTCAATGAAAGGCTGATTTTTTTTCCAATACTTTAGTAAGACTGAAAGTTAAGTCAGATGTAACATGTTCCCTGGCTTGGTAGCTGGTTAGAATACTGGACATAAGTTCCTCCCAGTTCCCCCCTTGGAGGTTTCCCATCCTAAATCACAGCAATGAAGAAAAAATGGACACTATTAAATAAATTTGTCTGTTCGGTCAGAATACACTGACCAGCACAAAAAATGTTTTTTCCTTTTAAAAATGGAGAAAAAATCTAGAGCAACATCTAAAATTGGGGTCCACGCCAACCTGAATGAGTCAAGGTGACGATTTGGGTGTATTATCCACCCTATTGAATTTAGGAGATTGTTAGACTCATGAAAGTTGGCGTGTAAATTGCCATCATCCCTGTATATATAACATTGTAAATACATATGAAAAACATATGTACATGTATCATAATATTACAAAAATTGTATCACAAGTGGTATCGCCCCCTACACGTAAGTATACCATCCATACAGATTACAGATGATGATGAGTAGTGGGAATAACCAGCGCGTTTTGACATGTGTATATATTATATTCTTCTTCAGGGACTGATACCACTTCTGAAAATATAGAGTAGAGTATAGATACATTTTAGAATCCAAATAAATGAATATCATGTGGAACATGAAAAATATTTTCAAAATATCAAACTTGCATATCAACTCACATATCAAGTCAATTATTGGAGAGAGCATTCCCTCAAAACCGGTGACCATCATGGAAGTCTGCAGAAAACATGCCTTTCATCATATAAGGGGACTACTGGCTAAAATCCCTTGAGGGCACCAAAAAACAGGGACAGGGAGACCCAAAATTTCCAACTGAAAAAAACTAAGAAAGAAATATGTCTGTAAACATACATTCATTTCTAATTTAGAAATATGTAAATACCTCCCAGGGAATCACCTAATCCACAAGGGAAAGAGAAACCCCAACAGGGAAGCCCCTGATTCACAAGGGTAGAGGACCCTTCATAAGGAGTGACCCAATCCCCAAGGAAAAAGAACCCCCTGGACATGAGACAATGTTCAAAATACAGAGCAAAAAATAAGAATGATAATTAAATAGTCACTTACTGAGCAAAGCCTCACATATGTTCTGCCACAAAGGCTGAGCAGCATGGCTACAAAACGCTCAATCCAGGTAAGTTGTGTATAGCTGATAGGCCCCCCATGGAAAAGGCGCACTTGGATTCCTACGAAATATGAATTTTTGTTTATTGGGTTTGTTAACTTTTCGTAACAATTATGAACGTTCATTATGATGAATTTATCATTATGAGGGGCTCCCACCATCCATGTGCTCATTATGAAGGCTCCCACCATCCCTGTGCTGTGCTGACTTCCTGGGGTTTTAATTTCATCATAACGAATAATCACAGTTAATAAAAATTCTTATTTTGTCTGATTCTGAATCTCCCATCGACTACCAGTACCAGTCTTCCACTCCCATATTAAAAAATATAATTTTCCCAACCCTCACTCAGCAGCAGAAGAAAAACTGATTGGTCAGCAGAACACCCGTCACATTTCCATTGTAAAGGAATTTGGACTTGAAATTTGTAAACAAAATTCAGAAGCATAGCAATTCGTATTTCGGATCCTCCCGATTGTACGAATTTACGGAAATTCATATGAATTTTCAATTCATACGAAACTAATAGCACATGTCTACTGTACATCGAAGTTCAAAATATTAAACACTGACTATATTCAACTACATAATTCTCATGCTGCACATACATTCAGAACAAGAATTTAGATCAGGAATTCTGACTTCAGTCTGACCTAACTTAAGCTGGCCATATAGGGGTTGATTTACTAAAACTGGAGAGTGCAAAATTTGGTGCAGCTGTGCATGGCAGCCAATCAGCTTCTAGCTTCATCTTGTTCAATTAGGGCTGGTTCACACTGGTGCAATGCCAGACATAGCATGTGATTCACACTGCATTGTTGTGCAGATCACATGCAATATCTGTGCAATGCAAATTCAGCCATACAAACTGTATGGTTGAATTTGCATCGCATTTGGACCAAACTTGTGCAGGACCCTTTTTTTGTTCACACCAGAATCGGATGCCATTCAATTCTTGTCCAAATTCACAGTTCACACTGATCTAGGGGTGTCATTAACTTTGTACTAACACCTGCAGTGGTTCACACAGGGCAGTGTGAACAGCTGGTGATTCAGGTGCAATGTGGAAACCGGCACTGGATTCGCACCAGTATGAACCGAACATTAAAGTAATTGTAAAGGCTTGTTTTTTTCCCTATAAATTAAACATGTTATGCTTACTTACTCTGTTGCAGGGGATTTGCACAGGGCAGCCTGGATCCTCCTCTTCTCAGGTCCCTCTTCTGTGCTCCTTGCCCCCACTCCCGTTGAGTGCCCCCACAGCAAGCAGCTTGCTATGGGGGCACCCGAGCCAAGTCACAGCTTCCTGTGTCCATTCAGACATGGAGCCCCGACCTGGCCCCACCCCCTCTTTTCCCTCATTGGCTAGCTGACTTTGATTGACAGCAATGAGAGCCAATTACGCTGCTCCTGTGTCTCTGCCAATCAGGAAGGAGAATATCGCATGACACTCATGAACATCGTTGAACAGAGAGAGACCTAAGGTGAGTTTTAGTGGGGCTAAGGGGGGCTACTGCACACAGAAGGCTTTTTATTTTAATGCATAGAATGCATTAAGATAAAAAAAAACCTTCTGCCTTTACAACCCCTTTAAGCTGAGAAAAAAAAACGGCAACTGATTGGTTTTTATACATCAGATTTTGCACTCTCCTGCTTTTGTAAACTGACCAGATACTGTTAGCTTTTAGTGTACAGCCACCAGACTGAAAAAATGAAATAAAAACATATTTGTCCATCCACCCAAACAGAGTCATTGGGGCATTGTATTCTGTTGGCGGAACTTGTCCAGGTCAGAATACACTGATCAGCGACTATAGCTGCAGTTTGAGAAAAAATTTTCAGCATGTCCATTTGACAAAAAGTCATCAAATGATTGACTTCTGTTGAGTGGGCATTACGATACTGATCAGAATCAGGTCTGTCACTGCTGAACCGCCTAAATTTCGATATATGCATGGCCAGCTTTATTCTATATCAGTGAGTATAAAAACTAGAGAAAGCAAAGCTATCAGTATTTTCAGAAGGAGGTTATCAATTACAGCCTATATGTATCTCTCTGTACAGGTTTCCTTTTATCTAGCTATCTTTATTCATGAACACAAAATCTTTCTATCTATCTATCTATCTATCTATCTATCTATCTATCTATCTATCTATCTATCTATCTGACTAGCTATCTATGGTTATAAATGACAGCATACATGTTTCCCTTAGATAACAGCTACTGTATGCATTAAAGTCACATCACAAAAAGATGCATTTGGGAAAGTTGGCTCTGATTCCCTGTACTTTTCTCTAAGCCCTTGTACACATGGTCGGACATTCCGACAACCAAATCCGTCGGATTTTGTCCGACGGATTTTGTCCAAAACTGTTGCATACACACAGTCAGACAAAGTTGTCAGAAAATCCGATCGTACTTAACGCGATGACGTTATTTCGTTAGGACGGGACTGCGTTCAGGCTAGCAGCCAATAGCTTTGGTCTAGGAATTTGTTCTGGGCATGCGTGGCACTTTGTCCGATCGGAATTCTCTACACATGATCTGACAAAGTCCGATCAGATCATGTTGTCGGAAAATTTTATAGCCCAGCTGGAAAACTTGGTCCGTCGGATACTCCGACGGAAACCGTCCGATGGAGCACACTTACTGTCGGATTATCTGACAACACGGTCCGATCGCACATTGTCCATCGGAATGTCCGACCGTGTGGGAGAAGGGCTTAGCCATATGTTTGATTTAAAACATTGTTGTATGAGAACTGTGCAAATTAATAGCTTCATTTTTTTTTAAATATACTCACGTTATAACAATTGTTGTGCCTGCTGATTACCTTATTTTAGTTTTAGTGCTGAGTCTATTCACATCCAAACACTTGTAGTGCTTTTTCTTTAGTTACTTGTAGTCCTTTTTCTTTTTTCTTTGTGTTATGAATACTCATAAAGTGTCTTTGGCTTTCCTGACATCCCATAGTTTTAATCCATAGATCAATGCTCAGATCTGAACAGGTCCTTAGCATGTTTTCCTGCCAGTAAGACTAAAGACAACTGAAAGCCACATTTGAAAGGCTGGTAATGTAGCTTGTACACTTTGTGGTCCATCGTGTTTATTGAGTCTGTCGTAGTCAAAGCCGCACACTCCTTGTAGCGCTTTAACTTTAGTACTGTTATCATAATTTTATAGTACAGCCTTTCTAACCACATGTAATGTTGACTAGAATAACACTATATCACAATTTGTTATAATTGCGTATTTACATTGAAGAAAGGGACAGAAAATCAAAAATACACTTTTAAAGCTGAACCTTAGGTGGCATGAAAAGATCACCATATCTTCCAAGTGAATCAGCTCATCAGCAGTGTTAATCTTGTCTACAAAAATATTTTCATTGGCAAAATTAACACTATTTTAGTCAGCTAAAATATGACTAAAACTAAAACAATTCAGATGACTAAAATACGACTAAAACTAAAATGGCATTTTAGTCAAAAAAGCTATAACTAAAACTAAATTGAAATTTGACATCAAAGTTAACACTGCACTACCACATAACAATAAGTAAGGAGCATCTACTAAGCTGCTAAAAGAAAAAAAAAATTAAGAAAAAAGCTTTTTTTAATTTGTAATCGTAATATTTTTTGTTGCTAATATATTTAGGTAATATGTGCAATGGCATTACAGCCAATAGAGTTTACAGTTTTTTTTTACATTTTTTTTATAATATATATTTTAAAGTTGAACTTTTGTTTGTCAAAAAGCAATATTTTTGTTTGTTTATAAATATTGGTTTTATTTATAATGACCTTATACATCACAACAGCAAAATGCATTACAATTTAACTAAATCCAGTCAAAAAAATGTACTGGAGATTTTAGTTGACTAAAATAACGACTAAAACTAAAACTGCATTTTAGTCAAAAGACTATGACTAAAACGAAATCTAAATTTGACATCCAAATCTCTACAATTTTTTAGTAAACAGGCTGGGGCAGTTCAGGGACCAATCAATTTTGTCTAACTTCTCTGGAGAAAAGTGAGATCCCTGACCTGGCTGTGTTGTCTGGCAGTCAAAACCAGTTCAGAACACTAAATGAACATTAATACAAATGTTTTGACAGGTAATCCAATTATATTTTTAATTTGTGCCTTTATCTATTTTTTGCCTGGAGTGTAGCTTTAAAGTTTTCTGACAGTGAGCACTTCATATATTATTAAACAAGCATGGTTTTCAAAAGAAATATGTTTGCAACAACATAAAGAATCTACAGTTTACTTACTGTGAAAGGGGAGGGTAGAAAAGTTTTGTATACTTATATACAATTGTATTAGTAACATGCACAGAAGGCAGTGCATAACTATGGTACTTCAATACAGGGCACTTCCACCCCCTTCCTGCCCAAGTACATTTTTATCTTTCAGCGCTCTCACACTTTGAATGCCAATTACTCAGTCATGCAACACTGTACCCAAACAAAATTTATCATTTGTTTTCATACAAATAGAGCTTTCTTTTTATGGTATTTAATCACCACTGGGTTTTTTATTTTTTGGGTGGTGAGAAGTACTCTGGGGGCTGGTGACAGGTACTTTGATGGGTGGTGACAGGTACTCTGATGGCGGGTCCTCTTTATTAGGGGGGGCAATCAGTGTGTGTTGGTGTGTACTGTAAGCGGTAACGAGATGTTACCGCAATCTCCTTCTCACACAAGATCAGTGGCTCTTTACTGCTATTGGGGTTGGGCTGTGTTAAAGAGACAAGCCTCGCCCCCGATTGCCGCTCTGTATGTGGCCTAGGTGCATGCATGAGTGCCGTGCAAATGGGCAGTACGTGTGACCGGCTGTGATTGGACACAGACGGTCACGTGATAAAGAGCCATTTTCTACTGGGATGGGCTGTGTCCAAGGGACACTCCTCATCCCTGATCGCCACGCTGCAGGCCCCCGGGTGTCTGCAAGAGCGGCGAGAAACCGAGGACGTCATATGACACCCACACAGGATGGGAGATCCCTTCTGCGGACGTCATATTACTATAGCATTAAGATAAAAAAGCCTTCTGTGTGTAGCAGCCCACCTCAGTCCTCCTAATACTTACCTGAGCCCCCTCTCTATCCAGCAATGTCCATAAGTCCTTTAGCCACCCGGGACTCCCCTCCTTATTGGCTGAGACACAGCAGCGGTGCCATTGGCTCCCACTGGTGTCAATCAAAGTCAGTTAGCCAATCAGGAGAGAAGGGACGGGGCATATTGCAGCACTGTGCTTTAATGGACACACGGAGCTGCTCGGTTTGGGTGCCCCCATAGCAAGCTGCTTGCTGTGGGGGCATTTGACAGGAGGGAGGGGCCAGGAATGCCAAAGAGAGGCCCAAGGATAGGAGGATCCAGGCTGCCCTGTGCAAATTCAATTGCACGGAGCAGGTAAGTATAATATGTTTGTACTTAAGAAAAAAACAAAAAACAAGACTTTACAATCACTTTAACCTTGCCGACCTGCCATGGTAGGTGTACATTGGCCACTTTAAGAGCTGTGGGTGCACGCGTGTGCCACGATGCCTGATCTGATGCGTGTGGCCGGCGGCCGCGATGTCCCTCGACCACCCGTGATCGCTCCACAGAGAGCCAGACAGATCCCCGTTCTGACAGGGGAGGAGAGAGTGATCTGCTGTTCCTAGTGATCAGAACAGCGATCTCTCGCCTCCTCCAGTCAGTCCCATCCCCCACAGTTAAAAACACCTCCCAGGGAAAACACATTTAACGCCTTAATTGCCCCTAGTGTTAACCACTTCCCTGACATTTACACAGTAATCAGTGCATTTTTATAGCACTGATCACTGTATAAATGTCAATAGTCCCAAAAAAGTGTCCAATCTGTCTGCCATGATGTCGCAGTGCGCTAAAAATCACTAACCACTGCCATTACTAGTATAAAAAAAAATTATAATAAAAATGCCATAAAATATATTCCTTATTTTGTAGACGTTATAACTTTTGTGCAAACCAATCAATATACGCTTATTGTGATTTTTTTTAACCAAAAATATGTAGAAGAATACATATTTGCCAAAACTGATGAAGAAATTCATTATTTTTCATTTTTTTGGGGATATTTATTAAAGCAAAAAGTAAAAAATATAGTTTTTTTTCCAAAATTGTCAGTTTTTTTTCTGTTTATATGGCAAAAAATAAAAAGAGGGGATCAAATACCACCAAAAGAAAACTCTATTTGTGGGAAAAAGGGACATACATTTTGTTTGTGTACAACGTTGCATGACTGCACAATTGTCAATTAAAGCGACGCAGGTCAGGAAGTAGGTAAATCCATCCGGGGCAGAAGTGGATAATGGCATAGACGTTTCCACCTAATTGGTATAAAAAAGGTATTTAATCATATACTTAAAAAAAGATAAAATCTTCATAACTGTACCACACATATCAATTTTAACTCACTTTAACCAAATTTTTGTCCTTTTTTTCATACAAATAGAGCTTTCTTTTGGGGGTATTTAATCACAGCTGGGTTTTTCATTTTTTTGTGCTATAAAAGAAAAAATACCGAAAATTCTGTAAAAAAATGCATTCGTTTCTGTTATACAATTTTGCAAATCAGTTATTTTTCTTCATAAATTTTAGATACAATTTATACTACTACATATCTTTGGTAAAAATAACCCAAATTGGTGTATATTATTTTAACTATGTGAAAGTTATAGTGACTACAAGCTATGGTGCCAATCTCAGAAAATTGATCACACCTGATGTACTGAAGGTCTATCTAATTTCTTGAGACCCTAATAAGCTGGGAAAGTACAAATACCCACCAAATCACCCCTTTTTGGTAAGTAGACAGTCCAAGGTATTTAGTAAGAGGCATGGTGAGTTTTTTGAAGTTGTAATTTTTCCCCACAATTGTTTGCAAAATCAAGATTTTTTTTTCTTTTTTTTTTTTTTGTTCACAAAATTGTTATATTAGCAGATTATTTCTCACTCACAGCCTATGCATAGCACAAATTACACTTCAAAGAATTCTACTATTCCTCCTGAGTATGGTGATAACACGTGTGAGACTTTTACACAGCGTGGCCACATACAGAGGCCCAACATGCCGGGAGCACCATCAGGTGTTCTTGGAGCATAAATTACACATCTAATCTCCTGACTACCTCTTGCACTTTTGAAGGCACTAGAGCACCAGGACAATGGAAATGCCACAAAAATTACCCCATTTTGGAAAGAAAGCAATCCAACGTATAATCTATGAGGCTTAATGAGTCTTATGAACATGTCATTTTTTTCTTCAAGTTTTTGGAAAATGTGTAAAGAAAATGAAAACGCATTTTTTTTACACAAAGTTGTCAATTTATTCAATATTTCTAACACATAGCATGTACATACCAAAAATTACACACCAAAATAGATTCTTCTGAGTACGGCAATACCACATGTGGGAGACTTTTACACAGCCTGGCCACATAGAGAGGCCCAACATGCAGGGGGCACCATCAAGTGTTCTAGGGGCATAATTTTCAAATCTAATTTGACTACCTATTACACTTTAGTGGCATGGATGAGAACCGATTTGGCATGAGCATGAATGGGGATGGATGAGCCGTGGGTGGGGATGGTTGAGCATGAATGAGTAAGGCTGAGCATGGCCGGGTACGGCTGGGTATGACTGAGTACGGCTGAGTACGGCTGGGTATGGCTGAGTATGGCTGAGTGCGGCTGGGTATGGCTGAGTATGGCTGGGTATGGCTGGGTATGGCTGAGTATGGCTGAGTATTGCTGGGTATGGTTGGGTATGGTTGAGTATGGATGGAATGGCTGGGTATGGCTGAGTATGGCTGGGATATGGCTGGGTATGTTTGAGTACAGCTAGGTATGGCTGGGTATGACTGAGTATGGCTAGGTATGGCTGGGTATGGCTGGGTATTGCTGAGTATGGCTGGATATGGCTGAGTATGACTGGGTATTGCTGGGTATTGGTGAGTATGGCTGGGTATGGTTGAGTATGGAGGGGGTGGATGGGATGGCTGAGCATGGATGGATGGATGAGTAGATGGATGGCTTAGCATGGATGAGTATTGCTGATTAGGGATGGATGGCTGAACATGGATGGATGAGTATTGCTGAGTATGGATGGATGAGTTTTGCTGAGTATGGATGGATGGATGAGTATTGCTGAGTATGGATGGTTGGATGAGTATTGCTGAGTATGGATGGGTGGATGAGAATGGATGAGTATTGCTGATTAGGGATGGATGGCTGAGAATGGATGAATATTGCTGATTAGGGATGGATGGCTGAGCATGGATGAGTATTGCTGATTAGGGATGGATGGCTGAGCATGGATGAGTATTGCTGATTATAAATGGATGACTAAGCATGGATGAGTATTGCTGATTAGGGATGGATGGCTCAGCATGGATGAGTATTGCTGATTAGGGATGGATGGATGAGCATGGATGAGTATTGCTGATTAGGTATGGATGGCTAAGCATGGATGAGTATTGCTGATTAGAGATGGATGACTAAGCATGGATGAGTATTGCTGATTAGGGATGGATGGCTGAGCATGGATGGATGGATAAGACTGCAATGGGCACAAATCAGTGCTGTGCATGCTACAGATCCAGCCCACAACGCTGCTTCACCCAAACTCTCCTCTCTCCGCTCACACTGTAGCGATCGGTGCAGAGAGGGGAGAGAGGAATCGGACATGGCGCTGGTTTGTTTACAAGTGATTGCTCTGTCATTTGACTGAGCAATCACATGGTAAACGGCCGATGTCAGCAGCCATTTACCATGATCTGTGATGCGCCAGGTCACGGATATTTCCGGGGGCGTGCGGTAGCTCGATTCTGGGAGGACATCAATGTTTGCCCTCCCAGAGTTATCGAGCTTCACTGTAGCCGTCATTCGGCTATGGCATGGTCGTTAAGTGGTTAAATACTTTTTTTTATAGTTCACTTTTTTTTAATCTTAAAAAAAAAACTGTCAGCATAGGTATGTGGGAGCTGCACTCCCAAGGCCATCAGAGCATCAGAGATCACCTGAAGCCTGGCAGTTACTTTTATTCCCTGACCTCACATGTTGTCTCCAACCTTTTTGGTCAGTCATATGACAAGGGACCGCTTTCAAACGTGACATGACTTACAGTCTCCTAATAGTAAGTAAAGCTAAATTAAGGCAGGGACATAAATCTTTTACAACTGAGCCTCCAGTTATAATAACTGAGGACTCAATATTCATATTTCTGCAAATTTAAATATTTTGAAATACTTAGCTGCTTCATGCTTGTTAGATTTTCTTTCTTTCCAAAAAAAAAAAACACTTTAACCCAAAACCTTTAATCTGCACACTTTAGAGTTGATTTACTAAAGGCAATTAGGCTATTTGATTTGCTGTTGCACTTTGCCCCAGAGAAATCAGGTGCAAGAAAAGAAAAGAAAAGAAAAGAAAAAAAACAGTATCTGCTTGCACATGATCAGATGATGGGAGTCAGCAGAGCTTCCCCTTGTTCATTGAGCTCTAGGGAAATTTCACTTTGAAAGTGTAATTTCGCTTGCGAAGTGTGCAGCCTTCTTGCTTTTAGTAAATCCACACCTTTGTCTCAAATGTAGAGCATTTAGGATAATTTTAAGACATTGATGGATCTAGTGCGAACATTTCAAGGGTGAGCTAGCATGTAGGAAAATAGAGATGTGCAAAGTTTGCCATGACAAAGTGTGTGTTGTTGCCTTATAAGTTTATGTGAAATCTCCATTAATATCTGTAAAATATTGTAATTATGAATATATTTAATTTAGCTTGCATCTATGTAGGGCGTAACATATTATGTTCACAGAAGTCTCTGTTAGACCACACAATTCGGTGCCTATACTTGTCAATGGGGCCCAAACCTCATTGTTCTACACATATTCACTTCAAAGGATCCCATGTTTGGATATGCAATGAAGGAAGGCCAAACCGCAATCAATACTTAACGTCCTGGAAAAAGGGCAAGTTAATCTCCTGCACATAATATGCACAAGGATTTGCATTAAAGGGGGCTGACTTATACAATGTATAGGGATTGGAGATGTAGCCAGTCCTTAACCAGAAATAGGGAAGCCCACCAATCAGAGCCACGCCATGCCAACCAATGAGGCATCAGCCTGTAATGATATACTCAGACTAGATGGGAGGGAAACACACACTCTATGGCAGAGCAGTCTTGTGAATTGAACCTCTATGGGAATGGTAAATATGGTAAATCTCCCTTGTATCTAAATATGTTGGTCTTATGTATTTTCTGTCCTACTGTTTGTAGATTCATGTTTTAAGGAATATATTCTGGATCCCTTCATGTAAACCATTATTATTACCCTTTTCCTGTACAATTAGATAGATTGCTGTGCATTAGGCGAGGCCTACTTTATATACCAATACATTTTTGTTATTGCGTTAAAGCTTTCACTCATGGTCAAAGAACTCTCATTTAACCCAAGTCATATCTGAGCGATATTAAATCTCAAATATAGTATACAGGTAACAGAGTTTTAGGCAGTCTATTCCAAATCTAGATGGGTACCATCTAAACTCTGGCACAACCTACTGATACTTGTAACACAATAGCCCTTTCGGCTTTAGCTACTGTCACATTATAGCAGTGTTTCTCAATTCCAGTCCTCATGGCCCACTAACAGGTCATGTTTTCAGAATTTCCCTCAGATGAAACAGCTGGGGTAATTACCGTATATACTCGAGTATAAGCCGAGATTTTCAGCCTCTTTTTTGAGGCTGAAAGTGCCCCCCTCGGCTTATACTCGAGTCATCGCTGTCTGCCCGCTCGATCAGCGTGTCGAGCAGACAGACAGCGGCCATTCTATAGTTCAAAAGCCGCGCCTCCGGCTCCGCCTTCGCCTGTGATAGGCGGAACACTGAATTTCCCAGCAGCCTGTGTTCCGCCTATCACGGACATCGTATCATCCTCGTACTACGGACGAGGATGATACGATGTACGTGATAGGCGGAACACAGGCTGCTGGGAAATTCAGTGTTCCGCCTATCACAGGCGAAGGCGGCGGCGCAGCTTTTGAATTTTACAATGGCCGCCGAGGCGCCGACGAACGAAGAGGGCACGGGACGGAGGCAAGGCAAGGCACGGCACGGGACGGGACGGGACGGGACGGAGGCAAGGCACGGCGGCTCGGCACGGAGGCAAGGAGGCTCGGCACGGGACGGAGGCTCGGGACAAAGGCTCGGGACACAGGTAGGCTGGACACACACACACACACACACACACACACACACACACACACACACACACACGGATGGATACACACACACACAGGGATGGATGGATGGATGGAGACACACACACACAGGGATGGATGGATGGATGGATGGAGACACACACACACAGGGATGGATGGATGGATGGACACACACACACACAGGGATGGATGGACGGACACACAGGGATGGACGGACACACAGGGATGGACGGACACACAGGGATGGACGGACACACACACAGGGATGGACAGGCATGTCTTACCCTCGGCTTATACACGAGTCAATAAGTTTGCCAGTTTTTTTGGGGGTAAATTGGGGGCCTCGGCTTATATTCGGGTCGGCCTATACTCGAGTATATACGGTACTAAGGCAGTGAAACTGATCAAATCACCTGTGCAAAATAATGGAAAGCCTGAAAACATGACCTGTTAGTGGGCCATGAGGACTGGAATTGAGAAACACTGCATTATAGGGATTTGGGAGTCCAGCTGAATTTACCACTGGTCCAATATTAAACTCTACCATTAATGAAACATCTGTAAAGCCTGGTACACACCAGTCGTTTTTTTCATTCAACCCAGCAGGGCTGAACGAAAAAAAAACTGACCGCTCAAGAGGAGCTGCTGTAATAATTATCCAATGTTAGTACAGCGATCTTCCCTGTTGTTATATTGTTTTCTGACAGGTGGAGGCCCCCCCTCGCCAAAACACTCTGGCAGATTGTTGAGTGGCAGTCAGTCGACAGACCTTCTTCGGTCAAGGCCCTTCCACAGGAGGTCCCTGTCAGAGCCACTCCAGTACACATGGGCCATATGTCGGCCTGTTTCTATTGAACCGGTCAATGCCATCTGATATTTGGTCCCTTTACTAGGTTTAACAAAACCTGTTTTTATAGGTGAGCAAGTGCTTCAATACCTAAAAGCTTTTAGTCCTGCTGATAAGTGTAATTATGATTTGATGAGCAGAAGGAGCTGGACACATGGGTCAGACAGGATGCGCACTAGATAACTTTGTCTGACCTCTGGCAATTTGTAACAACTGCCAGTGCAGACAGAGAACAATGGGAACTTGGAACAGTGACCTAGTCAGCTCACTTTCTCACCAGATAACTGTCTACTGCTTTTTGGAGTCTTAGTCAGCACAGTCATGACCTGGCTGATAGGAGAGACAGTGCAATTCTTCAAAGTACACTGTTGGAGATGTCACTCCAATGCAATCTTCAAGTCTATAGAATATCCAAGTCTAATGTGCCTCACTGTTACCTGGGCAATCTGCTAAACCTCGCGGCCTCTATAGCAAATCTGGAGGCAAATATAAATGGTGGTAAAACATAAAGGGCACACCAGATAGCGTAGGTAGCAAATAAATTCACTTACAAAGCAAGTAAACAAAATGCATTTAGAAAATAGTGACTTGACCAGGTCACATCAGCAAAGCAGATTTGTCATGGTCATGGTCATAATACATATGCAAAATCATCACTTCCTAAAAGCTGTCAAAATAAAAGCTAGCTTGAAATAATGGAAAAAAACACTAAAGGACACTGAACAAATCAGGGGTGAAAATGGCAATACTTGTTCAAAGTCATATGTACTGAATGACAATTGAGCCGGTAACTTGGGAAAAGTACCTCTGCTGTCGTGTTTCTGGCCCTGCTTCTTCATCTTAGTGGAGGACAAAAAGTACTACCACCACTTAAAGTGCTACTAAAGGCAAAATAAATTATGACATACTGTATACCATTCCGTCTGTCACTTGCATTAACAAAGCTGTCTTTGTCTGATTTCTCACGTTACTTATGTTTTTACTTGTTGATTCTGCTCTTATTTTTCAACTTCCTTTAACAGAGTAAGCTGTGCAGCAAAAGTGGAAGTTAGAGGTTTGAGACAAACCACTGGGTGCTTACAATGGTCAGATCATTTTCAACTATTTAAAACTGTTATCCCAAAAGACAAAAAACTGTTTCTACAAAGTTCCTACAAAGTGTTAGCTGGAGTAAAGCCACATGGACCGAATCATGGGAGACAATGGCCACTGTCCCCCTGTCAGAACACAACAGCTCAGCGGGGGAGATCGCTGGACTAACCTTACATGGTTAGTACAGCGGCTTCAACCTGAGCTCACAGTTTTTTTAAGCTTAACTGGGTTGAACAAATAAAAAAACGAATAGTGTGTACCGGGCTTTAGGCTTTAATTATTTATGTAAAGTCTATCTAAATCTACTAGCCCACCTAACACTACTCTCTCCAGACAGTCCTGCTGCCCAAAGGTGTCTCCATGGCTCCTCCATAGATAGTGGAGACACCGTTAGACAGGAAGTGTGTTACTGGCAGGATCACCAGTTGAAAAAAAGGAAAAAAGCATAATAAAGAAAGCAAATCCAGCCACCACATTTAAGGGTCAATATAATACAGATTGTTTTTGTGCTTAATACTCCTTTGATTATAAAGGGCCAGAAATAACTACCAAAATTGTACAGAAAAAGGAGTGGCTTGAAATGAGGGTAAGTAAAATCAAGTCAAGACCTAGTGCCCAGTATCATTGGCATTTAGTTCTGGGTTCAGTGTTGGATATTTCCATGGCAAATCCTGATGTGACACGGCAGCGTTGTTGAGTAGCCACATACAAGATAGTGACAAGTAGTACAATTCCCGAAGAGCATGATGATCAGTGATGCAATATGTACTGGTAGTATATGGCTCATTGATAATCAGAGAGCTATGGTTTTAGAGGTTGCAATTTGCTCAGTGTGGGAGTCTCTCGACCATCAGGAAATGTCAAAAGTCCAGAGAGTGGGCTCGGATGATATGCCAAATGGAGAATAGCAGTCCGGTAGTGTCCAAAGATAATGGTTTCTGGGAGAGAGTAGGACGGCCAGCTGGTTACAGAACACAGAGGTTGTCTCATGTGTGAGATTTACAGCAGGGAATTGAAGTGGACCAAGGGATCCAACGCCCATTCAAAGACAGTAAGGGCATTGTTAATTCTGATGGTAAAGGGCTTCCATGAGTTAAACTTGAATGCGAGAGTATAAGCTGTATAAGAGTATATGAGTGTTCAATCTGTTTGTCTGCTTCTAGTGAGAAAGTTCACAAGAAAATACAATTAAGGTGTTGGACTCACACTTGGCTTTCTTCATATTAAGGTCAATAACATCTCTTGTTAACTTTTGACTTTGGCCACTCACAAACTAGGAGGCCACCTGAGCAAACTCAATAAGCAAGAGAGATAGAGTGCCAAAAAAATGTCCATAAAGCTTTATTCTTGACACTAATGTGAAAATAATCTTTGTCACCTAATTTAAAGAATAAAGCTTTATGGATGTTTAAGCTGATTATTTGGTGCTCTATCTCTCTTGTGCTTACAGTGAGAGGCAATAAAGCATCCGGCAGCAGTAAGTACATGAAGAAGTAACTTTCTTGCATCTGTATACACAATAGGCAGTGGAAGACCCAGCAAATATAAGAGTGGGTAAAGCTGAAGTCTAATTTGCAAAAGGGTGTAAATTAAGGAATCAAAATCTATATGGTGACATTGGTGAGTTATTCAGGGATGCCACAATCCAAAGATACCCTTAACCATTAGGTGAATTCATGCTGATGACCGGTTCTGGGGGATCATAGCACTGTAAACTTCTGTCTTTTAAGCATTGTTGACCTGTATTTATATATGGGTCCACAGACAAGGCGAGCGAGCAATTTAGCTGGTGAAGGAACTCTTTATTTGTGATAGAGCACAAAGTTTATGGGGGTAAAGAGAGTTTCAACTGAAGACACTTTATTGAATCATTTTCATATGGAATTTTGAGGGTTATTATCTTCTGTTGGTGGAACTATTTCTTATTTTGCACATTTAGTATCATTGTTTGCTTTTAATCATGTATCAGTTGCTGGATTTATTGCCACATGAATGGTTCAGAACAGTATTCGGGTATACTCTGTGCACGTGTGTACACAGACATAGCATACAGACTTTTTCCTAGAATATACATTTTTCTATTTTTTGAGTACACACATATATGCAATACTTTTGTTTACATGAGCACCAATGTTTATATGGCTGTGCAGTCATGCACAATCATTCATATCTATGGGTGGCTGTAGGCAGCACCGTGGCTTCCCAGGCAGGGCAAATACTTTGGAATTGACCTTATATGGGCTCAGGGCGCCTGTGTGCAAGAGTGCATTAGTGATTAAAAAAGGTTGAGAAATGCTGTAAGGTGCCAGTATTACCGTCTTGTTGCTGGCAATGTGTTTTTGGACTGTTTTTTTTTCTGACTGGGGTACCTTGAGATTTTGCACATTTTAAAAGGGTGCCACACCTAAAAAGGCTGAAAAACTCTGATCTTCCATGTAAGCTAGGAACACCCTGTTTGCAGTGTCTCATACAGAATGCCTGATACAAAAATATGATGTTTCTCACAGAAACCAGTCAGATTCAGAGCTGCTATTGAAACTAAGATGATTGGTGATACAAGAATAAGACTGGGAGGAAGTTACACAGCAAAGGCTTTAGAGAGTACACTTTTACTCCCCTCCCACTGACCCTGCAAGGTAGTCTGTGTGTGCTGTGGGTGCAATAGTTTCCAGAGAACTAGAGAGCAGGGTAAATTAAATAAACATTGTGATTTTAGCACAAATACAATGCCCTGGAATGTATTGATAGCTAACTGCTTGGTTTCACCTGTTATCTGCAATTACTCTTTAAGGTTTTTCTCTGTATAACATTAGGTAGTTCTTAAAGCATTTGTTAACCCAACACTTCATATTTCTGATATGTGGCTGCTGTACCATTTACTTGTATGAGAAAATCTCCTGTCCTCTTTCTGTTGCTTCCTTTGTGTGAAATCCATGGTGTTCCTGCCAGTCCCTCTGCTTTCCTATTATAAACGGACCACACTATGGAGGAGAGCGCACCGTGGTCAGTTCTCTAACTATGCTGGGAACTCAGTATGCTCTCCTCCAATGATCAGACCTATCCTAACACACCCCTGCTACACAGCCATTCACTGGGAAGCTCTGCTTCTCCTCCCCCAGCTCTTATGCAGCTGAGAACAGAGGAAATGTGATCACTTATAAAAAGGGAAAACAAGGTATTTATAATGTTTTTTAATATCTATACAAAAATGTTTTCTATTTCATTTCTATTTTAAACTGAATGGGATGTTTTACAAGGTGCACGTTTACAATTACTTGAACCTAGTATGTCTCTAAGTGTTTCAAAATAATCTATTATTAGCATCACATTATTGCAGGAGCAGAAAAACCAGTCTAACAGTACAGGAAGGCTTGCCTATTCTTTAGCTGCGGGCCCTTATGATGCTTTATCCATTAATACGTGGCCTGTCATATTTATTCATGTTTCAAGCAGCATTCAGCCATAAATCTGTGTTCTACAATCTGTTTTCTAAACTGACCACATACATAGCAAAATACTAGTGATGTTATTATTTAGGATTTTTTTTACCATTTAATGTTAAGTCTTTGTTCCTGTTTATCCATATATTGCATATTTTGTGGCCTTTTCTAGGAAAAGATTGATAGGCTGATCAGCTGACAGGATATAAGAAGAGTGATCTTGTGAATTGCAGTGATCTACAACTCATTAGTCCACAAGTCCATGGACATTGGAGAAAAGTCATGTCTGAGGGCTTGAGCTTGCTACCCTTGGACTTAGATCTGTATCTATAGCTAAGTTCTCAAACACAAATTTGCTTTTTGGCAGCCATTCTTGTTCATACCTATTACAGCTTATCAAGAGGAGGGGAACAATGCCTAGACATGGTTTTCTGACCTGCCCATATATTCCAGTAAAACTTGGTTGTAACAGGAGGCTGTCATCTAATATCTAATGACACCTTCATTTTTAGATGTAATTAGGTTACTGGTAATAAGGCTTTGCAGGTGTATGTTGACAAACCTGAAGCCAAAGGTTTGGAGACAGTCAAGGAAAACAGTACACCTACTATACATCCAAGAATTGAACACCATTTCTTATTAAAGAAGAATTAATAAAGGTGAACTCCATACTAGATATAAAAAACTTGGGCCTGAAATGTCTGCAGGAACCACATCCGTCCCTTGGCATGGACTATAAGATGAGTACATGGATTGAAAACTGGCTACAAGGTTGAGTTCAGAGGGTGGTTGTACATGGGGAGTACACAGAATGGTCAGGGGTGGGTAGTGGGGTCCCCCAGGGTTCTGTGCAGGGACCAATCCTATTTAATTTGTTCATAAACGACCTGTAGGATGGGGTAAACAGTTCAATCTCTGTATTTGTGGACAATACTAAACTAAGCAGGGCAATAACTTCTCCGCAGGATGTGGAAACCTTTCAAAAAGATCTGAACAAATTAATGGGGTGGGCAACTACATGGCAAATGAGGTTCAATGTGGAAAAATATAAAATAATGCATTTGGGTGGCAAAAATAGGAATGAAATCTATACACTGGGGGAAGAACCTCTGGGGGAATCTAGGATGGAAAAGGACCTGGGGGTCCTAGTAGATGATAGGCTCAGCAATGGCATGCAATGCCAAGCTGCTGCTAACAAAGCAAACAGAATTATGGTATGCATTAAAAAGTGGATCAACTCCAGAGATAAAACAATAATTTTCCTGCTCTACAAGACTCTGATCCGGCCGCACCTGGAATATGCTGTCCAGTTCTAGTGCCTAATGCCAGGCCAGGCACTATCACATGTGAGTGCAACTGCTATCATTGCTGCAGTTTTTACTTTATTAAAAATTACTACACTGTGGTACTTTCATCCATGTCTCCTCTGGAGTAATTTTTTACATTGTAGCTCCTTCCTGAGTGGCCATTGGAGTGGATTCATTCCATTAGTGGAACCAATCTGGGGCTCCCAAAGTGTTTCTTGATCATTCTGTAAAAAGAGGTCAAACAGCTCTCGCGAGTGGCCATCTTCATACTGAGCACTCGTGGTGGAAGATCTAGAAGTTTTATCTCAGAATATTCTGTTTTGGTGTTGGTATTTATTTACTTATGGACTTTATGCTTGCTTATTTTCTCATTAATGTGCACATTTGAGTTTGATGCAGTGTTTTTCTTTGTAACAGTTTTTTTATATGAACATGTATAACGCCTTATTGTTTACTGTTGTAGCACTAACCCCCGAAGGAGCTGCTGGTTTGATTGGGCTTACGGTTACCTTCTTCTCCCTGATTTGTGTCTAGGGGTTCCCATGGTAGATGGCCCAGTAACTTTAGAGACTGATGATAGATCCGCATAAAGGGATTTTTATTTGCAAAAAACTTAGTCAACGAACAGTCTCTTAAAATAGGATTAGAGGGTTAGGAGGAAAGTTCAGGTACTCTAATGCCGCGTACACACGATCAAACAATCCGGTGGAAAAGTCCGGCAAACTCAAGTCCGCCGGACAATCCGCCCGTGTGTAGCCTCCGGCAGACTTTTTTTACCCAAAAGTACGGTGGACTTAGAAAGTAGTTTTGCACTCCAATCTTACCGCTGGACTCGCAATCTCGGCGGACAATCCGGCCGTGTGAGTGCGCCATACTTTTGAAATGAACGGACTTTTCCCGCCGGAGAAAAGTCTGCTCATTTTGAGCTCGTCTCCAGGTAGCCGGGGGCCAGCGAAGGAGGCGTCGCTGGTCCCGCCACCTGGTATGGACTTAAAGGGGACACGGCATTCTGTTTAGCTGGCCCTGTCTAACTACCCCACAGTTCCTGGATTTTTTTTCTTTCTTTGTTCAGGAAAATCAGGGAAAAAGGTAAAACTCTCCTTAAATTTAAAAATATAGTTCCGGTAGCTTTTCCTCCTACCAATAGAAACATGGATCTGGTAAGGTTAGGTCTTTCCCCTGTGCATCCACAGTGGTAATAACGTAAGTGGCACTATCTTTGTCCGGTCGGCAAATGACAACTTTGTCCCCATAAATGTGCTGACTGTAACTCCAATGCTGCAGACATCCAACAAAACGTTCATACAACTCCGGTGAAAAGGCCTTCTCGCGAAGTGATTTTGGTACTTTTAAGTAGTTCCAAACATTGCCATCGTACCATGCCTCGCGGTTCTCCTCAATGACATCCATAATGTCCCTCAGGACATAAGGGAATTCCAGCCCGTATTCATTGGCTACTCTTTTGTTAAGGAGCCGCTGCGATGTTGCAAGGCTTGGCAGCGTGCGAGCACTTCCCTCCCCGGGAGGTATACAGGAGTCTGGGGACCTTGGCACCAGTGCGGCAGAGTCCTTCTTAAGCGTGGGCGAATTCACGGGTTTAAGCAAAGTCACATTCACCGTGATGGGGTTTTTTCCGCACTCTGTGTTTCACCCCCTGAAGTTAGGGATAACCAGCCCAAAACATCTGTACAAGTGGCGGCTACATCATCCCCTCCAGCCCATAACAACTCCTGGGACAGTGTCTCAAAAATGTCATTGTCCCCAGTATCTGAGTCTCGGTACTCCTCTGCCAGTAAATAATTCACCAAAGTTTTACTTACAGTCTGAGGTTCCCCTCGAAGCAACCTTCTTCCACTGATTGGGTCCAGTCGGAATCGGTAGTGGTCTTCCGTTGCGGTTCCGGGAAGATTTTGTATGCCCCACTTTTTCCAAAGAAGGCATGGTGGCTTCAGTAACGGTAGTTGACGCAGTGTCCCTCTGCTCCAAAGTGGTCTCTGTAGCAGTGGCAGTTGTAGAAGTAGCGGCATCTCTCTCAGGGGTGTCAGCAACAACAGGTATCACCGCTGTGGAAGGCCTCACCAAAGGAGCAAAGATGGCCGACTCCTCGGTTGTCAAGAGGACCAGGACCATGGAGTCAGAACATACTTCTGGGCCGGAACCCCGAACCACGTGATGTCCGCATCTTAAATACCCTCTCCCAGAAAGCACAGCAAGAGTGACACTCCCACTGGACGGGCTCCGAAAGAAAGTAACCTTAAAGCACACAACCAGACTGGGGTTCCATGCCTGCCAGAAGAGACAGTGCCCCCTATGGCCAGGCTGAACACCCTATAGTCCAGTCAAACTGATGTTGAGGTCCAAATTTAGAACAATTGCACCCAAACCAAACTTAAGGTGTAACTTTAAATTTCAAAAACATAGTGCATGCTCTTTAGGAGCCGGCGCTACACTGTATTATATATACTACACTGACTGCACTCTATACTCTCCACTTCATTATATATGCCACACTGACTGCACTATATACTCTTCACTGTATCATATATACTACACTGACTGCACTATATACTCTAATCTATATTATGTATACTACACTGACTGCATTATATACTGTCCACTGTATTATATATACCATTCTGGCTGCACTATATACACTCCACTGTATCATATATACTACATTGACTGCACTATATACTCTGAACTGTATTATATAAACTACACTGACTGCACTGTATTATATATACTACACCGACTGCATTATATACTCTTAACTGTATTATATATTCTACACTGACTGACTACACACTACACTAGCTAAATGCCTAATCTCCATTCATTCACTATATTTGTCTGCTGTGTAAGCAGCAACCTTATATATTGTGAGGCGTGGACTTAGCCCCTGAGCCATCAATGGCCCAATCATGGCTCTCATGGCACATCACACTGTGATTGGCCAAAGCATACAGGTCAGGTGCATGCTTTGGCCAATCGGCAGCTGTCAATCTTGCAGTGTATTATGGGGCACTCCAAGGCGTACGAACGTCCCAGGAGCGCCCCATATGTTTTTTTTTCTAGAAACAAACGAACACCTGATGTTCGAGTCAAACTTACGTTCAACCCGAACATCAGGACTATCCCTACCGTTGACGGATGAACAACAGACATCGATGCATCTCTATGGAAAAATGGATGCAAATGGATGATCATCCAATCATATCAGTTTACATCCACATCCGTTAACATTAGTTTTTTTTAAACATATCAAAGTAAAAAAATGGATCGGATGAAAATCAAATGTAAACTGACAAGCGGTCCGTTTTTCATTAGTTTTTGCATTGGTAGTGGATGTAAATAAACTGATGAGAGACTGATGAAAAACTGACGAGCAGCTGATGAAAATTTGATGAAAAACAGATGAAAACTCCATTTGTTTTTTCTTTGAAAAAAAGGTGACTGAACTGATGAAATAAATCATCTGCATGTGTGAAAGGGGCCTAAATCAGGTTAAAGCAGCTAGAAAGTTAGCACGCTAAATGCAGAGATAGAAGAGTGACAGCAGAAAACAGACTAAAAGGTCAATCAAGTCTTCCCCATATTTGTAACTTTTTTCTCTAAGGGTCCTTCCACACGGGGCGGATCAGTGATGATCCACCCCATGGATATCCGCTTGCTCAGAGGGGATCGCTCCGTTGATGAGGCGTTTCCCACGGACTGAAGCAAAGTAGGTTTTGTGATATCTTTGCTTTCTGAGAGAGCCTTGGCCTGGGCAAACCCTCTATGGGAGAAGCAAAAACCTGTTGTCTTGAGTTACCCTAAGTTTGTAGCCACCTTTAAAAGGGTTTTTGACGTTCCCACATGCTCTGCTTCTGCTGCAGAATGCCTCATGTGCATCAAACAGAGTATGAGAACTGTTGCCGACTACGCCATTGAATTCCTTACTCAGGCAGCAGAAGTTGCTTGGAACAATGAGGCCCTCATGGCTGCTTTTTCTCATGCTCTCTCGGATTCCATCAAGGATGAGATAGCAGCCCAAGATATACCCACTGAGCTGGAGAAGTTGATCATGTTTGCCATCCTCATTGACTCCAGACTCAGAGATAGTCTCTCTTTTAAGGAGTGCTTGCAGAAGCCTCCTGAACATTTGACTCCTAGCTTTGCAGTCCCACCCATGCCTCCCTCACCTCCCATGCCTCCTGGTACCGAGTAGGTCAGTGAAGATGAACCCATGCACTCCAGAAGGATAAGCCCCTGGTTTCTGTCACCCTTTCTTGGGCTGAATTGTCCGTCGAGATACAAGCTCTAATCGACTCTTGGAGTGCAGACCTGTTCATTGATGCTGCCTTTGTATCGAAGCACTAGATTTCGCTGCAGTTGCATGACACTCCACTTGCCATTGAGGCTCTTGACAGGAGGTCCCTACAGATTGCCCATGTGACTCATGAGATGCTTCCGTTGTCCATGGCCATAGGGGCTCTTCACCATGAGATAATCCAATTCCAAGTTATTTCATCACGTAAGTTTCCACTGGTTATTGGTTATCCTTGGTTACAGAGGCACAACCTCTCTTTTCATTGGCTCCGTGCTGAGGTTCTCTCTTGGTCGCCACAATGCAGTAAGACATTCTTCCAGAAGGTAGCCAAGGTCCTGTGCACCTCTTCACTCTCCTCCCTGCTGTAGGAGTAGCATGATTTTAGCAATGTATTTGACAAAGGTCAAGCTGGTAGTTTGCCTCCACACTGTGTGATTGCGCAATTGACATTCAACCTGGTGCCATTCCCCCTCGTGGCCGGGTTTACCCTTTGTCGGTCTTGGAAGATAAGGCTATGGTGGAGTATGTTGCAGATGCACTTTCTTGATGTTTCATTCGCAAATCCTCTTCCCCTGCTGGCTTCTTCTTTGTAAAGAAGAAGAGTGGTGAACTGAGACCACGGAGGTTATTTACAAAAGGCAAATCCACTTTGCACTACAAGTGCAAACTACAAGTGCAACGTGCACTTGAAATTATAAAATTCACTCGAAATTGCACTGAAAGTGCACTTGGAAGCACAGTTGCTGTAAATCTGAGGGGTAGACCTGAAATGAGGGGAAGCTCTGCTGATTTTATCATCCAATGATGTGCAAGCTAAAATGCTGTTTTTTATGTTCCTTGCATGTCCCCCTTGGGTCTACAGTGACTGCACTTCCAAGTGCATTTTCAGTGCAATTTCAAGTGCACTTCGCACTTGTAGTTCGCACTTATAGTGAAAAGTGGATTTGCCTTTAGTAAATAACCCCCCCATGCAGGGGCGTAACTAGAAATCACAGGGCCCCATAGCAAAATGTTGTATGGGCCCCTCCTCACCCAGGGGTGGATCCAGGGTCTAGTCTCGGGAGGGGCATTGATAGAAAATACTTTTTTGGGGGCAATTTATTGGGGCAATGGCTGATGTTGGCGCTTCAATAATCATGGCACTATTTGTGTTATGGTGTCAGGATGATTGAACACACATTATTTCTAGTATTACATTGTTATAGAAAATTAAATAGTTCAACTCACCATAATGCAGAATCAGTGGGAGCCCTGAGTGTGTCACCTGCCATCAGATGCAGATTGTCACTTGTCACAAATTGCGGATTGTCCACCTGCCACACATTGCGGATTTTCCATTTGTCACGTCCCCTGCCACCTATTGCGGATTGTCCACTTGTCACGTCACCTGTCACCCATTGTGGATTGTCCACTTGCCACATCACCTGCTACTCATTGCAGATTGTCCACTTGCCACACGTTGCAAATTGTCCACTTTCCACATCACCTGCCACCCATTGTGGATTGTCCACTTGCCACATGACCTGCCACACATTGCGTATTGTCCACTTGCCACAAGTTGCAAATTGTCCACTTGCTATGTCACCTGCCACCCATTGTGGATTTTCCACTTGTCACGTCACCTGACACCCATTGTGGATTGTCCACTTGCCACATCACCTGCCACTCATTGCAGATTGTCCACTTGCCACAAGTTGCAAATTGTCCACTTGCTATGTCACCTGCCACCCATTGTGGATTTTCCACTTGCCACGTCACCTGCCACACATTGCAGATTGTCCACTTGCCACGTCACCTGCCACACATTGCGGAATGTCCACTTGCCACGTCACCTGCCACACATTGTGGACTGTCCATTTGCCACGTCACCTGCCACACATTGCGGATTGTCCAATTGCCACGTCACCTGCCACCCATTGTGGATTGTCCATTTGCCACGTCACCTGCCACCCATTGCGGATTGTCCATTTGCCACGTCACCTACCACCCATTGCGGATTGTTCATTTGCCACGTTACCTGCCACCCATTGCGGTTTGTCCACTTGCCACGTGACCTGCCACACATTGCGTATTGTCCACTTGCCACGTGACCTGCCACACATTGCGTATTGTCCACTTGCCACGTGACCTGTCACACATTGGGGATTGTCCACTTGCCACATCACCTGCCACCCATTGCGGATTGTCCATTTGCCATGTCACCTGCCACACATTGCGGATTGTCCATTTGCCGCGTCACCTGCCACCCATTGCGGATTGTCCATTTGCCACATCACCTGCCACCCATTGTGGATTGTCTATTTGCCACATCACCTGCCACAAGTTGTGCATTGTCCACTTGCTACATCACCTGCCACACGTTTCAGATTGTCCACTTGCCACGTCACCTGCTACACATTGCAGATTTTCCACTTCCCACGTCACCTGCTACACATTGCGGATTGTCCACTTGCCACGTCACCTGCCACACATTGCGGATTGTCCACTTGCCACATCACCTGCCACACATTGCGGATTGTCCACTTGCCACGTCACCTGCCACACATTGCAGATTGTCCACTTGCCACGTCACCTGCCACACATTGCAGATTGTCCACTTGCCATGTCACCTGCCACAAATTGCACATTGTCCCTTTCCTGCTAAGGTGGGGAATGGGATTGTCATGTCTGTTTGCCAGTCTGAGTCAGGCAGCAGAGAGATGATGTAATCTCTCTGATGCCTGCACAGTGACTGAGGGCGGAGCTGGCAGTTTGCAGAGCGGGTGCAGGGTGGTGAGAGATGATGTCATCTCTCTGCCCCGCCACCTGCTGATTGGCCACCCACGAGCCTCCCCACTGGCAGCTTCCCTGACAACCCCCCCGCCGCCGTGTCACCCGGCTGCATCCGCTCGTACCGTCAGTGTGACGGTACGAGCGCCGAACGAACAGGCAGCACGGCGGCTCACCTGCCGCCCGCTCACGGGGCCCTCCTCAGCTGCGGGCCCCATAGCGACCGCACGGGTCGCTATGACATTATTTCCGACACTGCCCCATGTATTGATTATAGGGGTCTCAATTGTTCCACGATTAAGAATGCCTATCTGATTCCTTTGATTATGGAGTTATTTGACCGCCTCAAGGAAGTTTATTCATAACTTCTCATTTCTGGTCAAGCCCCTTACTGATATGACCAGAATAGACGGTAACCCACAGAGTTGGTCTCCGGAGTCCGTTAAGGCCTCTGAGAACCTCAAGGCTGCCTTTGTTTCTGCTCTTGTGTTGGCAAATCCTGATCCTACGTTACCTTTTTTCCTTAAGGGTTGATGCTGCTGAGACTGGTGTTTTGCGCCTTCTGTCTCAATGTCCTACCTCTGAGAGCGCCTTGCATCCTTGTGGCTACTTTTTCAAGAAATTGTCACCTGCGGAGTGCAATTACGAGATTGGTGACAGAGAGCTGTTGGCGATCATTTTAGCCCTGAAAGAATGGAGACCTCTCCTCAAAGTTACCACTGTGCCAGTTCTCATTCTTACTGACAATAGGAATCTCACATTATTGTCTGAGCGTAACACCTCTCTAGCAGAAAGGCACAATTGGCTCTTTTCTTGTCAAGTTTCAATTACATAGTCTCATTCTTACCTGGTACTATGAATGTAAGGGCTGATGCCTTGTCACAACAATTTTCCTCCACTTCCAAGTTGGAGTCGGTTCCAGTTCCTGTGATTCCTCCTGATCATATTCTGGCTACGGTTTGCACCAGTCTCACTTCTCATTTAGGTTACAAAATTCTTGCTGCTCAGGTCCATGCTCCTCCTGAGAAACCTTGTGACCACTGCTTTGTCCCAGAGAGTCTCCATACTGCTGTGCTCCAGACTTACCATTCTCCCAAGGCTGCTGGCCACCCTGGGAAGAATCAACGCTTTTGGGCCATTTCCCAACCGTTCTGGTGACCTGATCTGCTGATGTAACCTCCTTCAAAGCTATCTGTTCCATGTGTACTCAGAGAAAGACTCCATGACACCTTCCAGTGGGCCTCCTATAACCCATACCCAATGGAGAGAGGCCCTGGACCCATCTGTCTATGGATTTAATTGTTCTAAGGAACTGGCTTCCGTTCTTGCTCAGGAGATCTTTCGCTTACATGGGCTATCCAAGGTGATTGTCTCGGACAGGGGTAGTAATTTTGTGTCCCAGTTCTGGCGAACCTTTTGTACACAGTTGGGAGTTCAGCTTGTTTTCTCCTCTGTGTATCACCTGCAGTCTAATGGGGCTGCAGAAAGAGCCAATCAGTCCTTGGAGCAATTCCTATGTTGCTATATTTCTGCCCATCATAACAACTGGTCAGACCTATTACCGTGGGCAGAGTTTGCTCACAACAGTGCCTTGAATTCTGCTTCCTGATTGTCCCCGTTTATGGCGAATTATGGTTTCCAACCTTCCATGTTGCCTAAATTGTTTGTTCCGCAAGAGTATTCCTGCGTTAGAGGAGCATCTCCTTGGTCCTTGTTCCACTTAGGCACAAGTCCAGGAGGCTTTGCAACATGCTAATGATAGGTACAGACTCCATGCTGACTGCAGACGTCTGCCTGCGTCTTCCTACCAGGTTGGGGACAGGGTCTGGCTGTCATCTCACAACCTCCGACATTGTGTTCCCTCACTGAAGTTCGCACCTCGATTTATTGGGACTTTTCGTATTCTTTGCAGGATTAACCCAATGGCTTATGCATTAGACCTTCCTTTTGATATGCGTATTTCAAATGTATATCATGTCTCCTTATTAAAACCTTTGGTCTGCAACCACTTTACCACGGTGCCAAGTCCTCACCCTGTACAGGTTGAGAACCATGAGGAGTATGAAGTACAGTCCATTGTTGACTCCCGTAGGTTCTGTGGGTGCATACAGTGCCTGGTGCATTGAAAAGGGTACGGTCCGGAGGAACGCTCTTGGGTCTCATCCTGGGATGTACATGCCCCTGTCCTCCTCCGTGACTTCCATAGATGTTTTCCCCTCAAGCTTGGTGGTCCACCGAGGGGGAGGGGTCCTTGAGGAGGGGTATACTGTCAGGGCTGAGCACAGCTCTTCCTTCTCTGAGCTGGCCGCTCAGCTGTTAGCTATTTGTCAGCTCCTATCTCTCCACAGTTACTCAGCTGTTGATGGTATCCTGCTCATCAGTCCTGCCTACTTAAGCCATCCAGCCCAGAGTATCTCTGCCTTCTCCTTAGTCAACATCATGGAGACACTCTCCTGCATTCCTGTTAAAAGACTTGCTTGGCTGACATCCCTTCTAGCTCCAGATCATGCTTGCTCTTTTAATAAGCTCATCTCCGGCTCCCTGATGTTTGGCTTGTCTGACTGTCCAATCCGGTTCCTGAACTCTGGCTATGTTTTGACTACGTTTGGTCTTTTTACTTTTATTATTAAACAAATGTGATTTAACTGTATTTCTGCCTCAGTCTGATTTCATGGTTCCTGACATACAGATAATCATTGCTATAACAGAACACGTTGATGCGTTTCGACCTGATTGGTCATGGTCTTCATCTGGGGGATAGTTTACTCTAACACAAATGCATCAAATTCAAATAAAAAAAATTTTTTTTTCAATATGCACCAATTACATGTACATAAACATTGCTATATTTACCACTGAAAGCAGGAATAAATAGCCTCAGAGCCAATAGTCTAAAATCAGTTGAATTAACCCGATGGACCACCACACGGCCATCTGCACCTCCCCCGAGAGAAGAGCGCAGCCCAGATGGCTTAGAAGAAGCCACGTTCTATGCCTCCCTAGAAGGGAGGGGAAACAGCACCAGCAACAATTCTCCCAGCTGTTGATAATATATCAAGGAGGAGTATAAATTAGTATGATACATTGAAATTCCTAGTGTATTCTACATATCTTATTATTAAAATAGATAGAGTAATACTTACTCACGTGCATGTGTGAATAGGAGTATTAGGTAATAATTAATGTGTCGCATATTGCGTATCAACAACAATGAATTAGTTGGGGATGATGAACTCTTCCCCGATAACACTATTGTGAATCTAAAAATAAAATAACTTACTAAAGAAAAAATATGCTAAATTGTGAATGTACGTGAATTAATTGAGACATACTAATTAGTCTCATATATATATGGTAAGAGAGTATATGGAACTACAGAAAGTGAAGATCCTTATTAAAGGGATTGGGTAATGTGAAGACACACAAAATAAAGATGAATGTGAACAATCAAAAAACAATAAAGATAAAAATAAACTAAAAACAAAAACAAAAGTGAAGAAGAAAACGTCATCATTCTAAGTGACATGACTTACCTTAAACTTCAATATAGCTGATGTGGACCATTGATTCCAAGAGGGCAGCGAATAATTTAGGGTGTTCATAGCAAATTCGAAAGCTGCGGAACAACCATTAAAAGTCTATGGGAGAAATCAAAAGTGCTAATTTGAAAGGCTTATATGCTTGGTATTGTCATAAAAAGTGTTTGGGGACCTGGGTCCTGCCCCAGGGGACATGTATCAATGCAAAAAAAAGTTTTCAAAACAGCCATTTTTTTCGGGAGCAGTGATTTTTATAATGCTTAAAGTGAAACAATAAAAGTGAAACATTCCTTTAAATTTCATACCTGGGGGTGTCTATAGCATGCCTGTAAAGTGACACATTTTTCCCGTGTTTAGAACAGTCCCTGCACAAAATGCATTATTTATTAACAGCCCCTGCATTAAAAAATAAATTGCGTGGGGGTCCCCCCAAATTCCATACCAGGCCTTTCAGGTCTGGTATGGATATTAAGGGGAACCCTGTGCCAATTTAAAAAAAAAATGGCTCAGGGGTCCCCCTCAAAATCCATTCCAGACCCACATATCCTCAATGTCCCTCTCACCCTCCCCATGTTCCTCCTGTCCCCTCACTTATCCTCAATGTCCCCCCCATGTTCCGCCTGTCCCCCAATGTCCCTCCTGTCCCTCCAATGTCCCTCCAGTCCCCCCACTTATCCTCAATGTCCCTCCTGTCCCCCCACTTATCCTCAATGTTCCTCCTGTCCCCCAACTTATCCCCAATGCCCCTGCTCTCCTCTCACTTATCCAAAATGTCCCTCCCCTCCTCCCACTTATCCTCAATGTCCCTTCCTTCTCCCCAATGCCCCTCCTGTCCCCCCACTTAAGCTCAATGTCCCTCCTGTCCTGCCACGTATCCTCAGTATCCCTCCTGCCCCCCCCATGTTCCTCCTGTCCCCAATATACCTCCTGTCCCACTTATCCTCAATGTCCCTCTCGTACCCCCCAATGTTCCTCTTGTCCCCCAATGTCCCTCTGGTCCCCCACTTATCCCAAAGGTCCCTCCTGTCCCCCCAATGTCCTTCAAGTCCCCCAACTTATCCTCAATGTCGCTCCTGTCCCTCCAATGTTCTTCCTGTCCCCCAATGTCCCTCCTGTCCCCCCACTTATCCCCAATGCCCCTCCTCTCCTCTCACTTATCCCAAATGTTTCTCCTATCTCCCCACTTATCCTCAATGTCCCTCCTGTCCCCCAATGTCCCTTCCCTCCTCCCACTTATCCTCAATGTCCCTCTCACCCCCCCAATGTCCCTCCTGTCCTCCCAATGTCCCTCCAATTTTCCTCCTTTCCTCCAATGTCACCCCCTCCTCCCAGTTATCTTCAATGTCCCTTCCGTCCCCCCCAATGTCCCTCCTGCCCCCACTTTTCCCCAAAGCCCCTCCTCTCACTTATTCCAAATGTTCCTCCTCTCCCCCCACTTATCCTCAATGTCCCTCCTGTCCCCTCAATGTCCCTCCCCTCCTCCCACTTTTCCTCATTGTCCCTTCTGTCCTCCCACTTTTCCTCATGTCCCTCCCATTCCCTCCAATGTTCCTCCTGTCCTCCAATGTCCATCCTGTCCCCCCACTTATCCCCATTATCCCACTTAACCTCACTTATCCTAATTTGGGTTATTTTTACCAAAGATATGTAGCAGTATACATTTTGGCCAAAATTTATGAAGACAAATTACTAATTAGCAAAATTTTATGACAGAAACAAAGGAAAAGGCATTTTTTTTCACAAATTGTAAGTTTTTTTTATTTATAGCACAAAAAATAAAAACAACACTAGTGATTAAATACCAACAAAAGAAAGCTCTATTTGTGTGAAAAAAGGACGCAAGTTTCATATGGGTACAGTGTTGCATGACTGAGTAATTGTCATTCAAACTCTGAGCCCTTGTACACACGGTCGGAGATTCCGACAACCAAATCCGTCGGATTTTGCCCATCGGATTTTGTCTGACGGATTTTGTCTGAAACTGTTGTATACACACGGTCGAACTAAGTTGTCGGAAAATCCGATCGTTCAGAACGTGATGACGTTATTTCGTTACGACGGGACTATGTTCAGGCTAGTAGCAAATAGCTCTGATTTAGGAATTTGATCTGAGCATGCGTGGCACTTTGTCCGATCAGAATTCTCTACACATGATCGGAGTATGTCCGATCGGAGCATTTTGACGGAAAATATTTCCAGCAAGTTGGAAAATTTGGTCCATTGGATATTCCGACGGAAACAGTCCGATGCAGACCACACACAGTCAGAATATCCGACAAAACGCTCCGATCGGACACATTCCGTCGGAATCTCCAATCGTGTGTACAAGGGCTGAGAGCGCTGAAAGCTGAAAATTGGTCTGGGCAGGAAGGGGGTTAAGTAGTGGCGTAGCGTGGAGGGTACCGTGGCCCCTGGCACAAAATTTGGGGGGGGGGGGCACAGCATCCGGTGCCAGTGACACTCCGTGGAAATGCTAACTGTGTATGGACGGTGTCACTGGCTGTGCTCCGGCCACCAGGTTCCAGTTCAGGTTTGGATGAACAGGAATCACGTGCGGCGGCAGGGCTAGATTGCTCCGGGAGTCTCGCCCCGCCTTGCTTTGTGAACCGCCACCATCTTCTCTTCCACCGCTTCTAATCTTCCTGACCAAGTGAACTGTGGTATGTGAAACGTATGTACACTTCACATACACATAGCATCACCCTCTCCCCCACTTATCCCCAATGCCCCTCCTCTCCTCCCACTTATCCTCAATGTCCCTCCCTTCCCCCAATGTCCCTCCTGTTCCCCCACTTATCCTCCATGTCCCTCCTGTCCCCCAATGTCCCTCCTGTCCCCCCACTTATCCTCAATGTCCCTCCTGCCCCCCATGTCCCTCCTGTCCTCCCACTTATCCCCAATGTCCCTCCCGCCCCCCCCATGTTCCTCCTGTACCCCAATGTCCCCCCTGTCCCCCCAATGTCCCTCCAGTCCCCCCAATGTCCCTTCTGTCCCCCCACTTATCCTCAATGCCCCTCCTGTCCCCCCATTTATCCCCAATGTCCCTCCTGTCCTCCCAATTATCCTCAATGTCCCTCCCATCTCCCCATGTTCCTCCTGTCCCCCAATGCCCCCCCATTCCCCCAATGTCCCTCCAGTCCCCCAATGTCCCTCCTGTCTCCCCACTTATCCTCAATGTCCCTCCTGTCCTCCCATGTATCCTGAATGTCCCTCCTGCCCCCCCACTTATCCTTAATGTCCCTCTCTTCCCCCATGTCCCTCCTGTCCCCCAATGTCCCTCCTGTCCTCCCACTTATCCTCAATGTCCCTCCTGCTCCCCCACTTATCCTCAATGTCCCTCTCTTCCCCCATGTCCCTCCTGTCCCCCAATGTCCCTCCTGTCCTCCCACTTATCCTCAATGTCCCTCCTGTCCCCCCCATGTTCCTCCTGTCCCCCAATGTCCCTCCTGTCACCCCAATGTCCCTCCAGTCCCCCCAATGTCCCTCCCTTCCCCCAATGTCTCTCCTGTTCCCCCACTTATGCCTAATGTCCATCCTGTCCTCCCACATATCCTCAATGTCCCTCTCACCCTCCCCATGTTCCTCCTGTCCCCTCACTTATCCTCAAGGTCCCGCCCCCCAATGTTCCGCCTGTCCCCCAATGTCCCTCCTGTCCCCCCAATGTCCCTCCAGTCCCCCCACTTATCCCCAATGTCCCTCCTGTCCCCCCTTTTATCCTCAATGTTCCTCCTGTCCCTCCTATGTTCCTCCTGTCCCCCAACTTATTTCCAATGCCCCTCCTCTCCTCTCACGTATCCAAAATTTCCCTCCCCACCTCCCACTTATCCTCAATGTCCCTTCCTTCTCCCCAATGTCCCTCCTGTCCCCCCACTTAAGCTCAATGTCCCTCCTGTCCTCCCACATATCCTCAGTGTCCCTCCTCCCCCCATGTTGCTCCTGTCCCCCAATATCCCTCCTGTCCCACTTATCCTCAATGTCCCTCTCGTACCCCCCAATGTTCCTCTTGTCCCCCAATGTCCCTCCGGTCCCCCATGTTCCTCCTGTCCCCCAATATCCCCCCTGTCCCACTTATCCTCAATGTCCCTCTCGTACCCCTCAATGTTCCTCTTATCCCCAATGTCCCTCCTGTCCCCCCAATGTCCTTCAAGTCCCCCCACTTATCCTCAATGTCACTCCTGTCCCTCCAATGTTCTTCCTGTCCCCCAATGTCCCTCCTGTCCCCCCTCCTCTCCTCTCAGTTATCCCACATGTTTCTCCTCTCCCCCCACTTATCCTCAATGTTCCTCCTGTCCCCTCAATGTCCCTCCTGTCCCCCAATGTCCCTTCCCTCCTTCCACTTATCCTCAATGTCCCTCCTACCCCCCCAATGTCCCTCCTGTCCTTCCAGTGTCCCTCCAATGTTCCTCCTTTCCCCCAATGTCACCCCCTGCTCCCACTTATCCTCAATGTCCCTTCCGTCCCCCCCAATGTCCCTCCTGCCCCCCAATGTTCCTCCTATTCCTCCTGTCCCCCAATGTCCCTCCTGTCCCCCCACTTATCCCCAAAGCCCCTCCTCTCACTTATTCCAAATGTTCCTCCTCTCCCCCCATTTATCCTTAATGTCGCTCCTGTCCCCTCAATGTCCCTCCCCTCCTCCTATTTTCCTCATTGTCCCTTCTGTCCTCCCACTTTTCCTCAATGTCCCTCCCATTCCCGCCAATGTTCCTCCTGTCCCCCAGGGTCCATCCTGTCCCCCCACTTATCCACATTATCCCACTTAACCTCACTTATCCTAAATGTCCCCCTTCCCTCCCACTTATTCAAAATGTCCCTTCTCTCCCGCTACTTATCCCCAATGTCCCTCCTCTCCCCCCACTTATCCCCAATGTCCCTCCTCTCCTTCCACTTATCCAAAATGTTTCTCCTCTCCTACTGGAAGGGGAGTTGTAAACTGTCCTGTGAGACATGCATTCCTAAGCCCTGCAATCTGTACATAGCACACTCATGAACTCTGCAGTGTATTCTCTACGCAGTGCACTTCTGAACTCTGCTCACTCTGCATAGCGCACTCCTGAACTCTTTGCACTTTTGAACTCTTCACTCTGTATATAGTGTACTCCTGAACCCTGCACTCAGTACATAGGACAGTCCTGATCTTTGCACTCAGTGCATAGTAGAATCTTAATTTTTTCTCTTTGTATTTAGCACACTCCTAATCTTTACACTCTGTATGTAGCTCACTACTGAATTCTGCACGGTGTACGCAGTACATTCCTGAGCTCTTCACTCTGTATGAATTGCACTCTGAACTCTATCTAGCGCTCTCCTAAACTTTACACTCTGTATATAGGGTACTCCTGATTTTAGCACAATCTTGATCTTTGCACTTTGTATATAGCACACTCCTGATCTTTGTACTCTGTACGCAGTACACTCATGAACTCTGTACATACGGCACTCCTGAACTCTGCACTCTGTGCAGAATGCATAAGTAGTGTTTAACAATGCTCTATTAAGACTCTGCCACTCTTAGGCGGTGGTGGTGTGGTTAAGTTCCTGCACCTATTCTTTGAGAACAAAATGCCCTGCCTATAGTATGTTCACAGTCTCTGACCATTGCCTGTAGTATGTCTGCAGTCTCTGACCATGTCCTGTAGTACGTCTGCAGTCTCTGACCCACTCCTGTAGTACATCTGCAGTCTCGGACCATCTCCTGTAGTACATCTGCAGTCTCTGACCATCTCCTGTAGTATGTCCGCATTCTCTGACCATCTCCTGTAGTACGTCTGCAGTCTCTGACCATCTCTTATAGTATGCCTGAAGTTTCAGACTGTCTCCTGTATTATATTTAGCACTAAATAATATGCAAAACCCTTAAGTTTGGGTTATTATTGGCTGCCTGCTCTGCTGTATATAGGTGCTCCTTGTTATTTACAACCTAGACCTCTGATTGGCTGCACGCAGCCTTTTATTATTGGCTGATACTGAGAAGATATCTCTTTGACTACTGTAATCAAAGAGATATCTCAGATCTAACCAATAATAAAAGGCTGCAGGAGGCCAATCAGAGGCTCAGGCTTTGAGTGAAGGAACCTGGGCCCCCATTCTTGGGTGCTAAAAGCCCACAGGTTAGGGGGCACAAATTACTTGCCTTGCCCTGGGTGCTGACAACCCATGCTACGCCACTGGGTGTAAGTGCACTGTATTGAGGTGGTTAATCCTTATAAATTCAAAAAGGTCTTATGAAATAATGCCTCCTTCATATGCTGGATCAACAAACATATAAAATTCCTTGTTAAATTGGTCAATTAATCTGTCCGGAATAGATTATTTAGAATTTTCTGACACATAGATTTATAGAAATGATTGTCCATAAGGACTATATTTCCTCCTTTATCTAAAGCATTTACTATAATAGATTCATTGTTGCATAGTGATCCCAAGGCCTCATTTTCCTCATCAGTATAATAGATTCATTGTTGCATAGTGATCTCAAAGCCTTATTTTCCTCATCAGTCACATTTTGGGGATTGTTTTTCATGAGTGGTAGTTTACATATATTCCTAATAGTTTGTTTTAAGAAGGTTACCACGTTGGGATATGTATTAGATTTATTTATGTCTTCAAAAATCTTATCAAGGTCAATCTGATCAATTAGATCTACTGTATTATTTTCTTGGAAAAGAAGTGTAAGATCTCGCAGGGCTTTAAATTCCCTCATACTATACTTGGACCAATCTGTGGTATCAATGTCAATGTAATTTTTGGCATATGTGCATTTCAGCAATAATTTCTGCTCAAAAAGTTCTAGGTCTGTAATGACTTCAAAGAGATAAAAATGTACTTATGGACAAAAACTTAGACCTTTTGAGAGCACCTGCATCTCCATTTCCGTTAGGGGGTATGATGATAGATTAATTACATTTAAGGGTCAGGCTGGATCCAGACTACGTATGGGTCCAAGCCCTTCTCTCCCTTGTTCATTTGGGAGGAACAAGCCCCCCGTTGGGTTTAAAGATTTGGTTGTTGAGGGTTTAAAGTGAGCTGTTAGTCTGTCACTTGGGAAATGTGACTGGTATTGCTAGGTGTGACAGAGAGTGAGGAATCAGATTCCCCCCATGTTTTGTGCCAGATCTGTCCGTACTATGGATGAGGAATGATTGTTTTGAGAAATGTTATTTGCATAGTCAGATTCTATTTATGGTTCGTTTTTTGCTATCTTGCTCAAGAGAGCCTCTATTGTTACGACTTCTTTTTTGCCTCCCATGTTCCCTTTGAGCGAAATTACGGACATGATTTTCAGAAGGAAAAGTATTTGGTTTTGATGTATTTGTATTCTGTTGTTGGTCCCCAACCTGCTGTTGTTTTCTCAGTTGTGTATTATTGGTGTTCCATTTATAAGTTTTTGTCCACAAGAAAATTTTAATTTCTTTGAAGTCATTACTGACCTAAAAGTTTTTGTGTGGAAATTATTGATAAAATGCATATATGACAAAAATGACATTGAGATTGATACCACAGATCCAAGTATAGTATGAGGGAATTTAAAGCCCTGCAAGACCTTATACTTATTTTCCAAGAAAATACTGCAGTAGATCTAATTGATCAGATTGACCTTGATAAGATTTTTGATGACATCAATAAATCCACACAAAATCCCATTACTCTTTTTAAGAAACCATCTACAAAGTTTCCTCCACCTAACACCAATCCCAACGTAGTGACCTTCTTAAAACAAACTATTATGCCCCGTACACACGAGAGGACTTATGTCCGACAGACTTCCAAAGGAGTTCCGCCGGAGTTCCGACGGAGTTCTGACAGACTTTTCGGCCGAACGGACTTGGCCACACACGATCACACTAAACTCCGACGGATTCGAACGTGATGACGTACGACCCGACTCGAATAAGGAAGTTCATAGCCAGTAGCCAATAGCTGCCCTAGCGTCGGTTTTAGTCCGTCGGAGTAGCATACACACGAGCGGATTTTTCGAAGGGGACCGGGTCTGGCGGAGTTCCGTCGGGAAAATTTGAAGCATGCTTCATTTCTAAAGTCCGTCAGACTTTTGCGAAGCTAAAGTCCGTTGCAGCCCACACACGATCGGATAGTCTGACGGACTCGGTCTGACGGACTTTGGATGTTGAAAAGTCCGCTCGTGTGTACGGGGCATAAGGGATATATGTAAACTACCAAGCAAGGGGCTGCACATGCAGGGGGTTCTTCCAAAGAAGTGGGGTTCTTTAAATAAGTGGTACTTCTGTTCTTGCATCATCCATCTGAACATTTTCTTCTCTCTTCGCAGGTAAATCTGTGTTTATACTTGCATCTACCTTAAACTGAACATTGACTGACTGCTCAAATACATATTTGGTAAGTCTGCTTTTATACTTCCATCTACCTTAAACTGAACACTAACTGACTGCTCAAATGCATATTTAGTAATTCTGTTTGTCACCACTGTTTCAATCCCATCTGTAGCCATACTCACATTATTTAAATGTTTATTTAGCTATTAAGTCTTACCTAAATTATGGGTTCCTTTATCTTTGCAATTTTGGCCTTTTGGTCCTCTTGCAGTTTGATTGTGGTGTGAAAGTTTTGCTCTGCTAGCTGGGTGCCCAATATTACCTCCTGATTGATTAATTGCCAGATTCAATCCACATCCAACACAGTATAAAAACAAGGCCTTCTTTACGGGGCAGCACATGCAGGGGGTTCTTCTAAAGAAGTGGGGTTCTTTAAATAAGTGGCATTTCCGATTTTGCACTTCAGCGATTTGCACAAAGAAAACTACAGCAGACTCATTTCCAAATCATCTCACCTTCCTCTCTGAAACATGCACTTTTTATCTCTCCTCCTCCTTTTCACAACTGCAGCCTCTCTCCTCAAACTCACTTTTCTTCACCCCTCTGCTCCATCACACAATCTGTACATATCACCCTCACTTCTCCCCTCCCCCTATTACTGCACTCATCACCTCTTTCTAATTCTAAGCCCACTTGCTAACAACCCCCCCAGGATACTGAAGCATATCCCCTCATACAAATTGTATTCTCATATTACCTCCCTTACTCTTCTGCTTCTCCTAACTGCTGGAGATATTTCCCAAAACCCTGGGTCTCCCTTATTTAACTGGACGCAACACACCCATCACCATCACCATACACCCTCTGGCAGTAGTCGCAATCTACACAATTTAGTCTCCATTCCTCTTCTTCCCAATGCCAGCCCCCTCTCTCCTGTGTCCTCTGGAACGCCCGCTCTGTCTGCAACAAACTCACCGCTGTTCATGACCTCTTTGTCATTAATTCCTTTAATCTACTTGCTGTCACCGAAACCTGGTTCCACAAATCTGACACCCCTTCTCCTGCTTCCCTATCCCAGGGTGGCCTTCACTGGACTCACTCCCCTAGGCCTAATGGTTGCAAGGGAGATGGAGTGGGATTCCTCCTATCCCTCAGAGCATCTTCCAGGTTATTCACTCTCCTCCCTCTCTTTCCCTCTCATCATTTGAAGCCCACTGTATACGTCTATTCTCTCCAACTTCCCTAACAATTGCTGTGATCTATCGGCCCCCTGGATCATTATCGACTTTCCTTGGTGAGTTTTCTGCCTGGCTACCCTACTTTCTCTTTTCGGAAATTCCCACAATCCTTCTCGTGATTTCAACATCCCTGCTAATACAAACACCCCTGCTACTTCTAAACTTCTTAGTCTAACCTCTTCATTTGACCTGAAGCAATGGGTACAGGCTTCTGCTCACTCTGATGGCAACACCCTCAATCTTGTATTTTCCTACCTAAGCACTCCATGCAACTTCTAAAACAATCCTTTTCCTCTCTCCGACCATCACCTTATTAGTTTCTCTCTCCCCCTGCTTTCCATCACCTTTCCCTCCAATTGCCTAACCATCACCCGTAGAAACTTTTGCAACTTCAACTCTTCTCTCCTCTATTCTGCTACTGACCACCTCTATGACAAAATCTCTTCCCTGTCCTGCCCCAACCAAGCCACTTCCCTCTACAATAAATCCCTGTCCTCCACCCTGGACAAACTCACTCCCCTCACTACACGCAGAATCAGGCCTCGACCCCTACAACACTGGCAAACAGATGTCACTAAAATTCTCAAAAAACATAGTTGTGCTCTTGAGGGTCTGTGGCACAAGACTAAGTTTCTCAAAGACTTCAACCAATACAAATCTGCCCTCCACACTGCCAAGCAGACCTATTTTACAACTCTTATTAACACCTTCTCATCCAGTCCCCATGAACTGTTCTCTACCTTCAACTCTCTACTTCGTCCTCCACCGCCTCCACCCATTGATGAAATCTCCACTCTACAGGTATCTCCCCCAGTTAAGACCCCATGTCAACAGGTACAATTGACACTCCCCTTATTCAAATCTGCTACTACAGACAAAGTTGCTAAACTCCTTTCTATCGCCCACTTAACCACCTATCCCCTGGACCCTATTCCCTCTAAAATACTACGGTCGCCCTCTGACTCTATCCTACACGCTCTAACCCACATCTTTAATCTCTCCTTCACCTCTGGCATTTTCCCCAATGCTCTAAAACATGCACTGGTCACCCCCATACTTAAAAAGCCATCCTTGGACCCTACCAATCTTAACAACCTACACCCTATCTCCTTGCTCCCCATTTCCTCTAAACTCCTTGAACGCCTGGTTTTAAACCAAGTGTGACCACCTCATTAAGAATAACCTTTTTGATCCCCTTCAATCTGGATTTCGCCCTCAACACTCCACAGAAACTGCTCTTTTAAAACTCACAAATGACCTATAAACTGCAAAAACCAATGGACACTATTCTTTACTCCTACTTCTGGACCTTTCAGCTGCCTATGACACAGTTGACCACCCCCTTCTCCTCAAAAAACTTTACTCCCTCGGTCCGTGACTGTGCTCTTCAGTGGCTCTCATCCTATTTATCCCAATGCACCTTCAGTGTCACTTACAATTCTACTTCCTCCCTTCCTCTTCCCTTCTCCGACGGGGTCCCCCAAGGTTCTGTTCTTGGACCTCTTATTTTCAATCTACACCTCTTCCCTGGGTCAGCTGATAGCCTCTCACGGCTTTCAATATCCTTTCTATGGTGACGACACAGAAATCTATCTCTCCACCCCTCAACTCACTCCATCAGTCTCCTCACGCATTACAAACTTACTAACAGACATATCTGTATGGATGTCGCACCACTTCCTCAAAATCAACTTGTCCAAAACTGAGCTTATAATATTTCCTCCCCCACGTGCCTTTTCCCCTGACGTATCTGTCAAGAGCAATGGCACAACCATCCACCCATCCCCACAACCATCCACCCATCACCCATGTCAGCGTGCCAGGTGTTATCCTGGACTCTAAACTCTTCTTCGGCCCCACATCCAATCTTTTTCCAAAGCTTGCTGCCTCAACCTCCGCAGCATCTCAAAACTACGTCCCTTTCTAACCAATGAAACCACATTCACTGCCTGATTATCTCTCTCCTTGACTACTGCAACTCCCTCATCATTGGTTTACCTTTAAATAGAATATCCCCCCTTCAGTCCATCATGAATGCTGCTGCCAGACTCATCCACCTTACCAACCGCTCAGTGTCTGCTACCCCTCTCTGCCAATCCCTCCATTGGCTGCCACTCGCCCAACAAATGAAATTCAAAATACTAATAATAAGTTACAAAGCCATCCACAACTCTGCCCCCAGCTACATCACTAGCCTAGTCTCAAAATACCAACCTAATCACCCTCTTCCTTCCTCCCAAGACCTCCTGCCCTATAGCTTCCTCATCATCCTCTCCTCATATTTGCTTTCAGGACTTCTTCTGAGCCTCATCATCCTCTGGAATTCCCTACCCCAATCTGTCAGACTGTTTCCAAATTTATCCACTTTTAGGCGATCCCTGAAAACTTTCCTCTTCAGAGAAGCCTATCCTACCTTCATCTAACAACTGCACTATCTTCTCCATTAGCTCATCCCCCACAGCTATTACCCTTTTGTATAACTTGACCCTCCCTCCTAGACTGTAAGCTCTAACGAGCAGGGCTCTCTGATTCCTCCTGTATTGAATTGTATTGTAATTGTACTATCTGCCCTAATGTTGTAAAGCGCTGCATAAACTGTCGGCACTATATAAATCCTGTATAATAATAATATTAACTACCATTAAAAAAAACAATTCCCAAAATTTGACTGACGAGGAAAATAAGGCTTTGAGATCACCATTCAACAATTAACCTATTATAGTAAAACCTTCAGATAAAGGAAGAAATGTAGTCCTTATGGACAATCATTTCCTTTAAATCTATGTGTCAGAAAATTCTAAATAATCCGTCCTGGTATAGATCTATTCTGGACAGATTACTTGACCAATTTAACAGATAATTTTATATGTTTGTTGATCAAGCATATGAAGGAGGCATTATTTCAAAAGACCTTTTTGAATTTATATGTGTAGTGCTGGCTCCTGAAGAGCATGTGCTATATTTTTTTCAAAGTTAAATCTCCTGAAACCACAGTTAATTTTACAAAATTTATGGTTTCAATACCAGTCTGGCTGGGTTGCACTGGGTTCTCCTTGGCTGCAGGTGTCGCCGTCACTGCCGGCAAGGTGTAGAACGCAGTCTAGCTGGGTGGATTGAAAGTTTCTTTCGGAACCAGTCCAGTGGGAGTGTTCTCCTGCTGTACATTCTGGGAGGTGGAATTTAAGGTACTTACATCATGTTGTTCTGGTCCTCCTGACCAGCCCCATGGCCCTCCTGGCCCGGGGTGCGGAACCATGCATTTACAAGTCTCGGGGCTGGCTAGCCCAAGGCGATGCAACTGCAGGGACAGGCCTGAATGTATATTGGGGCCTATTGATTCAAAGGTGGTCTGGTGTGGTCTCATCTAAGGAAGAGGTCCAGCAAATGGAGAAACCCCAGACGAGGACTCTTCAGGAGAATGCCGTGCGCAAGGCTGGCTTCTCTGAAGGAGCCTGGAGGCTCAGTTGAAGGACACTTCATAGATCTTCACTCATACGGTATCGCCGGATCGGCTGAGAAATACTGGTACCATATGATAGCTCTTTAAATTTGTCTATGTCCCTCAGTTACAATCAAGTCTGTGGCAGAGACTTTTCCTTAGCACCCTACCGGCTGCTAGTCCTAGTGAGAGGAGGTCTATTCAGAGGTTGTGAAATCCAGCTGTAAAACGGTTATTCTCTGGATTTTTCTTATAAGAGACTTTCCATTTTTGCAGTCCAAAGTATCTGAACTTGTTCCTAACCCTCTACCCTAAACTGAGAGACTCTGTTTCTACTTCAAATAAATAACCCAAAAGAAGATTCAGTGTCACTCATCACAATATAAGGTAGCAGAATGAGGATCGATCCATGATCCCATGCAATACCTGGATATACAGATACTCTAAATTCACTACCAAAAGTAAGTAGTATCTTATTACCTGACCGAGGAGCCTGGCTAGTATAGTAGCTGGGTTAGAAAGTTTTTATTGATAGCACATTGAACTTAAATCCATATTTATTATTTTTGATTATTAAGCTCCCCGGTAATATGCCCATACCTCTTCTCTTTTGATCACTGATAATTAGACGTGATCCCCTCTTGGAATCGATGGACCAGCTATATTGAAGTTTAAGGTAAATAGTGTCACTTAGAATGATGAAGTTTTCTTCATCACTTTTGTTTAATAAAAAGATATGTAGAACACACTAGGAATTTCAATGTATAATACTAATTTATACTCCTCCTTGATATAGTATCAACAGCTGGGAGAATTGTTGCTGGTGCCCTATCCCCTCCCTTCCAGGGAGGCATAGAACATGGCTTCTTGTAAGCCATCTGGGCTGTGTTCTTCTCTCGGGGAGGTGCAGATGGCCATGTTGTCCACCGGATCATTCAACTGATTTCAGACTATTGGCTCTGTTGCTATTCATTTCTGCTTTCAGTGGTAAATATAGCAATAAAACAATGGTTAGTGCAGCACAATAAATTATGGAAAAAAGTCCATTCCACATAAAAAAGAGAGAACTAGAGTGTGCAAAAAGGTGAAAGGCAAGATCCCTCATGGAGGAAGGGCGAAATAAAATCCTCCAGTGATGTATTTGTGACAAAATCCTCCACCAGAAAAACCAAATGCGCTTACCAGAACAGGTGGACCTCTGTACAACAGAAGGTCAGATGAACGTTTATCCACACATGGATGATGGTAAATTCCAGGGCAATTTCAAAGATCCCAAATCCGACAAGATGGAACTCCAGTCCAGCAATGATATCCAGCAATGGTAGTCTCCAAACCGGCCGTGATAGGTAGTGTGGTGATACGGCCGTCCCAAGCAAGTATAAAAAATAGAAGGGCACACTCTAAGTGTACTACGTCAGTTTATTTGAAAACAACAAGCTAACAAGCACAAATAGTAAAATACCAGCAAATTATTTCAGCAAGATCTGTGGTAAAGCGACTGTTTTAGAAGTAACTCTGACTTCCGGGTTCCGCAGCATTCCTTTCAGACAACAGCTGCTTATTCTTACTCTCTGGGTGACACATTGGCTCCACCCTCGCTGACGAAGTCCTGTAAAGATGTAACGGCACGTACGGGGAGAGGAGCTTTTGCACAGACGTTACCCGCTGCCATCTCTCTGTGCTCGATCCACGGATCTTGCTGTAATAATTTGCTGGCATTTTACTATTTGCGCTTGTTAGTACTAGCATTTTATGCCTTTTACCTTTTTAAATAAACTTACGGAGTACAGTGTGTCCTTCTATTTTTTATACTTTCTTGGGATGGCCGAATCACCACACTACCTATCACCATCGGTTTGGAGACTACCATTGCTGGATATCATTGCTAGACTGGAGTTCCATCTTGACGCATTTGGGATCTTTCAAGTTGCACTGGAATTTACCATCATCCATGTGTGGATAAACGAGCATATGACCTTCTGTTGTACAGAGGTCCACCTGTTCTGGTAAGCGCATTTGGTTTTTGTGGTGGAGGATCTTGTCACAAATACATCACTGGAGGATTTTATTTCACCCTCTTTCACGAGGGATCTTGCCTTCTAACTTTTTGGATGTTCTAGTCTTCTCTTTTTGTGGAATGGATGTTTTTCCTTAATTTATTGGGCTGTACTAACATCGTTTTACAGATTTTTCATAGGCTTTGTGATTACCTATAGTGTTCAGCTTGCATTTATCTGTGCTCCCTTATTTGTTTGCACTGATTGTCCGTTCTGTATACGTAAATATAGCAATGTTTATGTACATGTATTTGGTGTATATTGAAAGATGTTTTTAAAAAATAAACATTTGATGCATTTGTTTTAGAGTAAAACTATCCCCCCATGACCAATCAGGTTGAAACGCGTCAACATTTTCTGATATAGCAATGGTTATCTGTAATGCTGTACAAATATATGTTTGCGATGCTGCATCCTTGTATATGTACAATGTCTCACGACCAGAGCTCATATTTTAATGTTTAATATGTGACCTTTACTCATTTAATAAAATATTTTTATACATCAAATAATTTGTGATATTTTGCTGCTAAAAAACTCAGTGGGGGAACCTTTCCCATTTGCCACATAATAGGATATAGGCTTAGTTGAACCACAGGGCCTTAGGCGTAACATTGTTGGTAAAATATGTATTTATATTTAGCAGTTTCTGTATTCTTAACAAAGGTTAACATGATTTTTGGTTAATTGTCCCATATCTAAAAACATTTTAGTGTTCCAGTCATGGAAGTCATTTTATTACTTCAGTCCAACAATTACCTTACATCTTTTCATTATTAGCAGCAACAAATTGGGTTGGCAACATGAGTTGCGTAAGTTGCAGAATTTATGAACTGGTTATAATTAATTCCTGTTTGTTTTTCACACCATCATTCAGATTTGTTCAAATAGAAAGTCTGCTGTTAATTGGCAAAGTCCTGTTGTCCGGCATTATCAGCTAATTAAATGTTCTTGTATTCACTCTGAAATGGGAGGAAATAAATAGACATGGACCCTACCTACAAGTGATCCTTTATCACATTGGATATTAAAATATTCAGCTAGAAAAATGCTCCTGATTTTCAGCTTAATATGGGTGCCAACATTTGATTCTAATTTACAAGCTTGCTTTGCTGCTAGATAAGTGTTTGTGGTATGTTATGCATGGTTCTGTCCAAGATAATCTCCATAACGACATGTTCACTCTTCATTGATATACCAGCTAAAGTTTTAAGGTAGCACAAGGAGCAATCTTGGTGTACACACTGTAGAGACTTATATACCCCAGTAAAGTCTCAGTATAATAAAATCACGTCATTGAATTCAGGCTGGGTGATGTGGGCTGTTGCATTTATACATTAATAATCAACTTCTTGTGCAAACCTAATTGTGCAAACTTGTAAGTTGCTCAGGGTCCCTTCTTTTATACCAGTCCAGTACACTTTAAAGTGTTACAAAAGCCCAGATAACAAGCCATTGAGCTGCAAGTTTGAAAATGCCTTGATAAGCTATTGCTAGACTTGCCAGGCTTCACATATTTGTTGCACATTTGCAGCAAGTCCACATTTCAAGACTCCAGATTAACTTTCTTTGCAAACATTCTGCAAGTCTGATCCATGAATTGTGCCCAACATAGAGATCCATGAACTGTACTGTATACCGATATCCATGAATCATATGGATATACAGATATCCATGCGTCATATGTATATAGAGAGATCCATACATTATATTGTCAAGATGAATGCACTGTACTGTTTGCAGAGCGCCATGCATTTTGTCATATATAGAGAGATTTTTTCACTTTACTGTATAAAGAGATCTATGTAATGTGTCATATAGAGAGAGATCCTTGCTCTGTACTTTAAACAGAGATCCATGTATTGTGTCATATATAGAGAGATCATTGCACTGTACTGTATACAGAGATCCATGTAGTGTTATATATGGAGAAATCCTGGCACTGTATTGTATACAGAGATCCATGTATTGTGCTGTATACAGAGATCCATGTATTGTGTTATAAATAGACATATCCTTGCTCTGTGCTGTTTACAGAGCTCTATGCATTGTGTTATATATAGAGAGGTCCTTGCACTGTACTGTACACGGAGATTCATGCAATATATTTTATTTAGTGATTTATGCATTGGGCTGTATACAGAGATCAATGCAATATACTGTATATAGTAATCTATGCAGTGTGCTGAATATACAGAGACATGCATTGCATTGTAGACATGTGCATTCGTTTTTGTCCGAATGCATTTCACGTCCGTATTTCGGCTATTTTCGTTATCGTTTTAACAAACGCTAACGAACGTGCAGAATCCAAAAACCGAAAGATCCGATAACAGTTCGATATAGATAGGAGAAACGACATGACGCTGACAGTAGCAATCTGTGTCCATTGAACCTCTGGTCGAATGTGCTTAACCTTAGCTCTATTAGTCCAAGATTATTCTACATAGAGAGAAAAGATTTTACATTATAGAGACAATAGCAAAAAAGGTCGAATGTGCCTAACCTAACTCTATTAGTCCAAGATTATTTGACATAGAGAGAAAAGATTTGACATGAATATTCGATAAAGCAGTCGCCGTGAGTGGACATTTATGGTCAAATGCTCCGCCCATAGGCTATAGAAGAATTCTGGTTGGTTGACTAGTAATAATAATTAATAAATAGAATTATTACTAGTGTCATACAACATTAGAATTCTACTATAGCTTGTAGGCAGAACATTTGACCAGAAATGTACGATTGTGATGTTGTACAGTTTAGCTGCCCCATCGAACCTTCTTAGAACATTCGACAGACACCATAAGCCTTCAATGACAGATTCAAAATTAATTATTTTGGATTTTCGGATGAATGCATTTTTTAGCAAAACAAAATAAATAAAAACTAATTTTGGGAGTAACTAAATAAATGTGTTTTTCGAGTGAAAAAAAATAATAAGAAACAAAATATTTCAGTGTGTGCATGTCTATTGCATTGTATACACAAAGATCCATGCATTGTAGTGTGTATAGAGAGCCATTCATTGTACTGTAAATAGAGATCCATACACTGTACTGTCTATAGAAAGTTTCATGCATTTTACTGTAATGTGCAGATCAATGCATTGTATTATATATAGAGATCCATACATTGTGCTGTATATAGAGAGATCCATACATAGTAGGGTTGTACCGATACCGATACCAAGCACTTGCACGAGTACTTGTTCTCGTGCAAATGCTCCAATACTTGACCTGATACGTGCATCCTCAGCATAGCAGGGGGAGCCAGGCAGCCTCACAGATGATTGGTGGGGGAGGTTACAAGCACCAATCACCATGTATACCTTTAACCACTTCCCTACCCTTTGTCCCTCCGGGCCTCCTTCATCTGACATCTTTTACTTTCTGAGCCTCTAGGGGGCCCGCACGTGCCACGTCCCTAGGCACACGATGTGCATGCTTGGCGGCCGTGGTGTTGTCAGAGGACTAGCAGATTACAAGCCTGTCACTGTTGGCACTTCCCTGTGCACCTGTGGGGTAGAACGGCGCACATTGGTGCGTGATGTGACAGGTTTGCGCATACGGGTGGGCGAATTAGCGGGTTCGTGCACAGTGTTGGCGCACGCAGTTGCGCTATACAGCGCAATGGCGGGCGCGCGCACAGATACGCGCACAATGTAACTTCCCCTGGCAGGCCTATAAAAGGCAGCCTTGTGTTCTGTGTCATTGCTGGTTTGCCCTTTCAGCTCCAGTGTTCCTGTGCCTTGCCTGTGTTTCCTGTGCCTACCCGTTGTGACCTGGATCGACCCGACTACTCTTGGACCTCTCCTGCATCTGACCCTTGGCTTGCCTCTCGGGCCTCTCTTTTTGGTGGATACCTGTGTTTGACCCTCGGCCTCCTCCTGGACTTGTCTCAGCCTGCTCCTTGTGTTTGACGCCCGGCCTGCTGCTTGACCTCTGTGCATGATCCCGGCTTGTTCTCAAGACTCCGAATCTGTCTGGACCTCCTTGTGCTTGACCCCCAGCTTTCCCCTGCTCCAAGCTCCACTCTCAGATTCAGGTATTAGAGCCCCAGCCGGAACTTTCTCCAGCCAAGTGTCAAGTCCATCCTGCACGGGCACCTCTTCTACCAGAAGACCTTCAGCTTACTTCACCTGCTGGCAACCCGTGCCCCTTTTGTGCCCAGTGCCCACTGTTCCACTCTCAGGGGTTTTTTTTCTGCAGGGCACAGGTGTCAGGACTGATCCGGCTCCGGGTACTGGAGAGGAGCAGATGCAGCAGGAACAGCGACCAGCAGGAGGTGAGAGCAGTGGAAGATGCACATGCTGAAGCAGCGGGGAAGGTGTCCTGTAGTACGGTTTCTCACAGCAGACCCACAAGCAGGTAGGGCAGGATACTGGAAGGCTGGCACCGTAGAGGGACAGCAGACTGGACGAAGTCGTGGACAAGCCGGGTCAGGAACAGGCAGGCAGATAGGTACCGAATCAGCAGGCAGAAGAATCGTCAGACAATCCGGGGTCGTGGGCAGGAAGAAAACAAGTGGTCTTCAGGGTAAGCCGGGTCACAGGAGTAACAAGTATCAAGCAGGTGCAAAGAGATCATGACAGGAACGCTGTAGACCGGACAGCAAGGAGGCAAGGCAACAGGTCCTTTTAAGTAACCCCTTTGGCGCCAAGAGCTGTCACGGCGCGCACCTGCGCGCTCCCGCGCACCCGCGCGCCAGCGCACCCGCGTGCGCACACCAATCTCTCCGCGCACCCGCGTGCGCTCAACAACACCAGCGCGCACCATCTGCGTTAACGCGCACCCGCGTGCGCCCACCTGCGTTAGCACGCACCCGCGTGCGCCCACCTGCGACAGACACTCTCAACAGGGGCTTTGCGGCCCGAACCTTTGGGGGCAGTCGGATGACTGGGCTGACCTTCTTGACAATGTTATACTTACCTGCTTTGTGCAATTATTTTGACAAAACCTCTCCCATGTCCAATTTAATTGTCTATATCATTGGCCAATGTTGACACTTTATTACTTGGGTGTTATATTGACGCTTCAGTTCCCAGCGTTATATTGTCGCTCCTTGTTCCCAGCAAAGTACAATCCCCTGCTATGTACCCTCACATCGCTTAAGCAGACTTGGCAATTTCCCTCCCTCTCATGGATAGGCCATGTGAACGCCATTAAAATGACAATCCTCCCAAAGGCACTCTATTTTTTCCGTACTTTACCTACCACGGTTCCCTTCTCTCTACTTGCATCTTCTACCTACTTTCCCTGCTACATGTCACCTTGGATGTTCCACTTTGGGTATTACTGGAACTTCCAAATTGTGATCCAGGCCCCATCGCTGCCTTTTGTGGCTTCCTTATAAAGATCGTCCACCCTCCTTGAGCCCCCTCATGTCACATAGGGATTTATTTACTAAAGCTGGAGAGTGCAAAAGCAGTCTCACTCCTGCATAGAAACCAATCAGCTTCCAGTTTTTTTTTCCAAAGCTTAATTAAACAAGCTGAGGTTAGAAGCTGATTTGTTTCTATGCATAAGTGAGACAGATTTTGCATTCTCCAGCTTTAGTAAATAAACCCCATTGCTTGACATGATATTCACATATGTCTATCAAATTCTTACATCTTCCACTTTCCCCACTTGGGTTTTCCTGCAAGAACACTGTGGAGCCCCCACCTCTGAATATTAGCACAATTTGCAGCTGCAGCACTGGATGGTAGCTCTACATTAACTTTTGTTTTTTCCATTTACTATAACAGTGTTTGAGCACATCTGTCTTCACTTCATCTGGTTTGTCCAAGCTCATCTCTACCATTTATGCTACTTTTTTTTTTTTTTTACTGTTTCAATTTTGTTTTATTAGGGTTTTCAAGTAGAGAAAAAAAAACAGAGCTTAAATTTTCCATAGACAAAAGTTTCATTATAAAAAAAACTGTTGCATACATTTAAGATACTATGTCTACTTAATAATTACCAAGGACACACTTTACAGAAATACTGTATATTAAATAAAAAAAGAGAAAAAAATGGGAAGAAAGAGAAAATAAATAAAACATTTTTTCCTTTTTTACCTCAACACTTAGTAGGATCAAGCATTTCAATTAAAATTTTTACACTGGATAGTCTTATTGTCACAATTACGTTCGGAGATACGTCTGTGTGTATATTATTCATATTGTATTTTTTTTCCCCACCAAAACATCAATGTAAAAGGAAAAAAGGAAAAAAAAATGAAGAAGAGAAGGGGGGGGGGGGGGGGATATGGAAATAGGGAAAGGTCAAATGGGAAAAAGAGTAATGCCCTGTACACATGGTCAAACTTTCAGACGGAAAATGTGCGATCGGATATTGTTGTCGGAAAATCCGATCGTGTGTGCGCTCCATGACTTTTTCCGTCGGAATTTCTGACACACAAAGTTTGAGAGCTGGATCTAAAATGTTCCGACAACAAAATCCGATCGTTTAAATCCCGATCTTGTGTAGACAATTACGAAGGACAATGTGGCATACATGCACAGAATAAATTACGTGACGAAAGCTATTGGTTACTGCCCTCTTTATAGTCCCGTCATACGTGTTCTATGTCACCGCGTTCTGAATGATCAGATTTTCCGACAACTTTGTGCGATCGTGTGTATGCAAGACAAGTTTGGACCAAAATCCATTGGAAAAAATCCGATAGATTTTGTTGTCGGAATGTCCGACTGTGTGTATGGGGCATAAGGATCTGGGGAGGGAAGTGGAGGAAAACATGGACACAGGAAATAGTAGAAACACTCCACCATGACTGGGAGAGAACAGTAACAGGGTCAATTTTAGCCCAGGCCAAAAATTCAGATGAACTTCGGAACGTTAAACAGGCAGTCCAAGTTTCAAAAAACTGATCCTCTTTTTCCATTCCAAATCTCTGATGGTGTCTAGTTCAATTGTCCATTCCACGAGAGAAGGTACAGATGTTCATTTCCAGTACCGGGCAATAATTACTCTGGCTGCAGTTAGGCTTGTGCAATTCGTTTCGTAACGAATCGAAATTCGGCCCAATGTCCGAATAAAAAAATAACGAATAACAACGAATATGAAAGAAATATAACGAATGAATTCGAATGAATTCAACATGATTCGATAATTCTTTAAATATCTAATGAAACAAAAGGTCAGCTCAAAGTAAATCTTATAGTACAATCAGCTAATTAATTTTGTGCCGGAGGATGGATTACTGGCAAAGTGCATTCCTGAGAACTGAGTTAGAAGGGTGTTGTATTGTATTTGAGCCGAGGAGAAGAGACATTGTCATTGTGTGTGTTAAAAGATTCAATAACCAAATGACTTTCCAAACTACGAATCATTATCACGAATGTCTATACATACATAAATAGCGAATTTCAACGAATACGAACGAATGAATTCGACACTCTACGAATAATAACGAAATAAAACTTATTAATGTAACATAACGAATATAACAGAACGAAATGATGTATTTTACGAATGACAACGAACCGAAACTAAACAAAATTTTCCGTTGTGCACAAGTCTAGCTGCAGTAAGATAATGTCTAAGCATGTATTTTTTCACCGTCTTAAGGGGTCCGGGGATCATGGCTAGGAGAGCAATTGCAGGTGATGCATGGATAGAAGCATATAAAAGTTTGCATTATAGATCAAAAATGTGTTTCCAGAACATCCACACAGGGGGGTATATATGCTACTTTTAATGTCCATGGCCCTCTGTCCTCCAATTCTTATATAGATCACCATGAACAAGACTTGGCAAGTTCATTTGACTTGGAGGTCTATCGTAAAGCCTAGTCAGGAATAGCAAAATGCTAATTTAACTCCACTATTCTAGAATTCACCAATATTCTAGAATAAGGTTCTCTTCTGTTGGTGTTGGATCCTGTTTTGTATAGCTCATTCAAACCCAACTTACAGTGATAGAAGTTTCAGAGGTTGTGGGCAGCATGCCTATTACCTTCACATATGGTGGTCCTCCCCCAAATTGATGGCACTCTGGTCTAGAATCTTTGGCTTATTGCATACCTTGTTTCACGTTATCATTCTCAAGGATGCCAAGATAGCCCTCCTCCACTGTCCAATCCAAGGCCATTTCTTATACCAACAAAAACTGGCTATGTATGTCAATTGGCAGGCAAGCAAATGATAGCCAAGGCCTGGAGGAAACCTTCAGTTCCTTTCAAAGCCATCAAGAACCACATGAATCTGATGCTAGTCAATGAAAAATTGTCTAGCACACTTAAAGTGTAATGCAGTATTAAACCATTTCTTAGATGTTAAGGCTGTATAGTTCCCATTATTAGGCTTTCTTATGCCGGTCGTCTGTGTGCTAGTCCGACGGACTAAAACCGACCCTAGGGCAGGTATTGGCTACTGGCTATGAACTTCCTTATTCTACGTCATCACGTTCGAATCCGTCAGACTTTTGGAGTGATCATGTGTGGCCAAGTCCGTTCAGCTGCGAAGTCCGTCGGAGTGTCCGCCGGACCTAGTCCAACGAAAAAGGTCCAGTCGTATGTACGCGGCATTAGTTTTATCTGGTGATCCAGCCATCAAGTTTTTTTTTTTTTTTTTACAAGCTCAAGCTCACCAGAAGCATGTACCAGTTAACATGGATGAAACAAACCACTTAACACTGGCAGGGGTGATTAACCACTTCCCGACTGCCTGCCGTACATATACTGCGGCAAGGAGGCTCTATTGCGCAAAATCACAAACCACTGGGGTGCATGGGCACTGCCAGAGCTGCGATTGCACACAAACGGAGCCACGATCGCATGCTGATTGGCTACAGGGGGAGCCAATCAGCGTGTCGGCAGACGCGATGTCTGCGGGCCACCCCCGATCACTCCCCGCAGAGACAGAGTGGCGGTCTGCTGATGTAAACAAGCAGACCGTCGTGCTGTCAGGCATGGACACTTTAAACAGTGTTTCTGATTAGCAGGAACGCTAAATTAGAGTGTCCATGCAGTGATCCCATCCCCCCACACAGTTAGAAACACACTAAGGGAACACTGTTAACCTTTTGTTTGCCCCTAATGTTAACGCCTTTCCTGCCAGTTTCATTTATACTGTGTGAGTGTATAATTTTAGCACTGATCACTGTAATAATGTCATTGGTTCTCAAAAAAGTGTTAGCTAGCTAGGTGTCTGATCTGTCCGCCACAATGTTGCAATCCCGCTATAAATTGCTGATCACTGCCATTACAGGTAAAAAATAACAAACTGATATAAGAAATTTTGTAGACGCTATAACTTTTGTGCAAACCAATCAATCTACGCTTATTTGGATTTTTTAAACAAAATTATTAAGCAGAATACATATTGGTCTAAGTTGAAGAAATTCAAAAGAAAAGAAAAACCGCAGAAGTGATCAAATACCAGCAAAAGAAAGCTCTGTTTGTGGAAAAAAAGGACATCAATTTTATTTGGGTACAGCATCACAAGACGTATCGCAAAAATGGCCTGGTCATTAAGGGGGTAAAACCTTTCTGGAGCTGAAGTGGTTAAAATGATCAGCTTTTATTTATTCATGCAACATTTTTATCCCAAAAGTGGAAAAAAAACTGCTGTAACTGATTATAAAGTGTGAGCTGGAGTTTGACTTCAAATTATTAGTGTATCTAAATCTGCTAATACATTTAGCACAACCCTCCCCCCAGACTAACAATGATGCTGTCTGCTATGCCTCCTATGGCCATTCCTCCATAATTGTGTCTCACTAATACAGAAATGTGTTACTGGCCAGATCACCAGGAGAAAACAAAGTGGAAAAAAAAGTCAAAGAAAAGAAAACTGGTTCAGTCATCACATCTATTGGTAATGATTGGTAAACTGCAATATAATACATTTTTGGTTTTGGGTTTGGTACCACTTTATTGACTTGGGAGGAGCATAGTGACGTCACTTCCAGTCACAGCCGTTACCAGAAGTATCTTTGTTTGGCACATGTTTTTTTGCTGATTGCGTTTCGGCCACTTTTTAACTGTTATGCTTAACATTTTTTTAAACAAAATGCAAGTCTTTTACTACTACACTATGAAGGCTCTTCGCTTCTACCCTCTATCCCTGGAGACATTTTTTTTAAAAAGGAGCTGGTCGTGGAACCCGGTGTCTGTGGAGAAATAGCCTGGAGATTGCTGTGACCATCTGTTCAAGACCCACCAAAGGAGGAGGAAAAGGACATCTTTCGATCTGTTGATGCACAACTGTCCCATCTGGGGTCTTCCCTTGAGGTAAGAGGCTAGCACTTACAGGGTGTGGATTGGAGAAAAGACTTGTATATATCATTATCTGCATTAGAACTCTCTTTTTTTCCCTTGATTTATATACCTGTATAAAGACTATTTGGTTAGCAATTGAAGATCCATCAGTCAACCTTGTGAACTTTACTATTTTGATGTCATTATCATTGCATTATTTTGCACAGTTAGCTTTTTGGAGTTACATCAGCCGTCTTGGTGAATTATTTTACTTGTGTTACTTTATGTTACCAATACTGCACCAGTTTGCACATTTATGAGAATATGTGTAAAGGCTGGCCTATATTTGTGGGAGGAGTCAGAGAGGCTATTTAATCCTCCTTCTCTGTCAGGGCCAGTGTTGGCGTTTTCTGGGTTGTCTCAGCGTTCTGTCATATGGGGTTAGAGCGACTGTCGGCCGCGACAATGGGCACCCCCCCTCATCCTGGGTTTCCCCGGCTTGTGGAGGCCGCCCTGCCATCTGCCCTTGCAGCCCATGTTCCAGTGGGAGTGGGGGGGGGTAACTGCCCGTTTTTTCTCGGCGTTCCTGCTGGGGGGTGGGGGGAAGTCCATCCATCTTCCACCACCCATGGCTCCCTCTGGATAGCATGCTGCCCGCCTGCTTCTGCCGGTGCTCATGCTGGGTAGAGTGGGGGTCCATCCATCATTCCATTTTCACATCATCACTCTCCCTGCCCGCCCACTCCCCATACTTCTACTCCGCGAGGGAGCAAGCCACCAGCCAGCTCCTCTCTCCACAGGATCTTGTTCGCTCCACGTGGTTCCGCCGGCCGATTCTCCCAGTGTGTGGGGGGGTGATCAGCCGCAGCCAGCTCCGCTCCCCACACACATCTCTTGCCAAGAAGGGGCCGCCTGCCTGGTGATCGGCCGCCCAACAGATCCTCTCTCCCCTTGTTTCATGTGGCGGCGGGTGGGGTCGGCCAGGATTCTGTCCATAAATGTGCATCTATCCTCACGAGGGCGCCACACGCCTGGTGGGTCCCGGTGCTCACGGAGGGGGGATGGGCGGTCACCCGCCCATCGCTCCTTTTCCTCCCCACAAACTGGCATCTCTGAAGCTGTGACAGAGGATCTCAGTCCACCAGGTTGCTGCTTTTTTTTGTTTTTTATTTTCTTTGGTCAGTGTTTCTATCGCAGCCAGCATTCTTCCCAGCTTTTTCTGTCATAGCGTTCTGCCAGCATTTTTCTGTCATAGCGTTCTGCCCAGCATTTTCTGTCATAGCGTTCTGCCCAGCATTTTCTGTCATAGCGTTCTGCCAGCGTTTTCTGTCATAGCATTCTGCCAGCATTTTCTGTCATAGCGTTCTGCCAGCATTTTCTGTCATATCGTTCTGCCAGCATTTTCTGTCATAGCGTTCTGCCAGCATTTTCTGTCATAGCGTTCTGCCAGCATTTTCTGTCATATCGTTCTGCCAGAGTTTTCTGTCATAGCGTTTCTGCCAGCATTTTCTGTCATAGCGTTCTGTCCAGCATTTTCTGTCATAGTGTTCTGCCAGTGTTTCTGTCGCAGCGTTCGGTCCAGCAGTCCTGTCTTAGCGTGCGGTCCAGCATTTCTGTCATAGCGTTCTGTCCAGCATTTCTGTCACAGTGTTCTGTCCAGCATTTCTGTCACAGCATTCGGTCCAGCATTTCAATCATAGCGTTCTGTCCAGCATTTCTGTCACAGCGTTCTGTCCAGCATTTCTGTCACAGTGTTCTGTCCAGCATTTCTGTCACAGCATTCGGTCCAGCATTTCAATCATAGCGTTCTGTCCAGCATTTCTGTCATAGCGTTCTGTCTGGCTTTTTTCTGTCATAGCGTTCGGGCCGGCATTTTTCTGTCATAGCGTTCGGTCCAGCATTTTTCTGTCATAGCGTTCGGTTCAGCATTTCTGTCATTGTTCGTTCCAGCATTTCGATCATAGCGTTTTGGCCAGCTTTTTAGTCATAGTGTTCTGTCCAGTGGTTCTTTCTTAGCGTTTCTGCCCCTGGATTCCTGTCATAGCATTCTGCCCCGGCATGTCTGTCATAGCTTTTCTGCCCCTGGATTTCTGTCTTAGTGTTTCTGCCCCTGGATTTCTGTCTTAGCGTTTCTGCCCCTGTATTTCTTTCATAGTGTTTCTGCCCCTGGATTTCTGTCATAGTGTTTCTGCCCCTAGATTTCTGTCATAGTTTTTCTGCCCCTGGATTTCTGTCGTAGTGTTCTGCCCCTGGATTTCTGTCGTAGTGTTTTGCCCCTGGATTTCTGTTGTGGCATCATGCCCCGGCATTTTGTCTCAGCGTACAGTCTCTGCGTTTCTGTCATAGCATTTCCTGCCTCTGCATTTCTGTCTTAGTGTTCTGCCCAGCATTTTTGGCTCAGCGTTCAGTTTCAGCATTTCTGTCATAGTGTTTCTGTCCCAGGTTTTCTGTCATTGCATTTCTGCCTCAACGTTCAGTCTCAGCGTGTTTCTACCTCAGCGTTTCTGCCCAGGATTTCTGTTATTTCATTTCTGCCTCAGCGTTCTGTCATTGCATTTCTGCCCCTGGATTTCTGTTTCGTTTCTGCCTCAGAATTCAGTTTCAGCGTTCTGTCATAGTGTTTCTGTCATAACGTTTCTGTCATAGCATTTCTGTCATGGCGTTTCTGTCATGGCGCTGCTGTCATAGGGTTGTCTTCTGTCATAGCGTTGTCTTCCGTCATAGTGCTGTCTTCTGTCATGGCGTTTCTGCCCCAGTATTTATGTAATTTCGTTTCTGCCTCAGCATTCAGGTTCAGCATTTCTGTCACAGCGTTCTGTCATAGTGTTGCTGTCCTTGCATTTCTGGCCCAGCTTTTCTGTCATAGCTTTTTTCAGCCTCGTGTTCAGACTCAGCATTTCTCAGAAGGGCATTGTTCACTCATGACATACTACGGTACCTGTTTTCATCTTTGTTAGTTGTCATGTCTTATCGTGTCTGTGTTCATGTTTGTACCTGGGACAGTTAGCTAGGGCTCACACATCAGGATCTGTCACGTCTACAGATCCATACGGGCTGTGGTTTCATTTGTTAATGATTGTTGACCACAATCTCGCCCGTATACCATACGTCATACGATGCATGTTCATTCACCACCCCTGTACGTCTACCCACCATGGTCTATGGGTACACTAGCCCTGAGTTTTTCTGTTAATTACCTGTCTCTGCGCAGGGGGGGGGGGGGGGTCCATCATCAGGTTCATTTACGTGCAGTGGTCTTGACATTTCTGCTCATGTTCTCATTCTTAGGTAGGCAGAGGGGCGTTGTTGTTCTTATGTCTGGTTGTCTGTCATTTCTCTAGTTGTGTTCTCAGGTTGGGCTGTATTGGCATCCATACCGATATCAACCATGCCCGCACTCACTTCCATTAGCCCTGCCCGTTGTTGGACCTAACTAATTGGTGCAGATGTTGTTTCGCCACTGGGGTCACCCTTGGGTCAGAAGCAGTCACCAATTTTCTTCAGTTGATGTCCTGTTGCATAGAGGCCCTGGTTACCGCCCTGGGATTTATACTCTTTCAGGGTGTGTCCTAAGCCACTGACCTTAGGTAGTAGGTTTGGGCGACGTCGTCATGATTCTGGATTCCACTCTCAGCTCCGATCTCTTGTCTAGGAGGTTGCCTGGAGTACTGCTCAGGAACGTCGGTCCAGTCATCTTTGCCGATCCCCAGTCTGTTCCAGGTGGGGGGGGGGGGGCTGGGGGCATCAGTCACTTTGGGTATGGCTGTGTCATGCCATGGGACTTATTTCCCTGGTTTGGAGTCTGACTCTCCTTTCCTCGGTTCAGGATTCAGTCTCAGTTGGTAGGTCTCAGGCTGAAGCACGACCTCTTCGTATCAGGTGGGACCAGTGTTCTGTGTCTGGCATGGTGTCTCCATGTTTGACGATGCTCATTGCCATGGTGCCTACTCCATCACATCCATCAGGCATCCAGCATTTTGCACTCCTGTCAGTGGTCTTTTTTGCACTCACCCTCTCACTTCCTCATACCAAGTATGGATAGGCCAGGGGTTGGGAGGCATTTCACTGAGCTACTTCACTGGTGTCCGTTGAGGTATTTCAGTATTCTCGGCCATCATCTTGCAGGGGTTCCTCTGGCCAGCCCTTGCTTCCTTTCCCCCATGTATCCTCTCATTCACAAGCAGTTCATTCTCATGTCTGGGTTGCCTTGGGCATCAGGCTCAATCCTATCCTTCACGGGATGTTCAGTTGGGTTCTGCATAGCTTTGCAGGCTCTAAAGGGGGTTCCTTCTCATCACCAAGTCAGGAGTCGGTGGGTTCTCCTGTCACAGTGGATACTTACTGGTTACTTACTGTTGCCATCCGGGCACTCGTTATTCTATGGGTTGGATAATTACCTTCCCTTTTCCACCTAAACTTGTGTCTTTTTGCCTTCTTTTCAGGCATACTGACCAGCTAGGCCATGGCACACCTCAGGCCTTGGTTCTTAGGAATCGCATTTCCCACTTGAGGGCTCTGACTACAAGTGTAAAGGCTGGCCGGAGGCGAGGAGACAGAGAGGCAATTTAGTCCTCCCCCTCTGTCAGGGCCAGTGTTGGTGTTTTCTGGGTTCCCCCCACCCCTTTCCCCCAGCTTTTTCATACATACTCATAGTATTTTCTTATTCTTTCATTCAGGGTATGCCCTCTTTTCAGGCATACTGACCAGCTAGGCCATGGCACACCTCAGGCCTTGGTTCTTAGGAATATCGAATTTCCCACTTGAAGACTCTGACTACAAATATTGTCATTAGCCCTTTATTTTAAACACTTTATATTTGTTAAGATTGTCTTAGCCCTTGTACACACGGTCAGACATTCCGACAACAAAATTGTCGGAAAATCCGATCGTTCGTAACATTTTTTAGTTACGACGGGACTACGTTCAGGCTAGTAGCCAATAGTTTTGGTCTAGTAATTTGATTTGAGCATGCGTGAAACTTTGTCCGATCGGGATTCTCTACAAACGATCAAAGTCCGATCGGATCATGTTGTCGGAAAATTTTATATCCAGCTCTTAAACTTTGTTGGTCGGACATTCCGACGGAAAAAGTCAGATGAAGCCCACACATGGTCGGATTATCCGACAACACGGTCCGATTGGACATTTTTCGGCAGAATGTTCGACCGTGTGTACAAGGGCTGAGAGGTACTCAGGAATAGTACCAGCACTTTATTAACTTAATTTTTGAAGATTTATTTAGCGCTGCTTCATCACTTATCACTTTACAAGTTGGTGCTGGCAACACGACAGAAGTCAGGTGCTTTATAGTTATCTTTTACACTTCAGCATTTTACTATATATTTTGTCTACACGTTTTAGCGGCACATTAGTACTTTACATTTAAAACAATGTGCAGGTTTTTTAATATGCCTGTACGTGCCCTTCTGCCGACATATATCGGTGTGAGCTGGACGGCAAGAGGTTAACTATATGTAAAATGGACAATCAGAATTAAACTTATTTAACCCATCTAACCTCACATGTAATCTTTTTATACAGATTTCTCTGTGTGTCTTTTGCACATCATATATCATACATCATCTATAGACTGTTATCTGCATCTATTTAGGAATAGGTGTTAGTAATAAACATGTTTGCTCTTATTCTTTTTTTTATGAATAATCTGTACTCCCCCGAGGTTTTTCCTGCATACATTCCTTTGCTGGAGTAACCTCACCATAGCAACCAATAGACCAGTCAGAAAATGCTCCAGTATTTCCTGCAAATAAAATTTGGCTTATCCTGTAAACAGTATAAATAACAGGACGATGTAGCCTATAGTAACTGATCAAATTTCAACATCAATTTCCAGGCAACTGGTAGAAACATTGAATATTTTTAAGTAAATATTGCGCCGTGCAAAAAGCAGAACGTTTGTTTTGTTTACTACTACAGCGAGATTACATTAACTATGTAAAAAATGTATTGGAAAAACAGAAGAATTAAAATTTCTGAGGCTTGTGATGTGTACTTACCCCTTCTCAGCTTCCTGCATCACCAATCACAGACATTCTTCTAAGGCAGGTATCACGTACCTGATTGGTGAGCCTGCCATGCAGAGGAAGGCCTCTTGTACAACTCCAGCTCCAGGGCCTCTGATGGTGAGCCAGCAGTCGCTAGAGCACCGCCAGGTAAGAGCAACTATTATCAGTCCAGTAGTTTGTGCTGGTAGTAGCCAGTGATTCACGTAAGGGAAACCAAGAGCAGCTGACAACAGGCAGATGAGGCAGCAGGCAGATGTTAAAACAGGACGGCTGGATGCAGACAGACTGGCTTAGGGCCTGGCTGGTGACAGAACAAAACAAAAAGCACTCCCTAATGCAGGGACTGCTGAGGGAGCGCCCACTGCTGAGCTCTGAGGAAGAAGAGATGTCCCTTCGAAATGCGTCAGTTGGTAGTGAGTTGTGTGAGCTTCTCTGCGACCTCTGGAAGAGTCCTGCTTGTCTGTAACCAGATGCTGTCATTTTGATGACTACTGTTATTGCAAGATACTATATAATTGTTTGTGAGTAGTTTTCTTTTTATGTTTTTAATAAATACATATCCAAAGGATAATGCGCAAGGCTGGTACATTGTCTTTTTTCTTTTATCTCCTTGGCTGGTGACAGACTGTGAATGCACAGCAGGTAGCAGGATCCTGAACATGATGAGCTGGACTGAAGGAGCTGTAGCAGGCTGGAAGAGCGGGATGCGGGATGCAGGGTCAGACGAGCTGGGTCAGTAATGGGGGGGGGGGGGGCAGATCAGGCACAGACGGCAGACAGCAGAATAATCAGGTCACAAGCAATGTCAGCAATAGGTGAAGGATCAAACAGGAGAAGCAAGCAGAAGCAAAATCTGGGGTCAATTCAGGGGCCAGGACAGACAGGAATAGTCAGGAGCAAGCCAGGTCAAGATCAGAGGTCAAACACAGGAATCAGGGACATACACAGAATGCTATAGACCAAACAGCAAATAGCCTGGGGAGAAGTCCAGTTTAAAAAGGTAATTTGGCACCAGTATTGGTGACAGATGTGCTCTTGCAAATGCACATTTACGAACGTGCATGCGCTTGTCTGTGCACATCTGCTTGGCCCGCTCTCGGCCAGTGAATGCACATACGCATGTGCCTAAAGCTGCATCTGCATATGGTGATGGAGAGAAATTCCTTAGCACTGGCATATTAACACTATTAATGAGAGGCATGGTCTAACATCACAAGTGGACATCAGCATATTACCAACAAAATGGGTGGCAGATGCATTGCAGCAATGTCTGTATGAAAAACGAAAATACTGATCGGACAGCTTATGCTCCCCGTACATATATCAAAGCTTGGGAATATATATAATAGCAAAAAGTAAAAAATGTATATTTTTTCAAAATTATCGCTCTTTTTTTGTTTACAGTGCAAAAAATAAAAACCGCAGTGATCAAATACCACCAAAAGAAAGTTCTATTTGAGGAAAAAAAGGTCGCAAATTTCAATTGGGAACAGTGTCGAACGACCGCACAATTTTCAGTTAAAACGAAGCAGTGCCAAATTGTAAAGTGCATACAAAAAAGTTCCCTTCAGGGAGACAAAGAAAAAGTCCACCCTGAAAAGACAAGACAAATTGTAAAGTGCTCTGGTCAGGAAGGGGGTAAAATCTCCAGGGACTGAAGTGGTGAAGCCTCGTGACCATGCATGCCTGTGCGTGCATGTGCATTTTCATTCACCAATTTCTATGTACCAATCTGCTATTCCGCTGGGCATTAGCAGATGTGCCAGTTCTTCTGTGAACTGTTTTTCTAACAAGAAGTTACCAGGGTCAGGTTTCATAATATCGCAGTGCTACAAAGCAGCCAAAGGAGGAATTTATGACTGTAATCTTGCTATAACCCTTTTGCACAATCTGTCCTGCTGTTTAGCATTGCTATGCTGTGGGAAAGAACTGATAAATAGCCCCCGTGGTGTCTGGTTGCTACGGGTTACTGCAATTTGCACATCATCATTGCTCTGTTGTCACATACCTGGTAGAAGAGCCTGACATAATGAGGAAGGCCTCTGTTACACCTCTGACTTGGGGCCCCTGATAGAATGGACAGGTGGCGCAGTAGTACAGAGTGGTTTGAGTGCCTGTTGCTCTTGCTTGCAGAAGGACTTGATGGAATATCCTGATCATGCAGAGGAAGATCGTCAGTGGACCACAGTAGAACAGGACACCAATGAACAGGAGGCAGGAGTAGGCTGGCATGGGCGAGAGCAGACAGGCACATGCTGGTAGCAGACAGGCGGTGAGCAGGCACCAGTGAATTGTAGGTAGAGGTTTGCAGCAGGCAGTCTAGCTGCAATTGGAACAGAGACAGAGTCAGGCAAGCTGGGTCATAAATGCAGATGGATCAGATGCATAAGCGTAGGCAGGAGCAAAGTCAGGATACAGGCTGAGTTCACAGATCAGTGGAGCAGCAGAAAGGAACACAGGTAGAAGCAAGGTCAGAGGCAGGCCAGGGTTAGGGCAGGGGGAGTTCAGGGATGGTCAAGACAAGCCGGGTTGGTAACAGTAGTCAGATGCAGAGTAATGTTGCGGGGGAACGCTGTAGACAAGACAGCACTAAAGCATAGCAAAAGCTCCATTTAAGTTAGCTGGCTTGGCGCCAATGCGAGCAACAGGAGCACACACATGCATGATCATGTGCACCTTTTCTAAGTGCATGTAAAAGACCATGAATTAGCCTACGCCTATGCAGAGGATGCCATCCAGAAGAGCCATCCTGCTGAGCCACTCTGCTGGTATGTCCTTTCTGACATCTGTATTACATTATTACTTGTTTCTATCTTTTCAATAGAGAAAAATATTAACTAAATTGCTGTGCACATTTCTGAATTAGCCATCCAAGAGATAGGCACACATTTGCTAGTTCACTCGAATGGTAACTAGCACCCCCTTTTCTACTGAGATTCTGATCCAAGCAAACCTGTGTGGTAACCAAAATGACAAGATTATAATGCATGATAAGACAAAAGGTGTGGTGCTATAAACAAATAACATGCACTATAGTTACATATAAACAAAGCATTGCACCGTAAATCATATTGAGATTTACCTGCTCTGTATTTTTACCAATGTCGTGCACTGGAAGCAAACCAGGATTTGGGTGACATTTCATTAACAATATCCTGCATTGTGAAACCAATGTATCTGAACATTATTTCTGCAAGGTACACGGCTGTAAAAAGATGCTACACATAATAGTTACACATAAACCCTGCACAGTAAATAATATTTAAATCAGCCCTGCCTTTGCATATAATGCTACTCTGTGCACTGGCACATGGAATCAGGGAATAAAGGCTAAACAAAAATATGTTGGCAAAATAAAAGACTCCATGTGCTATATCTGAAAAGTGCAGTGCTGCAAAGAAATACTATGCTTTATGAATGAACACTGTACCAGGTCATGTACATTTTGTTAAATCAACCCTTTCAGTGCATATATTACAGCACTGTGCACTAGAGTCAAATAAAAATAAGAAAACTCTGGAACTCCATTAATCAAAGTCTGTTTCATCAAGGTAAAAACACAACATAAATGGTAATTGCTGTCAATTTTATAGGCAGCATAGGGTAAAAATTTGACTATTTCTTTAGGGATTGTTGCATCCTCTTAATAAAATATAGAAAGTCTCAGATCCAAAATGTTGTGCTGAGATTATTCTTAGTCACAACTACTAAAAAACTTGGATAAGTTAGCGTAGTTGGAGAAAAGTGAGAGATTACCATCTCCTTGGACAATAATTTACATATGCTGTATAGCGGGGAGATGGTTTACCACTGGTCTCAGAAGGGGCAATTGACTCCCATAAGCCATGTAAATGTTACAATCTTAGGGCCATATTTTGCTATAGCTCATAGATTTTAGCCTAGGACCATAGTACAAAGCTATCCATACATCATATTCCTGACTGTCAGTAACACATTCCTAGATATAAAAATGGTTCCAGGCAATCACATGGCCTATCAACTGGTTGCTTGTTAAAATTCCTACCAGAATAGCAGTAATTTGCCCTTTCTTCTAGTCATCAGTTCTAGTTGTAAAGATACATAATGGACAGGCTAGACAGCCTATTTCAGCCTTTCCACTCCCAGCCTTGGCATGCCATGTGAGTACAAATCCAAAATACAGCTCTCATAAACCCTCACCCTATATAATAACTAGTATACAAACAATAATTATATACTACCTCTATGCATGTTGGAAAGGTGCAATAGATACCTTAACTTTAAGTCAATGTATTCTATATATAAATGCTTATAGTGTTCAATAACCAGTGCAAACAACATTAGCTCAATTTATTTAAAGTGCATCAGCTCATAGAAAGTGCCAAGCTCTTTTGAGGTGCAAAAAAATAAAAATAAATCTGTGCACGTGCACTTACATTCACTTCTCCAATGTGAAATTCCAACTCAGTAACTACCACTGCATGCTTTACCCATCTCAGGGATAAACTCACCAAAGGTAAATGACCTCTTAAGTTAATAAGCAGGTTATATGAGCACATAGGTATTTCCACAATGAATGACCTGTATTATCATCCACCTTGCTTTTACCAAATACTCCAGAACACCCAGGATATATAAGTGATCCTCTGCTGTCAGTTCAACAATGCCTCTTCTCTATTTCCTAGAGACTTGTGCCTTATGTGGCAATGACATTTGGTTTTAGTTGTGTGATACTACCAACCATGTAGATTGCCATATAGATTGCTACTTCTTATATCTGAAAATGCTCAATGCTTGTCTGTCATGCTGACCATCTTGGGCCAATACTTTGAGTTACTAACATATATGCAGATAAAGGAGTCAGAAGAGTTTCTCCAACTCCGGATTGGCATGCCTGCTTGAGGGCAGTAACTCATAAAGTGATAAAACCAGTAGATCAGCATAAATCTGCTTTCACACCTGAACAGAGCATATTCCTGGTCATTTTAAAGCATTTTTTTCAGGTGTTTTATCAACATTTTTCAGGTGCATTACAGACATTTTTGCAAGCTTCAGCAGTTTGTTTTCTGGGCTGGGCAAGGGGAAAAAAACAGTTCTGTAGGAAAAAGGAAATTCTTCAGTTGTTAAAACAATCACAAAAGTGTGTTTACAGTCATTCTCACTGAAGCTTATGGAGTCAAAATGCCTGACTATGCTTGACTATGCTTTCTGAGCATGGGGCATAGAGTGTAGGGCAACTGAGCAAATGTGAACAGGGACAATAAAGACCAATTCACATATGTGTTGATGATGAACAATGAAGCATTGCTTTTAATTCGCTTATAGCATTTATAACAAGTTTTTGTTGTGTTTTTGAGGCATTGAAAAAGCTTTAGGCCCCATTTATACCTGAGCGATTTTCTGCTTGAAGCTTGTAGCTATAAAATGCTCAACAAGTGTTCTGTTGCCTGAAGCAAAACACTCGAAGCTCAAAAAAGTACATGAGCTTCTTTTTTTGGCAGATTACACTCATTTTTGGCCACATAGACTTCAATGGAAACGCCTGACTTGTGCATTTTACGAGCATTTTCTGCTCAACTAGCAGCTCTCTACCCCCAATTTCCTCTCCCTCTTCTCCTCTAGTACTTTCTATTGGCTAAACAAAAATGCCTAAAGCTGTAAAAAACTTGTAGTACACTTCTAAAATGCTTTTAAAAAGCTTGTAAAAGCTGCAAAAAAACACCTGAAAGACACCAGTAAACAAGCCTCAAGAATACTTGATAGATGCCCATGAAAGCGTTGCTTTTCTAGTGGGAAGTGCTTAAAGGCAAAACGGTATAGAGAAAAAGTCTACATTGAGGCATTGTTAGGTTGTGGTGTGATAGCAGATGTTTTTTATGATTTCTCTGCAAGATAGATTTGTATACTTTGATCTCTATGACACTTGGCTTGATTCAGCTCAGCTTTGCTGAAACAAAAAGCTTTGCCACTGGCAATAATGCTCAATGTCTCTTCTCCTGCCTGGTACTGTTACTATTATATGGCTTGATGCTTTTCCCTACACACATAAGCAAATTATTCTACTACTCTTCTCTATATAAACAGGAAGTGGCTGGAGCTGCTCTGTCCCCAGCTGAAGACCCATAGAGTCGAAACACGTTGGACCAGCCTATCTTGTGCTTTTCACATTTCCTTTTTTATACATATATTGAGATCTCCTTTTATTGTCACATCTTGTGTTTGATGTGAATAAACAATTTTTAAGTTTGACCGGCACCATCTGAGTTTTTTCAGTTTTTTTCTGTATCTCTTTTCCTTATACATTGAATTCTATCGATGGTACCGTGAGTCTCCAGTCCTGATGTCCGTTGATCTACATGGGGGTTGTCATCATCCTTACCGTCTGGTTCCAGTCTTGGAGTTCATCTTACCTGTGTGCAGGAGGTTGAGCGCTGAAAGCCTTATGACACACCGCTGTAGGGTGGATGTTAGAGCTGCACGATTAATCATAATAAGATCGCAATCTCGATTCACCCCCCCCCCCCCGCGATCTCCAGGCTGGATGATTTTGATATTCCCGTCATTTTGATATTCCCACCAGTTCCACGTAACCAGCGGCGCCGTGTAACACTGACATCAGCAACCGGATCTGATGTCAGTCATCGGAGAGCGTGATGCGGAGCAGTGCACACACCGCTGGAAGTCGTGATGCCTGTTCGTGGGCGGTACACTGTGGCCGGGAAACGACAGTGACAGTCTGACTGAGTCAGCTACCCCAATATTATGAATATTACCACAGTCAGCTAGTGCGACCCAGAGAGTCTCAGTCTGGGGTAGCTGACTGACTGTGCTAATATTTATAATATGGGTAGCTGACTCAGACTGTCACTGTGAATGTGGTAATATTCATAATATGGGTACTACTAGCTGACTCAGACTGTGGTAATATTCATAATATATTAAGGGACAGTGGTTGTTGCCAGTATTTTAAGTCCACTCCTCACATGCCCCTCTTTAATAGCCTAGCCTGTCAGACTGTCATCTGCAAGCGGTTTGGGGCCCAGCCATGTGACTTATGCCACATACACACGATCAAACTATCTGGTGGAAAAGTCCGCCGGACAATCTGCCCGTGTGTGGGCTCCGGCTGACTTTTTTTACCCAAAAGTCCGGCGGACTTAGAAAGTAGTTTTGACTCAAAAATTACGGCAGTGTGTGTGCTAGTCCGCTGTACTTTTGAAATGAATGGACTTTCCCGCACGGAGAAAAGTCTGTTCATTTTGAGCTCCAGGTAGCCAGGACTAGTGAAGGAAGTCAATGACGCTGGCCCCATCACCTGGTATGGACTTAAAGGGGAAGCCCTACGCCAAAACAGTATGGGGTCCACCCCAGGTCCATATCAGACCCTTATCCGAGCATGCTACCCAGTCGGTCAGGAAAGGGGGTGGGGATGAGTGGGCGCCCCCCTCCTGAGCCGTAGCAGGCCACGTACCCTCAACAATGAGGGGTGCTTTGGGGAAGGGGGGGCCGCGCAGCCCCCCCACCCCAAAGCACCTTGTCTCCATGTTGATGAGGACAAGGGCCTCTTCCCGACAACCCTGGTCGTTGGTTGTCGGGGTCTGCGGGTGGGGGGCTTATCGGAATCCGGGAGACCCCTTTAATAAGGGGGCCCCCGGATACCGGCCCCCCACTCTATGTCAATGAGTATGGGGTACAATGTACCCCTACCCATTCACCTGTTTAAAAAATGTAAATAAAACACAACACACAAGGGTTAAAAATAATTTATTGCACAGCTCCGGGGGTCTTCTTCCGTCTTGGGTGGTCTTCTCACCGGACTTCTCCGCTATCTTCTGCTCTTTTGCTAGCTCTTTTACTAGCGGAGGAGCCCGGCTTTCTTCTTCGTCGCCGCCGCCCGGGGGTATTCTTCCGACTTCGGGGGTCTTGTCCCCCTCTTCGGTTCTTCCTGCCGGGCCTTTGCGCCTTCTTACAGCTCTTTTACTGGCGGTGGCCCGGTCTTCTGTCGTCGCTGTCTTCGCCGCCTTCTGTTCTTCTCTTCTTGAGATGTTGACTCGTCGCTGTCTCTGGCCGTAATGACAGGGACATGTTGGGCGGCAACATTGACTTCCTTCGCTAGTCCCGGCTACCTGGAGCTGCGCTCAAAATGAACGGACTTTCCTCCGTGTGTGGGAAACTCCGTTCATTTCAAAAGTACGGCGGATAGTCCGCCGGAAAAGTCCCGTGTGTGGGTAGGTCCGCTCGTTCGGACAGTCCGCCAGACTAAGTCCACTGGATAGTCTGATCGTGTGTATGCGACATTAAAAAAAAAAACACTGTTTGTTGCCTTTTAAATGTCAGTGCAATAGTGCATGCATGTGCATATAGCTAGCTGCAACTTAAGACAGTGTTTTTTAACTAAGGCAAATGACAGTGTGCGCTCTCAATTTGTTTTCTCCAGGTACATACAACAAGAACATTGTCAACAGATCTGTCTGCTTCAGTCCACCGCACCACACCCTGTTGAATATAACAGAAAGAGAGAGAGCTGCAGCAGCACCTAAGCAATTTGGAGAATATACACAGGACTCTTTAGCCCAAATGGGATCTTCTGTATCAGCACAATCACTGGTGCCTGCCTGCCTGCAGTGCCTGGTTGTAGAAAAATGAGTGAGGCAGAGGCCGGTGCAGACACTGCAGATAGTGCAGAGGCTGCCGCAGGCACAGACTCAGAGGCAGAGCAATGCACAAGTGAGTCTGATAAAATTAAAAACCCAGATGTTTTTGTTCCAAAAAGAGGAGCTTATTCTCAAGTGTGGGCTTATTTTGGATTCAAACCAGATGATGACACTCAGAAAACCTGCAACTGCAAGCAATGTTTAGCCGTTGTTTGTGCACCAAAGGGTAACACCACCAATCTGTTTAATCACCTGAAACTTAATCACATACAAGAATATGAGATGGTAGGGAAAAAGAAAACTGCTCAATCACAAAGTACCTGCAAGCATACAAAACAAACATCAATTAAAGGAACATTATTTAATGCAACACCGTACCCTACAAACTCTCTCAGGCGTAAAGAAATGACAGAAGCAATCACATTTCACCTGGCTAAAGACATGGCTTCTGTGACCACTGTTGAAAAAGAGGGGTTTAAAAAACTAATTCAAACCCTTGATACCGTATATACTCGAGTATAAGCCGAGATTTTCAGCCTCTTTTTTGAGGCTGAAAGTGCCCCCCTCGGCTTATACTCGAGTCATCGCTGTCTGCCCGCTCGATCAGCGTGTCGAGCAGACAGACAGCGGCCATTCTATAGTTCAAAAGCCGCGCCTCCGGCTCCGCCTTCGCCTGTGATAGGCGGAACACTGAATTTCCCAGCAGCCTGTGTTCCGCCTATCACGGACATCGTATCATCCTCGTACTACGGACGAGGATGATACGATGTACGTGATAGGCGGAACACAGGCTGCTGGGAAATTCCGTGTTCCGCCTATCACAGGCGAAGGCGGCGGCGCAGCTTTTGAATTTTACAATGGCCGCCGAGGCGCCGACGAACGAAGAGGGCACGGGACGGAGGCAAGGCAAGGCACGGCACGGGACGGGACGGGACGGGACGGAACGGAGGCAAGGCACGGCGGCGAGGCACGGAGGCAAGGAGGCTCGGCACGGGACGGAGGCTCGGGACAAAGGCTCGGGACACAGGTAGGCTGGACACACACACACACACACACACACACACACACACACACACGGATGGATACACACACACACAGGGATGGATGGATGGATGGAGACACACACACACAGGGATGGATGGATGGATGGATGGAGACACACACACACAGGGATGGATGGATGGATGGACACACACACACACAGGGATGGATGGATGGATGGAGACACACACACACAGGGATGGATGGATGGATGGATGGAGACACACACACACAGGGATGGATGGATGGATGGACACACACACACACAGGGATGGATGGACGGACACACAGGGATGGACGGACACACAGGGATGGACGGACACACAGGGATGGACGGACACACACACAGGGATGGACAGGCATGTCTTACCCTCGGCTTATACACGAGTCAATAAGTTTGCCAGTTTTTTTGGGGGTAAATTGGGGGCCTCGGCTTATATTCGGGTCGGCCTATACTCGAGTATATACGGTAAGTGCTTTCAAGTGCCCTCTCGTACTTATTTTTAACGTGTTGCAATCCCTAGTCTGTACGTCAAATGTCGTGAAAGAGTTGCAATGGAATTGCGAGATGTACTTAATTTTGCAGCAACTTCAGATTTGTCATCCAGCAGAGCAATGGAACCATACATGAGTTTAACAATCCATTTCATTAATGATGATTTTGAGATGACGAGTCGTGCCTGCAAACTGGGTTTTTCCCTGAGGACCACACTGGCGAAGCTTTGGCGCATGGATTAAAGGATGCTCTCATCAACTGGAAAATGAAGGAGAAGAATCTTGTGTGCATCACTACAGACAATGGAAGCAACATTGTAAAGGCCATATCCATAAATCACTGGACACGATTGCAGTGTTTTGGCCACAGGCTTCATCTCCCAATAGAGAATGCAATGAAGGACCCACGAATTAAGAGTGCTATGGGTTTGTGCAAAAAGCTTGTCGGGTGTTTTAGCTATAGTTGGAGGAGGAAGAGGGAGCTTTCTGAGGCACAAAAACAACTCTTTTTACCAGACCACAAGCTCAAGACAGAGTGCCCAACAAGGTGGGGATCTAGGCAGGCTATGGTGAGGAGGATACTTGAGCAGCAGCTGCCATCACCCATGTCCTCTCTTCTGACCGCAAGGATAGGCACCTCTTGCCAACATGGCAAGACCTAGAGATCCTGGAGGCTGTGGACAAGACTCTCACCCCACTGGCAGACTTCACAGATGCTCTTTCAGGAGAGCAATATGTCAGTGTCTCTTCTGTGAAACCTGCTCTACACCTATTTCAGTCTTCTATTTTGGCTGTTAAGGAATAAGACTCTGATCTTATTTGCACAATGAAATCAAAGATAATGGGGTATCTGGAGGAAAAATATCAGGACCAAAAAACACAAGACCTTCTCGACATAGCCACAACAATGATCCCAGGTTTAGGTTGACTTACGTTAATGAAGATAACAAAACTGCTGTCCAGAACAGACTAAAAGAGGAGATGTCACAGCTAACAACAGTTAGGGAAAGCCCCCCTACAACTCCTAGTGGTCAATGTCATGCAAAGAAGGCTCGAAAGAGCTTGGGTAGCTTTTTCAAATCAGCAAGTGAAGGGGCACCAGATCCAGCCTCAGGCTCACAGCAACAACAATCCGAAAGCTTGTTCTTGGAGCTACACTCTTATCTGTTCTTAGGCAACACTGACAGTGAAGATGATCCGTTAGTCTGGTGGAAGACTCACAAGGAGCAGTATCCGAGATTGTCTGCACTGGCCAGAAAATACCTTTGCATTCCTGCAACCAGTTCCCCTTTTGAAAGGGTTTTTTAGCACAGGGGGCAACATTGTCACTTGTCGCCGTTCTGCACTGAAGCCGCAAAATGTGGATAGGTTCGTGTTTCTAGCAAAAAATCTTTAAATATGTTATCTTTATCTGACATTACAATTACATTCAAAAACATTCAGGTAGTATCATGATGATACTACCTACCTGAATGTTTTTTGAATGTAATTGTAATTTCTTTCTTTCACATTGTTTTTCATTACATTCATTGTCATTTCTTTAAAATTTGTTTGATTGAAGCCAGAGTACTATGGCTTATTTTAGAACAAAGGACTGTTCCCCAATTCCCCTTGGATGGGACTTTTAAGGCCACAAACACTGAAGTGCGTTCGAAAATTGATTTATTTTTACATAAAAAGATAGATCACGCAACATCAATGATCAATGGTTAAAGACTTAAAGGCATAACCACTAGATGTGGTATAATAATACATGTGACAAACAAAGCAAAACAAATTATCTTTTTAACCATTGATCATTGTATGTGATGATCTATCTTTTTATAAAAATAAATCAATTTCTAACGCACTTCAGTGTGGCCTTAAAAGTCTCATCCAAAGGCCAAGGGGGAAGGAGCAGTCCTTTGTTCTATACAATCCAGGGATATGGTCACTACATTCACAACCTGAATCTTGGGTAGCTTTTTCAAAGCTGCACAAAGTGAAGGGGCACCAGATCCAGCCTCAGGCTCACATCAACAACAATCCGAAACGCTTGTCCTTGGATTTACACTCTTATCTGTTCTTAGGCAACACTGACTGTGAACATGATCTGTTACCTGAATGCTTTTTGAAGTAATTGTAATTTCTTTATTTCACATTTTGTTTGATTGAAGCCAGAGTATTATGGCTTAAGTTATTTTGGAACAAAGTGCTGTTCCCAAATCCCCCTTGGATGGGACTTTTAAGGCCACAAACACTGAAGTGTGTTAGAAATTGATTTATTTTTGTATAAAAATATAGATCACACAACAATGATCAATGGTTAAAGGCATAAACCACTAGTTGTGGTATAATACATGTGACAAACAAAGCAAAACAAATTATGCCTTTTAACCATTGATCATTATGTGAGTGATCTTTATCTTTATGTAAAATAAATCAAATTTCTAATGCACTTCCTGGCCTTAAAATTCCCATCCAAAGGGGAACAGTCCTTTGTATTTGTTCTATACAATCCAGGGATGTGGCCACTACATGCAAAATCACATTCATGTTTTATCCAGAGTTATAGTAATGCTCTCCCTTTTCTGTATGGCGTATTTCATTGCCATTTGGTTTGATAACATAATGTTCTCAGAGATTGTACATTTTTCATATAAAACAGTTTTTTGAGAATTGTGAGAGAATCATGATCTTTATTCCAAGCAAAAGAATCATGATTCTCATTTTTCCCAGAATCGTGCAGCTCTAGTGGATGTGTTCAAGGTTTTGGTAAGAGTACCTACATTTTTCTACTGTGACACCATCTGTAAAGTCCACTTTGAGATTACTTCTGGCAAGTCTGTTCGAGTGTCAGCGTTTGACTACACAGAGACTACTATAGACACCCATTGAATATTTGTCACTTATGGGACACTTTATTCAACCTTGGGATTAGTTGCACATTGATGCAATTATTATCTTATTTATTTACAACATTTATTTAGTTTTTGTTGCAACGTTTTATTTACTATTGATTTGTATGCACTTTATTTTAATGTACACAGATTTTAGCGCCACATTTTTTGTTTGTACCGTATATGCTTATATTCTATTACAACCCAACACAACTTCTCCTGTGTGTCATGCCTGTGTGTGGTTACAGGCAGTGAAAGGAGGTCATAAGGCTTTAAAAATGTGGAATAAATGTCACTTAAACACATGGTATTGATGCACGTGTGAACAAGCTGTAGGGAATTATTTCAAGGCAAATCTTAATGTGAATACAAAAATACAGGCACAAATGACCTCCTCCAAAATAGCTTTTATTTCATAACATTTTGTTTAAAAAAAAAAAAAGCAAACATCTTAAACATTTTAGCCTTAGTTGTTCTTGGTAAGTTATTTTGTAAATTAAGTTACTATAAACCACATTAAAACTATACTATATTATATATTATATTATATACTATAAATATATTAAAATACCCGCCCCTCTCATCTGAGACTAATGTTATCAGTAACATACATTTAAGCCATGAGCCACTCTTCATCTCAAAATCAGTGACAAAGTTTGCCATATTCTATATGCAATTATCATTAAAATCAATTACAAAATCTCTTGAATACCATACCATATGCTACAGAATAGTTAAAGACACTATAATGTATGACCCAAACAATTGGTGAATGATCTGATACAATTACAGTGGTGTGAAAAAGTGTTTGCCCCCTTCCTCATTTCCTGTTCCTTTGCATGTTTGTCACACTTAAGTGTTTCGGAACATCAAACCAATTTAAACAATAGTCAAGGACAACACAAGTAAACACAAAATGCAATTTGTAAATGAAGGTGTTAATTATTAAAGGTGAAAAAAAATCCAAACCATCATGGCCCTGTGTGAAAAAGTGATTGCCCCCTAAACCTAATAACTGGTTGGGCCACCCTTAGCAGCAACAACTGCAACCAAGCGTTTGCGATAACGTGCAATGAGGCTTTTACAGCGTCCTGGAGGAATTTTGGCCCACTCATCTTTGCAGAATTGTCCTAATTCAGTTACATTAGAGGGTTTTCGAGCATTAACGGCCTTTTTAAGGTCATACCACAACATCTCAATAGGATTCAGGTCAGTACTTTGGCTAGGCCACTCCAAAGTCTTCATTTTGTTTTTCTTCAGCCATTCGGTGGTGGACTTGCTGGTGTATTTAGGATCATTGTCCTGCTGCAGAACCCAAGTTCGTTTCAGCTTGAGTACACGAACAGATGGTCGGACATTCTCCTTCAGGATCTCTTGGTAGACAGCAGAATTCATAGTTCCTTTTATCACGGTAAGTCTTCCAGGTCCTGAAGCAGCAAAACAGCCCCAGACCATCACACTACCACCACCATATTTTACTGTTGGTATAATGTTCTTTTTATGAAATGCAGTGTTCCTTCTACGCCAGATATACTTGGACACACACCTTCCAAAGAGTTCCACTTTTGTCTCATTGGTCCACAGAATGTTGTCTCAAAAGTCTTGGGGATCATCAAGATGTGTTGTGGAGAAATTGAGACGAGCTTTGATGTTCTTTTTGCTCAGCAGTGGTTTTCTCCTTGGAACTCTGCCATGCAGGCCATTTTTGCCCAGTCTTTTCCTGATGGTGGAGGCATGAACGCTGACCTTAACTGAGGCAAGTGAGGCCTGCAGTTCCTTGGACGTTGTTGTGGGGTCTTTTGTGACCTCTTGGATGAGTCGTCGCTGCGCTCTTGGGGTAATTTTGGGCGGCCGGCCACTCCTGGGAAGGTTCACCACTGTTCCATGTCTTCGCCATTTGTGGATAATGGCTCTCACTGTGGTTCGCTGGATTCCCAAAGCTTTGGAAATGGCTTTATAACCCTTTCCAGACTGATAGATCTCAATTACTTTCTTTCTCAATTGTTCCTGAATTTCTTTGGGTCTCGGCATGATGTGTAGCTTTTAAGGATCTTCTGGTGGACCTTACTGTGTCAAGCAGCTCCTATTTAAGTGATGCCTTGATTGTGAACAGGTGTGGCAATAATCAGGCCTGGGTGTGGCTAGAGAAATTGAACTCAGGTGTGGACAACCACAGTTATAGTATGTTTTAACAAGGGGGGCAATCACTTTTTCACACAGGGCCATGATGGTTTGGATTTTTTTTCACCTTTAATAATAAACACCTTCATTTACAAATTGCATTTTGTGTTTACTTGTGTTGTCCTTGACTATTGTTTAAATTGGTTTGATGTTCCGAAACACTTAAGTGTGACAAACATGCAAAGGAACAGGAAATGAGGAAGGGGGCAAACACTTTTTCACACCACTGTAGATTGGTTTACTAAAACCAGAGAGTGCAAAATCTGGTGCAGCTCTGCATAGAAACCAACCAGCTTCCATGTTTTTGTCAAAGCTTAGTTGAACAAGCTGAAGTTAAATGCTGATTGGCTATCATGCACAGCAGCACCAGATTTTGCACTCTCCAGTTTTAGTAAATCAATCCCAACGCATCTCCAAACTACATTGTAATAGCTATTTGAGGTATAAACTGATAATGTAATCCCTTTTCTGGGTTTGCGATTGTAATGTAAATATCCAAAATATCCCTTGCTTAAAGCTTTCTGCAGGTGTCACATCACCCTGGAGGAGAGAAAATTCTTTTGATGCCTTAAAAAGAAAAATTTGAAACATCACCCCTGTGCTTCTGAAAAAAATGTCAGGACGCATTAGAGGAATGGGACACCACAGATATTCTATCCCCCACAGAAATGTTTACTAATCCAAGTTCAGAGGTTTCTGTTTGAAACAGGAAATCACATGGAAAACATTTATTGTGCCAGAGTGTGAGGGAATGTCTCACCAGACATCGCCTATATAACCGACTATATAACATCACAGTAACTCCATGTAGCTATCCCACATTTAAACAAACCTTTCAAGGACAATAAAGGGTCCACTCCTACTGGGTGGATCCCTAAACAAAGGCAGAGAAAATAGGGAACCCAAAGTCGGTGCCCTCCTGCTTGCAAACGCACATCTATTCTTTAGGATTTTATACATCTGTTTTTCACCATATAAAACAGGGATATTCCTTCAGATAATTTGTACTATTTTATCGTATTCTCTGAAAAAAGTGGTTACAAATGTTGGCACTCTATTAGATCTTTTATGTGCCTTAATTTCACTCCCTGTCTTTCTCAGTGGCTCCTTAGGCCTCTTTCACACGGGGCGGATCAGTAATGATCCGCCCCGTGAAGATCCGCTCGCTCAGCGGGGATCGCTCCGTTGTCCCCGCTGAGCCGGCTGCGGACAGGGCGGTCTCCGCACACTGTGCGGGGACCGCCCTGTCAGCTCTCCGCTCTCCTCTATGGGGATCGGACGAGCACGGACCGTGTGTCCGTGTTCGTCCGATCTGCTCTGCAGACGGATAGAAAAATAGGATTTTCCTCCGTCTGCAGAATCGGACTGTTGCGGAGGCGGACGAAATCGGGTGTCTGCGGATGCTCATCCGCAGACACCCGCTATCCCATAGGGATGAATGGATGTCCGTATTTCATCCGCAAACGGATGGATGAAATACGGACATACCATCAGCATGTGTGAAAGGGGCCTTACTTTTGTCAGTATAACAGTCAGACTATCTCCTAGCCTTAAAACAAGAATTCAAACATTAAGCTTCCACAGCAAATATCACATCAGATGAGTAGTTATGCTTAGTCCTCATAAATGTTCTAATGGAAATAGCTCTGGCCATGTGATGAATGGGACAGCACAAAGCTTTGAAAATAGAATTGACAGTTATAGATATATGGAACGTAATGTTTTTTTTTACAGTACCTATCCCCAGAACATCCCCCCTGAGGACAGATCCAAATAATTAAGCTTAGATTGGTCCCCATCACAGGTTAAAGATGAATTGCATTCATTTTGGCATAGTCCACAAAAAGTGCAATATTGTCAGTGAAGCCCCTCCAAATCACAAGCAGAACATCACTATGACAACAAATCTAACATTACAGTTAAGATGGTTAAAGTGGAAAAAAACATTATGAGGTTGATTTACGAAAACTAGAGAGTGCAAAATCTGGTGCAGCTGTACATGGTAGCCAATTACCTTTTAATGTCAGTCTGTTCAATTAAACTTTTACAAAAAAAACTGGAAACTGATCGGTTTCTATGCAGAGCTGCACCAGTAAATCAGCCACTATATCTGATTGTAAGTTTCTCCACTCTTGGACTGTTATGCCACGTACACATGACCAGACTTTCCGGCAGACTAGGTCTGACGGAATCAGTCCATGGGAAAATCTGATCGTGTGTGGGCTAATCTGATCATTTTTCGTAAAAAAAAAATCTGATGGACCTAGAAATAGAACATGTTTCAAATCTGTCCGTCAGACTCAATTCCTATCGGGAAAACTGTTCGTCTGTATGCTGGTCCGATGGACCAAATACGACACAAGGGAAGCTATTGGCTACTGGCTATTGAACTTCCTTTTTTAGTCCCGTCTTACGTCATCACGTTCAAAACTAAGTATACAAGAAATGAATAAAACTCTGGACAGCCGCACTCCGGATTAAGTAAAAAATGAAAAATGGAGAGAAAAGAGGGTGGTAGGTTGCTCTATGGAGCCTATATATATGTACAAAGAAGTTGTGTGTCGAGATAGGTAAGAGCAGCCTCTATTGATATCCACCTGGTGGGGTGGAGAATATTAAGAGGGGGTTGCAGTGAATAGATCTGGCGCTATACCTATATATTGTCAGAAAATGTGTCACTAGGGACTCATTTATCCGAAGTGTTCAGCATAATGGCGGGTGGTAATTGGAAATGGGATTGGTTATATCAGTGTACCAATGAAAATAAAAAGTGTTAAACCAGCTCAATTAAAGTGTACAACATCCTACCACTTAGTGTAGGACTGGTGAAATATAATAAAAAGATTAATAAGAAAAATTAAAATTAAAATTAAAATTACCGGAAAGAAGACCCCATCCGGGGTGGATCAGCCTTCACAATATTAGCTATTGTGTCGCTCTCTGGCTTGCTTCTGGTAAAGTGCTGGGGATCCCTCGTTATTTCCAGGTGGAGTGTGCCACGGTATGTATGTTAAAAAAGAGGACCATCCATAGTGTGATACCGTATGAGAAACAGTTTTATTGAAAAAGATTAAAACTACTTACAATTGTGAGTAGGAATAGTAGCGGTTTTGTTAAGTTATTCTTATTGCTTTAAAGCAGCTACGAGCGTTCCGTTCGGCTTCCCCGCCGTCTATACTGAAGGTGTATGTAGATTAGGCCACACCCTACGCGTTTCGTCACTCGGACGTCATCTGCGCTCCAGATGATATTGCTAATATTAATAATTGTGAAGGCTGATCCACCCCGGATGGGGTCTTCTTTCCGGTGAGAGCACAACCTAGAAGTGACCACAATGCATGGAGAATAAGATCTGAATTTATTACACCCCCTCCCCCCATTCACGGGACAATCCCATCAATCCTATTTCACCAGAGACTTTTTATTTTTTATATTTTATATTTTTTATACTTTTTCATTTTTCAATTTTTATTTTGCACGGTTCACTTGAAGCATTGATATTTACCACTTATTTATTGTATCATTTTACTTGTTGCATGAATTTTGTATAAACTTCACCGTCACGTTAGTGCACTAACAGTTTTGAAGACAGCATAGTCTGTCTCGGTTTTATACTTACTGGTACTAATTTAGCAGCAATGGAATAGCACTAGCACTTTATTTGTACTAGCAATTGTCACAACCCTTTTGGGATTATCAGTTTTCATTATTTTTCTGTTTTTTCACTTACATAGCCAGCACGCTGGAAAATATTTACTGGTTTTGAAAAAAATTTTTTTAATTTTTACATTTTTCTTATTAGTCTTTTTATTATATTTCACCAGTCCTACACTAAGTGGTAGGATGTTGTACACTTTAATTGAGCTGGTTTAACACTTTTTATTTTCATTGGTACACTGATATAACCAATCCCATTTCCAATTACCACCCGCCATTATGCTGAACACTTCGGATAAATGAGTCCCTAGTGACACATTTTCTGACAATATATAGGTATAGCGCCAGATCTATTCACTGCAACCCCCTCAAAAAATGAAAAATGCCTTTATTTCTTCAAGTGAAAAAACTTGGAGTTTTTTCACTTGAAGAAATAAAGGCATTTTTCATTTTTTACTTAATCCGGAGTGTGCCTGTCCAGAGTTTTGTTCGTTTCTTGTATATTTGGTTTGTGCAATCAGCCTGCACCTGGAATCCCCACCTATCTGGAGAGTTGGTAGCCTGCCGGTGGATTGACCTGGAGCGGTGAATTTTTGTTTTCTTTATCATGTTCAAAACGAACGGTCTTTTGAACGGGCATAGTCCGTTTGTATGTGGCCAAGTCCGTTCGTTCAGAAAATCCTTCGGAACTCCACTGAAAATCCGTCGGGAAGACCGTCGGACCTAGTCTGCCGGAAAGTCCAGTTGTGTGTACACTCCATTAGTGTTTTTTTAGCATTTGAACATAGATCGTTAATATTTAAGAATAACATTTATTTATGGTGGATAGTTAGGAAGTTACAATGTGTACAGTATATAAGCTTACATTGTTTACAAAGGGTATCATGCCATGTATTAGACACTTTTCCCACAATTGCCTTATTGCAAATGGTTAGATTTTCCTCCGGTGTGAGGGAAGAGTAAAAAAAAAAAAAAAAAGGAAGGAGTTACCAAGCATCTATAGAACATAACCTAGTGACACTTTGGGGGTTATTTACGAAAGGCAAATCCACTTTGCCCTACAAGTGCACTTGGAAGTGCAGTCGCTCTAAATCTAAGGGGTAGATCTGAAATCAGGGGAAGATCTGCTGATTTTATTATCCAATCATGTGCAAGCTAAAATGCTGTTTTTTATTTTCCTTGCATGTCCCCCTCGGATCTACAGTGACTTTACTTCCAAGTGCACTTGCAGTGCAAAGTGGATTTTCCTTTAGTAAATAACCCCCATTGTGCTCTTATATATATACAAATACATTTAGCACATAGATTAGTCTGCGTTAAAAACAGGGGTGTATTGCTTGCAGTCCTAACACTACTAAATTTATGAGCGTCTCTTTGTTACTGGTTTTTATCTTAACCATCTTCATTACCTTACTCTACAGTTGTATTAAACGCTTTCCTTGTATTCATAGCTGGAATAAAAACATGTTGAAGAAAGACATGCACACTGAAGGTGCAACTGTATTAACCAGTCAGCTTCTAGGTTTTATTGCCAAAGCTTAATTGAACAAGCTGAAGTTAGAAGCTGATTTGCTACTATGCACTGCTGCACCAGATTCTGTGGGCACCAATTTTAGTAAATCTCCCCCACTGCATGCTAAGTACATGTTATGTTTCTGAATTCAGATGGGTTGGTATGCTTCTTGTATGTAAAGGCCAAAAGGTTTAGTACTATTTAACTTTACCCCTTAACACTTTCACTGCAGGGCATTGATTACCAATTTGTGCGTCAGGCAGCCAAACCACATTTTCAATTTTCCACATGCACCTTACAGCCAAAAGTTTGAAAAGGATTTAAAATGCCATTTTAGTATTAACTTTTTAGATTTTAGGCTCTATGTTCCAGCACCACATAAAGAATTTCAGCATACACAGCCCCACATTAACTTTTACCTAAGCAGTAAGAAGTTTTGATAGAAGAGTGGCCTGACAGTCACTGATATATTTTGGGTGAAATTCCGTTTAAATAAAGGAGGGCAAATAATACTGTTGGGGTAGATTGTGGCTGAAAAGGATTTCAAAATATGGATTACAAAATATGGATTACACTCTGCCTATTTTGTCTCTTGCCTGTTGGAAATATGCAAATATTCACATTGTTGGTAGCCATTACCACTCTGCAAATCCCGACTACCTGGCCTTCTATGCTGTAGACTGTTCTGGTTATGTGGTTAGGCTAAAATGATTGAGCCGAGGAAGGGAAGTATCTAGACCCTTAATGATTGGCTAATGTTTCTGGTAAAAACACTGCAGTCAAGCTTGCTTATTATGAGGTACAACGGTTTCATTAAAATAAATAGAAAAGCATGAAAACATGCATCAATGTGTGTTCACAGTGCAGGTTTTTATACAAATTGCAATAAACTATTCTTTACATGTCAATGACACTGTAATGCACTTTTAAGATCTAAAAAAGGTGTGTATGCAGTCACAGCAACTGTCTGTATTTTATAATTGTATTATGTAGAGGTATGACAGGTAGAAATAGTTCTATAGGATGTTGGACTTTTCCTTCTTTTTTTTTTTTTTCATTCTGCCCCTGAAGAGTTTTCCACTCAGCCATGGTACATGTCTATTATTTTTGAATAACTGCCTGCCTAATTATGAGCTAGGAGCAACTTACATCTTAAACCTCTATATCAATGAGTAATCAGCAATGAGATTTCAGTAACTATGATTCTTCTGCATAACATTAATCTTTGTTTAAGTAAGTTGGAGCCATTCCAAAGAAAGCCATTTTAATTGCAATTAAGCAATAAAATGTCCGTCTTAAGAAAAAAGGCTCATAGATTAAGATTCTGGGAGTGTACTAAACTTGCCCAGTATTTTTTGAACTAACAACATAAAGTGAAACATTAATTTTCATCCATAGATGGCAAAAAGAAAATGTATCTTACTCTATGGCGGAAGTATGGGTTCTCACTAAAACTAGAAGCATGTCTCCAGTCACTGTCTAACCTGCCCTAAAGATCTGAATCCTATTGGTGGCTGTGTGAATTTTACTTTTTTGCATTACTGCTTAAGTCCTTATGTCTTTATTGGGTTTGGAGGAATTTCCTAAAACATCCCTACTACAGATGTAGGCTGTATTATATAAGTTAGTTACAGCTTTTGTTTTCTTCTAACTGGGCCTCAACAGTCTCCGGGCAACCGCAATCCATAAAGATGTAGAAAGTATAACATATGTCTTCAATGAACCTACTATGCTTCATTCAATTCCCTAAATCACAAATAACATACTTAGGATAGGTGAGACATTTATTTTAACACGGGGTGATGTTCCACTCTGCATTCAGCCCCTAGAGGTTTAAAGAATTAAACCAAAACAATGTAGTAAAACGTGTACACATTCTCACTAGAAGACTTCACAGTGTCTCATTGCTTGTTCTAAAAAAGAGAATGTTTGCCTTGCACACAGACTTTAATCTGTGCTGGCTTTACCTATTATGCCCCCTACACATGATCAGACATTTATCGGACATTCTGACAACAAAATCTATGGATTTTTTGCAACGGATGTTGGCTCAAACTTGTCTTGCATACACACGGTCACACAAAGTTGGTCGGAAATTGAGAACATCAAGAATGCGGTGACGTACAACACGTACGTCGAGCCGAGAAAAATTAAGTTCAATAGCCAGTGTGGCTCTTCTGCTTGATTCTGAGCATGTGTGGAACTTTGTGCGTTGGAATTGTGTACACACGATCGTAATTTCCGACACCGGATTTTGTTTTTGGAAAATTTGAGAACCAGATTTCAAATTTTGTGCGACGGAAATTCCGATGGAAAATGTCTGATGGAGCCTAGAAACAGTCGGAATTTCCACCAAAAAGCTCACATCGAACATTTTCTGTCAGAAAATCCGACTGTGTGTACGGGGCATTAGGAGTTAAAGAGATGCATACTTGTTTATATACATTTTTTTATTTTTTATGGTCAGGGTTAAAATGCATACAATTAAAGGATAAGTTCACCTTTGTAGAAAAAATAACAAATGCACATCTTTTTACTGGAATCCTGCAAAACATTGGACCTGGGATCAGTAGATTGCGGGTGCAATACAAGACTCTTGCAGGCTATCAGTGTAAGCCGTCTGCTCGTACCTTGTACAAGCAGGCAGTTACACACTGAGAGGAAGCATCAATGAACTACCTAGAGTGCTCAACAGCGCCCTAGGTAGTTTATTGAGAACTACAAGCCAACGGCCACAAAGGCTGTCGGTACTTGTAGTTCTCCCATTCACAGAACTCTTATGCCTCGTATACACGGTCGGATTTTCCGACGGGAAATGTTCGATGTGAGCTTGTTGTCAGAAATTCCGACCGTGTATATGCTCCATTGGACATTTGCTGTGGGAAAAGTTTTGCTTTTATAAATATGAAATATTTAAATATTGCATATCAATACTTTGTATTTTCATACATAGCAAGAAGGTGGAGCTCTCAGCTCCTTTACACATGAAATGTTTCACTATATCTCTTATTGCCCAATCTTGTTGTTTATAGAGCAGTGCAGTTCAAGTTGCACAACAGTGAATATGTCAGAACATTGAGACATGTTCCTCACTTCTCTTCCCTAACACCGACAATAGGTTAGGTTATGGTGCTTTAGCAATGTCAGCATAGGCTAAGTACTCTGTTTTGCTGGAGTTTGTTCCAAAAAAAGATTTTAAAACAACAGAATGCACATGTCAATATGCCTTTCCTTGAGCATACTTTCTTCTTGGTAATCCTACAAATAATGTTTTGCCTAAACTTAGGTTTTAGCTCTCAGTGATTTTGTTGGGCATTGTTAATTTCTATTCAGGGGATTAAGGGTTGGCCTGGACTATTATAAAATATAGAGTGCAGAGTATCTTTAATCACTTCAATACCAGACACTTTTAAACCCTTCCTGCCCATGCCAATTTTCAGCTTTCAGTACTGTCACATTTTGAATGACAATTGCATGGTCATGCAACACTGTACCCAAACTAAATTTTTATGATTTTGTTCAAACAAATAGAGCTTTCTTAAAAAAAATGGTTCTAAGGTTTAAATGTTTTAGAACATAGAATGCATTAAGGCAAAAATGCCACACTACCTATCTATCTGTCCCCCCACCCTGCCCTTTGTCCCTAAACACTTACCTGCCTCTTTTCACTGATCCAGTACCATGTTGGCTGTACCACTGTTCCTTCTCTTCCTGGTCCCACAAGGTGTCCATGCCAAGCCACGCTGTATGTGTATCGGGAGTGTGCCCACACGAGTGCATTCATGAGAGGAAGAAGCAGAGTGCTGGTAGGGAACTCTTCAATTTCTCTAGCTTCTGGGCTACCTCACAATCTAACACTGATCTAGCAAATTCCATTTTTGAAGTCTTCCAACTATCTTTGAAAGTTCCTACATGTGGAGGTGTATGCAATAGAAGTAAGTGGTTCTAGCCAAAACTTGTTTTGCAATGTTAAAAAAAAGGGAAGATGCATAGGGCGTTTAATTTAAAACTGAACTCTATGAAGACATAAAAGACACAAATTAATGAAGTTATGAAATCTTAAATTACCATGTCTGTGACCTTTTTATCTCCAACTCCTTTAAACTATGTGCTGTGACTGAAACCTGGGTTTTAGGAATGTGACTCTGCCTCTCCAGCTGTCCTCCCCCCTGGTGGCCTTCACTGAACTCACTCACCCAGACAAAAGGGAGGTGGAATTAAAATTCTTCTGTTTGTAAAAATCATGTTTCAAGTTCCTGCACCCCCCCCCCCCCCCATCCCTCTTCTCTATTGAAGCTCACTGAATTAGGCTTTTTTCTCAGTATCTCTCTTGCACTTCTTGTTTGCCAGATTATTGTGCTCTTCCCAGCTGATATCTTGCTCCTTGTGTTCCTTCTGACGTCCTATCTTTGCTAACGCTTGTTGCCAACCCTTTCCTTTTTTGCCTACTATGCTTTTGACTGATCTCAGCCAACTACTACTCGTTACTGACTTTTTGTCTTGTTTATTTACTGCGTTTCTGCTTGTTTCCTATTGCTACCTGGCCTATCTCTACCTTCTGCTTGTTTCCCATTCGCTACCTGAGCCCCGCTTGCCCGCTCCCTGCTGGGGCTGTGACTTGGCATTAGCATGCAGTGAATTCCATCTCAGCCATCAGAAGCTCTGGTGAAGACGTGCTTAGAATATGCACCTCAGGTGAGCCCTGTAATCTGCTAAGAGGATCTGCCACTATAGCTACTGGCCTCCAAGCCTGATCCCAGACTGTAACACTCACCTTGCCAGTGCTTCCCCCACTACATTTCCATCAATTGGAAATACTTGGTATCTGCTGGTGATGGATAGTAGGGGAGGCATAGTCCTCAATCCCTCTGTCATGTGACAGTGCTCAGGTATGTTGATAGGATTATAGGTCCAAGCATTGCCAAATAGGAGGTTCCATGCTCCCTCATATGACTGGGTATTGTCGCACACTTTGACAGAGGAGGTGGGGGGTGGGGGCTCTGGCAAGGTGAGTATTAATGGGTCATGGGGACCTATGCAAACACATTGCCACTGAAGGGGCAATGCTGACAGAGTCCCTTTGGGAGTAATTGTTAGGTTTCAGATTAGATGTTAATATATATTTTTTTACAATTTTAGGGATTTATGTAAGCAATAGCATGAGGGTTAACTGTTGGGGTCAGTTTAAGGAAATTACATAACCCAGAGGGTAATTTTTGGAGCTGCAGTTTATCCACTCCACTACATGTTTGTTATACACTATATTGTCAAAAATATTGGGATGAGAAGGGCTGGCTCACAGTTTCTGCTCTAATTCATCACAAAGGTGTTCTATTGGGTTGAGGTCCGAACCCTGAGCCGGCCAGTCAATTTCCTTCACCCCAAACTCTCCCATCCATGTCTTTATGGACCTTGCTTTGTAAACTTGTGTGCAGTCATGTTGGAACAGGAAGGGGCCATCCCCAAACTGTTCCCACCAAGTTGGGAGCATGAAATTCAAAATCTTTTCAAAATCTTTTCTTTTCAAAATATTTTGGTATGCTGACGTCTTAAGAGATCCCTTCACTGGAACTAATGGGCCAAGCCCAACCCCTTAAAAACAATCCCACACCATAATCCCTCCTCCACCAAATGATTTGGACCAGTGCACAAACAAGGTCCATAAAGACATAGATGAGCGAGTTTGGGGGTGGAGGAACTTGACTGGCGTGCACAGAGTTCTGACCTCAACCCAATAGAACACCTTTAAGACAAATTAGAATGGAGACTGCCAGCCAGGCCTTCTTGTTTAACATCAGTGCCTGATGTCACAAATGCACTTCTGGAAGAATGGTCAAACATTCCCATAGACACCCTTCTAAACCTTGTGGACAGCCTACCCAGAAGAGTTGAAGCTGTTACCTGTGGCGTCGCTAGGGGGTGACTCCTGGGGCTTTAGCCCTAAGTCTGGGGCCCATAGCCCAGATTCTCTTACCGGGTGGGTGCAGTCCCGCAATTAGTAGGTATGTTCTGGTCACCTTCATTCCGGGACACTGTATTGTCCTAGAATGAAACTAACACTGGAAGCAGTCCGGAATGCAGGGGACAGGTGGTGGACTGAGCCACGGTAGCACTGGCCCCTCCTTCACCTGACTCTACTCCTGGCCACTGGTTGCTAGAGCCGCCTAACGTCTAGTAACCAGTGACGTCAATGTCGCGACTCCCTCCCTGCCCAGCATTCAAAGCGGATTCCACCTCCTCTGTGCTAGTGCTCGTGGGGTCTAAAGAGTTGAGCCCAGCCCCTGTCATGGTCCTGGACTGAAGTGTCCAGCCGCTGGACCAGTGGGGTGCAGGGCAGCAACATCTTCAAACAGGAAGGGGGAGCCTTGGGCAGCCAGGAAGAGTCTAGGAGGGAGTAGAGAGAGAAGACGAGACCTCACCGCCACCCTGAGCAGCATCCCTTATCCCTCCCAGAGCCTGTGCTCCTTCTCCAAGCTCTTCTCTCAGCTGTCACGGTCATGGAACAGGAAGAAAACAGGCTGACTGAGGATGTCTGGGTGTTAGGTGCATTACACACGCCTACCCACACAGACAGGGGCTTGGACAGTAGGGACTGCAGGCAGGGCTAGGGGGTCTCTCTTCCTCACATCTTCTCTCTCACCCACCCTCACCCCCTCTCTCTATTTCACCCACTCTCATCCACTCCCTTGCTCTCTCATCTGCCTTCACCCCCTCTCTCTCACACCCACCCTCACCCCCTCTTTCTTTCTCCTACCCTCTCTTCCACCCCCTCTCTCTCACCAGCCCTCACCCCCCTCTTTCTCTCTCCCACTGGTTCTCTCTCTCCCACCCCACTCCTTGGTACATTTAAAGGAAAAATATACAGAGTTTGAACAATCACGTTGTAATATGAGGGGTCAGGTCTGGTCATTTAAAACTGATATTTTAGATGTAAGTGGTGCTAACACGTACTTGGTAGTAGTGCATGATAGGATGAGGAAGGCCTTGCCTCTTTTACACTTGTGACTCGGGCCCTTGATAGTGTAGACAGGAGGCGCAGGAGTACAGAGTGGTACGGGTACTTGTAAGTCTTGCCAACAGGACTCTGGGGCTCACCAGAGGCACTCTGGGGACCCTGATGTAAGGAAGTCCTCTCTGGGGACCCTGATGTAAGGGGGGTCTCTCTGGGGACCCTGAAGTAAGGGGGGTCTCTTTGGAGACCCTGATGTAAGGAAGGGGCTCTCTGGGGACCCTGATGTAATGAGGGGGGCTCTGGGGACCCTGATGTAAGTGGGGGGCTCTCTGGGAACCCTGATGTAAAGGGGGATCTGCACTCAGATATGTAACAAATATACACACACACACGTATATTATATACATGTGTATACATGCCCGAGCATATGACTTTCTTTACTTTGCTGCTATGGGCTCTAGCTCCAAATCTTTTGTAGACCTAGCAACGCCTCTGGCTGTTACATCTGCAAAGGGAGGGGCAACGCAATATTGATATAATATATATGTCCCAATACTTTTGACAATATAGTGTATGTTACCATTCACACAACGTGTCTATTTTTTTTCATATTTCCCACCTTTTAGATGTTTCTCAGAAGGAGGTGTCATGGCTGATTGCTAGGTGTTTTGAAGAATGTTGGCGTGAGCCTGTCATGAGTGCGAAGCCCAATTGCTACACATTTAACCCTTTGTTAGAACAGACAGTGTTCAAATCTAGTTACAATTCATAATGAAGATTTGTCTGCACAGTACATACAATTATGGCAAAAATGAAAAGAACATTACTGTCTGCACTTAGTGCCTACCTGGTCAAAAAGAAGGGAAAATAGTCACTTCCAGATTATTAATTATGGCAAACACAGCTGCTCAGCCCCCCTCCCGCCCCCATAAACAAAGACAACTACCTAGGATTTTTTTTTGGAGGGCTGGAGGGATGTAAAATCTTTTATTGCCAAGATTCTTGCACCAACAACTACCACTGCTGAAAAGAAATGTACCACTAAATGTGTCTAGATCAGTTTTGGTGCAGTCAGGATTACGCACTGTCACAAGCAATAAAAACACATGTAATGGCCATATCAAACTCTAGAAATGCTTGCTGTACTATCCTTTACTGGAATTACTGAATGAGAAGTCATCTACCTGCAGCAATGTATTTCTACCGATAATAAAAAGCTCATCTCAACTATATCTTGTATCTGTGTCATGTTAAGCTCCTGTAACTTTCTAAAATGTTTCTGTACAAGCTATTTATGGTGTTCTATTCTTTAAGCCTAAATCTGCTGGTATTTTACACTTACTGGCTATTTTTAGTGTTATATTTTATAGTTCTCAGTTGTAGAGTATGTATATCCTCTTGCAGATGCAGATGGATTTACTGCACTACAAATATATAAAAAATGTATACTTAATTAACCATGTTAGTGCGTGTCTTCCAGCGCTTGCGCAGTACGGAAGACAAGGAGACGCCGAAAGTCTCCGAAGTTAAACAGCTAACCATCAGCTGTACACGGCGCCTATGCACTTAATAGTCACTGTTTTGTAACAGGGCTCGCTTTGCTTAGCATATTTTTATTCAAACTCTTTGTCCACTTGGATGGTGGGGCTTGAACCTGGACTCAGTGCGCAGGCGCCGTGTAGAGCTGACGATCAGCTGTTCATCTTTCTGAGACTTTCGGCGTCTCTTTAGTCCTCTGTACTTCTCAAGCGCAGTATAAGGCGGACACTATCCAATGGGGGACAGTATTCGACAAGACACCGGCCCTATCATGGGCCCCGGTGGGTCCATTGGACACAAGCGGCAATTTGAGAGGGGAGACAATTCATGGGTGGACTGGGCCGGTACTGGGGTAGTGTTTGAGTTTCCCAGTGTTTGCGTACTGGGAGCTTCAGTGTTCAGAGCAGCTTGTCTGCTGCTGCCGAAGCTGCAGGCTTCTTATAGTTGCCGGCCCATCTACCACCTGTAGGACAGAGCCAACAGGGTTTTGGAGCACTTTCTTTGGCTCTGCCGTTGCCTGTGATAGGTGTGTGATAGGGCACGATGGTGGGTGGGGACAGAAGTCCTCAGGCAGCCGCTGACGATCCATCCTCTGGATCATCCCTGGTGTCAGTGTGTGGGCAACGAGTGACAGCCGACTCGGTGCAGCTGTCCTAGAAGGGGGGATCCGCACACTGCTCCGTCCAGCATTGCCTAAGCCAGCTTATGACACACACCGCTTCTCCTGCCCCTCTCTCCCTGCCCATGTGCTGCATCTGTGAAGAGGAAAAGAAGGCAGAAAGATTAAAAAAACCAGCTGACAGCCACATTAAAGTCGCTGACTGTAAGCCCCCTGTGGACCATCCAAGTGAGTGACCCTTCTCTCTGACCCTCCCTCTCTCTCCATGCCCCCCTCTCTCTGCCCCCTCCCTGTCCCCCCTCTCTTTGCCCCTCCCCTCTCTCTCCCCATCTCCCCTCTCTCTCTCTCTCTCTTTCTCTCTCCCCTGTCCCCCCTCTCTATGCCCCTCCACCTCTTTCTCCCTGCCACCCTCTCTCTCCCCCCTTTTCTCCCCTTCTCCTGTCCCCTCTCTCTGCCAACCTCCCTGTCCCCCTCTCTCTGCCCCGGTGGGCTGTCTGCCTGTCTGCTCCTGGGGCCACTGTGAGAGCAGCAGGGCCTGAAAAAAATATGGCTGTGGGGCCGGGCCGACAAGCAACTACACAGGCGCCAGCGCTGTTCTGAAGCTAGCCTTTCTCAGGAAAGCCCGTACACGTTCGGCAATTCTCGGAAAAGTGGATGAATGCGCAGTGACATGATGGCGCCATTTTTAAAAGTAAGGCAGTTACAGCACTCAGTGAGGTCCCCCCAGAAGCCTCTGTCCTCCTGTCCCCCCACAGCCTCTGACCTTCCTGACCTCCCATCCACCCTTCCACAGCCTCTGACCTCCTGTCCCCCCCTGCAGCCTCTGACCTCCTGTCCGCCCCCCCACAGCCTCTGACCTCCTGTCCCCTCCACAGCCTCTGACCTCCCCTGTTGTCCCCTCCGCAGCCTCTGACCTCCCCTATTGTCCCCTCTGCAGACTCTGACCTCCCCTGTCATCCCCTCTGCAGCCTCTGACTTCCCCTGTCGTCCCCTCTGCAGCCTCTGACCTCCCCTGTACCATTCGCCGCCTCTGACCATCTCTTGTCTTATATCACGTCTGCAGTCTGGAGAGGAGTCAAGAGTGGGAGTGCCGCAGGGATGGGATCATGGGAGAAGTCAGACATGTATGGACTGTGGAGAGGAAACTATGGGATAAAACCAGCTCCACCAAGCTGGAGCCAACTGACTGAGCCCTGCAGGGTGCATCTGAGAGGAGGTCAGTGACAGCACCGCCAGGCCAGCTGAGGGGGTGAGTACTGATGTAAGGGGGGAGCCAATACAATATTGTTAGGGGGCACTGATATAAAGCTTTCCCCCTTATATCAGTAAACCCCCTTACCTTAGTGTTTTCTTGCTTCGGAAGGTGGTCTCTGTTCACCAGAGTCCTCCCCACATTCTCAGAGTTCCCCTTTACATCATAGTCTTCAGGATTCCACCTTACAGTGCAAGGGGGAACTCTGATGTAAAGGGCAATGCTGCAGACCCTGATGTAAGTGAGAACTCTGATGTAAAGAGAAATGCAGTGGACTCTGATATAAGTGGGGTCTCTCAGTCACCAGTGCCCCCCTTTATGTCAGAGTTCCCTTGCACTTTAAAGGGGAATCCTCCTGATATAAGGGGGAACTCTGTGCTGGGTTATATTAATCTGACCTTCATGTAAATGGAGAAATATGGTTTTTGACTTTTGTTCAACTTAAACACATTGCTAATAATTTAGCTACATGTTTATAGCTTAAATATTGACATTTGCACTAAAAACTGCCATTTTATACCATAATTTTTGCCAGTAAAAGTGCTGTTTGTAAATTCCATATCTCTCTTATCTATATATAATACACTCTTCAAATGTGCTTTAAAATGCATGGTTTTCCCTTTTGTGAACAAGAAAATAATGGCGCTATGCGGTTGGGCTGGTATAAAAATGGGGCTTGTATGAAATTATTTCCAGGGCTGGTTTTTATTCCCAGTCCAGCACTGGTGGCAAGTGACACACAGCATCTGGTGGCAGGCGATGGTGACAAGTGAGAGAGAGAGAGCAGCGCCGCTCTAAGAGTAGTAAATCTGTTAAAACATGGCCTTAAGCCCCGTACACACGAGCGGACTTTTCATCATCCAAAGTCCGTCAGACCGAGTCCGTCAGACTATCCGATCGTGTGTGGGCTGCAACGGACTTTAGCTTCGCAAAAGTCTGACGGACTTTAGAAATGAAGCATGCTTCAAATTTTCCCGACGGAACTCCGCCGGACCCAGGTCCGATGTAGAAGTCCGCTCGTCTGTATGCTGTTCCGACAGTCCTAAAACGACGCATGCTCTGAAGCAAGTACGAGACGGAAGTGCTCGGTCTTGTAAAACTCCAGTTCGTATTGGAAGTAGCACATTCGTCATGCTGCAAATTCTGTGCTCGTTTAAATGTATAGCGCATCTTCTTTATAATGCTAGAAGAACGAAGCCTTTTTATTTATAATGCTAGAAGAACGAAGTTGCTTTGCTGCTCATATTCACTCACAGAGTTCTCACCAAACACATTTCTGTTTTATTTCTCCTCATCTCATGAATGATCTTGTTTTTATTTTAAAGCCCCATCTCAATATTTTTTTTTTTTTGTTTTTTTTTTTATTATTTTTTTTACTCCATATTTTGGGTACAATTCTTTACCATGTTTTTCTTGTGATCTCCATATTTAATTATTCTGTCAATTAAAACCCAAAAAAAAAAAAAAAGTTGTTAACTTGACCGAATAATTAAATATGGAGATCACAAGCAAAAAAATGTTCATGATTTCACCCAAAAATATTGATGAAAAAATTACTCCCAAAAAATAAAAAAAAAACAAGAAAAAATGTTGGTGACTAATTTTTGGCCTACATATTTTTGGTACAATTCTTTACCATGTTTTTCTTGTGATCTCCATATTTAATTGTTCCGTCAAGTTAAAACCTCAAACTTTATTTTATTTTATTTTTTTTTCATTACCACAATAACCTTTTTATTTTTATTCTGGTGACAAGTTACCACAATAACATTTTTATTTTGTTTATAACCTCAAGGAGGTTAGTGTCCCTTGTTAATTTCACATTGTCTTTTATAGAAAGGTATTTGACCAAAAAACACATAGGCAATTATATTTTCAAACAAAAATATCCATTTATTCTGGTTGAACAAACAAAAAAATGAAGGCAACACTGGAGAAACTTGTGACATTTGTGTAGCCTTTTGGCCCCAGGGCAAACGTGAAACTCTGTGGACAAGAAAATTAAAATATTACAAAATCCAATATGGTCCCAGAATCGCAGACATCAAGAGCAGCATCAGATGGTATATATGTCCCCAGGCTGTGGTACAACAGGCTGCTTTTTTTTGCTCGGACCAGAGTGAAGCCAGGTCATCACCTTCTTCTCTTCGCTCCACCCTTCACTGCACCCTTCCCTGCAGACTTCCCTGTAGCCTTCCTGGGAGGCTGTGTCTCCGGTGGTGGACTCGTGGCAGGAGGAGGAGGAGGAGGAGGAGGAACAGGAGGAACTTGCTCCACAATAGTACTGTTGGCCGATAAATCTCCACTGAGCCCCTTCTGTAACGACAGGAAAATGAGCCTTTCGCAGTGGAGACGTTGGCCCATCTCTAGTTGCTGGAGCCGGCTGGCAATGTAGCAGCCATAGGCCTCTTCTGCGTCAGGGGGGCTGTTTAAAACATTAGTCGCCTCTCTAATTAGTCGCAGGGATTCCTCCTGTGCCTGTGTATTTTTTTTGGCCCTTTTGGATGGAAGACGGAGGGGAGGCACTTGAGAAGTCGTCATGCTTCTACTAGGCCCGGCCACCTCCTGCCTGACAGAGGGCATGGACTCCTCCTGGCTGAGAGTGGGCATAGCCTCCTCCTGCCTGCCACTTTCCCCACCTTCCTCCTGGCTGAGCTCATCCTGTGTATAAAAAAGGGACATTGTTTTAGTTTTTTGTTCATCAATCCTAAACATTTTTCAGCTCCTGTTAAAATTCTGTTAATACATATAAAAGAGTATCATTATGACACCACTATTTCTTGTTTCTGCTGGTGACAAACATTTCTGGCCACTACTGTAAATTGATATGTCCAAATTTTAACTATTTTTTAACATCAATAATAGCATACAAATTCAAATAACATCTAGTTAACATCATTAATATTATGAATATCACTATTTTTGGTACAAAAATACCTGGCTCCAGCTGGGTGCATCCGCTTCTTCCAGGATGGAAGGCTCATCAGCCTCTGCTGAGGTGGAGGGAATGCTGCAGGGAAGGGTGGAGGGAAGGGTGGAGGGAAGAGTAGAAAGCGACTCCCTGGGTTTACACCGGTCGTCCAGGAACCGTAGCTTTTCAAAGTACCACAGCCTGGGTACATACACATCACCTGGTGCTGCTCCTGATGTTTTGGATTGTTCGATTTTCCTCTTTTCCTTTCGGAACATATTTTGCAATATTTTAATTTTCTTATCCACAAAGTCCACGTCTGCCTCTGGGATCCAAGTCTGCACAAATGTCAAAAATCTCTCCAGTGTTGCCCTCCTTACTGGTTTATTAAAATAATCCTTGTGCTTGGTATGCCACAGATTTGACAACTCTTTATACTTGTCGATAAACAGACTTAAAAAATCTGGATCCCTGAATTTTTGATTCATTTTTCTGCAAGACAATACACAAGCCAAAAAACATAATGTTAGCTCAGACTCTCCTAATCTTAGCCCAAGATAGACTCCAGGATCTGCCACTTATTTGGGGAAATGGTTTAAACTTACCTTCGTTTTTCTTGCTCCCAACTTCTGTTCCTATTTTCGAAAACGAACATACGACATGTGATTTTTGTCATTATATACAGTGCGTACGCGTAGAACTACGCCTGCGTTGCCCGCCCCTGACGTTCTTTCTAGTCAAGTTCATGGTTTCCCGCCCCTTTCTGCGCACTTAACGTACGTACGACGTGTGGATTTTGGCGTAAGATCCAGTGCGTACGCGTAGAACTACGCCTGCGTTGCCCGCCCCTGACGTTCTTTTAGTCAAGTTCATGGTTTCCCGCCCTTTCTGCGCACTTAACGTACGTACGACGTGTGGATTTTGGCGTAAGATCCAGTGCGTACGCGTAGAACTACGCCTGCGTTGCCCGCCCCTGACGTTCTTTTAGTCAAGTTCATGGTTTCCCGCCCTTTCTGCGCACTTAACGTACGTACGACGTGTGGATTTTGGCGTAAGATCCAGTGCGTACGCGTAGAACTACGCCTGCGTTGCCCGCCCCTGACGTTCTTTTACAAGAATATTTCCCGCCCCCTTTTCTCTACGGTGCGCAGTAGGAGAAACATGGCGGAAACACAACAGGTGCTTGATATGAACGACTCCAGTAGTCAGGAATCCCCGGAGCCACAAACGTCCCGATCCGGAAAGAGGAGATTTAAGGCCTCAAATATGGCATTTCAAGAGATGGTGGAGATGGTGGGAATCTTGCGAAGTAGGGATTATGATGGCAAGCATGGACCATACACCCATCCGAACTTGCGCAAGGCCAGAATCATGGCCAAAGTAGTTAAGACCCTGCATAATCGTTTTGGGGTACGACGGTCAAAAGACCAATTGAGGAAACGGTGGTCCGACCTGAAATTGAGGGAGCCGGATCAATACAGAAGGATCAAGAAAGTTCTGAAAAAAAGTAAGTACTTGTCGTGTGTTCCTATTTTATGATTATTGCATACAGATCCATATGCTTTACCTTTGTACAATGTAAAAAATTGCTGCTTTCATGTTGTATACAGTAAAATAATCGTATCGTTTTAACAAACCCTCGTAAATTGTTCGTGGCAAACCTCGTTTATGATACAGGGTTTGAACAGCATTTTTTGGGTGTGTAATTTTTAGGACACAACAAATGATTAGGACATTGTGGTTTAGATGTGTTTCAAAATACAATGACTAGAAAAGAACATTCAGTGTAATTGAAGGAGAGGACACTTGGCAGCTGGGTAAAAACACATCTGCACTCATGAGCAAAGGTGTGGGACACCAGAGAACATTTATTAGGGTAAACCACACGCCACACGGGGTTCCCTGGTATACTTGGGGGGGGGGGGGTTGGGCATGTGTGAACCTTGGCACAAAAAGCAAATTATTTGCTTTTTTGGCAAAGTGAATTGATTTCTCATGTCTTCACATTTTGCATCTCTTCATAAACCGACAATTGTACAACACTTCTAATCAAGGTTTCATCTTCCTAGTTCTGGCCTTAAATATCTGTGTGCTAAAGTATACCTTTTGGTTTGTTAATTTCTCATAGGGGAGAAAAGCCTCACAAAGCAGGATCCCAGGGACCGCCATCCTTGCCAGCAGGAATGTGAGGTTAGCCCCATCCCCCCCGTGGATGTGCATGTGGAGGAAGGAGAGGTGGAAGAAGGAGAGGAGATGGGCACCCCACCAGGTGAGTGTCTGACACCACAGCTTCAGGTAATCGATGTATACCTGCATATTTCCAAACACATGTTTTTACATCTATTTTAGGTGATGTTGTGGTTGTGGAAAGCGACACATTTCCAAGCACCAGTGCCCCCCCCGAGGATGTCGAGGAAGGAGAGGTTGAGGAAGGAGAGGTGGAGGAAGTAGGGGAGCTGGGCACCCCACCAGGTGAGTGTCTGACACCCCAGCTTGTTGAAATCCATGTATGACTGCCTAATTTTTGACCCAATTTTTCCCATCTATTGTAGGTGATGTTCTGTTTGTGGAAAGGGCCCCATTTTCCAGTGACAGCGCACAAAGGCTGATTGGCCAGATAATGGGCTGGAATGGGGAACTAGATGACATGCGAACTAGCCTGGATCTCATGAAGACTCAGATTGACAATATGCAGCTGGAAATGAAGAACATGATCGATATTTTGGGGAGAATATAATCCGTTTCTCCATAATATCGATCATGTTCTTCATTTCCCTTGTTTTAGTTCAAAGATTGTTTTACTTCACCAATTTTTACGATTGTGGCTGATTGTTGTTTTATACATTTTTCATATTTTTTCTAGAAAAATAAAAACCACCAAAAAAAAAAAAAAAGTTTATAAAAAATTGAAAAAAAAGGAAACCAAAAAATGTTTGGCAAAGAAAGTTAAATAAACCCCAAAAAAATTTTAGATCACTAAATATTCAATGGCACATGTGAATGTGGCCAAATTAAAATTTTGAATAATCAAGAATGTGTGGCGTATTCTTTCAATGCTTAATACCAGTTTGGGAAAAGGGATTTTGTGTATCCAGTGACAATGGGCCTTATTGAATTTAATGAAAATACACTTGGCACTACAAGTGCACTAGGATAACATAGGAGACAGCACAAACCAAAAGCAAGCAAGAAAACACATTTCAGATTTGAGGTTATTTTATTATTTTCCTCTTTTTTAAAATTAAATATTGGGTGGCATTGCAATGGCCCCCCTACCATTAAAATAAGTCACATATCTTTCACGCACTTCCCGTGCACTTTGGGGGGCCAAGCCAGTACGGCCAGTATCCAGGCCTGTCATGGATTCTGGCCCAACTCCAGCCTCCGGCATTATTCCTGATAAATATGTATTGGAATATTTGTGCAAAAAGTTGTGCAAAATGCAGCACGTAAGGATGACATAGTTCAGTTTGTATTCCGCTAGGTTGAGATCCGTCAGAAATACACGGAACCGGCTGGCCATTATTCCAAAAGCATTTTCCACCACTCTTCTCGCTCTGGCCAGCCGGTAGTTGAAAACCCTCCTCTCCGGGGTGAGGGCTCTTTGGGGGAATGGCCGCATTATGTGGTTGTCAAGAGCAAAAGCCTCATCCGCAATGAATACAAAGGGTAGTTCCTCCACATTCTCCGAATCAGGTGGCAAGCCCAGGCCACCTGTCTGTAGACGGCGGTAGAACTCCGTCTGGGCGAAGACTCCTCCATCCGACATGCGGCCATTCTTCCCCACGTCCACATAGAGAAATTCATACTGTGCCGACACCACCGCCATTAACACAATACTGTGAAACCCCTTGTAATTAAAAAAGTATGACCCCGAATGGGGTGGTGGCACAATGTGGACGTGCTTCCCATCTATGGCACCACCGCAGTTAGGAAAGTCCCACCGGGTGGCAAAATGGGATGCCACAGTCTGCCATTCCTGTGGCGATGAAGGAAACTGGGGAGGCAAAAAGCAGAAAAAAAACAAAATAAGTACTTTGGCACATTAAACATTGTACATTACAACACAAACTTTATTTCACGCTTCTGCCTAGTCACATGACACCGATCGTCTGCTCCCTGTCATTGGGAGCAGTGATCAGGGTCATGTCACTGCTAGCCCATCCCCCAGACAGTTAAGAAAAACACTCACCCAGAACACACTTTAAACCATTCCTTGGCCCCCTTGTGCTTAATAAAACACCTTCACTGCATGTGACATTTTTACAGTAATCAAGACAATTTTGGACAGCATTGATCACTGTATTAATGACAATGGTCACAAAAATGTATGGAAATTGGCCAATGTGTCCGCCATAATGTGGCAGTCACCAGAAAAAAAAAAAAAAAAAAAAACGGTTAGCAACGCCATTACTATTTTCAAAAATGGCAAGATTTTACAAATGCCAGCAAAATAGACCATATTTACTAAACGATAGAACTTTAAAAAAAAACAATCAAGAAACGCTTAAATTGTGATTCATTTTAACACATTTTTGTTTACTAAAAGACTACGTATCAGCATCAAATGATGTCCCAAAAAATCATGGTGATATATTTTTGTGACTATCTTTCTTTAGAGCGAAAAGAGAGAAAAAAAAGCATATTTAGAAAAATGCATTTTGGGTTTGTTGGTGGTTAATCACCAAAACTAAAAAAGCAGAGGTGATCAAAGACAACCAAATACAAAATCGCTTTGTGCTAATAAAATGAAGATAATTTACTAGGAGGAGCCATGTTACAAGGACGCACAATTGTCAATTCAAACAACGCACTGCCAAATCACCCAAAAAAGTGATGAAGGTCAGGAAGGGGGGAAAATCATTCCAGGGTTGAAGTGTGTTAAAAATACAATATATAATTCAACATTAATTTAAGGACACACAGACTCGTTGGAATTATATTAAGTGTGTGTGGGGGGGATCCAGTTAAAGGACACACAGACCATTTGGGATACTATTAAGGGGGGGGGGGGGATTCAGTTAAGGGGACACAGACCATTTGGAATAAGCTTTAAAATGTTTGGTTTTAGGATAAAGCAATAGAATGGAGCTGACAAAAGACATTTTAAGTGACTAGACTAGGTGGATATGGGCCTACCATAGCATGTTGGTGAGGTTTAATGAAGGCAAATATGCATGAAAAAGAAAAAAGGAGCATTAAAAGATTGCAGCATGCATGAGGACAAAGGGGACATTCACAGCATATTGCAATCATGGTAATTAGAGATTGAGGAAAGAAATACAAGGCATTAGCAAACATTAAAGACAATAAAATGTGATGTTAAATGCTAAAATCTTACCTTAATATAGTCCTCCTGCAGGACCTGTATAATGGCAGAACAGGTCTCTGGGATAATGATCCCCAGAGCCTGGGGGGAGATGCCTGTCGAGAACTTCAAGTCCTGAAGGCTTCTCCCTGTCGCCAAGTAGCGCAACGTGGCGACGAGCCTCTGCTCCGGAGTGATGGCTTGCCGCATGCAGGTATCCTGCCTGCTGATATAAGGGGTCAGCAAAGCCAGCAGACGGTGAAAAACGGGGTCCGTCATCCGGAGATAATTCCTGAAATCATCAGGATTATTCTCCCGGATCTCACGAAGCAAAGGCATGTGCGAGAACTGGTCACGCTGGAGCAACCAATTCTTCGTCCATGAACTCCTCAACACCCCGTCCAAGGACTGTTCTTGGGTTGCAGAATGAACTACAACACCAAGCGCAAGCAAAGCACGAACTCGACGACGAGTACGTACACGCAACATGGCTTCAAAACGGTCGGATTGTCAGAGCGAACTTAACAGACGTCACTGAAGAACAGCAAGGCCTGTGAAGAGCGAGCTGAAAGTCAGCGAGCGCAGTTAGATCGCACTGCAAAATACAGACACGAACTGACTACACGCACTAAAAAACAGATACAAACCTCACAAGCACAAACTGAAAAGCAGTGAAAAACGTTCTGAAAAATACGAGTCTGAAAACCGCGAATCGTCTCTCACCAAACTTCTACTAACACGAGATAAATACGAAATTAGCAGAAGGAGCCCAAAGGGTGGCGCACTTGGTATTGAACTTCCGTTTTATAGTCTCGTCGGACCTGGTGTACGTCACCGCGGACCAGAGGGGCGGACTTTAGTGTGATCGTGTGTAGGCAAGTCCGTTGCGTCGGAACTCTGTCGGAACTCCGGCGGAACTCCGGCGGAACTCCGTTGGGAACTCCTTCGGAATTAAGTCCTCTCGTGTGTACGGGGCATTAATCTTTGTTAAAAAGTTAGAACTCACATTTGAGTGGATAAAATCAGGCATAGAGTTGTTCTCTTTTGCTAATCTTCAGTTTTCCTCTGGTTTCCAGCTGGGCTGCGGTGAGGGGTCAGGCTCCGGTCACTTCCGGGGGCATCCGTAGCTACGAGGCTTGAGTTTCACACAGTGAGCACATCAGCCGGTATGTCAGTGGGAGATTCAGAAGCTTGAGAACGAGGGGTGTGGTTGTAGCACAGTGGTGACAAGTGACACACTGCATCTGGTGAGAGGCAACAGTGGCAAGTTATATGCTGCATCTGGTCACAGGCGATGGTGGCAAATAAAACGCTGCATCTGGTGGAAAGTGACGGTGGCAAGTGACACTGCTTGGTGGCAAGTAACATGCAGTATCTGGTGAGAGCCGACACTGGCAATGACATGCTGCATCTGGTGACAGGCGACAGTGGCAAGTGGCATGCTGCATCTGGTGGCAAGTGACAGTGGCCAATGACACGCTGCATCTGGCGGCAGATGATGGTGGCAAGTGACACGCTGCATCTGGTGGCAAGTGACATGCTCAGGGTTCCCACTGATTTTACATTATGGTGAGTTGAACTATTTAATTTTATATTACAATGTAATAATTGAAAAAAATGTGATTTGATCATCCTGACATCATATTAAGCAGGGTGTCGGGATGATTTAAGTGCTTACTTACTGGCCATTCGCCTGACAAATTACCCCCACCGCTGAATTTCCCATAAACCCTGAGACTACATTCCCCGCCTGGTCCTTGGCAAAATTGTCTCTGAATGGCAGTTTGGAAATGTAATCACCCCCAGGCCGCTCTGATGCCCAATACAAAGGCAGCACCACTTTCCTCAGGCTGTGCACGTCCTCTATTCCCTCCCTGGCTCAGCCAATGGCAGGCAGGCATCAGTAACTGAGCAGGCTCCTCAGCTCACTCCGCATGGAAAATATAGTTTCTGGTACAAAAGTTTGTCTCCTCTCGTGCAGCTGCTGGTGGTGATGGAGAGTCTAGGCGGTTGGCTGATCGTTGTCCTCACCAGCCTGTGTATGCTCTGGGGCCAGACCTGGGCACTTGCAAGAAGGAGGAGGACATGGGCACATGCATGGGGGCTAGAAGAACCAAAGCCACAGGTGAAATCGGCCAAAGAGGGTGCCGCTCTGTACCAGGTAGAGAGTAACAAGCTGGTGGAGAACTGGCCCAATGGAGAGGTTCCCAGAAAGCACAGTGAGGATGAACGCAAGTGTCGTGGGGGACAACAGCATACTGAAGGATTTCTCCTGACAGCTGATTCCGCAGTTCAGTATGTTAGGCTGTCATTGTGATAATGTGTACCCAATCAGGAAATTCTGATACCGTCATGTGATAGTGGTAGACCTTTCCTATTTGGCTGCAATTCCATGGCATAAACTTAGTGGAGAGCAAGACCAGCTGCTGTATTAGGTATGTGAGGGGGCTCTTGGTTTAAATGGCCACTGCTGATGTGAAGGGGAACTCCTAATGTTAAAGAGGAGACTTCTGATGTAAAGAGGGATTCTGAAATAAAGGGAAACACCTGATGTTCAGTAGGAGGCTATTGATATTAAGAGGGACTCTGATGTTAAAGGAGGACTTCTGATGCAAAGGGGGACTACTAATGTAAAGGGGGACTTCTGATGTAAAAGGAGACTCTTAAAATTAATTAGGACTAGAAAATTAATTAGACTCCTGAAGTGAAGTAGGGGTGCTGTTGCATGTAGACCTGACTTCCTGGTAAATTAAATTTTTAGTTTGAACTATCATGATATCAAATAATAGATTTTTTTTTTGGGGGGGGGGGGGGGCATTCCATTCTTGGACCCAGGAAACACAATGTCTTGGGCCAGCCCTGCTTACATAGTTCTGTGAGTCTTTCAGGCTGGAAAACCTTATCTTAAGAATCTGATACAGAGCAGTGTTTTACCTGGAGTGATACCTTCAAAATGAACCTTGCATTAAGAAAAAGCTGTAATGACAGACTATAGAAGCTGCTGGAGCTGATGTCTCTCTTAAAGTGTTAGTTAACCCTGTAAGTGCACATATCTCCTAAACATGTACTATTTAGGAGATATTGGCATTGGCAATGGGCAATGACGTCACCTGTGCATTGTGCAGTGATGCTCTGCATTCATGGCCACACAGTATGCTGTGAAGTACAGAGTGCCATGCTATGACCATGACCATGGGCACGGCCCAGCCATTCCAACAGATTAGGTGATTAGGTGAAGCAGAATTTAAACTGTACATACAGCTCGGAAGTACAGTTGTGCTAATAAGTTTACATTTATATATTAATTTTTTGAATTTAAGATTCCTTGGTTATTTTTCAGAGAATATAAATGAAAAAAACATTTCTTCCACTCATAGTTAGTGTTTGGCTGAAGTCATTTATTATCAATCAACTGTGTTTACTCTTTTTAAATCGTAATGGCAACAGAAACTACCCAAATGACCATGATCAAAAGTTTACATACCCCAGTTCTTAATACCGTGTATTGCCCCCTTTAACATCAATGCCAGATTGAAGTCTTTTGTGGTATTTGTGGATGAGCCTCCAGTTCCTGTCAATTCTTGGGCTGTCTTGCATGAACTACACATTTGAGATCTCCCCAGAGTGGCTCAATGATATTGAGGTCAGGAGACTGAGATGGCCACTCCAGAACCTTCACTTTATTCTGCTGTAGCCAATGACAGGTGGACTTGGTCTTGTGTTTTGGATCATTGTCATGTTGGAATGTCTAAGTACGTCCCATGCGCAGCTTCCTGGCTGATATTGTAAGCGGGATACTATGTGGCATTTGCATAGTAATGGCTTTCTCCTGACGACTCGACCATGCAGCCCATCTTTCTTCAAGTGCCTCCTTATTGTGCATCTTGAAACAGCCACAGCACATGTTTTCAGAGAGTCCTGTATTTCACCTGAAGTTATTTGTGGGTTTTTCTTTGCATCCCGAACAATTTTCCTGGCAGTTTTGGCTGACATTTTAGTTGGTCTACATGAAATTGGTTTCGTTTCAACAGAAGCCCTCATTTTCTACTTCTTGATTAAAGTTTGAACACTGCTGATTGGCATTCTAAATTCCTCTTATTTCTTTTTATATACAGTGCCTTACAACAGTATTCACCCCCTTGGCTTTTTACCTATTTTTTTACACTACAGCCTTTTGTTCAATGTTTTTTTAATCTGAATTATATGTGATGGATCAGAACATGATAGTCTAAGTTGGTGAAGTATAATTAGAAAAATAAATACATAAAACTATTTTTCAGAAATAAAAAGATGATAATTGGCATGGGCCTATGTATGCACCCCCTTTGTTATGAAGCCCATAAAAAACTCTGGTGCAACCAATTACCTTCAGAAGTCACATAATTAGTGAAATGATGTCCACCTGTGCGCAATCTAAGTGTCACATGATCTTCCATTACATATACACACCTTTTGAAAGGCCTCAGAGTCTGCAACACCCAAGCAAGAGGCACCACTAAGCAAACACTGCCATGAAGACTAAGGAACTCTCCAAACAAGTAAGGGACAATGTTGTTGAGAAGTACAAGTCAGGGTCAGGTTATAAAAAAATATCCAAATATTTGATGATCCCTAGGAGCACCATAAAATCTATAATAACCAAATGGAAAGGACATGGCACAACAGTATGTATATAAAGTGAGAAAAAAATGCGCTATCCACAAACAACAAATAAATAATAGCTGCCAGCACCGCAGACTTACTGCAACAATGGCACAACAGTAAACCGTCCAAGAGACAGCCGCAAACCAAAACTTACAGACCGGGCAAGCAGGGCATTAATCAGAGAGGCAGCACAGAGAAGGTAACCCTGGAGGAGCTGCAGAGTTCCACAGCAGAGACTGGAGTATCTGTACATAGGACAGCAATAAGCCGTACGTGCCATAAAGTTGGGCTTTAGTGTGGCCAGAAGAAAGCCCTTACTTTCAGCAAAAAACAAAATGGCACAATTTGAGTTTGCAAAAAGGCATGTGGGAGACTCTCAAAATGTATGAAAGAAGGTGCTCCAGTCTGATGAGACTAAAATTTAACTTTTTGGCCATCAAAGAAAACGCTATGTCTGGCACAAATCCAGCACATCACATCACCCAAAGAACACCATCAGTGTTTCCCACAGTGAAACATGGTGGTGGCAGCATCATGCTGTGGGGATGTTTTTCAGCAGTCGGGACTGGGAAACTGGTCAGAATTGAGGGAAAGATGGATGGTGCTAAATACAGGGATATGCTTGAAAAAAACCTGTACCACTCTGTGTGTGATTTGAGGCTAGGATGGAGGTTCACCTTCCAACAGGACAATGACCCCAAACACACTACTAAAGCAACACGAGTGGTATAAGGGGAAACGTAAATGTGTTGGAATGGTCTAGTCAAATCCCAGACCTCAATCCAATAGAAAATCTGTGGTCAAACTTAAAGATTGCAGTTCACAAGAGCACACCCTCCAATTTGAAGGGGCTGGTGCAGTTTTGCAAGGAGGAATGGGCAAAAATCCCAGTGGTAAGATGTGACACGCTCATAGAGACTTATCCAAAGTGACTTGGAGCTGTGATAGCCGCAAAAGGTGGCTCTACAAAGTATTGACTTTAGGGGGGTGAATAGGTATGCACATTGACCCTTTCTGTTATTTTGTCCTATTTGTTGTTTGCTTCAGAATGAAAAAAAAAACATCCTCAAAGTTGTGGGCATGTTAATTTCAGGTTGTGAGACAACAAAACACGGAAAATGCCAATGGGGGTGAATACTTTTGCAAGGCACTGTACCTTTTCTGTTTTATACAGTTCAACTACCTTTTCCCGCAGATCCTTTGACCATTCTTTTGCTTTCCCCATGACTCAGAATTCAGAAACGTCAGTGCAGCACTGGATGGAAGATGCAAGGGTCTGTTAGGAGTCCAGAAACGTATTGACCGTTTATACACACAAACTAACTACAAGCAAACAGATCACAGGTGAGGATGGTTACCTTTAATAGCCATTTAAACCCATTTGTGTCAACTTGTGTGCATGTTATCCGGCCAAACTCATCAGGGTTTGTAAACTCTTGATCAAGGTAATTTCTGTTGCCATTATGATTTAAAAAGAGTAAACACTGTTGATTGATAATACATGGCTTTAGCCAAAATCTAACCACGAGTGAAAGAAATGTTTTTGTGTTATCATTAATATTCTCTAAAAATGGCCAAGAAATCATACATTTTGCCAGGGTATGTAAACGTATTTGCACAACTGTATGTTTTGAGTCTGAATCAGTCACTGGAAGAATAATTTTGTGATCACACCACAGTTTCACAGGGCTTGGGAAATACGTCAAATAAAACCTATCATTTATGCATTATTGCAAAAAGGATTGCTATACATAGGGGATCAGGGCTCTTCCCCATAGATAGTACTGTATCAGACATTTACATTCTGAGCAGTGAGGTTCTGCAGGATCTCTTCCCAAGAGGAAGTCTCAATCTCCATTCCTTGGTTCTCCCTTGGTGGCCAGACTTATCCTGGGTCTGGGTGCTCACCACTAGCCATCCAGTATTTCTTCTTCTTTTTAATGCTCCCTTCACATTGCAGGACATTCCTCCATATTTCATATTTCATCTCGGCCAGGATTGTCAGCCGCCAGTAAATTTACTGACAGTTTGTAAAAATCTGTGATTTTTTTACAACTGCCAGTAAATATCAGGGACTGATAATTTCATGCGGTGTTGACTTTTTAAGTGTAAATCAAGCAAATTACTTTGTTATAGGTATTGTCCGTGTTTCCATATCATGTTTATGCTGTTCAAATATTCACTGTGTTAGATTTCAATAGGAGTTCTGTAATTTCTCAGGTTGCCAGTAAAAAATGTGCTCAGCCAGTAAATTGTTTATGTTTTGTCAGTAAAAAATGCTGTGGGAGGTTGGCAACCCTGCCTCGGGCACTGGGTTTGTGGTGCCAGAGCAGGATGAGCAACGCCAAATTAAAGGTCAAGAGGTCCTGAACAGAGCACCCCCAATTGACCTGCCTCATCTTGTACTCATACAGTCCCCCACCCTCCCCCCCACAAGTAAACACAATGCCACCTATCTGTACACATACAGTCTCCCTGCTCCACCTGTACATACACAACTCCTTCCCACCTGTGCACACATATGTAGTGAACATGAGAGAATCAATATATAGAAGGCAGGGCAGCTATGTGGCATCCCACCCCCGCACTCAAACAATTCAAATGCCCATTGGACTTTATATGAGGTACAAGACAAGCAACAGTACAGCTAAAAAAAAGAGAGAGATTTTATTACAATAAGTCGATGCCAGGGAACTAGCTGGAGGATAATTGCCCACAGACCTGACACATTAGTCAATTTCCAATATGGCTGCACCTGCACAAATACGTGCCCACATATTGCGAATGCACGTTCACCATAGTGAAGACATGTGCACTCTGGTTCACGCAATACACATCAGATCCCCGCGCCCTCAGGCCTTTAAAAGGATGACTGTGGCACATGAATATTGCTGACTGTTTTTCAGCTTCCTGCTCCCTGTTCCTGTGCTTGCTTCTGCTTCTGATCAACTGTTATTGATCTGGCTTGCCCTTGGATACCTCTTGTCTCGCTCCCAGCTCTGACCTCAGATTGTTCACGGATCTTCTCTTGTCTTCTACCATGTGTATGACCCCAGCTTACCTAACCATGACTCTGCTGCCCAATCTGCTGACCACTGGCTTATTGACCTCTGCTACTATGGTAGCACTGTATTTCTCTGTTTACAGTATGTAAAAAAAAAAGAAAAGAAAAAAGAAAATCTATAGTTTTTTTTTTTTAACATACTCTCACCAGTCATTGTCCCTGGTCACGCCACACCAGTTATATGATGACGCTGTACTGCACTGGTGACAGTATGTAAAACATTTAATTTTCAAAAAAAATGTGACAAAAAAATATAACTTCAAAAAACGCATGACTCTTACTAAATACCTCAAATGGTTACCTTTCCAAAAAGGTCATTTAGGGGATAAAATAAATGAGATAGGCCATCAGTACATCAGGTTTAATCGCTTTTTCGCATACAGACCTACAGACTAAATAATAACTACCACTTTGTGTTATTTTCCCCAAAGGAAGGTAGCAGAACACAAATGTATGAAGAAAGCATATTTCTTTGCAAAATTTTATAACAAAAACAAAGAAAAGCTATTTTTTTTGTTCTTTTAGGAAAGAATAAAAAAAAAACAGTGGTGATTAAATAGCAATAAAAAAGCTTAGTTTGTGTGGAAAACAAAAGGATACAAATTTCATATGTGTACAGTGTTGTATGACCGCTTTGTCCTTCAAAGTGCAAATGTGCTGATAGCTGAAATACTGGTCTGGGCAGGAAGAGGGTAAAAGTGATTGGTATTGAAGTGGTTAAGTAATATATTCCTATAATAAATGGGGAATAAATATTTTAAATTCTATGTTAGATAACAGGAGCCCTTACTTGCACATCAGTATGCAGTGGATAGAAATGAAGTATTGTTCAAAGACTTCCAAATTGTAACAAGACAATGGGTATCTGCCCGAGGAGTTGTTGGATTGGGCAAATGCCAACCCCCCTCCCCAAAAGGGCAAGGCAACCAAGAGATCACAGCCAGTGGCTCTTAGATCGGGATAAGAGGGCCCCATAATACCACTAACCTGTGATAAACCTATAATATAATAAGAAAAATATATATACCAGCAGAAGGAAGGGGGGAGGGGAGGGATGTGAAACCAGAACCCCAACAGCAGGAAGAGTTCCACACTGTCAGAATACACTGTTCAGCTTTGCCGGCTATGCGGAAATTTCCAACAGGGTAGTTGTACAGAAGTATTTGGTAGATTGACTTCTGTACCCTGCCCATACATAGATTAAAATTTGTCCGGTCCTTGCTGAAACGGCTGAACTTTGATCCATGTATGGCTGGCTAAAGTGAACTTTTCACTCACAGAAAGTTTAAAGCTGAACCAGAGCACCTACCTGTTAAAAGCTGAACCAGAGCACCTACCTGTTAAAAGCTGAACCAGGGCACGTTACTGTTTTATTGTTTTGTGTTTAATTTTTTTAAATAGGGTGCACAAACAAATTAAACTCATATAATACAACATTTGGAGCACACACTTAACATGGTTAGTGATAAATAGAATGTAACATTGATCTATGCTCCCCCTCATACAATGTACCATCTGATTTGCATTACCCTTATGCCCTGTACACACGGTCAGACTTTCCAACAGAAAACATGTGATCGGACTGTGTTGTCGGAAATTCCGATCGTGTGTGGGCTCCATCAAACTTTTTCCGTCGGAATTTCCGACACACAAAGTTTGAGATCTGGATCTAAAATTTTCCAACAACAAAATCTTTTAAATTTCTTTTGTGTCACCTCGTTCTGAGCGATCAGATTTTCCGACAACTTTGTGCGACCATGTATATTCTAGACAAGTTTGGGCCAAAATCCGTCGGAAAGTCTGACCGTGTGTACAGGGCATTAAAGTAAATCTGTGACCAGACTACACACACTGAACAATGTATATATTCTAAACAAGCAGTAAAAGCACTTAAAAAAAACAGTTGTTCCCCTCTGTAGCCTTAGGCATTGTGGGGAACTCATCTATAAATTTCACAACAGAGGCACAGAAATCTCAGTCTGTGATTCTAAACTGTTGGAAACATAACAAGCCCTGGTTCACATTGATTCTGCCTTGAAATCGTGATACTTCACCTGAAGTTTTATGATTTCAAAGTAGGAGGTCAGCATGATTTCAGGTGCTACTTGGCTTACATTTGCACCACTTCATGCACAGGTATCTATGCAACTCACACCTGAAATCCTAAAAAATAGTGCAGGAACCCTTTTTTTCAAATTAGTGTGGCACCGCAAAGTTGGAGTGGCACTGATTTTAACAGTTCCATTGCCGACAATCGGGTGCAACTTATAATGTTATTTGGAACTGTCTCACCGGTGTAAACGGGGGCTAAGGACCCATTTCCAGCAGCTCACAATTTTCTTCCCGGAGTTGTTAAAAAGTTACTTTGGAGAAGTTACAGTGGATCAATTCTATATTAGTTGGTATCTTTCATTTATTATACATTGAGATGTATGACTGAAGACAAGATTTAAATGGAGTTTATTGATTGATCAATTAGTCTACCTGAACATGCTCAGTCCAACTACCATTCCATAATAGGTGTAATACCCCATATGGTGAATGTAAGCATTATGCCCTATTAGATTTTAGAACTAATATGGAATTTTATTGAGTGATGTCACCAAGGAGCACTAGACAGTCTCCTCCCCGGAGTTCTCTGCTGAAATCATTGTGGGGCCAGGATTTCCCCAGCTGGGGATTGTAAAGAGGATTGTTAAAATCTTCCTATATACAGGAGAGGATAACATTTTATAAATAAATATATAACTAGGATTGCTTGTGGAGGAAGGAAGGAATGGATAACAAGAAGTGATAAAGACTGTATATTCTGTAGATACCAAATGGGGGTTGGAAACCAGAAATTGAACAGACATTGAACATTTCTTAATAATCTAAATTCTTCTAATTGAATGGAGGGAGCAGGGATCACCCATATAGTTTGGATAAAAGTCTGACCTTCTCTAATATCTAATGTTGGGTTCACATATGAGCATGCAGCGGCTCACAGCAGGAGTCTGATGCGTCTCCATGTTTGGCTGAATTCGGACCTGAAATGGAGCAAAAGACACACAGGGTTCCTGTGCAAATCGCACGGGAGCCACTGCGGAGAAATGTGAATCGGCTCCATAGAGAGCCGGTCACCATCTCCTGCTGTGCGAATCTCAGCATCCAATTCGAACTAATGTGAACCCAGCCTAATACAATTTACCTAAACTGTTTTTCATTTTTTTTACATATCACATCTTTTTACCTGTTAAAGAATAGCACATCTTTATAAATACTTTAAACAAGTATCCACTTAACTTGAAAATAAATTAACCTCCGGTATTTCAACTTTGTTTTGCTTGCATTTGCGTGCGAAAAACTATTTGTATGTGAATGTTGATTATACCTGGGAAAAAATAAATGATCACGTGGAGATGCTTTTTGAGGTTTTCTACATCATGCCCAGTGTGTTAACTTTTTAAGTACACTACTCAGCCTGAGGAATTGCAGAGTGGTCTGGTTTTATGTCTGTACAGATATACACATATGTAATCCATCTGCTGATAGTTATTTCTAGGAAGAATACAAAATTATGCCCTTCTTCAAACCTTTTTCTTACAGTGTTTCAGTTGCAGGTTTTGGTGCTTAGTGGCACCAGAAATAATTCACTAAGAAGTCATTGTAGGCATATGTGTATATAAGAGGTTTGTCAGGGGCACCTATAGCCTCAAACCTACCCTGCCTAGCTTTCCCAAAAGTCATATTTTTTACTACAAAAAATGTATGTTGACGTATACACAGAATTCTAACAAAGTGTAAGAATGCCGTCTGACAGCAGTACAAGTATGAAATGTCTACTTTTTGCTCTATATGCTGGCCTGCAGATGTGACAGAGGTAGCGTCAATGTTCCCTCAACACAAATCATAATACCACAGGTGGTGGAAAGCTAATGAGAGAAATTGCAGCAAGCAGACCTCCATTTGCAAAACACGGCAGCTGTTACTTTTATTTAGAGGTCCATTAATCCTTATGAGGCTGTGAATTAAAGGACCCAGTCATCTTCATAGTCACATGAAGATCTTGCTGAACATACAGTATATGTGCATATTTGTGTTATTCTCCTGTTTTGCCATACCTAATATGACTAATCCTCAGCCATTAAATCATGTCTATGGTTTTTGCATGGTACTTATCACACAGTGGGCTGTTCTCCCATGCTAACATCTGTGTTGCAGGATGTGATAAAATGCAGTAAGCATGGATGTTAAATCAGTTTCTACGGGAAGTGTTCTACTGTTGGTTTGTGGGGATGTTAAGCCTCACATTAGCATTTAGTGCCCGAGATGTCTACTATTATTTAACCGGTTCCCGACCAGCCGCCGCAGTTTTATGGCAGAATGGCACGAGTGGGCGAAACAGCATTACCTTTTGTCGGGCGCGTGCCCCCTAGCCGTGATGATCGGATTCGTTTCAGAACCGATCAGACTCCAGGCCCAGGCCAATGATTTTTGGCCTGGATCTGCTGATCTGTTTTGATGGATGTAATCCTTCCCCTGTCTAAGTGTAAACAAAGGCAGGAGAAGTGATGTCATCTCCCTCTCTGGAATTATTTTACATTCCAGAGAGAGGAGAGAGGACATCCAAATGTGAGTTGCACCAACATTACACTGACACAGTACATGTAGGCACACATTTCACCCTGTGATCACCACCCGATTGCCCCCCAGTTAACCCCTTCAATCCCTGTCACTGTGTCACCCAGTGCAGTGTTCATATTTTTCTTTGATCACTGTACTGGTGTCATTTGTGACACTAATCAGAATTAGCCCTTGTGCACACGGTCAGACATCCCGACAACAAAATCCGTCGGATTATGTCCGACGGATTTTGTCCGAAACTTGTGTTGCATACACACGGTCGGACAGAGTTTGTCGCAAAATCCGATCGTACGTAACGTGATGACGTTATTTCGTTACGATGGGACTACGTTTAGGCTAGCAGCCAATAGCTTTGGTCTAGGAATTTGATCTGAGCATGTGTGGCACTTTGTCCGATCGGAATTCTCTACACACAATCGGACAAAGTCCGATCGGATCATGTTGTCGGAAAGTTTTATAGCCCAGCTCTAAAACTTGGTCCGTCTGATATCCCGACGGAAACAGTCCAATGGAGCCCACACACTGTCAGATTATCCGCCAACACAGTTCGATCAGAGATTTTCCGTCTGAATGTCCAACCATGTGTACAAGGGCTTAGAGTACTTAGTAGTAGGCCCAGATAGGTCTAGGGACCCCCCTAAACCCCCTAATTTTAAGTTTAACCCCTTGATCACCCCCTGTCACCAGTGATCCCCGTATTAGTGTCACGGGTGATGCTGGTTAGTTAGTTACTTTTTTTAGGCATCAGGGCATTACCTAATAAAAGGTTTAACCCGTTGATCACGGGGCGGGTGATATCAGTTATGTTTTAGCGTCAGTTAGGGTCTGCGCTGCCCCAAGCAGTGTCAGATTAGTACCAGTAGCGCTAACACCCATGCACACACCATACACCTCCCTTAGTAGCATAGTGTCTGTACGGATCGATATCTTTGATCTGATCAGGACTATATTAGCGTCCCCAATAGTTTAGGGTTCCCAAAAACGACGTGTTACCAGGATCAGCCCAGATACCTGTTAGTACCTACATTTAGCCAGTCCCCCCAGCCCAGCCCACCCAAGTGCAGTATCAATCGATCACTGTCACAAAATGCTAAACACATAACTGCAACATTCGCAGAGTCAGGCCTGATCCCTGTGAAAACTAACAGTTTTTTTTGGTAGCAGTCAATGACAGTCAGGTGCTCTTTTTTCCTGTGAATCTCACTAGTTGTACAAGTAAATTTAGAGGCCAAAATGTCCAATTGAAGGTACACTAGTTAAGAGGCCTACACGTTTCCTAGCATGACAGATGAGAATGAAGAGGAACTCACTCATCTGTCAGATTCAGGCTCAGAATATTAAATTGTTGAAAGCAAAAGCACCCTGATAGATGGCAGGCACAACTACTCTGTTGTCAGAGCTAAGGTCAGGCGTACCCGACCCCGTTCTTCTGCTGTTGTTGAGGTGCAAGAACCGCAGGGCTCTTGTATGGAGCAGAGAGCCAGTACTAGTGCCGCTAATCGTTTTGGTGAACTGGCAAGCACCAGCGGCCTAGTACATCCTGGTTGTACCTCCAGCACTGCAGTAACACTTGATGACGTCGCAAGTCCCATAAGTGCAGTTCAAGCTGGTGAGGTGGCTAGTACAAATAGTGTCCCGCAGCCACCAAAAAGACAAAGACAGGCCTGTCGAGCCCATAGTGCCCGTCCTGCTGCATTTGCCAATCCGAATTGGAAGCCCACCACTTCTGCAGCACCCGTACTTCCCCCATTCACTGGCCAACCCGGAATTCAGGTGGAAACAGTTGAATTTACGCCACTTGATTTTTATTCGCTGTTTTTCAAGGAAGATCTCTATAGATCTATTGTGGACCAAAGCAATTTGTATACTGGTCAATTCATCACTGCTAATCCCCAGTTAACCCTTGCCAGAGATTTGAGACCTATTACGGTCTCTGAATTCAAGACCTTCCCAGGGCCTATCCCTCCTCATGGGCATAACTAAAAAAAGTGAGTTGCGGTCATATTGGTCCATTGACCCAATTCACCATGTGCCCTTGTTCTCTGCCTCCATGACCAGGACATGATACGAGTGGATCTTGTGGTTCATGCATTTCAGTGAAAATGAACTCTGTTGTCCTCGGGGTGACCCTGAATATGAACGGCTCTACAAAATTCAGGCCCTCGCAAACCACTTCAACCAGTAGTTTGCAGCCTTGTTTACTCCCAACCAAGTTGTCTGCATTGATGAGTCCCGATTAAGTTTTCTGGCCACTTGTCATTCTAACAGTATCTTCCCAGCAAGCTCTGTGACAGGGCAACAGGCTATACATATAGTTTTATGGTTTATGAAGGAAGAGATAGTTATGTAGAGCCAGAGAACTGCGCAGACTACATAGGGAGTGCTGGTAAGATTGTGTGGGACTTGGTGTCACCCTTATTTGGAAAGGGGCACCATTTGAATGTTGACAATTTTTACACAAGCGTGCCCCTTTTTAGTCACTTGTTTGATCATGGAATTGGCGTATGTGGCACCGCATCTAATCACTGGGCCTTAACCCAGTGGCTTGTAGTTTCCCATCTTAGGCGGGGGGAGAGAGCCTGCTTGAGAAATAATAATTTGTTCGCTGTGAAGTAGAGGGATAATAAGAATGTTTTTGTTCTGTCCTTCCTTCATGCAGACACATGATGGTCCAAATTGAAATGGCTACTGGAGTTGTGGAGAAACCCCTCTGTGTCCATGAATACAACCTTAACATGGGAGGGATGGACCTCAATGACTAGTTGTTGGCACCTTTCTTTCTGAAGGAGGATCTGATCGAAATAACCCCTCCTTAGTGGAAGATTGAGTGAGTATATACCCTTGACTTTCATGCCTGTGAGGCTGCCCCTACGAAATTGGGCAAAGTGTCTCACCAGAGGTTTATCAGGGTTCTTTTCAATGATTTCCCTCTTATGTTAACCCAAACGTATTCTCAACTGGTGTTTTGTTTTTCCAATGTAGATTTTGTTACAGGGACATGTTGACATGTAGGTGACTTTAGTTGTATCGCAGTTGATAAGATCCCAATCTGGAAACTTTGTTTCATTTGCGAGTCATGAAAATTTGACAGTCTATGAACATACCGATAAACCTGACAGTGCCCACAAGGGAACATACCCTTGCCGCTTGGATATTGTGATAGCTAGGTTGTTTCTGTAGTTTTTGTGAATTCAGAATGTATTAGTGTGGCACCTAGGTTTCTGCCCTTCTAGCTACCATTTTGGGGGTTGATCCCACTATTTGAGCTATTCCTGGTGTACTAGTGAGTATCCCCCAATGTTTCTGGAGTATACCCCTGACGGTAACCCATTACGCCCCTTATTGAGTTATTATTCTTACAGGGCCTGGTTCCTGTATTATGGTTTTGAGTGGCTTCTTTAGGAGGTCAGAATGGTTCCAGCTGGCTGTTTTTTGCTTTGTCCTTCTGAGTTGTTTATGGGAGTAACCCCTCTCACTAAATCGCTTATAGAGTTTGTCACTTTCCTGTCTGTAATCAAACCTGCTTGACCAATTTTGCTTGATGCAGAGGAATTGACCTGTCAGTATACCGCCCTTAAGCCATTTGGGGTGGTGGCTATCCGCTCTTAATAGTGTATTTGCCGATGTCTCCTTACGATATGTGCAGGTCACCAGAGTAAAATCTCCAATACCGATTGAAAGATCGAGAAAAGAGATCTGCTCACTATCAAAGACATATGTAAGTTTAATGTTTCGGTCATTCTCATTTAATGCTCAGATAAATTCATTGAGTGACCTGATATCACCTCTCCAGCTCATAATCACATCATCGGTGTACCTGAGCCACATATGCACATGGGCCTGGTATATCGGTGAAGTGAAGACCAGATCCTCCTCCCATAGCCCCAAATGCAGGCATGCATATGCCGTGGCCCACGGGGCCCCCATGGAGGTACCTTTGGTCTGCTGGTAAAATCTGGAGAGATACTGAAATAAATTGTTATCCAGGGCAAAGGCCAATAAATCCACTAGGATCTCATTTTAGGGTCCATATTCTGGAGAGTGTCTTTGAATAAATGTTTCAACAACCTTTATCCCCCAATCATGCGATATTGAGGTGTAGAGAGACTCTACATCTATATCCACAAGCCATATCTCCTCTTCTATCTATGAATTCAGAGATCAGTGCCAAGACATCACTTGTATCCTTCACATAGGATTTTGGGCTTGTCACCATCTCTTAACATGTTATCGAGGTATCTCCCTGTTCTTTCCAAGGGCCCTTTGATTGCTGAGACTATGGGTCTCCCTGGTGGATTTTCCAGGACTTTATGCACCTTGGGATTGATATAAAAAAATTGGTATATTAAACTCTTTGACCGTAAGATAGTCCAATTCACATTTGCTAAGGAGACCTTCTTCCCAGCAAATTTTAGTTTGTTATTCAAGTCCATTACTAGTTTTGAAAAAGGGTCCTTGGTTCATTTACTATAAGTTTTTTCATCACCCAGAAGTCGATTGACTTCTCTCTCATAATGATGACATTCCCACCCATCACTTCTTTTAATGACAAGTTATTTTGCTTCAGATAATTATCTAATGGCCCTACGTTCCTCCAAGGATAGGTTGTCACGTCCTTTTGTATCCAACTGTACCATATCCAAGACTTAACCATTTGTCTTTATTTAATGTTGGCATTATTTTAGACCTTAAGATGAGCCTTTATTGTCTCTTCTGTGGTCCTATGTGTTCCTCCGATTCTTCATTTTCTTCCAGCAGGTAATTTAAGATTCCTAGAATCTCTTCTTCCCTGCTGTCAGGAGTATCTACTTCCTTAATGGGGGTTGCCTTCTTCATGTGTATGAAATGTAGGAACACCTTGAGGAGAAAGAGTGTTACATCTTTATAGATGTTAAATTTGTCCATAAAATTAGTACGGGAGAATGACATACCACGCTGTAACAAATTGGTATGTCTAGGGACAATACAACATAAAACATATACATATACATATATACACAAATATATATATATATATATATCAGAAAACTTTCTGACGCCAGGTATATTGGTGCAGGTTGTACTCAGTCGGACACTGCTGAGTGCTTAGCAAGTGCTGTAAATAGAACAAATACAACATAAAACATATATACCAGAAAACATCCGGACGCCAGGGGAATTGGTGCACACCTGAAGGGTCTCGCATGGATTTAGAGGGGGACCCCCATGCAATTTTTTTTTATGGCACGGGGTTCCCCTTAACATCCATACCAGACCTGAAGGGCCTGGTATGGAATTTCGGGGGACCCACACGCATTTTTTTTTCTTAATGCTAACATGACCAGTGTTCAAATAGCCTTAAAAAAATCATAAAAGTGAACCAGCGTAAAAAAAAAAAGTCAAGTTGAGAGGTGCGCCTGTTCAACTTATGCAAATGCATTTACGTTGCTTGACATTTACTAAGATTTTGCTGGCGCAGTGAACCAAAGAATTTGAACTTGCGCAAATGCCGATTGCGCATGTGCAGTGCATAAATTGACCTCGCGGAGTTCTAAGTGTATTTGCAGGCACAGCAGGCTTATTCAGAGAAAGTTTTTTTCCATTCTATTTTGGGCATATTTGTTACTTGGACAGTTATAACTATACTTCCTCACATCACCCCTATAATATTGGCACTTCCACCTTCTTTTAAATCTGAGTTGAATAATGCATGCGCCATGTCTATAGAGGTGCACCAATCGCTGCCTCCCGTGAGCCGGCAAGATGATAGTAAATGGGGAATTGCATTGTGTTACAGGCACAAATGTTTTGTGAATACGACAATTGTGCATCAGCGTGCGCCACAACTCATGGCGTAAACCGTTCGTAAATCAGCTCCATAGTGTTTTTTTCCCCCCAAAATTTTAATATCTGCGCAAATACTGTGTGAAAAAAAAAATTTCAACACCCACCATTTTAATCTGTAGGGCCTTTGCTTTAAAAAATATATATATAATTGGGGGTTCAAATTAAATTTCAGAGAAAAAAAATAATGTTTTCATGTAATCAAAAAGTGGCAGAAAGGGCTTTGTCTTCAAGTGGTTAGAAGAGTGGGTGATGTGTTACATAAGCTTCTAATGTTGTGCATAAAATGCCAGGACAGTTCAAAACTTCCCCAAATGACCCCTTTTTGGAAAGTAGACACCCCAAGCTATTTGCTGATAGGCATGTTGAGTCCATGGAATATTTTATATTTTGCCACAAGTTTCGGGAAAATTACAAACTTTTTTTTTTTCACAAAGTTGTCACTAAATGATATATTGCTTAAACGTGCCATGGCCATATGTGGAATTACACCCAAAAATACATTCTGCTGCTTTTCCTGAGTACGGGGATACCACATCTGTGAGACTTTTTGGGACCCTATCCGTGAACAGGACCCCGAAAACGAATCACCGCCTTTGGGCTTTCTAAGGGCGTAAAATATTGATTTCACTTCCTCACTACCTATCACAGTTTTCGAAAGCTATGAAATGTCAAGATATTACAAAACCACCACAAATGACTACATTTTGAAAAGTATTAAACAGAAAAAGAGAAGTGAAGCAGCGCTACGGATTTATATGACCCAGAAGGTGCCCTTTTATATGCTATGGGATTGGAGCTGCCTCTACAATTTGTTCCACCCACAGGTGGAATGAGTATGGAAATGAAAAGGAAAGTAGAAATGGCGCTGTCCCCTATTATCTTAAAGTGGAAGATACATGAAAATACATAAATAAAATAATAAAGAATACAAAAATAATAAAAATATAATGGAAACTTGTGTTAGACCCTCTGCCGGGTGTTGGTGAACAGTACTATTTGCGTATTAAACCCTCTGGTGAATTAAGCCGACAAATTATCTGGATAATTTAGTCTTATTTACCATAAGCTGTGAAGGGATCATCAAATGAGAACATTTTTCTTCAAAAACAATACAAAAATAAAGCTAAGTAAAATTGAAACAAAATAGCATGTGAAATTAAAATAGTACTTCCCTTTAGTAATTATAAGGTGAGAAATGTGTCACCAGCTTCTCACAATAAACTGTGATAGAAAAAATAAAGGTGTTTATGGACTATAATTTCACTTTTTAGCATATTTAATATATATTAATTTGTCTATTTAGACTATATTTTTATATTTAAGTACATCTCTATATATAGTTTTTTTCAAGGGTTCTAACACTCGACACAGTTTTTACTTTATTTTGATTTTTATTCTTTAAGTAAAATACACACTATTAAGCAAACACTGAGAGTCACTTTAATTAAATAAAACTTTAGGTATACACCACATAGGTCTCTTCAAGACCCAACAGAGGGTCAAGCACAAAAATATCCCTTCAAATATAAACACCTTTATTTTTTCTATCCCAATTTATTATGAGAAGCTGTTGACACATTTCTCACCTTATAATTACTAAAGGGAATCACTATTTAATTTCACACGCTATTTGGTTTCAATTTGACTTAGCTTTATTTTTGTATTGTTTTTGAAGAAAAATGTTCTCATTTGTATAATCATAATCACTTCACAGCTTATGGTAAATAAGACTGTCTAAACTATCCAGATAATTTGTCGGCTTAATTCACCAGAGGGTTTAATACACAAAAAGTACTGTTCAACAAACCCGGCAGAGGGTCTAACACAAGTTTTCATTATATTTTTATTATTTTTATATTCTTTATTATTTTATTTATATATTAATTTCTGGATTCACCTTAAAAAAATGCTTTTGAACAGCGCATCTTCCACTTTAAGATAATAGGGGACAGCGCCATTTCTACTTTCCTTTTCACTTCCATACATTTTTAAAATAGACACTTCAAGCTATTTGCTGAGATGCATGTTGTGCCAATGGAATATTTTATATTTTTCCAAAAGTTTCGGGAAAATTAAAATTTTTATTTTTACACAAAGTTGTCACTAAATGATATATTGTTCAAACATGGCATGGAATATGTGGAATTACATCCAAAAATAAATTCTGCTGCTTCTCCTGAGTATGGGGATATCACATGTGTGAGACTTGTTGGGAGCCTAGCCGGGTACAGGACCCCAAAAACCAAGCACCGCCTTCAGGCTTTCTAAAGACGTAAAATTGTGATTTTATTCCTCTCTACCTATCACAGTTACGGAGGCCCTGAATTGTCCATAACCCCCCCAAATGACCCCATTTTGGAAAGTAGACACCCCAAGGTATTTGCTAAGAGGCATGGCGAGTATTTCGCAGCTCTCAAGAAAGAAAAGAAAAATTTAATTTTTTTTCTTTCTTCAATTTTCAAAACTTTGTGACAAAAAGCAAGATCTGCAAAAAACTCAACATGCCTCTCAGAAAATAGCTTGGGGTGACTACTTTCTAAAATGGGGTCATTTGAGGGGGGGTTGTACTATTTGGGCAATTCATGGCCTCCGAAACTGTGAGCTGTGAGAAGTAAAATAAAAAATGTACGCCTTTAGAAAACCTGAAGGCGGTGATTGGTTTTCTGGGTCCTGTACACAATTAGACTGCCAAAAAGTCCCACACATGTGGTATCCCCATATTCAGGAGAAGCAGCAGAATGTATTTTGGGGTACAAGTAGCTTGAACGTATTTTGGGGTCCAATTCCACATATAACCATGTCATGTTTGAACAATATATAATTTAGTGACAAATTTGTGTAAAAAAAAATAATTTGTAATACTCCCGAACCTTGTGGAAAAATATAAAATATTCAATGGAATGCCTTTCAGCAAATAGCTTACAGTGTCTTCTTTCCAAAATGGGGTAATTTGTGGGGGTTTTGTGCTATCTTGACATTTCATGGCCTCCGAAACTGTGATAGGTAGTGAGGAAGTGAAATCACCATTTTACTCCGTCATGCCGCGTACACATGACCGGACTTTCCATCAGAATAAACTCTGACAGTCTTTCCGACGGAGTTCCGACTGAACGGACTTGCCTACACATGATCACACTAAAGTCTGTTAGTTTCTAACGTGATGATGTACAACAGGACTAGAAAAGGAAGTTCAATAGTCAGTAGCCAACAGCTGCCCTTGCGTCGTATTTGGTCCATCGGGCTAGCATACCGACAAACGTTTGACGTTGGAAAGATTTAAAATATGTTCTATTTTTAGGCCTAAAAAGTCCACTGAAGCCCACACACGATCGGAATATCTGATGAAATGATTCTGTCTGACCTTTTCTGCCAGATAGTCCAGTTGCGTCTACGTGGCATTAGAAGGCGGTGATTGGTTTTCAGAGTCTTGGCTAGGTTCCCAAAAAGTATGACACATGTGGTATCCCCTTACTCGGGAGAAGCAATGGAATGTATTTTGGGGTGTAATTTCACATATGTTCATGACATGTTTGAGCAATATATCATTTAGTAGCAACTTTGTGCAAAAAAAAAAAAAAAAAAAAAAAAAAATATATATATATATATATATATATATATATATATATATATAAAAGAAGTTTGTAATTATCCAGCAACTTGTGGCAAAATATAAAATATTCCATGGACACAACATGCCTCACAGCAAATAGCTTGGGGTGTCTACCTTCCAAAATGGGGTAATTTTGGGGGGGTTTGTGCTATCATGGCATTTTATGGCCTTCGAAACTGTGATAGGTAGTGAGGAGTGAAATCAAAAATTTACGCCCTTAGAAATCCTGAAGGCAGTGATTGGTTTTCGGGGTCCTGTACACGGCTAGGCTCCCAAAAAGTCCCACATATGTGGTATCCCCATACTCAGGAGAAGCAGCATAATGTATTTATGGGTGTAATTCCACATATAACCATGGCATGTGTAAGAAGTAAATCATTTAGTGACAACTTTGTGTAATTTTTTTTTTTGGTCATTTTTCAATCACTTGTGACAAAAAAATAAAATATTCAATGGGCTCAACATGCCTCTCAGCAATTTCCTACTTTCCAAAATTGGGTCATTTGGTGGTGGGGGGGAGGAGGGGTTGTTGTACTGCCCTGCCATTTTAGCACCTCAAAAAGACAGGCAGTCAAACTAAAACCTGCTTAAATTCCAGAAACTGTACCCTAGTTTGTAGACGCTATAACTTTTGCACAAACCAATAAATATACGGGGACATGGGGCTGAATTTTGGCCTAAATGTATGACTAAAATTGAGTTTATTGGATTTTTAAAAAAACTAAAAGTAGAAAATATAATTTTTTTCAGCATTTTTGGTCTTTTTTCCGATTGCCTCTGCGATTGTTATTTTTTAAGATATAGTCAAATATCATCAAATGAAAGCTCTATTTGTGAGAAAAAAAGGAAGAAAATTTCACTTGAGTCCAGCATTGCATGACCGTGCAATTACCAGTTAACCGATTCAGTCCTGGAAGATTTTACCCCCTTCCTGACCAGAGCACTTTTTGCGATTCGGCACTGCGTCATTTTAACTGACAATTGCACGGTCGTGCAATGTTTCACCCAAACAAAATTTACGTCCTTTTTTTCCCACAAATAGAGCTTTCTTTTGGTGGTATTTGATCACGTCTGCGGTTTTCATTTTTTGTGCTATAAACAAAAAAGAGAGACAATTTTGAAAAAAAATATATATATTTTTTACTTTTTGCTATAATAAATATCCCCCAAAAATATATAAAAACTAAATTTTTTTCCTCAGTTTAGGCCGATATGTATTCTACATATTTCTGATTAAAAAAAAAAAAAAATTGCAATAAGTGTATATTGATTGGTCTGTGCAAAAGTTATAGCGTCTACAAAATAGGGGATGGTTTTATAGCATTTTTAATTTTTTATATTAGTAATGGTGGCAATCTGCAATTTTTATCGAGACTGCAACATTATGGGGGACACATTAGACAATTATGACTATTTTGGGACCATTGTCATTTATACAGCGGTCAGTGGTATAAAAATGCACTGATTACTGTGTAAATGACACTGGCAGTGAAGGGGTTAAACGCTTGGGGGCGATCAAGGGGTTAAGTGTGTCCTAGGGAGTGATTCTAACTGTGGGGGGGGGCTGGGCTTCAAGTCACATGACAGCGATCACCGCTGCCGATGACAGGAAGCAGTGATCTCTGAGTCTTGACATGCAGAACAGGGAAATGCCTTGTTTATAGCCATTCTGCGGCTCCATGACACGATCGCTGGCAGACCGGTGGACTCAATCACGATGTACACGGCAGGTGCGCACCTGCTATCCCCGTCTCTTAAAGGAGACATACAGATAAGCCCATTTGCCCACTGCTGCCATTGTGCCGACGTATATCGGCATGCAGCAGTCAGCAAGTGGTTAAAGCACCGCAGTGCTAAATTGTAAAAAGTGCTCTGGTCATTGAGCAACCAAATCCTCCAGGGCCGAAGTGGTTAAAAATACACTATTAAACTAAGATGATACTTTGCCCTCACCTACAATTTTCTATATGTGTGCTATAGACCCTTTGTTTTTATAACTGCTATATGTCTTACATTCTGTCAAGCCACCCATAATTAAATGTTATTTGTTTAGTACAGCAAAACTTACAAGTACTATGGATGCCATTTTTCTTTTAAATTAAATGCTATATCAAATTTTGCATACACTGTATTTGGGGTATCTTTGAATATTTCAGTAGGTTTGAAAGGGTGTATGTCAATGTTCTTACTATATCGGTCCATTTTATTCTGATCTCTTACAAACATGACATAACATCAAATAATTATATTTTCACTTTGTGTAAAGGGATGAATTTGTATTATAAATATTATATTAAAAGTTCAAAAAGCATTATTCACTGGTGTGTTTTTAATAAAAAAATCCTTTCATAATGATCTCAGTTAGCTGCAGGAGCTTATCAGAACATCAGATATTTAATATAAAAGTAGAATTAAAGGAGAAAATATTTTCCTACATGTTGTTAACTAGGGATGGGGAAATTGAGAACTTTAATTTCCCCAAAATGTTGTGAAATGCATTGCAATCAATGGTAAGTGTGATATTAACCACTTGCCAACCAGGCCAATTCTGACATTTCTCTCGTACATGTAAAAATAATCATTTTTTGCTAGCAAATTACATAGAACCCCCAAACAGTATGTATGTTTTTTTTTTTTAGGAAAGACCCTAGAGAATTCAATGGCACTCATTGCAACTTTTTATCTTACACAGTATTTGGAAATAAAAAACAATGCAAAACAGTAGAGTTAGCCCAATTTTTGGGAAATAATAATAATAATAATGTGAAAGATGAAGGTTATGCTGAGTAAAGAGATACCCAGCATGGCACACTTCAAAATTGCACATGCTTGTTGAATAGCGCCAAACTTTGGTACTTAAAAATCCCCACAGGCGACGCTTTAAAATTTTCTAGTGGTTAAAGGTTTAGAGTTACAGAGAAGATCTAGGGCTAGAATTGCTATCGCTCTAACGTATAAAAAAAATAAAACATTTTGATCACTTTTATTCCTATTACAAGGAATGTAAACATCGCTTGTAACAGGAATTTGGCATGATCAGTCCTCTTTACAGTGAGATCTGGGGTCATAAAGACCCCACATCTCACCTCTAGGCTGGGACAGCTGAAGTAAAGAAAAAAAAGAAATCTCAGTTTCCCAGCCAAGACCGCGCCATTTGTTTGAATGCAGAGGCTGGGCGTGAGATCATAACATTGTGCTCGGCCTTCGAATGATCATAGAGACTCTGGCGACCATCTGGTCTGCCAGAAATCTCTATGGTAAACATCCGGGGCTGGCAGATCCGTTCTCTGACTCCCCAATGGCAGCGATTAGCCATATTCCCTCCTCAAAGCTCTCCCAGGTCTCTCCCTTCTGATTGGCCAAGATGCAGTAGCAGGAGCCATTGGCTTCCACTGCTGTCAATTACTGTCAGTGAGACGGGAGCAGGAGGTGGGATTGAACCATGCTCTCTGTGAGCTTGGGAGCGAGCACACACAAGTGCCCCCACTAGAGACCCAAGAAGAGGAGGATAGGGGCTGTTCTGTGCAAAACCACTGCACAGAGCAGGTAAGTATGAAATGTTTGTTATTTTTCTTTTACAATCCCTTTAATACTACTTTGGGCTGCATTCCTGATTTTTGAGTAAAACACATCCCCTTTCCTTAGTTCCATAACATAGAGAGAAGGCGTTCTGTGGTTAACTAAACTGAGGGTTCAACTAGATTTTTTCTTGTGACAATAAAAAAAAGCAGCCCCTCATTAGTCTCATTATTTTGCTTAATTATTTTTACAGCGAGACAACAAAGACAGCAAAAAATAATAAAATAAAGAATTTAACCGCTTCCCGCCCGCCCTATAGCCCAATGGCGGCTATAGAGCGGGCGCTCTCTCATCCGGGAGGCCGTCCCTGGACGTCCTCGTGTTTACTTCCGCAATGCGCACTGCCGCGGGCGCGCATCGGAGACAGGCAAATACAGCGGCCATTTACAGCGCGATCGGCCTATCCAATGAGAGATGATCTCATATATAAACATATGAGATCATCTTTCAGCGCCGCTCTCCCTCCTCACACAGACAGCGTGTGAGAGGGGAGAGATGAAAGGCTGCAGCGGCCATAAGTGAAAAAAAAAAAGTAAAAAAAGTGCCATCCTCCCCCAGTGCCATCCGCCCCAGTGCCATCCACCCCAGTGCCATCCTCTCCAGTGCCATCCTCTCCAGTGCCATCCTCCCCAGTGCTACCTGCCCCCAGTGCCACCTGTTAGTGCTATCTGTCCCCAGTGCCACCTGTTAGTGCTATCTGTCCCCAGTGCCACCTGTTGTCAGTGCCATTTGTCCCCAGTGCCATCTGTCATCAGTGCACGTATAAGTGCCATCTGTCATCAGTGCCACATAGTGCCATCTGTCATCAGTGCCACATATTAGTGCCATCTGTCATCAGTGGCAGGTATCAGTGTCACGTGCCATCTGTTGTCAGTGTCATGTGTCATCAATGCCACTTATCAGTGCCATCTGTCATCAGTGTCACGCGTTATCGGTGCCACGTATTAGTGTCATCTGTCATCGATGCCACGTATTAGTGCCACGTATTAGTGCCATCTGTCATCAGTGCCACGTATAAGTGCCATCTGTCATCAGTGCCACATATTAGTGCCATCTGCCATCAGTGCCACGTGTCATCAGTGCCCCGTATAAGTGTCATCATTGCCACGTATCAGTGCCATCTGTCATCAGTGTCACGTGTCATTGTCCTGGTGCTCCAGGGCCTTCAAAAGTGTAATAGGTAGTCAACAAGTTAGATGTGTAATTTATGCTCCTAGAACACGTGACGGCGCTCCCTGCATGTTGGGCCTCTCTATGTGGCCAGGCTGTGAAAAAGTCCCACACATGTGGTATTGTAATACTCAGGAGGAGTAGCAGAATTTTTTTGGGGGTGTCATTTGTGGTATACACATGCCACGTGAGAAAAATAACCTATTACAATGACAATTTTGTGAAAAAAATTAAAAAAATTAAAAATCTTAATTTTGCAAAGAATTGTGGGAAAAAAATGACAACATCAAAAAGTTCACCATCCCTCTTACTAAATACCTTGGAATGTCTACTTTCCAAAAAGGGGTAATTTGGTGGGTATTTGTACTTTCCTGACTTGTTCGGGTCACAAGAAATGAGATCTGCCACCAGTACATCAGATGTGATCAATTTTGTATGATTTGCACCACAGCTTGTAGACTCTCTAAATTTCACAAAGACCAAATAATATCCACTAATTTGGGTTATTTTTACCAAAGACATGTAGCAGTATAAATTGTGGCCAAAATTTATTGAAGAAAAATTAATAATTTGCATAATTTTGTCACAGAAACAAAGAAATATGCGTTTTTTTCAAAATTTTTGGTCTTTTTTCATTTATAGCGCAAAGAATAAAAACCCCAGAGGTGATCAAATACCACCAAAAGAAAGCTCTATTTGTGGGAAAAAAAGGACAAAAAAATCATTTGGTTACAGTGTTGCATGACTGAGTAATTGTCATTCAAAGTGTGAGAGCACCGAAAGCTGAAAATTGGTCTGGGCAGGAAGGGTGTTTAAGTGCCCAGTAAGCAAGTGGTTAAAAAAAAAATGTACACATAACAATAAACACAAAAAGACATATAGCATAACGTGAAATAAATTAATTCTCTTTAAAATAGAAGAAGAAAATATAACAGATTCAATTTTTTTCCACACAAATTCCCCTAAGCAGCTCAATTAGTGAAGTTCAGAATTCCCGCTGAGGCAAAATTCTGATATTGAAATTGGTGATCTTGTTACTAAATAGATTTAGCCAAAATCACTCTGCTCTTTCCTATTGCTGACCTTATGTTTAGTACTGATCATAGGTTTGCTATTCACCCCCTTGATGACCAGGCCATTTTTTGATATTAGGTGCTGTACTACTTTAACTATCATTTTTCTCAAACAAATGGAGCTTTCTTTTGGTTTGATCATCACAGTTTTTTTTTTTTTTTTTGGAATATAAACAAAAAAAAAACAGATCATTTTGAAAAACAAAAACAAAAAAAAAAACAATATATTTTACTTTCTGCTATAAAACATATTCAATAAAACTTTTTTTAAAATAAAATGTCTTCATTTATATATTATATTTTGGACAAAATGTATTCTGCTGCATGTCATTGATAGAAAAAGAATCCCAATAAGTGTATATTTGCATGAAAGTTATAGCTTTACAAACTATGGTATATTATATATATATATATATATATATATATATATATATATATATGCTGGAATTATACATTTATTTTATACTACAGCAACTTATAATGCGACTGCTATAGTGCGGTGGACAATCTGAAGCTAACTGACGCTGGGGGGAACTGACTAACTGCCACTGACAATACCAGTGACACTAATACAGTGATCAGTTATAATACTATACACTGTCATTGTACTAATGACACTGGCTGTGAAAGGGTTAACATCTAGGGCAATCAAGGGGCTAAATATGTGTCTACCTATGTGTGTGTAATGAGTGTAAAGTGTACTGCTTTTACTACTAGATCTCTCAGTTTCTCATTCCTGCTTTGCAGGGATGAGAAACTGACAGTTCACTTTGTACAGAGCTCTGTGTTGTTTACTAACAAAGAGCTCTGGGCTGTGATTGCAAAAAAAAAAATCAGCAGGTCCCGGCTGTAAATCATTCACTGGGACTTGCTAAAAGGCTCCCACTGTGTATAATCACAGCAGGTGCTGGGCAAAGGGGCGCACATGCGTATGCCTTAAACCCGAGAAGTAGCCAGTGATGTACTGTTACATTATTTTGCCAACAGGGGCCACTTGCAAATTGACACTTGTACATTGCGGGCGGCAAGTGGATAAACATGCATGCTTCGATAGCCTAACTCTGCATGTTTATACCTAATTTGACATGATAAAAAAGCAGGCAGATATCGCTATCGTTGGTCATATCTTGGAATAAGCAGAACTGGTTGGATGAAAGTATTCAATATTAGTTATTTTTATTTCCCCACGATTACTTTGAATATCTACCTCTAGCTGAAGAATGAGAATCATTGCCCAATCATTTCACATCTATGATTATATTTTGCAAAAAACAGCTGAAACAACAGAACAAAAAAAGAGAAAAAAGATAAACACCACTACAACTAGAGGGAAAAAATGATCTGTAATTAAGGCTTCTACGGCATCAGATAACCAACAGATTTATTAAATCTAATCTGCTAATTAACTGGTTTTACAAAGCTGCACAGCAATTTGAGCACATATATGAATCATATGTCATATTACATGTCAATGTGTCAGGACTGCCATCTGTTGAGGAAGCGCAGGTTGCAAGGACTGACTTTATCAAAAAAAAGTGTGTTTATGAGGTTTTTACTTGAGGTGCTTCTAGCAGTATTAGTGAACATGGAACAAAAACAACTGAATACTGTGATTCTTTTTTTTAATTTCACTAACATCCATCAATTTTCAGGCCAAACTATTGGGGTCTACCCCCTTCTTCAAGGTCAAAGCAGTACCAATACATAGAAGTGAAAGAAAAAAGGCACAAACAAACATACACAACAACAGTAAATAAACTTGGGTAGCTAGTGAGGTAAGGGAGGGAGAGTGTTATGGACTGGGAGGGGGAGTAAAGTGGGCCATAGACAGTTATGCCACGTACACACGATCGGATTTTCCGACAGGAAATGTTGGATGTGAGCTTGTTGGTGGTAAGTCCATTTTGTATATGCTCCATTGGACATTTGTTGTCAGACTTTCCGCCAACAAATGTTGGCTAGCCGGTTCTCAAATTTTGCACCAACAAATGTTTGTTGTCGGACTTTCCGATCGTGTGTACACAAATCCAAAATACAAACACGCATGCTCAGAATCAAGTACCAGCCGTCAGTGCTCGGTCTTGTAAAACTAGCGCTAGTAAAGGAGATATCACATTCCTGACGCTGCAAATTATGAAATCTCTCAATGCAACACATTCTCTTCTTCTTTATAATGGTATAATAATGAAGTTGTTTTGCTGCTTATATTCACACGTTTGCCTCCGAGCTTTGTAGTCCCACCCATGCCTCCCTCACCTCCCATGCCTCCTGGTACCGAGTTGGTCAGTGAAGATGAACCCATGCACCTGGGCTTCACGTGTCTCTCTGCGGATGAGAGAGCCTTTAGGAGGAGGGAGAGATTGTGCCTTTATTGTGGCCAGGTAGGTCACTTTTTGAAGTCTTGTCCTACCCGTCCAGGGAACGCCCGAACCTTGAGGTCCTGTCATGGACAGACCTTAGGTGGCGTTGTTTCATCCCCAGTTATCCAGAAGGATAAGCCCCTGGTTTTGGTCACCCTTTCTTGGGCTGAGTCGTCCATCGAGATACAGGCTCTAATCGACTCTGGGGCTGCAGGCCTGTTCATTGATGCTGCATTTGTTTCACAGCACTCGATTCCGCCGCAGCTGCGTGACACTCCACTTGTCATTGAGGCTCTTGACGGGAGACCTTTACAACCTGCCCATGTGACTCATGAGATGGTTCCGTTTTGTCCATGGCCGTAGGGGCTCTTTACCATGAGATAATCCAATTCCAAGTTATTTCCTCACCCAGATTTCCGCTGGTTATTGGTTATCCTTGGTTACAGAGGCACAACCCCTCTTTTGATTGGCTCCGTGCTGAGGTTCTCTCCTGGTCACCACAATGCAGTGAGACATGCTTCCTGAAGGTATGCAAGGTCATGTGCAACGCTTCACTCCCCTCCCTGACGGAGGAGTACCGTGATTTTGGCGATGTCTGATAAAGGTCAAGCCGGTAGTTTGCCTCCACACCGGCCTTATGATTGCGCAATTGACCTTCAACCTGGTGCCATACTTCCTCGTGGCTGAGTTTACCCTTTGTCGATCTTGGAGGATAAGGCCATGGAGGAGTATGTTGCTGACGCACTTTCTCGAGGTTTCATCCGCAAGTCCTCGTCTCCTGCTGGTTTCTTCTTTGTGAAAAAGAAGAGCGGTGAACTGAGACCTTGTTTAGATTATAGGGGTCTGAATCGTGTCACGATTAAGAATGCCTACCCGATTCCATTGATTACATAATTATTTGACCGCCTCAAGGGAGCAACGGTTTTTACAAAGCTTGACCTGAGAGGGGCATACAATCTTGTGCGCATTAAGGAGGGCAACGAGTGGAAAACTGTGTTTAATACCAAAACAGGCCATTATGAATACCTGGTAATGCCTTTTGGCCTTTGTAACGGCAGTTTTCCAGGAATTTATTAACAATGTCCTCCGAGATTTGTTGCAATTGTGTGTGGTGGCTTATCTCGATGATATCCTCATGTTTTCCAAGTCCCTGGAGAGCCATCACACGGGTGTCTGTCGATACTTCAGAAACTAAGAGAGAACAATCTCTATTGTAAACTGGAGAAGTGCGAGTTCCATTGTGAACAGGTTACATTCCATTTCCACTGCTGGTTTTTTGATGGACCCAGAGAAACTGTCGGCAGTCCTACAGTGGCCTCGACCCGTGGGTTTACGTCCTTTGCAGCGTTTCCTGGGCTTTGCCAACTACTATCGGAAGTTTATTCGTAATTTCTCGTCTCTGGTCAAGCCTCTGACTGATATGACCAGAAAGGACGGTAACCCACAGAGTTGGTCTCCGGAGTCCATTAAGGCCTTTGAGACTCTCAAGGCTGCCTTTGTTTCTGCTCCTGTGTTGGCACATCCTGATCCTACATTGCCTTTTATCCTAGAAGTTGATGCTTCTGAGACTGGAGTTGGCGCCCTTCTGTCTCAATGTCCTAACTCTGAGAGCGCTATGCATCCGTGTGGCTACTTCTCCAAGAAATTGTCACCTGCTGAGTGCAATTATGAGATTGGTGACAGAGAGCTGTTGGCGATCATTTTAGCCCTGAAAGAATGGAGACATCTCCTTGAAGGTACCACTGTGCCCATTTTTATTCTTACTGACCATAAGAATCTTACATTCTTGTCTGAGGCTAAGCGACTCTCTCCCAGAAGGGTGCGATGGGCTCTTTTCTTGTAGAGCTTTAATTATATTGTCTCATTCTTACCCGGTACTAAGAATGTAAGGGCTGATGCCTTGTCACGAGAATTTTCCTCCACTTCCAAGTCGGAGTCGGTTCCATTTCCTATGATTCCTCCTGATCGTATCTTGGCTATGGTTTGCACCAGTCTTACTTCTCCTTTTGGGTAACAAAATTCTTGCTGCTCAGGTCCATGCTCCTCCTGATAAACCTTGTGACCGCTGCTTTGTCCCAGAGAGTGTCCGTACTGCAGTGCTCCAGACTTACCATTCTCCTAAAGCAGCTGGCTATCCTGGGAAGAATCAACTCATTTGGGCCATCTCCCAACAATTCTGGTGGCCTAGTCTATGGGCTGATGTTATTGCCTTTGTAGCTGCCTGTACCGTGTGTGCTCAGAGTAAGACTTCATGACACTTTCCAGTGGGCCTCCTACAACCCATACCCAATGGAGAGAGTCCCTGGACTTACCTGTCTATGGATTTCATTGTGGAATTGCCCAACTCCCAAGGCAACACTGTTATCTTTATGGTGGTTGACCGGTTCTCAAAGATGTGTCATTGTATTCCACTTAAGAAGTTGCCCACCTCTAAGGAACTGGCTTCCATTTTTGCCCAGAAGATCTTTCACTTACATGGGCTACGCAAGGTGATTGTCTCAGATAGGGGCAGTCAGTTTGTCTCCCGGGTCTGGCGAACCTTTTATGCACAGTTGGGAATCCAGCTTGCATTCTCCTCTGCGTATCACCCGCAGTCTAATGGGGCCGCAGAACGAGTCAATCAGTCCTTGGAGCAATTCCTACGTTGCTATATTTCTGACCATCATAACAACTGGTCTGACCTATTACCTTGGGCAGAGTTTGCTTACAACAGTTCCTTGAATTCTGCCTCCCGATTGTCTCCATTTATGGTGAATTATGGTTTCCAACCTTCCATGTTGCCTGACTCGTTTGTTGCGCAGAGTAGTCCTGCGTTAGAGGAGCAGCTTTGTGGTCTTCATTCCACTCGGGTACAAGTCCAGGAGGCTTTGCGTAATGCTAACGATAGGTATAGGCTCCATGCTGACTGCAGACGCCTGCCTGCGCCTTCCTACCAGGTTGGAGACAGGGTCTAGCTGTCATCTCACAACCTCCGGATTCGTGTTCCCTCACTGAAGTTTGCACCTCGGTTTATTGGGCCTTTCCGTATCCCTTGCAGGATTAACCCAGTAGCTTACGCGTTGGACCTTCCTCCTAGTATGCGCATCTCAAATCTCAAATGTGTTTCATGTCTCCTTATTGAAACCGATTTACCACCTCGGTGCCACGTCCTCCCCCTATTCAGGTTGAGAACCATGAGGAGTATGAGGTACAATCCATTGTTGACTCCCGTAGGTTCCGTGGGCGCATACAGTACCTGGTGCATTGGAAGGGGTACGGTCCGGAGGAACGCTCCTGGGTTTCATCCTCTCATGTACATGCCCATGTCCTCCTCCGCGAGTTCCCTAGATGGTTTCCCCTCAAGCCCAGTGGCCCTCCGAGAGAGAGGGGTCATTGAGGAGGGGGGGTACTGTCAGGGCTGGCTTAGACCTTCCTCCTCTGTGCTGGCCGCTCAGCTGTCAGCTAATTGCCAGCTCTCTTCTCTTTCCACAGTTACCAGCTGTTCCCAGTGATGCTCGTCTGACCTGCCTATTTAAAGCCTTCCAGCTCACTTTTTCCTTTGCCCTTTGCCTTGGCGTTGGTCACATCACAAGGAACCATCTCCTGCTGTTTGTTTCAAGACTGGCTTGCTGTCATCCCTCCTGGCTTCTTATCCTGCTTGCAGTTGCTCTCCTTGGATTCCTGACTTCTGGCCTGGCTGATTAGCCAATCTGGTTAATGAACTTTGCACTGGCTGACTACCCAATCTGGCTACTGGACTCTGGCTATGCTTGACTACGCTTTTTTCTATTTACCTTTTTATTTGTATTAATAAACAAGTGTGATTTGATTGGATTTCTGTCTCAGTCTGTTTCATGGTTTCTGACACTAGGCTAGGTGTGTATGGGCCCAGGATAGCATGCTGGAGAGATTAGTGAAGGCAAATATGCATGAAGGACAAAAAAGGAGCATTAAAAGCATACAGCATGCATGAGGATAAAGAGGGCATTCACAGCATATTACAATCATGGTAATTATTGAATGATGAAATGAATACAATACATTAGCAAACATTAAATACATTGAATCTGATGTTAAAGGATAAAACTTACCCCTATATAGTCCTTCTGCAGGACTTGAATTATTGCAGAACAGGTCTCTGGAATAGTGATTCTCAGAACCTGGGGGGAGATCCCAGTCATGAACTTCAGGTCATGGAGACTTCTCCCCATCGGCAAGTACCGTAAGGTGGCGACGAGCCTTTGCTCTGGAGAGATGGCTTGCCACATGCAGATGTCCTGCTTCGTAATATAAGAGGACAGAAAAGCCAATAGACGTTGAAAGACGGGGTCTGTCATCCAGAGATAATTCCTGAAATCACCAGGATTATTCTCCTGGAGCTACCACAGCAAAGGCATATGACAGAGTTGGTCACTATTAAGCAACCAATTCTTGGTCCAAGATCTCCTCCTCCCCATTCATGGACTGGACCTGGGTCAAAGCAATAACCTCAACACCAAGCCCAACAACAGCATGCACTCTCCGATGAGAACGTAACTGAGAATCAGAAAGGACCTGACAAGAACAAGCTGAAACCCAAGGCCATGTCTTGGGTTTCCTGAAGGTTACAAAAGCTAACTATGCCTACATAATGTGTGTTGGCCACTTGAAGTCCGCCTCAGAAACCCATGTGACAGTAACACCCTTCAGACAAAAATCCACAGTTTTGTTGTCGGAAAGTCTGATCGTGTGTACGCCTCATTAGAATTTCAGCCAGTTCAGCAAGAACCGGCTAAGATTCAAACCATGTATGGGCAAGCTGATTGTATCCAATTTGATCGACTTGGGTACAACCAGCATGTCAGATTTTTCATGTTATTATTGCCAGTGGCTATAACCGCTAGCAATTATTACTGTGTGTTCTCCCAGCAGAAATGGTTCCCCTCGTATGTAGCAGTATAGCTTTGCAGAGAAATTGAAAGTGCTTTAATATGCTGTCAGGTATTTTCATCTAGTGTACACAGGTCTTTTCAGTTTATCTAAAGATTGGATAAAGTGGGGTACCGCTGTGTACTATTAGAAGGTGATTTCCTGTCCTGCAGACACACAAATAAGCAAGTAAATGTAGAACCAGATGGTTTACACTGAAGAGTCCTTAAAGTGTAAGTTCACCTTTACAGAAAAATCTGTAAGGTGAACTTACAAAGGACCCCCTCCCCATCCCCCCGATCCACTTTAAGTAACTTAGCCATGTACAGGCAAACCATTTTTCCTAGTTTTCAAGGAAAGCTTACTGACCGGAATGGTACCAGCTGATTGGTATAAAGCAAGCATGGTATCATTATTAACAAAAGGGCTGAGATATACACCTGGAAACAATATACGTGTCTGTATAACATCAATAGTATGTAAACTATCAGAAAGACTGATAAGGTATCATATTCAAGAATTTGCTGATGAAAGTGGCAATGAGCACCAAGTTATGAAGAACTGTTTTTGCCAGGCTGACATTCTAGGAAGAGGTAAGCTCTAATTTAGAGAGAAGTCTTGTAGACATTGTGTATCTGGATTTCACTAAGGCATTTGAAAACAGTACCCCACAAATGCTTAATTTACAAATTAAGGTCTTTTGTCATTGATGACATCATATGTATCTGGATAGAAAACTGGTTACAGGAGTGGGTCCAGAGGGTGTGGAATAATGGCATGTTTCTTGTATGGTCTAGAGCTGTGAGCAGGATATCCTAGGGCTCTGTCCTGTGGCCAGTTTAGTTTAACTTGTTCATAAACAAAATAGAGGCTGGAATAAATACAACATTGTAGTTCTATCTCATTGTAGTGTTTGCCAATGACACAAAGCTAGTAAGTGCACTAACTTCACAACAGGATATAGAAACTTTAGAAGAGCTCAAGAAAATAGAGGATGGGCAGGTAAATGGCATATGAGTTTCAATGTAGAAAAATGTAAGTTAATGAATTTGGGAGCTAAAAATGTCAATGGAATTTAGAGACTAGGGGGAGAATCTCTGGGGGAATTGAGGGTGGAAAAGGATCTTGGGGTCCTTGTAGATCACAGATTTAACAATAGCATGCAATGCCAAGCTACAGCAAGCAAGGTCAGCAGACTACAAGTGTGCAAAAAACACTTCCCACCAGCAAGGAGTACATGGACATCCTCTGGTTTCAGTGGTTATAATGGGACAAATGCCGGCACCTATAGGCATCATTCCCGTATCAATGTTTTTAGCCAGCTATTCTGAACCAGGCAGAAGTTATCTGAGTGGATAATTAGTCACTCAATCACTTCTGCAGGTAGTGGAAGGGGGTCCCACCCGCTCCCGCCGCTGCCTCTTCCTGGCTCTACGATCCAAATGTGGAGGCGGGGAGCGATGCGGCAATGGCTGCCCTGTACAGAGAAAGAGAAACTGATATAGTTTCCCCTCTCTCTGTAACCCCGTAAACTGGAGAAATGAGTAGTTAGTCACTTCCTGTTCTGCCCATTTGTTTACCTGGCCAGCAGCAGCCAGGTAAGTAGCTGATCAGACCAATCTGTATCTGATCGGCTACATATAGGCCTGAGAACAGATTTGGGGTCTAATAGACCCCAAATCTCTCCATAAAGAGGACCCGTCATGGCCCATGCTATCACGATGTTGTTCATCCCTTGTGATCGCAATAAAGTTAGTACAAAAAAAGTAAAAAAATAATAATTTTTTGTATAAAATATATAAAAAAAAAATGAAAGCTCCCCCTGTCCCACCGTGCTTATGTGCAAATGCATACTTTACTCAAGCACACATATGTAAATGGAAATCGAACCACACATGTGAGGTATTGTCGTGAACGTCAGAGCGAGAGCAATAATTCTAGCACCAAACCTCCTCTGCAACTCTAAACTAGTAATGTGCACTATAGTTTGCCGTCATTTCACAGGCAGGTTGCAATTTTGAAGCGTGACATGTTAGATATCTATTTACTCGGCGTAATATAATCTTTCACATTATGCAACAAAAATAAAATGGGCTAACTTTAGTGTTTTTGTTTTTTTAATTCATGAAAGTGTTTTTCCCCCAAAAAATTGCGTTTGATACTTTCTGGGCTATTTTGCAAAGACAAGTTTGCAAATCTAGAGATCTGACCTTTCACTGCTTCATGCTTGTTTGATTCATGCTTGTTCCTGGTCTGTGGTTCAGAAAGCATTGAAGCCAGGAGCTGCCAGGCAACTAGTATATTGATGAGGTCAGCAATGGCAGCTTCTGTATCTCCCTTAGTATAGGTTTTCTCCTTAGCTAAGCTGCCAGTCCTTCTCTAATGTACTTTTCACAAATTATGCTGACAAACAGCATGCAGAGAAAAATTGCAAATCAGAAGTTTGAAGCCACATGGAATTCCTCTGTAAATATAACTTTCCCTTGTTGATTATGCCCATCTAATGCTTTTTACTTTTGGGTTATATAAAATGTATATATTCCTGCAAGGCAATACATTTTCTGATTGTGACTCCAATTCTGTACATTTTTCATGCATTTCAAGCTATTTGCCATAAGTTTACAATAAACTATTTACCATCAGTTTACAATAAAACTCTACATCTGTTTTCAATTTATGTCCGTATTTACTTACCCTTTACTGTCAGATAGTCTTATGCTGTTTCCATTCCTTTTTTCTTACTTAATAGTTTTTCTTGTATGTAAAAGCACTGACATCTTCACTTCTATGGTTCTAAATTTTAACCATTAAATTGCAAGCAAGACACCAGCAGAAAAGGAAAACATGACAAAAAATTCAAAACTTGACCAGAAAAATAAGACATGACTGTGTAAACTCCTTAAATGTCCAGCCGTAGCATTGTTGCTCTCAACACTGTAGTCAAGTATCACATAAAGAAACATATTAAAGTTGATTTAATCCCTTACTGGTTGACATTTAGTTTGCTAAAGCACTGTGCATCATTCACAATTGCAATTTTTAAAAATAAATTATTTTCACCATGTTTATTTCTTGCCAGAGCTGTGGATCTGCAGCCTTTTACAGTAATAGTGATGATTACAGGCCATGTCTTGTGTTTCCTGAAGCTTACAAAAGCTAACTATGCCTACATAATGTGTGTTGGCCACTTGAAGTCCACCTCAGAAACCCATGTGGCAGGGTGGCAGCACAGGAGCATATTAGGGACAGAGCATTGTCACTCTATAGGAAGAAGTGGCTGAACCACAGCCTCATGAAAGGATAAGTATTATATTAATAAAAGCTGCAGATTAAAAATTACGTTTGAATACGTTACTAATTAATAGACAACAGGCCCCCATCCAAGACATCCTTGTATAGCGCAGCAACTGGCCATATACAGGTCATTACAGTCTAGCATTTGAGGAGTTCTCAACAGATTAGTGAGCTTTAAAGAGACATTAAACATTGACATTTGAGTATTTGAATGAGACTGCATTGAGGGGATCTCTGCAGTGGCTATTGCTTCAAAATTTCCTTACACTATTAGACATTTCACCTATGTAACATAAAATTTACCATTTTTTGGAAGAGTGGATGATTTTTAATGTGAAACAAAATAAAGAAAAAGAAAAATCAGTCACAATGAAATTCTGCATATATTTAATTTATTATACTCTCTACTGAGTACAATTCAGATCTTGATTTTATCAAAATGGTTTATGTAATAGAATTGCCATTATGGTTGAGTAATGTTCTGTTTCATTTTAAAGCTGAACTCCAGGCAGACAGCTAAATACCAAATCTATATAATGTAAGTGGCAGAGCTAGTAGCCTAATTTTGGGGTCCTATGTATCAACTTGTCAGTGTTAGGAGCTGTCAGTTTTTACCCTGTGCCAGCAATCAGATCCACACCCACATACCCAAATACCTTTTCTTCTCTGAACCCAAAATCTTTTGCAACCTGCTGAACCAGACTGACTTGGTGGATCTACTATAAAGATGCAAATTTTAAGCAGATCTTCACTGCATCTGAGCACTACAAACCAAAAACACCAGTTAAGAATTTTTTTAATTGATTTTTAATATTCAAAGCAAACTCTCTCATTTATCCATGTCTCTATGCTTTATTTTGTTGAGAAATCACTTTGAAAAGCAACCTCCTAGTATTTCTGGCCGTGGCTATCTTGAGTCAGGGGAGATGATTCATGTAGTGTTTACTTCCTACAATCCATCTGCTCTTAGCTCAAGCATGCATGCAAGAGAGTGTGCTTAGCTGAGAAAACCCCTCCTCCTATCATCCACTCCTAAAGGCTTCTGGGTTACTTAAAGTGGTTGTAAACCCAAGAAAAAAAAACTTGCAAAACAAAGGCATATGGAGCTAGTATGCATAGCATACTAGCTCATTATGAATTATTTACCTAAGATCAAAGCCCCTACAACCTTCCTTGTACACATCTGGACATCACTCCCGGAGTTACTTTCTGGTATTGCGGGTTCCGGTGCTGTGATTGGCTGGAGCCGCGATTACATTACTCCCGTGCATGTGCATGGGAGCTGCCTGTAACGGCACACTCACTGAAGCAACGGCACGTTCGTCGGCACATGTTAATACAGGGGATATCTCCTAAACCATTCAGGTTTAAGAGATATCCAGGGTAGCTACAGGTAAGCCTTATTATAGGCTTACCTGTAGCAAAAAGTGTGTTGTAAGGGTTTACAACCACTTTAAAAAGTAACACAGTTGTTGACCCCCTTGAAGACTCCTGGGATGTATGACATTATTTGCCTAGGCAAGTAACCAGGAAGTAACTGAAGAAATGTAAAAAAAAAAAAAATTTAAAACAAGTAAATAAGATTGTGACACAGCACTGTAACAAATAATGGCAACACAATATGCTTGACACACCTAATAAACTAATGAGACAGAAATGAGACAAAATAAGAACAGACCTCAATTTATGCCTTTCAGATTAGATTTTCACTTTTGATGGACAAAACATGCTCAAAACATGAAAAACATCAAAGAAATACCCTGTTGGCTTGAGGACTCTCTGAACTGGGGGTGGCAAACTGATGCCCAAGAGCAGTGGCAGAGCTGACGCCTGCCAGCCAGCTTGTTCTTCCCACTCTGCTGCTTATCCCACTGTGAGGGGGAGAGTGTGCGGGCAGAACACTTGGTGTCCAGGGGGAAGCAGCCAGCTGGTGAGTTAGCTGGTGAGCTGGTGAGTTAGCGGGCGGGTGAGTGAGCGGGCCAGTCAGCAAGTAAGCGGGCTTGCTGGCCAGTCAGCAGGCCAATGGGCAGGGGAGCAGAGAGATGACATCATCTCTCACTACCCGCCCTGCATCACTGCAGTTCCGACCTCACTGTGCAGCCACAGGCAGCAGAGAGATTACATCATCTCTCCGATGCCTGCCTTCACTCTGGGAAACAGTAATTGACAATCCGCAATGTGTGGCAGGTGACGTGGCAAGTGACAATTCCCAACGTGTGGCAGGTGATGTGGCAAGTGACAATCCTCAACCTGTGGCAGGTGATGTGGCAAGTGACAATCCACAACGTGTGGCAGATGATGTGGCAAGTGACAATCCGCAACATGTGGCAGGTGATGTGGCAAGTGACAATCTGCAACTTGTGGCAGGTGACGTTGTGGCAAGTGACAATCCGCAACGTGTGTCAGGTGAGGTGGCATGTGACAATCCGCAATATGTGTCAGGTGAGGTGACAAGTGACAATCCGCATCTGGTGGCTGGTGATGTGGCAAGTGACACGCTGAGGGCTCCCACTGATTCTGCATTATGGTGAGTTGAACTATTTCATTTTATATTACAATGTAATAATAGAAATAATGCGCTTCATTCATCCTGTCACCATAACAACCATGGTACCATAATGATTGAAGCGCCAACACCAGCCATTTCCCTGACAAATTGTACCCCTCCCAAGACTAGACTCTAAATCCGCCCCTGTTGCTGCCATACCCACACAGCGGACCCAACTGCCCATCCTCTCTGCACCTCCCCCATTGCTGCAGACAAATGCATTGTCGGGACAAGAGGCAGAAACTGCAGGAGAAAGTCACCTGACCAGCTGTTGGCCAACAACGTACATGAGGAGGAGCTTTCTGCTGTGAGCAGAGACCCCATGTTGGAAAAGGCATCGCTGGAGGCAGGACTGACACTGTAAGCAAGTAAGTACCAGCGCCATTGATCCCATCCCCATCACCACTGCCTCTGACTGAACCCCCCCACTGCAGCCTCTGACTGAACCCTTCCAACACCACCATTGCCTCTAAGTAAACCCCCCTCACTACCACTGCCTCTGACTGAACCCCCCCACCACCATTAATGCTGCCTCTGACTGAACCCCCCACCACCACATCTGCCTCTGACTGAACCCCCTACCGCCGCTGCCTCTGACTGAACCCCCCACACCACCGCTGCCCTTTGTCTGAATTCCGCACCACTGCTGCCTCTGACTGAACCTCTCCCCCATAACCACTGCCTCTGACAGAACCCCCCCCCCCCACCACCACCATCACTGCTGCCTCTGACTGAACCCCCCTACCCCCACCAACACTTCCTCTGACTTAACCCCCCACCACCACCATCACCACTGAATCTGACTGAACCCCCCACCACCACCATCACTGCTGCTTCTAACTGAACCCCCCACCACAGCTGCCTCTGACTGAACCCCCCACACCACCGCTGCCTTTTGTCTGAATTCCCCACCACTGCTGTCTCTGACTGAACCTCTCCCACCACCACCATCACTGCTGCCTCTGACTGAACCCCCCTACCACCACTAACACTGCCTCTGACTTAACCCCCCACCACCGCTATCACCACTGAATCTGACTGAACCCCCCACCACCATCACTGCTGCTTCTAACTGAACCCCCACCACAGCTGCCTCTGACTGAACACTCCCTCCCCACCACCACATCTACCTCTAACTGAACCCCCCACCACCACTGCTGCTTCTGAATCCCCCCCACCGCTGCCTCTGATTGAACCCTCCCCCACCACCACCATCACCACTGCCTCTGACTGAACCCCCCACCACCATCATCACTGCTGCTTCTGACTGAACCTTCCCCACCACCACTGCTGCCTTGGACTGAACCTCCCACCACCACTGCCTCCTCTGACTGAACTCCCCACCACTACCACCACAGTTGAGTTGGACAGAACCCCCCACCAGCCCCACCATTGCATGTATATCTAACTCCCTAATACACTTATTTTTAGCTTTAATTGTCATGATATAAAATAATGGATGTGGGGGCCTTTTGGTGGGAGTGATTTTTTTTGGGGGGGGGAGGGGGGAGCATTTAACTCCTGGGCCCAGGCACCACAATGTCTTGGGCTGGCCCTGCACCTATTACTCTTAAGAGTAAACATAGCATTCTTACAAGCAAACCAAATTACATCCTGGATGAATTTAAAGCCATTTATGTAAGCTATACTTGGCTGCAGTGCTTTCCAATTTCCAATCATTTACTGAGCTTATTGAACTGTAATACTTGAATTCTGGATATAATCAAAGAAGGAGCAGTTTCTTCGCTCTTTTATACAATAAATGATCAGGTCTACTTGTTCTGCGTTTCATTACTGTACATTACTGATAAACCTATATCTTCTGAATGCTAACATTATTATTATTGAAAACAGGTTACTGATAAATGACATGCATTGGTCCATGCTTGATCTTGCAGTGTGCTGTTCGAGCATAGTGGATGGTTATATGCGGAACATAACATACTGTAAGTACAATGGTGTCAAAAGTACCAAGTGGAATGTGTTGGCTCTACCAGCAGTAACAAACTTTTGTTCCTAAAACTAACAGATGACAGCCGTATTCTCTGATACTATTTCTATTAGAAAATCCTAATATATGGCCCAGGCAATTACAAGTAGTGGGCCACAAATTGGAAGCAGTAACTCAACACATGTCTGTGTATACCTGATGTTATTATATTTCCAACCATCCTAATATCCTTGGTTTGCAGAGCAACTTAACTTATCTCACACAAATTGCATTGCTGAAGGCAATTCTAGCACCCAATTACAATGAGCAAGTGAGTTTACAGGCTCAAACAAATGAGTCCTATGGTCACAGCACTTTTATTTTATGGCATCAGCATTAAAATAGCAATACAAACAATAGTTATGTTTGACAATCTAATATAAGCTTACTTGAAAAATCTCCGTTCATGTTGTGAGGTCTGCCTGTCTGCTGGTCATCTCTTTCCACAACATCCTGTATTTGCTGCATGTTTTGTAGCTTCTTCTCTGCTCATTCCTTTGGTTCACTTTTGTTTTCTAAGGATGACCTATCCCATGGTACCTTGATTCTGATATTCGCTTTTACTTCCTGAAAGTCCTCTTCTGTAGTCCAGAAGGTAGGCTTATGAAATCTGTCATTTCATCATTTCCCCTTTTACAGAGCATTGTGAATATGTGTCACAGAATTCAAAGTAGTAAATGTGTGCGATTCTTCACAAAACAAGATTCTATACTTAAAGGCCATTCATTCAGTCGAATAGTAGGTTAGAAATATTTGAAATTCAGTGTGGATATTAATATAACCTAAATATAGAAAATGTGCAGCTCTAACTAAATATCAAACGTGAAATTGACATATGAAAAAAATTAATAACATATATTCGATAAACAATATAGTATAATGTCCAAAAATATAAACATAAGGGACCCCAAAATGGGTTCTAGTGAGTTCCAAAATGTGAAATCCAATACTATATTGTTTATTGAATATATGTATTTCCACCTTTGTTATAAAAATTTTTCATATGTCAATTTCATGTTTGATATTTAGTTAGCGCTGTACATTTTCTATATTTACGTTTGCTTATTTACACATTTTTGTGCTCGCTGCTAATGCTTAGACAGTGCGGTATATTTGTTTTCGCAGTTCACATTTTGGATATTAATATATGCTGGAAAAATAAAAAAATGATAAGGTGTGGCGCCACCCTGATCACATATATACGTAACAGCTATATAAATAGGAAACGTGCAGCTGCCCATTTAAGTGAAAAAACACTTTCCAAAAACATTATAAACACACAAAAGGTAGACACTATTACAATGGATAAATTGATAAAAGCAAACAATTAAAATAATCTTCATACAAGTCCCATCATTATTAATGTAACCTTTCTAGAAAGCTCCTTTCACCGTACAGAGAAATGTGGGCTATTCATAAATCTCTATATCTCTCATATAGTGCTCCACCAACATGTGTTGAAATGCGCACTCACCAACCATCAAAGTGAAACATGCTTTCTCATTAATATACTGTATATCCAGACTTAATGGATCCAGCAGCTCCTATGTTGGCAACACATGGATTCACAAAAGCCCAGCTCTCCAAGGACTTCTCTCCCATATACTCTCAAAGTGTGGACCCAAAAGAAACAGTACACCAAAGTGCGGTATTTTTAATAAAAGATTATTCAGAAAAAAAAAACAGCTAAATGTGCACTTACATGAATGGTGCTAGCGTTAGCACCAACATAAACAGCCGTATAGTATATCTCCGGCTGGCATGTGTTCCAGCAGCAGGAATTAGTGCCTGAGGTGAAACCTTGAGTGGCGTCAGTTATGGCAAGTGCACGGCCTCAATGCATTTTGCAGTAATCACATTCATTTTGGTACTGATGCTAGCACCATTATGTAAGTGCGCATGTAGCTGTTTTTTTTAACTGATTATTTTTTTATTAAAAATACTGCACTATGATTTGGTGTACGGCTTGTTTTGAGTTCATACTTTGAGAGTATATCGGAGAGTCCCTGGAGACCTGTACTTGGTGAATCCCTATGTTGCCATCATAGGAGCTGCTGGATCAATTAAGGCTGGATATACACTATATTGTCAAAAGTATTGTGACACCTGCCTTTACAGGCACATGAACTTTAAAGGCACCCCAGTCTTAGTCCGTAGGGTTCAATATTGAGTTGGCTCACCCTTTTCAGCTGTAACATATTCAACTTTTCTAAGAAGGCTGTCCTCAAGGTTTAAGAGTGTGTCAATGGGAATGTTTGATCATTCCTCCAGAATTGCATTTGTGAGGTCAGGCACTGATGTTGGAAAGAAAGCCTGGCTCTCAGTCTCTGCTCTAATTCATCCCAAAGGTGTTTGGTCAGGACTCTGTGCAGGCAAGTCAAGTTCCTCCACCCAAAATGTGCTTATCTATGTCTTTATGGACCTTGCTTTGTGCATTGGTCCAAATCATTTGGTGATGGAGGATTATGATGTGTGGTGTTTTATTAGGGATCGAGCTTGGCCCCTTAGTTCCAGTGAAGGGAACTCTTAAGGTGTTAGCATACCAAGACATTTTGGACAATTTCATGCTCCCAACTTTGTGGGAACAGTTTGGGTTGACCCTTCCTGTTCCAAAATGACTGCGCACCAGTGAAAAAAGCAAGGTCTATAAAGACATGGATAAGCGAGTTTGTGATGGAGGAACTTGATTGGCCTGCACAGAGTTATGACCTCTACCTGATAGAACACCTTTGGGATGAATTGGAGTGCACACTTAGAGCCAGTCCTTCTCTCCAACATCAGTGCCTGACCTCACAAGTGCGCTTCTGGAAGAATGTTCAACCATACCTATAGACACACTCCTAAAGAAAGTGTGTTTCATTTTCATGGTTGTTAGTGTGCATTTCACACACATGTTGGTGGAGCACTATATGAAGAGATTCATGAATAGCACACATTTATCAACACGGTGAAAGGGACTTTCCATGAAGATTACACAAATAATGATGGGACTTGTATGAAAATATTAATATATGACTTTACATTTTGACCATGGATATACTGCACTTTAAGTTGACTTTGAGGTACAGATGGATTAAATCGAGTCAGCTGATGCCATGACAAGATAACAGGATACAATATCCAATACAAAATAACAAAATGCAGTAATGGGGATCTTCACAGAGGGTTCGCACAGGGGTCCTTTGCTATCTATGCCTCCACTGTGTTTGGTCATGAACTAGGAAGCAATTGGCGGAGAATGAATAGGATAAGATATTACAGAACCCTTGGTAAACTAAACCATTCCATTATTGACAGAGGATAACTGTAGTTAAGCAAAATGGAAAAATAGTGCTGGACCCAAAAGGTTATCTTACTGGTATTACTATCTTATCTTAATGTATTGATGCTAATGTAGGCAATCTGATTCCTAGGCAGGCAGATTATATACCCTAGAGCAGGGCTCTCCAAACCGTGGCCCAAGGGCCAGATGTGGCCCTTTGCTAGCCTTAATCTGGTCCTTGGGGCACTATTGCTCCTAATTATATGAGGCACTATTCCTCTTACTGACACCAACAATGGGGCACAATTTCTTCCACTAATACCAATGATGGAGCACTATTCCTCCCCCTACTGACTACTAACACTAAGGCCATGTTTATTTTCACTGATGCTTGGTCCCAAGGCATTTTCTACCCTCAATGGCCAGAATCCACCCCCCCCACCTAAAGTCTGAAGTAAACTGGCCCTTTGCTTGAAAAGTTTGGAGATCCCTGCCCTAGAGGATCTTCATGGTCTCTTTGACTTGTAGTATAATGTAACAATATTGTAATTTGAAGCACCACACCACTGCTTAAAGTACAGATATAACTATATTCCAATAAAGGTCAGGGGGACACTTATAAAAGTATCCAAGCAATCCAAAACTGCCCCCTTCATCAGGGATTTTTCTTGCCCTGGTAAAGAGAGCGGTTTTGAAACCTTGAAATGCATTTTAAAAGGATAACTGTAGATCACTACAGAAAAGCTATACCATATTTTCAGTGAGTACATAATTCAAGTGACGACTGTGCCTTCCACACAAAAGTAGGTGTCCATTTTTTTATTCTGTTCTAAGTTTATAGAATGTTTCATATAGATTTTTGTAGATTATTGTGACTAGTTACTTTATCTAATTGATTTAAATTGTTGTAAAGTTTGTGGAACCAGTGAGATCGCAGGACACAGACTTCGCAATTAAAGTAGGGTTTATTAAACTTAAACAGCTTCACGGCATCAACATAACACAACAGAATGAAATATAAGTATCTCCGACTTGCAGAGTTCAGAACTGCCATCGTAGTAAAACAGTCCCTGGTTTTTGCAAAGGGTAACTTCCCCTGCTAGCAGGTTTCTAGGCAGGACACTGCCATGCACTCTCACAATCCACCATCCACTCTCAGTCTTCTCTATGCTCTTCCACCCAAACCTATAACTTTCTGTCTTTTCTTTTTAAACCCACTTCCTCTGACCAGTGAGTTAACCCTTTCATTCCCTTAAAGGGACCACATTCCAAACAGAGAAAAAATATAGCATCCTTGCAGGACCCAGCCACGGCATCCTGTACATATCCCCCCTCTGCTCCTACACCAAGGAGGTGGAGGCAACAGTGGAGCTAAAACAATGGACTTGGGAAAGGGCATCTGCGTTTTGATGCAGTCTCTCAGACCTATGCTCCACTACAATCTTAGATTCATGGAGTACCAGGAACCAAACGAGTTATCCTGGCATTAGTCCCATTACCTTGCTTCATCCATGTTAGAGGGACATGGTCTGAAATCAGCCTAAACTTCCTCTCCAAGAGATAATATCTGATGGATTCCAGAGCGCACTTAATGACCAGACAATCTCGCTCAACTATAGCGTAGTTTTTCTCTGCTGGTGTCAACTTGCTACTGAGTAAGACTACCAGGTGCTCTTCGCCATGAACAACCTGTGACAATACCACTCCCAACCTTACATCAGAAGCATCAGTCTGGACAATGAACTCTTTTGAAAAATTTGATGCTACAAGGACAGGGTGTTGGCACAATGCCGACTTGAGCTCCAAAAAAGCCTTTTCAACATCTGCATTCCACTCAACCATGACCAATTTCCGACCCTTAGTCCGATCGATCAGTGGAACCGCCAATGTGGCAAAGTTGGGTACAAACCTCCTGTAGTATCCCACCAAGCCCAGGCATACATGTACCTGATTCTTTGTGAGAGGGCAGGGCAAGTTCTGTATGACCTCTACCTTGCTGACCTGAGTTTTCATCAGCCCTTTGCCTACGATATATCCCAGGTATTTCACCTCCTCCATTCCCAAAGCACTTTTTTCAGGGTTCACTGTAAACCCCTCCTTCCAAAGGGAGTCCTGGACTGCCTGGACTTTGGGCAAGTGTGATTTCCAGTTTCTGCTAAAAATTACTATGTCATCCAAATATACAGGGGCATATTCCTGGTGAGGTCTAAAAAAACCTATCCATTTTACGCTGGAACATGGCTGGAGCAGTTTGTAGTCCAAAAGGCATTCTTTTGTACTGAAAACTGCCCTTTGGGGTAGAAAAAGCAGTTCTCTCTAGCAGCCTTAATCAACAAGATTTGCCAATACCCTTTAGTAATATCTAACGTAGTGATATATATGGCTGGACCTAGTCTCTCAATAAGCTCATCTACCTGGGGCATGGGGTAGGCATCAAACCTGGCATCAAACCTCAAACTTCATTAAGTTTCTGGAAATAATTGCAGAATCACAGACTCCCATTGGGCTTTGGTACCAGCACAATCTGGCTCGACAATTCACTCTACAACTCTTCATTAATCTCCAGGTCTAACATCTTCTTCACTTCCTCTGAAATTGCCTTCCTTTAAGCCTCTGGGATACAGTAAAGCTGGACACAAACTTTGACTCCTGGTTCCGTGATAATATCATGCTCTATGACATTAGTTAGACCTGGCAAGTCTGAAAATTTCTCTGGAAGAACTCCTTGGCTTGCTGACTTTGGATTTTAGACAGGGTATTCACCACTTGGACACTCTCCACCCCAACCCAATGCTCAAATCTTGGACCAGCCAGGGAGGTCCCCAGTTCCCTGTCCGCCCAGGGCTTTAACAAGTTCACATGATATATCTGATACGATTTACTCTTGCCTGGCAGGGGAACTCCTTGTCATCTGGCCAAGAATTACCTTTCCACAGTGGGGATCAACACCGTTACTCGATCCCCCACTTGGAAATGCCTTATTTTAGCGGTCCTACTACAGACTTGTAGTTGAGCCGCCTGAGATTTTTGCAAATATTTCTTAACCAGTGGTATAACTGTTAAGATCCTTTCCTGCATTTGGGAGACATATTCAAGAAATTCACTTTCCCATTCCTCTTTAACAAAGTCAAGTAGTCTGCAAGGTCTCTGCCCATACTCCAACTCAGGGTGAAAAACCCAGTGGAGGCCTGGGGAACTTCCGGATAGCAAACTGGAGAGCTGATAACAGGCAGTCCCAGTCTTTCCAATCACTTTGTACCACTCTCTTGAGCATGGACTTAAGAGTCTTATTAAAGCATTCTACCAAGCCGTCTGTTTGGGGATGGTAGACCGATGTGTATAGCTGTTTAATCCAGAACAGCTTGCACACATCGGCCATAACCTTCGACATAAACAGAGTGCATTGGTCCATGAGTATTTCTTTACAGTCCATGTAAACAACTGGAATAACTCATGGGCAATCGTTTTAGAGGAGATATTCCACAGGGGTAGGGCTTCAGGATATCTAGTGGCGTAGTGGAGGATCACCAGTATGTAGAACTGACCTTGAGCAGACTTTACTAAGGGACCACTATATCCATTGCTATCCTTTCGAATGGGAGCTCAATTATGGGCAGAGGGACCAAAGGGTTACCGAAGTGAGTCACCGGAGAGGTTAACTGACAGGTGGGACATGAGGTACAGTATTTCCTTACCTCTGCTTTTAGACCTGGCCAGTAAAACTGGTCTGATCCGTGCCTCCGTCTTCTCGATACCCAGGTGTCCCCCTAACACATCGTTATCAGCCAGGCCCAGGAACTGTTGTCTATACTGTTGGGATACCAACAATTGTTCTGCCACGCTTTCTCTTACTTTGTTAACTCGATTAAGCAATTCATCCCATACTGCAAAGTGTGGCCATCACTCATTCACACCTGGCTCTTGGGGAACCCCATTTACCACTACAACCTGCTCCTGTGCCTGGGCCAAAGTGGGGTCCTGCATCTGGGATGTACCAATTGCCCCCTGGGGAATACCCAAATCTGGCAGGGGTAAAGGCCACTTCCTCATCCTCTTCTCCCAGCATTACCTTAAGTGGAGAAGGCCCCCCGCCTCAGTGTACAGGTCGGTCTGTGGACCACATATTTTGGCATCTTCAACAGTATTACTTTTATCACCAGCAACCAGATTATTAACAAATAAACAAGGAGCACAATGGCTAATGAATGCTTTGTACAAACTTTGAAGATAGCAAACACACAAATATCCCTATGACCATCATATGACCGTCATAGGATAAAAGAAGGGGTTGCTATTGGTGACAAAGGGAAAGTCAATCCAAGTAATTATTTTATTGATATCAAACAACAAAAAACGGGAAGTATAATACTCCTAGTTTGACTAATAGCTTTGCAGTACCATCAAGGTGTTACAGCACTGAAATAAAGTGCATCTACATAAATACGTGCAGACAAGGACATACAAGTACCATGACAACACACTAAAAGGACACCCTGTAAATAATTGTTGGCCAATGACAGTTGTTTCTGAAGTTACCTTATCTCCTGGCATTAGCTACGTCCCTGTAAGTGAGAGGTTTATGCTTTAATTTAATTATTTTAATTATTTTCATTTCTATTAGTATAATGACTCAATCTTTGTCTTTATTTGTGTTAATTCCTCCCCCCCCCCCCGCATCCATCCCATTCAATATATTAGGGTACCAACCACTATATAGAAGTGTTTAGAAATATGGCACAAGATGAGGTTTGACAATTAGAGGCAACCAAACGCCAGCATAATCAATCTATTTGGGAGGGGATTAAATTGTTTGAAAACAATAAACAGATAGTGGTCAGACCAGCGGATAAGGGGGAAGGGCTGGTAGTACTAAACAAAGATTATTATAATAAAGAAATAAAAAGATTACTTAACAATATCGTTACTTATAAAAAACTGAGCAATGATCCTAGACCACGGTTAAAAACTGAACTCTCTCTCTGGTTTGCTATTTTTTTTTATATTTCTATTTCTTCTATTTCTTCTATCGGACAATTAGACATACCTTTAACAGGGTTTTTCTGTTTTTCTAATTTCTTCCAATACTCCCACTATTGGATAGGCATTGCTTTAATTTGTTTATATTTATATTCCATTCTTAATAAAAAAAAAAAATTGTTTTACTATACTCATTTCATTCAATGGATATTGAATAGATTTAATTATGTACATACAATTAACCACTTTCAGACCGGACCATTTTGCTGGTCAATGACCAGAGGTCTTTTTACAATTTGGCACTGCGCTGCTTTAACTGGTAATTGCGCGGTCATGCAATGTTGTATGCAAACAAAATTTGCGTCCTTTTTTCCCACAAATAGAGCTTTCTTTTAAAGGTATTTGACTGACTCTGCGATTTGTATTTTTTGCGATATAAACGTAAAAAGACCGCAAATTTTGAAAAAAATTATATTTTCTACTTTTTGTTATTAGAAAAATCCAATAAACTAAATTTTAGTCATACATTTAGGCCAAAATGTATTCAGCCACATGTCTTTGGTAAAAAAAAAGTCAATAACTGTATATTTATTGGTTTGCGCAAAAGTTGTCACATCTACAAACTAAGGTACATTTTCTGGAATTTACGCAGCTTTTAGTTTATGACTGCCTATCTCATTTCTTGAGGTGCTAAAATGGCAGGGCAGTACAAAACCCCCCCAAATGACCCCATTTTGGAAAGTAGACACCCTAAGGAAATTGATAAGAGGCATGTTGAGCCCATTGAATATTTTATTTTTTTGCCTCAAGTGATTGAATAATGACAAAAAAATATATATATATATATTTTTTACACAAAGTTGTCACTAAATGATATATTGCTCACACATTCCATGGTTATATGTGGAATTGTACCCCAAAATACATTCTGCTGCTTCTCCTGAGTACGGGGATACCACATGTGTGGGACTTTTTGGAAGCCTAGCCACGTACGGGGCCCCGAAAGCCAAGCACCGCCTTTAGGATTTCTAAGGGCGTAAATTTTTGATTTCACTCCTCACTACCTATTACAGTTTTGAAGGCCATAAAATGCCAAGATGGCACAAAACCCCCACAAATGACCCCATTTTAGAAAGTAGACACCCCAAGCTATTTGCTGAGATGCATGTTAAGTCCATGGAATATTTTATATTTTGCCACAAGTTGCGGGAAAATTACAAACTTTTATTTATTTATTTATTTTTTCACAAAGTTGTCACTAAATGATATATTGCTCACACATGCCATGGGCATATGTGAAATGATACCCTAAAATAAATTCTGCTGCTTCTCCCGAGTACGGGGATACCACATGTGTGGGAATTTTTGGGAGCCTAGCCGCGTACGGGGCCCTGAAACCCAAGCACCACCTTCAGGATTTCTAAGGCCGCGTACACACGGGCGGATTGTCTGCCCAACTTAGTCCGCTGAACCGTGTTTCAGCGGACAATCCGTTCGTGTGTGGGCTTCAGCGGACTTTTTCAGCGGACAGTCTGACGGACTTTGTCTTTCGGAATTTCCGTAATTTTGTCCGTCCAAACTTGGTTTTGTCCGTCCAAACTTGGTTTCAGCGGACAGTCCGCTCGTGTGTAGGCAAGTTGGACGGACTAAGTATGGCGCATGCTCAGAAAGGATTTACACGGCCGAAGGTTGCATTGCAGTGTATTGGACGTTGTTTTTCTAGTCCCGTCGTACGTGCTGTACACGTCATCGCGCAAGTTTTCAGCGGACTGTCTGTTCATCGTGTGTGGTCAAGTCCGTTCATTCAAAATTTGGACGGACTGTCTGTCGGATTGTCTGACGAACTTAGTTGGGCAGACAATCCGCCCGTGTGTACACGGCCTAAGGGTGTAAATTTTTGGTTTCACTCCTCACTACCTATCGCAGTTTTGAAGGCCATAAAATGCCAAGATGGCACAAACCCCCCCCCCAAATGACCCCATTTTGGAAAGTAGACACCCCTAAATTTAGGGGTACACTAGTGAGACTCACAGGTAAAAAAGCACCTAGGCTGTCAGCGACTGTATCAAAACGCTACAAAAAAACTGTTAGCAATCGCAGGAATCAGGCCTGACTCTGCGAACGCTGCAGTTATGTGTGTTGTGTTTTGTAAGTGACAGTGATCGATCGATACTGCACTTGGGTGGGCTGGGCTGGGCTTGGCGGAGGGGCTAAACGCAGGTGCTAGCAGGTATCTGGGCTGATCCCGCTAACAATGCGTTTTGGGAAACCTAAACTGCTGGCGACGCTAATATAGATCTGATCAGATACTATATTACTAAGGGAGGTGTATGCTTTGCGCGTGGGTCTTAGCGGTACTGGCACTAACCTGACGCTGCCTGGGGCGACGCAGACCTTATCTGACCCTCAAACCTATATCACCCGCCGGGTGATCAGGGGGTTAAACCTTTATTAGGTAATAAATGGCGGGTGCCCTGAAACTATAAAAAAAAACTAACTAACCAGCGTCACCTGTAACAGTTATATGGTGAGCACTGGTGAAAGGGTTAACTAGGGGGCAATCAGGGGGCTTTATGCGGTAGTATATGGGGGTCCCTGGCGCTATAAAAAGCTGCGGCGAACCTAAATACCTACCTGTGACACTAATACAGTGATCAGAAAAACGATCGCTTATTAGGCTGGGTTCACACTGGAGCGATGCGGGAACGCCGCGAATCCACGGCGGGTTCCCGCATCGCATGCCTCCCAGTGGCAGTTCACACTGCCCTATGCGAACTGCTGGGAGTGTCAGTGAAATGTTAATGACACCCCCAGATCAGTTTGCATATCGCAGTGCGATCTGCAAACTCGGACAGGAATCGGATCGCATGGTGTGAACACCCATGCGATCCGATTCTGCTGCGGACCAAAAAAGGGTCCAGTGCGAGTTTGCGGCGGGTGCAATGTGAATTCAGCCATACTATCTGTATGGCTGAACTCGCATTGCAAAGAGATCGGATGTGATTTGCACTGCAGTGCGGTGCGAATCACATCCGTTCTCATAAACCGCTGCAATGTGAACCCAGCCTTATTGACACTGGCGACGGGGGGTGATCACGGGGTTAAACCTTTATTGGGGGGGTTAGGGGGTACCCTAGAGCTAAAGGGGGCTAACCCTAACTGCCCTAACTGTTATTGCAGTCACAAATGACACCAATGCAATATTAAAAAATAAAAATAAAATGCAATTGGTGTCACTGTGACTGGGGGTGCAGGGGTGATTGGGGGGGGTGATCGGTGGGTGAAGGGGGGGTGAAAGTGTGCCTGGCGTGTTCTACTGTTAGTGTAGTGTTAGGTGCAACTCACCGATGCTCTCTCCTCAGTGCCGGAACGAAAAAGACCGACACGGAGGAGAGATTACATCACTTCCTCTGCCTGTGTTTACATTACAGGAGAGGAAGTGATGTAGAGGAGGGATTTCATTCGTCAGGAGCGATCGCGAGGGGGTGGCCATGAATGAATTGCCGCCCCCTCATCCTGGATCGCTCCTGCACGGAATCCGACCGCCGCTAGCACCGGGGGGGGCCCAATCGGGCCCCCCACCAGCGGGAAGGCAGGGACGTACATGTACGCCCATATGCCTGCCCGTGGCATTCTGTCGACGTACATCGTCGTGCGGCGGTCGGCAAGTGGTTAATATAAGCCAACCTGGTACTTTGATTGTATGTCATCTAAACATCATTAGCCATGAATGTGAACCGGCACTGTGGCTGCATATCAAAAATCCCCTTTTATCTATTGCTATAAATATGCTTTTGAATAGAATATTTCTCTATTTCTCTATTTATGATATTATACCTATTTTGATATATTGAAGATTATACCCATTAAGGAATAGACATGTGCAGAGTAAAATATTTTGTTTTGGAATTTCGTTTTCGTCCGAAAAATTCATTTATTTCGTTACTCCCGAAATTCGTTTTTATTTATTTCGTTTTTCGTTCAAAAATTGCTTTGGTCCGAAAATCCACATGAATTACGGTCGAATCTGTCTTTGAAGGCTTATGGTGTCTGTCGAATGTATAAAGAAGATTAGACGGAGCTAGTATATAGCATACTTCGTGTGAATTTTAGAACCCTATTAAAGTCTATGGGACTCCAACGTTCAAAATCTAAAGTGCTAATTTTAAAGGCTAATTTGCAAGTTACTGTCCTAAAACGTGTTTGGAGACCCGGGTCCTGCCCCAGGGGACATGTATCAATGCAAAAAAAGTTTTAAAAACGTCTGTTTTTTCGGTAGCAGTGATTTTAATAATGATTAAAGTGAAACAATAAAAGTGTAATATTCCTTTAAATTTTCGTGGGGGGGGGGGGGTGTCTATAGTATGCCTGTGAAGGGGCGCATGTTTCTGGTGCTTAGAACTGTCCCTGCACAAAGTGTCATTTATGCAGGAAAAAAAGCCCTTTAAAATCACTCGCAGCTATTATGAAAGCGTGGGGGTCCCCCAAATTCAATTACCAGGCCCTTCAGGTCTGGTATGGATATTAAGGGGAACCCTGCGTCAAATAAAAAAAAAATTGACGTGGGGTTCCCCCTAAATATCCATACCAGCCCCTTCAGGTCTGGTATGGATATTAAGGGGAACCCCGCGTCAAATAAAAAAAAATTGATGTGGGGTCCCCCTAAAAATCCATACCAGACCCTTTATCCGAGCACACAACCTGGCAGGCTGCAGGAAAAGAGGGGGGAACGAGAGAGCGCCCCCCCTCCCTCCTGAACCGTACCAGGCCACATGCCCTCAACATTGGGAGGATGCTTTGGGGTCTGTGACCCCTCAAAGCACCTTGTCCCCATGTTGATGAGGACAAGGACCTCATCCCCACAACCCTGGCCGGTGGTTGTGTGGGTCTGCGGGCGGGGGGGCTTATCAGAATCTGGAAGCCCCCTTTAACAAGGGGACCCCCAGATCCCAGCTCCCCCCTGTTTGAAATGGTAAGGGGGTACAAAAGTACCCCTACCATTTTACAAAGAAAGTGTAAAAAATAGTTAAATAAGACAAACACACTTTTGAAAAATTCCTTTATTAAAAATAAAAAAAAATAAAAAAAAGATTCCAGCGGTGGTAATCCACTCTTGCTATCCAACGACGGATGACATCTCTCCAGTGATGGTTGATCTGATCCAGTGCAGCGAATCCATCCATCTTCTGTCTCCACAGAGGAGACACTGCGGGGATCCCGACAGCCTGACGTTTGTTATATGCGGAGGGCGGGGCCACCCGTGTCCTGACCCCGCCCCCCTCTGACGCAAGGGGAAACCCGGGCTTCCCCGTGACGTATGGGTGACCTCGACCCCCTCTGATGTAACGGAAACCTGCCTGTGTTACATCAGAGGGGTGCGGGGTCACCCATACGTCACGGGGAACCCCCGGGTTTCTCCTTGCGTCAGAGGGGGGCGGGGTCTGGTGACGGGTGGCCCCGCCCTCCACATATAACAAACGTCAGGCCGCCGGAATCCCCGCAGTGTCTCCTCCGTGGAGACAGAAGATGGATGGATTCGCTGCGCTGATTCAGATGAGCCATCGCTGGACCCCGGAGAGATGATCATCCGTCGCTGGATAGCAAGAGTGGATTACCACCGCTGGAATCTTTTTTTTTTATTTTTTTTATTTTTAATAAAGGAATTTTTCAAAAGTGTGTTTGTCTTATTTAACTATTTTTTACACTTTCTTTGTGAAATGGTAGGGGTACTTTTGTACCCCCTTACCATTTCAAATGAGGGGGCGGGATCTGGGGATCCCCTTGTTAAAGGGGGCTTCCAGATTCTGATAAGCCCCCTGCCCGCAGACCCCCACAACCACCGGCCAGGGTTGTGGGGATGAGGCCCTTGTCCTCATCAACATGGGGACAAGGTGCTTTGAGGGGTCACAGACCCCCAAAGCATCCTCCCAATGTTGAGGGCATGTGGCCTGATACGGTTCAGGAGGGAGGGGGAGCCGCTCTCTCGTCCCCCCCTCTTTTCCTGTGGCCTGCCAGGTTGCGTGCTCGGATAAAGGGTCTGGTATGGATTTTTAGGGGGACCCCCACGTCAATTTTTTTTAAATTTGACGCGGGGTTCCCCTTAATATCCATACCAGGCCTGAAGGGTCTGGTATGGATATTTAGGGGGAACCCCACGTCGATTTTTTTTTTAATTTGACGCAGGGTTCCCCTTAATATCCATACCAGACCTGAAGGGCCTGGTAATTGAATTTGGGGGGCTCCCACGCTTTTTTTAAAATGTATTTATTTTATTTTTTTATCAATGCCTTTCAATGAGTGTTCTCTGTATTACGGAGCCGACAATTCATAATAGCTGCAAGTGATTTTAAAGGACTTTTTTTCCTGCATAAATGACACTTTGTGCAGGGACAGTTCTAAGCACCAGAAACATGCGACCCTTCACAGGCATACTATAGACACCCCCCCCCCCCCCCCCGTATGAAATTTAAAGGAATATTACACTTTTATTGCTTCACTTTAATCATTATTAAAATCACTGCTCCCGAAAAAACTGCAGTTTTTAAAACTTTTTTTTGCATTGATACATGTCCCCTGGGGCAGGACCCGGATCCCCAAACACTTTTTAGGACAGTAACTTGCAGAATCTTTTCTCTCTGTCGAATATTTTCTCTATATAATCTTGGACTAATAGAGGTAAGGTTAGGCACATTTGACCACAGGTTCTATAGACACAGATTGTTATTGTCAGAGTCACGTCGAATCTCCTATTCTATATCGAACTGTTGTAACAATGAAAACGAAAATAAAGCATTTATTTATGTTGTATCTTTCGTTTTTCGGATTCTGTGCTTTCGTTATCGTTTGTCAAAACGAAAACGAAAATAGCTGAAATTCGGACGAAAATGCATTCGGACGAAAACGAATGCACATGTCTATTAAGGAATACATTTAGGTGCATTGAATGTTTTCCTAACCACAAGTAATGCACTTGCATTACTATTATTCTCTCTAGTGTAGAATTACTACGCTTATTAGCCCGCCCCCTTCTACTACAAAAGACTGTTTCCTAGTGACTAAGGTACGCTTCCTGAAGACGTTATCATCGTCGGAGCGGTACCTGGTCACGCTACCCTACGTCATACCTGGTTCTTCTGGTTGTTGCTATCATTGGGTGGAATGCACGCTGACCATGGAGGTGGTACATGGCATCCATGCACAGCCCCATTACCGATGAGCGAGCAGCCCCAGTGTCGGGTAGGCACCAGCACATGTAAGCGACCATTTGTCTATGTTTTATGCTTTTAATCCTTCTTAATAAACTGTATAACCCTATGGACATAGCCATTGTCTTTTATATATCCCATGTCTATTAATCCAGGGGGGAAGTTATCCTATTGATCTCCAGTCTCCATATGTGGGCAGGCACAATCCTGCACAAGTGATCTATGATTTTCTTTTTAATTAAAGAAGTCAATTGCATCTGGTAAGCAGATTTCATACTCAGCACTGTGGGATGTCATTTTACTTCTTGGTGAAGGAATTCCCACTATCTACATAGAAGATTCTATACACATAGAAGACCACTCTGTCTACAAAAGAATTGTTGTGTTCGTCACAATTGGGACTTTATATTTACCACTATTGTCTATTTTTGCGATTGATTGTTTTCTATATATGTCGTTTTTTTTGCAGTTTACTACTTCATACCACTTGGTGTTTGCATTTTGATAGTTTTTAACTACGCCAATTGTTTAATCAGCTTTTTTCCCCTATTGCTTATATCACTAGTTAATTCACCAGCGCTCTCTACCTATTACCAATATATTAAGCTTAAACTTAATCTAAACTTAAGCTAAACTTAAATGAAGGACTAAGGAGACAATTTTACATCGAAAAATTACCAATATATTAAAGAGGAGGGCCAGTTAAAAAAAAAATAATTAAAAGTCAGCAGCTGCAAACAAACACTGTAGCTGCTGACTTAATAACCCGACTTACCTGTCCAGGGCGCCCGCGATGTTGGCCGCCCGAGGCTGACCCGTCCCTTGGCTCTTGGGTCCCGGTGCCGCCATTCGATCTAAGGGAAACAGGCAGTGGAGCCTTGCGGCTTCACTGCCCGTTTCCAACTGCACATGTGCGAGTCGCGCAGCGCTTTGTGAATGGGACGTGCTGTGTTCTGGGACACACAGTTCCCAGAACACAGCGCGACCCATTACCCAGAAGACGCCACACGGAGGAGAGAAGAAAGAAGATCTCCGCGGAGGAGGAAGAGTGATGTGCCTAGACACAATCATTTCTAGTAAGTAAAAAAAAAATTTTTTTTTTTTTTTTTTTTGATGATTTTTTTCTAATTTTTTATGTATTTTTTTTTTTCAGGGTGGCCCTCCAATTTAAGCTTAAAATATTTGCTAAACTTAAATTAAGGACTAAGGAGACAATTTACATCGAAAGATAACATACATGAGTAATGTCTCCTTTAAAATTCTTTAGATGGGAGTGACCACCAGTAAGAGATCACCGCCATAAGCCGTACCATCTCCTTCCAGATGAAACTACTCTACCTCCATAGCGAAACGCTTTGACGTCACAGACGCCGAAGACGGGACACCCCGCTGTTTCAGGATGCTGAGCTAGACCCTATGCAGCATGTTGCCAGTGGGAATCAAGGACTGAACAGCCCCATTCCTAGCCTCTGTCTTCTCCACTACTGACAGTAATCTGGAGATATCATCTGGAGAGACACTGGAGTGATTGTGGAACCGGAAAGACCGCAGAGGGCGCATACGGTCTAAGGAAATGGTAAAGTACCCACACAAAGGACTGTGATTGAGGAGTACATCCCTATACAGGATAGATGGAAGTGTATATACCTGTGACTGTATACTAAGCACCTGCAACCATCAATAGGAAGTAGTATTCCTGATTTAAGATCCCAGTGTGACCAGGACTGTTCCTATCATCATCAGTGATAGCAAACTTATTTCCACATCAATTTGTTGTGATTACCTTTAAATACATGCATGGTAGATTCTTCTCCAGTGGAACTCATGTTGTTATATCACATGAATTAAAGGAACTTGATGTTTACCTTGAAGAACAGTACTGGCATTATATACAAGAGACATTTATATTCTCTCTACCATAATTACTTTGACATCATTAAGTATTACAGTCCCTATCATGCAGGTCAGGAGATCCAGCCCTTCTTCCACATAGGCATCCAGAGTGCCCCACTATTAATGATCTATAGTGATCAAATTCCAATTACTGCTTGAAGTGTTTTTTTCAAATTGCCAGCTCCTCATCCGCGTACGATGCACAGACCTGATGTCATATTATACCACATATTCATCAATAGCTTGAACCTGGCATAGCATGCGATAATTATCGATTGACGTCACATCTGAGCATCACAATCAGGCATCCGGATGTCCATTGTTTTAGTATATGTATTGTCATGCTATATGTACAGTGCCTTGCAAAAGTATTCACCCTTTGGCATTTTTCATGTTTGGTTGCCTCACAACCTGGAATTAACATTGATTGTTTGAGGATTTGCATAATTTAATGTACAGAACATGCTCACAACTTTGAAGATGTGTTTTTTTTTTTTAAAGCAAAACAACAAATAGGACAAAATAAGAGAAAAAGTAAATGTGCATAACTATTCACCCCCCTAAAGTCAATACTTTGTAGAGCCACCTTTTGCAGCTATCACAGCTCCAAGTCGCTTTGGATAAGCCTCTATGAGCTTGCCACATCTTACCACTGGGATTTTTGCCCATTCCTCCTTGAAAAAATGCTCCAGTTCCTTCAAGTTGTATGGTTTGCGCTTGTGTACAGCAATCTATAAGTCTGACCACAGATTTTTTATTGGATTGATGTCTGGGTTTTGACTAGACCATTCCAACACATTTACATGTTTCCCCTTAAACCACTCAAGTGTTGCTTTAGCAGTGTGTTTGGGGTCATTGTCCTGCTGGAAGGTGAACCTCCATCCTAGCCTCAAATCACACACAGAGTGGTACAGGTTTTGCTGAAGAATATCCCTGTATTTAGCACCATCCATCTTTCCCTCAACTCTGACCAGTTTTCCAGTCCTGACTGCTGAAAAACATACCCACAGCATGGTGCTGCCACCACCATGTTTCACTGTGGGGATGGTGTTCTTTGGGTGATGTGATGTGTTGAGTTTGCGCCAAACATAGCATTTTCTTTGATGGCCAAAAAGTTCAATTTTAGTCTCATCAGACCAGAGCACCTTCCTCCATACATTTTGGGAGTCTCCCACATGCCTTTTCACAAACTCAAAATGTGCCATTTTGTTTTATGCTAAAAGAAATGGCTTACTTCTGGCCACTCTGCCATAAAGCCCAATTCTATGGAGCGCACGGCTTATTGTCCTCCTATGTACAGATACTCCAGTCTCTGCTGTGGAACTCTGCAGCTCCTCCAGGGTTACCTTAGGTCTCCATGCTGTCTCTCTGATTAATGCCCTCCTTGCCCGGTCCATGAGTTTTGGTGTGCGGCCATCTCTTGGCAGGTTTGCTGTTGTGCCATATTCTTTCAATTTAGTTATGATAGATTTGATGGGGCTCCTAGGGATCATCAAAGATTTGGATATTTTTTATAACCTAACCCTGACTTGTACTTCTCAACAACATTGTCCCTTACTTGTTTGGAGAGTTCCTTGATCTTCGTAGCAGTGTTTGGTTAGTGGTGCCTCTTGCTCAGGTGTGAACATGCGACACTTAGATTGTACACAGGTGGACATCATTTCACTAATTATGTAGCTTCTGAAGGTAATTGGTTGCACCAGAGCTTCTTATGGGCTTCATAACAAAGAGGGTGAATACAAACACACATGCGAATTATCAGTTTTATTTCTGAAAGATCGTATATATGTATATATTTTTCTAGTTTTACTTCAGCAACTTAAACTATTGTATTCTGATTCATCACATATCATTCAGATTAAAAAAGCATTGAACTAAAGGCTGTAATGTAACAAAATAGGTAAAAAGCCAAGGGGGGGGGGGGGGGGGGGGTAAATACTTTTGCAAGGCAGTGTCTGTCCTTGTGTCATGTTTATGTAGATGCATTTTATTTCAGTGTTGTTACACCTTGATGGTGTTGCAAAGCTATTAGTCAAACTAGGAGTACTATACTTCTCATTTTTTTTTAATTGTTCGATATCAATTAAATAAATACTTGGATTGATTCTGCTCAAGCATTGCTCTTTGTCACCAATGGTAAGCACTTGTTTTTTCCTATGACTGTCATAGCGATTTTTGTGTGTTTGCTACAGTCTTCAGGTTATGGTGACAGCACCTCATATGGTGAGTGGTTAAGGAGCTCGTTCTAAACTTTAGAGTGGACTTTTTTATAACCAATTATTTTTGTTTTGGTTGAAACTTTGAAGATAGCCTGGCATTTTCTTTTACATCAGGAATATAGTGGTATACTTGGGCCCCATTAAAATCCTAGCAGCCATGATTAGAAGGCTAACTGATTAAAATAGACAAGAGTTTTCTCCTGAGCTCAGAGCACATTAGGCATTATGTTTATAGGTAACATTACTTTTAAAACAAGCAGTTAACACAATGTACAAAGTGTTACAAATACAGGATTGCTGCTCAGCTGTGCTTGCCACAGATTCATACCTGTTCACCATCTGGTATGATGTGGCTTGACCCTGTATTTCCATGCAGATGTAATAACGAGTCTATGATCTAGACCATACATGCTTCCTTTGATCTGATGGTATCAGTGAGGAAAATCACACGTGTATGGTATACATAATCCAATATAGTGACATGATCAAAGACACCAACAAACCACTGATCATTGCCTTAAATCATATATCTATTTCTAAGAAATTTAACAGAAATGCAATTACTAATGCAACTTGAATATACTGTTGATTGCTGAAAAATGTTTCATTTGTTTATGTTTTGACTTTGTTGGTTCCCCCCAACCCCCATTAACATTCTAAAGGAATATTTAAATACTATAATTCCAAATCCCTTTGTCCTCTCGGGCTCAGCATTTTACTGGATGGGAAGAATTGGCATTGCAAGACCCTATACAAAGAGAATTGCTATCTCAATTAATGCAAGACCCTCTGGTCTGTTTATTGGAGGCTGGATGTTTTTATACTCTACAACAATTCCCCACCATTTTGCTGTACCACAAGACTTGGAAAGCTATTCAAACTGTAGTGGGCCACTCAGGTTATTCTCGTTATACTGTATTCCTACATGTGACAATCCTCAATGTTTGAAATTAGCAAAATTGGAAGGCTTTAGCAGTTGGAGATGTAAAGTATCTATGTCAGTTGTTTGACAGTAATATGCTGCTTCCTTATCAGACACTAGTCAACCAATTTCAACTTTCACATTTTTCTACCAATACCTGAAACTATGCCCTGCTATACTAGTGCAGACTCACCAATCACCACTGGTGTAGAACCCTTATGCAATTCTGGGTATGGTAGCCCATCCAAGTGTTACTAAAACAAGCTTAATTGGAGATATATGTTCCATTGTTATTTTGGCTGCTTTTTCTAAGGCACATCTGCGTTGTGGAGAAAGATGGAGACATAACATTGAAATTTGATGATAATAAATGGACAATGGCATTAGAAGCAGTATCAACTGTATCTATCTCCTCGTCCCACAAATTGACTCAGCTTTTTATGTTATATACAGTATAGTCAATTTTACACCCCAAAAAATTCATGGGGTAGAATCGATTCACCTTACTGTCTGAGATGCTCCGGCACTGACAGCTCTTTAAATATATATTTTTGATACAGTTCAAAACCCATGCAGTATAATATTATTAACAAACCCTTAGAAGATGATTCTGGATATTTTTCCTGAGGACCTTATACCACGATATTTAGGTTAATGCTTACACAGATTTTTTTTCTTGCTTGTAAACTTATAGCTTAAAAGGTGTTTGTCGCCTTGCCCTCTTTCATTTGCACAATGGTAAAAGACTGTTAATGCTATCTTGGAGAAAGAGAGATAGCCTTAGCAGCACCGGGGCTGCCCAAAAAAAATTCCAGACAATATGGTTTCCTTGGTTATCATCTGCTTTAGCAGATTCTTCCTCTGGTCATTCTCTAGCGACTTTCCAGACTAGTGTTTCTGGGCTTGGAAAGCTTTCTCTGGATTCTGCAGCTATGGATCTGAACAGTCAGTTCTGTGTCTGGGTTTTGCTAGACACCTACAACTTGGCTTAGTATTTTGGTGTGCAGTGTTGTTATATACTCAGGTCTGAGGATAGCTCAGGGCTCCCAGTTGAAGACAGCTCCCAGTGTGGGAAATGAAAGGTCTCATTGAGGGGTCAGAGGACCCAGCTAGAAGCCACGAGACAGGACCCAGCCAGGAGCCACAATCCATAGGCCAGAGGTGGGCCATGTAGCAGGGCACTGTGAAAAAAGGTTAGAGAGCAAAGTATCCATGAGAATGGGATAACACAGTCAGAGAGACTGGTAAGAGGAGAAGCCTGGTTCTGAAATTGAAGCTGAGACAGGTGGCTCGACATTTTTCCAGTGTGTGCATTTCTGCTGAACTTGGAGAAGACTGCCTGTGTGGAAAGTCAATAATTTGTGAACTTTTGCTTTCTATTAAATAAAAGTGAGTTACTAAGCCCTTAACCACTTCAGCCCCGGAAGAATTTACCCCCTTCCTGACCAGAGCACTTTTTGCGATTCGGCACTGCGTCGCTTTAACTGACAATTGTACGGTCTGGCAACGTGGCTCCCAAACAAAATTGACGTCTATTATTTCCCACAAATAGAGCTTTCTTTTGGTGGTATTTGATCACCCCTGTTGTTTTTATTTTTTGTGCTATAAACAAAAAAAGAGCGCCAATTTTGAAAAAAAAAGACATTTTTTTACATTTTGCTATAATATATATCCCCCAAAAATATATAAAAACATTGTTTTCCTAAGTTTAGGCTGATACGTATTCTTCTACATATTTTTGGTAAAAAAAAAATCTCAATTAGTGTTTATTGATTGGTTTGCGCAAAAGTTATAGCGTTTAAAAAATAGGGGATAGTATTATGGCATTTTTATTAATAATTTTTTTTACTAGCAATGGCAACAATCAGCAATTTTTATCATGACTTCGACATTATGGCAGACACATCGGACATTTTTGGGACCATTGTCATTTATACAGCAATCAGTGCTATACAAATGCACTGATTCCTGTGTAAATGACACTGGCAGTGAAGGGATTAACCACTAGGGGGCAGTGTAGGGGTTAAGTGTGTCCTGGGGACTGTTTCTAACTGTGGGGGGCGTGGCTATCTGTGACACGTCACTGATCTCTGCTCCCGATCACAGGGAGCAGAGATCAGTGACACTGTCACTATGCAGAACAGTAAGATGCTTTCTTACATTAGCATCTCCCCGTTCTTCCTCTCTGTGAGGTGATCGCAGGTATCCCTGCTGAGATAGAGTCTGCGGTACCCACGACCCTACTCACGGAGCTTGCCACTACGTAATCTCTGTCACGTGTCCCCCTCTTCTTTGCTGTCTAGAGCCGAGGGAGCAGAGTTTGGAGAGACCCAGATTTCTTATGACATATACAAGATACGTCAGAAGAGGAATCTGTGATCTTTCATACCATGGCTGTCACATGACTGATAAAAAAAATCTAAAACTAAAAAACAAATACAAAATTATGTTTAAAGGCACCAGAAACCTTGCAAAAAGTACATAAAACATATCTATGTTGTTAAAACCTAAATTTGATCCCTGTAAAACAAACTTTTTTGGGAGGGGTGGAGTTTCTACTGATTGACGGGTACATTCAGTTTTGCAGACTTGGGAGAGGGGAGGGATGGAGGAGAGGAGATGTGCGGGGTGGGGCTGGGAGTATAGGAGATCGTCTTTCACACTCCTGACTACATGTTGACAGGAAGAGGGAGGGGGAGGAGGAGGGAGATGAAGACAGACACAGAAGAGAGGGGAGACCTGCGGATGATGCAAACACGCATTCTGGCTCAGCAGCCATGATAATCGTGGTCAGTTCTCAGGGAGAAAGCCAGGACCTGGCAGGATCATACAGGTATTGGAGCAGATACAGAGAAATAATGAAAAAAGCAAAAGCACCATGCTACAGCTTGCACATTAAAGGGACAGGAGCAACATTTTTTGGGGGGAGGTTAACAACCACTTTAAACAATAGTTCCTGTCTACCTTATGTCACAATTGGTGGAGACAGATGCTGGACAAACTGATGGTAGAATTACAGAGTTGGTGAAAACACATTCATTGTACACTTGGATCTCCACCGCAGTCGGACAAGTTGGTACTTCATAGTACCAATGGTAGAAGTATCCCAACTACAGTAATGGATTCATGTGTTCCTCCTTACGGTTCAAAACAAGGGAGGGGATATGTGACAGGACGAGGCTCTCTCAATGTGAGAAGTTAGGAAAATGTGAGGCAGGATTCGCATTCTAGGGTAAATGTGACATTCCAGACTAGTGTTTCTGGGCAGAGAAAGCTGTGTATAACCACAAATAAATGCCTGTCATGTTAATGATAGGCAAATTGCGCTGGTCACAAACATCACTTCAGGTGAATTCTTCAGACCTGTTTCTCTCCATAGCAATCATTTTTCAAAGCTCAATATAAATAAACAAGGCAGCACACATAGTGTAATCCCGTTTCTCACATTTATTGCTAACACCATCCCCATTAAATTACACTCACAAACAAAAGATGCTTGATTGCTTTGTCATATAAGAAACACCAGATATCCACTGTCAACAGGGTGCTTGCTGTATCTCACCCCAGTGTGGATTCCCTTGCTAATCAACGTCACTTCACTCACAACATTTAGCCCTCCAACCTTTCGTCCTTCCAACTTCTTTTGAGGTAATGGCTAGATGATACACTATGTCCCTATTTATAACTACCTTTCAATAAAACGTAATGCTTAAGATTCATTGATCATCATTGACAAATAAATGTATCCCTCCGCTGTATGAATCACAGCACCTAGTAGTGACATACCTCATTGCACTTCATTATGCAGAATAATACATGTTTTTACATATCTCAATTGGCATTTTTTTATATACTAATCATACATTGTATTTATTTCATATACCACAATCAAAATAGGAACTATAAATAAAAATAAAAACATAAAATATCTTTACATCAAAAACTTCCCATTTATAACTAGATAAAAAAAAGGTTAGAATTTAACGAGTTATTATAAAATTCGACTTTACTCTCATATAGAACTGATACCTATTAATAATTACAAATAAAGCAGATAATGTACATTTCTATGTTTAGGCCTTTTTGAGTCAATGTATATGTCATATAGATCCATTTAGTTTCTCCTATGGATAAATCCCTCACCATATTATTTCCCTTTCACTGAGGCATAGTTTTTACCACCCCTAAATTTTCAAAGCAGCAGGATCCCTTCCAAGACATTGTCTAAAAAAAAGTGAAACACTATGGTATTTGTACCCAATCCTTATGTTGTATATATGCTCTGATAATATCAATTTTATAGGGATTTGGGAAAAAGAAGAAATGGAAACCCATCTGGTCCAGTCGAGTACATAAGCTGGAGGTGAGAATAGGGGTGGGGTTGGGGGAGTGACATCCAATTATACCACACAAACACAACAGGGAAGGTTCAGTAGCTCTGGACCCCCTAATGTAGTAAGATCAGAAATGTTGTATAATTAGAACAGAACCCCACAAACAAAAACCCAACAGAGGGGTAGAGGAATATTTATGCCAGCAGGCTCAAAACCTAACTATAATTACAATTATAATTATATGCCTGGAAATGAGGAGTTTAGGATACCTACTAGTAATAAATATGAATTGTTATCTGATAACTCATAAAGTTATTCTCCAAGGCCTTTTTTAGGTCATCACAGAGGATTAAGGGCCAGAGGACAGGGAAGATTTTCACAGAGGGACAGGACAGAAAAACAACAGCACAGGCCACCCACACCTCACAGACTCGATTACCTCAATCCAGGTTGGGGGGGATCTAAGAGGGTGAGGGGATGTAGAGCTGGAAAGAGGATCCAGAACCAAACAAGGAAGGAGGGAAATAGAATAGATGGGATTTACAATTTAAATGGACTGTATCTTATCCACAAGGAATTTAATATTTTAAATACAGGTCTGAAGAGGGCTATGAAAAGGCATATTAGCAAATTTGATGTTTATGAGGACATGCATAAATATATTCGTAAGTTGAGCGCAACATTTTTTTTTGGGGAGATGGGATAGGAGAATCCACTAATGAAGTTTTGATAGGAAATGGTATTATTAGTGGTCAAAACAAAATCCCTACTGAATCCAGTTAATTTGGGTAATCAACATATTGGTGTATTTAGAAACTTGGTAATAAGTGATTTAGAGAGAATTATTCCAAAGAAAAATGTGAATCCCAGATACATTCAAAATAGGATAGAGTTGTTAGAGAAAAGGAAAGAGATTATGATCCGCCCGTCGGTAGTGTTCTGGATAAATCCTTTTACCACACACAATTAAGTGCCACGTTAGCTGATTATGAAACATATGAGAAATTAAATAGAGACCACACACAACAGTATAAATGAGAATTTAAAGGTGTGGTAGAGTTGTGGTATCAAGCTCAGGTACTATAAAAGAAAGGAGATTTTTAGTCCCTAGTAGTTTTCGTAGTCCAACAATATACAAGTTATTGGGTGTTGAGTAACAGGGATGACATGCCCTGCACACAAAATGTTTTTTAAATAGGGCCTTAGATTTTTGTTTGTCCCATAACTATTTTTGATATAGTGATGACTTTTACTTTTCAGAAAGGGGGGTCGCAATGGGCGCTGAAATTGTGCCAAGTTTGGATCTGAGAAAAACCTTAAAGATTTGTTTATTTGAGTTAAATAATAACACTTATAATATTAGATTGGAGTGGAGTAGTGAACCGATTTTTTTTTCAGATGCACACATTTTTAGAAAAGGCGATAAACTCCTTACGAAGGTGTTTTTTCAAACTGATGGATCAAAATAGCTATTTGCCCATTGTAAGTGGCCACCACCCATCCTGGTTAAGGAATATTCCCAAGGGGCAGATAGTGAGGGTGAGGAGCAATTGCAGCTTGAAATCCAATTTTATTCATCACTCTCAGGTAATAAAAGAGTTTTTTTTTTTAATCAGATATATTTTTATTGTTATTTTACAATAAAAATTGGAAAAAACAATAAATACATAGAACCTAAGTACATGATGATAGTCATAGTATATAAAATCTATCATATGCCAAATAAAGAAAAAAACATATTTTTTTACCCTTTTCCTCCTTTTTTAATAATAATAATAATGATAATAATAATGGCACCTAAACCAATCCTCCCTCTTAATATTTTTTCCCATGTTTTGTGTATCTCTTCCCATATCAATATATATATATATATATATATATATATATATATATATATATATATATATATATATATATATATATATACATATATATATATATATATATATATATATATATATAGTCAAAAGAATCATACCATCTCTTCAATATACTCAAAATTTCCCTGGGCAGTCTCTATGTAAAACATTTTTCTTTAACCCTTTCGCTGCCAGGCCCTGTGCATGTGCTCCATTTTGTACACCCAGGTGGCAAGACCATTTTAGCAATTTATCCTTTAATTTTTAATTTTTTACTTTCAAATTTTCAAATTTTGTAAAATACCCCCCCCCCCCAAACTATATATTTTCAGAAAGCACAAGAATAGTAGAATTAAAAAGAAGGTGCTACTGATTTCTAAGGTCCCACTATATTTGCGCAAATGTTTATCAAAACAATATGTTTGCTAAAAATCCACTAAAATCATGATTAGCAGATAAATACATAGCACATTTTACAAAATTCCTACTAAATTTTTAAATTTTTGTGCCTTTTTCTAAAAGTACTCACAAATGTAAATATCCAAATTTCTCTAATGCCGCGTACACACGATCGAATTGTATGACGGACTTAGTCCGTCATACAATCCGGCGGACAATCCGGCGGACTTTCTACCGAACGGACTTGGCCACACACGGATACACAAAAAGTCAGACGAAAGCTTGCGCGATGACGTACAGCACGTACGACGGGACTAGAAATAGGAAGTCCAAGACACAGCAAAGCACCCTTTGGGCTCCTTCTGCTGACTTTGCGTTAGTGGAAGTTTGGTTAGAGACGATTCGCGCTTTTCAGACTTCAGCTTAATTCGTCCGTTATTTTTTTTTTATTATTTATTCTCGAATTGGAATATTAATCATAAGATGAGGATGAATAAAGACATTTGTGATAACTCTGTGTGAATATAAGCAGCAAAGCAACTTCACTTTTCTCGCATTATGAAGAAGAAAAGAATGTGCTATATTAAAAGATCACAAAATTAGCAGCATGACGAATATGCTAGCTTCAATACGAACACTAGTTTTACAAGACAGAGCGCTTCCGCCCTGTAAATCCTTTCTGGGAATGCGCCATTCTTAGTCCGTCGGACTAGCATACTGACGAACGTATTGTCCGCTGAAACCAAAGTACGACGGGAAGATTGGTGTGCAAACCGGCCTTCTTAGTACTCCGGACTTCATGCTGAAAAGTCCGCTGAAGCCCACACACGATCGGATTGTCCGTTGAAATGCGTTTCAACGGACTAAGTACGTCATACAATTCGATTGTGTGTACGCGGCATAACAATCTGAAGATTTTCATTTTTCCCTTTCCCAGCCTTCAGAATTTGTGAAAGACCCCCAAAACCAAGCATATGGCCTCTAGAATAAAAATAAGGTGCTACTGATTATTTATACCCCACGGTATTTACACAAATGTTTATCAGACCAATATATAAAAAAAAAATACACTAAAGCCATTAGTAGCAGATAAAAACACAGCTAATTTTACCAAATTCCTGCCAAATCCCTACTAAATCTAAAAGTTAAACCTATATGGAGTTAAATAAATAACAAATATTTGTAAATTTTAAATTGAAAATCGAATGTACTCAAACATTTCTCAAAAAATGTGGAGGTTTTCATTATTCACTTACAGCTTTCTAAATTTGTAAAAACTTCCTAAATTTGTAAAAGGCCCCTCAAACCATACATTTTATGAAAGGACATGGCCAGTAAAATAGAAAGAAGGTACTACTGATATTTAAGGCAGTGCGATATTTGCGCAAATGTTTATTAAATCAATATTTTCGCTAAAAATACACTAACATCATTAATAGTGCAAATAAACACAACATGACATACAAAATTGCTACTAAATTGCTACTAAAGCATTGTTCACATGTGGCATACTAAAGTGCATGCCCATGGGGGGGGCATGTTTACCCATACAGACATGCACAGGTGTTCCATGCATCCTCGCACAGGCAGTCCCATTTATGTCAATTGGGATGCAACGGCTGCACAGGCATAGCTGCTTTTCCCAATCTGACATCCGTGTGGGTGTGGGTAAATGACCCCGAATGCAGACCATGTGAGCTCAGGGACATGCATGTGGACCTACACGGCTGTAAAATTGGGAGAAACAACTCTATTTGTGAAGATGCTACATCCCAAATGATATGGTATGCTCTGTGTGAACAAGGTCTTAGGCCCCTTTCACACAAGCAGATTGATAGGGTCTGTCTGTCCGTTTTTTCAGGCGGGCCCAATTGGACCCTCCATTGTGCTCTATAGAGGCTGATGTAAATGGACATGTGCCCCTTTCCACCCTTCCATCTGATCCAGTCCAGTCCACTAAAAACAGACAAATGGGGATTCATTCCCTATCCATCTAGCAGATCGGATTGGATGGTATCGTATGGAAATGGATAGGCAATCCCTTTCCATTTGACCTCCCCATAGAGAACAACGGGCTATGTCCATGTCCACTCTGCATCAGCAGAGCGGACACAGATCTGTCATCCGCTTGCTCATCAGGGATCAGCAGACAGATCCCCCGCTGAGCAGGCCGATCTGCTTGACAGAGTTCGCTCCATGTGAAAAGGGTCTTACCAGGTGCAGCTGGTCCATTAGGGATGCTGGAGCGCTGCCGCCCTACAGGGTGCCAGACTCATACATTTGTATTGCACCCTGAAGCCACCCACTTGTGACAGTAGCGAAATAATATTTGCTATTGATTTTCCGGCTTCTCTTCCTGTCCTGGCCAATCAAGATGGGTAGTGCTGGCCAGGAGGAGAAGCTGAGGAAGCCGTGGAGGGGTGAGTGCGGGGGGTTTCATCGTGGAGGGGTGAGGGGGGGGGGGCGTCACCGTGGAGTTTGTTTTTCTTTTTTTTAATTTTTACTTTTTACTTTTTTTTTTGGGGGGGTGGGAGGTTTGGTGAAATATCAGAGGTCTAAACACAGACCCCCATATCTCTTTTTTCGAGACAGAAAGGGAGTGAAGATAGTCCTTTTCTCTGTAGCACTTTACATGAATGAATGGAATCTGTATAGAGATTCCATTCATTCATAAAATGACAGTCTGATATATTATGACACTCACGGTTACAATGATCAGTGGGTGACAGGCGATTGCTGCCTATATCCATTGTACAGGGGGGGAGTTGGTAAAACGCATGTGTACCAAGCCCACCAATGCCCAAGTTCACTCCCACCAGCATCACTCCCCCCTCCCCCCACGTGATACCTAGCCTGACAGTTCAGTGCAGGGAGAAGATACAAGTGGTGGGGGGAAGGAGAGATGCGCTCGGAGCAGGGAGAGTCTGCTGAACAATTCGGACATAAGCTTATGGTCATTGAAGAGACCATAAGCTTAAAGAGGAAGTAAAGGCACTTTAAAAAAAAATAAAAATAAAATGCAACCTGCAAGGTAAAGGCATAATGAGCTAGTATGCATAGCATACTAGCTCATTATGAATTACTTACCTGAGAACGAAGCCCCCGAAACGGTCCTCCTCCTTTATCTTCACCGCTGCCATGTATCCCAGAGTGACTTCCGGGTCTCGCTGCTCCGGCGCTGTGATTCGCCAGAGCCGCGATGACGTCACTCCCTTGCATGCGCACCGGAGCCGACATGAGCGGCATATTGCCGTGATCTGCGGCGTGCTCAGTGTGCCTGCGCGCCGCTGTCTTGATGTAGACAGCGGTGCCTGTCTTTTTGTAAATATCTCCCAAACCGTGTAGGTTTAGGAGATATTTCTTGGAGCTACAGGTAAGCCTTAATCTAGGCTTACCTGTAGGTCAAAGTGGTTTGTAAGGGTTTACAACCACTTTAAAGGAGAGGAGGAAATGAGGTCCATACGCTGTACTGGCTTGGCCACCTGCGGGCACTTCTGTAGGTCCGTACGGCATACAGGCTGAATCATATTTTCTCTTATTTGTGTTCTCCATTCCACCATTGTTCGGGGGTACGTTGACATTCACTTTTGTGCTATTAACTTAGGAGCCTGAAACAAACTTCTTGATATTGATGTATAGGTAAGATCCGTAGTCCTAGATTCCTATATCATATTTAAAAGGCAAAAACCTGGTTCCATCTGCAGTTTTGTTTAGCACTTATAGCCTGTATAGCATGTCTAAGCTGTAGTAATTGAAAAAAATCTTTGATTTGGAATTCCGTATTCATCGGTTAATTGAGCAAAATTTTTCAGTATATCATTTTGAAATAGTTGCATTAAAAACCCCAGCCCATGTTTTTTCCATAAACCAAACCCTTCCAATTTCATAAATTCTCCACAACTGGAGTTATTCCATATTGGACTATAACAAATATACCCCATAACACTTGTAATATTTTAATTTCCTTCCAAACATTATCGAATAATCTATCCGTTAAAAAAACTTTTATCCCATAGCAAATTTCTTGTCTCCAATAAGAAGATTAATGGATATTCACCATATATCGATAGTATCAGGCCCTGTATAGGATCAAAGTCTGACACTAACGTCTAGCCAGCAATATGCTGTAACTGCGAGGCTAGGAAATAACTTTTTACATGTGGAATAGCAAGTCCCCCTGCATCTTTAGCTAACATTAAGGTAGTTGCGCCGGTAGTTGCGCCGTAGACAGCAGAACCTATCTTTCGGCAAATATCTCCTAAACCATGTAGGTTTAGGAGATATTTCTTGGACCTACAGGTAAGCCTTAATCTAGGCTTACCTGTAGGTCAAAGTGGTTTGTAAGGGTTTACAACCACTTTAATCTCGAGGAGATTGTTTGTTGTTGGTGTCCCTTGTTAATTTAACTTTGTATTTTTTAAATGTACCTGCCTACTCACAAATAAACTGTCCTTTTTGAAGTAAAACACATAGGCAAGTATTTCTTTAACAAGAAAAAAAAACCTTTATTAGGGGTCATAAACAAATAAAGAGGAAGGCAACGCTGGAGAAACTGCTGAAATTGGCAAAGCCTTTGGCCCCCAGGGCACACATCAACTCTTTTAAGGCAAAATTGGTGGCCTGAGGAGTCCATATATAAGGGAGTACAATCTGGTATAGAAGTCCAAGAGATCGGGAACAGCGGCAGATGATATATATGTTCCCAAGCTGTGGTCATACAAGAGCATGCATCTTTTGTCAGACCAGACTGAACCCAGGCCATCACTATCTTGTCTTCCTTCCACTCTTCCTTCCAGGCTGTGGCTGTGGTGTTGGAGGTGTGGCAGGAGGAGGGGGATGGTCCAACTTTTTTTGGTGATTTTGCCCCTCAACCGCTTATTTAGTGTGTGGTACAGGATTTCCTCACACATGAGGCATTGCCCCTCCTCCATGTCCTGCAGTTTGCCTGCAGCCATGGAGGAAAAGGCCTCTTGATGAGTGGGGGTGGTTCTGAGGGCTGCAGAAGCCTCCTCAATCAACCCGAGTGCTGACTCCCCTTCCTGGGCCTTTTGGTTGGAAGGAGGAGGGGAGGGATCTGGGATTCTGTGAGGCTCCTAGGCCTGCCCACCTCCTGGCTGACACTAACTCCTGCCTCCTCCTGGCTGCCACATTCCACAGCCACCTCCTCGCTGCCACATTCCACAGCCTCCTCCTGGCTGAGGTCTTCTTGTGTATGAAAAAGGGACATACTTTTACTTTTTGGTTCATCAATCACACACAATTTTCAGCTCATGACTGTTGCAAATTGAATGTTAACAAACAGAAAAAAAGACTATCATTCTGACCCCAGCATTTTTCATTCCTGTCCCAATTATTTTTGGCTACTACTGTCTATTGATATGTAAAACACTTTATTAAATCAGCAATTAGTCATCAATAATCACATCTAGTTAACATCATTCATTTTAAATAAACGAAAGGACACTCAGCAGCTGTTTCCACATCTGGACTCAGGATCACTAGTGTGGGACACCAGAACACCCTTTTTATTAGTGTGTCCCACACACGTGCTCCAGTGGATACAATAGGGGTGTCTCCATCTGTGAAACTTGCACAAAACAGGTAAGTATTCCAGCTTTAGAAAGTGTAAAAAAATTACTTTTTCAGCTTGGAACTCTGCCAAAAAAATTGTACGTCACTTCCATGCAATGTTTCATATTCCTATTTCTCTCCTCAAATATCGGTGTGCTAAGTATTCCTTTTTTAAATTAATATAGGGGAGAAAAGACGTGGAACGTCTGAGGACACCAGGAACCCCACACCTTCAAAAGAAGGGGAAATCCCAAAACCACAAGCAGAGGAGGAGGGAGAGGCTTTTGAAAATGGTGAAATTGTCACCACAACAGGCGAGTGTCTGAGACCACAGCTTCAGGTAATTGATGTATACCTGCATTTTTATAATACATTTTATTTTTTTGTTTATTTTTAGGTGATGTGGATGTTGTGGAAGGAGAATCTCATTTCACAAGTGAAAGTGCCCAGAACCTCATCGGGAATATAATGGGGTGTAATTGCGATTTAGAAAATCTAAAGAAAAGCATCAATGATGTTCAACAAAAAATGAAGAACAGCATTGATGTTTTAGAGGGGGATTTAAAACACACAAAAATACCTAGCATCGATTTGTGTTTTAAAAACAAGTTTGCAAGTTTTTTAAAAGCCAAATTTTGAAGATGCACACAGTGTGTCAACATGTGCTATCTGCCATCACGGGAGATCAGCGTACATGTTTTGTGGGTGCAACCCCTTCCTCGCTACTAAAGGCTAGTTATATTAAGGTGACAAAAAATAATGTTATACACCAAAGATGTTGGTTTGTTGAAAAACCCTTTTATAAACGCACATGTGAATGTGCTTTGAGTAAAATGTTTTATCCTCTACAATGTGATGCTTCTTCTTTCAATGCTCAAAAGCAGTTTTTGTAGTAAAGTTGGTGTTTTCAGTGACAATGGGGTTATTTACTAAAGGAAAATCCACTTTGCACTATAAGTGCAGTTTCAAGTGCATTTTTGCAGTGCATTTATAGTGCAAAGGGGATTTGCCTTTAGTAAATAACACCCACAGTGCTTTTTAATTTGCCCCAATCATGCCATTTTCATGACTCCCCAAACACTCTTGAAGAAAAAGGCCCCAAAAAGTAAAACAAAAGATAGCCTAGGAGAAAAGAAATCCAAGCAGTAAATAAAAGCAAATATTTGTCCAGTTTCAAAAATAAATTTATTTAAAAAATGTCTAAGACATTGTCTGGCATATCATTGCCCCCCCTACCTGCAAAGTATTCCATGTATTTTCTTCTGACCTCGCGGGTGCCTTGGGGGGGGCGAGCCAGCACAGCCAGCTTCAAGTGCCATCAGGGTTGAAGGATCTGGAAATTTGGCCTCAGGCCCAACTGAGGCCACATAGTTTGTAGCATTTTTTCTAAGAAAATTGTGCAGAATGCAGCAGGCAAGCACAATATGGTTCAGTTTATATTCCGCCATGTAGATTGGTGTCATAAATAGGTGGAACCGGCTGCCCTTTATCCTGAAAGCATTCTCCACCACTCTTCTGGCTCTGGCCAGCCAGTAATATAAAACCCTTTGGTCCGGGGTGAGGGTCCTCATAGGGAATGGCCCCATTAGATGGTCCCCCAGCTCAAATGCTTCATCCGCGACGAAGACGAATGGGAGTCCTTCCACATTGTCATTCTGGAGCCGTTGGTAAAACCCATTCTGGGCAATGACTCCACCGTCCAACATCTGGCTATTTTCCCCCCACGTCCACATAGAGGAACTCGCAAGTACCTGACACCACTGCCAACATCACAATACTATTAAACCCCTTGTAATTATAATATTATGACCCCGAGTTGGGGGGTGGGACTATGTGGACATGTTTCCCATCAATTGCCCCTCCACAGTTGGAAAGTCCCAATGGGTGGCAAAGTGAGAGGCCACAGTCTGCCATTCCTGTGGTATTGAAGATAACTGTGGAGTCAAACAAGAAAAAAATATGGGTAATTTTGCACATAAACATTGCAAGCAGATTAGACACAAACATTATTGGCCAACATAAGTATAACATTTATTGAAATTAGTATTTAAAGACAAAAGTATAAGGTCCACTTATCAGATTCCTCACCCCATCTGATAGCCCATTGCAAAAATGTAAGGGGGGGCGAGATGTTTTGGACAGGTAACCCTCTCTACTTCATTGAGAGCTGAATGCATAAATAACATGTGTTAACTTTGTCCAGCCCCTCCTTACTTACGCTATTGGCAGCCCACTGGACAGGTAAGAAGTGTCATAATAAAAAAATACACATACACACTGAACAAATGGAAGCACATTTTTACATTCTGCTATTACCTATCAAGATAATAATAGGAAAAACACACTTTAACCGCTTGAAATCCGCGCAATGGCCGAATGACGCTCATCTTAAAGGGACATTAGTCCCAAAACGGATAAGGCAATTATGCCTCATAATTGCCACCTATCAATGGCCACAAGTGCCACCTCTCAATGCCCACCAGTGGTGCCAATCAGTGCCACATAGAAGTGCTGCCTATCAGTGTAACCGATCAGTGCCCATCGCTGCCACCCATCAGTGCCCATCACTGCCGCCTCATCAGCGTACATCAATGATGGACAAAAATTACCCGTTTTAAAATGTTATAACAAAATAAAAAAAAAATGTTTTTTTTTTAAATTTTTTTGAACAAAAAATAAAAATCACACAGGTGACCAAATACCACCAAAATAAAGCTCTATTTGGGGGAAAAAATTATAAAAATTTAATTTGGGCACATTGTTGTATGACCGCGCAATTGTCATTCAAAGTGCATCAGCGCTGAAAGCTGAAAATTGGTCTGGATAGGAGGGGGGTTTAAGTGCCCAGTAAGCAAGTGGTTAAACAGTACCATTGGAAAGTATTCAGACAGGCCCTTGCACTATATGCTTTGGTGTATGGGTTGCCAAAGTCAGCAGTTAGAGGATTGCTATCAGCTGACTTAGCGGTTGGGGGGGGTTCCAAATGAGTTTGGGCCACCAAAAAAAACAAAAAAACCTTTGGCACTCTGCATGAATTTAAGGACACAAATAGCATGTGTACACATTTTAGGGGGTGTTTAGGGTAAGCACTACTATGGAGCTGGCAAAATACATTGTTAAGTGACTAGGCTAGGTGTATATGGGCCCAGAAGAGCATGCTGGGGAGGTTAGTGAAGGCAAATATGCATGAAGGACAAAAGGAACTTTAAAAGCTTCCAGCATGCATGAGGGCAAAGAGGACATTCACAGCATATTACAATCATGGTAATTAGGGAATGATGAAAGAAGTACAATACATTAGCAAACATTAAATACACAGAATGTGATGTTAAAGGATAAAACTTACCTTAACCACTACAGCCCCGGACCAATAAACACCTTAAGGACCAGAGGTCTTTTTACAATTTCGCACTGCGCTGCTTTAACTGGTAATTGCGCGGTCATGCAATATTGCACCCAAACAAAATTTGCGTCCTTTTCTTCCCACAAATAGAGCTTTCTTTTGATGGTATTTGATTGCCTCTGCGATTTTTATTTTTTGCGATATAAATGGAAAAAGAGCAAAAATTTTGAAAAAAAAAGATATTTTCTTCTTTTTGTTATAAGAAAAATTGAATAAACTAAATTTTAGTCATACATTGAGGGCAAAATTTATTCAGCCACATGTCTTTAGTATAAAAAAAAACACCAATAAGCTTATATTTTTTGGTTTGCGCAAAAGTTATAGCGTCTACAAACTAGAGTACATTTTTTGGAATTAACACAGCTTTTAATTTATGACTGCCTATCTCATTTCTTGAGGTGCTAAAATGTCAGGGCAGTACAAACCCCCCCCCCCCCCCAAATGACCCCATTTTGGAAAGTAGACATCCCAAGGAAATTGCTGATGGGTATGTTGAGCCCATTGAATATTTATTTTTTTTGTCCTAAGGGATTGAATAATGACAAAAAAATTTTTTACAAAAAGTTGTCACTAAATGATATATTGCTCACACATGCCATGGTTATATGTGGAATTGCACCCCAAAATATATTCCGCTACTTCTCCTGAGTATGGGGATACCACATGTGTGGGACTTTTTGGGAGTCTAGTCGCACACGGCACCCCGAAAACCAATCACCACCTTCAGGATTTCTAAGGGTGCAAATTTTTGATTTCACTCCTCACTACCTATCACAGTTTCGAAGGCCATAAAATGCCAAAATAGCACAAAACCCCCCAAAATGACCCCATTTTGGAAAGTAGACACCCCAAGCTATTTACTGAGAGGCATGTTGAGTCCATGGAATATTTTATATTTTGCCACAAGTTTCGGGAATATTGCAAACTTTTTTTTTTGCACAAAGTTGTCACTAAATGATATATTGCTCACACATGCTATGGGCATATGTGAAATGGCACCCCAAAATACATTCTGCTGCTTCTCCTGAGTACAGGGATACCACATATGGGGGACTTTTTTGGAGCCTAGCCGCGTACGGGTCCCCGAAATCCAAGCACCGCCTTCAGGATTTCTAAGGGCATACATTTTTTATTTTACTCCTCACTACCTATCACTACCTATCACAGTTTTGAAGGCCATAAAATGCCAAGATGGCACAAAACCCCCCCAAATGACCCCATTTTGGAAAGTAGACACCCCAAGCTATTTGCTGAGGGCCATGTTGAGACCATTGAATATTTTTTTTTTGTCCCAAGGGATTGAATAATGACAAAAAAAATAAAAAAATTTTTTTACAAAAAGTTGTCACTAAATGATATATTGCTCACACATGCCATGGTTATATGTGGAATTGCACCCCAAAATATATTCCGCTACTTCTCCCGAGTATGGGGATACCACATGTGTGGGACTTTTTGGGAGTCTAATCGCGCACGGCACCCCGAAAACCAATCACCACCTTCAGGATTTCTAAGGGTGCAAATTTTTGATTTAACTCCTCACTACCTATCATAGTTTCAAAGGCCATAAAATGCCAAAATAGCACAAAACCCCCCAAAATGACCCCATTTTGGAAAGTAGACACCCCAAGCTATTTACTGAGAGGCATGTTGAGTCCATGGAATATTTTATATTTTGCCACAAGTTGCGGGAATATTACAAACTTTTTTTTTTTGCACAAAGTTGTCACTAAATGATATATTGCTCACACATGATATGGGCATATGTGAAATGACACCCCAAAATACATTCTGCTCCTTCTCCTGAGTACAGGGATACCACATATGTGGGACTTTTTTGGAGCCTAGCCGCGTACGAGACCCCGAAATCCAAGCACCGCCTTCAGGAATTCTAAGGGCATACATTTTTTATTTCACTCCTCACTACCTATCACAGTTTTGAAGGCCATAAAATGCCAAGATGGCACAAAACCCCCCCAAATGACCCCATTTTGGAAAGTAGACACCCAAGCTATTTGCTGAGGGGCATATTGAGACCATTGAATATTTTTTTTTTTTGGTTCCAAGGGATTGAATAATGACAAAAAATAAAAATATTTATTTTTTTTACAAAAAGTTGTCACTAAATTATATATTGCTCACACATGCCATGGTTATATGTGGAATTGCACCCCAAAATACATTTTGCTGCTTCTCCTGAGTACGGGGATACCACATGTGTGGGACTTTTTGGGAGCCTAGCTGCGTACGGGGCCCCAAAAACCAATCCCCACCTTCTGGATTTCTAAGGGAGCACATTTTTGATTTCACTCCTCACTACCTATTACAGTTTCGAAGGCCATAAAATGCCAAAATAGCACAAAACCCCCCCAAATTACCCCATTTTGGAAAGTAGACACCCCAAGCTATTTGCTGAGAGTCATGTTGTCTGAACGAAAAAAAAGAGATTGATCGGTGGGTATGCCCACCATTAGAATACCTCCCTTCATCCATCCACTTCTAATGATGGACATACATGCACCATTCATATATGCCGAAGCATGGGGGCATCCTCCCGCAAAAAAGTTATGCCGCGTACACACGGTCGAACTTTTCCACGGGAAAGCATGCATTGGAATTTCGACCGTATGTACGCGGCATTAGGAGCAAAATCGCTCCTCCACCCCTTATGCCCCCATGCTTCGGCATATATGCTCTTTTTTTTAACTGTAGTGGTGAAATCACCTCCTACAGCGTTGGAGTCGTGGCTTTATGTATCGTGGGAGCAAACGCTGTTGCTGTCAAGATAAATAAATCCACGCTGCAACTGAATGGCGTACCTGCTAAGCAAATTATGGTTAACGTTAAAACAAAGTAACATTACAGTATAACAGTAAAACCTTACCATACCATACCTGCAAAGCAAATGCCAAAAAAAACAGAAAAAAATAAAACATTTTTTAACACAACCTGTGCCTAAAATATATATATGCCGAAGCATGGGGGCATCCTCCTGCAAAAAAGTTATGCCGCGTACATACGTTCAAATTTTTCCACAGGCAAGCCCTCCTATAGCACTGGAGTCACGGCTTTATGTATCGTGGGAGCAAACGCTGTTGCTGTCAAGATAAATAAATCCACGCTGCAGCTGAATGGCGTACCTGAAAACATGAAAAATGGTTAACAATAAAACACAGTAAAGTATAAAAAATTAGAGAGAAGAGAGAGAGAGAGAGAGAGAGAGAGAGAGAGAGAGAGAACAATAAAACGACAACTATTTTTGGTTTTTTATATTTTATATTTTTTTGTTTTTTTTATTTTACTTTTTTTTTATACACTTTTTTTTGAACTGTAAACTGTATCAACTGTAACATTTTGGGTCTCTCAAAATGCGATGGCATCTTGGGAGACTCTGTGTTAGTGTGCCTAGCCTGTGAAATGCTGTACCCTATGCTAATACTTCACTAGTGTGTGGTAGCGTTCAAAACACTCACCAAGGCAAAGACCAGGATTGCCAGGACAGCGTGGACAATAACAAGGGGTGTCACGCCTAAATCCGCGCTTGGTACAGACACGACATCTTTTTTTGGGGGGCTTGTTGGGTAGGGGTACTCGGGATGGCATACGAATAATGCCTCTCATGCAGCCGGCTTACTGCATTTGGTTGGGAATGGTGAGGTGCAGAACCGTTTGGATACAGAAGCTCTGTGACAACCTCTCTTTGGAAGAAAAGAAAGGTTAAAGTCCCGCCTGAAGTTTTGTACAGCACAAAAGCATTCAGCAAAGCCAATTGAAATAAGTAAGCAGACACTTTTTTGTACCAGCGTCTGGCCTTACGGGAAGCTAGATACGGCGCCAACAACTGGTCATTGAGGTCCACCCCTCCCATATTTTTGTTATATTCGTGGACACAGAGGGGTTTCTCCACAATACCAGTCGCCGTAGAAATTTGGACCGTCGTGTCTGCATGAAGGGAGGTAAGAACAAAAACATTCTTATTATCCCTCCACTTCATAGCGAGCAAATTATTACACCGAAAGCAGGCTATCTCCCCCAGCCTAAGACGGGAATCTACAAGCCGCTGGGGAAAGCCCCGGCGATTAGGTCGCACGGTGCCACGTGCTCCAATCTGATTATCAAACAAGTGCCTAAACAGTGGCACGCTGGTGTAATAATTGTCCACGTACAAGTGGTACCCCTTTCCGAATAAGGGTGACACCAATTTCCACACTATCTTGCCAGCGCTTCCTATGTAGTCAGGGCAGTTCTCCGGCTCTACGTAACTATCTTTACCCTCATAAACCATAAAGCTCCATGCATAGCCTGTGGCCCTGTCACAGCACTTATAGAGCTTGACCCTGTATCTGGTACGCTTGTTGGGAATGTACTGTTTGAATGACAAGCGACCAGTAAACTTAATCAGGGACTCATCAACGCAGACAACTTTTTGGGGAGTAAACAAGTCTGCAAAACGTTGGTTGAGGTGGTTTATGAGGGGCCGAATTTTGTAGAGCCGATCGTATTCAGGGTCTCCACGATGACGACAAAGTTCATTGTCACTGAAGTGCATGAACCGCAAGATCTGCTCGTATCGTTTCCTGGACATGGAGTTAGAGAACACGGGCATGTGGTCATTCGGATGCGTGGACCAATAAGCCCGCAACGTCATGAATTTATGTGTGCCCATGTTGAGGGAAAGGCCCAGAAAGGTCTTAAATTCGGAAACCGTAACTGGTTTCCAATCTCTGGCAAGGGACGGCAACTGGGGATTAGCGGCGATGTGTTGACCAGCATATAAATTGGTTTGGTCCACAATAGATCTATAGAGATCTTCCGTGAAATACAGAGAATAAAAATCAAGTGGCGTAAAATCATCTGTATCCACCTGAATACCGGGTTGGGCAGTGAATGGGGGAAGTACTGGTGCTGCAGAAGTGGTGGGCACCCAATCAGGATTGGCAAATTCTGCAGGAAGGGCACTATGGGAACGACGGGCCTGTCTTTGTCTTCTTCTTGGTGGCAGCGGGACACTACTTGTGCTTGCCACCTCGCCAGCTTGAACTGCACTTATGGGACTCGCCACGTCACCACGTGATACTGCAGTGCTGGATGTACGTCCAGGGTGTACTAGGCCGCTGGTGCTTGCCAGTTCACCAAAAGGATGAGCGGCGCTAGTACTGGCTCTATACTCCATACGAGGGACTTGCGGTTCCTGCACCTCAACAACATCAGAAGATCGGGGTCGGGTACGCCTGATGTTAGCAGGGACCTCTTCTTCGTCGTCAGAGCTATCTGACATGGAGGCTCTGTCCTCTACAGGTTCGTATTCTGAGCCTGAATCTGACAGATCAGTGTCTTCCTCTTCACTATCTGTCATGCTCAGAAACGTGTAGGCCTCTTCACTAGTGTACCTTCGCTTTGCCATTTTGGGCTCTAAATTTAGGGGTACACTAGTGAGACTCACAGGTAAAAAAGCACCTAGCCTGTCAGCGACTGTATAAAACGCTACAAAAAAAACTGCTAGCGATCGCAGGGATCAAGCCTGACTCTGCAAACGCTGCAATTATGTGTGTTGTGTTTTGTAAGTGACAGTGATCGATCGATACTGCACTTGGGTGGGCTGGGCTGGGCGGAGGGGCAAAACGCAGGTCCTAGCAGGTATCTGGATTGTTCCTGCTAACAATGCGTTTTTTTAGAACCCTAAATTGCTGGGCACGCTAGTATAGATTTGATCAGATCAGATCAGATATTGATCTGTTCGGATACTATACCACTAAGGGAGGTGTATGCTTTGCGCGTGGTTGTTAGCGGTACTGGCACTAACCTAGCACTGCCTGGGGTGACGCAGACCCTTGCTGACCCTAAAACCGAATTTATATCACCCGCTGGGGTTAAACCTTTATTAGGTAATAAATGGAGGGTGCCCTGATGCTATAAAAAGCAAACTACCTAACCAGCGTCACCCGTAACACTTATACGGTGATCACTGGTGAAAGGGTTAACTAAGGGCAATCAGGGGGTTAAAACCTTTATTGGGTATTTATATGGGGGTACCTGAAGCTTTATAAAAACCTGACGGGGAACCTAAATAACTAAATAACTAACTGGCTAACCAGCGTCACCAGTGACACTTATACAACGATTGCTGGTGAAAGGGTTAACTCTAGGGGCAATCAAGGGGTTAAAACCTTTATTAGGTTATATATCGGGGTACCTAACGCTATAAAAACCTGGCATTGAACCTAAAAAAAAACTAGCTTCCTAGCGGGACCAGTGACACTAATGCAGCGATCAGAAAAACGATCGCTTAGTGACACTGGTAAAAGGGGGTGAAAGGGTTAACTGGGAGGGCAATCAAGGGGTTAAACCTTTATTGGGGGGGGTAGGGGGCTACCCTGGACCTAAAGGGGCCTAACACTAGCTACCCTGACACTTTTTACAGTCACAACTGACACTAAATGCAGTGATCAGTAAATAAATGAACACTGCAATTAGTGACACTGTGACTGGGGGGGGCGGGGGCCGATCGGGGGGTGATCGGGGGGTGACTGGGGTGAAATGTGTGCCTATGTGTACCTATGTGTCAGTGGACTGTTGGTGCACTTACTTGTATGTCTTCACTCCGCGCTGTCCGGTCAAAAAGACCGCCACGAGGAGTGTGACATCACTTCCTCCTTCCTGTGTTTACATTTTCACAGGGGAGGAAGCTTGTCATTGGCCAGGAGCGATCGAGAAGGGATGGCCAGAAACCAACGGCCATCCCCTCATCACGGATCGCTCCTGCAGCGAACCGGACCGCCGTATCCAGCGGGAGGGGGTCCGATTGGACCCCCCACCCGCTGGAAGGCAGGCACATACATGTACGTGCTTGTGCCTGCCTGTGCCATTGTGATGACGTAGAATGGCAATACGGCGGTCCTTAAGTGGTTAATATAGTCCTTCTGCAGGACCTGGATGATGGCAGAACAGGTCTCTGGGATAATGATCCCCAGAGCCTGGGGGGAGATGCCTGTCGAGAACTTGAGGTCCTGCAGGCTTCTCCCAGTCACCAAGTACTGCAACGTGGCAACTAGCCTCTGCTCCAGAGTGATAGCTAGCTGCATGCAGATGTCCTGCCTACTGATAAAAGGGGTGAGCAAAGCCAACAGATGGTGAAAAACGTGGTCCGTCATCCTGAAATCATCAGGATTATTCTCCTGGATCTCACTAAGCAAAGGCATGTGCGAGAATTGGTCACGCTGGAGCAACCAATTCTTAGCCCATGGACTCTTCCTTGCCCTGTTCATGGACTGGGCTTGTATCAAAGCTAGAAGCCCATCAAGCCCCTGCACAGCACGAACTCTATGATTAGTACGTACACGCAACATGGCTTCAAAACAATTGACTGGTCAGAACAAACTGACAGAAAGCACTGAAAAACAGCAAGGCTGAAAGAACAAGCTTAAAATCAGAAACAAGCGGACAAATATGCACTGAAATTCAAATACGGTGCTATAACTAGCATGCACTGACAAACAAATGCGAACTGATTACACGCACTGAAAAACCAGATACGAACCCACAAGCACAAACTGAAGAGCAGTAACGATCTGAAACACAAGTCTGAAAAGCGAGAATCGTCTCTAACCAAACTTCTACTAACACCAGATAAACACAAGATTAACTGAAGGAGCCCAAAGGGTGGCGCACTTGGTACTGAACTTCCCTCTTAGCCATTGTACACACGGTCGGACATTCCGACAACCAAATCCGTCGGATTTTGTCCAAAACTGTTGAATACACACAGTCGGACAAAGTTGTCAGAAAATCCGATCGCACTTGACGTGATGACGTTATTTCGTTAGGACGGGACTACATTCAGGCTAGTAGCCAATAGCTTTGGTCTAGGAATTCGATCTGAGCATGCGTAGCACTTGTCCGATCGGAATTCTCTAAACATGATCGGACAAAGCCCGATCAGATCACGTTGTCGGAAAATGTTATAGCCCAGCTGGAAAACTTGGTCCGTCGGATACTCAGACGGAAACAGTCCGATTGAGCTCACACACTGTCGGATTATCTGACAACATGGTCCTATCGGACATTGTCCATCGGAATGTCCAACCGTGTGTACAAGGGCTTATAGTCCTGTTGTGTGTGTTGTGTGTCACTGCGTTCTTGTCATTTGGAAATTCTGACAACTTTGTGTGACCATGTGTATGCAAGACAAGTTTGAGCCAACAACCATCCGAAAAAATCCGATGGATTTTGTTGTCAGAATGTGCGATCGTGTGTACAGTGCATTAGACATATAGAGTGAAGTATAAAAATCCACAAATATGCTCTGGATACTACTTGTATCATATACTAACAATCCATTTATGTTTTTAATAGCTGCTATAACTGACGGGCCATCTTGAATTCGAGCTATAACAGCCAACATGCGTCCTTCCCGTTTCATAATGTTTTTTGACTCTGAAAAAATCTACTATTCTTTGTTTTAGGCTTCTATATATTTTGTGAACTTCCTGCCAGGCTAAACATCTATCTTCCATAGGGTCCAAAATGAACTCCTGCTGTACCCGATTCACCCTTTGTATTACTTCCTCCTCTTGTTGCCTTAATGAACTCTTAATTTTAGAAATGTCTTTAATTGTTAATCCTCATAGGTAAGCTTTCATAGTATCCCAAACCACTGGTAAGAAAGCCGTATTGTTATTATTCCTAAAAAATTCTGCTAATAACTCTATTCGATCTTCCTCTGACATTAAGGACAACCATTGTGGATTAACTTTCCATGGTGGGGGGGCGGGAGCAGTTGCTCCCCATCTCCATGGACAATATAATAGGAGAATGATCTGAGAGGACTCTAGGGCCATATTAAATTGACTCTAGCCATGAGAGAAAATATTAATTCCCCAAGGCCAGATCAATTTTTGATAGTGATCCATAGGTACTTGAACAGCAGGAGTGTTCTCTTATTCATGGATGTCTAAATGTCCACACATCTACCAGGCCATCTCTTGTATTTGGCTAGCAAATCTAGTTAAATTCCCTTTCCTTTTAATTTTTGAGGTTTTAAGTCTATCTTCCTCCTCATTTAATACATTATTAAAATCTCCCATCAATATGATTGGGAGATCCGACCATTGTGCCATTTTTTGGAACACTCTCTTTAATACTTCATCATTATAAGGAGGGGGAACATAGATGTTCACCCAATTTTTTTTTTATCATTTAATGTACATAACAGCATTATTCAACGACCTTTGGGGTCTTTGATACTCTGTTTGCATGAGGATTGAAGAGAGCAAGAGATCAAAATACTCACCCTCGTACATATGTACAGTAGGTAGAGTGAAATTAACACAAGTATCTAGATGTGCCAAACAGTGCAGCATCTTCTCACTTCAAATGAGTATTCTGCAAAAATACTATTGTTGGTTTGTAAAATTCTATTGTTTCCAAAACACCCCTGTCTCCTAATCCTCTTACATTCCAAGACATCCTCTTAATTTTACTTGTCATCAATACCCATTATCCAATAACACCTATAGATACATACAGGCCCATCAAAAAGCTGGCCCTTTGCATTCCATAGAATAATATTCCATGTCAAGAGAGAAAAAAGAATCTCCATAAAATGTACCTATTCAAAAACAATAAAGAACAAAAAAAAAAATCCCCTCAAAAAAGAAAAAAAAACATCACAATGGGGATGGTTTTAGCAAAAAATATGAGAAACGGGATTACACTATGTGTGCTGCCTTGTTTCTTGAGTTTTGAAACATGATCGCTATGGAGAGGAAGAGATCTGAGGAATCCACCTAAATGAATGTTTGTAAACAGCGCAGTTTGCCTATTATTAATGTGATAGGCATTTATTTTTGGTTGGTGTGTTATCCTGAGTGGTTATAACCCACTGAGTACAAAGGGTATGGTATCCTTAAAGTGATTGTAAAGTTTTTTTCGTTAAAAATAAACATGGTATGCTTACCTGCTCTGTGGAGTTATTTTGCACAGAGCGCTGTGTGTCCCTTTTTGGTGCTCCTAGCCCGTCCCTCTTGTTGAATGCCCCCACAACAAGCAGCTTGCTATGGGGGCACCAGAGCCAAGTCACAGCTTTGTGTGTCCATTCAGACACAGAGGCGTTTCCTGGCCCTGCCCCTTTCTCTCCTGTTTGGCTAACTGACTTTGATTGACAGCAGTGGGAGCCAATGGCGCCACAGTGCAATCTTAGCAAGTGAGGAGGGGAGTCCTGGGCAGCCAAGACAAGCCAGCAACATCACTGGGTCTAGATGGGGCTCAGGTAAGTATTAGGGTGGGCTGAGGGGGGCTGCTGCACACAGAAGGTTTTCTATCTTAATTTTATGGATGGTTGGCAACACTGCTTGATGAGTGGATATCAGTCTGGTGGAGTGGGTCCCTATGCCGACTGCCCAAGGTAAATGCCCACATGTGATGCTAAGTCTATGCAAAGTCTTCATAATTCAAGCTGAAATACAGTGATTAAGAATAGATTCACCCTAGGGGTGATTGGACTGCATTTTGCAGCTATTCCAGCACTAGTTCCATCACACCTCCACCACAAAGACAAATGTATTGTTTCTGGTGTGGCAGGTTCACACTACTGCACTCCAATCATCACAGTCATTGCACGACCGACTATAAAATTTTATAAAATGTCACTTTGTAACAATTCAATAAAGTTTATTTTTTTTAAATGAACAGTGCGATGCACCGGGATCAACGCATCAGCACTGACAGGACCCTAAAAGAGGGAAGGGGGGTATGCAGGAACAGTAAGGCCAGGAAACAAAGAGCTAGATGATGCCAAGCCAAGCATTAAGGCAAGCTCTATCTGACTTGCTGCAGATTTTAGTGAGCACTGTAAGAATTTAAATCAACTAACGATTTTCAGTACAGGAAAGAAGTCTGTACAACTATGCAAGACTGAGGATAAGGCATGAGTTCAGCTTAAAACTAGTGCGGCCAGCAAAAAATGGGTATGGTTTATAGGCCCCCCATTACTGCACTCATCACCTCTTTCTAACTCTAAACCCACTTGCTAACAAACCCCCCAGGATACTGAAGCATGTCCCCTCATACAAATCTTATTCTCATATTACCTCCCTTACGCTTCTGCTTCTCCTAACCACTGGAGATATTTCCCCAAACCCTGAGCCTCCCTTATTTAACTGTGCCCAACACACCCATCACCATTAACTGTACCCAACACACCCATCACCCTACACCCTCTGGCAGTAGTCACAATCTATGCAATTTAGTCTCCATTCCTCTTCTTCCCAATGAACTCTTTGTCACTAATTCCTTTAATCTACTTGCAGTCACTGAAACCTGGCTCCACAAATCTGACACCCCTTCTCCTACTTCCCTCTCCCAGGGTATCCTTCACTGGACTCGCTCCCCTAGGCCTAATAGATGCAAGGGAGGTGGAGTGGGATTCCTCCTATCCCCCAGAGCACCTTCCAGGTTATTCACTCTCCTCCCTCTCTTTACCTCTCATCATTTGAAGCTCACTGTATACGTCTATTCTCTCTAACTTCCCTAAGAATTGCTGTGATCTGCCGGCCCCCTGGACCATTATCGACTTTCCTTGATGAGTTTTCTGCCTGGCTACCCTACTTTCTCTCTTTGGAAATTTCCACAATCCTTCTCGTTGATTTTAACATGCCTGCTAATACAAACACTCCTGATACTTCTAAACTTCTTAATATAACCTCTTCATTTGACCTGAACCAATGGGTACCGGCTTCTACTCGCGCTGATGGCAACACCCTTGGCCTTGTATTCTCCTACCTATGCACGCCATGCAACTTCTTAAACAATTATTTTCCTCTCTCCGACCACCACCTTATTAGTTTCTCTCTCCCTCTGTCTTCCACCACCTTTCCCTCCAATTGCCTAACCATCACCCGTAGAAACTTTTGCAACTTCAACTCTTCTCTCCTCTATTCTGCTACTGACCACCTCTATGACAAAATTTCTTCACTGTCCTGCCAACCAAGCCACTTCCATCTACAATAAATCCTTGTCCTCCACCCTGGACAAGCTCACTCCTCTCACTACACGCAGAATGAGGCCTCAACCCCTACAACCCTGGCAAACAGATGACACTAAAATTCTCAAAAAACGTAGTCGTGCTCTTGAGGGTCTGTGGCACAAGACTAAGTCTCTCAAAGACTTCAACCAATACAAATCTGGCCACCAAAAATACTATTCTTTCCTCCACACTGCCAAGCAGACCTATTTTACAACTCTTATTAACACCTTTTCATCCAATCCCTGTAAACTTTTCTCTACCTTCAACTCTCTACTTCGTCCTCCACCGCCTCCACCCATTGACTCACTGACTGCCCAGGAGATTGCTAATCACTTCAAAAACAAGACTTATACAATACATGATGAAATCTCCACTCTACAGGTAACTCCCCCAGTTAAGACCCCATGTCAACAGGTACAAATGACACTCCCCTTATTCAAATCTGCTACTACAGACAAAGTTGCTAAACTCCTTTCTAACGCCCACCTAACCACCTGTCCCCTGGACTCTATTCCCTCTCAAATACTACGGTCGTCCGCTGACTCTATTCTACACTCTCAAACCCACATCTTCAATCTCTCCCTTATCGCTGGCATTTTCCCCAATGCTCTCAAATATGCACTGGTCACCCCCATACTTAAAAAGCCGTCCTTGGATCCTACCAATCTTAACAACCTATGCCCTATCTCTTTGCTCTCCTTTTCCTCTAAACTCAGTGAACAACCAACTGAGTGATCACCTCATTAAAAATAACTTTCTTGATCCCCTTCAATCTGGATTTCGTCCTCAACACTCCACAGAAACTACTCTTTTAAAACTCACAAATTACCTACTAACTGCAAAAACCAACGGACGCTAGTCTGAACTCCTACTGCTGGATCTTTCAGCTGCCTTTGACACAGTTGACCACCCCTCCTCCTCAAAAAATCTTTACTCCCTCTGTCTCCATAACTGAGCTCTTCAGTGGCTCTCATCCTACCTATCCCTATCCCAACCTTCAGTGTCACTTACAATTCTACTTCCTTCACTCCTCTTCCCTTCTCCGTCAAGGTTCTGTTCTTGGACCTCTTTTATTTTCAATCTACACCTCTTCCCTGAGTCAGCTGATAGCCTCTTACGGCTTTCAATATCATTTCTATGCTGACGACACACAAATCTATCTCTCCATCCCTCAACTCACTCCATCAGTCTCCTCACGCTTCACTAACTTACTAACTAAGACATATCTGTATGGATGTCACACCACTTTCTCAAATTCAACTTGTCCAAAACCGAGCTTTTAATATTTCCTCCCCCACGTGCCTCTTCCCCTGACTTCTCTGTCAAGAGCAATGGCACAACCATCCACCCATCCCCACATGTCAGCATGCTAGGTGTTATCCTGGGCTCTGAACTCTCCTTTCGGCCCCACATCCAATCAATTTCCAAAGCTTGCCGCCTCAACCTCCGCAACATCTCTAAACTATGTCCCTTTCTAACCAATGAAACCACAAAGCTCCGGATTCTCTCCCTGGTTATCTCTCGCCTTGACTACTGCAACTCCCTCCTCATTGGCTTACCTTTAAATAGACTATCCCTCCTTCAGTCCATCATGAATGCTGCTGTCAGACTCATCCACTTTACAAACCACTCAGTATCTGCTACCCCTCTCTGCCAATCCCTCCATTGGCTGCCAGTCACTCAATGAATTAAATTCAAAATACTAACAGTAAGTTACAAAGCCATCCACAACTCTGCCCCCAGCTACATCACTAGCCTAGTCTCAAAATACCAACTTAATCGCCCTCTTCCTTCCTCCCAAGACCTCCCAAGACCTCCTGCTCTCTAGCTCCCTCCCAAGCCTCGTCCATCCTCTGGAATTCGCTACCCCAATCTGTCAGAATGTCTCCAAATTTATCCACTTTTAGGCAATCCCTGAAAACTTGCCTCTTCAGAGAAGCCTATCCTGCCTCCATCTAACAACTGCAATATTTTCTCCATTAGCTCATCCCCCACAGTTATTTCACTTTTGTATAAATTGACCCTCCCTCCTAGATTGTAAGCTCTAATGAGCAGTGCTCTGATTCCCCCTGTATTGAATTGTATTGTAATTGTACTGTCTGCCCCAATGTTGTAAAGCACTGCATAAACTGCTGGTTCTATATAAATCATATATAATAATAATAATTATAATAATAAGCATAGGCGTTCCTGCAACAGCTTTGATGTAAATATGGAAAATTTATCATAATAAGGTCAGAAACACATCCAATAAGGTATTGTCAATTTAAAAAAATTATTTAAATTAAAGTGGTTGTAAACCCTCTCCTATACCCAGTGAAGTGAACAGCCTCAGATGATACAGATGAAACAAATCTCCCTATATATGTTTTAAATGTATATCTGCTGTCTTTCCCTTTCCACATTCTTTAAAAAGTGAACATCGTGTTACAAATCTTTCTTCTTCATTCAGCAGTGGAAGGGGAGTCTGGGAATAAACTGTTTGAGAGCTGATTGGAGGACAGGCAGAGGAACAAATAAACTTGCAGAGCTGCAGTGTGAATAGACAATATCTCTGCTCATCTTTAAGTTCCCTCCTTGACACAAATTTCCAGCTGCTTTTATCTCTTGTGTCGGAGAACTTGTCAGAAGAGCAGCAGAAAGACATGGCACTCAGAGCTTTGCAGAGAGATAAGTAAACACTACAGATATATGTGCCCAGGTCAGATTTCATAAATGGGGTTTACAACCACTATAACCAGCTACAAATTGTAGTACAGTCTACTTATAGTATGGCAACACAATAGGTCTTAGAAAACCCCCCACAAATAGTAGAATCCTAGGAATGGTATTTTAATTGGTGCCTAGATAAGCCTGGATAAGAAGCGGAGTGCAGTTGGTATTACTCCAAATGGGACAGGAGTCAGCACTACAGAGGAGGCATTGGCCTATGCGGCTCTTGCGCCCTACTACAATGCCAACTTTACAAGAAGCCCCTCTGCATTGCACTCTGTTTGATACTGGGATGGTGGGTCAGCAAGCCCAGACAGCGATTTACCAGTCACCTGTCCTTGATCTACTGGTAGATCGGGATCTACAGGTTGCTGACCCCAACTTTAAACTAAACTTGCACTTTGCCCATGCAGGGCAAAACTGCTGTTTTGCTTTATCCTTCTTCTCCACCATACTCAAGACTAGACATCTTGCTAATGCGAAAAAGTAACAATTTGTGAGTAGTCAATCCTAACTGAATTAAGCTCCCAGGACCAATACACACACAATTTAATATTCTTCACAAGTGCAACATAGTGAGGTCTTGCATTTTGACAAATGACAGGCATAGAATTTATTGTAGAATATGAAGTAAACAACAGAAGATAATGGCATAAACACATACTATAAATAGCCAAGCTAATAACAGATTAGTAATTGCAGGTCAACGATTAGTGGACAAGGTTAAACTAAGGCAATTTGGATTGTCTTTATAGAAATAAAGTATAAACTTGTATGGCTAAAAGTTGTCTTCATGGAAATAATGTGAGCAATTTGTCTTGCTAAATATCTAAGGTGCTGATAATAGCTGTATCCTGGCACCAAAGAAACGCAGTGCACATAGTCACGTGGACTTACTGTCCAATGAAGAAATCACAAGTTGCAAGGTAATCCATGTGGTTTATAAACAATAAAATGTATAAGTAGTGATGGCCGAACGGTTCGCCCGGCGGTCGTTTCGCGGCGAATTTCCGACTTTCGCCGTCCGCGGGTTCGAACGCCTTTTTCCGTCGTTCGCCCCGGCGGACTTACGTGTTTAATGTATACAAGAACTTTAACCTTTCGTGACACGTTTATCATGTGTTACAGGACAACCAATTGAGACATGACAGCTCATGGACACTTGGACATTCCCCCTAACCTATAAATACACCCGATCCGGTGGCCATTTTACATTCTTTCTTCTGTCACTGTAGGGAAAGGATCCTGTGTGGAGTAGGGACAGAGAAAACGCTAGCTATTTGGTACACAAAAGTTCTTTTCAGGACTGGTATAGGTGTTAGGTCAGCAGCCTGAGTTTCTTTTGTCAGTTTAGATAAAGGGACAGAGCGCTGTATGCTGCTATTTTAGGGACAGCTCAGCCAGATTAGTCTTTCTTCATCATCATCATCATCATCATCATTAGCTGTTACTATCAGGTCCACAAAAGAGCTGTTCCAGCTAATCGTTCCAGCCTACTCTTTTTTGCCAATTTGTATAGGGACAGGCAGGAAGCAGTGTGTCAGGCAGTGAGGATAATTTTAAAGACTTGCTGTTACTATTAGTTCCACAAAGGTTCTTTTCAGGACTGGTATCAGTGGTACGGTAATAGGCTTGTACACGTATAATATTCTTTCTTCCAAATATAGAAAGAATATTATACTTGACTGCTGCCCTTCTGCTGCAGTCTGCTAATCATTCACAACTCACTTGTTCCACAAAGCTCTTTATCAGGACTGGTAACTTGGTCTGTCTAGGGTGCTACGGTACATAGGCTTGGGTGCGGTACAGTCTGCTGTTCTGTAAGGACCGCTATCGGTCCACAATACATAGGGTTGCCGTGCACTACTGCTGACCGCTGCCCTATACTGCAGCAGTCCTTCATTGGTATAGGGACTGACGTACAGTCTGCTAATCACTAACACACAACCTGCTTGGTCCACAAAAGTTCTTATAAGGACTGGTAACTTGGTATAGGGTGCTACGGTACATAGGCCTGAGTGCGTTACAGTCTGCTGTTCTGTAAGGACCGCTATCGGTCCACAATACATAGGGTTGCCGTGCACTACTGCTGACCGCTGCCCTATACTGCAGCAGTCCTTCAGCGGTATAGGGACTGACGCACAGTCTGCTAAACACTAACACACAACCTGCTTGGTCCACAAAAGTTTTTATAAGGACTGGTAACTTGGTATAGGGTGCTACGGTACATAGGCCTGAGTGCAGTACAGTCTGCTGTTCTGTAAGGACCGCTATCGGTCCACAATACATAGGGTTGCCGTGCACTACTGCTGACCGCTGCCCTATACTGCAGCAGTCCTTCATTGGTATAGGGACTGACGTACAGTCTGCTAATCACTAACACACAACCTGCTTGGTCCACAAAAGTTCTTATAAGGACTGGTAACTTGGTATAGGGTGCTACGGTACATAGGCCTGAGTGCGTTACAGTCTGCTGTTCTGTAAGGACCGCTATCGGTCCACAATACATAGGGTTGCCGTGCACTACTGCTGACCGCTGCCCTATACTGCAGCAGTCCTTCATTGGTATAGGGACTGACGTACAGTCTGCTAATCACTAACACACAACCTGCTTGTTCCACAAAAGTTCTTATAAGGACTGGTAACTTGGTATAGGGTGCTACGGTACATAGGCCTGAGTGCGTTACAGTCTGCTGTTCTGTAAGGACCGCTATCGGTCCACAATACATAGGGTTGCCGTGCACTACTGCTGACCGCTGCCCTATACTGCAGCAGTCCTTCATTGGTATAGGGACTGACGTACAGTCTGCTAATCACTAACACACAACCTGCTTGGTCCACAAAAGTTCTTATAAGGACTGGTAACTTGGTATAGGGTGCTACGGTACATAGGCCTGAGTGCGTTACAGTCTGCTGTTCTGTAAGGACCGCTATCGGTCCACAATACATAGGGTTGCCGTGCACTACTGCTGACCGCTGCCCTATACTGCAGCAGTCCTTCAGCGGTATAGGGACTGACGCACAGTCTGCTAAACACTAACACACAACCTGCTTGGTCCACAAAAGTTTTTATAAGGACTGGTAACTTGGTATAGGGTGCTACGGTACATAGGCCTGAGTGCGTTACAGTCTGCTGTTCTGTAAGGACCGCTATCGGTCCACAATACATAGGGTTGCCGTGCACTACTGCTGACCGCTGCCCTATACTGCAGCAGTCCTTCATTGGTATAGGGACTGACGTACAGTCTGCTAATCACTAACACACAACCTGCTTGTTCCACAAAAGTTCTTATAAGGACTGGTAACTTGGTATAGGGTGCTACGGTACATAGGCCTGAGTGCGTTACAGTCTGCTGTTCTGTAAGGACCGCTATCGGTCCACAATACATAGGGTTGCCGTGCACTACTGCTGACCGCTGCCCTATACTGCAGCAGTCCTTCATTGGTATAGGGACTGACGTACAGTCTGCTAATCACTAACACACAACCTGCTTGTTCCACAAAAGTTCTTATAAGGACTGGTAACTTGGTATAGGGTGCTACGGTACATAGGCTTGAGTGCGGTACAGTCTGCTGTTCTGTAAGGACCGCTATCGGTCCACAATAGATAGGGTTGACGTGCACCACTGCTGACCGCTGCCCTATACTGCAGCAGTCCTTCAGCGGTATAGGGACTGACGTACAGTCTGCTAAACACTAATACACAACCTGCTTGGTCCACAAAAGTTCTTATAAGGACTGGTAACTTGGTATAGGGTGCTACGGTACATAGGCTTGAGTGCGGTACAGTCTGCTGTTCTGTAAGGACCGCTATCGGTCCACAATAGATAGGGTTGACGTGCACCACTGCTGACCGCTGCCCTATACTGCAGCAGTCCTTCAGCGGTATAGGGACTGACGCACAGTCTGCTAAACACTAACACACAACCTGCTTGGTCCACAAAAGTTTTTATAAGGACTGGTAACTTGGTATAGGGTGCTACGGTACATAGGCCTGAGTGCGTTACAGTCTGCTGTTCTGTAAGGACCGCTATCGGTCCACAATACATAGGGTTGCCGTGCACTACTGCTGACCGCTGCCCTATACTGCAGCAGTCCTTCATTGGTATAGGGACTGACGTACAGTCTGCTAATCACTAACACACAACCTGCTTGGTCCACAAAAGTTCTTATAAGGACTGGTAACTTGGTATAGGGTGCTACGGTACATAGGCCTGAGTGCGTTACAGTCTGCTGTTCTGTAAGGACCGCTATCGGTCCACAATACATAGGGTTGCCGTGCACTACTGCTGACCGCTGCCCTATACTGCAGCAGTCCTTCAGCGGTATAGGGACTGACGCACAGTCTGCTAAACACTAACACACAACCTGCTTGGTCCACAAAAGTTTTTATAAGGACTGGTAACTTGGTATAGGGTGCTACGGTACATAGGCCTGAGTGCAGTACAGTCTGCTGTTCTGTAAGGACCGCTATCGGTCCACAATACATAGGGTTGCCGTGCACTACTGCTGACCGCTGCCCTATACTGCAGCAGTCCTTCAGCGGTATAGGGACTGACGCACAGTCTGCTAAACACTAACACACAACCTGCTTGGTCCACAAAAGTTTTTATAAGGACTGGTAACTTGGTATAGGGTGCTACGGTACATAGGCCTGAGTGCAGTACAGTCTGCTGTTCTGTAAGGACCGCTATCGGTCCACAATACATAGGGTTGCCGTGCACTACTGCTGACCGCTGCCCTATACTGCAGCAGTCCTTCATTGGTATAGGGACTGACGTACAGTCTGCTAATCACTAACACACAACCTGCTTGTTCCACAAAAGTTCTTATAAGGACTGGTAACTTGGTATAGGGTGCTACGGTACATAGGCTTGAGTGCGGTACAGTCTGCTGTTCTGTAAGGACCGCTATCGGTCCACAATAGATAGGGTTGACGTGCACCACTGCTGACCGCTGCCCTATACTGCAGCAGTCCTTCAGCGGTATAGGGACTGACGTACAGTCTGCTAAACACTAATACACAACCTGCTTGGTCCACAAAAGTTCTTATAAGGACTGGTAACTTGGTATAGGGTGCTACGGTACATAGGCTTGAGTGCGGTACAGTCTGCTGTTCTGTAAGGACCGCTATCGGTCCACAATAGATAGGGTTGACGTGCACCACTGCTGACCGCTGCCCTATACTGCAGCAGTCCTTCAGCGGTATAGGGACTGACGCACAGTCTGCTAAACACTAACACACAACCTGCTTGGTCCACAAAAGTTTTTATAAGGACTGGTAACTTGGTATAGGGTGCTACGGTACATAGGCCTGAGTGCGTTACAGTCTGCTGTTCTGTAAGGACCGCTATCGGTCCACAATACATAGGGTTGCCGTGCACTACTGCTGACCGCTGCCCTATACTGCAGCAGTCCTTCATTGGTATAGGGACTGACGTACAGTCTGCTAATCACTAACACACAACCTGCTTGGTCCACAAAAGTTCTTATAAGGACTGGTAACTTGGTATAGGGTGCTACGGTACATAGGCCTGAGTGCGTTACAGTCTGCTGTTCTGTAAGGACCGCTATCGGTCCACAATACATAGGGTTGCCGTGCACTACTGCTGACCGCTGCCCTATACTGCAGCAGTCCTTCAGCGGTATAGGGACTGACGCACAGTCTGCTAAACACTAACACACAACCTGCTTGGTCCACAAAAGTTCTTATAAGGACTGGTAACTTGGTATAGGGTGCTACGGTACATAGGCTTGAGTGCGGTACAGTCTGCTGTTCTGTAAGGACCGCTATCGGTCCACAATAGATAGGGTTGACGTGCACCACTGCTGACCGCTGCCCTATACTGCAGCAGTCCTTCAGCGGTATAGGGACTGACGTACAGTCTGCTAAACACTAATACACAACCTGCTTGGTCCACAAAAGTTCTTATAAGGACTGGTAACTTGGTATAGGGTGCTACGGTACATAGGCTTGAGTGCGGTACAGTCTGCTGTTCTGTAAGGACCGCTATAGGTCCACAATAGATAGGGTTGACGTGCACCACTGCTGACCGCTCACCTATACTGCAGCAGTCCTTCAGCGGTATAGGGACTAAGAGTTTTGTCACAGGGTCATTTAAAAAATGACATGCAGAGGAAGAGGCAGGCCCTTCCGCAGGGGTGGTAGGGGTAGGGCAGGAGCAACAGGCTTGAGCCAAAGTGGGAAGTTGCAGAAGGTGCGTTCAATTACTTTAAAGGATGCACCAGACTTGGTTGAGTGGCTCGCTCAGCCTTACTCTTCTGCACCCTCCTCATCCTCTCGATCTGCACCCTCTTCTTCACTCTCTGCTATGTGCACCCCCAAAGACACTACCACCAACAACACGACCACCACCACCACCACCACATACCTTCCGCTTGAGTCACTGGAATTATTTTCCGATCCATATCAAGAGGACATTTCTGATGCGCAGCCACTCTTGGTATTGGATCAGGAAGAGGAGGTAGCAACAAGCGCTACTCAGCAGTCTGACGCCAGTACCCAGATCAGCCCAAGGAGGAGGTTGGTCCCCGGTGTTGCTGCCTACTCTACTTATAGCGGTGGGGAAGGTGACGTTGATGATGACGTGTCTAGTGATGTCACGTGGGTGCCCACAAGAGAGGAAGAGGAGGGGAGTTCAGAGGGAGATATGGACCAGCAGATAGGGAGGAGAAGCAGCAATGACTTACATTGCACAGCAGGGACAAAGCAGACTGCAAATGTATCAGGAGCGAGTCATCGACCATGTACGGTCACATCTGGCGCTCCCAGGACACCGGCACATGGCTCCGCAGTGTGGGCTTTTTTTAACGTGTCCGCTGCTGACAATAGCGTTGCCATCTGCAATCTTTGCAGTCAACGCGTTAGTCGCGGTAAGCCCAATACTCACCTAGGGACGACCGCCTTAAGAAGGCACATGAGCAGCCATCACCGAGCCCAGTGGGAGCAACGGAACACACAAAGCCACACTGCAGGCTCTCACCGTCCAGCCTCGTCTTCTACTTCTCCTTCTCCTCTCTCCTCACAATTGTCCTCCACTCCACCTTCCATCACGCCAAGCTCACATTTTTCTGCAAAAAGGCAGGCTTCCGTGGGCCTAATGTTTGAGCGTAAAAAAATGATGACGCCGGATAACCCTCTTGCCCAACGGTTGGCGGCTGGCTTGTCAGAACTCATAGCCCGCCAACTACTGCCATATAAACTGGTGGACTCGGAGGCCTTTCGCAAATTTGTGGCCATTGGAACACCACAATGGAAGGTCCCAGGAAGGAAGTATTTCTCAGAGAAGGGCATCCCAGAGCTATATGGCCATGTTCAGCGGCAAGTGAATGTATCTCTGGCACACAGTGTCGGTGCCAAGATACATCTGACCACAGACACGTGGTCTAGCAAACACGGGCAGGGAAGGTATATCAGTTTTACTGCCCACTGGGTGAACCTTCTGACGGCCGTCAAGCATGTAACCCGTGGCACCCGTGTAGATTTGGTTTTACCGCCACGGATTGCATGCAGGCCTGACTCTTCTTCTCCTCCTCCTACTCCATCCTCCTCCCTCTCCTCCTCAGCTGCCTCCTCCTTTTCCGCTGCTAGCGTCTCTTCCACTGCACCGCCCAAGCTCCCCAGAACCTATTCCACATGCCAGGTGAGACGTTGCCATGCCGTGCTGCGTCTGTTGTGCCTGGAAGCAAAGAGCCACACTGGCCCGGCACTCCTTTCAGCTTTGCGTTCACAGGCAGATGAGTGGCTAACACCGCTCAATTTGACAGTTGGTAAAGTGGTGTGTGACAACGGTGCCAATCTGCTTAGCGCATTGAAACAGGGCAAAATCACGCACGTGCCGTGCATGGCACACGTCTTAAACTTGGTCGTGCAGCGATTCCTTGTCAAATACCCTGGGGTCCAGGACATCTTGCGGCAGGCAAGGAAAATCTCGGCCCATTTCAGAAGATCTTACACGGCCATGGCTCGCCTTGCTGACATTCAGCGGCGACACCATCTGCCGGTCAGACGTCTTATTTGCGATTGCCCGACGCGATGGAACTCAACCTTCTATATGCTTGATAGGCTGCTCCAGCAGAAACGTGCAGTTAACGTCTACCTGTATGAACTCTGCGAAAGAAACGGTTCTGGGGAGCTGGGTTTTTTTTCACCGCGCCAGTGGCTGCTCATGCGCGACACATGCAGACTTCTGCGGCCATTTGAGGAGATCACCAAACTGGTCAGTCGCAGCCATGGCGCCATCAGTGACATGGTACCTTATGCCTTCTTTCTGGAGCGTGCATTGCGTCGTGTCATTGATCAGGCTGTGGAGGAGCAGGAGCGGGAAGATGAGGAAGTCGCAATGCTGGATGAATTCCCAGGGGGGGCTACTCTATCTGAGACAAGTCAACAACAGGAGTCTGATGAGGAGTCAGAGGAGGATGGTGCCGGGGCGGATGAGCAGGAGCAAGAAGAGCATGCTTTAAACCTTTCTGGGATCCCTGTTGTGCGAGGATGGGGAGAGGAGAATGAAGAGGACGACATTATCCTGGATGATGAGCAGGAGCCAGGCCACCACACCGCTTCCACTTTAGTGCAAATGGGGGCCTTCATGCTCCAGTGTTTTAATAGGGACCCCCGTATAAAAAGCATGAGGGTCAAGGACCAGTACTGGGTGGCAACGTACTTAGACCCCCGGTACAAACACAAAATGGCGGAAATGTTACCGCCGTCGCAGAGGGCTGTCAGAATGCAGCACTTCCAGGCCTTGCTTCGAGAAATGCTGCATTCTGCTTTTGCGTGCGCTGGCAGAGGAGCAATTCCCACTCCCAGAGAAGGATTTGCGGGTACCAATCCAACAGCGCCTGCAAGAAGAGGCCGGTTTGAAGATGTGTTGGTGACTTCGGATATGAGGTCATTCTTTCAGCCGACCCATCGACAGGTGTCATCCGGATCCAGCATCAGGGAACGCCTAGACCGTCAGGTGTCCGACTACATTGGGTTAACGGCCGATGTGGACGCTCTGAGGAGTGATGAACCCCTAGACTACTGGGTGGGCAGGCTTGACCTCTGGCCAGAGCTTGCCCAATTTGCAATCGAACTGTTGGCTTGCCCCTCATCCAGTGTCCTGTCCGAAAGGACGTTCAGCGCAGCAGGGGGGATTGTGACCGATAAGCGTACTCGCCTAGCTCACCACAGTGTTAACTACCTCACATTTCTAAAAATGAATGAGGCATGGATCTCGGAGGAATTCAACACATGTGATCAGTAGACCATGTATATGTCTATAAACAATTTTTGGAATCAAGCACACAGACCTTCTTAATTCATTTGGCTCACTTCCCTGACCCAAAAAAGCACACCGTACTATATGCCCCTACCCTCCTCTTTGAAGAGGTTGAGCGGTGTCATATTTCTACTGGGGCTGCTTATTATGAGGGGTTCCCACCATCCCTGTGCTGTGCTGACTTCCTCCTGGGTGTTCTTATTATGAGGGGCTCCCACCATCCCTGTGCTGTGCTGACTTCCTCCTGGGGGTTCTTATTATGAGGGGATCACACCATCCCTGTGCTGTGCTGACTTCCTCCTGGGGCTGCTTACGGTGCTGCTGTCAGCGCTGTATGTCACGGAGCTGCTGTCAGCGCTGTATGTCACGGAGCTGCTGTCAGCGCTGTATGTCACGGAGCTGCTGTCAGCGCTGTATGTCACGGAGCTGCTGTCAGCGCTGTATGTCACGGAGCTGCTGTCAGCGCTGTATGTCACGGAGCTGCTGTCAGCGCTGTATGTCACGGAGCTGCTGTCAGCGCTGTATGTCACGGAGCTGCTGTCAGCGCTGTATGTCACGGAGCTGCTGTCAGCGCTGTATGTCACGGAGCTGCTGTCAGCGCTGTATGTCACGGTGCTGCTGTCAGCGCTGTATGTCACGGAGCTGCTGTCAGCGCTGTATGTCACGGAGCTGCTGTCAGTGCTGTATGTCACGGAGCTGCTGTCAGCGCTGTATGTCACGGAGCTGCTGTCAGCGCTGTATGTCACGGAGCTGCTGTCAGCGCTGTATGTCACGGTGCTGCTGTCAGCGCTGTATGTCACGGAGCTGCTGTCAGCGCTGTATGTCACGGAGCTGCTGTCAGCGCTGTATGTCACGGAGCTGCTGTCAGCGCTGTATGTCACGGAGCTGCTGTCAGCGCTGTATGTCACGGAGCTGCTGTCAGCGCTGTATGTCACGGTGCTGATGTCAGTGCTCTGTATTACGGTGCTGCTGTCAGTGCTCTGTATCTCCTGCACCCTCTTGTTTGCCTACCCTGGTCCCTGACCTTCCCTCTCCTCCATTGCCTTCATTAGCTCCATAGTCCTGAATTGTCAGAACAATTTCCCAAATAAAAAAAAAATGCTTGTAGTTATCGATCCCAAATTCACCTCATACATGTATTATGCTATTGTCCAGGTGGTGGGACTACGTGCTACCCCCTAATAATTACCCCGTGGCCGCAAATTCGACCTAAAGGTTTGCGAAATTCGCCTCCCATTGAAGTCAATGGAGCCCGCGGCGAACGGTCGTTTTCGCGAACGTTTGTGTCCGTTCGCGTTTCGCGTTCGCGAAACGTCCCGTCGGAAGTTCGTCCATCACTATGTATAAGCTAGACCCAGTGAAACAAGACATGTTAGCACAAAATGCAGCAACAACATCTGCTTAAACATGCCAGTCCAGGTGCCATTTAATAAAAACACACCGCAGGGACTAATAATTGTTATCCACATGCCTTTTTAATATGGCATTTGGGGGTCAAATGGTTAATATAACATGGTTGTGGTAGGATAGTTACAGAACTTGATTTAATATTTAAATTCCTTGAAAGGATTTGAGTTTTTGATATTTTTCTCTTCATCCTGTGCCAATGACCATAGCCACTGTATTAGGAAATGAGGGAATCTCTCCAAATGAGAACTCAAATAAACTGATCACAGTAAAGGTTTTTATTGCGCTCATGTTCCCTCACTCCCTGACCACAAGTACAAGGAAGGGATGGAACACCATATCAATGGGAATAGGGACGCCAATAAAAACCTGCTTATGAGTTTGGGTTCGAGGAACTTGACTGTCGTGCACAGATTCCTGGCCTCAACCTGATAGAACACCTTTGGGATGAATTATGCCCCATACACACGGTCGGAAATTCAGACGGAAAAAGTCTGATCGGAGTATGTTGTCGGAAAATGCGATCGTGTGTGATTGTGTGTGGACTTTCTCTGTCGGAATTTCCGATGGAAAAAGTTTGAGAGCTGGATCTAAAATTTCCGACAACAAAATCAGACTTTTTCCAATCGTGTGTAGAGAATTCCGACACACAAAGTGGCAGGCATGCTCAAAAAAAATTTGGAGACAAAAGCTATTGGCTACTGGCCACTACGTAGTCCCATCATATGTTTTGTACGTCACCTTGTTCCAAACGATCAGCTTTTCTGACAACTTTGTGCGACCATGTATATGCAAGACAAGTTTCGGCCAAAATCGGTCTGAAAAAATCAGACGGATTTTGTGGTCTAAATGTCCGACCGTGTGTATGGGGCATTAGAGCGGAGACCCCAAGCCAGGCCTTCTTGTCCAACATCAGTGCCTGGCCTCACAAATGTACTTCTGGAAGAATGGTCAAACATTCCCATAGACGCACTCCTAAACCTTGTGCACAGCCGTCCCAGAAGAGTTGAAGCGGTTATAGCGGCAAAGGGTGGGACAACTCAATATTGAACCCTACAAACTAAGACTGAGATGCCATTAAAGCTCATGTGCTTGTAAAGGCAGGTGTCCCAATACTTTCGGCAATATAGTGTATACAGTGCCTTGAAAAAGTATTCATACTCCCGAAGGAGCGGCTGATTTGATTTGGGCCTGCACTCTACTAACAAAACCTCACTAACTTGGCTCAGTCCCCTTGACACAGTTGTGGTGCAATACAATACAGTACAATATAATATATCACAACATACCTTAACCAAAGTGTATTTTACTATATATATTTGTAAAATAGGTGATTACAAGAATTGTACTGTCATCCAACATAGACTGACAGGACAATGAGATTTGGTAAAACAGTTACAAACAATATATACAGTGGTGTGAAAAGTGTTTGCCCCCTTCCTCATTTCCTGTTCCTTTGCATGTTTGTCACACTTAAGTGTTTCGGAACATCAAACCAATTTAAACAATAGTCAAGGACAACACAAGTAAACACAAAATGCAATTTGTAAATGAAGGTGTTTATTATTAAAGGTGAAAAAAAATCCAAACCATCATGGCCCTGTTTGAAAAAGTGATTGCCCCCTAAACCTAATAACTGGTTGGGCCACCCTTAGCAGCAACAACTGCAACCAAGCGTTTGCGATAACGTACAATGAGGCTTTTACAGCGTCCTGGAGGAATTTTGGCCCACTCATCTTTGCAGAATTGTCCTAATTCAGTTACATTAGAGGGTTTTCGAACATGAACGGCCTTTTTAAGGTCATACCACAACATCTCAATAGGATTCAGGTCAGGACTTTGGCTAGGCCACTCCAAAGTCTTCATTTTGTTTTTCTTCAGCCATTCGGTGGTGGACTTGCTGGTGTGTTTAGAATCATTGTCCTGCTGCAGAACCCAAGTTCGTTTCAGCTTGAGTACACGAACAGATGGTCGGACATTCTCCTTCAGGTTTTCTTGGTAGACAGCAGAATTCATAGTTTTATCACGGCAAGTCTTCCAGGTCCTGAAGCAGCAAAACAGCCCCAGACCATCACACTACCACCACCATATTTTACTGTTGGTATAATGTTCTTTTTATGAAATGCAGTGTTCCTTCTACGCCAGATATACTTGGACACACACCTTCCAAAGAGTTCCACTTTTGTCTCATCGGTCCACAGAATGTTGTCCCAAAAGTCTTGGAGATCATCAAGATGTGTTGTGGAGAAATTGAGACGAGCTTTGATGTTCTTTTTGCTCAGCAGTGGTTTTCTCCTTGGAACTCTGCCATGCAGGCCATTTTTGCCCAGTCTTTTTCTGATGGTGGAGGCATGAACGCTGACCTTAACTGAGGCAAGTGAGGCCTGCAGTTCCTTGGACGTTGTTGTGGAGTCTTTTGTGACCTCTTGGATGAGTCGTCGCTGCGCTCTTGGGGTAATTTTGGGCGGCCGGCCACTCCTGGGAAGGTTCACCACTGTTCCATGTCTTCGCCATTTGTGGATAATGGCTCTCACTGTGGTTCGCTGGATTCCCAAAGCTTTGGAAATGGCTTTATAACCCTTTCCAGACTGATAGATCTCAATTACTTTCTTTCTCAATTGTTCCTGAATTTCTTTGGGTCTCGGCATGATGTGTAGCTTTTAAGGATCTTCTGGTGGACCTTACTGTGTCAAGCAGCTCCTATTTAAGTGATGCCTTGATTGTGAACAGGTGTGGCAATAATCAGGCCTGGGTGTGGCTAGAGAAATTGAACTCAGGTGTGGACAACCACAGTTATAGTATGTTTTAACAAGGGGGGCAATCACTTTTTCGCACAGGGCCATGATGGTTTGGATTTTTTTTCACCTTTAATAATAAACACCTTCATTTACAAATTGCATTTTGTGTTTACTTGTGTTGTCCTTGACTATTGTTTAAATTGGTTTGATGTTTTGAAACACTTAAGTGTGACAAACATGCAAAGGAACAGGAAATGAGGAAGGGGGCAAACACTTTTTCACACCACTGTATATATATATATATATATATATATATATATATATATGGGAGCTCCCCCTACTTTTGTAGCTATGTGGGAGATCTCACTTAAAGTACTCAGTCTTTATCTTTGGAGCTTCGCTAGCAAGGTTAACTCCATCTAAATTAGTAATCCAAGGTTAAAGCAGTTAAAATTGAATTAAGGATGATCCTAGAATTGCTTCCACAAATATAATATAGTGCTTGAAGAGTGATAGTAAGTAGGCCCTATGCCTACCTAGCGTCAGTTGCTATACTCCTTCTCCATGGGACTAGATATCCCAGTGAGGCCTGTATATAAGTCTGACTAGGTGCAATGGTTTAGAAATATGGTGGGTAGCAACCTGTTCACCAACTGGATCGGAACCTTGGTATGGTAACTTTGGTCTGGTAGTTGCAGCTTGCTTCTGTGCCAGCTGGCTCCATCACTCCATCCCGTTCCGACAGGTGGACCTGGCCTTCCGATGCTCAAAGGAGTGTCTCTGGATCCTCTCAATCCGATCTCTGAGTCACTGACACTTTAGGTCACTCACACAACCGAGGAGGGTTGTGCTCCGCTTAGGCAATAGGTCACTTCCTCCGGGAGGCCTCTGCACAAGTCCTCACAGGCAACCCATGCGTTCCTAAGAGACCTAAAATGGCCACTCTGGGTCCTTTTATCTCCTACCCAGCATGCAATGCAAGAGAGGGTGTCCATGGGTAGGTCACTCAGCATCCTGGGTAAAGGGGTCAATTCTCCAATGTAAATACCAGTCACTTCCTGTAAATAGTTCTATGCTTGAAAGCCAAATATCATTTAAGTTCACTTTCAGTGTTTGGCTGCTAGATGGTGCCAAACACTAAGCTATAGAACCGTCCATAGACTTTCATTATAATACTAATACACATCAGAAGACAAGGATATCATCAGCACTACAGTTACAACCAAAAATGTAAATATATTTGATTGGGATTTTATGTGATAGACCAACACAAAGTGGTACATAATTGTGAAGTGGAAGGAAAATTATAAATGGTTTTCCATTTTTTTTACAAATAAATATCTGAAAAGTGCGGCGTGCATTTGTATTCAGCCCCCTTTACTCTGATACTCCTAACTAAAATCTAGTGAAACCAATTGCCTTCAGAAGTCACCTAATTAGTAAATAGAGTCCACCTGGATGTAATTTAATCTCTGTATAAAGACAGCTGTTCTGTGAAGCCCTCAAAGGTTTTATAGAGAACCTTGGTGAACAAACAGCATCATGAAGGCCAAGGAACACACCAGACTGGTCAGGGATAAAGTTGTGGAAAAGTTTAAAGCAGGGTTAGGGTATAAATTTTTTTTTAGTATAAAGAGAAAGTGCACCTAACAAATTGCTTTGAGCCAGCTGCACAACCCATATAGAGTTTTAGAAAAACATGAAGTGGACTCCCCATGGGGTTTTTTAGTAGCAAAAAAAGAGACCATTATTAATAAAATTGAAATCTTTTTATTGATCCAAAAAAATACAGATCAAAAGCCATTATTGATATGTGAACAATTGGTTTAAAATTCGAGCTCTGATGTACATTCTTGGTGTACATCTGCTGCACCCCCCTCCCCACTGAAAGGTGCCAACTGTGGCACCGGAGGTGGGGAGGGTTCCAATGAGCGGAAGTTCCACTTTAGGGTGGAACTCTGCTTTAAGTGACAATTAATAATGGGGTTACTAAAGACCCTAGTGACGAAAACAGAAAAATATTATTTAATAGTAAAATATTAGTGATGTGTGCATTAGTGCTTGATAAACAAAAGATAACTGACTAATATTAAATTGGATGGACGTCCGAAAAAACAGCTCCATCTGGTGGATTGAGGGTGAATGAAAACACAAGTGATAAAACAAAAAATAAAAAAATAAAAATAAAAACCGTGATTAAAAATGAGGGTTTGTGTAATGCATAAATGATAATAATCATATTGATAATGATTAGTAATAAATATACTACTTAATCAAATTATTATAATGTATTAATAATGAAAGCATAAATTCTATGCATATTTACCCTATGAAAAAACAGGTTTGGAGCTGGATTCATACTGAATGATTAGCCAGAGTGCCAAGTAGTCAGAGAGAAACTACAACCAAAATATTATCGTAAGGGGTTAAACTACTATGCAAGTTTCCATAAACAACAAAATCAATCAGTGTGTTTAAATCACTAGGGATATCTGCTCCCAAAATGATCCATCCATATCTGTCCTTCTCATGTGTTCATTCTGCGCTCTCCAGGGATCAACTGCATGAGCCCTTTGGTGTGCTCGTCAATTTATAACACTTACTTGATTAAATGTTCAGGTGCATGCTATCAACCCCCAGGCCATCCCAAGCATGGGGGAACTCCCTGAGCCAAATACTCAGGCTCATCTCTCACCCCCATGTCATTGGGGAATCCTCACCGCGCATGCACACACGCAATTCACAGCCTGTCGCCCGGCGGCAATCACGGAATGCCGCCAGCACAGGGACTACTCCCCCCAGTGGAAGGAAATCACACTGTCGGGCTAGAGGCGGGGAGAAAGTGAAAGGCATTCTCCCCCCTCTCCCTGTGCCGGGAAGCCCATGTGACCTCGATGACCCTGGGTATAGCTTACCTACACAGCACACCAGCGGCGAGTCCCATTAAGCCCTTGAGAAAAAATAAATAAAGTATAACATAGATCATAAAAAATGTTATGGTAATGTTTACATGGTTAGCGTGATTTTATGATTTTACCTTTACATATATGCCTACCTCTGCAATATTTGTCTACTTCTGACAAAATAATAATATTTATTACGACCTGGAAAAATTGTAAAAACGGCCAAAACATATATTAAGATAATACCTGTCATGTCCAGAAAAATGTATTTGGAAAATTTTTATCAACTTTAGTTTACTTGTCCAAGAGGGGATACGTCTCTGAGCATCAGCCAGGGCGGGGGAACATGTCCCGACCCAAAATTTGGCAAGAACTGAATAAACCTCCCTACCAAGAGGGGTGGAGGGGTTTTGTAGTCCAAAACGTTATCATTTATAATTTTTAACTTGTGGACTGCCCAATGGCCCAAAAATTGGCCTATATATGGGCAATCTCTGATTCACTTATTACTGTGGCTTTGTTTTTATAATGGAATTTTGTCTCTATCCCCACCCATTCAATTCTCTGTTCCCCCACCCTAGCTGGTTCTGTCAGAGACGTATCCTTTCAGGAACAGTGCAAAAGAGATTGACTCATTGAGGCCTGGATACTCAGTGGCCTTGAGTGTATATATCTATCTTTGCTCGATTTGTAGTAGTGTCTTGTTCCAATCACCGCCTCGACTGGGAATATGTACCCTATCAAGGGCGACAAAGGAATTCCTCACCCTGGAAGTCACTCATCTTGTCATTCAACAAAACAAGAATATTGAAAATATTGAGTAATGTGCGTACACTTATATAAAGAAAGAGAAAACTTCAAAACTTCTTATCTTACACCAAATCCCTGAACATTTCCATTTACCAGGACTCGTATTTTAAGCTCACGTGCACCAAAAGGGTGGAAGATGGTGTTTAACCACTTAACAACCGGCCCATAGCCGAATGACAGCTACAGGGTGGTTGTTTAACTCTGGGAGGCCGTCATATGACGTCCTCCCAGAATTCTGCTCTTGCGCGCCCCCTGGGGCGTGCACTCGAGAGCATCCATGACCGCCGGGTCCACGGGACCCGGCGCATCACGGATCACGGTAAACGGCTGCTCATCGCTCCGTCAATTGACGGAGTGATCACTTGTAAACAAACCGATTGGTACAGCGGAGGGGGAAGAGATCGGTGTCAGCAGCGCTGTGGGCTGCATCTGCAGTGCCCACATCGCTGCTCACCGAAATTTAACCCCTCAATTCCCTGCCAATACTCTGCAATACCAGCCAATACTCTGCAATGTCAGCTAATACTCTGCAATACCCACCAATACTCTGCAATGCCAACTAATACTCTGCAATACCCACCAATACTCTGCAATACCCGCTAATACTCTGCAATACCAGCCAATACTCTGCAATGCCAGCAAATACGCTGCAATACCCACTAATACTCTGCAATACCTGCTAATACTCTGCAATACCCGTTAATACTCTGCAATACCAGCCAATACTCCGCAATACCAGCTAATACTCGCTAATACTCTGCAATACCAGCCAATACTCTGCAATACCAGCCAATACTCTGCAGTACCCGCCAATACTCTGCAGTACCCTCCAATACTCTGCAGTACAATTCCGGCCAATACTCTGCAATACCCTGCCAATACTCTGCAATACCCTGCTATAAATTGCCATACCCGGAGATACCCAGCCATACTCAGAGATACCCAGCCATACCCAGCCATACTCGGTGATACCCTGCAATACCCAGCCATAGACATCCCCGCCCCCCTCCCGCCGCCCTCCGGTGCTTCTTCCGACTCGTCAATACGATCAAAGCCAGAATCTTTTTTTTATTTTTTATTTTTTTTTATTTCAGGCTTCTCAGCTTAGTGGTGAGATGTGGGGTCTTATTGACCCCATATCTCACTGTAAAGAGGACCTGTCATGCCATATTCCTATTACAAGGGATGTTTACATTCCTTGTAATAGGAATAAAAGTGATCAAAAATTTTATTTTTGGGGAAAAAAATGTCAAACTAAAATAAATAAACTAAAATGAACAATAAGAATTTTTTTTTTTAAAGTGCCCCTGTCCCCATGTGCTTGCATGCAGAAGCGAATGCATACGTAAGTCCTACCCACATATGAAAACAGTGTTCAAACCACACATGTGAGGTATTGCTGCGAACGTTAGAGTGAGAGCAATAATTCTAGCCCTAGACCTCCTCTGTAACTCAAAACATGTAACCAGTAAAAAAAAATTTAAGTGCCGCCTATGGGGATTTTTAAGTAGCGACGTTTGGCACCATTCCACGAGCGTGTGCAATTTTGAAGAGTGACATGTTACTATTTACTCAGCGTAACTTCATCTTTCACATTATGCAAAAATTGGGCTAACTTTACTGTGTTTTTTTTTAAGCACAAAGTTGTTGTTTTTTTCCAAAAGAAAGCATTCGAAAAATTGCTGCGCAAATACCGTGCGAGCAACGACCACCATTGTATTCTCTAGGGTGTTTGCTAAAAAAACATATATAATGTTTTGGGATTCTATGTAATTTTCTAGCAAATAAATTATGATTTTTACATGTAGGAGAGAAATGTCAGAATTGTCCTGGGTGCTCCAGAACGCCTGATGGCGCTCCCTGCATGTTGGGCCTCTGTATGTGGCCACACTGTACAAAAGTCTCACACATGTGGTATCACCGTACTCGGGAGTAATAGCAGAATGTGTTTTGGGGTGTAATTTGTGGTATGCATATGCTGTGTGTGAGAAATAAACTGATAATATGACAATTTTGTGGGAAAAAAAAGTAAAACAAAATCTTGATTTGCAAAGAATTGTGGGAAAAAATGACAACAAAAAACTCATCATGCCTCTTACTAAATACCTTGGAATGTCTTCTTTCCAAAAAGGGGTCATTTGGGGGGTATTTGTACTTTTCTGGCATGTTAAGGTCTCAAGAATTGAAATAGGTCGTCAGTACTTCAGGTGTTATACATTTTCAGATATTAGCACCATAGCTTGTGGACTCTATAACTTTCACAAAGGCCAAATAATATCCACCAATTTGTACTTATTTTTGCCAAAGATATGTAGTAGTATAAATTTTGGCCAAAATGTATGAAGAAAAATTACTAATCTGCTAAATTTTATAACAGAAACGAAGAAAAATTCATTTTTTCTTTTATAGCACAAAAAATAAAAAAACCATCGGTGATTAAATACCACCAAAAGAAAGCTCTATTTGTGTGAAAAAAAGGACAAAAATTTCATATAGGTCCAGTGTTGCATGACTAAGTAATTGTCATTCAAAATGTGAGAGCACCGAAAGGTGAAAATTGGTCTGGTTATTAAGGGTGTTTAAGTGCCCAGTGGTCAAGTGGTTAACCACCTAGCAAAAAACTTTTAGTATAGTATTTAGTATAAGAGAAGATGCACCTAACAAATTGCTTTGAGCCAGCTGCACACCCCGTATAGATTTTAAAAAAAACATGAAGTGGATTCCCTATGGGGTTTTTTAGCAGCAAAAAAGAGAACGTTATTGATAAAATTGAAATATTTTTATTGATCCAAAAAAATACTGAAAAGCCATTATTGAAATGTGAACAATTGGTTTAAAATTTGAGCTCTGGTGTACATTGTGCAAACAAATAAGCAGCAGGCAGGATGCCTGCATACGGTAAGCCATCACTCCGGATCACAGGCTAGATGCCACGTTGCAGTACTTGGCGACTGGGAGAAGCCTACAGGACCTCAAATTCTCAACTAGCATCTCCCCCCAGGCTCTGGGGATCGTTAATCTGTTCTGCCATCATTCAGGTCCTGCAGAAAGACTATAGTAAGGTAAGTTTTCTACTTTAATATCACATTATATGTATTTAATGTTTGCTAATGTATTGTATTTATTTAATCGTTCTCTAACTACCATGATTGGATTATGCTGGGAATGTCGCCTTTATCCTCATGCATGCTGGAAGCTTTTTTAATCCTCCTTTTTTGGCCTACATGCATATTTGCCTTCACTACCCCCCCCCCCCAGCATGCTATCCTGGGCCCATATACACCTATAGCCTACTCCCTTTAACAGTGTATATTGTCAGCTCCATTGTACTGTTTTCCCTGAAACACCCCCTAAAATGTGTCCAAATGTAATGCGTGTCCTTAAATTTATTTATAACCCTTCCCCACCCCCCTAAAATGTGTCCAAATGTAATGTGTGTCTTTAAATTCAGGCAGAGTGCCTGAGGCTTTTTTTTGGGGCTCCCAAAGTCACCTCAAACCCTCCCCCACCCCCCACCCCCATACAATTTTATCAATGGGCCATCAGAGGGGGTGAGGAACCTTATATTTTTGTCTTTTAATTACTCCTTCAAAAAAAGTTATACTGATGTTGTACAAGAATGTTTGTGTGTAATCTACTTGCAATGTTATGTGCAAAAGTACTTATATTTTTTTTTCTTGTTTGACTCCACAGTTTCCTTCAACGCCACAGGAATGGCAGACTGTGGTCTCCCATTTTTCTGACAGTTGGGACTTTCCCTTCTGTGGAGGAGCAATAGATGGGAAGCATGTCCACATTTTGTCACCACCCCATTCGGTGTCTTACTATTATAATTATAAGGGGTTTAATAGTGTAGTGTTAATGGCAGTGGTGTCAGCACACTATGAGTTCCTCTATGTGGACGTGAGGAAGAATGGCCGGATGGAGGAGTCTTCGCCCAGACGAAGTTTTAGACTGGTAGCCTGGCATTGCCACCTGATGCAGACAACGTGGAAGGACTCCCTTTCGTCTTCATTGCTGATGAAGCATTCGGTCTGGGCAAGCGCCTGATGAGGCCATTCCCCCAAAGGACCCTCACCCTGGAGAGGAGGGTTTTTAACTACTGGCTGGCCAGAACAAGAAGAGTCAAGAAAACCTTCAGGACAATGGCCAGCCGGTTCCGCCTGTTTCTGACAGTAATCTATATTACGGACTACAAAATCAAGCACATCATCCTGTGCTGCTGCATCCTGCATAATTATTTAAAGAAACATTTCCATAATTATCTAACCTTAGTTGGGCCCGAGGCTGGACTTATTACAGAAAATTCCCTGACAGGCCTGGATACTGGCCACACTGGTTTGGCACCCCAAAGCACCCGTGAAGTTCGGGAGAGATATGTTAATTATTTTATGGGTAGGGGGCCCGTTGCAATGCCAGACAATGTATTACATTTTTAGTTATTAAAAAAAAAAATTCTGATGAAATCTAGAATTTTCTTTATTGCTTGCTTTTCTTTTTGGCTGTCTCCTAGGGTCTCCTAGTGCACTTGTAGTGCCAAGAGGATTTTTCTTTAGTAAATAAGCCCCATTGTCACTGTAAACACAAAATGACTTACAAAACTGGCATTGAAAGAAGAAGCCACACATTGTTGTATTTCAAAAGGTTTACTATGTGCACATTCACACATGTGCGTTCCTAAAAATTTTTTTTGCTTTTCTCAATATTTTTTTTCTGGTAATATATATACGTATAAAACTTGATGGCAATAGCAGACATTATAGTGTCAAGAAAACATCCCAGTTCTTGCATGGTCAGCATACTCACCGGACATGTCACCCATTGATCATGTTTGGGATGCTCTGAATTGGTGTATACGATACGATAGTGTTCCAGTTCCTGCCAATATCCAGCAACTTTGCACAGCCATTGAAGAGGAATGACCAACATTCCACAGGCCACTCTACTCTATGTGAAGGAGATGTGCTGCACTGCTTTGACCCCCCCCCCCCCCCCCATACAGTTAAACTGCACATTTTATAGTGGCCTTTTATTGTGGCCCTGCCTAAGGCACACCTGTGCAATAATCATGCTGTCTAATCAGCATCTTGATATGCCACACCTGTGAGGTGGATGTATTATCTCAGCGGCAAAGGAGAAGTGCTCACTAACACAGATTTAGACAGATTTGTGAACAATATTTGAGAGAAATAGGCCCTTTGTGCACATATAAAAAGTTGGAGATCTTTAAGTTCAGCTCATGTTAAATAGGGGCAAACACAAAAATATTGCATTTATAATTTTGCTCAGTATATATTGTATATATTTTCTTTTCTTTATCTCTCTCTGTCTCTCCCTCTCTTTCTTTTTACATGTATACCCTTTTAAACCCCTCTGATGAAAATGGATCAGAGCAGTGGCAGTGGACAACATGAAGTTGGCTTTGCCAGTACATAACTGTAACCTTGTTTCAATGGGAATGAATTTTTACATACATAACAAATGCTGCCATAGTAGAAAATTGTTATAGCGCTGTTATGTACTAGGGATGGGTAGGGAACTTATTATGCAAAATAAGTACAACAATGAGGACAAGACTAAACACATGCACATCTATTAGATCAATCATCAAATGTATAAAGAAGAGATATAAATATATATAATCATATGGCAGGACAAGGAGATAACTGCTGTATTTGAGCCAATCTAACCTGGGTAATATTGCATACTCTGGCATTTTAGGTGTAACTTTTTAATCAATTATGGGGCGTATGCACTACTGACTTCAATCCTAGGTTATTGATCAAATTATGGCTGATGTTTTTATAGATTTGAGAAATGTATTTATTATAAACATGAATATTAATGCAGCCTATTTAATATATTTGTGGTGTTGAATAACTATACAATCTGAAATGGGGGGGGGGGGGGGGTACAGTTTCCCTTATTGCAGTGGATTGCCTAATGCAGTTATACAATTTTATTATTCTAAGCTTCAAGAGTATGTTTACTTTTAACAGAAATTCTGTATTCCCCTTTCCACCCACGCACCTTATCAAATTCTTGAATTGCAGACCTCAGGTACACACAGATTCAAGTACTTACTGCTTGGCCTACCCAAGGTATTATCAGTGTATTATCAGTGTGTATTACCCATACTTACCAACTGTCCCGAATTTCCCGGGATTTAGACTTTTTCCCGACTTTATTGTTTCCTGGGAAATGTCCCGAGAAATCATTTTTTCCCCCAACTTTTCACCACCGCCTGCCGCCTCTGCTAGAGGCCTGTGGCTGGCAGAGACAATGTCTCCGCTGGCCACTATTTTTATGAAGACCAGAAGAAGTAGAACATGGCTGGGTGGCTACAAAAGAAATTGAGCTGCTGCGGCTCCATGCCCACCCCCCCACCCTGCTCTGCCCCATTCCGCCCCGCTGGCGGTCTGTTATGGAAAGGGGTGTGGGGTGGTCGGCAAGGCCGGAATGGTCTACCGGGATGCCGGGACATTTCCCAGTAGGCTGCCTGCCCTGGGGCCGCTGCAACGCTCCCCTCCCTGTCACACACAGCAGGCACGCCGTTCAATATTCAGTGGCGCTGCCTGTGACAAAAGTCCCGCCCTCCTCCTAGACCAGTTGGAGTGATAGACACAGTGTTGTGATAGACAGGGCTTACTATTATCCATTATATATTGAGATCTGTCCTATGTTGTCGTATTGAAGGTAGGCTCAGTGATCCTTAATTTACCTTATTTGAACATCTGTCTTGCATTTCTCTTGCATGGAGTGAACATTTTGATTCTTTGCTGATTAACCCCTTGTGGATTTTTTCTCCACATATCTTTGGTAGTGGTTATTTATCCTATTAATATCATAATCAGTTTTGTTTTCTTTTATTACCCTTTAAGACACTTTCTACCAGGCACGCCCCCACGTATATCCTTGTACCACCACTTGCACGCCACGGCTGGGAGTTCTCATTCTGATTGCCTCTTGGTAGCCTCTGCAAAAAATCTGAGACCTCCTATCACTTTTATTGTTTATTGTTATTGACTGCCTGAATTCCTCTCCTTCCTGTAGAATATTTAATAAGCTCCTGAAGAAGCATTCAAACTGCAAAACATGTAGAGCTTTCCTTGCGTACTACAACATGATTACAGGATTTAATCTGTATTAATGTTATGCATTCACTATATTAGAGAGATTTAGATAGCTTATTGCATTTTACTTGCAAGATTTTAATTTGCGTTTTGTACTATTTGTTTAATAAAAATATTTCTTTTTTTATAATTGGTGCAGACAAAGTCCATTTTTGTTGCTTTCCTATTTAAAAAAGGGTGGGACTTTTGTCACAGGCAGTGCCACCGAACATTTTGGATTGAACTCGGTGACACAGCGGGAGATGGATGCCTGCTGTGTGTGATCCAGCCAGGCACTGACTGTTGTGAGGCTGCAATGATGAGCACGGAAGCCTGCAATGGGCATGGTGAGGCTGCAATGATGGGCACGGTGAGGCTGCAATGATGGGCACAGTGAGGCTGCATTGATGGGTACAGCATTCACTATATTCGAGAGATTTAGTTAGCTTATTGCATTTTACTGGCAAGATTTTAATGTGCGTTTTGTACTATTTGTTTAATAAAAACTAAATTTTTTTATAATTGGTGCCTACAAAGTCAATTTTTGTTGCTTTCCTATTTAAAAAAGGGTGGGACTTTTGTCACAGGCAACGCTGCCAAACATTTCACATTGAACTCGGTGACACAGCGGGAGATGGATGCCTGCTGTGTATAATCCAGCCAGGCACTGACTGTAGTGAGGCTGCAATGATGAGCATGGTAAGGCTGCAATGGGCACGGTGAATCTGCAATTGTGGGCACGGTAAGGCTGCAATTGTGGGCACGGTAAGGCTGCAATGGGCATGGTGAGACTGAAATGATGGGCACGGTGAGACTGCAATGATGGACACGGTGAGACTGCAATGATGGGCATGGTAGGGCTGCAACTATGGGCATGGTAAGACTGCAACTATGGACACGGTAAGGCTGCAATCGTGAGCACGGTAAGGCTGCAATTGTGAACATGGTAAGGCTGAAATTGTGGGCATGGTAAGGCTGAAATTGTGGACATGGTAAGGCTGAAATTGTGGGAATGGCAAGGCTGAAATTATGGGCATGGTTAGCCTGCAATGGTGGGCACAGTGAGGCTGCATTGATGGGCACAGTGAGGCTGCATTGATGGGCACAGTGAGGCTGCATTTATGGGCAGTGAGGCTGCATTTATGGGTGAAATGAGGCTGCATTGATGGGTACAGCGAGGCTGCAATGATGGGTAAAATGAGGCTGCAATGATGGGTACAATGAGGCTGCAATGATGGGTACAGTGAGGCTGCAATAATGGGCACAGTGAGGCTACATTTATGGGCAGTGAGGCTGCATTGATGGATACAGTGAGGCTGCATTGATGAGCATAGCGAGGCTGCATGTACTGGCACAGCGAGGCTGCATGGACTGGCACAGTGAGGCTGCATTTGATGGGCACTGGTGAGGCTGCATTGATCTCCTGCCATCTTGACATCTCCTGTACCATGCCCACAACCTCAGACATCTCCTGTACCATGCCCACAGCCTCAGACATCTCCTGTATCATGTCTGCAGCCTCTGACCATCTCCCGTACTATGCCCGCAACCTCTGACAATCTCTTGTCTTATATCATGTCTGCAGTCTCTGAGGGAGTCTGGAGAGGAGTCAAGAATGGGAGTGCCGCTGGAATGGGGGTTATGGGAGTCAGACATGTTTGAACTGTGGAGAGGAGACTATAGGAAAACCAGAGCCACCAAGCTGGAGCCAACTGATTGAGCCAGGCAAGGTGCACCTGCGAGGAGGTCAGTGGCAGTACCGCCAGGCCAGTCTGAGAGGGGGCCACTAATGTAAGGGGGGAGTGAATACAATAATGTAAGGGGGCACTGATATAAAGGTTTCCCCCTTATATCAGTAACCCATCTCCCTTAACCACTTCAATACAGGGCACTTAAACACCTTCCTGCCCAGACCAATTTTGAGCTTTCAGCACTGTCGCACTTTGAGTGACAATTGCGCGGTCATGCTACACTATACCCAAATGAAATTTTTATCATTTTTGGCCCACAAATAGAGCTTTCTTTCGGTGGTATTTGATCACGTCTGCGGTTTTTATTTTTTGCTAAACAAATTAAAAAATACCGAAAATTTTGAAAAAAAAAATGTTTTTTTTTTGTTTCAGTTTCAAAACTTTGTAAATAAGTAAGTTTTCTCCTTCACTGATGGGCACTGATGGGGTTACACTGATGGGCAATGATAAGGTGGCACTGATGGGCCCCGATGAGGTGGCACCAATGAAGTGGCACTGATGAGGTGGCATTTATGGACACTGATATGTGGCACTGATAGGCGGCACTGATGGGTACTGATAGGCGGCACTGAAGGGTGGCACTGATGGGCGACACGGATGGGCACTGATAGGTGGCACAAATTGCACTGATAGCTGGCACGGATTGGCATGGATGGGGGCGGCACAGATGGGCATGGATAGGCGGCACAGGTGGGCATAGGTAGGTGGCACAGGTGGGCATGGGTAGGCGGCACAGATAGGCATGGGTAGACAGCACAGATGGGCATGGATGGGCACTGATAGATGGCACGGATTGGCACTGATAGGCGGCACAGGTGGGAACTGATAGGCAGCATTGTATTATAATATACTGTACTAATGGATGCCAATCAGTGCCAAACAATAATGCATGCCAATCAGTGATGCCCATTGTGGGCACTGATTGGCATCCATTATGGGCACTGATTGGCATCCATTGTGGCACTGACTGGAATCCCTGGTGGTCTAGGGTGGCATACCTTGTCCTGGGCATCCCTGGTGGTCCAGTGTGGGCATCCTCGGGGGGGGGGGGCTGTGCTGATAATCGATCAGCACAGACCCCCACTGTCAGAGGAGCAGCCGATCGGCTCTCCTCTACTTGCGTCTAAGAGACGCGAGTGAGGAAAAGCCGATCACCGGCTCTTCCTATTTACACTGTGATCAGCCGTGATTGGACACGGCTGATCACGTGGTAAAGAGTCTCCGTCGGAGACTCTTTACCGAGATCGTAGTTGCAGGGTGTCAGACTGACACCCCGCAACAACAATCGTCGCGATGCGCGCCCCCGGGGGCGCGCAGTGGCTCCAAATCCTGATCATGTCATATGACGTCCGGTCAGGATTTTGAAACCACTTTGCCGCTGTCATTTTGTTATAGGGTGGGCGGCAAGTGGTTAACTTAGTGTATTCTTTCTGTGGAAGGCCGTCTCTGGTCAGAGCCCCCCCCCCCACATTTCCAGGTGTCCCCCTTGATAATTGCTCCACTTTTACCTGGAATTTGCTGAGATGTATATATATCCTTATGGGCTTTTATATCTGTCTTATCTATATATAATACGCTCTTCAAAATGTGTTTTAACATGCATGGTTTTCCCTTTTATGAACAAGAAAATAATGACATTATGCTGTTAGGCTGGTATAATAATGCTATGGGGCTGGTATGACATTTTTTCCAGGGCTGGCTTTAATTCCCAGTTTGGCCCTGGTGGGCGGTGGTTCTATTGTAACCACGTGGCTGGCTCTGCCTCTATTTTGTTCCTCCTTGGCCTCTGTTCTGTAATGGCGGCCGAGACACAGCAACTAGAACATCTGATGTAAGGGGGGCTCTGCTGGGGATGTCTGATATAAGGGGGCACCGCTGGGGACATCTGATGTAAGGAGGGGCACTGCTGGGGACACCTGATGTAAAGGGGGGCTGCACTGGGGACACTTGATGTAAGGGGGCTCCGCTGGGGACACCTTATATAAGGAGGGACACTGCTGGGGACACCTGATGTAAAGAGGGGGCTCTGCTGGGGACACCTGATGTAAGGGGGGCTCCCCTGGGGACACCTGATGTAAGGAGGGGCACTGCTGGGGACACTTGATGTAAGGAGGGGGCTCTGCTGGGGACACCTGATGTAAGGGGGGCTCTGCTGGGGACACCTGATGTAAGGAGGGGCACTGCTGGGGACACCTGATGTAAGGAAGGGGCTCTGCTGGGGACACCTGATGTAAGGAGGGGGCTCTGCTGGGGACACCTGATGTAAAGGGGGCTCCACTGGGGAAAGCTGATGTAAGGGGAGCAACGCTGGGGACACCTGATGTAAGGGGGGCTCCGCTGGGGACACCTGATGTAAGGGCGTGCTCTGGTGTTCTGATATCTTCCTGCATAAGCCAGGTCCTCTCCTTGTTCTATTCAAAACCAAATCAAACGTTTTGACTGAAGTTGGGCTTTACAACAGTGCACTAACATTTTACCCCTGATGACGTCAGACCTTTGACGAAATGATCATCGGGTAGCCACACCCACACTCCTTGCGCATGTGCGATCGCATTTTAAACTCTTATTGAGGAGGTTTTTTTCTCTGCTAGCAGTCTGTTGTTTTTAAACATGTTTACTTGTTTTTTCGTCTATGACTCAGTGGAGTCTTTTTAACTGTTTGAGCACTAAGCTTCAATAAATCCTCTGTTATAATTGTATCACACGATTTGGAGCATTTTTGTTTTTTGGTGATACGTTTTGGAAATCTGCAGTAAGTGACCAGCCAAGTCCAAGAAGTAGGAGACACCTGTAAGATTGGAATAATCCTTGGCACCTGTACATCCGTAGTGGGCTCTGTGATCTGATTTGCCTTTTCTGACCTCCCCTCACAAGGGGGTCACTGGGGATCTGGTAAGCCTCCATTTTATAATTTGTGATTAGAGGTGACGGGTTCTACGTGGTAAAATTGAACGAGTTAAATTACCAAGTCACATTGTGTTTTTTTATGCACGTGATTTTGTTGATTATTTTTTTTTCATATATGGACACTTTATTTATAGATGAACTTTATTCACGTTGATTATTTTCCATTTTTATATGGGCACTTTATTCACAGATGAGCTTTATTTATGTTGCTTTTTTTAATTAATTTATTTTTTCACGACATATTTTCACGGATTTTGCGGTGTATAGTTTTGCTATTGAATTTCATATATTTGATTGATATTTTATTTTTTAGTATATCTGCACTCTAATTTGAGCAGTCACTTCAATATCTGTTATTGAATTTTATACATTTGATTGATATTTTATTTCTGTAGTATATTTGCACTCTAATTTGAGCAGTCACTTTAATATCTATTATCATTTATAGTGTAAGCGCTGCACTTTTTTTCCTCTTTCACTTACATTTTACTAATGGAGATTATTGGTAGCTAAAGGTGGAGAAATGACATTTGATTTATATGAGATGGCAGTAAGCTTTTGGTATCCATCTGTTACCACTATTTAAAAAACACTTCATTTTAATTTTTTTTCTCTGTTCCCATAACAAATGTAAAATAGTACAACTTTATAAATGTGATTTTACAAACAGCAAAATTAAGTCTGCTCCTTTTTTTGGGGGGATATTTCATTGTTTTCCTCCATTGTCTGAGGATAGATCTATGTTTGTCCTAGGTCCTACTTATTGTCATCGTGCCCACCGACTGATGAGATGCAGCTTCTTCAGCTGGGCCTGACACTGCAAGGTCAACATTACTTTGCACTGAGGCAAGGTATCTGCTAGCATTCCTCCATAAATAATTGTGGAGGATACAGCAGCACAATACAACATGGTTGATTTTATAATTGGCCAGGTTAATAGAGGTTAAAAACAGCCTGAACCGACTGGAGAGGATGCCAAAAGTGTTTTCAATGACCCTTCTGGCATGAGAGAGACAATAATTAAATATTCTCTGCTTTGGGGTGAAGTTCCTCATAGGAAAGGGCTTCATAAGATGTTCCCCCAGAGGAAAGGCTTCATCTGCCACAAACACAAAATTGAGGCCTCAACATTGTCCTCAGCAGGTGGCAAATTTAAGGTGATGTTCTGGAGCCAATGGTAGAATTTGGTCTGCATAATCACTCCTCCATCAGAGTTGCAGCCGTTCTTCCCAACATCCAGGTACAGGAACTCGTAGTTGGCAGACACTACCGCTAGCATGACTATGCTGTAAAAGCCCTTATAATTAAAATAATAGGAGCCCCAGTCGGGTGGTGGGGCAATCCTGACAGTTGGGAAAATCCTACTGATGCTCGAACTGAGCTGCAACATCCTGCCATTGCTGTGGGTTGGAAGGAAAATGTGGAGTCAAAAAAGAAAACAAAATTACTACTTTTGCACATAACATTACAAGCAGATTTGACACAAACATCCTTATCTCTTCTCAGACAATCAATGATATTTCAGTTTATATATCACTTTTTTTAAGCAGTTTAAAAGCAGATTATCATTTAACAATATACCACATATTTAAGTACCATTTAGGGTATAATATCATGCTCTAAACATTATTTCCATGTACAGTTCCCATGTTTAGATTACAACTACTGATGTAGACGGTCTCTGTTGTCTGTGACCTATAGTGAATTTGATTTTGACTTTTTTTCCTGAGCACTATAGTGAATTAATTTCCATGAAAATTTACGCAGTTTTGGCCATTTTGCGACCATTTATTTGCACATTTGCAAATTTGCGCTACAGTAAATAAACCCCAGTGTGTGGAACACCTCCACCAGCTAAAGTGCCTGCTCACCTCAAAGATGAATGTAAAAGCATAGACAAATCACTCCTCGTGTCCACCACAATGGATCAACTTTCACTCTCCAATGGTAATGCTACAGTCTCCAAACTGCTCTTCTGTGTGGATAATCAGGGTTTGTATTGCTGTCAGACAAACCTTCCTTCACTGGCAGAAGTGCTCAATCATGCTATTACTTCCGTAGGTTATAGACATGAAACAACAAACACAAGTGCCATAGTGTACTCTGCATGTTTATTAAAAGCCCCCAAAACAAATCCACTTACAAGATAAAAAACTTTAAAACAGCATGTCTCAAATCACTTCATTTACCGCAAATCTACACTCATGATGCTTCACAGATTCGGCTCCTGTATATTTGTCAGCCCCCCTCACACCTGCATATATGTCAGCCTCCAACACACCTGTATATTTGTTAGCCCCACACACACCTGTATATTTGTCAGCCCCCTCAAACTTGTATATATGTTAGCCCCCCCACACACCTGTATATATGTCAGTCCCCCCACACACACATACTGTATGTATGTCAGCCCCCCACACACACCTGTATATATGTGAGCCCCCCACACACACCTGTATATATGTCAGCCCCCCCACACACCTGTACCCCCTATATATTTGTCAACCACCTCCAACACCTGTATATTTGTCAGCCCCCCCCCCCCCCACACACACCTGTATATATGTCAGCCCCCCACACACCTGTATATTTGTCAGCCCCATCCAACACCTGTATATTTGTAAGCCCCATCGACTCCTGTATATTTGTCAGCCCCTTTCATACCTGTATATATATCAGCCCCCTACTACACACCTGTATATATGTCACTACCTCACACCTATGTATATGCCATCCCCCACACACACCTGTATATATGCCACCCCCACACACACACCTGTATATATGTCAGCCCCCCACACACACACCTGTATATATGGCAGCCCCCCCACACACACACCTGTATATATGGCAGCCCCACATATACCCACATCTGTAAACACACAAGGCTCTGGCCCCTCCCTGTACACAAACAGCCCCCCTCCATTTCCTTCACAGCCCCTACTTGTAAAGACGATCTTCCTACCTGTTCCCAGCTTGTTTCGCAAAGCTGACATGTTGCTGGCATAGAGAAGCACAGTACATGTGGTGCACATGCACATAGTAGGCAGAGGTCGCAGTAAAAAAATTGATGTCTGAGCTCAGTGCCACAGAAAAGAATCAGCAGACAATCTGATAGTGTGTATAGGGTTTAAGAGTATTAATTGGTATGAAATCAGGTAGGCCCTTGTACTACATGGTTTTAGAAAATCTGAAGACAAAAATCTGCAGAAAATTGAATAGTGTGTATGGGTCCTTAGGCTGCCTGTGGGTGGTGCCAGGTCAGCAGGTGGACTGTTACTAGACATATGGAATTGCATAAAAGAAAATAAAACATGCAAAATATGACATCCTTTAAGGAAACATGAAGTTTCAAATTAATATCTTGAAGAACCCACAAAATGTCAGAGCTCAGCTGACTTGTAATCTAAAGAGATAACAGAACAGGTCCATGTTTTCCAGTTAAAGCGGTAAAGAAAAAGAAAAATTGGACCCACCTGCGGGTTTATGTCAAAATATACTCCAGTGCAGCGCTGTCACAACTCTCTGGCACTTCCATCTTCACCAGCCCTTCCTCTATGAATGGGAAGGGCTGCGATGATGTTACTCCCGCGCGCATACTCTGGCACAATGCTCTGAAGGTACAGCACAGGTATGCCATCTCTTCAGAGCGCATGCACCAGTGAGGTCACTTGCTATGTGAATAGCTCCTAAACAGTGCAAGTTTAGGAGAAATTCACTGTACCTACAGGTAAGCCTTAGTATAGGCTTATCTGTAGGTACAGATAAAAAAAATTGACTTTACTACCACTTTAAATATATGCTGGTAAAATCCATTCATGATTCTATGGGAGAAAAAGACGATTTCTTAGATTAGTGGCAGGACGTACAAGGTCCATTATAGGTGGAATTAAGACAGTCTCTATTTTTTCTTGACAGGTCTAGAAGACTCTATGACCAGCTTGCGAAGAAAGTGATGATCCCGCACAACAATTAGTGTAGCGATTTCGCTGTTAGCAGGATTCTGGGTGTGAAGCACGAACTACCAGCTGTATCAGCTTGAGTTTTGAAGGACAAATCTGAAACCATGCTGTGGATTAGGTCATGACTCTTTACAAGAATATATAGTTAAACCCTTTCGAGCTCTCGTCAAGATTTTTGAAGTATAAGGATGTTACTGCTTTGCAGCTGTTAGGTGTAGACCCGTTGATGACAGAACAAGACTCAGGTTGCAGATAGTCCTCTGTGAGCAACTCTGTAGCATCTACAGAAGTAGAAAGTGATTTAGTCCGTACTTACAAATTCCAGGAACTGATGAGCAGCAGTTCATTTGAAATGTTGTTATAACAAGGTTATCTCAATCAGCTCTGTAATGTAGCCTTGATTTTCTTGTATGGTAATTTTATTGGAGTGCACAGCATCTGAGGCTTAAAATGACACACATATTATATGTACCTGCTCTTTGCAATGGTTTTGCACAGAGCAGCCCCAATTCTCCTCTTCTGGGGTCTCCGGATGGTGAACTGGACTCCACCCCCTGTCGAGTACCACCATAGCAAGCCACATAGTTACATAGAAGGTGAGGTTGAAAAAAGTCCATCAAGTCCAAACTATGGTTGTGATTATATGTCAGTCTTGCGTTGTATATCCCTGTATGTTGTGGTCGTTCAGGTGTTCATCTAATGTTTTTTCTAAACTATCGATGCTCCCTGCTGATACCACCGCCTGTGGAAGGGAATTCCACATCCTTGTCGCTCTTACAGTAAAGGACCCTCTATGTAGTTTAAGGTTAAACTTATTTTATTCTAATTTTAATGGGTGGCCATGTGTCTTGTTAAACTCCCTTCCAAAAAAAAGTTTAATCCCTATTGTGGGGTCACCAGTACGATACTTGTAAATTTAAATCATATCCCCCCTCAAGCGTCTCTTTTCCAGAGAGAATAAGTTCAGTGCTCACATGCATGCTTGGTCCTGAGCCCTGCTCTGTGTGTTCATAAGACACACAGAAAATGTGTCGGCCTCATCAGTGACTCTGACAGCAGTGGGAACTAATGGCTCCTGCTGCAGTATTTGATCCAATGAGGAGTGAGAGGGCATGGGAAAGTATTCACTTTTTCCACATTTTGTCATGGTACAGCCTTATTCCAAAATGGATTAAATTCATTATTTTCCTCAAAATTCTACAAACAATTACCCATAATGAAAACATGAGAGAAGTTGGTTTGAAATCTTTGCATATTTATTAAATATATGAAAGGAAAAAAATCACATGTACAGTACATACAGTGGGGATCGAAAGTTTGGGCACCCCAGGTTAAAATGTGTATTAATGTGCATAACGAAGCCAAGGAAAGATGGAAAAATCTCCAAATGGCATCAAATTACAGATTAGACATTCTTATAATATGTAAAAAAAAGTTAGATTTTATTTCCATCATTTACACTTTCAAAATTACAGAAAACCAAAAAAAGGTGTCTGCAAAAGTTTAGGTACCCTGCAGAATTTATAGCATGCACTGCCCCCTTTGCAAAGCTGAGACCTGCCAGTGTCATGGATTGTTCTCAATCATCGTCTGGGAAGACCAGGTGATGTCAATCTCAAAGGTTTTAAATGGCCAGACTCATCTGACCTTGCCCCAACAATCAGCACCATGGGTTCTTCTAAGCAGTTGTCTAGAAAACTGAAACTGAAAATAGTTGACGCTCACAAAGCTGGAGAAGGCTATAAGGATAAAGCATTTTCAGATGTCAATATCCTCTGTTCGGAATGTAATTAAGAAATGGCAGTCATCAGGAACAGTGGAAGTTATAGCAAGATCTGGAAAACCAAGAAAAATATCAGACAGAACAGCTAGCAGGATTGTGAGAAAAGCAATTCAAAACCCACATTTGACTGCACGATCCCTCCAGAAAGATCTGGCAGACACTGGAGCTGTGGTACACTATTCCACTATAAAGAGATACTTGTACAAATATGGTCTTCATGGAAGAGTCATCAGAAGAAAACCTCTTCTACGTTCTCACCACAAAAATCAACGCTTGAACTTTGCAAATGAACATATAGACAAGCCTGAGGCATTTTGGAAACAAGTTCTGTGGACTGATGAGGTTAAAATATAACTTTTTGGCCGGAATGAGCAAAGGTACGTTTGGAGAAGAAAGGACACAGAATTTAATGAAAAGAACCTCTGTCCAACTGTTAAGCATGGGGGTGGATCAATCATGCTTTGGAGTTGTACTGCAGCCAGTGGCACAGGGAACATTTCACGAGTAGAAGGAAAAATGGATTCAATAAAATTTCAGCAAATTTGGATGGTAACTTGATGCCATCTGTGAAAAAGCTGAAGTTAAAGAGAGGATGGCTTCTACAAATGGATAATGATCCTAAACACACCTCAAAATCCACAGCTGATTACATCAAGAGGCATAAACTGAAGGTTTTGCCATGGCCTTCACAATCTCCTGACCTCAACATTATTGAAAATCTATGGATAGACCTTAAAAGAGCAGTGCGTGACAGACAGCCCAGAAATCTCAAAGAACTGGAACACTTTTGTAAGGAAGAATGGGCAAAGATACCTCAAACAAGAATTGAAAGACTCTTGGCTGGCTACAAAAAGTGTTTACAAGCTGTGATACTTGCCAAAGGGGGCAGTACAAGATATTAACTCTGCAGGGTGCTCAAACTTTTGCAGATGCCATTTTTTTGTTTTCTGTCATTTTGAAAGTGTAAATGATGGAAATAAAATCTAACTTTTTTTGACATATTATAAGAATGTCTAATCTGTAATTTGGTGCCATTTGGAGATTTTTCCATCTTTCCTTGGCTTTGTTATGCACATTAATACACATTTTTACCTGGGGTGTCCAAACTTTCGATCACCCACTGTAAGTATTTACAGCCTTTACCATGACACTCAAAATTGAGCTCAGGTGCATTTTGGTTCAGCTGATCATCTGTTTCTACAACTTGATTGGAGTCCACCTGTGGTAAATACAGTTGATTGGAGATGATTTGGAAAGGCACACACCTGTCTATTTAAGGTCCCACAGTTAACAGTACATGTCAGAGCACAAATCAAGCCATGAAGTCCACGGAATTGTCTGTAGAACTCTGAGACAGGATTATATGGGGAAGGGTATAGAATAAGTTCTGCAGCTTTGAAGGTCCCAATGAGCACAGTGACTTCCATCATCCATAATTTGAAGACGTTTGGAACCACCAGGACTCTTCCTAGAGTGGGTCGCTCAGCCAAATTGAGTGATCGGGGGAGAAGGGCCTTTGTCAGGAAGGTGACCAAGAACCCAATGGTCACTCTGACAGAGCTCCAGTGTTTCTCTGTAAAGGGACTAGAACCTTCCAGAAAAACAACCATCTCTGCAGCACTCCACCTATCAGGCCTGTATGGGAGAGTGGCCAGACGGAAGCCACTCCTCAGTACAGGGCACATGACAGCTCACCTGGTGTTTGCCAAAGGGCACCTGAAGGACTCTCGGGGGAGAAGGGCCTTTGTCAGGAAGGTGACCAAGAACCCAATGGTCACTCTGACAGAGCTCCAGTGTTTCTCTGTAAAGGGACTAGAACCTTCCAGAAAAACAACCATCTCTGCAGCACTCCGCCTATCAGGCCTGTATGGGAGAGTGGCCAGACGGAAGCCACTCCTCAGTACAGGGCACATGACAGCTCACCTGGTGTTTGCCAAAGGGCACCTGAAGGACTCTCAGAAAAATAAATTTTTGGCCTGAATGCAAGTGTCATGTCTGGAGAAAACTGGGCACTGCTCATCACGTAGCCAATACCATTCCTACAATGAAGCATGGTGGTGTCAGCATCATGCCGTGGGTTTTTTTTTTGCGGCAGGAACTGGGAGACTAGTCAGTATCAAGGGACAGATGAATGCAGCAATGTACAGAGGCATTCTGAGTGGCCGTCATAGGGGGCTCGTCCCTGTGTATATATCGTATACACAGGGACGACCCCTTACAAACGGCCCCTCAGACGGCCCAACCACAGTTCACTCCAGCATAGTTGATTCCCACCATGCTACCACGCTAGATGTACCTGCTTTTTACTGGACTAGCTTGAAGCTGCAACCTCGTTCATCAACCCTCTGTATGAGGCATGGAGACCTAGGATGCCAGTAGTGCAGAGGAAGGCATGAACAGAGGGCTGTGAATACTAGGTACATAACCACACTTGACTTTGCTAATCACACATAGGCAGAATTGTGAACAGGTGGAGAGGTACCCAATTGACTTGGCACCATAACTGTGCATGCCAGTAGTGGTATTCATCATGTGTCAGTTGCTTGTTAATACTCACATGTGCCTTTTGAGGATTTATTGCATGCCCTCATGACATTACATGCTGATGGCTATATTCCTACACATGGATGTAGGCTATCTTCATACAATTACATCTGCTGGTTTTTGAGCCTCTACTATTGATGCTTTAGGATGGTCTACAAGTGCTTGATTACACCCCCTGTAGTCATTGGTATCACATTCTGGCTCAGTTTCCAGGGACCTAAAAGCATGTTCTGTACTGTTCATCCCACTGACAATGGTTCTTGACCATGACTGTTTACATTTAGTGGATTTTTGCAGGAGGGTATCTTCTGTGGTGGGCCCTGCCAGCACTGTGGTGAGGTGCCCCATTAGCCCATTTTGGCTCTAAGGTGTGACACCATCAGCAGTGGGGCCAGATCTTGCCATAGATGTCTTTCTGGGGTTTTGCTCTGTAGGGGGGCTCTTTTGGGGAGGGTAGGCTCAGCTCTCTGTGGGGTTTTTGTGTCTTCAATAAATTTGTGGGGTAAATCTCTTTGGGTGTGTTATATCTTGTTTTTTGTTTTTGTGGTTTTTGTCTTAGATCTTTGATACACACCCTCCTAGTACTACTAGGTGAGTCCTACACATTTTATTTCAGCAAGATTTTTCCGAGGTATTTTTGTCTGTTGGTTCATCTTCCAAACACAACAATTACCCTAAGCACGCATCCAAGGTAACAAAGGAGTGGCTATGGGAGCTTGTAGCATCATACTCAAAAAGACTTGAGGCTGTAATTGGTGCTAAAGGTGCTTCAACAAAGTATTGAGCAAAGGCTGTGAATACTTCTGTAAATACTTCTGTAAATGGGATTTTTTTTTTCATTTTTTTTAAATAAATTTGCAAAGATTTCAAACAAACTTCTTTCACATTGTCATTTTGAGGTATTGTTTGTATAATTTTGGGGAAAATTATGAATTGAATCCATTTTGGAATAAGGCTGTAACATAACAATATGTGGAAAAAGTGAAACACTGTGAATATTTTCTGGGTTTCAATGTACATTGCTGGATCAAGATCGGGCTCAGATAAGTATAAGGAAGAGGCTGCAAGGAAGCTGCATGCAGAAGGCCTTTTCTCTTTCTGCATAGAATGCAGTAAGGCAAAAATCCTTCTGGGTGTATAACCTCTTTAAAGTAGAATTACAGTCTAAATCTAACTAACCTTAAATGGCAACCACCCCCCCCCCCCCCCCTACTACATTCTATTCTAACTACCCTGAAGAAAAGAAGATGCTTATACTTATCAATTCTTAGGCTGCACTGGTCCAGTAATGTGATCGGTTCCCAGCGGTTGCTTCAGGGCAGAGGATGACAACCAACAATGGATGCACCATAGTAAGCATATGGGTAATGTCACTGCCCATGCATCTCTCCTCTTCCCTGAAGTTGACTTCTGAGAGCCAATCACACAATGGAGTCAGCATTCCCAGTGAATAGGTAAGAGCTGTATAGTATATGTATCTCCCTTTAACAGGGTTAGAATAGGAGGTAGAAGAGGGTCTGGAGCCATTTTTAACTTAGATATAGATTGGATTTTTACTTTAAGATTTGCATGGATGGTTGGTTCCAATAATTACCAAACCTAGGTCAGTTTTTTTGTGCATAAGGATCATCATTCTAACCATTGTACTGCTGACGTACTGTACCTTAAAGTACTCTCAAGATGTCTCTTACCAGCAGAAGCTTGATTTCGGCATTGTCAAATGGTGGGATGAAGTCATCTAAATGGCTTATGTGAGGTAGAGAAAGCATCTTCTGGTGTAGGGATTTCCACTCTATCATTAAGTAGTGATTGTGCTTGATGAGTTCAGGCACAATAATGAAATCATAAGAACAAGTTGACCGTCCTGAAATTTGCACTGAACCAGCGCAGGAATGCAGTGTATAGGACAAAACATTTTCCTCAGTGCTGAACAGTTGAAGAACTCTGAAGCTGCAATTGAATCACTGCTTTTGTTGTCTAAGACAGCATACATCTTAACTACTTTCCTAGGTTGTCCTTGGTAAACACCTTAGCTAGCCATATTTTTGCACAAGTGCATTGTGGATGTAGTTCATTGCACTTTGATGTGACTGTTACCAGTGATGTAAGTAACTCAGTTAAAATAAATAGAGTTACTTAACGCAGTTACTTTAGAGGGTAACGAGTAATCTAACTGACTACTCTTCCCCTCATGGTAACGTCGTTCCCATTACTTGGGCAGCGTTACTGCACTTACATCCTGTCTGGACCGCCCCATCCCACCCCGCCTATCCAGAGAGAGAGAGTGTAGGGTGGCAGGCGGACACTGAAAAATGAAGTCAGCTGACCAGCTTCATTTGGAACGTGACTCCAGGTAGATGGGACTAGCGAAGGAAGTGAATGTCACACCTCAATCGGCGAGATTGACACCTCGCGAGCCCCGTCACCTGGTATGGTTTTAATGGGGAACCCCTACGCCAAAAAAAGGCGTGGAGGTACCCCCAAAGTCTTTAGCAGACCCTTATCAGAGCAAGCAGCCCGGCTGGTCAGGAAAGGGGGTGGGGACAAGCGAGCGCCCCCCCCCCCCCCCCGAACCGTACCAGGCCACGTGCCCTCAACATAGGGGGTGCTTTGGGGAAGGGGGGCCCTGAGTAACTAATTACTTTTCCAATGTAACCGAGTTACTAACGCAATTACTTTTTGGGACCAACGCTGACTGTTACAGATGTCTGTCCATCGCTCTGCACAATGATCTGGCATAGCAGGAGGGAGGATTTGCAGGAAAAGAGGATGGATGAACGAGGATGTGGCTGAATTGCTTGAAGATGGGAATCACTGTGGTCTATACATTTGATTAGAAGCAAAATACTTATATCAAATCCTCATTTCTTTTCAAAGTTTTTTGCTTCTTTCATGGGTTTGTTCTGAAATCCAATCTTTTTTTTGGGAGGATGTGGCCTCTTATGAGTAGGATATTGGGACTTTCCTTCTACTCATTCTGGTGACCTTTGCTGAGGTTTGTGTCCAAATTTGTTATCATATTTGTCTTTTCAGGGCTTGTGCCAGAGCTTGAAAGTATATTTGTCTCTTTTCACAAATACGAGAACCTGAGAGTCTCTGAATCTATTGTAAGCATATTTCTCAGGAAAGGTTGTATTCTGGGTGCTAAGCTCAGTGTATGTGAAACTAGGATCACTTTTCTGCAATGCACTTAAAGAAATCAGAAATGGAAAAATGGCAGAAGGGAAACTTGATTCTCTTTCTTGTTCCTTAAAACCTGAGTTGACTATTTCCCCTTTATACTGTGGGTCAAGCAATTTGATTCACACTACAAGCAATGTTAAGATAGCTGAAGCCTCATAGGGGGATCTGTCGTGGCAAGGTGAAGTTTAAACAAATAATCACTTAGTTATTGAAATCTTACCAGATTTCTTAGGAAAGGGTTGTGGGGAAGAGGTCCTTGTTCCCATCAGCCCTCCTGACCCAATAAAGCAGCCCCCTATGTTGGAGGCATGTGGCCTGGTATGGTTCATTGAGGAGGGGGCGCTCACTCATCCCCTCCCTTTCCCGACCTGCTGGGCTGGGATAAGGGTCTGGTATGGATTCTGGGGGGGGGGGGAGGTCCCACTCCATTTTTGTTTTTCAAATTTTGCTGTGGGGCTCCTCTCAAAATCCATACCAGACCTGAAGGACCTGGTATGCATTGGGGGAGACTCCACACAGTTTTTTTATCCATTTTTTTATTGCCAGCAATTCTTTTTTTTACATTTAGCTGTCAGCAGGGAAACTTGCTGACAGTCGATGACTCAATGGTTGTTAATGACGTGGCAGCCACCTGCTCCTTGACAATCGCCTATTCGCAGTTTGTTAAAGAGAAAAAAACAAAACAATAAAAACTGCATGAAAAAACGCTGTTCCAAAATGCAAAACGCACCCTAAAACGCGATGGAAAACCACATCAAGTGCAACCACATAGATGTGAACCTAGGGTAAATCTCATGTACAGTTTGTTTCCTGATGGCTGCATCCTATGTTCAGGATGGCTGTGTATTAAAGGAGAAGTCCAGCCTGAGCTCGTTTGGCTGGGCTTCTCCTATGAGTCACATGAGTGCAATGCTTTTTGCACTCCTGTGACCCGTTTTCAGTAGAGAGCGGTCTGAAGTCTGCTCTCTGCTGATGTCACACAGATCAGTCCAGGCACCACATCATCCCGACTCTGGAGGTATGGATCCACCAGGTGTCTGGACTGATGGTTGTCTCAGCCTCTCAGCGAGCAGCTGAGACGGCTGCTCCCTGCCCCTCCACAGCTCAACGCTCCAGTGAGCATGGAGGGGCAGAGCAGGAAAGCTGCTGATTGACAGGCAGCAGCTCTCTGCTCGCCGATGGCTCGGTTCTCGGTGCATAGACGCCGGGGGACAGATGCAGCATCGGTCTCATGCTGCATCCACCTAGGTAAGTATAAAAGGGGAAAAAAAATGGATTGCAATACTTCTCCATCAATGTTAGATCACAGATTTTGGGCAAAGTCAGGCAAAAGGCAGCATGCCAAGCTTTGGGCCCCCCTCTACCGCCTGCACCTCTTTGTTGACCCTTCTCTTTTGGCTCTGTCCTTTATTTCTCTGTCACAGTCGTTTTCTGCAATCATTTTCTCGTCATAGCACAGCATTTTCTTGTCATAGCACAGCAGTGAAGTGACCTTCACTATGGATGAGCCAAACATACCTGTGTTTGGTTTGATGCAGGTTTAGCGAACATTACTGAAGTTTGAGTTCCAAATCCAAATCCCATTAAAGTCAATAGAGACTGAATGTTAAAAAAAAGTACTGATTATTTTCCAGGCTAATAGGCAAGTGATTGGAAAACAAAAAGCATGGTGGGCCAGATACCGCATTGGGGAACACGTAAGCAGAAAATGTTTTTGTAAATTCTATTTTGTGGGCAGCATTGGTTTTAATAATGCTTGAAACATAAAAAATGCAAGCCTCTTTTAAATAACATGGCTTTGGGTTGCCTCCAACCTGCCTGCAAAGCGGGCACATCTATATGTTGTATACAACCTACTGCTGCAAAGATACATTTACAAAAACAAAAGCTATTAAAATGATCAGTAAATGTTATCTTCCACCTGCTGCACTTTAAAAAAAAAGTAAAAAAAAAAGAAAGAAAAAATCAGCGAGGGATTCCCCCTTGTCTATATCAGACCCCTATTCTAGATAGGGGTCTGGAATAGATGTTATTAGGGGACTCTACACAAAAAAATGAAAACATTGTGGGGTCCCCCTGAATTCTACATTAGACACTTCAGGTCTGGTAGAAAAAAGAGCATTTGGTGCCCATCAAAATTTTTACTACATCTTTATCTGAGAATTAAGACTGGCAGGCAAGGAGAGGAAGGGACAAGTGTGCACCTCCCTCCTGAACCATACCAGGCCTGAACATGGGGGGTACCTTACCCTGGGGTAACCACTGGTTATGGGAGTCTGCAGGCAAGGGGCTCATTAAAATCTGTGGACCTGTAGATTCTAGATACCCCCTATATGAGTGAGTAAGCAATAAATGCTACCACTACTCATCCACAAAAGAAAAAAGTAAATATATTTATACACAGAGTTGCAGGATCATGTGACTGGACCGGAGTAGTTTGAAAACAGGTAAGTATACAGATCTTAATTATACAAGTTAGGCAGAATAGGTGTGGGGTGGGAGGTGGGGGGGGGGGGGGGGTGCCATTTTCAAGAATAGATATAGCTAGAATTTTCTTAGCCCTTGTACACACGGTCGGAGAATTCGTCGGAATGTGTCCTATCGGACCGTGTTGTCAGATAATCCGACTGTGTGTGGTATGCTTCAGACTGATTCCGTCGGAATATCCGTCGGACCCAATTTTCCAACTTATTGGAAATATTTTCCGACAAACTGGTCCGATCGGACATACTCTGATCATGTGTAGAGAATTCTGATCGGACAAAGTGCCACGCATGCTCAGATCAAATTCCTACACCAAAGCTATTGGCTACTAGCCTGAACGTAGTCCCGTCATAACGAAATGATGTCATCACGTTCTGAACGATTGGATTTTCCGACAACTTGGTCCGACCGTGTGTATGCAACAGTTTCGGACACAATCCGTCGGACAAAATCCGTCAGACAAAATCCAACGGATTTGGTTGGCAGAATGTCCGAGCGTGTGTACATGGGCTTAGACGTGAATCTCTTTTATTCTAGGCTTGTTCTCTTTAACCACTTCCCGACCGCCGCACGACGATGTACGTCGACAGAATGGCACGGGCAGGCATAAGGGCGTACATGTACGTCCCTGCCTTCCCGCGGGTCGGGGGCCCGATCGGGCCCCCGCCCGGTGCCTGCGGCGGTCGGTATTCGTTCGGGAGCGATCCCGGACGAGGGGGCGGCCATTCATTCATGGCCACCCCCTCGCGATCGCTCCCGACGAATAGAAATCCTTCGTGACATCACTTCCTCTCCTGTAATGTAAACACAGGAGAGGAAGTGATGTATTCTCTCCTCCGTGTCGGTATTTTTCGTTCCGACACCGAGGAGAGAGGATCGGTGAGTTGCACCAACACGTCACTACACAGTAGAACATGCCAGGCACACTCACACCCCCCCCGATCACCCCCCCAATTACCCCTGCCCCCCAGTCACAGTGACACCAATGTCATATTTTTTTTTTTTTTTGCATTGGTGTCATTTGTGACTGTAATAACTGTTAGGGCAGTTAGGGTTAGCCCCCTTTAGTTCTAATGTACCCCCCTAACCCCCCCAATAAAGGTTTAACCCCGTGATCACCCCCCGTCGCCAGTGTCACTAAGGCTGGGTTCACATTGCAGCGGTTTATGAGAACGAATGTGATTCGCACCGCACTGCAGTGCAAATCACATCCGATCTCTGTGCGATTCGAGTTCAGCCATACAAATAGTATGGCTGAATTCGCATCGCACCCGCCGCACCCGCCGCACCCGCCGCACCCGCCGCACCCGCCGCAAATTCGCACGGGACCCTTTTTTTGGCCCGCAGCAGAATCGGATCGCATGGGTGTTCACACCATGCGATCCGAGTTTGCAGATCGCACTGCGATATGCGAACTGATCTGGGGGTGTCATTAACATTTCACTGACACTCCCAGCAGTTCGCATAGGGCAGTGTGAACTGCCGCCGGGAGGCATGCGATGCGGGAACCCGCCGCGGATTCGTGGCGTTCCCGCATCGCTCCAGTGTGAACCCAGCCTAATAAGCGATAATTTTTCTGATCGCTGTATTAGTGTCACAGGTGACGCTAGTTAGGCAGGTAGGTATTTAGGTTCGCCGCAGCTTTTTATAGCGCCAGGGACCCCCATATACTACCGCATAAAGCCCCCTGATTGCCCCCTAGTTAACCCTTTCACCAGTGATCACCATATAACTGTTACAGGTGACGCTGGTTGGTTAGTTATTTTTTTATAGTTTCAGGGCACCCGCCATTTATTACCTAATAAAGGTTTAACCCCCTGATCACCCGGCGGGTGTCATTTGTGACTGTAATAACTGTTAGGGCAGTTAGGGTTAGCCCCCTTTAGTTCTAAGGTACCCCGCTAACCCCCCCAATAAAGGTTTAACCCCGTGATCACCCCTCGTCGCCAGTGTCACTAAGGCTGGGTTCACATTGCAGCGGTTTATGAGAACGGATGTGATTCGCACCGCACTGCAGTGCAAATCACATCCGATCTCTGTGCGATTCGAGTTCAGCCATACAGATAGTATGGCTGAATTCGCGTCGCACCCGCCGCACCCGCCGCAAACTCGCACGGGACCCTTTTTTTGGTCCGCAGCAGAATCGGATCGCATGGGTGTTCACACCATGCGATCCAAGTTTGCAGATCGCACTGCGATATGCCAACTGATCTGGGGGTGTCATTAACATTTCACTGACACTCCCAGCAGTTCGCATAGGGCAGTGTGAACTGCCGCCGGGAGGCATGCGATGCGGGAACCCGCCGCGGATTCGTGGCGTTCCCGCATCGCTCCAGTGTGAACCCAGCCTAATAAGCGATCGTTTTTCTGATCGCTGTATTAGTGTCACAGGTGACGCTAGTTAGGCAGGTAGGTATTTAGGTTCGCCGCAGCTTTTTATAGCGCCAGGGACCCCCATATACTACCGCATAAAGCCCCCTGATTGCCCCCTAGTTAACCCTTTCACCAGTGATCACCATATAACTGTTACAGGTGACGCTGGTTGGTTAGTTATTTTTTTATAGTTTCAGGGCACCCGCCATTTATTACCTAGTCTCACTAGTGTACCCCTAAATTTAGGGGTGTCTACTTTCCAAAATGGGGTCATTTGGGGGGGGGGGGGTTGTGCCATCTTGGCATTTTATGGCCTTCAAAACTGTAACGCCCTTAGAAAGCCTGAAGGCGGTGCTTGGTTTTCGGGGCCCCGTACGCGGCTAGGCTCCCAAAAAGTCCCACATATGTGGTATCCCCGTACTCAGGAGAAGCAGCAAAATTTATTTTGGGGTGTCATTTCACATATGCCCATGGCATGCGTGAGCAATATATCATTTAGTGACAACTTTGTGAAAAAAAAAAAAAAAAGTTTTTAATTTTCCCGCAACTTGTGGCAAAATATAAAATATTCCATGGACTCAACATGCCTCTCAGCAAATAGCTTGGGGTGTCTACTTTCTAAAATGGGGTCATTTGTGGGGGTTTTGTGCCATCTTGGCATTTTATGGCCTTCAAAACTGTAATAGGTAGTGAGAAGTGAACTCAAAAATTTACGCCGTTAGAAAGCCTGAAGGCGGTGCTTGGTTTTCGGGGCCCCGTACGCGGCTAGGCTCCTAAAAAGTCCCACATATGTGGTATCCCCGTACTCAGGAGAAGCAGCAGAATTTATTTTGGGGTGTCATTTCACATATACCCATAGCATGTGTGAGCAATATATCATTTAGTGACAACTTTGTGTAAAAAAAAAAAAAAAAATTTTTTTTGTCATTATTCAATCGCTTGAGGCAAAAAAATAAAATATTCAATGGGCTCAACATGCCACTTATCAATTTCCTTAGGGGGTCTACTTTCCAAAATGGGGTCATTTGGGGGGGTTTTGTACTGCCCTGCCATTTTAGCACCTCAAGAAATGAGATAGGCAGTCGTAAACTAAAAGCTGCGTAAATTCCAGAAAACGTACCTTAGTTTGTAGATGTGACAACTTTTGCGCAAACCAATAAATATACAATTATTGACTTTTTTTTTACCAAAGACATGTGGCTGAATACATTTTGGCCTAAATGTATGACTAAAATTGAGTTTATTGGATTTTTCTAATAACAAAAAGTAGAAAATATCATTTTTTTTCAAAATTTGCGGTCTTTTTACTTTTATATCGCAAAAAATAAAAATCGCAGAGGCAATCAAATACCATCAAAAGAAAGCTCTATTTGTGGGAAGAAAAGGACGCAAATTTTGTTTGGGTACAACATTGCATGACCGCGCAATTACCAGTTAAAGCAGTGCAGTGCCAAATTGTAAAAAGACCTCTGGTCATTGACCAGCAAAATGGTCCGGTCTGAAAGTGGTTAAAGTGGTTTAAAGTGGTTGTAAAGCCTTAAAGTGGAAGTCCATGCAAAATCTAAAATCTCTGCATCTATAGACACCAGGGATCTAACACTAACTCTCTATCCCTGTAAAGAAAAAAATAGTATACATACCTTTTCAGAAGCCAGTCTGACCCGTTCCGTCCGGATCCCATGCTGAGCTTTCAGCCGCAGCTTCTCAATGAAAGCACCATAGTAAATCTATTGGTGACATCACTTCTCATTAATTTCACAGCTGTTGTCCTCCGTGTCTTCTGCCGAGTTTCCAGTGTTGGAGATCGGGTCAGATGGGCTTCCAAAAAGCTATGTATACTTATCTTTTTTTACAGCGGTAGAGATGTTAGTGTTAGATCCCTGGTGGCTTTAGATGCAGGGATTTTAGATTTTGCATGGACTTCCACTTTAAGGTTTAACCACTTAAGGACCGAGCCTCTTTTTGAAATGGGTTGTTTACAAGTTCAAAACATTTTTTTTGCTAAAACATTATACATTTTTTTCTAACACCCTAGAGAATAAAATGGTGATCGTTGCAATATTTTTTTTTATATTGTGAAAGATAATGTTTTGCGAAGTAAATTGATACCCAACATGTTACGCTTCAAAATTGCGTCCACTTGTGGAATGGCGACAAACTTTTACCCTTAAAAATCTTCATAGGCATTGTCTAAAAAATTCTACAGGTTGCAAGTTTTAAGTTATAGCGGAGCTCCAGGGCTAGAATTATTGCTCTCACTCGACCAATCTCGGCGATACCTCAAATGTGAATTTTTTAACACCATTTTCATATGTGGGCGCTACTCACATGCGTTTGCTTCTGCACGCAAGCTCAGCGGGATGGGCGCATTTAATTTTTTTTTTTAACCTTTTATTTTTATACTGTTTTAAAAAAAAAAAAAAACTGTGTCACTTTTATTCCTATTACAAGGAATGTAAACATCCCTTGTAATAGAAAGAAAGCATGAAAGGACCTCTTAAATATGAGATCTGGGGTCAAAAAGACCTCAGATCTCATATTTACAATAACATGCAATAAAAAGAAAAAAATTATGTTGGCATTTAAAAAATAAAATAAAATAATAGCTCTTTAAGAGCTATGGATGGAAGTGACACTTTGACATTGCTTCCGCCCTGCAATGTTATAGAGACGGGTGGGGCCATCTTCCCCTCACTTGTCGCCATACCCAGCAAGGGTGAAGATCTGATCGTCTCCACCACTGTCGATGGCTCTGGAACGAGGCGGGAGGGGGGCCCTACTCCCGCTACTGATGAAAGTAATCTTGTGCCGAATCTGACACAGAAACCACAGAAAGCAAACCACTGGCCGAAGAAGAGGATTCCAGGGTTATGGCAGCCAGCTGCTGCCATAACAACGATATTCCTTTTCAAGTAACGACGTATATCGGCGTGCGGCGGTCCGTAAGTGTTTATTAACCCCCTCCCAAAAATGCAGATCCTGGTCCCTCAAAGCAGATTAAGCAGCACAGTGCTTGTGCTGTGTAATCTACCCCGCTCTAAACTGTAAAAAACTTACCTGATCCCTCCACTTCCTGTGTCCCCCTCTGTGCTCTAACAACGAAAATCAGGGCTGCTGAGCCATGACCATCATTGTCAACGTACATCCCTCCATCATCTGCAGCCCTGCATTGCTCTCCTCTCTCCCCCTCACCCCCTCCTGTCTGTCAGCTTCATGTCTGTGTCTTTGTCTCCACTCTGCCGCTATTAGTAAGATTAAAACTTTGAAATGGTCACTGCCAGCCCTTCTATTAGAACCTGACATAGCACACTGTATTATTCTTGTATAAAAACGAGACTTGTAAATACCTTTTTAGAGTGATCTTCAGGCCGGTCACATGACTCTCAACCGATTTCTAGGGATACTGCAGGAGGGGCTGAGCGGCCATGTTATCTCCCCAGGTGATGCCAGAGGGAGATCTCGGCCCCTCCTGCAGAAGCCATCCATTGGAGCTGTACAGCCATAGCTAGTCATGTGAATGGCCTGAAGACAGCTCTAAACAGGTATTTACAAGCCTCGTTTTTATAGAAGACTTACACAGTGTGCTATACTCTAATAGAGGGGCTGGCATAGACTTACTTATATGGGTTAACAACCACTTTCGTGCATTCTATGTATTAAGGTGATAAACCTTCTGTGCTGCAGCTCCCCCCCCCCCCCCCAGACCCCTCCCCTTTTTCTTACCTGAGCCCGATCTGATCCAGTGATGTGCATGAGCACAGTGGTTCCAGCTACTGTCACTCTCCTCAATAGACAGACTGATAGCAGCATTGGCTCCCACTGCTGCCAATGAAAAGCTGTGACACAGGAGTGGGTGGGGGGGGGGGGGGCTGAATCCTGCTCTCTGTGTCAATGGACGCTTCAGCAGAAATTGTGAGCAAGGTGCCCCCATGGAAAGCGGCATTTCATGGGGCAACCGATGAAGAGGAAGGTCCTGGAGTGGCGGCGGGGGACCCCAGAAGAAGAGGATCAGGGCTGCTCTTTGCAAAACCATTGCACAGAGCAGGTAACTATAGGCATGTTTGCTATTTTTATTAAAATAAAATTGAAGGTTTAGTATCACTTTAAGTTGCTGCAGGTCACTTCTACTTTGAACCATATTATTAAATCAATTATTGATTACCCTTTTTGTGGAAAATTTGCTTTTAATATAAATGTTAAACTAATTTAATGGTAAGGCAAAACTGAAATTCTTGTACAATGGCTCAGATGAGGACACCATAAAGAAACTATTAAAGAAAGAGATAATTTAGTTAAGACTTGTTTTGAGAATCAACTTGAGCAACAATAAAAAGTGAATGTCACATAAAATAATTCAGATATAACATCTGTCACTGCCACTTCAACATCTAACACAATAATTTTGAAGCAAATCAGTTTTTCACACACTACATTAGTCAACTGTCAAATCGCCATGAAAGGCTTCTTAGTTTGAGATGTTTTGTTCAATAAGAGAAGAACATCACTATTATGTGATGTACATCAAAGCGAACATGGATGACCTGTCACCATCAACTGAGTAGAAAAAGCACTTAAACTGCATTCTATACAAACATACTTTACAGGCTGTAACTGTACACAAATGTCCTAAATGACGGAGTGATCATTTTTACAGGTTTAGTTCTAAATGAAAGCTAAAAGTTGTAGCATAGTAGAAGAAAACAAAGGTTACAGAAAATGAAACATTCGTTTTTAGGTTTCTACAAGTGCTAGATGTTAGATGGATTAAACTATGATATGATGATGTTTAAGACTGCCAGCAAATTAAGCAATTGTGAAAACAGGAATTGTAACTTCAGCTAAGTTACAGCATTTAATGTGGGTGTGGGCGTAGGTGCCACATGATGCCTAGCTCAGGTCCAATCCAAGTGAAAATTGCTTGGAGATCCTACGCTGTACTAGTTTGCAATGGATAATTCCTTATGGTTAACACCAGACTGAATTTAGTTTCACGTTGTTCTATTAACATGAGCACTGATAGAGGCATATTGTGTCATCCAATCTTAGTGATAACATCTCCATAAATATATAACCTGCACTAGAGTACCTTAGCATGCCTTGAGCAAATCAATTGTGTAACAAATGGAATGCTGTACATCACTGCTTTCTGGGTCAACAGGAAAAGTAGCATGGTATGGACACTGAACAAAGAAATCACTCAGTACTCAACTTTGCCAGCCAGAAAAAGTAACCAAAACACAATTTTATTGGACAGATACCAGTTTAAAAAAATAAGTGATGCATATGAAAGCCACACATTACTTCATGATTAGGTATGTGCGAACGGTTCGGCCCAAACATAAGTTCGGGCCGAACTTTGGTTGTTCGGACGTTCGGCGAACACCGAACAACATGCAGTGTTTTGCGGCAAATTCGAAAGCTGCAGAACACTGTTAAAGTCCATGGGACATTAACATGAAAAACGTACTAATTTTAAAGGCTTATATGCTAGTTATAGTGTTTGGGGACCCGGGTCCTGCCCCAGGGGAAATGCATCAATGCAAAAAAAAAGTTTTAAAAAAGGTAGTTTTTTCGGGAGCAGTGATTTTAATAATGCTTAAAGTGAAACAATAAAAATGAAATATTACTTTAAATATCATGCCTGGGGGGTGTCTATAGTATGACTGTAAAGTGGCACAGTTTTCCCGAGTACCACAGCAAAATGACATTTCTAAAGGAAAAAAGTAATTTAAAACTGATCATGGCTGTAATGAATTGTCAGGTATCGGCAATATAGACAAAATGAATTGAAAAAAACAGCATGGGTCCCCCTAGTCCATTACCAAGCACTTTGGGTCTGGTATGAATATTAAGGGGAACCCCCAAACAAAAAAAAATAGTGAGGGGGTCCCCCCAAAATCCATACCAGGCCCTTCAGGTCTGGTATGGATTTTAAGGGGAACCCTGTGCCAAAATGTAAAAAAAAATGGCTTAGGGTCCCCCCAAAATCCAGTCCCTTACTTGACACAGTCTTGTCTTTTATTATTTGCAAAACAAATGTGAACTAGAAAAGCTACAATTTCTGGAGAAATTGTGTGAAGTGTTTTTGCCTCCACCTACTGGAGTGGGCGGAGTAACTGGGGGGGGGGGTCATAATGTTTTGGCTGGTCATAATATTTTGGCTGGTCATAATGATTTGGCTGGTCATGGGGTTGTCAGCTTTTATCACCTCCCACTCTAGTTTTGAACATTTCGCCATTCATTCCAGTGGGACAAATTTTGCCGCAAAAACACAGATATTCCGTGAACCATTCGATGAAACGTTCCACAAAGCAATAGCACACCAATCGGAACAATCCGCACGTTTTGGTATATTACTGTCTATGTAGTGTAAAATCTCTGGGAGGAGTTAGGGTGGTAAATTTGGCTATAATAATATATATGTGAGATAACAGTAAGTGCTCTTGCTATGCAAGAACACTTAATTATTTGAATTGTGTTTGTGTATTTCATAATCAGTTTTAGTATATATATTATTGAAACTATACTGTATGTTTGTAAAGTAGTTGTAAATATGTTTGCAATTTTCTTTTTTATTCAATAGATTTCTTTGTTGAAATCTATGTTTTGGGGTTAAAGTAATTTTCTGGGCTAAAATGTGCATTTAGCATGTGTGGTGAAAAAAAGATCAATGTGTTTTTGCATGTTTTTCAAGGGAAGTGTAATGCTAAGAAGGTTAATATCTGCCTGGAGTTCAGCTTTAATTGAACTTGTCCACTACATTTAAAATAGGTTATTTTATTAGTGTAATAAATCTAATCACATAGGCTGCCAGAGGTAAAAGTTAGCAAGCTTGGACTAGCACAGCATCATGTAGCTGCTAATATACATATACCAATGGCCAAGGGCTGCTGTAGCTAATTGACACATCCAAAATCTTAGGTGACACTAGGTGACACTTATGTCCGTGTTTCCACAGGTGGTTCCCAGGTGACACACAAACCACTGTAGGAAATGCCATTTCTCCTAAAAGAAGGAATTCATACATCTATCTCATGGACAAAGGCTGGAGAAAAAGACTGTGGAGGCAGCACCTGTGTCATCATTACATGTCAGTATTTTATTACAATGTTTCCGGTATGTATGTGCATGGCACCCTTAATTGTTGTCAGTCAGTCTGTAATGAAAATTCACAGTGCACAATGGACTTTATTCTGAGAATATTAAGAGTAAACTGACGGCTGCGTCCAGATCAGACCGGGCAAAACTGGTGCTTGGCTTCCTGCATGATTAGTATTTGTTTTTGGCAAACTGCACCATGATAATAATAATAACCCTTTCATTGTGTTAGTAAACCTTGCTACTGAAAAGAAGATGCTGAAGAAAAAAAAGCGTTGCACATTCTTCCAAAATATTATCTTTTGGTGACTCCTTACCGAATCATAAATATTTTTCCTTTACCTGTAATGCCACGTACACATGATCGAATTGTCCGGCGTACTTAGTCCGGCAAACAATCCGGCGTATAGTCCAGCGGACTTTCTACCACACACGGACACACGCAAAGTCCGGCGATTGCTAGCGCGATGACGTACAGAACGTATGACGGGACTAGAAAAAGGAAGTTCAACAGCCAGTAGCCAATAGCTTCCTTTTCGTACTTGCTTCTGAGCATGCATCATTCTTAGTCCGCCAGACTAGCATACTCACGAACGTATTGTCCGCTGAAACCCAAGTCCGGCGGAAAGATTGGGCTGCAAAACTACTTTCTAAGTCCGCCAGACTTTACGCTGAAAAAGTCTGCTGAAGCCCACACACGATCGGATTGTCCGGTGAAATGCGGTCCGACGGACTAAGTATGCCGGACAATTTGATCGTGTGTACGTGGCATATCTTCTTCTTTACCTGCCTTTTCTTAAATATCAGGCCGCGTACACACGCGGGGACTGTTCGCTCAACTTTGTCCGCTGAACAGTGTTTCAGCGGACAGTCCACTCGTGTGTGGGCTTTGAGCGGACAGTTTCAGTGGACAGTTTGACGAACAAAGTTTTTCGGAAATCCCGAAAAACTGTCCGCTGAAACTTGGTTTGAGCGGACAGTGTGTGGGCCAGTCCGCTGTACTTTCGAAATGAGCGGACTGTTCCCACCCGGAGAAAAGTCTGCTCATTTCGAGCGCGTGTCCAGGTAGGCGGGGCCCGCAACGGAGACGTCGCGGGCTCCGCCGCCTGGAATTGACTTAAAGGGGAACCCCAACGCCGAAAAAAATCGGCGTGGGGGTCCCCCCAAAGTCCACAACAGACCCTTGTCCGAGCACGCTCCCCGGCCGGCCATGAAAGGGGGGCGAGCGAGCGCGCCCCCCCTCCTGAGCCGTACCAGGCCGCGCGGCCCCCCCACCCCAAAGCACCTTGTCCCCATGTTGATGAGGACAAGGGCCTCTTCCCGACAACCCTGGCCGTTGGTTGTCGGGGTGTGCGGGCGGGGGGCTTATCGGAATCCGGGAGCCCCCTTTAATAAGGGGGCCCCCGGATACCGGCCCCCCACCCTATGTGAATGAGTATGGGGTACAATGTACCCCTACCCATTCACCTGTAAAATAAAAGTACCCAAAAAAAAACACAACACACGAGATAAAATATTTTATTGCACAGCTCCGGGGGTCTTCCGTCTTCGGGGGTCTTCTCGCCGGACTCTCGCCGGACTCCTCTGCTAGCAAAAGAGCTACAAGAAGATAGCGGAGGAGTCCGGCGAGAAGACCCCCGAAGACGGAAGACCCCCGGAGCTGTGCAATAAAATATTTTATCTCGTGTGTTGTGTTTTTTTTTGGGTACTTTTATTTTACAGGTGAATGGGTAGGGGTACATTGTACCCCATACTCATTCACATAGGGTGGGGGGCCGGTATCCGGGGGACCCCTTATTAAAGGGGGCTCCCGGATTCCGATAAGCCCCCCACCCGCAGACCCCGACAACCAACGGCCAGGGTTGTCGGGAAGAGGCCCTTGTCCTCATCAACATGGGGACAAGGTGAGAAAACATTAGGGGGGGAAAGGGCAGCCTTTAAACTTTGCTAAAGAAAAGTAGGCCAAACTATAATCTACAGCTACATGTAGGTGTATGGTAAATTGAAGGATTCGTGCTGCTGCATTACCGCATTCATGCCCTGAAAGGAGGAAGATGGAATAGTCAATGCAGCAGGAAAGTGAGAAGATTTTGTCATGAGAGGATTGCAGGAGAAATTTGTGTTGGTAGTAATGGAAATGGGAAGTGTAGCTGCAAAGTAAGGCTGGCTTGTAGAGAGGGCTAGTGTTGATCTTTGGGGGGGGGGGGGGGCGCAGTAACACATATTGTCTGGCATGGGTTTTGGTATGGATACTGTTTGTAGTGATTGGGATAAATGTATACTTTAGTAGGGGAAGGGAGAGAGTGCTGTAGGTATGTTGTGAGAAAAGCAAATATTGGCAGAGGCGTTGAGTAGTATCGTCACCTTGAAGGGGGTGGAGGTGCAGAAAATGGAATGGGAAGAGTTGAAGGAGTAAAGGATGGAGGAGGAGAAATGAACAAGACAATATAGTTCATGCCCATTCCTTATCTGCACCATATACTTTTTATGGTACTTGCTTTACAGTGCCCCAGAGGCTGTTGCAAAAGCCCTGCATATCTTAGTTGCTGTCCTCTGTCCATTCAGAAATGCCTAACATATGCACAATATTCGGGTTCCCTCTGCGTTGTGCAGGCCTTCTTATTCCCTGCATCTTAACGACAGGCTTTGGAAGAGGTCTAGTCTTCTCTTCTGGCACAGGGGTGACACATGTGGAGGTACTGCTACTGGCCCAGTGATTGTGTTTCGTGTGCCTCCTCATAAAGATTGACCTCCTCTTCTTGCACCGTATTTTCCCAGTTTCTTTCTATGCTCCTAAATACAAAATATGCATTTTAAATATCCAGATTGTGTGAACCCACTTTTCCAGAGAATTAGGTGATCCTAGATGCTAGCTTAAAGCCATATTCCCAGAATTGGTTGGAGGAAGTGCAGTTCCCTACTATGAATAGGTTCAGTCCTTGACCCACTTCTCGTCCTTTCAATGCGCACTGCAAAAAATAAAAAAATAAAAAAATTGAAAAAAAACAAACAAACAGAAATTATAATGCAAGGTGTTTTTTCACCTTAATGCATAGCATGCATTAACCACTTGCTTACTGGGCACATAAACCCCCCTCCTCACCAGACCAATTTTTAGCTTTCAGCACTGTCGCACTTGGAATGACAATTGCGCGGTCATGCTGCACTGTACTCAAATGATTTTTTTTTCACACAAATGGAGCTTTCTTTTGGTGGTATTTGATCACCACTGAGGTTTTTAATTTTTGCTAAACAAACAAAAATAGACAAAAAAAATTGAAAAAAAACATGTTTATTAGTTTGTTATAACATTTTGCAAAGGAGTAATTTTTCTCCTTCATTGATATTCGCTGATGAGGCTGCACTGATGGGCACTGATGGGCACAGATAAGGTGTCACTGATGGGCACTGATAATAAGGCCCTAGGAGGCACTGGTGGGTGGCACTGATGGGTGGCACTGATAGATGTCACTGATGGGCACTGATAGAAGGCACTTGTAGGTGCCACTGATGGACACTCGTAGGTGGCACTGATGGGCACTGGTAGGTGGCACTGGTAGGTGATACTGATAGGCAGCACTGGTGATGACAAACTGTGGGCACTGATAGGTGGCACTGTGGCCACTGATGGGTTGCACTGTGGGCATTAATAGGTGGCACTGTGGGCACAGGTGGGTGGTGCTGGTGGGCACTGGTAGGTGGTCCTGGTGGGCACTGGTAGGTGAGGCTGGTGGGCACAGAAGCCTCGCCACGATCGGGACCAATGTCCCTCTCGCAGCTGCCGGTGATTGGCTTCTTATTGTTTCTCCTCACGTTGTTAACGTGAGGAGAAAAAATAGCCCATTGGCTGACAGCTGACAGCTGATTGGCTGACAGCTAATCATGTGGTAAGGGGTCAGAATTGACCGCTTACTTAGATCTGTGATCAGGCGAGTCTCATAGACTCGCCTGATCACAGAGCGCTCCGCACATGCCCTGCAAGGGGCACGCAGGCCTCTCAAGCATGGGAGGATGTCCGTGGACACCCGCCCGGCAAATTAAGTCCGCGCTGTAGCCGTCTTTCAGCTGTAGCACGGACGGCAAGTAGTTAAGGTGAAAAAACATGAACCTTTAAACCCCTTTAAAAATGCTTTAAGGTGCACTGCTTGAAGTGTGCAATAACATGGTGGTAGTGGAAATAGTGTAGTAAGCCACGATGGTTCAATAGTTTTATTCTCCTGCAGTATAGTCATGAATATTATTACTTGTTCCTCCTGTTAAAACAGTGAACTGAAATGCTTGAGAGGTTATTTTTATAGATTACAAGCATGGCATCACTTACATAGCTACATGGAAGCTGCACACAGTAACCATTTCTTTCTATAGTCTGTAGAAGTGCCAGTCCTGATTGGTAATTTGGTTTGCTCTGTGAGCTTTACCAACTTTCCACCCTTGCTAGCAATCCTATAATAACACAGAAGGGTGAGAAGCACCTGATACATTTTCTAAAGAACACAATACAGCCAAAACCCGTCTGTTCTGTTTTCGGGTGGAACAAGGAAGGGTAAATAGTTATGTCGGGTCTTTACTATCATTCAAGTGAGTGTTTGGGAGATATTTGTTCACTTCCTGTCCTGGTGACCACACAGAAAGTGAAGTAAACTTTCCCCATTGGGGACACAGAGAGTAAAAATCCTAAAACAGGGTCTAAATATTTCCCTGTCTAGTCAATAGTGAAACAAAAACGTTTTGGCTGCATTTGAGCTGTACACTGAAGAACTCCTTCAAATAACATTATTCTTAATTTTACTGCTGGGAAATATTTATAGTATTATTGCTTCAAGGGATTACACACAGATCAGAAGTAGACGGCGATCCTTTTATTTTCTCCTTAGCAGCTTGAGGGTCCTGCTGCACTGAAGTATGCCATACACTCGCAGACTTCCTAGAATGGAATGGTTTCCTGATGTATTTGCATAAATCAAATGTATGATGCAATGTACAAAGTGATGAGATCCAAATATCTCCCAGATGGACAGCTGCATTCCTTCGAAAATTCACAGATATCTACAGCGCCAAATGCATCACAGCTGTGGAAAGTACAGTAAAATGCTTAGAATTTGTTAAAGGATCTCTGAACTGTACACTAGATGTGTATACTGTACAATGTACCTTTGTGTGTAGCTGCTGCTGTCTCTTAAGATGAACTGTCAAAAATTTCATAAGCACATGTGGAATATATTATGGAAATGATCATATCTCTGATATCATTGAATTCACTACGGCTTTTCATGCAACATAACAGAAGTTTTCTATCAATGTAATAGAATTCTTTTGTTCCTCCCGTTCACAGCTGTTATGTTTGTATTTGTGCAGCTCATTTTATATTTTTTAATACAAAAGTTCCTCACAAATCATAACGATTAGATTTATGCACTGTAGTAAATCAGAGAGAAGTTTGGTCCTCCCGTCCTTGCTCTTTTTTTTTTTCTCTCATCTGGTTACTACTACTGTCTGCTGGAAAAGTCAACATGAACTCAAAAATTGAACATTTCCTCTTCAATGAAAGTGTATCTGAGGGCAAAATAAAAAAACATATGCGGTGCATCTCTGCAATACTTACACACTTTATTTTATCCAAAGCGTGCACACAGGGTGTGCTGGGTGTGCCTGGGCATGCTCTAATCACCCAGTGTGGTGCAAATTCCTCCTGTTTAACCTTTTGCCCTCTGAATGACGGCCACAGCAGGGACCTGAATTTCCGGGAGGCCGTCATATGACGGCCTCCCCTTTGCACGCGTCCCGTGAGCCCCCCTGGGCAGCGTACGCTGTGATCATCGTATCACTCGGGTGATCACAGAGCTGAGTATGGGGCCGGTCCCGGCCCCTTACCACGTAATCAGCTGTCAGTCAATGACAGCTGATCACATGATGTAAACAAAAGCTCGGTAACCATTTTTTTTCTCCTCATGCTGACAGCATGAGGAGAAAAAAAGCCGGTCACCGGCTTATCTGCAAGGGGCATCGGTCCCGAAGAGGAAGAGGCATTTATGCATCATCTGTGCCCACCAGTACCCCCTGCCAGTGCCCACAAGTGCCACCTATCAATGCCCATGAGTGCCACCTATCAATGCTCACCAGTCGTGCCAATCAGTGCCACCTAGCAGTGCTGCCTATCAGTGTAACCGATCAGTGCCCATCACTGCCACCTATTGGTGCCCATCAGTGCCGGCTCATCAGCGTACATCAATGAAGGAGAAAAATTACCTGTTTGCAAAAATGTATTACAAAATATATTTTAAAAAAAATTCGGTCTTTTTACTTTTTAACAAAAAATAAAAACCGCAGAGGTGATCAAATACCACCAAAAGAATTAAAAAATTTAATTTCAGTACAGTGTAGCATGACCGCACAATTGTCATTCAACATGCATCAGCGCTGAAAACTGAAAATTGGTCTGGACAGGAAGGGGGTTTAAGTGCCCAGTAAGCAAGTGGTTAAACCCTTGATATTTTGACCAAAGCCCCCTAACTGGGCTCCTAGAAAAATAAAAAATAAAAAAATAAATAAAAATAAAATAAAATAATACAAATAAAAACTACTGACAGCATCCACTGCCCTACTGACACCAATCTCTGCCCTAGTGACACCATCCACTGCCCTACTGACACCGTCAGTATATATACACATATGTGTTTGAGATTTGAGGTGCACACCCTAGGGCAATAGGCTGTGCACTGCATACCTATGATTTTATCTCTTTAAAGACCTAGCAAGTGCAGAAAAATATGTGTTGATCCTACCAGAAATCAAAGCCACCTCCTCTGCACTAAAATCACAAACGGCTTCTCCCCTCCTCATCTCTATATCTTAAGAGAAAATTGTTCTGTAGTTCAGCAGAGAGAACCCAGAGATAGCGGACAACAGTGCTTACAATTTAAAGCTGGAGTTTGGCGTATGATCTTTATTGCATACTTACATTGATTTAGATTGTACTAATGTACAGTAAGTATGCATATGTATGTAAGTATGCAGGGGGAAGCTGATAATCATTATAGTAGTTGGTGCTACTACAGTGATAGCCAGTGCTGCTAATCTACCAGATATACATTTACTGACATGGCACCCAAAATTTACTGGCACAACCAAGTTTTTACTGACATTTCCAAAAGTTACAAAATGTTTTAAGTGCATATTTCAGTATTTAAGCTACAAACAAGTACAATATGCAATTATCAATATGATTTAAGGTAGATATTAAGGCAAAAAATGTATTTCTTATTTTATTTTCAATACAGTAAGTATGTAGCTGAGAGACAGAGCTCAGGAGGGCGAGAAATTCAAATGAGCAGGCACACACACGCATGAAATTGATTCTCACAGTGACACTGACAGCAGTGTGCAGCAACACAATTGATGATGACACCTCACCGACACAACACGTCCCCTCCTGAGTCACAGTGACAGTCTCTCTCCATACCATACCAGGTGGTCCCTTTAGTCCACTGCAGTCCAAACAGCACTGGCAGTCCTACTAACAGCTTGCTTTGCTCCTGCCCTGTAGACCTGCATGCTTGACTCCCTTGCACTATGACATCACATGACACAGACTCCGGCACCGCCTCCGCCAGACCCAGATCTCAGGTGGCTCTGGACTGGCACTGTGCATGTGCAGTTCTGAGCCAAGGATCCCAATCAAATTTTTAACTGGCAACCTTTTCCTTTCGCTGACATTTACTGTCAGGAGAAAAGTGCCTGGCTTTTACTGGCTGCCAGTAAAAATACTGAAAGTTGACAACACTGGTGATAGCCATGATCTTCTAGGTCCTATGCGAGCAGCTGCCCCTCTGTACACTGACCACAGGGGTCACTCCATTTTTAGAAAACCTTGCTTTTTTTTTTTCAATGAATACAAGGTATTTTCTGATTTAATGAAGTGGAGAGCTTGTCCAGTCCGAGAATGCCCTGTGTTCATTGAAAAAAATGCAAAACATTGTTTGAATGGCAGCAGTGAAGAGTAAGTGACTCTTTGTGGTCAGTGTGCAGAAGGTAAGTCAATATCACTGGATCCATGAGATCCAAACTATCACTGTAATAGCCGACTACTACGGTGTATATTAGGTCCCCGCAGCGACCTCTCAGGTCCAAACTGGAGGAATTTAATTGTGCAATAAAGATCATACCCGGAGTTCAGCTTTAAGTGCAGCAGAGGTAGCATTGTCTACTCTCTACGGAAAGTTAGGAGTGCTCTGGATCTGTGTTTTTCAGTATTTGCAGTGTCTTTAACTACTTAAAGCGGGAGTCCGCCGGGAGTCCGCCGTTTATTTTTTTTTAAAAGCCAGCAGCTACAAATACTGCAGCTGCTGACTTTTAAAATAATGACACTTACCCGCCCAGCGCGCCCGCGATGTCGGCACCCGAAGCCGATCTCTCGATCGTCTCTCGGGTGCTGCCGCCGCCATCTTGGGTATGGGAATCAGGAAGTGGAACCTTTCGGCTTCATTTACTGCGCATGCGCGAGTCGCGCTGCTCAATAAGGATGGTCCCCGCTGTCTCTGGGATCCGTGTGTTTCCCAGCAGGCAGCGGGGGACTTTCGGAAAGGGGCGTAGATTCTGCGGAAAGGGGTGTACCTTCTGCAGAATCTACGCCAGAAGTGGGTGCAGATACCTGTGCTGTACAGGTACCTGCACCCCCTCCCCCCTGAAAGGTGCCAATTGTGGCGCCGGAGGGGGGGAGGATTCCAATGAGCGGAAGGTCCACTTTAGGGTGGACCTTCGCTTTAAGGAGCAGAAGATTTCCTCCCTTAAGGACCAGGCCATTTTTTTGCTATACAGCACTAACTTTAACTTTAACTGGTGCTTGGCCCTCCAGATATACAAAAACATAATTTCTCATTCAAAGTTATTTACATTGGAAATTAAGGATTCAGCTTTCTCAAGGATGCATTCGCATCGGAGATTAGCATCACAGATTCACAATTCACAGAGTAATTTTCCTCTTAAAATCTGAGATGAAACACTCAAATATTTTTTTTGCCATTCACAAAAACATGCAACAGAAATAAAGCGATTATTAGTATCAAAAAGTGAGGTATTTATCTCATAAAACCATGCAGTATTTTACCTCATGATGTGATATCCAGTGCAATGGATACTGTGGATAAGGATTAGAACCCCTGTCAGTTTTTACCCCTAATAAAGAGGTAAAATGGTTTAAATCATAGAAATATGCCAGCTCACGTCAGTGCGGTCCCTGCAGCATACAGTTCAAATAATAGCAGTCCAACATCACTAATCAGATCAATCACTGTTTTTGGTATAAATTATATTTCTAGATGGCAAATAATTTACTAGTTGGTGTAGTAGAATAATAGAAAACCAACAGACCTAACAGTCATGAGGTCATCCAGTCTGTGAAAAAACAGCTGTCAAACAGGTAGCCCTTATTTAACCGCTTAAAGTGGATGTAAACCCAAATGTTTTTTTTGTTGTTGTTTTTTTGATGTCATAATGTAGAGTATTAGATTTCCTATCATTTGAGCCCAGTCTTGCCACAAAGGGGATTATTTACTAAAGGAAAATCCACTTTGCACTGAAAGTGCACTTGGAAGTGCAGTCGCTCTAAATCTAAGGGGTAGATCTGAAATGAGTAGAAGCTCTGCTGATTTTATCATCCAATCATGTGCAAGCTAAAATGCTGTTTCTTATTTTACTTACATGTCCCCCTCGGATCTACAGCGACTTTACTTCCAAGAGCATTTTCAGTGCACTTTCAAGTGCACTTGCAGTGCAAAGCGGATTTTCCTTTAGTAAATAACCCCCAAAGAGTTAATCCAGCTCTGAGCAATCCTCTTTTATTGTTCACTGAGATAAATCTTGGCAAACAGAGAAAAACTTTGTCAAATCCTCCCCCTTGCTGTTAGTGATTTACATATCTCGTGCACTAGCCTAAGAGACATGCATTATTTTTTAATTCCCTCCCACTCCTTTCTTCTGCTACTCTGCAAGGATTGGCTGTTCCCCACCTCAGCATGATTTGGCATGCTGAAGTCATGTGGGGACTTTTCTGGGTTTTGACTGGATGTTAGTGATCATAGCAGAAGTTCAGTGTAAGAAATACACAGGAGAAAATGCATGTTGATAAGGGGAGTGTAAAGGTGGGTGGGGAGTCTACTAACATCCACCCACTGAGCCCTGGAAAACAGACTCACCCACAAAATCTGCAGTTTTTCGGGTCTCATAGCAGACAGAGGGGAGACTTTTAACAGATAAGTATACATGCAGGAGGCATGTATATCCTTCTAGATAACCAATATAGCAGTTGTTTAGAAAGGATGAGAGTGGGTTTACATCCACTTTAAGGACTGAGCCTCTTTCTAAGATTTATTGTTTACAAGTTAAAAACTTTTTTTTTTTGCTAGAAAATTACTTAGAACAAACATTATATATATATTTTTTCTAACATCCTAGAGAATAAAATGGCGGTCATTGCAATACTTTCTGTCACACCGTATTTGCACAGCGGTCTTACAAGCACATTTTTGGGGGAAAAAATTACACTTTTTTAAATTAAAGTAAGCCCAATTTTTTTTATATTGTGAAAGATAATGTTACACTGAGTAAACTGATACTCATGTCACACTTCAAAATTGATACTCACGTCACACTTTAAAATTAAGTCTACTCATGGAATGGCAACAAACTTTTACCCTTAAACCCTTAAAAATCTCCATAGGCGACATTTAAAAAATTCTATGGGTTGCATGTTTTGAGTTACAGAGGAGGTCTAGGGCTAGAATTATTGCTCTTGCTCTACTGATCGTGGCAATATATCACATGTGTAGTTTGAACACCGTTTTCATATGCGGAAGCTACTCGCGTATGCGTTCGCTTCTGCACGCGAGCTCGGTCGAACGGGGCACATTTAACATTTTTTTTCTTATTTTACCTTTTATTTTTACACTGTTCTTTTAAAAAAAATTGTGTCCCTTTTATTCCTATTACAAGGAATGTAGACATCCCTTGTAATAGAAAAAAAGCATGACAGGACCTCTTAAATATGAGATCTGGGGTCAAAAAGACCTCAGATCTCATATTTACCCTAAAATGCAATAAAAAAAGGCCCTTTAAGAGCTATGGGCGGAAGTGACATTTTTACGGCACTTCCACCATGCAATTATATGGAGATGGGTGGGCCATCTTCCCCTCACTCATCTCCATTCCAAGCAGGAGAGTGTAAACGATTGCCTCTGCCGCTACCAATGGAACCGGTAAGCGGCGGAGGTATTAAAAATACCAGCGCTTCACTAATATTCCTTTTTCTTCACTTTCTGTAAAGTAATAACAAATTTGAGGTTTTGATATGGAATAGACTATGCAGTGTCTCCAATGCATTTGTTTGTATGGAAATAAAAGCTATTAGAAGGATTTTGAGCTTTACTCGCTTTTATAACCACTAAAGCCCCGTACACACTATCAGATTTTCTGCTGAGCTTTTCCTTCAGATTTACCAAAACCATGTAGTAGAAGGGCCTGCCTGATTGCATACACATTGAAACTCCTAAGGTTTGACCTCATATTATATGGTTTTGGTAAATCTGAAGGAAAAAGCAGAAAATCTGATCGTGTGTATGGGGCTTTAAGGAGCGTAAGGATTTACCCCCTTAATAACCAGGCCACTTTTTGTGATACGGCATTGCGTTACTTTAACTGACAATTGCACGGTCGCGCAACGCTGTACCCAAATAAACTTGATGTCCTTTTTCCCTCGCAAATAGAGCTTTATTTTGGTGGTATTTGATCACCTCTGCGGTTTTTATTTTTTTTGTGCTATAAACAAAAACAGAGCGACAATTTTGAAAAAAATATATATTTTTTTAACTTTTTGCTATAATACATTTCCAATAAATAAAAAAAAAAAAAAATCTAATTTCTTCATCAATTTAGGCCAATATGTATTCTGCTACATATTTATTTTTTTTAAAACCCCAATAAGTTTATATTGACTGGTTTGCTCAAAAGTTATAGCATCCACAATCTATGGGATATTTTTATGGAATTTTGTATTTATTTATATTTTTACTAGTAATGGCGGTGATCAGTGATTTTTAGCGGGACCGTGACATTGTGGCAGACAAATTGGACACCTAACTGACACTTTTTTGGAAGTGACATTATTACAGTGATCAGCGCTAAAAATGTGCACTGGTACTGTACTAATGGCAGGGAAGAGGTTAACACCAGGGGCGATCGAGGAGTTAAGTGTGTTCGCTGGGAGAGTTTTATAACTGTGTGGGGGATGGACTGACTGGGACAACACAGAGATTTGTGTTCCTGCTACACAAGATCTCTACGTCCCCCCGGTCAGAATGGCTATCTGCCTTGTTTACATATGCAGATCGCCATTCTGCCTCTGTGGGAAATGAGCACGGGTGGCTGGCAGACATCACATCTGTCGGTCAGCTGATTGGCTCCCCCTCTGGCCAATCGGTGCGTGCGTGTGCCCACATGGGATAGTGCATGAACCGATATACAGGTATGTTGATTTGTGCAGCTGTGCCACCTTGCCTCAGTAAACCTGCGGCGGGTGGTCGGAAAGTAGTTAAATACACTGCTATTATTTTTAACATAACTGTATGTATTAATACAAAAGAAAAAAGGTGATTAGAATACCTGTCAAAGGGAAGCTACTTCCACAGTACACAGTAGTGTATCAAAAACAACTTAAATTAAGTACATACAAAATACCTTTACAAATGTCAAATAGATGAAAATAGTATCAAAAATCACACACATATATAAATACCCTTCTTCCACCAATAAAAAATACAACGTTCTCATTGGGGAGATTTCTCTTCACTTCTGTCACATAGCCAAAACAAGAAGTGAGAGGAAATCCCTACAAATTAAAAGAAGAGATACATGGAAAAAATGTGTCACATGATTCAATTATATCATAGGATATTCTTTAGTGAATTGAGCCCACACTGTGAAATTCCAATGGCAAGGATATGTGGATTACTGCTGCTGGAATGACGGCTGCGTGTGAAGAGCTGTGACTGCTCAGGCTATGTAGTACAATGACTGGCTGATGACGGCTACAGCTATTCATGATTGTTCGCACAGCCAGTCATTATCTACAGTTATGGACAAATGATCGTGGCTGGGCTCAGTCTCTCTGTGTCCACCCCAGATAATCCCTGGTTGTGCTAACAGTCATGGATATTCAGCTCTTTTCAGATATTCCAGCGAAGGGAAGTCTGCAGATTCTTGCCACTGGAATTTGAAGTGTGTGCTAATTGAATGCACCCTAATAGTTAATAGAACTATATTTCAGTATAGCACATGGTTCACTCCAACATGATACGTAGTTCACTCTATTGCTTTATTTGTAGCATTGTACACTCAAATGCTTTAATTTAGAGGCAGTGGTGTACTAGGGTGTATGCGGTGGGTGCAGCCACAATGCGTGCAGGCTCTCTGGGGGTGCTGCGGCTGCCTGATATTTGTTTTTTGGCTGCACAATTGTACTATATTAGGTTATTCTTTTAAATTGTAGGTAAAAGCATGCCACCTGGTGTGTATTTGTAACAGTGTGTTATGGTGTAGCCTTCTACCACTAGTGCACTAGTTTATGCATACTGTTGACCCGTATGTGAAATCATTAGTAAATGATTACACGGACGCTACTTACTGGATTTGCTATTTGAGTTCCAGATCAGCAGCCTTTACAGCAGATTACCTGATCACATGTCTTCACACAGTACAGAACTAGCAGAACTAATAGATGGTGTGTAAGGCAATAGGAAACTCAACTCTGTGCAACTGTAGTAAGATGCAGGTAGGCCCCGTTTTCCTGCAGGATAGACTGCTATTACTTCAGGATGCAGGAATCTGTTTCTATGATTTGAAGCCCATAAGACAGATCGTTTTTGTTTTGAAAAGTTTAAGTGCACATGAATTCTCAGTTTGAGAAGAGGAACATAAATATAATATTACAAATTGAGCAATTGTTCCATAGCAACTAAACAGTATTATGAATCAACAGACAAAAAATATGGAAAGTTGTTGAATACCAATAGGAAGGGAAAAGAAAAACAGAGAAAATCAAATAGTAATGTACTATAATACCTTAGTAACCAGAAAGAGCACAGGTGTATAACCCGCTCTGTATTACAAAAACGGTTTAAAACATATATATATACTTATAAACTTGGGAATCTAGTAGCATAAGGCAACCCTTGTGATCTTGTGCTTCAAAGTAAAAGGTAACAATTGACCATGAATAGGAAGATTACGGATGACTTGTATGCACATATCATAGTGCCATGATGTGTCTGTGACCTATGTACTGGTGTTGTATGGATGGTGGAGTATCTGAATTGTGATTTAGATGTCTATATATTTTGAATGGACTTATGTTTGGCTGCTGGTCTGAGGATGGCTCCCCTGTGGGTCTGGAGGTACATGCTCTGTAGACACTAAATCTGGTTGGTTGTGTGTGATTTTTTGAAAGTCGTCTTATCTAAGTTTGGTCACTTGTCCTTGTGAGTATAATGATGCAGTATGTAAGACTATTTATTTCCCTTTTCTTGGCAGTGGTCAATATAGAATAGTACAGGCATAGCCTACGTTTAAGTACACAATTTATTTACTAAAGCTGGAAAGTGCAAAATCAGGCTCACTTCTGCATATAAACCAATAAGCTTTCAGGTTTTATTACCAAAGCTTAATTGAACAAGCTGGGGTTAGAAGCTCATTGGTTTCTATGCAGAAGTGAGCCTGATTTTGCACACTGGTAAAGTGGTAAAGGGTTGGAAGAGGATTGGACAAAATGTAGGCTGCCATACAGAGTATATACAAGTCAAGTATAGAACATACCATGTTCGTTTATTGCATAGGTGTTCCTATATGTGTACAGACTCAATATAACTTCAGTCATAGGACACAGAAGTTATTATACCCCCTCCACATTCCTTCTCTGCCTCAACACTTACATCTTTACTAGAATAAATACCAGGATGATATAACCATGAAAAATGTTAAATGCCAGAAAGTATGGACATCAGTAAGAATATCATACATTATTTATTCACCATGATGAGGACTGTCTTTTTGTAAAAGGAATCAGAGGAAACTAGCTTGTGGGGAGGCAAACAAAGTGGGTTACCTGTTTCTTCAAACAGCACAAAAATAGTAGACCCAGACCATTCAGCTACAATCTCTCATCTAATTGGATCCCTGGCCAAAACTTTGCCACCTACTTCTATCCATTTCTGATCCTCAGTACCTTATCATTAGAGCTGTTTAGGTTCTGGAATTGAAAATTTTGTCTTTGGATAACCCTATAAACCTTGCAGGATTTTGTCTAGCTTCTAAACATACAAAGGTCTTCCCTGTCCAGACGTTTTGCCTTGTAGATTCTTCACAGTGTCAATTCTTCAGCTGCAACTATGCATACAGCAAATGTACCTGTTGGCTCCCTGGTACAGTACTCACCAATGTATGTGGTTCTTCCTTTAATAAAAAAAAAACCCTTCCTTGATGTCTATGTAGGATCAAATTGGAAGGCATTCTTACATTTCTTTCTCTTTGCTTTGCTCCATAGTTGGCAAGAAGAACCTAATATTCCAATCTGGGTCAGCTGGCCACATATGCTCTGTGACAGCTTCCACCTGAACCAGACCTGCTTGCTTAAAAAACATAGCTTTTGAATCCCAATAGTTGAAACAGATAGATCTCTCAGAAGTGATGATTTCTACCATGCCTGAGGCTTGTGTCTTTTTTTCCTAGAAGGCATACCATTATACTTGGAAGGCCTAATGAGATGACAAGAGCCTCCTGGCCTTGATTGTCAAACCTATTTGATTGCCTGGATTCTGAGTATCCTACATTTGGGCATAGATTAGCAACTATTGCTGAGCACCGTTTTGCAATTTTATTGCAGCTGTGTTTGGTCCCCACTTCTTGGTCCATGGCTTTTCTCTGAGTATTCCTTGCATTACTGCTTCTTTTAAGTTCCATCTTGCTCCATCGGGGCTATATTTAGCCCTTTCAACTCTTTAAAGGCCTCCATTTGAATCTAATAATCACATTTCCTCTATGTCAGCTAGAAGTCTCTTGAAGTGGCCTGCATTATCTTGTAATGAGGTTTTATTTGTTTCCTTTACATCAGGGGTGTCCAAACTTTTTTCAAAGAGGGCCAGATTCGATGAAGTGAACATGTGTGAGGGCCGACCATTTTGCCTGACATTCTTTGAACCATTAAAATTCGGTCATTCGAGCACTCATACCTGGCCCAACAAAAATTCTCGTGCCTTTGTCGCGCTCGTTTGCCTGACACACAGACGAATGCTCTGTTCTTTGGGGGTACCGTTAAGTCTTAATGGTACCCCACACATTGGAAACATGGGGTGCTTTTGGTGCAGCGCAATAAAAAAAAAAAAAAAAGCTCTGGGACTTCTTTCCCTGCATTTTTGTGGGTATGGAAGCCCATTGAAATGCATGGGCTGCCCTACACACAGCATGCAGCCATGCAGATGTGAACCAAGGGCTTATTGGAGGGGCAGTAAAACTACATGGTTAAGCTGTTTTTACCACCCCCAACTTCTCCCCCTTTAGCTGCAGAGGGAGCAGCTGGGGGTGTACACATGCTGTGGCTGCAGCTGGAGGTATGCTCAGGGTGAATGGGCCTGCACTGCAACTACCCCGCAACTGTGTAGACTGCACAGTTGCGGTATAGTGATGCTACATTTACGGGCTTAAAACAGGTGGTGAGGAGGCAACATAATGCCTCTTTACCACCTTTCAAATGCCTCTGAAAAGCGATCTGTATATGGATTGCTTTTCAGAGGAGCAGCAATCCTGGCTGCTATCACACACACAAGCACCACAAAAGCAGTTCTGATGGTACAAGAATGGGGGGGGGGGGGTCTGGATTAAAAGTAACACACATGCATACACATACATACAGACACATGCATACACATACAGACACATGCATATACTTACATACATACAGACACATGCACACACACACATACAGACACATGCACACACATACATACATACAGACATACACGCACATACAGACATACATACACACACACACACACATACATGCACACAGATACATACAGACACACATGCTGCACACACATACAAACACACATACATGCACACACATACAGACAGACATACACGCACATACATACAGACACACATGCACATACGCATACATACAGACATACATGGACACACACACACATGCAATCATACATGCACAGACACACACACACATGCACATACAGACACACATACACACACACACACATACATACATACATACAGACAGACATGCACACACACACACATATAGACACACATGCACACACATACATACAGACATGCACACACATGCACAGACACACATACATACAGACACACATACATACAGACACACATGCACATACACACATACATACATACATACATACATACATACAGACACACATGCACACACATGCATACAGACAGACATGCACACACATACATACATACAGACATGCACACACATACATACATACAGACATGCACACACACACACATACAGACAGACATGCACACACACACACATACAGACACACATGCACATACATACAGACAGACATGCACACATATACATACAGACACACATGCACACATACAGACACACATGTACACACATACATACATACAGACACACATGCACACACACACACACATACACATAAATAAAGCCTTTTTAAAACGAATCTAGCTTGTAGTACAGTACCTTTCCATTCCATTTCCTCATTCAGCCGGGTACTGCACTGTAGGGGGAAGCAGAGAGCACAGCACACTCCTCTGCACTTTACTTTCACTTTTGAAGCCGACGGAGCTTCACACAGTGCCGGGGATCGGCTCATTTGACAGCCCTGATCCCGCAGCACACCAGGCGGGCCGTTCAAAACCGGACTGCGGGCCGCGATTGGCCCGCGGGCCGGACTTTGGACATGCCTGCTTTACATGAATACGTTTTTTTTGGGGACTTAAGAATTCTTGTTTGAGAACATTTGTGTCCCTGTTTTCATCTTTATTGCCTTGTGCTGTCTCCAGCTTAAAGAGTTTGCTCTTAATGTGGTACAGGCATGTAAGGTCCCTCTGACGGCTATGGCTTCCTTAATAAAAGTCAAACTTTTTCTTTCTCATTTTGCATAGCCCGCGGGGGTTCCTTCTACCCGAGTAAACATATCTATATGTTTCTCAGGCAAATCATCTAAAGAAATTGGGAGGTGTTCTTTATCACCACTCATTATACTAGCGTGGTGAGCACTACTTTCCTCTATGTCTGCAAGGCTGTTACCTGATCTTTAAACCCTATCTTTACTAAACTCTACAGAGTGGACCTGGCTGCACATTATCTTTCAACATTAAGCCATAATAACTTCCACTTAGGGTTGTTAGGGTTTTTTTTTATTTTCCTGCCCTTTTGCTGATATATTTGCTCTCTTTTTTTTCTGGGGCTGGTTTTGGGTGTCTAGCATGGGGAGAAAAAACAATAATTTTTTTTTCTCAGTAAAATTATTTACTCTATTAGTTAAAATGGTATTAAATTGAAAACCAAAACTGTAATTTATTGCAGATTGCTAATCAGTAGATTAGCTGTACTTTTTCTTTTTTTAAGTGATTTGCCTCTGTTTTCTCCTGCTGATCTGGCCAGTAACACACCTCTTGTATTATACAGATGCCACTCTGGATGAATGAGCATAGGGAGCAGATTTGGACAGCAGCATTGTCAGTCTAAGGGGAGACCAGTGTTAGCAGATTTAAATATGCTAATGAATCAAAGCTGAACTCCAGCTAATTCTTTATAATCAGTTACAGCAAAACATTTTTTTCCCTTTGGGGTAAAGGTTTTATATAAATAAAAAAAAGCTTATCAATTTAGGCACTACTGCCTGCGTTAAATGGTTTGTTTCATCCCTATAACTTCAAGCTTTTCTGTTGGAAAAACAGTCTTATTATCTGGATCACCAGATGAAAAGAAAAGAAAAAAGCCTAAAAAAAGGAAGCTAATACAGCCATCACATCTAAGAATTGGTAAGATACAATATAATAAATGTTTGCTTTTGGTATTTAATATTGCTTTAATTGGAGAACAACACTTCTACCCTTCTGATGGTTTTCTCTTGAATGTTTATTTGTTGCCACTGTCTGGAATATGTGTTATGGATGGTTGTTTTATAATTTTTTTATTGCTTACTGTTTTGCTACTACTGAACTTCTATGCAGGGTCAACGATAATGACACTAGATTAGATAATGACGCGGTATTCCCGAGTGTGGCTTGGGTGAATTTTCATTAACAAAAGTGGTAACCCCAATATCCTGGGAAAGCTATTTACCTTGTCCCCAGGATCCTGCGATGTCCTCCCGCTGTGTCTGCAGGTTGTGTGCGCTCGATTCATCACTGCGCCGGGCTCCATTCCCTGCGAGCGCCGAAACGCACAGGGACTGAGCCCGGCACCAAATTCAAAAAGTGCAAAAAACAAAACACATACAGTATGCTGTAATCTTAAAATCTGAAAATGACTGTATCAAATAATTTGACCTCCCTTTGGTCCCTAATGCTTTGTCCAGTGCCCTGCCTGTTTTTACTATATATACTGTTCTTTCTGCCTGGAAACTTGAGATTGTCCATAGCAACCAAAAAGCATACCCTTACATCAAAAGAGATTTTAGACCAGCTAGAAAACAGCGATAGTAAATTAGAATCACTTGCAGAATTGAGCGATAGCGATTTGTGGGGAAATGTACCATCAAACACTGACAGTAACGACAGTGACAATTCTGCAACTGATTGATTTGATTACATTATTGAATACATTTTAATATTATTATGTTATTATTTGCTATAATTATTTATAGTTATTTATTAGATTATAATTTATGATTTCGTGTTTCAAATTTTATCATACCTGGGATGTCTACTAGACTCTGGTTTGGACAGATTTAAGCGAGTTATTCCTAAGAATTACAGGCCTACAATATAAAATGCCAAATTTCCATGCAAAACAATGTACCGCTTAGAGACGCAAAAATCTGACATAATCATACCACCAGGGAGGTTAATTTGCATATTGCATTTTGTTCAAACTTTCCAGAGATGGAAGCTATACCCACAATCTATTAAACTACTGCAGAAAACAATTTTTATAGTGAAACAAAAAATACCCCTATTTTTTTAGATTAAAATATTTTTATTTTGGTTTTCATAATGCTGAAGTATGTGAATAGCTGTCCAAATTGTGAAGGGAGCTTGGAGAGATGGGGCTAGAAGCTTTTGACCTGCCTAGGGCCCACATGTCTAATACATGCATGATTTATTCTGCAAAATTGGACTGATATACTTAGATCTACTAATTAATTTTGGCTGAACATTCCTGCTATAATGTCTTGACATTTTAAAGTCAATACTTCAATAGAGGAACCTATTGTCTTTGGACCTCTGCCTTTTGACCGATGAACATATTACTGCCCACATAAAGACATCTGCAATGGTCAGACCAGTCAATTAAAGGTATTGCACTGTGTCCATGATAGAATTTCCCCATCATCATGATTGTTAGGGATTAATTAACGTTTTCTATTTCCGAATATATCATTAAATTAAAGCTTTTAAAAGCACACTTGCTGTGTCTGTTGTCATTTTGGGTGTGTTTGTGCCTCATTTGGTCTTCAAATATCTGATTGGATAATTCATTTAGAACCTTCCTTATTGCTCTTGTGTCACTTTAAAATTACACTAAATTATATCCTTATTTTCCAGAAATAAACCATACAGATCCACTACTTAATGGCTCTGTAATATATTTATCATGAAATCGTTTTTTTTTTTTTTTTCTGCCTCCTTGTAATGTTCTTTCTGAGCTTTGGAATATTTTATTTTGCCCCTCACTTCCTTTTTCTTTGGAAGGAGAAGTGCAATTAGTTGTGGTCATGTGCACTGCTCTAAACATATTATAAATCCCATACTCTCTAATCCACCTCAAGAGTCAGCAAGAGAGGATGAGTACATTTCTGCATACAGTGGGGTCATGGACAATGAAAATAGTTACCCTCTAGCACAGCTTTTTTCAACTGGGTTGCCACCGGATCATGGTAGAGAAAGGCTGTTAGATGAGCCCAAGCTCCTGATCCCCCAACTGAACTGTACATTGGCACTGGGTGGGAGCTCAGTCAGACTCAGCTAAGTGAAAATAAAGGGAGGGGGAGTGTGCTGTGCCCTGTGTGTGTACCTGTGTCTGTATGTGTGTACATGTGTGCATGTACATGTGTTTGTTCATGTGAATGTATGTGTGTACATTTTGTGTGTGTGTGTGTGTGTGCGTGTATCTGTATGTGCATGTGTGTCTACATGTATCTGTGTGCATGTGTCTGTATGTGTGTGTGTGCATGTATGTGTCCATGTATCTTTATGTGTGTGGGTGTACATGTGTGCATGTGTTTGCATGTGTCTGTATATGTGTGTGTGGGGGGGGGGGGGGTTTGTACATGTGTGTGTGTGTTTGTACATGTGTGTGCATGTGTCTGAATGTGTCTGAATGTGTGTGAGTGTTTGTACATGTGTTTGAATGGGTGTGTACCTGTGTCTGTGCGTGTTTGTTTACATGTTTGTATGTATGTACTTTTAATTCTGACCCCCTATTCCTGTACTACCAGAACAGTTTTTTCAGCCTGGGATCACACTTTTGCGATTGAGACACAGCATGTGATTCGCACAGCAATTGCACAGCATTCCTGTGGACATCACATGTGATATTTGTGTGGTGCGATTTCAGCCATAAATTTTGCATGGCTGAAATCACATTGCATCCACACCAAAATGTTGCAGGAGCCTTTTTCTCCCTACAACTGAAACGTGATGCGATTCTGGCAATCGCACTGCGTTTTGCAATCTATTTTGGGGTGTCATTAAGTTAATATTGATACCCGCAGCAGATCACAGGGATGCCGTGCAATTTCCTGCATTGCATAAGTGTGAACCAGGGCTTAGGGCTTGATCGTAATAGCAGTAAGAGCTGCTGCTCCTCTGAAAAGCAATCCATGCTCAAATCGCTTTTCAGAGGCATTTCACAGGTAGTAAACAAGCAATATTTTGCCTCCTCACCACCTGTTTTAACGCTGTGAATGCAGTATAACCACACCACAACCATGTGCAATGCATATAGATCGATGTGGTTGCAGTACAGCCCCATTCGCCCTGGATATACCTCCAGCTGCAGCCACAGCATGTGTACACCCGCAGCTACTGCCTCTGCAGATAAAGGGTGAGCAGTTGAGGGTGTTAAACACAGCTCAACCATGTGGTTTTACCGCCCCTCTAACCTCATATGTGAACAAACTGTTGGTTTACATCTGTGTGGATGCGTGCTGCATATAGGGCAGCCCATTCATTTCAATGGGCTGCCCTTCCTGCAAAAATGCAGGGGAAAAAAATTCAGCCCCTTTTTTAAAAAATGCACCGTACCAAGAGCACTCTGTGTTTGCCAATGTGTGGGGTACCATTAAGAATTAATGGGACCCCTAAAAACAGAGCATTAGTCAAAATAACAACTTGGACAGGGGCAGGGCCATTTTTAAGGCAGGGCAAAAGGGTCAGCTGCCCTGGACCCTGTCATGGTTGTGGGGCCCAAAGCAGCTGCCTCATACTTGCCAACTATCCTGGTTTAAATTCCCTCGTCCCTTGAGGTGTTAGTCCTGTGCTGTGTCCCGATATCTCAGTGTGAAGTTTTGCTACTAATGCTGCCCAGCTCTACCCTATTGTTGTGTAAAGATGACTCAATTGCAGACCCTGTGTTTACATGTAAATTACAGGCATTCATATGTAAATAGGGGTGGCCGATGGCATTCATATGTATATAATACCCCTCTGAGGTCATATCCACAGTAATCTTTAGCAACCAATCAATAAGCAGAAATCATGTGCCATAACCTCTGGCAACTAATCAGTGAGCCATAATGTGTGCTGTAGCCTCTAGCAACCAGTTAGAGAGCGGTAATGATACACTGTAACCTCTGGCAACTAAACGTAATCGTTGCCTGATCTGATTCAGTAAACGGATTTTGACTCTAGCTGCTATTTATTGTATGTCTCAGAGCAGGTGGAGCACAAAACTGCATGTGGGGGGGGGGGGGGGGGGGGGGGCAAGAAAAGTTTTGCCCAGGGTCCAATCAATATTAAAGACAGCCCTGGACAGAGGTGCTTCAAGGCTGAAAATACTTTTCAAGGGCGCCCGACTGGAAAAATGTTGAGAAACACTGTCAGATAACAGCACAAGTAGCAGAAAAAAAAGCTGAAAGCACTAGAAGGTACTTTTTTTAAGTTTTAATGATACATACTTGAACAGAATTTTATTTTTTAAGTTTTTTAAGTGTCTTTTTAGATCTGAGAGAAATGCACATGCCCATCTACTATGTAAGATTCCAGAACCCGCGTCTTGGATTACGTTTCCTCCTTGTAATGTTTGCACTTAATACGGTATATTGTCCAGATGAAAGGGGAAAATAGCTATCCAAGACACAAGTCTATAAACTAAAAGTCTGCTTTGTTGTGTACAAAAAAAAACAAAAAACGAAAGGATAGGCTTTGTCTTCAAGTTTCAATGCAAACAATACCGGCATGGCTCTTTAACAGCACCAAGCACAGTCCTTAAAGTGGTTGTGAAGGCTGAAGGTTTTTACCTTAATGCATTCTCTACTGTAAGGTAAAAAGCCTTCTATTGCCAATTCACACAAAAAAAGCCCTTTACAATCACTTTAAACTGCAGCAAAACTTTCTTACTTCAGCAGAGGTTCAAATATGACATAGCAGGATAATTGGGCAAAACATAACAGTGGTCTCACCCAACAGGAAAATCACAGACATGCAAAAGAGTACACCAATAACTCTCCTCTCTCTGTTCACCTGGTTCATAAACAAGCCTGAAGGGGAAGTCTCCTCACACTGTCCCAGGGTGACTCTACAATATATATATATATATGAACACCTTGATCAGGTCTATGAACAGTATAATGTGTATAGAGAGCAGGGGTCAGGAGACAGGAACAAACAAAACAACATTATAGAGTGCAGCACTCAGGATGAGCACCATGCTCACATCAGAGTCCCCCCTTACATCAGAGTACCCAGAGGACCATCTTACATCAGAGCCCCACCTTACAACAGATTTCCCAGAGTGTCACCTTACAGTAGAGCCCCCAGTGTGTCTCCTTGCAGCAGAGCCCCCAGAGTGCCACCTTACAGCAGAGCCCCCGGAATGTTACCTTACAGCAAAGTCTCCAGAGTGCCACTTTACAGCATTAGCCCCCAGATTACCACCTTACAGCAGAGCCTCTAGAATGTTACCTTACAGCAGAACCCCCAGAGTGCCACCTTACATTAGATCCTCCAGAGCACCAACTTACAGCAGAACTCCCAGAATGTTACCTTACAGTAAAGTCCCCAGAGTGGAACTTTACTGCAGAGCCCCCAGAGTGCCACCTTACAGCAGAGCCCCTAGAATGTTACCCAACAGCAGAACCCCCAGAGTGTCACCTTACAGCAGAACCCCCATTGTACCACCTTACAGAAAAGCCTCCAGAGTGTCACCTACAGAAGAACTTCCAGAGTGCCATCTTACAGCAGAACTCCCAGAGTGCCATCTTACAGCAAAGCCTCCAGAGTGCCACCTTACAGCAGAACCCTCAGAGTGCCACCTTACAGCAGAACCCCCAGAGTGCCACCTTACAGCAGAGCCCCCAGAGTGTTACCTTACAGCAGAATCCTCATGGTACCACCTTACAGCAAAGCCTCCAGAGTCCCACCTACAGCAGAACCCCCAGAGAATCACCTTACAGCAGAACTCCCAGAGTGCCTTCTTACAGCAAAGCCTCCAGAATGCCACCTTACAGCAGAACCCCCAGAGTGTCACCTTACAGCAGAACCCCCAGAGTTCCACCTTACAGCAGAGCCCCCAGAGTGTTACCTTACAACAGAGCCCCCAGAGTGTTACCTTACAGCAGAACCCCCTTACATCAGTGTCCCCTTACACACACCTTTTCACCTTTGTCCTTGGTGTGGCAGGCAACTGGTGAGAAAGGGTTTTTTTAAAAAGTATTGCCTGCTCTGAACTGCGCTTGTGCAGTTTTGGAGCTAGCCGAGTGGTGAACTGCTGTGCTCAGCCTTGGATGAGGCAGCGAGTGTGTGAGTAAAAGCCATGTTTGATGTGCGCAATAATGCCACTGCACAGGCGCACAACCCAGACCTGCCCTACTGCCTGATCCAAGGCCGAGCTCAGCAGTTCACCATTCAGCCAGCTCCACAACTCCACATGTACAGTTCAGAGGCCAGTAACAAGTTGATTTTTTACGCCCATTTTTCTGTTCAACAGAAGTCGATCAGTAGATTTTCTTCTGTTGAGCAACAGTGGGTGCACAATATACACACACAAACAGACACACGCACAGTATACATATACACAGACACACACCAGCACTTTTCATCTAAAAATCAGCCTGATCTAACACACTGCTGCTGATGCCTCCTCTCTCCTGACATGCTGGGACTTGTGGTGTCTCAACAGCTCACAGACACAGGAGGTGGTAATGTAGGAGAGTAGGAGGCTGTTCCTGTGTACTGGTGAGCAGGTAATGAGTAGGGAAGTGAAGTAGAGATTGGGGGAGAATTTCAGAACAGGTCAGTGGCGGAATTATCAGGGTCGCACCAGTCGCATCTGCGACTGGGCCCTTGAGTTCCGCCACTGTAGGGGGGCCCGCCGCCGCCGCCGGGAGATAGACATGCCCGGGAGATAGATGGGCTGCTTTGCCTATCTTCTCCACCCATCCTCTGCTCTCGAACTCACGGGGACAGTCCCCGCCTACTCTGCCCATCCTCTCCGCCTGCACATCACTCACAGTCTTCTCTGTCACCGCCTGCACTCACGGGATCAGTCCCCGCCCGCTCCGCCCATCTTCTCCGGCTCCGCCTTCACTCAAGGCGTCGCCCATCCTCTGTCACCGCCTGCACTCACGGGATCAGTCCCCGCCTGCTCCGCCCATCTTCTCCGCCTTCATTCAAGGCCCCGCCCATCTTCTCTGTCACCGCCTGCACTTATGGGCACAATCCCTGCCATCTTCTCTGGCTCCGCCTTCACTCACAAGCCCCGCCCATCCTCTCTGCTCGCCCAAGCAAGACAGCAAGGAAAAGGAACCACAAGTGATCTGCAAGTGAGTGGCACCCATCCCTCAATATCAACACTGCCACTGATCCCCCCACACCACCATTACTGCCACAGGTACCCCCCACACCACCACTACTGTCACTGATCCCCCCCACACCACCGCTACTGTCACTGGTACCCCCCACACCACCACTACCACCACTGATCCGCCCCACACCACCAATACCACCACTGATCCGCCCCACACCACCACTACTGTCACTGATCCCCCCCACACCACTACTACCGTCACTGATCCCCCCACACCACCACTACTGTCACTGATCCCCCCCACACCACCACTACTGTCACTGATCCCCCACACCACCACTACTGTCACTGATCCCCCACACCACCACTACTGTCACTGATCCCCCCCCAAACCACCACTATTGTCACTGATCCCCCCCACACCACCACTATCGTCACAGGTACCCCCCACACCACCACTACTGCCACTGATCCCACCACACCACCACTACCACCACTTATCCGCCCCACACCACCACTACTGCCACTGATCCGCCCCACACCACCACTACTGCCACTGATCCGCCCCACACCACCACTACTGCCACAGGTACCCCCCACACCACCACTACTGCCACTGATCCCCCCCCACACCACCACTACTGTCACAGGTACCCCCCACACCACCACTACTGCCACTGATCCCCCCCCACACCACCACTACTGCCACAGGTACCCCCCATGCCACCACTACTGCCACTGATCCCCCCCACACCACCACTACTGTCACAGGTACCCCCCACACCACCGCTACTGTCACTGATCCCCCCCACACCACTACTACCGTCACTGATCCCCCCCACACCACCACTACTGTCACTGATCCCCCCCACACCACCACTACTGTCACTGATCCCCCCCACACCACCACTATTGTCACTGATCCCCCCCACACCACCACTATTGTCACTGATCCCCCCCACACCACCACTATCGTCACTGATCCACCCACACCACCACTACTGTCACTGATCCCCCCCCCCCACACCACCACTACTGTCACTGATCCCCCCCCCCACACCACCACTATCGTCACTGATCCTCCCCACACCACCACTACTGTCACTGGTACCCCCACACCACCACTACCGTCACTGATCCCCCCACACCACCACTACCACCATCACTGATCCACCCCACACCACCACTATTGTCACTGATCCCCCCCACACCACCACTACTGCCACTGATCCGCCCCACACCACCACTACCGTCACAGGTACCCCCCACACCGCCACTACCGTCACTGATCCCCCCCACATCACCACTACTGCCACAGGTACCCCCACACCACCACTACTGCCACTGATCCCCCCCACACCACCACTACTATCACAGGTACCCCCCACACCACCACTACTGCCACTGATCCCCCCCACACCACCACTGATCCCCCCACACCACCACTACTGCCACAGGTACCCCATACACCACCACTACTGCCACTGAACCCCCCCCCCCACACCACCACTACTGTCACAGGTACCCCCCACGCCACCACTACTGTCTCAGGTACCCCCCCAACACCACCACTACTGTCACAGGTACCCCCCACACCATCACTACTGCCACAGGTACCCCCCACACCACCACAGGTACCCCCCACACCACCACAGGTACCCCCCACACCAGCACTACTGCCACAGGTACCCCCCTACACCACCACTACTGCCACCGATACCCCCCACACCACCACAACCACTGCTGCCACTGATCCACCCCACAATGAACACTACTGCCACTGATCCCATCCCGCAACCACCATCCTTGCCACTGATACCATTCCCCTCCCCACCTCTCATCCCATCCCACCCTCCCAACCACCACCCTCACCACGGATCCCATCCTCCCACCACAACTGCCACACATTTCATCCAATGCCCCCCACTGATGCCACTTATCCCCAACCATCACCCTTGCCACTCATCCCATTCAACCCCTCTACCACTGAGCCTACCTCCCTAACCACAACCCTTGCCACTCATCCCATCCCCCCTCACCGCTGCCACCCATCCCATCCCCCCCACCCAACCACCACTGCTGCCACTGATCCCACACTCCCCACCGCTGCCACTTATCCCATCTCTCCCTCACCACTGCCACTCATCCCATCCCCCACCACCGATGCCACTGATCCTATCCCTCCCCCACCACCACCACTGCCACTCATCCCAGGGGCGTAACTACAGGGATCACAATTGCATTAGCGCACATGTTGCCCCTGAACACCCGGATGGGGTGGGGGCATTTAGAGGAACAAATCCCCTCAATTTTTCTCCTGCAGCCACTAAAAGTCTGCATCTCCTCCTCTCGCTCTGATAGGCATTAAGTGGCTGCAGGAGGAAAATGGAGGGGATTTGTTCCCCCTTCTATCCAGGTCCTGTTGCCCCCGGGATCAGTGGGAAGGGCCCTGGCTGGAGGTCAGAGGGGCCCTCCATGGTTTCTTGCACCGGGGCCCTGAAGGTTCTAGTTACGCCACTGGAACAGGTCCTTCCTCCAGAAGCAGTGCAGATCTCCTCACACAGAAAATTGATATAACAGTCTCAGGGACAGGAGCCCTGCTAGAGGAAACACAGCATCTCCACCCTCCTCCTGCTCACCAAGGTAAGCCACTGACAAGACTATGTTTTGTTCAGCCAGCTTACCTTCTCCTAGCAGGCTTCCACCCATCCCACACTGTAGGCTGTGTATACCCCTCCCTCTCCTCTTCTCCAGTTGCCACTCTCCTGTTCTCATGTCAAGTACCCCTGATGAAGGGGGAGTTCCTTTGACCCCCAAAATGTGTTGTCTGTCTTTAAACACAACATCAATACATTCATTTGGACCCTTTCTTTTTTTTTGGTCTGATGCTCCATCCATACATGCACTAAAGTCAAATAAGGCGTGTCAGGGAAAGGGGCGGGTACAGTGTGTTCCAACTGCGTGAGGAGGCAGTGGAGAGGTGGAACATCTGGATTTTTACAGACCATGGATGCCAGGAATGGACATTTCAGGGAGAGATGTAACAGTCTGACCCTGAATTTACTGAGGTTTGAAACCCTGATGGGGCCCCCTACTGGCCCCAGGCTCTCAGGCAATGCCCGACTGCCTGAATGGTCAGTCCACCCCTGGCCCTACTCTCATATCCATGTTGCAGAGTTTTTTTAATGCTCATTCTACAGAGCTGCATTGAAAACTCATGTTTGTTTACAGCCTTTTCATTCACAACATGTTTCAACTTTTGTTGAGAAAAAAAATCAATCTCCTCTGGGTTATCAATGTATATTGCAGGGATGTAAAATGTTTCTGCTCAGAAGAAAAAGATGTTTGTTTGTCTACCGTATGTCGATGTGCAGAGTGATTCTGAATGAAAGTGACTTTTTTATTATTAATCAGCTGATGCACTTGCAGTATTCTAAAAGAGGAAAATTGTCTCAATCCTTTTAGAAGTGATTAACCCTCTGGAAGTATTTTACTAAAAATTGAATGTTTGTTGCAGAGATTAAAATCTTACTTACATCTTATTGCAGTGAGTCAATTACACAAGCAAGAAATAACATTGCTGGAGGTCTTCTTCACACCAGTGGTGTATAGAACACCTCCAGGTTGACATATTGCATTGAATTTTATAGCGAATTACAGTGTTGCAGATTAAAAAGGAAAAGTAATTTTCAAAAACCTTCAATTACAACATGACCTGTGTAGCAATTGTAAATGCAATTTTCTATTTGCTTTTTTCTCCCATGAAGGTTAAGTTACTCTTTAACCACTTCCTGCCTTCCATATAACAGAATGATGTGCGCAAAGTGATTAGGTTATCCTGACTAGATGTCATATGATTTTCCAGCAGGATAAGTAGCAATCACGTGCCCATGGGGGAAGGGGGGGGCGCGCAGCGCGGCGATCGGTGATGCGGTGTGTCAAACTGACACACCGCAACTCCGATCGTGGTAAAGAGCCTATGATGTGGGCGCTTTACCAGATGATCAGCTTATCAGCTGTGATTGTTACCAATCACAGCGTGTAACCAAGAAGTGCCAGTAAATGTCTTTCCTCGGTCTGTGCTGACAGGAAAGCCGATCGGTGGCTCTTCTGTCAGAGAGGGGGTCTGCGCTGATAATCAGAGAATTAATTATCAGCTAAGCCCCTATCAGAAGTGCTCACCATATCTGCCAATCTCTGCCCATCAGCTGCCAGTCAGTGCCCACCAAAATGCCAGTCAGTGCCCACCAATGTACTAATCAGTGCCCATCAAAGTGCAAATTAGTGCGCATCAGTAACTCCTGTCAGTGCCCTTCACAGATGCCAATCAGTGCCCATCAGTAATGACTGTCAGTACCTCATCATCAGTGCTGCCCATCAGTGTCATCTATTAGTGCCCATCAGTGCTGCCTATTAGTGCCCATCAGTACTGCATACCAGTGCCAGCTATCTGTGCCCATCAGTGCTGCATATCAGTGTTGCCTTTTAGGGCCCATCAATTCTACATATTAGTGCCTCCTCATCAGTGCCCATCAGTACCCATCAGTGCCGCCTCATCAGTGCCCATTTGTTCCACCTCATCAGTGCCTGTCAGTGAAGGAGAAAACTAAATTTTATAACAGAAATGAAGAAAAAAATATTCTGACTTTTTTACTTTGTTTAGCAAAAAATAAAAACCCAAGTGGTGATCAAATACCACCAAAAGAAAGCTCCAATTGTGGGAGGAAAATTCTAAAAAATTTAGTTTGGGTACAGTGTAGCATAACCACGCAATTGTCATTCAAATGCCCTGTACACATGATAGGATTTTTGTCCGACAACAAATGTTGGATGTGAGCTTGTTGTCGGAAAGTCTGACCGTGTGTATGCTCCATAGTACATTTGTTGTCGGAATTTCCAAAACTTGTCAGAAATTATGATCATGTGTACATAAGTCTGACGCACAAAAGCCCACGCATGCTTGGAATCAAGCAGAAGAGCCGCACTGGCTATTGAACTTTCTTTTTCGTGGCTCATTGTACGTGTTGTACGTCACCACGTTCTTGACGTTCAGAATTTCTGACAACATTTGTGTGACTGTGTGTATGCAAGACGAGTTTGAGCACCCTTCGGAAAACAAAATACACCGCTTTGTTGTCGGAAAAAAACTATCGTGTGTACAGGGCATATCACATATCATGTGACAGCGATGAAAGCTGAAAATTGGCCTAGACAGGAAGGGGAGAAAGTGTCCTGTATTGAAGGTGTTAAAGAAGTTTTTTTCCCCTCCTTTCCTTCCATGTAACTTGCCTTTCTTTCACTGATTTCATTGGGTCTTCTTTTTTTTTGTTATTTACTAATTTTCCCTCTGTATCAAGATTAGTAGCATTCTTTGTGTAATATAATTGTTGTTGAAGTAGTATGTTTTTTAACATTTTATTTATTAAGCTATCAGACAGTAGCTATTCACACTCAGCTGGACTTGTCCTCTAATGTGTAAGGTGTTTCACTGCTTATCGAAACAGAACAATAGAAAATTATTAGTCTATTTACTATGACTAACAAAGAATCATATATTATTTTCCCAGACATTTAGAGCCGCTATGTTCATGGACACATTGGCTATAATGGGCTATAAGAGCCCTTCATAAAGATGCATAAAAAAACACTAAAAGCAGCGTTTTTTGCATGAGACTTTAGGGTTAGATGGTTGTTCTCTTTGGTTCATGTAATAAATAAACATACTTCATTCAAAATATCACACTGAAATAAAACCTAACCGCTCATTCTTCCACTTATAACATGAACTTGAAGACTTCAGTGCTGTATACGAAAAAGAAGACAGGCTCAAAGCAGATATTTATATACTAGATTATTTAGGTATAATTAGAGACATTTTTCTGCTACAATTTACTTTTGTGATTGTATTTTTCCACAGAGTTAGAACTAAAAGTGCTTTTACTTTCTCAATATTTTTTTCCAAGTCAAAGATGAATTGTTGAAACATGTTAAAACGACTTACTGGAGGTCCAAGATTAGAATCCTATTTGCATTATTAATAATGGAAAAGTTCAAATTTCTCCTCTACATTATATGGCCTAAATTGTTGAAAATCAGGCATTCGAAATTATTAATGCTGCAGTGGCGCTACTATGTATTTTAATAGACTTTATTAGAGGCTGTAAATTGATGTAGAACTAATCACTTATTCTTAGACTTGTAAACACCTTTGATGTACAGTAGGAATATCAGCACAAAAAAGGGCTTTATTTAATAACATAAATTGTCACCTATAGCATTCTATCACAGCTCAGTGTCACCAGTTTAGGGTAACCACTGAATATGTGTTTCTTGTAGCACATTGGTGCTGAATTCTGTTAGATGAAGCACAAAATACAACAAAAAGATGGAACTAGCTGTTCCCCATGGTATCCGATAGGATTGTATTGTTCTTTGGGAGATATGAAACAAGGAATCTTGTTTTAGATAATGCCCCTGTGCAATTTTTTATTTTTTTATTGTTCCAGCTTAATATGGAACAACATAACATGACATGTTTTATACAATGTTTATGTTTTAAAGCATATTACAATGAATGGGCATTTACAATATCAACTTTCTAATAAAAAGTGTAAACGCAAGAAAACAATACACAATGCAAGTTTCCTTATATTTACAGCTTGATTAAATAAAAGTGAATATGCACTGATGAAAAAAGCAAAAAAGTAATAATCCAGGGTAGCCACAGTGGAGTTGATTTACTAAAACTAGAGAGTGCAAAATCGAGTATAGGAAATATTCGATTTTTTGGAGTAGGCAAACTGTTTAGGCTTGGCTGGGTTGAGTGAGTGACTCAGAGAGGCTGGTATGACTCACAGGCATCATTGCTGATACCTCCCTCTACTTCTAGAAACTTGGAGAATATTCTAGAATAATGGGACTGGTGGTTCGGAGGAGCTAACTGGTGTATTCAGGAGGGCCCTGACCAATCCACAGCAGATGGGTTAGCAGGGGGCAGGTCCCCTCAAATACTCAGGGTCAGCCCTAGTCTGGGGGGGTAGTGGGGGTGACTTTGGGTCTGTGAGCTTGGGTGCAGGAGGTATACTCTACAACCCACAAAGTATCCTGTCCACTGAGCACATCTGGGAGATCTCCAAAGAGAAGACAGCCAAGTGGGTTGGTGAGTGTTACAGTCGGGGACTGAGAGGCAGCCTGAGAGGACTGGGTGAAGGCAGAGTCAGTCTGGGAGGACTGTGGAAGTTTAGCCAAGAGGGCTAGATAAAAGGGCAGCTGCAGCCAGGTGGGCTGGCAGTGCCTGAAGAGGTGGTACAGGGATCAGAATCCACAGAAGGACAGCTGGGCACTAAGACTTTGCTACACTACCAAAGGGACCTACGGTCCCTGCCTGCAAAGGGCATGTGCTACTAATCTGACTGAGCCCAATTGTCAGATCCCTTAACAGTGTGCCAGCTGCTCCTGGAAGTTGTAGTGCTTCAAGCAAGTGTTGTGCTGGGGGAAGCTGAGGATTGTAAATATTCTGTACAGAAGAAGTTGTCCCTGTAAAGTTATGCTAAAATCCCCTATCCCCATCCAAGTTCAATATCCCTAATAAAAACACAAAAACAAAGCTGCAAGGACTGTTTTCTTAGTACAGTGTGCTGTGGAAAATCCCGTGTGCCTGGCTGTGAAGGGTGGGAGAGCCCTTATTCACCAGTGGCTCCTGAGGGGGTAGCACTATGTAAAAAAAAAATCAGTAATTAGGTTGACAAATGTTCTATATTCAGACTAAATTTCTAATTATCGAATAATTTTATTGCATAATGAAGTCCCCAGGCAGTAAAAAACTAAAAGTAAAAAAAAAAAAAATCACCTTCAATCTGGAGCTGCCCTTACAATACTTTTCTTGGCCTCAGTCTTCTTGGTTGAGTGACTTCCTGTGAAAGACAGAAGACTCTACTGTGATTGCCGGACATCATGGGCTCTGTCTGCATTAGGGGTTATTGCCCAGCCCAGAGAAGAGCCAAAGAAGATCCTGCATCACTGCATGACCAGCCTGAATGCTTTGGGAAATGATAAGAAACAAAACAAGAAAATTATAACATACAACTATTGAGGGGACTCACTGGGGGGTTTCTTAAACTAATATCTGAGCTTATTATTCTTTTCATCTTCATCCCCCCTGCACTATATTAACTGATAATTCAACAAACAAAATGGCTAAAATACCTGAATCTGCAGACATTCTGAAGAGATATTTGGAACACTCACTGAGACCAAAGTGATGGGTCATTGATCTCCACTTATGGATGAGGTATCATATGATAGCAGAGTCAATGGGAGTAAAAGGGGTTGTTAGAGAGGTTTGTGCATGGGATCAGGGTGGGTAGGAAGTATTGACATTTGCCAAAAAATAGGCACAAGGTGGTAACCAAAAGAAAACTGGAAGTCATACTCAGTGGAAACAGCTGGCCAATGATTTGTAAAAATGTTTATTCAAAAGTATATAAAAAAGGAACAATATATGGCAAAGCCTATTGGACACGATACAAGGCTTCAATCTGAGCATCTCTAATAAACATCAGATGGATTTGGGAATACTGAGGATCAAATGTAAGGTGTGTGGTAATAAAATAGTGTGTATAAACCCCAACAAACTAACTGTTTAAAATAAAGCACTTAACCCAGAGCAAAATATGTACCAAGCAAATTGGTTTGGTAAAAATCAATACCAAAAATCAATATTTTGATTTTCTCAAATATTTTACTAAAGATTCATAAATAGTATTATTCTCTTTAGGCTGATAAACTCTGAATGTGTGTACTGGGAGGAATCAAACAATTTGCAGTTTCCCCATCCTGTAACCTGAATGGTTTCTAAACTTGTTCACTCATCAATCCTATATGTATAAATAAAACAACCATTATTTACAACTATTTAGCTTATAGCTTGACACCTACCCACAATAAAATACATGAAAGCTGCTAACAATTAAGTGCACCTTTCCTGCACACTGTCTACAAATTTGGAAACGATTTGAAGATTTGTTTGATCTATATCAATATTCTGTTTCCCTGGTTTATTGTCTAGGCCACCTTACTATTCATAAATAGAGTTGGGCGAAGGGTTCGGGCCGAGCAAATGATTGGCCTGAACATCACCTGTTCACCCATTCGGTGAACACCCAAATTTGCAGGGCGTTCAGCGGGTGTTTGCCTGCCAAACATCCTGCAATGCACTGCATGCTGCACGGTGCATGCTAAGCCCTGATTGGGCAAAACTTTGCACAATCAGGGTGCAGTTAATAGCTGGTTGTTAAGGAGTGGGGCCTTCCTTAACAACTAATTATCAGCTGTCAGTGGGCTTCCCTGCTGAAAGCTGAATAAAAAAAAACATTGGTAGCAATAAAAAAGTGAAAAAAATGGCGTGGGTTCCACCCCAATTCCATACCAGACCCTTATCTGAGCACACAGCCACCCCCACCCCAAAGCACCTTGTTGATGGGGACAAAGGTCTCTTTCCCACAACCCTGGGATGTGGTTGTGGCGGTCTGTTGGCAGGGGAATCTGAATCTGGAATCTGGAAGCCCCCTTTAACAAGGGGTCCCCCAGGTCCTGCCCCCCATGTGAATGAGTATGGGGTACATAGTACCCCTACCCATTCACCAAAAAAAGTTAAAAAAAAAAACATTAGGCAGGTTTTTCCAATTCCTTTATGAAAAAAATTAACAATGTCCCCCGATGTAGATCCACTGCCCGCCACCACCACTGGACCCAAAAAAAAGAAAAAATCCTTTGCCAATGAAAGCTGACCGCCTACTGCAGGCTCCGCCGTTTGACAATTCTTATATAGGTAGAGCAACTTATTGATGTCACCTGATGGCCCTGCCCCTTGTGAAATCACCAAATGATGCATACTGGGTCGGTAACGTCTAAGGGGGTGAGGTCACCAGGTGACTCCACATGTGGCTCCACCCCTTACCCCAGCCTTCATTGACAGCAGAGCCTCTCCTGCCCCAAAGCTCCCAATTCCCCCATCTTGAGGGCATGTGGCCTGGTATGCTTTAGGAGGAGGGCACCCACCTTTTCTGGCCTGCCAGGCTGCGTGCTCGCATAAGGGAGTGGGGGGGACCCTACCCCATTTTAATCTTTATTTTTTTGGGTGCCAGCAATTGCAACTGCAAATCAATTTAAATGTAATTTGACTAGTTTTTTTTTCTTTAAAAATTTCATTTTTGCTGCAGCATGTTCTATATATATGCTATAGATGTGCCGCTTTACAGGCAGACTAAAGCCCCATACACACTATCAGATTTTCTGCTGGTTTTTGTCTTCAGATTTACCAAAACAATATAGTGCAAGGGCCTGCCTGATTGCGTACAAATTGAAACTCCTAAGGTTTGACCTTATAATACATGGTTTTGGTAAATCTGAAGACAAAAATCAGCAGACAATCTGATAGTGTGTATGGGGCTTTAGGGGACCCTCAGGCACTGTAATTAAAGCAATATTTTTATTTGCATTGTTTCACTTTAATCATCATTAAAATCACAGCTCCTTTAAAAACTATCATTTAAAAAAAAATGTCATTGATACATGTCCCTCAAAGCAGTAGCCTGGCCCTCAAACCTTTTAATGACCAGTTACTTGCATGTAAGCCTTAACAATATGGACTTTTGATTTCTCATGTTCGGCTCAGACTTCAATGGAGTTCGTGGTTTGGTGCAGAACTTTTCCCCTGTTTGGTGTTCAGCCCATCTCTATTCATGAATCATTGTGGAAATATTTGGGATTGCAGAAAAGTGTAGTGAAAACTATATGAATTTACCAAAGTAGTTAGATGTTATTAGCACAATCCATAGTTTTTTTTCTGGTCTTTAGTATTGTCGTCAAATCTGCATAGGTCATTATATAAAGAATGGGATCGTTCTTTACAAAAACACAAAATAAGTGTCCATGCAGCTCACCAGGATATGGGAAACATTTTATAGTATATGTAACTAAAGCTGACTATACACTAGTCACATGAACTTGAAATAGTTTTTTTAAGAACCTTTGTTCATTTTTTATAATTGACAGTGGGGTCAAATCGACATTTATTTCTGACTACAGTGATTAGATGAATTTTCTTACGAATATGCATTTAAAACCTGGTGTATGGCCAACTTAAAGTGGGACTTTAGGAAAAAAAAACTGCAATCAGGCAGGATTTTTAATTCAGAAGAGACATGCAGTGGGCTTTATTTACTAAAGGTAAATAGACTTTGTACTTTGCAAGTGCTATTGCACTAATTTTACCCAGAGCTTTGTGAAAGTAGTGAAGCTTCACTTCATTAAGAATACCCAATCAGGTGCAAAGAAAAAAAAAACAGCATGTTTGCTTGCACACGATTGAATGATGGAAATCAGCAGAGCTTCACTACATTCAATAAACTCTGGGGAAAATCAGCGCAGCTGCACTTGCAAAGTGCACAGTTCATTTTCCTTTAGTAAATCGACCCCAATGTCTCTTTTGCATTAAAGTTTCTTACCTGCCTATCCACAATGTAAACTGAGCTGTGCATGTGTAGCCCAGTGTATTATTTTGGCAATGCCAGGATTAAAGCTAAACTCCACCCAAAAATGAAAGTTATGCTTTAAGGCCCTCTCCCCCGCTCCTGGTGAAGAAATTGCCTTTTTGGGGAGGGGGTACATGAGTTTGACGGGTGCCCAGGTCCCATTTCCACTCTGATCGCCTAGACAATCAGAATTAGAAGTTCTCCTCCCCTCTCCCTCCCCCAGTTTTCTGGGACATGTGACAGGTCCCAGAAGACCTATGAGATTAAATTGACTTGAGTATATCTCTCCAGACAGAATTACTGAATCACCTGAAGAAGCGACAACAGGTTGCGAAACATGTAGAGTGAGCAATTCTTTTTAACCTATGAGGACCATGGGATTCACTAAGAGGGACGCTATGCCTCAGTGTGGGTTTTTTTATTCATATTGCCACACAGGAAGTATTTCTATAGTGTCACCTCTGGGATTGAACATTGTGTCCCATATTGCTTTAATATACTACTTTGTTGTATATGTATGTACTTTATGTGAATTATTAAAAATGTATATATATTTTTTTATATGTGCCTATAAAGTCCATTAATCCCATATTCAGCATTTATAGGTCCCAGAAGACTACAGGAGTATTCAGAAGGTGCAGCACCACTCGCATAGTGGGTACCCGGCAGTGAAGCCAAAAGCTGTCACAGCCTGATCCTCGCAGTTAGCATGCTGGTGCCAGGACAGACCAAAGGAGGGGAGAACCACTGGGGTGAGCCCATCGCTGGATTGTGGGACAGGTGAGTGGCTGTATCTTAAAAGTCAGCAGCTACAGATTTTAGGTATTCTTTGTAAAGTGAAACTTTACCTCATTTACTGAGTTCTGATACTAAGCAATTGTATATGCAGGGTGCAACTGCACTTTGCAAAGTGCACAGTCTATTTGCCTTTAGTAAATCAATCCCTATGTGTGAAGTTAATATATTTTGTGCATGGTATCTACCTGTAAAAGCCTCCCTTGTGTAGACATCCAAAAATCCTGAGATGGCTGCTGGGGTCTACCATCTTCGATATTTACCGGGTCAGCAGATTCAGAGCTGCCATTAAAGGGACACACTACTGTATAGTATTTTCTCCTCCCCTGCTGCTACATAAATGGATAAAGAGGAACTCCATTTTTGTGGGAAAAAAATATAGCATCAGAAATCAGAGAAAGAAAATCAAGTTATGTAGAGGGAACCGAACAAAAAAAAACACCTTCAAAGGGTAACTCCATTTCCATGGCAAAAAATAGCAAATAAAAAAGAATAATATGGCATATACAATTACGACACATGCCATATTGTAATTTAATGTTATTAAAAATTATGTTTCCTTTCTAATCTGCAGTTCTTCCATTTTCTGTGAAGTGCAATGCAATATGGCAACCTGGAGGTGTTCTGTACACAGCTGGTGTATGCAACACCTCCAGAAATGTCATTTCCTGCTTGTGTGATTGGCCCACTTATTTTCCCAGAAGTCTGCACTAAGAAGTAAGATTTTAGTCATCCTCTGCAACATAAAGTTCAGTTTTGGTGAGATACTTCAGACCCTACCACTCTCCTGATTAGAACCTCAGCTGATGAATAATGAAAAAGTCATTCCCATTCAGATTCTGTGTCCAAAAAATAGAAGAACGAACAGCTTCTTCTTCAGAGCAGAAACAGGTAGGAATCTGCAAGAAAGTTTGTTAAAATCGCTGCGATGTACAGTACATTGATCACCCAGAGGGCATTTTCAGAGGGTAAGTTCAGAGGCACATTGCTATAAGTATAAAAACTGGTAAAGCGTAAACTGGTAACCTGTAAAGGCTTTTAAATCGTTGCCTATGAAGATTTTTTGGTACCGTGGTTTGGCATTGTTTCACTGGCGTATGCAATTTTAAAGCATGACATATTACGTATCCATTTACCCAGTGTAACAACATCTTTTATATTATTCAAAAAATTCAGTATTATATTGTGTTTTTGTGCAATGAAATGTATTTAACTTCTTGAGATCCGCGCTATAGCCGAATGACGGCGAGCGGCCTGCGCGCCCCCTGAGGGGCGCGCGCGGAGCGCTCTGTGATCAGCGAGTCTATGAGACTCACCTGATCACAGATCGGAGCAAGGGGTCGATCTCGACCCCTTACCACGTGATCAGCTGTCAGCCAATGACAGCTGATCATGTGATCACAACAGAGCCGGTAATCTGCCATTTTTCCTCCTCACGCTGACAGCGCAAGGAGAAAAAAAAAAGCCGATCACCGTCGGCCGTGATCGGGACATCAGTCCCGATCACGGCGAGCTGGGGACAGCTCATCAGTGCCCACCTGCCCCTGCCAGTGCCACCTAAAATATGGCAAAAAGTGCCACCCATCAGTGCCCATAGTGCCACCCATCAGTGCCCACAGTGCCACCTATCAGTGCCCACAATCTGCCTCGCACACACAGTGCTGCACCTCAGTGCCACATATCCGTGCCCATCAGTGTCATAAACCAGTGCCCATTAGTGCCCATCAGTGACGCCCATCAGTGCCCATCCGTGCCACCTATCAGAGCCACCTATCAGTGGCACCTATCGGTGCCTATCAGTCCCATCTATCATTGGTACCTATCAGTGCCCATCCGTGCCACCCATTCGTGCCATCTTATCTGTGCCCATCTTTGCCCATCAGTTCCACCTTATCTGTGCCCATCAGTACTGCCTTATTTGTGCCTATCGGTGCCACCTTATCTGTGCCTATTAGTGCCACCTTAACTGTGCCTATCAGTGCCCACCAGCGCCGCCTATCAGTGCCCACCAGCGCCGCCTCATCAGCGCATTTCAATGAAGGAGAAAAATTACCTGTTTGCAAAATTTTATAACAAACTATTAAACATGATTATTTATTTTATTTTGCATTTTTTTTGTTTGTTTTGCAAAAAATAAAACTCCCAGCTGTAATTAAATACCACCAAAAGAAAGCTCTATTTGTGGGAAAAAAATGATAAAAATTTTATTTGGGTACAGTGTTGTATGACCGTGTAATTGTCATTCAAAGTGCATCAGTGCTGGGGCGCGCACTCGAGAGCATCCGTGACCACTCGTCGCGGCCGTTTACCACGTGATCGCTCCGTCAAATGACGGAGTGATCACTTGTAAACAAACCGGCGTCATGTTATGACGCCGGTTCCTCCCTCCCCCTCTCTGTACCGATCGGAACAGCGGAGGGGGAAGAGATCGGTGTCAGCAGCGATGTGGGCTGCATCTGCAGTGCCCACATCGCTGCTCACCGAAAATTAACCCCTCAATTCCCTGCAAATACTCTGCAATACCCTGCCATTACTCTGCATTACTCTGCAATATCCTGCAATACCCTGCAATACTCTGCATTACTCTGCATTACTCTGCATTACTCTGCAATACCCTGCAATACCCTGCAATACTCTGCAATACTCTGCAATACTCTGCAATACTCTGCATTAGCCTGCCATTACTCTGCAATACTCTGCAATACTCTGCAATACTCTGCAATACCCTGCAATACTCTGCAATACTCTGCATTACACTGCAATACTCTGCATTACACTGCAATACCCTGCAATACTCTGCAATACTCTGCAATACTCTGCATTACCCTGCAACACTCTGCAATACCCTGCAACGCTCTGCAACACCCGCCAATACCCTGCAACACTCTGCAATGCTCTGCAACACTCTGCAATGCTCTGCAACACCCACCAATACCCTGCAACACTCTGCAATGCTCTGCAACACCCGCCAATACCGTGCAACACTCTGCTATGCTCTGCAACACCCTCCAATATCCTGCAATGCTCTGCAACGCAATACTCTGCAACGCCATACTCTGAGATACCCAGCCATACTCTGATATACCCAGCCATACCCAGCCATAGTCGGTGATACCCTGCAATACCCAGCCATAGACACCCCCCCCCTCCCGCCGCCCTCCGGTGCTTCTACCGACTCGCCAATACTATCAAATCCAGAATCTTTTTTTTTTTTTTTTTCAGGCTTCCCAGCTTAGAGGTGAGATGCGGGGTCTTATTGACCCCATATCTCACTGTAAAGAGGACCTGTCATGCCATATTCCTATTACAAGGGATGTTTACATTCCTTGTAATAGGAATAAAAGTGATCAAAAAATTTATTTTTGGGGAAAAAAATGTCAAACTAAAATAAATAAAGTAAAATGAACAATAAAATTATTATTATTTTTTTTAAAACGCCCCTGTCCCCATGTGCTGGCATGCAGAAGCGAACGCATATGTAAGTCCCGCCCACATATGAAAACGGTGTTCAAACCACACATGTGAGGTATCGCTGCGAACGTTAGAGCGAGAGCAATAATTCTAGCCCTAGACCTCCTCTGTAACTCAAAACATATAACCAGTAAAAAAAAAATTAAATCGTCGCCTATGGGGATTTTTAAGTAGCGACGTTTGGCGCCATTCCACGAGCCTGTGCAATTTTGAAGAGTGACATGTTAGGTATCGATTTACTCGGTGTAACTTCATCTTTCACATTGTGCAAAAATTGGGCTAACTTTACTGTGTTTTTTTTTTTTTTTAAGCACAAAACTGTTTTTTTTCCAAAAAAAAGCATTCGAAAAATTGCTGCGCAAATACCGTGCGAGATAAAAAGTTGCAACGACCACCATTGTATTTTCCAGGGTGTTTGCTAAAAAAACATATATAATGTTTTGGGATTCGATGTAATTTTCTAGCAAATAAATGATGATTTTTACATGTAGGAGAGAAATGTGGGTGCTCCAGAACGCCTGATGGCGCTCCCTGCATGTTGGGCCTCTGTATGTGGCCGCACTGTGTAAAAGTCTCACACATGTGATATCGACGTACTCGGGAGTAATAGCAGAATGTGTTTTGGGGTGTAATTTGTGGTATGCATATGCTGTGTGAGAAATAAACTGATAATATGACAATTTTGTGAAAAAAAAAAAAAAGTAAAAAAAATCTTGATTTTGCAAAGAATTGTGGGAAAAAATGACAACTTCAAAAAACTCATCATGCCTCTTACTAAATACCTTGGAATGTCTTCTTTCCAAAAAGGGGTCATTTGGGGGGTATTTGTACTTTTCTGGCATGTTAGGGTCTCAAGAATTGAAATAGGCCGTCAGTACTTCAGGTGTGATCAATTTTCAGATATTGGCACCACAGCTTGTGGACTCTATAACTTTCACAAAGACCAAATAATATCCACCAATTTGTACTTATTTTTACCAAAGATATGTAGTGGTATACATTTTGGCCAAAATGTATGAAGAAAAAATTACTAATCTGCAAAATTTTATAACAGAAATGAAGAAAAATTCATTTTTTTACAGAATTTTCTGTATTTTTTCTTTTATAGCACAAAAAATAAAAAACCCAGCGGTGATTAAATACCACCAAAAGAAAGCTCCATTTGTGTGAAAAAAAGGACAAAAATTTCATATAGGTCCAGTGTTGCATGACTGAGTAATTGTCATTCAAAATGTGAGAGCACCGAAAGCTGAAAATTGGTCTGGTTATTAAGGGTGTTTAAGTGCCCAGTGGTCAAGTGGTTAAAGAGGAAGTAAACCCTCTGGAAAAAATAAAAAAATCAACACCCTGCAAGACAAAGGCATATTTAGCTAGTATGCATAGCATACTAGCTCATTATAAATGACTTACCTGAGATCGAAGCCCCCGCAGAAGTCCTCGTTCCCCTCCTCCGTCAGTGCCATATCTCCTGGAGTGACTTCCGGGTAGGGATGAGCTTCGAGTTCGAGTCGAACTCATGTTCTACTCGAACATTGCCTGTTCGCCTGTTCAGCGAACAGTGAACAATTTGGGCTGTTCGCAGCAAATTTGAAAAGCCGGAACACCCTATACAAGTCTATGGGAGAAATCTAAAGTGCTCATTTTAAAGGGTAATATGCAGGTTACTGTCCTAAAAAGTGTTTGGGGACCCGGGTCCTGCCCCAGGGGACATGGATCAATGCAAAAAAAAGTTTTAAAAACGGCCGTTTTTTCAGGAGCAGTGATTTTAATAATGATTAAAGTGAAACAATAAAAGTGTAATATTCCTTTAAATTCGTAGCTGGGGGGTATCTATAGTATGCCTGTGAAGGGGCGCATGTTTATGGTGCTTAGAACTGTCCCTGCACAAAGTGTCATTTGTGCAGGAAAAAAAGTCTTTTAAAATCACTTGCGGCTATTGTTGGGTCCCGTAATACAGAGAACACTCAATGAGTGTTCTCTGCATTAGCCGACAATTTATTCATTCATTGATAAAAAAAAAAAATTGTGGGGGTTCCCCTAAATTCAATTACCAGGCCCTTCAGGTCTGATATGGATATTAAGGGGAACCCCGCATCAAATTTAAAATTTTTTTTACGTGGGGTCCCCCTAAAAATCCATATCAGACCCTTTATCCGAGCACGCAACCTGGCAGGCCGCAGGAAAAGAGGGGGGGACGAGAGAGCGGCCCCCCTCCCTCCTGAACCGTACCAGGCCACATACCCTCAACATTGGGAGGATGCTTTGGGGGTCTGTGACCCCTCAAAGCACCTTTTCCCCATGTTGATGAGGACAAGGGCCTCATCCTCACAACCCTGGCCGTTGGTTGTGAGGGTCTGCGGGTGGGGGGCTTATCAGAATCTGGAAGCCCCCTTTAACAAGGGGACCCCCAGATCCCGGCCCCCCCCTGTTTGAAATGGTAAGGGGGTACAAAAGTACCCCTACCATTTCACAAAGAAAGTGTCAAAATGGTTAAATAAGACAAACACACTTTTGAAAAATTCCTTTATTAAAAATAAAAAAAATAAAAAAAAGATTCCAGCGGTGCTAATCCACTCTTGCTATCCAGCGACGGGTCTCCGGGGTCCAGCGATGGATGATCATATCCAGCGACGGGGGATCTCTCAGTCCAGCGCTGTCCATACATCCTTCTTCTGTCTCCACTCCGGAGACACTGCAGAGATCCCAGCGCTGACGTTTCTTATATTAGGAGGGCGGGGCCACCCGTCACCTGACCCGGCCCCTCTGACGCTGGAGAGGGAAGCCAGGGGTTCCCCAGTGACGTGTGGGTGACCCCGCCCCCTCTGATGTAATGGAAACCTGCGTTACATCAGAGGGGGCGGGGTCACCCACACGTCACTGGGGAACCCCTGGCTTCCCTCTCCAGCGTCAGAGGGGCGGAGTCAGGTGACGGGTGGCCCCGCCCTCCTAATATAAGAAACGTCAGCGCTGGGATCTCTGCAGTGTCTCCGGAGTGGAGACAGAAGAAGGATGTATGGACAGCGCTGGACTGAGAGATCCCCGTCGCTGGATATGATCATCCATCGCTGGACCCCGGAGACCCATCGCTGGATAGCAAGAGTGGATTAGCACCGTTGGAATCTTTTTTTTATTTTTTTTATTTTTTATAAAGGAATTTTTCAAAAGTGTGTTTGTCTTATTTAACCATTTTGACACTTTCTTTGTGAAATGGTAGGGGTACCCCCTTACCATTTCAAACAGGGGGGGGGGGATCTGGGGGTCCCCTTGTTAAAGGGGGCTTCCAGATTCTGATAAGCCCCCCGCCCGCAGACCCTCACAACCAACGGCCAGGGTTGTGAGGATGAGGCCCTTGTCCTCATCAACATGGGGACAAGGTGCTTTGAGGGGTCACAGACCCCCAAAGCATCCTCCCAATGTTGAGGGTATGTGGCCTGGTACGGTTCAGGAGAAAGGGGGGGCCGCTCTCTCGTCCCCCCCTCTTTTCAGGCGGCCTGCCAGGTTGCGTGCTCGGATAAAGGGTCTGATATGGATTTTTAGGGGGACCCCCATGTCAATTTTTTTTTAATTTGATGCGGGGTTCCCCTTAATATCCATATCAGACCTGAAGGGTCTGGTTATGGATATTTAGGGGGACCCCCACGTCAATTTTTTTTTAAATTTGACACGGGGTTCCCCTTAATATCCATGTCAGACCTGAAGGGCCTGGTAATTGAATTTAGGGGAGCCCCCACGCTTTTTTTTATTTTTTTTATTTTTTTCAATGAATGAATGAATTGTCGGCTAATGCAGAGAACACTCATTGAGTGTTCTCTGTATTACGGGACCCGACAATAGCCGCAAGTGATTTTAAAAGACTTTTTTTCCTGCACAAATGACACTTTGTGCAGGGACAGTTCTAAGCACCAGAAACATGCGCCCCTTCACAGGCATACTATAGATACCCCCCAGCTACGAATTTAAAGGAATATTTCACTTTTATTGTTTCACTTTAATCATTATTAAAATCACTGCTCCTGAAAAAACGGCCGTTTTTAAAACTTTTTTTTGCATTGATCCATGTCCCCTGGGGCAGGACCCGGGTCCCCAAACACTTTTTAGGACAGTAACCTGCATATTACCCTTTAAAATGAGCACTTTAGATTGTGAACGTTCAAGTCCCATAGACTTTAATAGGGTTCTAAAGTTCACACGAAGTTTAGGTCTGTTCGCAGGTTCTGGTACGAACCAAACAGGGGGGTGTTTGGCTCATCCCTACTTCCGGGTATCGTGGCTCCGGCACTGTGACTAGCCGGAGCCATGATGACATCACTCCCGCGATCGCCGTTAGAAATGCCACGCTCAGTGCGCCAGTGTGCCGTTGTCCACGGTGCATGAGCATGCCATAGACATCCATGCTTGTCTTTTGCAAATATCTCCGAAACCGTGTAGGTTTAGGAGATATTTCTTCCATCTACAGGTAAGCCTTAATCTTACAAGTGGTCTGTAACGGTTTACAACCACTTTAAGTGTATTTTTTTCTGGAAATTCACCTTTGATAAACTGCTGCGCAAAAATCATGCAACATATAAAATTGCAAAAACGAATTTATTCTCCCAAGCCTCTGCTTAAATATATATATATACATATATATATATATATATATATATATATATATATATATATATATATATATATATATATATATATATATATATAAAATGTTTGGGAGTTCTAAGTAATAATATAGCAAAAAACGCTTCTTTTTACATGTATGAGAGAAATGTCAGAATTGGCCCATACTGGAAGTAGTTAATAGCACATGTAATGTAATTATAGGGTGACACCTAGAACCATAAAAGTGGGTACAGACCCTAGGTATTATTAAAATCTGAACATAAAGGTTCCTGAACATGTACTTTTTCCTTTTATCTATGGAAGTTCTAAGAAACCAAACTTTTATGAGAGAGATTAAAGAAGAATGTGCAGCTGAGCTGTGCCTGTCTCAGTAGTGTATACCAGTCTGTTAAGGAATTATAGTGGCTTATTTTATTTATTTTACTCCCTTTAAAAAGCATCAACGTATTTCTTTTACATGGATACAGTCATTTTCAGTAAGCAAAGCCTGATGCAGGAAATTTAGGGTTGGAGCTGTGGAAGCTAAAAACAAATGTACAATTCACTGTAAGCATCCATCTCCCTCGCTTAACTCCTTTCATTTGCAGCCTAACACTTAACCTGGGTTTCTCCTCAACCTTAACCACTTGACCTCCTGAAAGGTTTTACTCCCTTCATGCCTTCATGGCCAGGCCATTTTTTTTTTTATTATTTAGCACTGTGCTACTTTACCTAGCGTTTGCAGCACTGTAGGCAAATTAAAATTTATATATTTTTTTCAAGAGCTTTCTTTTGGTGGTATTTTATCACCATTGAGTTTTTTATTTTTTGCTTGATAAAAAAAAATAAGACCAAAAATTTTGAAAAACCCTCAATATTTTCTCATTTCTGTTATAAAGCATATCTAAAAAAAAAAAAATCGAATTTCTTCACAAATGTAGGCCAAAATGTAATCTGCTACATGTCAAAAAAATCCAAATAAGCATATAATAGATGGTTTTTGGAAAAGTTAGTGTCTACAAATTATGGTGTATATATATATATATATATATATATATATATATATATATATATATATATATATATATTTGGAAATGGATTAATCCTGATGTAATGACGTCCTTTCTAATTTCTTAAAGCCCTTAAAATGCCAGGACCGTATAAATACCCCTCCAAATTACCCCTTTTTAGAAAGAAGACAATCTGATGTATTTAGTAAGAGTCATGGTGAGATTTTTTGAAGTTGTAATTTTTTTTGTCACAATTTTTTGGAAAATTAAGAAATTAAATACATACTGTCACCAGTGCAGTATTTGTAATTGCTGACTTTTATTTTATTTTTTTACAGACTGGAGCTCCTCTTTAATTATGACATTGGGCATGTACAACAAAATATTTCTTCCACTGTTAGTAGCAATAAAATATATATTGTGACACTCTTCCGTTACCAACTAGGTACGGTATAATAGAGCCAGTTAATGTATTTATTATAATTCATAGAACAAAGATAAGTACAGGGATATACAAACATGTCAAGGTGTTTCTTAGTAATAAAAAAAAAAAAACACCTTTACAGGCTGATAATGAGAATCATTTGATGACATTTATGCAGCAGACCCTCATCACCTACTACTAGTTGTGTATTCACATTTTATATGCTAGTTTTGCTAGTTATTAACTTCAAGCTGTACAATCCACTCTATGTTGTAGCATAATGTTGGGCAATTATTTATTAATGATGAAAGAATAATGAGCATGACTACATATCTTCATCATGTACAAGTTTTTTCTTTTAACTTAGAGGAAAAATCATTAAAAATCTTTAAAAGGAGGCACCCTGCTGTCAATATTAACAAATATTTACCGTACACACAATCTGTTTATGTATGTCAAATATAATATACTGCAACAATGCCCTCTGTTGGTCAGTCATTGTTTTCAGGCTGTATATCTTCTATTGTATATTTCAACAGATTAACCAGAATATAAAAAAGATAATAATGTAATGCACAGTACACTGAAGATCAGTAAAGAGCAGTAACAACAAATCAGAAATAATATTCTTAATCTCGCTATGGTCAACTAAAATCTGATTGGTTGTTATAGATTCCTGAACTTTCACAATGTTTTTTGTAGCTTTTTTCATACTAAAGGAAAAATGACAAACTTGGCTTGTCATATATCTTGTTCCATGCTCATTATGCATTATTTTTTACTATGTATGATCTGTCAATCACTGTAACAGGCCGCTAACATGTCACTCATCACATGACACAAATTCGGAAATCAATTCTCACATGATGCTCATCATATAACATTCACTACATGACACTCATTTATCTCTCATCATGTATTTTCCTTCAGTCATGGCTGGTTTACTCACAAGTATTCTTTGAATCCGCCAGCCACTGACAAACAATAATCCTGGTCTCAATTTAGATGACTCTGACAAATGGTGTCATTTTATTTCTGCCTGAGATCACTTTAAGATCCAATTTTCCTACTAAAAATGTTGTTTTTTTCAAAAGTAAGGGACAGGGTGCTCATACAGAGCCCAATTCTTGCAAGTAATTCACCCGATTTGAACATCTCTTCCATCAGCTGAGTGAGTCCAGTTTGCACTAATGCCCCATACACACTATCAGTTTTTCTGCTGATCTTTGTCTTCAGATTTACCAAAACCATGTAGTAGAAGGGCCTGCCTGATTGCATACAAACTGAAACTCCTAAGGTTTGACCTCATAATATATAGTTTTGGTAAATCTGAAGGAAAAAATCTGCAGAAAATCTGATAGTGTGTATGGGGCTAAAGTTTTAAAACGATGTTGATAAAAATGTGTATGAGAGCATCCAACAGTTGGAATCATTGTGCAAACTAGTGTCTGCTTTTTGCTGAGAAATACCACTTGTGTACTGCTAAAACTTGTATATTAAATCTTTGATGTGGCCATATTGAGCCAGATTGGGTACATAATGATGTACCATTAGCTTATTGTACTGCTGGAAGTCCTCATCATCATAATTTTTCAAAGAATTTTGAAAAACATTGTGCAAACTGTCATCAGCTGTTTCTGCAGATACTGTATTTATTGATATATAACACTCACTTTTTCACCATAAAAATCAGGTGCAAATAGCATGTGCGTGTTATACGCCAATACTTAAATTTTAGCTGCCTCTGAGGGGACAGGGAGGAGGTAAGATGAGCGCCATCAGATTACATACAGTAAGAATTTGCTATTCACTTGGCGGCCTCTGTAATAGGAAGTCCCGTCTCCTGGGCTGCCATTGGACCACTGCTCTGTCTATCATAGGAGATTCTCCCTGTATGTAATCTGTTGGCACTCATTCCACCCCCTTCCCTGTCCCCTCTAGGCTGCAGATGGGCATCAATCAGGCTGCATTGATGGCAATGGTGAGGCTGCTGCATTGATGACAATGTTGAGGCTGCATTTATGTGGATTGATGAGGCTGCATTGATGGCACTTGTGAGGCTGCAGATGGGCACTGACCCTTATTTTCCTTCAAAGTTTAATTTAAGTTTTTTTTCCTGAAACATCCCTTTTAAAATGAATATGTGTGTTATACGCCTGTGCGTGTTACACGCCAATAAATACGGAACCCACTGGGGCGCACATCCGGTGGGTTCTGTGATCATCGTGTCCTTCAGACAAAGTCGATCAGATACCAGGGGAAAAGGTCAATAACAGTGGCCCTTTACCATGTAAATCAGTGTCCAATCACAACTAATCACAATGTAAATAGACTTGCCGGTTATCGGCTGTACTTTCCTCACACGCTGTCACAGCGTGTGAAAAGCATAGTTGGTAACCAGCCAATGTCAGAGAGGACATGCACACAGATAATTAGGGCACCGATCATCAGTGCCCTGATTATCAGGGCAGCCCGATTAGTGCCCATCAGTGCTGCCTATCGTTGCTCATCAGTGCTACCTATCAGTGCTGCCCATCAGTGCACATCAGTGGAGCCTATCAGTGCCCATCAGTGCCGCCTATAAGTGTCCATCAGTGCCGGCTCAGCAGTGCTCATCAGTGCAGCCTATTAGTGGCCATCAGTGCCGCCTCATCAGCACACATCAGTAAAGGAGAAAGATGTACATAGTTGTGAAACTTTAGAACAGAAGTGGAATTTTTTTTATTTTTTTCAAAACTTTGTCTTTTTTAATTTATTTAGGAAAAAATCAAAAAAATCCAGTGGTGATTAAATACCACTGAAAGAAATCTTTATTTGTGTTAGAAAAAAATGATAAAAATGTCATATAGGTGCATTATTACATGGCCACGCAATTTTCATTCAAAGTGTGACAGCGCTGAAAGCTAAAAATTGGCCTAGGCAGGGAGGGGGTGAAAGTGCCCTGTAGGCAAGGGGTTAAATCTTTGATCTGGCCCTATTCAGCCAGATTGGATAATGATTTATTACATGATAATGTAATATAAGCCTGTTGTACTATTAATAAGGATTTCCTTAGAAATGATAACAACTTAACAAGTACTTACAACTGCTGGAAGTCCTCATTATCATACACATTTTTTCCAACATTTTTTCAAAACTTTGCACAAATTGGCATCAGCTTTTTTTCTGAGAAACATCACTTGTGTACTGTTGAAACTCCTGGATTAAGACACCGTTCACAGTAAATGCAACTTTGAAATTGTGCTACTTTACTTGAAGTAGCACAATTTCAAAGCTGCAGATCAGTGCGATTTCAGGTGCGACTTGCCTGACATCTGTGCAAGTCGCACCTGAAATTGCAAAAAAAATTGTTTTTTCAAATTGTCGCTGCACCGCAAAGTAGGAGTTGCACTAATTTGAATAGTTCAATAGGGAGTGACTTTTCATGTGAATGGAACGGTCAAATCTTATGACAAGTGGCACTGGTGCAAGCAGGGACTACAGATTTCATGTGGCTCTATTCTGCCAGATTGGTTTATGATTTATTACATGATGTACTATTAGCCAAAACTTGGCAAGGGAGATGAAATCTGACAAATTGGAAAACTTTACACAAAAGTTTTTGTTTCCCCTATTGATAAGCCAGTGCTAGAGGTGTCAGCAACTGTTCATGTTTAGATATCTGTTTATATAACTGCCTTCTAATGTCCATAAATGTCCAGAGTGATGGACAAGATGGTTATTAGCGGGTCCTAGCAGGTGTTAGTTAATTCAAGGACAGACATATGATTGACTCGCCATCCCTTATTTCTCAGTTCTACCTTTCCATATCTAAGGGCCAACATAGACAGAAACAATGGGTGTTCTTTTCTAGTTTGGAATAGAGTTTCTGCATATTCAGCTAAATGGAATATATTAATGAATAGAATGTATCTTTCTATCTATAAGAGTAGAATCCATGTACTGTAAATGTTTAGATTGGCCCAATGAATTAATGCCATTAATTCTTATATATTAGGGGTTATAGGATCTGTTTTATGTTGCCCAGGAAAGTCACAAAGTTAAATGTCACCGTTTGCCAGATAAAATCTAAGTTTTTAGTTTTTAAGAAAGGAAGCTGCTTCTACGCAGTGGGGTTGATTTACAAAAACTGTAGAGTACAAAATCTGGTGCAGCTGTGCATGGTAACCAATCAGCTTCTAAAATCAACTTGTTCAATAAGGCTTTGATTAAAAAACCTGGAAGCTGATTTTGGTTTTCAGCCAAGGAAGCTGCCATCTTTGCCTCTGTTTAATCTTCAACTGCTATGGTGCTGTACATGTGATTCGTTATGACACCAACCATTGGATGGTTTGATAGTTTGGCTGAGAGCACAGCCAATGTGCAGGTAGCATTCCCGGCATGCCTTTTTTTAACTGTTTAAATCGATGGGTTTACTTCCACTTTAAGTATGGTAAAAGGAACCCTGGTATCCTGGCAGAGCGGTATTATAAGCAATGGTCGGTGGGTTGTTTACCACCTGCCTTTCTCATCGAGGATTGCACTCTGTTTATGGTCACAGAAATAATACTACTATTTACAATCATTTTATTAGCTGTTTTACAGTATATTTAAATAGGTTTCATAAATCATCTAGATTCTACCATTTAATATTTTAGTGTCTGGGTTAACAGATTATTTGACCTAGAAAAGGATGTGCTCCCTCATTTTATGGAAATAATAAGTATAACTGACATTTCTTCATTTCTTGTAAGTGTTCTCTATTCACTTTCTAGAGGATCTGTTGTATGGGCTCTTGGTAATATGGTAATAAAGTAGAATAAAAGGGTAATTGGATCTCTAATTAAGGATGATAACATTGGCCTTGCTAAGAATAGACCCTCAATAGCTAACATTCACTGGCTAATTAACTTATAATATACTGCCAACAATGCAAAACCACCATCTGCCTATTCATGCATTGAAGTTGAGTAATCATCACATGGTCTGATCCTATATGTTTAACCACTTCAATACAGGGCACTTATACACCTTCCTGCCCAGACCAATTTTCAGCTTTCAGTTTTTTCACAGTTTGAATGACAATTACGTGGTCATGCAACGCTGTACCCAAACAAAGTTGTTATAATTTTTTTTCCCACAAACAGAGCTTTCTTTTGGTGGTATTTGATCACCTGTGAGATTTTTATTTTTTGCTGTACTTTGTTTCTGTTACAAAACTTTGTAAATAAGTAAGTTTTCTCCTTCACTGATGGGCACTGATGAGGCTGCACTGACAGGCACTGATAAGGCAGTACTGATTGGCACTGATGAGATGGCACTTATACGCAACACCGATAGGTGGCACTGATGGACACTCATAAGTGGCACTGATAGGTGGCACTGGAGGGCACATATTAGCGACACTGGTGAGCACTGGTGGAAACTGATGACAGCACTGATCAGAGGCACTGGCAGGCATCACTGATTAGCACAGAGTGCCATCCCTAATAGGCAATTATTGCCACCCCCTGGTGGGCTCTAGTGGGCTTACCTGATGGCCATGGGTGGGCATCGCTGGTGGGCATCCCTGGTGGTCCTGGGTGGACATCCTCGGGGGGGGGGGGGGGGGGGCTGCACTGATAACCAGTCAGTGCAGACTCCCCCTGTCAGGAGAGCAGCTGATCATCTCTCCTCTACTCGCGTCTGTCAGCGCGAGTAGAGGAAAAGCAGATACGCGGCTTTTCCTGTTTAAACTGTGATCAGCTGTAATTGGAAACAGCTGATCACGTGGTAAAGAGTCTCTGACAGAGGCTCTTTACCTAAATCAGAGATGTGGTGTGTCAGACTGACACACTACACCACTGATCGCCGCAATACGTGCTGCCGCAGGCGCGCAGTTGTGGCTTATCCTGCTGGACGTCATATAAGGCCCAGTCAGGATAACTGAACCACTTCCCAGCCATCATTCTGCTATAGGTCAGGCGGGTAGTGGTTAAGCAACAGAAAAAAACACTGAATCCAGTTCTTTACTAAACCAAACCCATTCAATTAATTGATTTGCTAAAGGAAATCTGTAACAACATAAACACAGAGGCAGCCATTACTGGACTCTTCTCCTAAAAATGCAAGTTACCTGACCAGTGTTAATTTCATCAATGAAAAGGTTTTCATCAAAATTTTCATCAGTGGCATTTTTACAGTGACAAAAACTAACAAAAAGTACACCACATTTTTGTCCACTGATGAAAACAATGAAGGAAATCAATTCCGTTTTAGTTAATGCACGAAAACTAAATGAAAATGTGAGGCAGGGACAATTACCCTCAAGATCTAACTTCTGGTTTCATCCAGAGATTAGTAGCACTGTGCATTACAGACCTCCCGAGTTCCGACGAGGGTCCCACTCCCGACTCTCGAGTCATGACGATGACCGTCCAGAACAGAGAGCACCCACTGTGAGTGTGTACATTACAATTGCAGGCCTGAGTACTCGCCTCAGACCACCGTCTGTCCAGAGCACTGTGTGTGCATTGCAGGCCTCCTCTGACCACCGGCATCCAGAGCACTGTGTATTACAGGCCATCCCAGTCAGACATGAGACCACCATCCAGCACTGTGCAGCATTACAGGCCTCCTCTGACCAGTCCACCAGCATCCAGAGCACTGTGCATTATGGGCTATCCCAGTCAGATCTGAAACCACCATCCAGCACTGTGCATCATTACAGGCCTTCTCTGACCACTGGCGTCCAGAGCACTGTGCATTAAAGTTCATCCCTTAGACCTAAGACCACATCCAGCACTGTGCAGCATTACAGGACTCCTCTGATCACTGGCTTCCAGAGCCCTGTGCAATACAGGTCATCCCTCAGACCCCAGGCCACAATCCAGCACTGTGTACTATTACAGGTTTCCTCTGACCACCCGCATTCCAGAGCACTGTGCATCACAGGTCTCCCGCCAGAGTGACCACTATCTGTCCAGAGCACTGTGTGTGTGTGCATTACATGCCTCCTCTCTGACCACCGGCATCCAGAGCACTGTGCATTAAAGGCCTCCCCTCAGAGTGACCACCATCCATCCAGAACACTGTGTGTGTGTGTGTGTGTGTGTGTGTGTGTGTGTGTGTGTGTGTGTGTGTGTGTGTGTGTGTGTGCATTACAGCCTTCCTCTGATCACCGGCCATTCCTCAGACCTGAGACCACATCCAGCATTGTGCAGCATTACAAGCCTCCTTTTACTACTGGCATCCAGAGCACTTTGCATTACAGGTCATCCCTCAGATCTAAGACCACCATCCAGCACTGTGCAGCATTACAGGCCACCCTGACCACCGGCATCCAGAGCATTGTGCATTCCAGGCCATCCCTCAGACCTGAGAACACCATCCAGCATTGTGCAGCATTACAGGCCTCCTCCGAACACCGGCATCCAGAGCACTGTGCATTACAGGTCATCTCTCAGACCTGAGACCATCATCCAGTACTGTGCAGCATTATAGGCCTCCTCTGACCACTGGCATCCAGAGCACTGTGCAATAAAGGCCATCCCTCAGACCCGAGACCACCATCCAGCACTGTGTAGCATTACATGCTTCCTCTGACCACCAGCATCCGGAGCACTGTGCATCACAGGCCTCCCCCAGAGTGACCATTATCTGTCCAAAGCATTGTGTGTGTGTGTGTGCATTACAGGCCTCCTCTCTGATCACCAGCATCCAGAGTACTGTGCATTAAATACCTCCCTTCAGAGTGACCACCATCCATGCAGAGTACTGAGTGTGTGTGCATTACAGGCCTCCTCTGACCACCGGCATCCAGAGCACTGTGCCTTACAGGCCTCCCCGGGTGACCACTGTCTGTCCAGAGCACTGTATGTGTCTGCATTACAGGCCTCCTCTGACCACCGGCATCTAGAGCAATGTGCATTAAAGGCCTCCCCTCAGATTGACCACCGTCCATCCAGAGCACTGTGCATTACAGTTCATTCCTCAGATCTGAGACCACCTTCCAGGGCTGTGCAGCATTACAGGCCTCATCTGACCAGTGACCACTGGCATCCAGAGCAGTGTGCATCACAGGCCATCCCTCAGACCTTAGACCACCATCCAACACTGTGCAGCATTACAGGCCTCCTCCAACCACCGGCATCCAGAGTACTGTGCATTACAGGCCATCCCTCAGACCTGAGACCACCATTCAGCACTATGCAGCATTACAGGCCTCCTCTGACCAGTGTCCACCGGCATCCAGAGCACTGTGCATCACAGGCCATCCCTCAGATCTGAGACCACCATCCAGCACTTTGCAGCATTATAGGCCTCCTCTGATCACTGGCATCCAGAGAGCTGTGCATTGCAGGTCATCCCTCAGACCTGAGGCCCCCATGCAGCACTGTGCAGCATTACAGGCTTCCTCTGACCACCGGAATCCAGAGAACTGTGCATTACAGGTCATTCCTCAGACCTTAGACCCCCATCGAGAACTGTGCAGCATTATAGGCCTCCTCTGATCACTGGCATCCATAGAACTGGGCATTGCAGGCCATTCCTCAGACCTGGGACCCCATGCAGCACTGTGCAGCATTACAAGCCTCCTCTGACCACTGGCATCCAGAGCACTGTGCATTACAGGTCATCCCTCAGACCCGAAACTGCCATCTAGCACTGTGTAGCATTACAGGCCTCCTCTGACCACCGGCACCCAGAGCACTGTGCATTACAGGTCATCTCTCAGACCTGAGACCACCATCTAGCACTGTGCAGCATTACAGACCTCCTCTGACCACTGACATCCAAAGCTATGACCATTACAGGCCATTCCTTCGACCTGAGACCACATCCAGCACTGTGCAGCATTACAGGCCTCCTCCAACCACTGGCAACCAGAGCAGTGTACATTACAGGCCATCCCTCAGACCTGAGACCATTATCCAGCACTGTGCAGCATTACAGGCCTCCTCTGACTACTGGCATGCAGAGCACTGTGCATTACAGGCCAACTCTTAGACCTGAGACCACATCCAGCACTGTGCAGCATTAAAGGCCTCCTCTGACCCCCAGCACACAGAGCACTGTGCATTAAAGTTCATCATTCAGACCTGAGACCACCACCCAGCACTGTGCAGCATTACAGGCCTCCTCTAACCACCGGCATCCAGAGCAGTGTGTATCACAGGCCTCCCCCCAGAATGACCATTATCTGTCCAGAGCATTGTGTGTGTGTGTGTGTGTGTGCATTACATGCCTCCTCTCTGACCACCCGCATCCAGAGCACTGCGCATTAAAGGCCTCCCCTCAGAGTGACCACCATCCATCCAGAGCACTGTGTTTGTGCACATTACAGCCCTCCTCTGACCGCCGGCATCCAGAGCACTGTGCCTTAAAGGTCCTCCCCTCAGAGTGACCTCTGTCCATCCAGAGCACTGTGTGTGTCTGCATTACAGGCCTCCTCTGACCGCCAGCATCCAGAGCAATGTGCATTAAAGGCCTCCCCTCAGAGTGACCACCGTCCATCCAGAGCACTGTGTGTCTGCAATACAGGCCTCCTCTGACCATTAGCATCCAGAGCACTGTGCATTACAGGCCATCCCTCAGACCTGAAATCACTACCTAGCACTGTAGCATTACAGGCCTCTTCTGACCACCTGCACCCAGAGCACTGTGCATTACAGGCCTTCCCTCAGAGGGATCATCATCTGTTCAGAGCACTGTGTGTGTGTGTATGTGTACATTACAGAACTCCTCTCTGATAACCCGGAATTCAAATCACTTTGCATCAAAGGCCACCCCTCAGAGTGAACGCCGTCTGTCCAGAGTACTGTCTGTGTGCATTAAAGGCCTCCTCTAACCACTAGCATCCAGAGCACTGTGCATTACAGGCCTCCTCTTAGATCTGAGACCACTATCCAGCACTGTGCAGCATTACAGGCTTCTCAACATTAGACCACCATCCAGAGCACTGAGCAGCATTGCAGACCTCCTCATACCACCATCCAGAGCACTACGCAGCATTGCAGGCCTCTTAAGACCATCGTCCAGAGCACTGTGTAGCATTACACCACCCTCCAAAGCACTGTGCAACATTACAAGCCTCCTCAGACCACCATCCAGAGTGCTTTGCGCATCATTACAGGCCTCCCCAATCCACCAGCATCCAGAGCACTGTGCATTACAGGTCTCCCCTCAGACCGGAGATCACCCTCCAGCCCTGTGCAGCATTACAGGTCTCTCAGAGTCATACAAAAATTCCAGAGCACTGTGCAGCATTACAGGCCTCCCCTCAGACCACCATCCAGAGCACTGTGCAGCATTACAGGCCTCCTCAGAGCACCGTCCAGAGCACTGTGTACAGCATTACAGGTATCCTCAGACCACCGTCAAGAGTGATGTGCAGCATTATAGGCCTTCTCAGCTCAGACCACTGTCCAAAGCACTGTGTGTAGCATTGCAGCCACCGTCCAGAGTGCTGTCCAGGATTACAGACCTCCTCAGATCACCGTCCAGAGCACTGTGCAGCATTACAGGCGTCAAACTAAAACTAAATCGAAATTTGCTGCCAAAATTAACACTGTACCTGACTGCTATGCAGACCCTCTGACTTCCATTCTTTGAACCATTGATTTATTGTACTAATTCACTAAAGGATTAGAGATTTTTCACACATTAAGTTATATGAATGTTAATGTTAATTATCCAATCACATGCAGATGAAATAAGTTAACAGCAATTTGATTTTCACATGATTGGATAATTCAAGTGAATGTTCACACAGTTCATTGTGTGATGATTCAAAACATCCTTATTAAGTCAGTCTCAATGAATTATGCCTTTTGTCAAGGTTACCTGATCTGCACACTTGTTACATAGTTACATAGTTACATAGTTAGTAAGGTTGAATAAAGACACAAGTCCATCCAGTTCAACCTGAGTGAGTGTCTACAATTGTCCCTATCCCTGTACATTGCACACTCACATCGGTCCCTACCCTCAATGGGCCCCCAATCCAAAGTCCTCATTCATATACTAGAGCCAATTTTTTGAACAGAAGCCAATTAACCTACCTGCATGTCTTTGGAGTTCTGTGTTCAAAAGTATCAACGCTTTGGAATATACAGTGGGGATGGAAAGTATTCAGACCCCTTAAATTTTTCACTCTTTGTTACATTGTAGCCATTTGCTAAAATCATTTAAGTTAATTTTTTTCCTCATTCATGGAGTACACAGCACCCCATATTGACAGAAAACCACAGAATTGTTGACATTTTTGCAGATTTATTAAAGAAGAAAAACTGAAATATCACATGGTCCTAAGTATTCAGACCCTTTGCTCAGTATTTAGTAGAAGCACCCTTTTCATCTAATACAGCCATGAGTCTTTTTGGGAAAGAAGCAACAAGTTTTTCACACCTGGATTTGGGGACCCTCTCCAGTTCTGTCAGGTTGGATGGTAAATGTTGGTGGACAGCCATTTTAAGGTCTCTCCAGAGATGCTCAATTGGGTTTAAGTCAGGGCTCTGGCTGGGTCATTCAAGAACAGTCACAGAGTTGTTGTGAAGCCACTCCTTCATTATTTTAGCTGTGTGCTTAGGGTAATTTTCTTGTTGGAAGGTAAACCTTCGGCCCAGTCTGAGGTCCTGAGCACTCTGGATAAGGTTTTCGTCCAGGATATCCCTGTACTTGGCCGCATTCATCTTTTCCTTGATTGCAACCAGTCGTCCTGTCCCTGCAGCTGAAAAACACCCCCACAGCATGATGCTGCCACCACCATGCTTCACTGTTGGGACTGTATTGGACAGGTGATGAGCATTGCCTGGTTTTCTCCACACATGTCGCACACATGTCGCTTAGAATTTAGACCAAAAATTTCTATCTTGGACTCATCAGACCAAAGAATCTTATTTCTCACCATCTTGGAGTCCTTCAGGTGTTTTTTTTTTTAGCAAACTCCATGTGGGCTTTCATGTGTCTTGCACTGAGGAGAAGCTTCTGTCGGGCCACTCTGCCATAAAGCCCTGACTGGTGGAGGGCTGCAGTGATGGTTGAATTTCTACAACTTTCTCCTATCTCCCGACTGCATCTCCAGGGCTCAACCACAGTGATCTTTGGGATCTACTTTACATCTCTCACCAAGGCTCTTCTTCCCCGATAGCTCAGTTTGGCTGAACGACCAGCTCTAGGAAAGGTTCGGGTCATCCCAAACATCTTCCATTTAAGGATTATGGAGGCCACTATGCTCTTAGGAACCTTAAGTGCAGCAGAATTTTTTTTTAACCTTGGCCAGATCTGTGCCTTGCCACATTTCTGTCCTCTTCAGGACATCCTCTTCAGACAGTTCCTTTGACCTCATGATTCTCATTTGCTCTGACATGCACTGTAAGCTGTAAGGTAAGGACAGGTGTGTGGCTTTCCTAATGAAGTCCAATCAGACGGTGTAGAACAATCTCAAGGATGATCAGAAGAAATGGACAGTTAAATATATGAGTGTCACAGCAAAGGGTCTGAATACTTAGCACCATGTGATAATTCAGTTTTTCTTTTTTAATAAATCTTCAAAAATATCAGCAATTCTGTGTTTTTCTGTCATTATGGGGTGCTGTGTGTACATTAATGAGGAAAAAAATGAACTTAAACGATTTTAGCAAATAGCTGCAATATAACAATGAGGGAAAAATGTTGAGGGGGTCTGAATACTTTCCGTCCCCACTGTATGTTGGTTGTGAAATATGTACATGGGATGTGTGTGTTTTGTATTGTTTGAATATAAAACCAATAAAAGACCTGATTAAAAAATAAAATAAAGAAAAAGTATCAAAGCCACTGGTTTAGCATAACAGCTAGACATCAAGAATTTTCAGAAGGATATCAGCAGAACCAGCAGCCATATTTCTCACTGCAGGTTTACTTTAAAAGAAACATATCATAAATGGTAGAAGGATGAAACTGGCTGCCTACCCCTCTAAAGAAGAAGATATTAAACCAAAGCCCAGGTCGGAGATTGTTAAGGATGCTTTTAATGCGTTTATTTTATGTTATACAGTATCTTGACTACAATAAATTTCCATTTTATAAATTTGGCTGCAGTGTGCACTACAGTATATTGTATCTACTGAGCTGCTAAAAGGTGTTGAATCATCTAAGAGTGTCGGAGGATTAGCTGTATGCAAATTTGGATCTGGTTATATGAATGTTGACTCAGAGCCAGACTAAAATCATATTATTTTTCCATATGAGCAGTGACTTTACATAAAGACCAACTAAATTCTATGCATACAGAGCAAGCCTTGGAGGTTATAAAACATCTTGAGAGTCCAGGACTTGGAATCCAGTGAGGTTGATTTACTAAAACTGGAGAGTGCAAAATCTGGTGCAGCTCTTTTAGTCAATCAACCCCACTGTGATGTGACCACTAATCATGCAGTCATTAGTATGTTAACAGTTCATGCATTTTTTATTTATTTTTTATTTATGGGTTTACATAAGGATTTGACAAATTGGCAATATATTTTGCATCTGAAAAGATAATAATTCTGTGTTATGGAGCATATAACCACACCCACCAAGAAACCGCTACCAACTGGTAAAGTGCATTGCAAATAAAATAAATAAAGGTGTGAATGGCGCTGCCACAAATGAGTTGCATATGCTGTGGTAAAAAAATACCCTTGTGCTGGTCAGTAACATTGTTTTGCAATGTCCTCTGCTGGAGTTGTAAGGTAAATGTTGGTCCAATACAATTCGTCTCCCTCATTTATAACGGATGTTAGAGATATAAACCTTTTGATATGTGAAACATGCCATCAATTAATTCTCTAACAGTGCTATAATATACCTTCCCAGATGGTGTTAGAAATCTCAGTAGAAATGAAAGTGGTTGAAAACCTTGGTATACCAAATGTACCTACAGGTAAGCCTATAATAAGGCTTACCTGTAGGTACTATAAATATCTCCTAAACATACACGGTTTAGGAGGTATTTACCATATACACGTGTGCCAATATCATCGGCGCCTGCGCACTGAAGAAACGGCTGAATCTTCCATGTAATATCCCACCTCCATTGTTTTTAGCTGGCTAGTGGGCATGGAGTGGTATTCCGTCAATCTTAATCTTAAATGCAGGTGGGAAAAAAAGGAATAGAAATAAGAGCAAGAAAATAAATGATGAAGGGAGGAAAAAAAATCATGGGGGTGGGGGATAGGGGTAAAGAAGGGCAAGAGAGGTTGTCTGAGGGGACATCTCCTGATATAGAGAAGTGGAATATGAAAGAGAGCTACTTAGTATTGTAGGTATTCATCAGACATTTGAAATTGATCCCAGAAGAACAATCTAACTGTATAAACCTAACGCCTCTATCCAGAGAAGGAATAAAAATGAATAGCCCATTAAAAGATAAAATGAAAACTAGATTTTTCTGTAATATTCACTTTTAACCGAGAGATTTCCCCTGTTGTGACCAGGGCTGCTGATAGAAATTGTGGGGCCCTGTACAGCCTTTGTGATAGCCCCCCCCCCCAAGAAAATATTAAAGCTATATATCGCTAAAAATACAATAAAATCATTACTAACAGATACAAATACAACATAACTCACAGAATTCCTGCTAAATCTAAAAGATAAAACTGAGTTAATAATCAAAGCTCTTTGTGGATAAGGTATTGAGCTCATTCACATGGGTGCTTTGGTCTGAACCGTGTGAATCAGTGGTTCATTTATATGACTTGTGCCACCTGGAACTGTAAGAACACAGCTGCAGGTCCTAAATTGATAGGCGGGGGGATGCAGGTGTACGGTTCTGAACACAGACAGTGGGCGTTCGGGGGCCACTCACCTGCACACCTGTCAAATTAGGACCTGCGATTGTGTTCGCACAGGTGCTGCATCTCCATAGAAGGACAGGTGGCTCAAGCCCAAATCCCTCCTTCACACAGCCAGAGTACCTGTGTAAAGGAGCCCTTAATTATATTTTTTTAACAAATTTTTTTAACAACCCTGTTGGGAAGGGGAGGACGAGCTTTGGTGAAATATCATTATGACAGATTTACCTAAAAACGGATCTCTCCAGCGTCGTGCTGTCACTACTGAGAGGGATTCTATATTTGCCTGGTCTTCTCTCTGGGTTCTTGGGCTCCAGCCGTTTGGCCAAACAGCGATAAAGTAACTCCCATGCATTGTGCAGGAGTCATGGTCACAGCACAACTCTCTCAATGGAATGTATGCCATCCATCGAGAACGCAGTGCACATGCATCAGTGCTATCAAGGCCTGCTACGTTTAGTAGATATTCCCTGTGCCTACAGGTAAGCCCTATTATAGACTTACCTGTAGATAGAAGATAAAAAATTGAGTTGACTACTGCCAGTTAGTGAATTATTAAATAGAAGGAGTTGATACACTGATTTGCAGTGGGAATTGACAGTGTAGGGGAGAAGAAGCAAAGTTGATTAGATCAGGAAGCAGTCTGGGGGAAAGTAGCGTGAAGCCTAGCTACAGAAAGCCCACTAAACTGCACTGGGACAAGATAAAAGACAGCTATGGAACCAGTGTAGCAGTTAATTCTTCACCCCATGGGAATACAGGCGAAAAGCAGTGAGTGTGTTAGGAAGACAGAGCATCAGGGGAAAGATATAAAAAAAATATACAACCTGGGCAGTTGGAGCTCAGAGATACAGAAAAGATAGGATGTGGAGTACAGGAAGAACTGCAGGGAGCGAAAAAAAGTTACAGAGGTAACCAACTCACCAAGCAGCCGTAACACTTGAACTAAAGCCACTTTATTCTGGACCTGCCTGTCAAGTCTCTAGTGTGAGGCCGAGTTGCTGAGAGGGCGTCTCTTGTGGCTGAGCGCAGTGCTCCCCTGGAAGTGATACAGGGAATGCGGTGCCCAAAGGTGCACGGGTTGCCAGGGATGCTGCAGGCTGGCTGATAGGCTGTAGATGGCTGGAACGTGCTGAGTAGCAATCTGGGCAGCCATGGGTCAGATACCAGGAGACAGCCCGAGAATAACAGAGGAACAAGCTGGGTTGTATACCGAGGGGCAGAGGATCAAAGAGTAGTCAACAAGCCAGGGTCAGAGCAAGGAGATAACAGGATCACAGGTCAAGCGAATCAGGAATCAAGCCGGAGGTCTTCAGAGTAACAAGCACAGGAACACAGGAAGCTGTTGATAATCCAGCAACCTGCAAGTGTCACTGATCGGTTTAAATAGGCCAGGGGGGTGTGCCTACGATTGTCATAAAGTGTGCGTGCGTGTGTGCGTGCACGTGTATGCGAATCGGCGCACGCAGACGGCTGTGACCTGGCTGTCGTGCATCTGCATGCGCGCAAGCGAACGGAAACCCGCCTGGCACAACCATGACAGTGTGTTGCCCACAACATGGCTATTTCCCTGACACTGCCCCAGCTGACTGGACAGTGAACAGAGAAGCAGCAAAGTGATGAGCTCATCTACTCTGCTATCTCTCCCCCTCAGCATCTGTGTATAAACTGATTGGCTCCTTGTACTACATCTTCCTCTCACACTCCAGCTCTGCTGTAGAGGAACTGTAGGGAAGTCATACAAATTCAAATCCAAGTACTTACTCTACTTGTATTATAAAAATACAATTAATGTTATATTAATGATTACAGAACTACAGTTCTTTCTTTCATATCTACCTACAGTTCAACTTTAACAAGAGAGTACATTTGTGTGTGTTATTACTGTATAAGTTTGAACATTGTACTGGTGATGTAAAGCAAGTGAATTGAAGCGTAACTAAACTCTGGTTTCAAAAAATCTATTCAATTCTAAAAATGTTATGTAAGTTTGCATTTTTAAAGTGGTTATAAAGGCTGAAAGTTTTCTTTTTTTTACCTTAATGCATTTTCTGCATTAAGATAAAAAAAACCTTCTATTATCAGGTTCCTCCCTCAACCCCCCCCCCCCCCGAAACTTACCTGAGCCCAATCTCAATCCACGCTGTATTGAACGGTGCTGCTCTTTCTCTCTCTTTGCTGGACTCTGTGAGATCAGTGGGAATCATTGGCTAGTCCTGCTGTCAATCAAATCTAGATACTAGGGACTGGGAAGCAGGGCCAAGCAGCACTATGTGTGTCTATAGACAGTCACAGCCTGGCTTTGAGGATTGAGCCTGGACACATGCCACCATTGGAAGCCTATGGTAGCACACAGAGAAGAGGAGGTGCAGGGAGTATTGGCGGGGATCCGAGGTGCAGGGAGTATTGGCGGGGATCCGAGAAGAGGAGGATCTGGGGTTCTCTGGGCAAAGCCATTGCACAGAGAAGGTAAGTATGACATGTTTGTTATTTAACCACTTCAGCCCCGGAAGGATTTATCCCGTTATGACCAAGCCATTTTTTGCGATACGGCACTATGTTTCTTTACTTGTGTAGCACTAACCCCCCGAAGGAGCTGCTGAAATTTTCTCCAGCTCGTACTCGTTCTTCTTGTCTAGGGGTTCCCAGAGTTGATAACCCAGTAACTGTAGAGGCCGACACTTGAATTCCTTGTTAGAATTTTTATTTTTGCATGAAATGAATGAACAAACTCTAAGTTGGGAATAGAGGGTATCAGGGTAAAGTTTAGCTCAGGTGCTTGGAACTGCTGACTTCAAATAAAGTCTCTCTCTATGTACACAATCCAGGGAACAGTCGCTCGCAACTGGATCCTTTAACTGTTGGATAAATCCTTAAGTTTTGGGTTCAGCAGCCAACAGGTAATTCTAGCATTTAAAAGTCTCTCACACAGACTTGGATGGAAACTTAGTTACAACTGGGAGGGTAGAAGTAGGAACCTTTCTTACTGTACCAGAATCTTTCAGCCGGTCCGGCGATACTGTAAGAATTGTGGATTCGATCAATGTCCATGGAAGCTCTGCTTCCAGGCTCTTACCAAGCAACCAGCCTTGTGCTTGGCTCTCTTACTGAAGAGTCCTCCCCTGGTCGCGTGTAGAGTTGCTGGGCCTCTCCAAACCCGAGACGGCACCAGAACACCTTAGAATCCTCCTTCCAGTTATTGCGCCTCGAACTAGCCAGTTCCGAGGCTCGGAAACAGATGGATCCGCACCCCAGGCCACGAGGGCTTCGGGGGCTGGTCAGGAGGACCAGGACCACGGAGTCAGCAACAACTTCTGGATCGGAACCCAGAACCACATGACTTCAGCATCTTAAGTAACCTTTCCCAGATTATGCAGTGAGACAAACGCGCCCACTGATTGGCTCTGAGATAAGGATTGGTACCCAATGCGTCCAACCAGACTGCGATCTATAGCCTCCCACAGGTGTACAACTCCACCTATGACCAGGCAGAACTTCTATACAGCCCAGCCAAACTGATGCCAAAGTACAATTTAACACAATTACCCCAAAACTCACTACAGTTTTGAGCAAAAACTAAATTTAAACATATAGTGTGTACTCGTTAGGAGTACCAGCGCTACACTTGATAATTGTGTGGTCGTGCAAAGTTGTACCCAAACAAAATTGATGTCCTTTCTTTCCCACAAATAGAGCTTTCTTTTTCTTATTTGATTACCTCTGTGGCTTTTATTTTTTGCGCTATAAACAAAAAAAGACTGACAATTTTGAAAAAAAAAATAGTATTAGTAATAGAAAAAAAAAACAATATTTTTACTTTCTGCTCTAACACATATCCAATATATATGTGTATATATATATATATATATATATATATATATATAGATATATATATATATATATCTATAGATATATAGATATATATATATATATAAAATAAAAAATGTATCCATCAGTTTTAGGCCAATATGCTACATATTTTTGGTAAAAAAAATCACAATAAGTGTATATTGATTGGTTTGAGCAAAAGTTTAGCGTCCACAAAATTTTTATAATTTTTTACTGTTTTACTGTTTACTAGTAATGGTGGGGATCAGTGATTGATAGTGGGACTGCAACATTGCGGCAGACAACTGATTACTGTATAAATGGCACTGGCAGGGAAGGGGTGAACACTAGGGGCCGATCAAGGGGTTAAGTGTTCTCCAGGGAGGTGTTTCTAACTGTCAGGGGGATGGACTGGCGGGGAGTAGAGAGAGAGATCGCTATTCCTGATCACTAGGAAAAGCTTTGGCGCAGTATATATGCCGAAGGGGGTTGGCTAAAAAAAAGACAAAAAAAATATAACTTTACAATCTCAAAAATGTTCCTTCTATCGCTCTTAGCCTCCTAAAACACCTTATTTTTTGCTGCTGTGATCTGACTTCCTGTTAGAGGAGGATTACTTCATTCTTCATGATCCCACTGTATGTAAGACCATAGCCACCCCTTTTGCTTGCTACCAAGACAGATTAGGAACTATAGACTATGGATTATGGGTTCAGTAGTGTGCATGGAGCAGTGCACATAACTTCAACTAATGTGCACTGGTCATTCCAAATAAATGGAAGTGGGTAGGAAAAGGAAAGGTGTGCGAGCTCATACGGGATGTTATATGGAGGTAGAAAAACATAGTAAGGAACAATTTCATGAAAAATTTGGTTACAGGTCCATTAAATCTAATCTTCACCCTTTTAAACAAAGTTCCCTTCTCTGCACCCCTCTGCTACACTAATAGCGTTGTATTTTTTTGTTTGTTTATTTACCTTTTTTTTTCATGTAAAGTGTCTGGCCCTGTTCCCCATGCATGTCACTCACATGCTCTCTGTACCTCCAGGGATATGCATGACACATATCCCAGGAGTCAAAGTCCTTCATTCACAAAGGAGGAAGGGGCTGGCCTAGTAGAGCACCATTGGAAAGCCCACTGGCTGAACCCGGAAGAGTCATCAGCCTCCCGATGACATCACAAAGAACATGGTGTGGCAGGACCTGATCAGTGGCAGAATAAATGAGGATCTCAGCAGGACAATGCTGGATCCACCAGGTGGGTATCTGAACTTTACAGAACACACCACCTGGGTTTAAAGAAAATAGGAGAAAGAGAAGATAAGTAGTTGATGTGTATGGATTCTTTTTGGAGAATAAGGACATTGTTTAGTATCACTTTAAGGAGGCTTAAAGGCTCAGTCTTTTATATGTTTATTCATTTTAAAGCTATTAATAAAAAATAATAGTTCAAACCCAAACTGAGATAATTTTGTTTTTAATGTTAATCTACGTGCCTTTCATAAATATATATAAATTGTATGCAAGATTTTTAAGCTGCCAGCTGTTGTGTGTTATTCCTAGACTAGATTCCATGAGTTGTGTTGTAATATTCCTATTCATACATACATGTTAAAAGTCTTCAAACTTTAACTCCTCTCTAATATTCATGAAAGATTAAATGTGACTTGTTTATTCCATAAGCTTTGAGCATGCATGTGTATTTATGGATAACATCAAGTAACATAAACTCAGATCTACGTGTTTTCTTTATAAAACACGTCAGATTAGAAGTGTAATGCATCATACTGGCAACAAACGTTCTGTTGCTGGTCTATAGCTTTACGTAGTTTCTTGTGAAACCTAGCCATGGAATATGACTGTCTGCATTAGCTCAGAAAATACCTTGATCCTGGATCTGTTTGTCCTATTATATGAACTGTGGTTTGGGCACATGTATTAATTCTATACATTCTGTACATAGTTGCTGAACTATGACTATGACTGCGACCTTTCATTTTATGCTGCTTTGCTAGATCACCAAGATTCCTGTAGCGAACATATATGGAACTATTATTTGAACACTGCAGGCGGGAGAAGTTTGTGCTTTGTGAGAAGGTCTTTGTTCTAGGAGTAAATGGTCAGTCAGGCTCTCTTATTTTCCTCTATTTTGAAAGTGCATTGGTCAACCAGTCAAGTTCAATCTTCCTCCTGGGAAAATAGGTTGCAGTAGGCAGCAGCTCTAGGTTTGCCTTCATTTTTCATAAACTATACTTATTAAGTATAATGAGAGGCCCTACGGTGTCCTTTCTTATTACAACTACTAAAGTCACCAGTTCAAAACTCTGACTCAAACCATTCTTTACCGAAGGAGAACTGAATGAATCATATAAAGAATAAAAAGCATATTTGAAAATGTCTGTTATGCCAAGGACTTTTATATTGGCATGTTCTTATGAGAACCGGTCTGCCTTTACAACACCCTCTGACATGCAGCAGTTCACTAATAAGGAAAAATGAGTGTCAGCATTAATCTTACTGTATGACATGGAATTCAGTTGGGGTATAATCACTGCAGCTATCTGCAGAGTCAGGCACAGAGCAGAGTTAGGAGTAAGTAAGGTTCTATTAGATTGGTGTAAATTTAAATAAAAGGTGCCCATAGTGGTAATTTTGCACTGATAGCTACATAGCAATGGCAGCATGTATTTTAATTGTTAAAGTGTTTGTAAATAACCACCTTGTAAAACAATCCATTCAGTTTAAAATACACTATATTTCCAAAAGTATTGGGACACCTGCCTTTACACGCACATGAGCTTTAACGGCATCCCAGTCTTAGTCCATTGGGTTTATTATTGAGTTGGCCCACCCTTTGCAGTTATAACAGCTCCAACTCTTCTGGGAAGGCTGTCCACAAGGTTTTGGAGTGTGTCTATGGAGATGTTTGACCATTCTTTCAGAAGGGCATTTGTAAGGCACTGATGTGGATGAGAAGGCCTGACTCGCAGTCTCCGCTCTAATTCATCCTAAAGGTGTTCTGTTGGGTTGAGATCAGGAATCTGTGCAGGCCAGTCAAATCCTTCCATCCCAAACACGCTCATCCATGTTTTATGGACCTTGCTTTGTGGAACAGGAAGGGGCCATCCTCAAACTGTTCCCACAAAGTTCGGAGCATTGTCCAAAATGTCTTGGTATGCTGAGGCCTTAAGGCCCCATTCACACCTGAGCATAGCGTTTTCAGGCAGAAAGCCGAGCAATTTTACCACAATTTTGTCAGGATTTTGACACATTTTTGCTATGATTTTGTACAGGTCAAAAGGTCACCAGTGTGGAAAAAAAGTTCCAGAACTTGTTTGAGCTTCAGGCATTTTGGAGTTTCTGGCTTCAGGCAATTTGGAGTGGAGCTGTGAACCATCTCCATAGAGAATAATTGATTTTTTCCCCTCCAGCATTTTGTAGCTTCAGGCTTCAAGCTACAAAATGCTCAGGTGTGACCTGAATGGGGCCTAAGTGTTCCCTTCACTAGAACTAAGGGGCCAAGCTCAACCCCTAAAAAACAACCCGACACCATAATCCCTCTTCCACCAAATGATTTGGACCAGTGCACAAAGCAAGGTCCATAAAGGCATGGATGAGCTTTGGGTGGAGGAAACTGACCTGCACAGAATCCTAGTCGATAGAACACCTTTGTGATGAATTAAAGTGGAGACTGCGAGCCAGGCCTTCTCGTCCAACATCAGTGCTTGACCTCACAAATGCACTTCTGGAAGAATGGTCAAACATTCCCATAGACACACTCCTAAACCTTGTGGACAGCCTCAACAGAAGAGTTGAAGCTGTTATAGCTGCAAAGGGTGGGCCAACTCAATATTGACCAGGATGCCATTAAAGTTCATTTGCATGAAAAGGCATGCGTCCGAAAAATTTTGGTAATATAGTGTAGAAATGAAAGGCAAAATATTTTTGAAGACATATAAAATAACATTATAAATAGCTTTTTTCCCCCTTTTTTAAAAATAAATGATCATATTACCTCTGTTCCTGGGTGCATAAGAGCTGGGGGAGGAGAAGCAGCAGCAGCACACTGAGCTTACCAGCGAATGGCTGTGCAGTGGGTGCATTTCAGGAAAAGTCTGATCATTGGAGGAGAGTACACTGAGTTCCCAGCATAGCTAGAGAACTGACCATGGCATGCTCTCCTGCTTAGTGTGGTCCTAGCAGGGGACTAGCAGGTACACCAGGGATTTCACATAAAGGAAGCAATACAAAGAGAACAGGATACTTTCTCAAAGTACATGGTACAGCAGACACATATCAGGAATATTAAGTGTTATGCCCCATACACATGATCGGATTTTTCGATGGGAAATGTTGGATGGGAGCTTGTTGGGTGATATGGGAGCCTGGGGGGGAGATCCCAGTCATGAACTTGATATCCTTGTTGGGTGATACTTGAAGTCCGACCGTGTATACGCTGCATCGAACATTTTCTGTCAGACTTTCCGGAAACAAATGTTGGCTAGCAGGTACATGTGCTCTTCTTTACTGATGTACAGTTTAAAATGCCAAGAATGAGGTTTATGGGCACAGTATAATCATTCGTATTAAACATCGTTCCTTTGACTACTAATACAACGTTTTTGGCATATGCAGGTTAACTACATTTGTTCATGCCTATTTTGATTAAAAGAAGTGTAGCGCTGGCTCCTGACGAGCAGGCGCTATGGTTTTTTCAAAGTTAACTTTCCTGAAACCACAAATGGGTTTTGGGGCGAATTTTCTAAATTTCTGGTTTCAGTACCAGACTAGCTGGGTTGCATTGGGTTCTCCTTGACCGCGGGTGTCACTGTCACTGCCGGCAAGGTTTAGAACGCAGTCTAGCTGGGTGTATTGAATTCCACTGTTCTTTCGGAGTCAGCCCAGTGGGAGTGTTCTCCTGCTGTGCATTCTGGGAGGTGGTATTTAAGGTAATGACATCACATGCTTCTGATGAAGGCAACATCAACACAGTTTTGACATACTAATGTCTCATATGGCCTTCACTTTATCAAAGTTGAACTTTGTAAGTTCCTGAGTTGGGGATGTGTATGCTATGGTTTTAAACATGCCTGTTTAGCCACAAAAAAGGCTATATACTGTCATACATGTTATACACTAAATATGTTGGTTTGTTAAAAAACCCTTTTATAATGCACATGTTATTATATATTATACTCAACAATGTGTGGCATCTTCTTTCAATGCACAATACTAGTTTTTTTAGTAAGTTGGTGTAGTTACAGTGACAATGGGGATTATGGGGACTACTTTAAGTGCGCTTATAGTGCAAAGTGGATTTGCCTTTAGTAAATAACCTCCAGTGTGCTGTAAAATGTCCCAAAATCAGGCCATTTTAGGGACTCCAAGGAATTAATTCATGGATTGAAAAGGATGAATAGTTTTATCATTAATGCATTACATACATTAACAACACAAACATTGTGTGTGTGTAGCAGACCCACAGCACAATACACAATAGTTAGCTGAAGAAGAGTTTGTCACCCCATGTATCAAATAAGTTACGTTTGCACTATTGAAGAAAATGGTCAAAAATAAAAGGCCACTGGATAACCTAGGAGACAGATTAGAAATACAAGCAATGCATCAAATGAAATGTGAGTTTATTTTTTTCCCAAAAAATGTATTTTAAGGAGCTTCCAGATTCTCTGGTATATCAATTGCCCCCCTACCCATGAAGTACTCCACATAGCTTTGCCATACTTTGGGGGCGCTTTGGGGGGGCCAGCCAAGACGTCCAGTTTCAAGCACCATCATTGTTTCTGTGGGTAAAAAGACGGCCTCAGTCACAACTGATCCCAGATGGTTGGCTGCACTTTTACGCAGAAAGAAAGGGGCCACCTCCTGCGGATAATGTGGCAGGCCTCCCGTTTGTTTTTGTTGCGGATGAGGCCTTTGCGGCCATTCCCCATGAGGACCCTGACCACAGAGCAGAGTTTTTTTTTTTAACTACCGGCTGGCCAGTGCCAGAAGAGTGGTCGAGAATGCCTTTGGCATAATGGCCAGCTTTTTCCAAATGGCCATAAACATGGCTGAATACAAACTGAACCACATAATTTTAAGCTGCTGCATTCTACATAATTTTCTGCCATTCTGGAGACGCCTGTAAAATTTTCTGGGCGATGACTCCTCCATCAGACAGATGGCCATTTCTCCCCACATCCAGATAGAGGAACTCATACGTCGACCGACACCACCGCCAACATCTCAATACTACTGTACCCCCTGTAGTTGTAGTAGTATGACCCCGAGTTGGGGGGGTGGGACGATCCGGACATGCTTCCCATCTATCACACCACCGAAGTTGGGAAAGTCCCATTGCTGGTCGAATTGGGAGGCCACAGTCTGCCATTCCTGTGGGTTAGAAGGAAACTGTGGAGTCAAACAAGAAAATAATAATTAGTACTTTTGTTCATAACATTGCAAGCAGATTAGACACAAACATTCTTGGCCAACATAAGTAGAACATTTATTGAAATTAGTATTTAAAGAAAAAAGTATAAGGTCCACTTATCAGATTCCTCATCCCCTCTGATCGCCCATTGTAAAAATTTTAGGGTAGGGGAGATGTTTTGGAACGCTAACTGTCTTCACGTCATTGAGAGCTGAATGCATAAATAATGTGTGTTACTTTGGCCAGCCCCTCCTTACTTATACTATTGGCAGCCCACTGGACAGGTAAGAAGTGTCATAATCCAAAAATATAAATACACACTGTCCAAATTGAAGCACATTTTTACATTCTGCAAAATAATAGGAGAACAAAACTTTCAGCAGTACCATTTGCAAGTATTCAGGCAGGCACTTGTACTACATGCTTTGGTGAATACATCCATAAATATGAACACAAAAGAGGTAGGTGTAGTGTATATGGGTTTTGGCAAAGTCAGCAGATACAGTATTGGTATAGGTTGACTTAGCAGTTGGAGGAAGGGAGGGTTCCAAATGAGTTTTGCCCCCCCCCCCCCAAAAAAAGCCGCTTGCACTCTGCCTGAATTTAAGGACAACAATAACATTTGGACACATTTTAGGGGGTGTTTAGGGTAAGCACTACAATGGAGCTGACAAAATACATTGTTAAGTGACTAGGCTAGGTGTGTATGAGCCCAGGATAGCATGTTGTGGAGGTTAGTGAAGGCAAATATGCACGAAGAACCAAAAAGGAGCAATACAAGCTTACAGCATGCATGAGGGTAAAGGGGACATTCACAGCATATTACAATCATGGTAATTATGGAATGATGAAATAAATACAATACATTAGCAAACATTAAATACATAGAATGTGATAGTAAAGGATGAAATTTACCTTAATATAGTGCTTCTGCAGGACCCGAATGATAGTAGAACAGGTCTGTGGAATAATGATTCCCAGAGCCTGGGGGGGGAGATCCCAGTCATGAACTTGATATCCTGTAGACTTCTCCCCATTGCCAAGTACCGTGAGGTGGTGACGGGCCTTTGCTTGGGAGTGATGGCTTGCCGCATGCAGGTGTCCTGCTTGGTAATATAGGGGGACAGCAAAGCCAACAGACTGTGAAAGACGGAGTCCGTCATTCGGAGATAATTCCTGAAATGATCAGGATTATTCTCCTGGAGCTCCCGCAACAAAGGCATATGAGAAAATTGGTCACGATTAGGTAACCAATTCTTGGTCCATGAATGCCTCCTCCCCCTGGGCACACTGGCTAACGAACTTCCTTTTTATTGGCTTGTCATACGTGTTGTACGTCATCGCTTTCCCACGTTCGGAATTGTTGGCCAACATTTGTATGGCCGTGTGTATGCAAGACAAGTTTGAGCCAAAAACCTTCAAACAAAAATCCACTGTTTTGTTGTCGGAAAGTCCAATCGTGTGTACGAGGCATTAGGGTAACAAAAGCTTTAAACTATTTTCAACTTTAATGTGTTCTTCAAAATTGTAATCTTGATTTCTATGGAAAATTCCTTACTTTGTATGGAAACGCGGGCCAATTCACTAGAAGTATAGAAAGAAAAAGAACACAAATATGTCCACAGTAACAATCAATCAGGGTCCACCTTCCGTTTTTGTAGTGACACTAAACCAAATTTTTTTTGTTTGCAGTGTTTTTCTAAAGCCGCGTACACACGTAGCCGTCTGTCCGACGTACTTAGTCTGGCGGACTTCCCGCCAGACTGTCCGTCGGACTTTCCGAACGAGCTACTTGCCCACACACGGCACTTTTTCAGCGGACTAATACGGCGTACTAAGTCCGCCGTACTATCCGCCCTACTTTTGAAATGAACAGACTCGCCCACACACGTGGAAGGAAAGTCCGCTCATTTCGAGCGCGTCTCCAGGTAGGCGGGGCCCACGAAGGAGACGTCGCTGGCCCCGCCACCTGGTATGGACTTAAAGGGGAACCCCAACGCTAAAAAAAATCAGCGTGGGGTCCCCCCAAGTCCACAACAGACCCTTGTCCGAGCACGCTACCCGGCCGGCCAGTAAAGGCGGGGCGAGCAAGCGCCCCCCCTCCTGAGCCTTACCAGGCCGCGTGCCCTCAACATGGGGGGTGCCTTGGGGAAGGGGGGGGCCGCGCGGCCCCCCCACCCCAAAGCACCTTGTCCCCATGTTGATGAGGACAAGGGCCTCTTCCCGACAACCCTGGCCGCTGGTTGTCGGGGTCTGCGGGCGGGGGGCTTATCGGAATCCGGGAGCCCCCTTTAATAAGGGGGCCCCTGGATACCGGCCCCCCACCCTATGTGAATGAGTATGGGGTACAATGTACCCCTACCCATTGACCTGTAAAATAAAAGTACAAAAAAAACACAACACACGAGATAAAATACTTTATTGCACAGCTCTGGGGGTCTTCCGTCTTCGGGGGTCTTCTCGCCGGACCCCTCTGCTATCTTCTTGTAGCTCTTTTGCTAGCGGAGGAGTCCGGCTTTCTTCCTTGCCGCCGGCCTCTTCTTCCGACTTCGGGGGTCTTGTCCCCCTCTTCGGTTCTTCTGCCGGGCCACCGCGCCTTCTTATAGCTTTTTTACAGGTGGTGGCCCGGTCTTCTGCCGCCGCCGCCGCCGCCGCCTTCCGTTCTTCTGTTCTTTTCTTCTTCTTCTTCTTCAGATGTTGCCTCGCCGAGTCCTCCGCTCACAATGACAGGGAACGGGCACGCGGCGACTTATATAGGGACAAGGGGCGGGGTCTTCGGTGGATGTCACATGGGTTCATGTCACATGGGTTGATGTCACATGGCGACAGTCCCAGCATCCTCCGGGACTGTGACATTGTAAGGGGGCGGGGTCACCATGTGACATGAACCCATGTGACATCCACCGAAGACCCCGCCCCTTGTCCCTATATAAGTCGCCGCGTGCCCGTTCCCTGTCATTGTGAGCGGAGGACTCGGCGAGGCAACATCTGAAGAAGAAGAAGAAGAAAAGAACAGAAGAACGGAAGGCGGCGGCGGCGGCGGCGGCGGCAGAAGACCGGGCCACCGCCTGTAAAAAAGCTATAAGAAGGCGCGGTGGCCCGGCAGAAGAACCGAAGAGGGGGACAAGACCCCCGAAGTCGGAAGAAGAGGCCGGCGGCAAGGAAGAAAGCCGGACTCCTCCGCTAGCAAAAGAGCTACAAGAAGATAGCGGAGGAGTCCGGCGAGAAGACCCCCGAAGACGGAAGACCCCCAGAGCTGTGCAATAAAGTATTTTATCTCGTGTGTTGTGTTTTTTTTTGTACTTTTATTTTACAGGTCAATGGGTAGGGGTACATTGTACCCCATACTCATTCACATAGGGTGGGGGGCCGGTATCCGGGGGCCCCCTTATTAAAGGGGGCTCCCGGATTCTGATAAGCCCCCCGCCCGCAGACCTCGACAACCAATGGCCAGGGTTGTCGGGAAGAGGCCCTTGTCCTCATCAACATGGGGACAAGGTGCTTTGGGGTGGGGGGGCCGCGCGGCCCCCCCTTCCCCAAGGCACCCCCCATGTTGAGGGCACGCGGCCTGGTACGGCTCAGGAGGGGGGGGGGCGCTCGCTCGCCCCTCCTTTCCTGGCCGGCCGGGTAGCGTGCTCGGACAAGGGTCCGTTGTGGACTTGGGGGGACCCCCACGCCGATTTTTATTCGGCGTTGGAGTTTCCCTTTAAGTCCATACCAGGCGGCGGGGCCAGCGACGTCTCCTTCGCGGGTCCCGCCTACCTGGAGACCCGCTCGAAATGAGCGGACTTTTCTCCGGGCGGGAAAAGTCCGCTCATTTCAAAAGTACGGCGGACTGGCATACACACGGCCGGATTGTCCGCCGAAATGCGAGTCCGGCGGGAAGATTGGAGTGTAACACAGCATTCTAAGTCCGCCGTACTTTCGGGTCAAAAAAGTATGCCGGAGGCTACACACGGGGGGATTGTCCGGCGGACTTGAGTTTGCCGGACTTTTCCACCCGCTTGTTTGATCGTGTGTACGCGGCATTAGGGGTATAAACCTGTGCTTTTCAAGTGGTTAAAACAAACAAAATTGTAATACAAATAGCTCTGTGACTAAACAATGGCAAAAATTATTTCTTGCCACCAAGTCAAGAGTACACTGCATAAAGAGCTTTCCCGACATGCTATCCCTCTGCTCAGGTAATTGGCTATGTGCTTTATCCAGACATCTGCATAGAGTTTTATGTCAAATTGTCATCATTCCCTGCAACCAATTTTTATTCTTAAGCCCCGTACACACGAGCGGACTTTTCAACATCCAAAGTCCGTCAGACCGAGTCCGTCAGACTATCCGATCGTGTGTGGGCTGCAACGGACTTTAGCTTCGCAAAAGTCTGACGGACTTTAGAAATGAAGCATGCTTCAAATTTTCCCGACGGAACTCCGCCGGACCCGGTCCCCTTCGAAAAATCCGCTCGTGTGTATGCTACTCCGACGGACTAAAACCGACGCTAGGGCAGCTATTGGCTACTGGCTATGAACTTCCTTATTCAAATCCAGTCGTACGTCATCACGTTCGACTCCGTCGGAGTTTGGTGTGATGGTGTGTGTCCAAGTCCGTTCGGTCGAAAAGTCCGCCAGAACTCCGGCGGAACTCCTTTGGAGGTCTGTCGGACATAAGTCCTCTCGTGTGTACGGGGCTTTAGATTCTTAGAATAGGCCTTTTCAAAATATTTTGCATAAATAAAGGAAAATAAAGGTTTCAGCTTTTCTTATTACAAAATCTATGTGTAGCCCAAATATTTTATTTAATATTGGATAAATTGGGCAAATGTCAGACCCTTTGTCAAATGTATATTGCTGTCTGTGTCTCCACTGGGTTTGTCCTGGTGACCATTGTTGTTAAGATAAAAAGTTATAGCAAATCCGAACTCTTATGCTCCGTACACACGGTCAGACTTTCTGATGGAAAATGTGCGATTGGATCGTGTTGTCGGGAAATCCGATCGTGTGTGGGCTCCATCTGACTTTTTCCGTTGGAATTTGCGACACACAAAGTTTGAGAGCTGGATCTAAAATTTTCTGACAACAAAATCCGATCGTTTAAATTCTGATCTGTGTAGACAATTCCGACGGACAAAGTGCCACGCATGCTCAGAATAAATTACGAGAAGAAAGCTATTGGCTACTGGCCCGTTTATAGTCCTGTCGTACGAGTTCTACGTCACCGCGTTTAGAACGATCGGATTTTCCGACAACTTTGTATGACCGTTTGTATGCTAGACAAGTTTGGACCAAAATGCGGCGGAAAAAATCAGATGGATTTTGTCATCGGAAAGTCTGACAGTGTGTACAGGGCATAACAGTTATCCCTAGAACACATGATGAGGGAAAATGTCCCAGTGGTTGTTCGGTGATAACTGTCCAGGATAATGCCCTGTACACATGGTCAGAAATTCAGATGGAAAAGGTCCGATCGGATTATACTGATGGAAAATCCAATAGTGTGTGGGCTCTATCAGACTTTTTCCGTCGGAAATTCCAACGGAAAAAATTTGAGAGCAGGAGCTAAATTTTTCCGACAAAAAAATCCAATCAGACTTTTTCCGATCATTTGTAGAGAATTCCGATCTGACAAAGTGCCAAGCATGATCAAATTAAATTACAGGACCAAAGCTATTGGCTACTAGCCTCTACGTAGTCCCATCGTACGCAACAAACGTCACCTCGTTCCGAACGATCGGATTTTCCAACAACTTTGTCCGGCTGTGTGTATGCAACAACAATTTCGAACAAAATCCGTTGGAAAAAATCTGACGGATTTTGTGGTCGGAATGCCCGACTGTGTGTACAGGGTATAAGATTTTTACAGACTTTGTGGAGATTTCCTCTCACTTCTTGTGTCTCCAGGACAAGGACTGGAGTGAAATCGTCTCAATAGGACACAGATAGCAAATGTATGCTGAAAGAGTTTTTTTTTATACAAAAAAAGTTTTGAATTCAACAATACAGTATAGTTTTAAGATTAATATACATGTACAGCATGACATATAATATAACTGTAATAATCCAGACCCACCTCTGTCATCGTGTATCACGCGAGAGATGCATGATCCAGCAACAAAAATATTTACACTGTTTGCATTCTATACATAGGCGTTGATTAAATGAAAAAGGAAGATTAGAATTAAAAAAATAATAAATCAGTTATAAGAAACATTATGTGGAGAGTATTCCGAATAATTCAGTTACAGTGACAATTACCTTTACAATCTATCTGAACAGAATTCACTCATCTATACATGAATACACAAATGTATAGGTGTATGCCTGAGCATATATGTAGTAACCAAACAAGGCTGTGTTGTGGATTCTTTGAAGCGCATAAGTGCATCCACATAATTTCTGGAATTTTTCAGTCCTTTCCGAGGCAATAGCTGCTATTTGTTCCATTTTATTATTTGAATCCACCATGTGTAGCCATTTTGTCATTGTGGGCACATGTGTGGTTTTCCAGTGTTTGGGAATAATGGATTTGGCCACATTTAGTAGGGGTTTCACAATAGATTTTTTTGTATTTGCATAAGGAATAATTTGATATACTCAGTAAGCAACATTCTGGTGTAAATTTTAGTTGTGTCTCGGTTAGGTAATAAATCTGTGAACAGACATCCTTCCAGAAGTTATGTAAAAGTGGGCAATCCCACCATATATGTAGCATGGTGCCTATACCATTGCCAGTTCACTTATGTGCCAAGATGCATGCATTGAGCCATTGGTCATCTGTGAAGGTCATGTTAAGGGCTGTCTCCCAGTGCCCAGGTTCAGTGCTTTAGTATCACTTGTCTCCCTGCATGGCATGAAACCCGCTTGTTCTGGACCAATAAGATCTGGAAGATGTTTACGTAATCTCATTACTATGATCTTTGCCAAAAGATTCACATCTAAATTAAGCAAAGATATTGGCCTGTAACTTGAACAGTCTGCGGGATCTTTGTGGTGTTTGGGTAGCACGGTAATGTGGGCCATTGTAAAGAGAGATGGTAGTTATTGAGGATCCTTTAGAGAGTTTAATACATTCAGAAGGGGCTTTGAGATTAAAGATGTAAAAGTTTTATAATACTGTACATGGTTGAGAAGCCATCTGGGCCCGGGGTCTTTCATTGTTTTAATCATTTGCACAATTTCTGTGATGTCAATAGGCTTATCAATTTCCTCTGCCCCTGTCATAGATAGGCTTGGTATTCTGCTTTGTTCTAAATATTGTTGTATTATCTGAGGCCTGGTTCCCTCTAAATGAGCGGATTTATGAGTCCGTGGTAAACGATAACGTTTAAAGTAAAAATTATGGAATTCTGATGCAATTTATTCTGTCGTGTTCAGTAATTTATTATCTTAAGTTTTGATTTGGGAAATATGTGTAGAGGATCAAATATCTGTTTACTACTTTTGTTACCATGTTCGTAGAAAGAAAACCTTTTTTGAGAAACAAAATGCGTTTTGCTTTAAGATCTAATTTGGCTTGTAATTCTTTATGAGCTGTTAAGAGATCACATGCTGACTTCATTGCCACCGATCTTTTGTGTTGTGTTTCTTGTTTGGTGATTTTGTCTACCAAAGTTTTTAATTCCTTTTCTGATTCCTTTTTACGTTAAGTAGCTAGGCTTATCAATTCTCCTCTTACCACACATTTATGAGCCTCCCAGACAGAAAGTGGGATGACATCATCAGTAGTGTTTTTTTGCGAAAATATGTGTTTATAGTTTCTGAAATGCATGCCATGGTTGAAGAGTGTAGGGTTAAGTTGCCACGTACATGGTTTGGTAGGTATTTCATGTAATTTTAGCACAATTTATGTGGGAGCATGGTCGAGAACCTCTGGGCCCCTATGCATGCTTCTTTTAAAGCTTTAAGATCTCTCTGGGAGATGAAAATGTAGTCTATTTGTGAGTATTTTGTTGTGAACTGTAGAGTAATAAGTGAAATATCTCCCCTGTGGGTTGGTTACATGCCATGAATCCACCAAGTTCAAGGAATTCAGCAATACTTTAATTATTTTAAGTATGAGAAAGGTAATAGCTGTTCTGCCGTTGGAGGTATCCTGGAGGGAGTCCAATTGAATATTGAAGTCCCCTCCAAGGACAATGCAGCCAGAGGCAAACCAGGACAATTCATTGATTATTTTACAGCAGAAAGAAACGTGTAGTATTGGTAAAATAAACATTGGCTAATGCAATGGGAAAATTCCCAAGCTTCCCAAATCTTCCCAATCCCAAAAAGGTACCAACCCTCAAGATCCACCAGTTGTTGGATGATTTCAAAACCTGAATCTCTTCCTATCAAAATAGAAACACCTCTAGTTTTTGCTGCTGCGTTAGTAGCGTGGAAGACTTTAGGGAAAAAATTATTGGTCAATTTGGGTATTGAATGGGTAATAAAGTGTATTTCTTGTAGGACCACAAAGGCTGGTCTCTACCTCTTAAGATTATGTAAAGGTTGTATTCTTCTTTCGGGTATATTCAGCCGCATAACATTATGGGAGATCATTGTGGGGTGTGTACCCAGTGAGGAGTATACCATATTGAATATGGCCTCAGGCATAACAAGGGGTTAGATGGATAGGGTACTTATTTTCTCCTTAGAAGCAAGAAAGAGAAAGGGAAAATAAAAAAATGGTAAAGAGGAAAAGTAAAAGAGAGAGAGGGAGGAGTTAGGATAATATGTCCTTAAAATAAAAGAGGGGTAATAGTGGGGTATGAGTATTTCAGTATCTCACCTCTGAGTAGTGACACCCAGACGTAGTGTAAGGATTTGGGATTGTGGGTATTTATTCAGGAAACTTCCATTTATATGGGACATTCTGGTTCCGAAGTATCCAGTAGGGGTCGAATAGACTATACAGTTGCTTACCATGTAATTGGTGAAGAGTCTTGGAAAATATTGATTATGTTTCCATTGAAAGTGATAAGCTCGTTTTGGCACACTTTCACCATAATTTCTGTGACGGGAGGGCCCTTGGAACCCAGAATCCCTTGGAAAGGTTGGGAAACCCTTGTTTCAGCTCGACATGCACCTCTTATGTCTAAGTCCCAGGATGGCACAGGGTGTCTGAGAAAATATATCTTGGATTACTTGAAATGAGACAGTAATATTTATCCACAATATCTCCCAGGATATATGTAAAGACTATTCTTGGTTTGTTTGATTCTGAATTCAACATGTTAGTTAGGAGAGCTGATCAAATTGGCCTCTGTACAATGTAGAAGACGGGCCGACTCCTGCTGGGGCTCCTGCCATTGTGAGAAGGTGTCCTGTGTTTCTACTTATGATAATGTATAATCTACTGTGTGAAGCTAAGTGACAACAAGTCTGACCTGTAGTGAAATCCTGATTAATCATAACAATGCTCAGGCGGGCACAGAATCATATCGGCTGCTTTAAGGGATTAGTTAATTAGCTCATGTTAATTAGGTTTCTGGTTACAGGTATATTGTTAGGGTAATATGAGCAGGAGGGGGGACCGCCTCTTCTACTGTATATAAGACTTGTATTTTGGTTCTAATAAACAGCCCATGTTAATAAACTAAACAAGTATCGTCTTGTTTTGTGCTTGTGAGCGATTGGAATATCTGATATCTATATTCAGACTGGGAGAAAGTGGTATATGACGAAAGCACTCAAGTGGAGTGTGGGACGTTTTGTTACAATTTCCAATTTTGTTACAATTTCCTTCTTTAGTTTAACCACAGAGCATGATGATATACATTGGCACAATGGCATGGCTGGGCAAATGGGCGTACAGATATGTCCCCTTTAAGAAGCGGTATTGTGGACGCACATTCGCTTGCCGCATGCTCTGTGACCGTGACTGCGACTGTGGGTCCTGCGGACTCAATGTATGCTGAGTGCCCGTGACTGTGTCACAGAGCGGGAGAATGGGGAGATACCTTTGTAAACAAGTTACTTCCCCGTTCTGCCTAGTAAAAATACAGAGATCACTGCTCCCTGTCATCGGGAGCAGTGATCGCTGTCATCTGAGTAGTAGCCCATCCTTCTCTCCAAGAGTTAGAATCACTCCCTAGGACATACTTAACCCCTCGATCACCGCCTAGTGTTTAACCCCTTCCCTGCCAATGTCATTTACACAGTAATCAGTGAATTTGTATAGCACTGATCACTGTATAAATGACAATGGTCCCAAAATAGTGTCAAAAGTGTCTGATGTGTCCGCAATAATGTCACAGTCATGATAAAAATCGCAGATTGCTGCCATTACTAATAAAAAAAATTAAAAATAAAGATGCTATAAAACGAACCCCTATTTTGTAGACGCTATAACTTATGCTCAAACCAATCAATATACGCTTATTAGGATTTTTTTACCAAAAAAATGTAGAAGAATACATATGGGCCTAAACTGAGGAAACCTTGTTTTTTTTATATATTTTTGGGGGATATTTATTATAGCAAAAAAGTAAAAGATATTGCTTTTTTTTCAAAATTGTCACACAAAATAAAAAACGCAGAGGTGATCAAATACAATTTTGTTTAGGTGCATTGTCAGTTAAAGCGGCGCAGTGTAAAAAGTGCTCTGGTCAGGAAGGGGGTAAATTCTTCCGGGGCTGAAGTGGTTAAAGTTGGGGAGAAAACACATACTGTCTCTTGGAGGAGCTGAATCAGCTGGGCTCCATTCACTGAAATCCTCTTCTCCACGAGGCTGTGCCATCTTGCTCGAGGCATTGAGGTGTGATTTGAAGATGTCCAGGATGCTTTGTGTCCCGGAGATGGATGTCGAGCTTCAGGATCCTGTGCTTCAGTTGTGGTGGGTGAGTCTGCCCATTTCACAGCAATAAAATGTTGTTGCTATGCCTGTAAGAGCAGGGGGTGTGCTGGAGCTCCTCTATCTTGCTGCCATCCTTGTTATGCGCCAAGCCATGCCCCCCCGCTGAAAGTGTTTTGAACCATCATGTAGTTAGTGTGATGGTAGTCAGATTTGGAATGTGCATTAAAGTTCTAAATTCATTTCTACAGTGTGGAATCAGCAATCTGCCTGCAACAATTCTTATCAAGTACTAGAAACAACAAGTGAATAGGGCTGCTGGTTGGAAAAAGCTTTGGAAAATGGTAATGCAAGTACATTTAATATACAAGGGACTTCCATTATTCTTGGAAATCCTCTTCAAAGAAAGAAGATCTCTCTCTCTCTCTCTCTCTCTCTCTCTCTCTCTCTCTCTCTCTCTCTCTCTCTATATATATATATATATATATATATATTACTTTGTCCAATGTTCCTAAGTAGTTTTGTTAACCCTAATTACAAGGCCAGACTCCCCCCCCCCCCCCCAACCATCCTGCTATGGCCAGTCCAGCAACAGCTTTGAAGGAGACAGCTGATTCCTATCTGCAGTTTGTCTCGGCTGTGAGCACTTTCCTGAGACAAGCAATGGCAAGAGGAATGTAGAGGCTGACATGTTCCCCCTCCTTCTGCATTTCTCTTTCCATTGCTTGTCTCAGGAAAGTGCTCACAGCTGAGACAAGTTGTAGCTATGAATCAGCCCTTTCCTTTATAGTTGTCATCGGACTGACCACAGCAGAAGGGTGGGGCATTGGGGAGGTGGGGACGCTGGTCTGACTTCACAACTAGCATTAGAGACCACTCAAAAACATGGGGCTAAGTACTTTAGGTTCTTTATCCTATAGGGAAGAGAGCTGAAAAATAAACATTATAATGATAGCTCCTCCTTAAAGAGTATTTCCAAGAACAATGGGAAATCAACAATGGAAATCCCCTGTACGTCATATGCACTTGCATTATCATTTCCAAAAGGTTTTTTGCAAGCAGCAGTGGAAGCAGTGGAGCCATAATCTTCTTTAATTTTAGTATTTCACATAGAGTTTAGCCAAATGTTATATCTTCCTCACTCTCAGAGTCTAGTATTAATCAAAGAAACTTTCAGACTTCTCACTTTCCACACATATCCTTGGGGACACCCTCTAAACATGAACCAGTGGTCCAGCATGACAAAAGTCGTGACACTCATTTTCTTTATAAATCAATTTCAGTCCCCTCCAAAATAATCTTATTTTCAGAGGTGAATATTTATGCAAATGAAATTGTTCCCTTTGGATGATTTATTGTAAAAAAGAAAACAAAAGTATCCATGCAAAGCAATAGAAGTGTTTAAGCAAAACAATTAAAGTGTCTTGTATACAATGTTAGTGTTTTCTTGTATCCTATTTTTCCAGTTAATTGGCGCATTTCTTGCCAGAAATATTATGTAAGCTGTTACCGTGAACCAAATCACTGGCAATTGATGTTTACAAGGACTTCTAGAAAATTGATATTTTTTTATATGCTCTAGTTTTTGCTTTTGAAAAATGAAAACCATGCAGTTTTATCCTCATGACTAATAACATTTATATATCCCTTATCTGCAGGAAGGCTCTGTTGCCTCCACAATAACAAATCTTTTTAATAAAACTGTCTGGTACAGAAAGACATGGTTGCTAGGTAGCCAGTGTCATGATTCCGGCAAATACTATAGAAGCATCTGTAGGTGATTTTCTAACAATATAATAAATGTAGCTTCACAGCTTCATTCTTTTTGGTAGTATTTGAGATGTACTGTAGCTTCTAAACTATACACTCTAATCAGTGCTTTTGAATTAGAGAGGCGGTGCAGCATGTGTATCAGCTGGTGCTACAAAGTACGGCTGGATTTTCTTAAACGGTTTTTCTGTTGAACTCCTACAGTGTTTATGGTGCTAGGTTGTTCTAGTGCTGTGTCCTGCTGTGAGCTCCCTGATTTGCACCTATTTGATACCTGGGGGTTTATTTACTAAAGGCAAATACACTGTTCACTTTGCAAAGGAAGTTGAACTTTACAACTGAATCTTTCCGAGAGCCTAGTGAATGTGGTGCAATGAATACTTACACATAATTGGATGATGGAAGTTAACCAAGCATCCTCTCATTCACTAAGCTCTAGGGAAAAATTTCCTTTCAAACTTCCCTTACAAAATTAACAGTTACATAGTCACATAGTTACCTAGTTGGTAAGGTTGAATAAAGACACTAGTCCATGCAGTTCAGCCTGTGCATGTGTGTGTGTGTATTCATGTTGATAATCATTTCCAATATCCCTGTATATTGCGTTCACTAAGATGCACGTCCAAGAGTTTTTTTTTTTAAATTATCAATACTTGCTGCTGACACCACCGATTGTGAAAGAGAGCTCCACATTCTTACCACCCTAACAGTGAAAAACCCCTTATGCAGCTTAAGGTTAAAGAGGAAGTAAACCCTAATGAGTTTTACTTACTATTTTGCTCCCTGCAAAGCCTGCAAATTAAAAGTATAATGGGCTAGTATGCATCATATACTAGCCCATTATGTGACACTTACCTGCAAATGAATCCATCGCTGTCCTCTGTGCAGGTTGAGTCCATCTTCGCCCCTCTTCCTTATGGGGGTCACGGACTTCAGCTCTGTAACTGGCCAGAGCCACGTGACGTCACTCCTGCGCATGTGTGTGGGAGCCATTAGTAACAGCACATGCTGGGGAAGAAACGGCATGGATGTCCGTTTCTTCACAGCGAATGCGCCAATTACATGATTGGTGCACTACAAGTGAAATATCTCCTAAGAGCGCACGTTTAGGATATATTTTCACTACCTATAGGTAAGCCTTATTCTAGGCTTATCTATAGTTAAAAGTCAGGAGGGAGGGTTTACAACCACTTTAAACAGTTTCTCTTCTGGTTTCAATGCCGGCTTGTCTTTTTTACACTCCCTGAGACTGAATAGCTTCCTTCCTATGCTGCGATCACCATTGAGGTATTTGTATATCAGGTCTTCTTGCAAAGTTTCTATATCCTGTTGTGAAGTTATTGCCCTACTTAATTTTATATCATCAGCAACCACTGAGATTGAGCTATTTATGCCAACCTCTATATCATTTATCAATAAATGAAACAGACCAGTCTGAGTATACGCTTTTTATCACCATACTTTGGACGCGCCCTTTTAACCAGTTTTCTATCCAAGAACAAACCCTATTGTAATCACCATCTAACATCTAAGGCTAGCTAAAAGTCTTTCTCCAATGTTTTGCATACAGTTACTTCTGGATAAAGATAGCTGAGGTAGCATGATGCCCATGAATTGTGGGCAGTACAGTTGCTTAGCGGCTATACCACTATCTGCATGAAGTTTGCATATTTTCCCTTGCTTGCATAGATTTCCCCCCTATATTCCAAAGACACGCTGGTAGGTAAATTGATTCCTGTCTGACATGTACATGCATGTGAGATAGGGGCCTCAGATAGTAAGCTCCTTAGCGACAGAAACTGAGATGAATGTACAGTATGTAAAGTGGTGTGTAGATTGTTGATGCTATATATACTGTGTAAAGTACATGCCTGTAATAAATAATTGGTTGATTATTCAGCTACTTAACCACATTCAGCCCAGCCTATAGCAAAATGACGGCCGGGCGGGTGCTCCCCCGTTCTGACTGGATGTTATATGATGTCCAGCAGAACAAGCCACTTGTGAGTGTCCCCAGGGACACACGCCGTGGTGATCGGTAGTGTGGTGTGTTGCTCTTACACACTGCATCTCCAATCATGGTAAAGAGCTTATGACGTAGGCTCTTGCCCATGTGATCAGGTGTGTCCAATCACAGCTGATCGCAGAGTTACTAGGAAGTGACGGTTATTGGCATTCCTCTATTCGCACTGACAGGGCGTAAATAGGTAAGCAGCTCTACTGATGGGGGGGGGGGATCTGCAATGATAATCATTGCAGTGATTAACAGTGCAGCCCCATCAGCGGTGTCCATCTGTGATGCCCACCAGTGATGCCCACAAATGCTCACCTGTGATTCCAATCAGTGCCCATCAGGGATGCCAATCACTGTTCATCAGTAATGCCTGTAAGTGCCTCCTCATCAGTACTGTACTGCCCATCAGTGCCCATCATTGCCCATCACCACCCTTTGAACATGCTCCTTTACTTAGTTTTCTATCCAAGAACAAGCCCTAAGGTAATCACCATCTAACATCTAAGGATAGCTAAATGTTTTTCTCCAATGTTTTGCATACAGTTACTGCTGGATAAAGATGGCTGATGTAGTATGATGGCCATAAATTGTGTCTCCCATCAGTTCCCATCAGTGCCGCCTATCGGTGCCTCCTCATTAGTGCCCATCAGTGCCACCTCATCAGTGCTGCCTCATCACTGCAGCCTCATCAGTGCCAGTCAGTGAAGGGGAAACATTATTTATTTACAACATTTTATAACAGAAACAAAGAAAAACTTTTTTTTTCCAAATTTTCTTAGTAAAAAATAAAAAACCCAGTGGTGATCAAATACCACCAAAAGAATCTCTATTTGTGTGAAAATTGTCATTTAAATTGCGACAGCACTGAAAGCTGAAAACTGGCCTGGGGCGGGAAGGGAGAAAAAGTGTCCAGTATTGAATTGGTTAAGCAAAAAGGAAAAATGTGTGCACTATTATTGCATTCTTACTGCCACCAAATGCACTGGAACTATTTCCTATGTCAAAACCATGTCTTTGTGATGTGTTGTATAAGTCAATGTTTCTCAACCATTTTTCAGTCACCCTTTAAACTTATATACAACCTCAAGGCAACCCATTCTAACATGTAAAAACTAAACTAATAGATTTAAATATCATAGCAGCATCCACACAAGTGGGTCACTTAGCATTAGAGGTGATTTATTCCTCCACCTTTGCAAACTGGTGCTGACTAGTATTCTAATGTTTCTCTTCTCCTTCAGTTTCTTTCTCTTTCTCTGCCAACTTGACTCCAGTGATGACGGGGGTGGGGGGCAAACAAGGATACTATGCAGGTGCCCAACATCCTACTTATTAACCAATGACATCATTGGTTGTTAGGGTGTCAGTAGCTGGCAATATTATTGCCTAAGATTAAAATTCTACACTCTAAAAACCTGTGTCTTTGTGTAACAAAAAGGCAAGCTTTATCCACTTGCTTGCGTGTCGACAATTTGTTTGTGGTAGTTTGTGGAATTTTTTCGGTATTTTGCCTAGGTACCCTTAAAGAAACCAGAAGGCACCCTGGTTGAAAAAGATTGGTATAAGTTGTCATTCAACCCCAACAGCTGATGAGAAAATTACTGCTGGGAAAGAGGGGTTAGCAACAACTCTGGTTTGAAGGTGAGAACTGCAACAGAAGCAGTGTTTTTAAATCTTTTACTGGAGCTCTACTTTAACTACTTATGGACCGCCCACCGTTGTTTTACGCCGCCTGTTGGAAGAGGAGTACTGTTGTTGTGGCAGCCGATACGATCGGGTCTTCTTCCTTGACAAGCATGGAGCGGAGTGAGGGAAAGATGGCTCCCACTTGGCTCCACACCATTGGATGGCAGAAGCAACATCATTTCTGCCCAATGGTCTTAAAGGGGAAAAAAATTTTTTGCAAAAAAAAAAGATATTTCACATTATTTATGTTTCTATTGCATTTTAGTTTAAATGTGAGATCTGAGGTATTTTTGACCCCCGATCACACATTTAAGAGGTCCTGTCATGCTTTGTTTCTATTACAAGGGATGTTTACATGGGACAGCACAAAGGACTAAAATAGCTATACATAAAATATAAAATAAAGAGACACAACCAATCTTCATTTTTGGCTTAAAATGGCCACGGCATTTATTAAGGGGTTACCCAACAAAACAATAACCACTCATAACAAAATCTTAAACTTAAAATTCATAACCATAAATAATTTAATTTATTAATCTCACGGAGTCCATCCAGAACTAAACTGGATGACAAACCCCAACCGCTGAAAGCCACTCACAAACTGAGTGGCTGAAGCCCCCAAAATGCCGTGGCCTGCTCAACCATATTCTGTAAACCTAAAAGAAATATATCTAGATCAACTTCAGAAAGATGCACCAAATCAAATTCATATAGACCAGGCAGGAAACCCTCAAGGTCTATATGGCGATAGGAAAAACCGCCCTGTGAAAGAACCAAATTGCGTATAGTTCTATTCACCCGTTTCCTAATTTTGTCTAAATAGTGAAGATTGCTTACATCTGACCAAATCAGTCTTGGGACCATTTCAGAAAAAATTATAACTGTGGAAGGAAATAGTAACTTAAAGGCAGATAAATCTCTCTTCATCTCACAAATAAGATCCCAAGTTTTTATTTTGCCCAGGTCATTACCCCCGGCATGAACTATAATCACATCAGGAGAAGGCCACTGACCTAACAGATAAATTAATTGATCTTTTAAATTCCTCCATCTCAGTCCCCTTATTCCCCACCACAAAACCTGAAAACGTCTCTCATCCAAACCCAAATTGGTTCTGCCATTCTTGATGGAAGCTCTCCTTTTGGCCCAAAATATAAAGGAATGTCCTATTATCCAAATTACACGCTTGGAAGGACCTAAGGAAAGATTAACCACTTCAATACCGGGCACTTAAACACCTTCCTGCCCAGACCAATTTTGAGCTTTCAGCGCTGTCGCACTTTGAATGACAATTGCGCGGTCATGCTACACTGTACCCAAATGACATTTTTATAATTTTTTTCCCACAAATAGAGCTTTCTTTTGGTGGTATTTGATCACCTCTACGGTTTTTATTTTTTGCGCTACAAATAAAAAAATACAGGAAATTTTGAAAAAAAATAGTTTTTTTTGTTTCAGTTTCAAAACTTTGTAAATAAGTACGTTTTCTCCTTCACTAATGGGCACTGATGGGGCTACACTGATGGGCACTGATAAGGTGGCACTGATGGGCACCAATGATGTGGCACCAGTGAAGTGGCACTGATGAGGTGGCATTGATGGACACTGATAGGTGGCACTGACAGGCGACACGGATGGGCGACACGGATGGACACTGATAGGTGGCACAAATTGGCACTGATAGCTGACACGGATTGGCATGGATGGGCGGCACAGATGGGCATGGATAGGCGGCACAGATGGGCATGGATAGGCGGCACAGATGGGCATGGGTGGGCACTAATAGGCGGCACAGGTGGGCACTGATAGGCGGCACAGGTGGGCACTGATAGGCAGCATTGGTGTTATACTGTACTAATGGATGCCAATCAGTGCCAAACAATAATGCATGCCAATCAGTGATGCCCATTGTGGGCACTGATTGGGATCCATTATGGGCACTGATTGGCATCCATTGTGCTGACTGGCATCCCTGGTGGTCTAGGGAGGATTACCTTTTGCTTAGCATCCCTGGTGGTCTGGTGGCATCCCTGGTGGTCCAGTGTGGGCATCCTCGGGGGGGGCTGTGCTGATAATCGATCAGCACAGACCCCCCCTGTCAGAGGAGCAGCCGATCGGCTCTCCTCTACTCGCGTCTGACAGCGACTCATAATCCTGATCACGTCATATGACGTCCGATCAGGATTATGAAACCACTTTGCCACCGTCAATTTGTAATAGGGCGGGCGGCAAGTGGTTAAACAATGATAAGATCAGGACGAACATACAGTTTAAATCTATCACTATCCCAACGCCCCAATTGCTTTAAACCATCCTTAGAAAATCAAAGCAAGCTTGCCTCTGTAGCAGCCCCAATTCTAAAAGAATGTGAGGAAAATTGGAAACCAGATAGATTAAGCTGCTTAAGGCAAGAAGACAGGACAGACGAGAACTGAAATCTTGTTAATGGAGATAGATTACCATGAATAAAAAATGAGCCTAAAAATTGGGGTCGAACAGAAAGATATTGAGAAACTCTAAAGATAGGACATATTATCTGAAAAGGGGCTCTATAAAGAGTTAAACAGCGACCCTTGCCTAATTGATCCATCTTAGATCTTCTGAGAAAAATCCTAATCGAATCTTCTGAAACAGAGATGTCTGAGAAAACCAAAAAGGAAGAAGAAAATGTATTAGGTCCCTTGAATTCCCCCAACCTAAGAGCCCCAAAAAATGCAATGACAAACGCTGCTCTAAACAGCGAAGTCTCGAAATGGGAAAAACAAACTGTTTCCAGGGAAGACATCAATTTTATCAGTAAATCTGAGGAAATAGGACGTCTACTGTCAACAGCTGGAGAGGATCTTCTAAATCCTTTCAGCATTTGCTTAACTGGAAAAAAGGAATTGAGAGCGGGTTGTCCCGATAATTTTAAAAAGAATGAGGCCCCTGCTAAGATTTTGCTAACTGAAGCAGGGCTAAGCTTAGCTCGAATCAGGGAAGAAACAAAACATAAAGCCATATTCACACTAACTGTATCAGCCGAAAAATGATACTCTGCACAGAAATGACACCACATAAACCAGGCTTGTGAGTATTCTTCCCAAGTTTTGGGAGCGATGGAATTCCTTATATTTTCTTCAATTAATCCCAAATCAGAAACCTTCTTGATCTGCCTCTGGAGCGAGTTCCCGAAACCTTTGGAACTGCGAACGAGATGATGAATCAGCGATCTCATTAGTAATACCTGGAACATGCTTTGCTTTCAGCCAAATGTTAAACGTCATGCATTGCAAAACCAAGAAATAGAGCAATTTTATCACAAATTCTGACTTTGACGACAAACAATTTACTGCAAATAATACTCCTTTATTATCCGTATGCAGTATGACTCTTTTATTTCTGAAGAATTATTTCCAAATAGAAATAGCCACCACTACTGGAAATAATTCTAATAATACTAAATTCCGGATAATATCTGGAGACCTCCAAGAATTAGGCCATTCCTTAGCACACCAATGGCCATTCAAGAAGGCACCAAAACTGACAGAACCGGATGCATCGGTAAACAGGCGAATATCAAAATCTTCAATGAATTCGCTCTGCCACACTGCGCATCCATTAAAATTGATCAAAAATTGGTCCCATACTTTCAAATCCTCCTTAATGGGTTGAGTAATATTAACATGTGAAAAGGGGTTTTTAAGACCCCTAGTAGCCAGAGCAAATCTACGAGAAAAAACTCTGGCTACTGGGATTACTCTAGATGCAAAAGCAAAAAGACCCAACAAAGACTGAACCTCCCGTAACAGGACTTTTCTTTTCGACAAAAATTTTTTAATAATTAATCTCATTTTGATAATTTTTTCCTTTGGCAGTCGAAATTCGATTGCAACTGAATCAATTGTGATGTCCAAGAATTCAATCACCGTCACCGGACCCACTGTTTTCTCATGTGCTAAGGGAATTCCAAACGACTCGCACATGTTGAAAAAACAATTCTACATATCATAACAAACTGGAACCTCTGCGGGGCCTATAAATAAAAAATCATCTAAATAATGAATAACTCCACCCTGAGGGGCATTTTGTGACAATACCCACTGCAAAAAGGTAGAAAATGCCTCAAAATAACTGCAGGACTTGGAAAACCCCTTGGTAAACACTTATCAAAGTAAAATTGATCTTCAAAGTGGAAACCCAATGAATTAAAGCCGATAGGATTGACTGGCAAAAGTCGAAATGCAGATTTTATATCCGCTTTCGCCATATACGTTGCTTTGCCAAACTGTCTTAGAAGACAAAGAGCATCATCAAAAGAAACATAAGACACTGTAGACTCAAATTCCGCTATCTCATCATTTAAAGAATTCCCATGCGGAAAAGATAAATGATGGATCAGCCGAAAGGAGCCTGGTTCCTTCTTTGGGACTAAGCCCAAAGGAGATAAGCGAAAGTTTAAAAAAGGGGGATAAGGAAAAGGTCCAGCAATTCTGCCTTCTCGCAGTTCTTTCGAAATGTTTTCTTTGACTATATCCGGGCGTGCAATAACTGAGCTTAAATTCTTAATTGTAATACAACCTTCACCAATAAAAGCAGGGACTAAAAAAACAAACTTAAAACCTTCATAAAGAAGGTCCGACATCTTGCGGTCTGGATAATGATCTAGCCAGAACTGCATTTTTGACAACTTCACTGGCGTCGATGCCTTTTGAAATATTGTCCCTCGATTGAGATGCATTAGCTGATTTTTTGAAACAGCGGGCTGCTGGATGGGTACCTGCGCAAAACGAACACTCATGTTTATATCTGCAGTTTGATAAGAACCTGCATTGTGAATCATTGTATGCAAAGCACACTCCTTTACGAAAAGTTGACTGAACATTTGGAATTGGCGGCCTCTGTGTATATTGAGGTCTTTGCGGCAGCATCAAATTCAGCCACAGACCCACATCCTTAACCCCCCAGCGGAGAGATGGGTGAACTGAAAGCTTCTGTCTGAAGCTCTCATCATAACTAAACCATGCAATGGCACCAAAGTGGCGGTAAGCTTCCGCAACTATATCAAGGTGTTGAAACAAACCTGAGCATTTATCAGGAAAACGTTCACCCATGACAGAAGCAAAAATACAAAAAGCCTGAAGCCAGTTCTGAAAAGTCCGGGGAATTGCCCTCCTCCTATCTTCTTCAGACCTGTCATCCATTCTTTTTTCAGATTTAAACAAAAATTCTTTAGATGACGGGAGCAATGACAAAATGTCTATGAATTCTCCCCGCCAAATTTTTTCTTTAACTGCTGTGGATAAATTATATCCCAGGGGAGATAATTCACAAGGTAGGGCTTCTTTAAGACAGGATTCAGAAACCATAGTTTTAATAGGTAAAGGTATAGTAGTATCAGAGACAGAAACAGGTATAGATGAATTAACAATATTCTTAACAGGTAACTCATCAATAGAAACATTCTTACACAAAGGGTTAATACTCACTGCAGTGGCGGGGTTATTCTGTGAAAAAACATCATTAAATGGTACATTCAAACCACTTGCCCCACGGCCACTCCATACATTATATTCCTTGTAATAGAAATAAAAGTGTCCCAAAAAAATTGTTTTAAAAGGACAGTGTCAAAAAAAGAAAGTAAAATAAATAAGATTTTTTTTTTTTAAAGTGCCCCGTCCTGCCGAGCTTGCATGCGGGAGCAAACAAATACATAAGTCGCGTCTACATATGAAAACAGTGTTCAACCCACACATGTAAGATTTTGCCGTGATCATTACAGCAAGAGCAATAATTCTAGCACTGGACCTCCTCTGTAACTCAAAACTGGTAACCTGTAGAAATCTTTGTCCCCATTGTACGAGCAGACCCAATTTTGAAGCATTACATGTTGGGTATCAATTTACTCGATGTAACATTATCTTTTAAAATATCTAAAAAAAATTTGGGCCAACTTTACTGTTGTCTTATTTTTTAATTAAAAATTTATTTTTTCCAAACAAATTGCACTTGTAAGACCGCTGTGCAAATACGGTGTGACATAAAGTATTGCAACAACCACCATTTTATTCTCAAAGGTGTCTGAAAACATATATATAATGCTTGGGGGTTCTAAGTAATTTTCTAGCAAAAAAAAATTATTTTAACTTGTAAACACCAAGTCTGAAAAATAGGCCCAGTCCTCTTAAAGTGTGTTAAGACCAAAGAACACCCTTCTTTTCTCCTTTTATCTTGTCCAAGTATTTTATTAAAGATTGTCAGAAAACATTGAATAAAATGTGTGAAGAGAAAATTTTTACATTGTTACATTAAGATAATCATATTACAGAAAAGTATATTACTTGTCATAAATGACCCCATAAAATTGTATAGTTAAAGATGGAAACAAAACATAACCATGCAGTAGATAAATACTAATCCTATCTAAGCTAAAGTCTACCTTATATTTAAATTAAATGTATGGTCACTGGTAAAAATAGAATACATTAAAAAGGAAAAGATTATGTTTAATCTACCGTTGATGTGGGGTCCATTATTGGCATATTATTATGGTATGTCAACCTTCTTTAGTGTATTTTACCTGAAATGAAAAATAATAATAGTATGGTGAAGAAGGGGGGGGGGGGGGTTCACAATAATAAGGAGAGAGAAGTTAGGAGGAAAAGGAGATAGGGTGTCCCCGAAGGTAGGTTACTCCCAGAGGGTAATTATCACGTATCGACTACCATGGTAAAAGTACTTGATCTTCGAAGTCTTGTGGTAAACAGTGTTTAATCCATGGTTTCCATAGACTATTAAACTTATGCCGAGTACACACGAGCGGACTGTATGGCGTACTTAGTCCGTCATACAATCCGTCGGACAGTCCGTCATACTTTCGACTGAACGGACTTGACCACACACGGATACCCAAACAGTCCGTCGAAAGCTTGCGCGATGACGTGTACAGCACGTACGACGGGACTAGAAATAGGAAGTCCAATACACAGCAAAGCACCCTTCCGCCGTGTAAATCCTTTCTGGGCATGCGCCATTCTTAGTCCGTCGAACTAGCCTACTGACGAGCGGATTGTCCGCTGAAACCAAAGTACGACGGACAGAATTTTGAAAAATCCGAAATACTTAGTACGCCAGACTGCACACTGAAAAAGTCCGCTGAAGCCCACACACGAGCGGACTGTCCGCTGAAATGTGTTTCGACGGACTAAGTACGCCATACAGTCTGCCCATGTGTACGCGGCATTAGTTAAGCAGTTTTTATCCAGAGCTTCTTTGTGTGTATTAGAGATTGGTTCATTCTTGGTTTTTGCCTATATTCAGGGTAGGCAAATTCCAAGCTTTAGTTATAGTTTGTTTAGCTGCTGTTAAGAGCTGTATTAATAATTTTAACTGTTTCCTTTGTATAAATTCTGACCTTAGGTTTATAAGGGCCAAAGCTGGATCTGGAGAAATAGTGCTTTTGAACATAGATAAGTCAAGCCTAAAAATAGATTACCAAAATTCTTGAACCACTGGGCATTTCCACCAAATATGAAAATGTATGCCCAGCGAATATGTGTGTCCAGCTCTGAACAGCCACAAGAAGCTGAATATTCCAGAACATATTTAGAAATTCTAGCAGGAACTTCACCAACATGTAAGTACTTTATATATGGTCTCTATTGCTGTTACATTCGGTGAAGAAGATGTTGTGATTGACTATATTTCGTAACCATTCTACTGTATGAATAGTACAGCCCAAATCATTCTCCCATTTGGCCACATATGAGAGTGGGGATGCATCTGGTTTGTTGAGCAATTGGGAATAGAGTGTTGAGATCCTTCCCCTATAATGTGGATCTTTAAAGCAAATGTTTTCAAAAACTGATCAGGTTTGTCAAAGCAATCTTTGTATTAAGAAAAGGCGTGTAAATTTGTTTTCATTTGCAAATAATGAAATAATTCAGATTGGGGAAGCTCATATGAACTACATGGATCTGGAAAGAATAAAATTGATGAATCAGAAGCTAAATTATGTATGCATGAAATGCCAGCCTTAGACCAAGCACAGGGGGAACCAAGGGGGAAGTCCATGCCGGAAAAAGGCAGGATTTTGGAGGAATGAGAGGAGTAGGTTATGTGGAGATTGTAATCCGTACATAGTTCTGTGTCTAGCCCATATTGATAAATAATGCTTAGTGATAGGGTTCAAAGGGGACTTATGTTCCTTTGGATGTAACCATATTAAATTTGATATCGGGAAGGGGTCGCAGTCTGTTGCTTCTATTGCAACTCAAAGAGGGGTTTCAGTAGTATCCTGATATTTTGACAATTGTGCCACTTGAGCAGCCTTATAATATGTAAAAAAATTAGGAAAACCTAAGCTGTCCCGTGATTTGGGAAAATATAAGGTATCTTTCAGCAGTCTTGGTTTAATCTGTCCCCAAGTGAATCCTATCTCTCTCTGCAGCATAAATCTTAAAAAATAAGCCGGGATGGATATTAGGAGAACTCCAACTAGATCTAAAAATTTCATAAGTATGGTCATTTTGATTAAATTGATTTTCTCGAACCATGACCGTGGAATAGATGGCCATTTTAACGATTAACTCGTAGTTGGTTTCAATAAGGCTGGATAATTGGTGGTGAGTAGATTTTTGTGGTGTGCTGTAAACTGGATACCTAAGTAAGAGAGACCTTGGTTTTCATTTACAAATTCACTTTGCACTACAAGTTCACTGCAAGTGCACTTCAGATGCAGTCGCTGTAGATCTGAGGGGGACATGCAAAAAAAAAAAAAAACAGCATTTTTGCTTGTACTTGATTGGATGGTATAAATCACCAGAGCTTCCCCTCATTTCAGATCTTCCCCTCAGATCTACAGAGACTGCACTTCCAAGTGCACTTGTAGCACAAAGTGGATTTGCCTTTAGTAAATCAACCCCTATGTGTAGCCCATTTAAAAGGAAATGCCTCCTTGACAGTATCAATTTCTTTATCAGATAATGAAATGTTCAATGCTGTTGATTTCTGCATATTAAGACCAGAAATATCTGAAAACCTGTTTAAAATGTTTATAAGATTGGGGGCAGAGATTTGTGGGAGGGATAAGATCAGAAGAATATCATCTGCAAATAAACACAGCTTATGATAGTACCCACCTAATTCTATACCTGTAATATGCGGTTCAGTCCTAATTCTTTGGGCTAATAGTTCAATAAGCAGGGCAAATAGAAGAGGGGAAAGAGGGCACCCTTCTCTTGTACCCCTCCCTATACTAAGTGCATCAGATGTATATCCTGCATATGTAATATATGCTTTGGATTGATTGTATAATGTAGCAAGCAATCCATTTTAGGAAATGAGGGCCAAAGCCACAAGTAAAATGCATATAAGACCATACTATATAATCAAAAGCTTTTTTTAAATCTAAGGAGAGAAAACAAGATGGAATGCAACGTTTTTTTAGCAAAGTGAGATAACAGGATCGCCCAATGATTATTATTGCTGGCTTGCCACTATGTACTATGTATAAGATTTACCTATAAATCTATTTGATCTAATAGCAAGAATCTTAGTAAAAATATTGATTTCTAGGTTTAACCACTTGCTTACTGGGCACTTAAACCCCCCTCCTGCCCAGACCAATTTTCAGCTTTCAGCTCTGATGCACTTTGAATGACAATTGCGCGGCCATACAACACTGTACCCAAATGAAATTTTTATAATTTTCTTTCCCACAAATAGAGCTTTCTTTTGGTGGTATTTAATTACAGCTGGGAGTTTTATTTTTTGCTAAACAAACAAAAAAAGATGCAAAAAAAAAAGAAAAACATGTTTAATAGTTTGTTATAAAATTTTGCAAACAGGTCATTGTTCTCCTTCATTGAAGTGCGCTGATGAGGCGGCACTGATAGGCTGTACTGGTGGGCACTGATAGGCATAGTTAAGGCGGCACTAATAGGCACAGATAAGGTGGCACCGATAGGCACAGATAAGGCGGCACTGATGGGCAAAGATAGGCACAGATAAGATGGCACGGATGGGTGGCACGGATGGGTGGCACTAAGGGGCACTGATAGGTACCACTGATAGATGGGACTGATGAGCACTGATAGGTGGCACTGATAGGTGGCTCTGATAGGTGGCACTGCTGGGCACTGATGGGCGGCACTGATGGGCACTGATGGGCACTGGTAGAGGACACTGATGGGCACGGATATGTGGCACTGGGGTGCAGCACCGTTGTTGAGGCAGATTGTGGGCACTGATGTGTGGCACTGTGGGCACTGATGTGTGGCACTGTGGGCACTGATGTGTGGCACTATGGGCACTGCTGGGTGGCACTATGGGCACTGATGGGTGCCCCTGACGGGGGCACTTATTTATTCATGAGGTGGCACTGGCAGGGGGCAGGTGGGCACTGGTAAGCGCTGTCAGCTCGAGGAGGAAAAATAGCCGATTACCGGCTCCGTTGTATCACATGATCAGCTGTCATTGGCTGACAGCTGATCACGTGGTAAGGGGTCGGGATCGACCCCTTGCTCGGATTCGTGACTCGCCGATCACAGAGCGTGCCGCACGCGCCTCTCACGGGGCGCGCAGCCCGCTCGTGCACGGGATGACGTCAATAGCCGTCATTTGGCTATAGTACGGGTCTCTAGTGGTTAAAAGAGAAATAAGTGATAATTCGACCAAGTTGTATCATCAGTGTGAGGTTTGGGAAGCATGCATATACAGTGCCTTGCGAAAGTATTCGGCCCCTTTGAACTTTTCAACCTTTTGCCACATTTCAGGCTTCAAACATAAAGATATAAAATTTTTATTTTTTGTGAAGAATCACCAACAAGTGGAACACAATTGTGAAGTGGAATGAAATCTATTGGATTTTTGAAACTTTTTTAACTATTAAAAAAATGAAAAGTGGGGCGTGCTAAATTATTCGGCCCCCTTGCGTTAATACTTTGTAGAGCCACCTTTTGCTGCGATTACAGCTGCAAGTCGCTTGGGGTATGTCTCTATCAGTTTTGCACATCGAGAAACTGAAATTCTTGCCCATTCTTCCTCGCAAAACAGCTCGAGCTCAGTGAGGTTGGATGGAGAGCGTTTGTGAACAGCAGTTTTCAGCTCTTTACACAGATTCTCGATTGGATTCAGGTCTGGACTTTGACTTGGCCATTCTAACACCTGGATACGTTTATTTGTGAACCAGTCGTTTGCAGATTTTGCTGTATGTTTGGGATCATTGTCTTGTTGGAAGATAAATCTCCGTCCCAGTTTCAGGTCTTTTGCAGACTCCAACAGGTTTTCATCCAGAATGGTCCAGTATTTGGCTGCATCCATCTTCCCCTCAATTTTAACCATCTTCCCTGTCCCTGCTGAAGAAAAGCAGGCCCAAACCATGATGCTGCCACCACCATGTTTGACAGTGGGGATGGTGTGTTGAGGGTGATGAGCTGTGTTGCTTTTACACCAAACATATCGTTTTGCATTGTGGGCAAAAAGTTTGATTTTGGTTTCATCTGACCAGGGCACCTTCTTCCACATGTTTGGTGTGTCTCCCAGGTGGCTTGTGGCAAACTTTAGATGAGACTTTTTATGGATATCTTTGAGAAATGGCTTTCTTCTTGCCACTCTTCCATAAAGGCCAGATTTGTGCAGTGTACGACTGATTGTTGTCCTATGGACAGACTCTCCCCCCTCAGCTGTAGTTCTCTGCAGTTCATCCAGAGTGATCATGGGCCTTTTGGCTTCATCTCTGATCAGTCTTCTCCTTGTCTGAGCTGAAAGTTTAGAGGGACGGCCAGGTCTTGGTAGATTTGCAGTAGTCTGATACCCCTTCCATTTCAAAATGATCGCTTGCACAGTGCTCCTTGGGATGTTTAAAGCTTGAGAAATCTTTTTGTATCCAAATCCAGCTTTAAACTTCTCCACAACAGTATTACGGACCTGCCTGGTGTGTTCCTTGGTCTTCATGATGCTCTCTGCGCTTTCAACAGAACCCTGAGACTATCACAGAGCAGGTGCATTTATACAGAGACTTGATTACACACAGGTGGATTCTATTTATCACCATCAGTCATTTAGGACAACATTGGATCATTCAGAGATCCTCGCTGAACTTCTGGAGTGAGTTTCCTACTTGAAAGTAAAGGGGCCGATTAATTTTGCACGCACCACTTTTCAGTTTTTTATTTGCTAAAAAAGTTTAAAATATCCAATAGATTTCATTCCACTTCAAAATTGTGTCCCACTTGTTGGTGGTTCTTCACAAAAAATTTAAACTTTATATCTTTATGTTTGAAGCCTGAAATGTGGCAAAAGGTTGAAAAGTTCAAGGGGGCTGAATACTTTCGCAAGGCACTGTAATCGCTGTAAAAATTTCTTGTCTAAAAGACTGACCTTTGAGAAGGGATTTAAAGACATTGGCTAATACAGGAGGAAAAATTTCCCGAAAGTATAAAAATATAGAGCAGAGAACCCATCTGGTCCCGGTCTTTTATAGAGTTTCAACGTTTTTATGGCATTGAGCACCTCATTAGCAGAGATCTGATCTTCTAGCAAGTCTGTTTGTATTTGAGATACAGATGGAAGAGAGATATGTGAAAAAAATTCATCTGCCTTAGAGGTATCCAGCTCTTTTTCAGGAGAATATAAAGTCTCTAAATTGGATGTAAACTTTTGTGGTATTTTCACAGGGCCATGGAATAAATATTTCTAGAAATTTTCAGGCGAATTGGCTTAGAGGGTTTTTGGTAGGATTTAAGTGTACAGGCCAATAGAGTGTCTGGTTTATTAGCCTTAATGTAATAATTGTAACTTATATCATAAGTTCTTTTAATTGTTTTGTCAGCTGATTCTGTAAGAAATAAATTGAATTCCAGTTTGGCTTTATCCAATTTAAGTTTTAACTTAGGAGAGGGGCTATTTTGAAACGCCATATTACATGTGTTGAAGTCTGCTTCTTATTTACTGCACAGTAATTTGTGCTCTCTATTTAAAAAGTGCAAATTGTCTTAGCCCTTGTACACACGGTCAGAGATTCCGACAACCAAATCCGTCAGATTTTGTCCGACGGATTTTGTTCGAAACTGTTGCATACACACGGTCGGACAAAGTTGTCGGAAAATCCGACGTGATGACGTTATTTTGTTACGACGGGACTACGTTCACGCTAGTAGCCAATAGCTTTGGTGTAGGAATTTGATCTGAGCATGCGTGGCACTTTGTCCGATCGGAATTCTCTACACATGATCGGAGTATGTCCGATCGGAGTATTTTGTCGGAAAATTTTATCCAACAAGATGTAGACCACACACAGTCGGAATATCCGACAAAACGGTCCGATCGGACAAATTCTGTTGGAATCTCCGACCGTGTGTACAAGGGCTTAGACATATCCCAGGAAGAACCTGTTAATGCTCCTCTCATAGAGTAAGAGGGGATATGTCAGGGATAGAGTTATGTATTAAGTAATCCTTAAGGGCAGATTCAAGGGTATAAGATAAACCTAGAATATAATTGCCCAAACTAAAACTGTAAATCCTAATAATCCAATGTGGGATTATTAGGGAAAATTCCAAATAGAAATATATTAGCCAAACATTAATGAGAAATGGTAACATTGTGGGAACTGAATTTTAAAATCAGTGGGAATCAAGAAAAATATTGTGGCAAAAAGAGCTAAGAAAAAGGCAAAAAGAAAAAAGTCTGCCTTATTCAAATGTAAAGTAAAGAAAAAAATGTACAATTAGCAAAAAAATCGGATATTCCTATCTAGAAAAAAATAAAATAAATAATATATATATATATATATATATATATATATATATATATATATATATATATATATATATATATATATATATATATATTAGAGATGGGGTCTTAATAAGGCCAGAAGCTGGATAACCAGTACAGAATGGCATTACTACCAAGCATTGGGGGAAAAAAAGAACATTAAAGCTATTAAACCATTGAGTCAGCTGGATCAGGTTCTGGATCAAGGGATCTAAAATGGCCTCTTTTATTTGAATTTAGGGAATTTGCATGTGGTAGATGAAACGGGTCTGGGACGTGAAGTTTTTGGATTCTGTAATGGATCCATCAGATGTATGTCTTGAAGGATGTTCTATAGTTCAGTCGCAGATCGACAAGTATATTTAGTACCACAGAATGAGAACCAGACTTAAACGGGGAAGCCCCATCAATAAGAGTTATTTGGTTCTGTATTTTAAGAAGCAGTTTCAGAGCTCATCTTGTAAATTTTATAAGTGTGACAGGTCAGCAAAGATTTAGTAACTGTGTCCTTGAAAAATTGGAGACTCTTTTTCTCTTGCTGCAGAAAAAAAGCTGTTGCGCTGTGTGATTAAAATTAAATTTAACAATGATATCCCTAGGAGAACCATCTGTTTTTTTGGGGGACAAAGCCCTGTGAACTCTGTCCATTTCAAGGCGTTCAACTGGAATTGCAGGTTGTCATTTCTGAAATAGCGCTATCATAGTAGCCTGTAAATCTGTTACATATTCAGGAATGCCTCCAATGCGTAAATTTGAGCCTATTGCCCTATATTCATAGTCCTCCAAGTGGGTCTGTAGCATTACATTTTCTTCTTTGAGATTTTCTACTTCTGCTGAAATATACACAGTATTGTTTTGCCATATCATCAACACGTGTTTCAGGTACTGATAAATGCTAGCCCAGCTCTCTAATTTCTTTTGTGAGGCTAGAAGTTATGTGGTCTGAAGCATTTTTTTAACATTGCTGGGGATAGTTGTTCTCTGTGAGGAATCTTCCCCGCACACAGAATCCCAATCATCTTCTTCAGTTATTATCTGTGTGTTTGTCTTTAAGGCTCTCACAGTGCTGTGTGAGGTAGCTGAGGAGAATGGGGGTGGCGACATTTTGACTAGAGAATATAGTATGAGGGCTAGTATGTTTTTGAAATTTTTTCTCCTCATATCCCAATGAGAAACACCAAAAGGTACACCGTCAGCTCCCGGAACTTTATGGGCACAAATAGGTATTATTTGTGTGTGGTTGTCACATAAACAGCCGCAATTATAAGACTTTTACTTCCCTCTGAGAGCGGAGCTTCAGGCATGCATGTCCGGTCCACTTGGCTCCGCCTTGTTTCTCACACTCTCCTTTTCTCATCTCTATAACTTTATGGGGTGTTTTGTCCACACAGAGAGCTGGGAACAATGCTAACTGGTAACAGTAAGCAGCCATCACATATGTATGGGAAGTTTTTAGCTTACAGGAATTCTGGTGGGATCTACAAGTATCTTTTACACTTATGCGCGGACACCCCTTCCCCAAGGCACCCCCCCATGTTGAGGGCACGTGGCCTGGTACGGCTCGGGGGGGGGGGGGGCGCTCGCTGGTCTCCCCTTTCCTGGCTGGCCGGGTAGCGTGCTCGGACAAGGGTCTGATGTGGACCTGGGGAGACCCCGATTTTTTCGGCGTTGGGGTTCCCCTTTAAGTCCATACCAGGTGACGGGGCCAGCGACACCTTCTTCGCTGGCCCCGGCTACCTGGAGACGCACTCAAAATGAGCAGACTTTCCTCCGCATGTGTGGGAGAGTCCGTTCATTTCAAAAGTACGGCGGATAGTCCGGCGGACTTAGTACGCCGTATTAGTCCGCTGAAAAAGTGCCATGTGTGGGCAAGTAGCTCGTTCGGAAAGTCCGGCGGACAGTCCGGCGGGAAGTCCGCGAGACTAAGTCCACTGGATAGTCCACTACGTGTGTACGCGGCATTAGTAAACATGTGCAATTTGGCTTGGTCTGAATACAAATTCAGACAATTTATTTTTTTGGGGGGGTTCCTGACCCAACATGCCTTGTTCCGTCATATCACAAGAGAGTGGGGTCACCTGATGATGTCATCGAGTGACTCCGCCCCTTATCTATTTAAGGAATGTCAGACTGTGGAGAATCCAGTCTGCGTGGAAGCGTTCGATGAGGCCAGAGTTTTTTCTTTCTTTTTTGGGGTTTGACGTTGTGGCTCAAAAACACAATAAAATGCCCAATTGTTTGGTAAAAACTAAAATATGATGTTATGTCGAGCACATATACATAGGCAACACTTTAAATACCTTTACAGGTTACCACTATAGATTAACACAGGAGGTCTGAAGAATTGCTGGAGGTTTGAAGGTCTGCTAAAATTACTGCCCATGATCTGACATTTGTGATGTGTGAGGCGATCGCTGATTACGCGCACACGGAACTAACGTGTTCACCATTGCATGGGAACACGGGGAAACCGCGGGGGGGGGGGGCTTTACATTTATTTATTATTTTACAAATAAAAATATCCCCTGTAATAGCAATAGGCAGTGGCAGCTACTCTTTATGGAGAGATCTGGGGTCTATTATAGCCCAGAGGTCTCCTCTGCCCCTAAAAACATTTGATCACACAAGATCAGTGTGATCAAATGGTTTCCCCATTTTAAAATGATGCTGTTCACATCTGGGGAAACTAGGAGTGATGTATGCCCTTGGCTTCCGGTTTTCTATATCATAGAGGTGATCAGAGTCATTCTGGTCTCTGATTACCTCTGTGATCAGCTGGTGAAAGCTGATGATGATTAAGATCTCAGGCACGGGCATTACACCCTAGGAGGAAGGGGAGAATGTCACATATTTAAATTTTTTTGTTATTACTAAACAATATACCATAGCTGCCATATGTTTTTTTTTCCTCCAGCATGTGAAAGTGTTAGATACAGTTTCACAAAGTTTGCTACACACAACTGTGTTGCATGCCCCATGCACATTACAGTTTTCTTTGTACTGCCTTTTTAATAAAGGATTGAAAATAACATACTCAAATACTGCAATTATTATTTCAGGTTACAGATAAGCTCCTCTCTTGCAGTGTAAATCACATATTTTACTTGAAAACTGAAAAAAATGTGTCAAATACTTGAATACAGAATGGAAACTGTGCATAAATATATCTCCAGCTGCATTTTTTAATATCCTGAACCAACCATTTTTTTTTGCATTTGTCAACCAGTGAGTAATGAGCTGTTATTTTCAAATAAATAGAAACAACAGAGTTTCTGGAACAGGAATGGGGTCACTCAATGATCAGCAAACACAAGAAAATTGGATTAGAAAATTTTTATGCTGAATTCTAGCTATTGTTTTCTGCCTAATCTCCCTTCCTGTTCACACCGCCAGCCATCATAGAAACATTAATGGAGCTGAAATCATCTGCCGAATATTCAATAACTGCATAGAGAGATCCAGTTTTGTAAATGAGTTTGATAAATGCCATTTTGCACATTTCTTGGCAGTGGTCTTTTACAGTATGGGTGACATTAATGACAATGCCAACACTGAGAACTGTTGTCTTGGATGACAAGTAACATTTCCTATGACACATGGTCATTATGATAATGCCTGGCTGTATTATTATTAACATAATTACACATGAAATAGTTGTTTACTCGGAACTGTTAGGGGAACTGTAACAAATTTTTATTTATACAGAATTATAGTTTCCAAAATGTAGGTGTGTTGGCTTGCAGTACAAGAACTCTATTTAGATACCAATTAATGATTTTTTAAAACAGAGCAAAAAGGTCAATTCACCTATTCGTCAAAAACTCCAGTTAGTCTATAATTTGCATTCATGATTCTAGCACCCCACAAAGGACGGGTAGCTTCTGTAATGATGATCAGCACATCCTAAAATAGCAATCTGTTAAAACTTCAGTTTAAGTACTGTGAGCACTATGCATCATTGAAAGCAGTCTGCAACATTTACAATGTTACGTATTTCTACTCGGACTGGGTCTTGGTCAAGTGTCAAGACCCAACATGGGTCAGGATGTGTAGCACTGTGAATGTTTATTGTTAAATAATTACAATTACGTTTTAACAGATTGCAATCCTGAGGTGTGCTGATCATCTTTAAAGAAACCAATGAATGATCCTTATCAAGAATATTGATTTTAAGCTAGAACAAGAATTTTCTTGTGATAAAGGAAATATGGTAACTACTAAAGTTGAGGCAATCAGAAGGTCAAAGGATACTTGACATACATTTCCTGGCCTGATGTTACTCACACTCACTCTTCAGGAAAGGCAGAAATTGGGTGTTAGGTTCAGACAAAGGAAGTAGAGCAAAATAAAGGGAAAATATAAAGCCTTCAGAAATATGCATGCACAGTTATAACTAAAGGCTGTATATTCAAATTCCTTTACATGTCCAACCATGATAGATTCTCTTTAGAGGTTTTGTGTACCCAGAGGTGCATCCAGTGCCTCTTTTAAATTACTGATGCCAGTGGTCTCTCTGATCAGATGTAGCAGATGTACTGCCGATCCTTCTGTAATTACTTTTGAAGTGCTTGGTCTATGTTGATGCTGCAGCCCCTGTGTTTATTTCGGCACAGAACAAAGTGAAGCAAAGTAAAAAATTTCTCCCAGCATCTGTGTGTATCGATCTATAGGTCTCAATACACTTTTTTCAGACATGTGGTGCTCGGGAGCACTCAACACATCAGGGATTCATATACAGTGCTCTCTTTTAACACTGATGTGAACTTAGACATAGGGTGTTGCACAATACCTTTTTGTTAAGGTTTCTGTGTTCATTTTTGAGAGTTTTTGTTAATGTAAGATTGATAAAAATAAAAAAAAGGTAGAAAAGCACAGTAATCAAAAACATGTTTCTGTCATTTTCTGCTTTATCGTTTTGTGGTCAAAGTATAATTTCACCACAAGGTGTTCTGGAATAAGTGCACCATAAAAAGAAATATATCAACGGTTTATTTTTTATACTTTTTACAAATTTTTTGATAGATTTCCAAACATTGCCATCTTCTGTCGTCAAAAAAAAAAAGGTATTGGGCAATTAGGATTTTGTCTCAGTTTTTTTCAGATAATCACAGTCACTTTTTTCATCAGTCTTGTTGTTTGTCAGTTGTGAACTATGTAACCAAATTTCTGGGAAGAAGAGCATCTTTGCAAATGATCTTACGACAAAATGATTTGAGGGGGTTTGAAATTAGTTTTGTCTTTTAAAGAGTTAGCATACCTTCTCGAAAAAAACTGAAATGTGAACTAACTCACAATACCCTTCCCACACCCCCTTTTTGGGAAATTAACCAGCAACCTAATCAAAGTGATTTTACTGCAACCAGTGAAACTAATGAAACCAGCACATAACATTAACCATAAGTACATAATTGCACAACAGTAAAGAAATAATACAAGTTTTATATAAGAAAAAATTTAAACTTAGTACATACAGTACATCCAATGTACAAACAGTTATTATCACCAAAGGGTCTAAAAAGACTCCTGGTAGCATTGTTCACATACACCCAGGTACATATAGTTATTAATAGAGATGCCTCCAGATGAATGTTGCAGCAAAGTCCAGCTGCAGTGGCCCTCGAGGATGATCATGATGTGGTGTCTATCTTTGTTTCTGAGACTTGAAGACTAGATTAACGGACTAGACTAGATTAACGTTGATGAGGATGTCTAACCAACCTGGAATGCAGCTTACCACATGCATAAACTGTAATGTGTTACTAGAACTCAGATTCAGCCTATCTATTTTTCACTTTAGTCCCTCTCTAGTAGTGTCTAATCCGACATGCAATCGGACCTCTAACCACCAAAAGTGACATTTGGAAGCCTACTTAAAACCTGTAGCTGTAACTGTTTAAAAAAGTGTTAGTAAGAGCTTTGGTTTAATTTGTTAGTCAAGTCCATCTAAATCTGCTAGGGTATAAAATGCTACCCTTTCCTCAGATTGATAATGCGGCCCTCCAAAAGGGTCTTCATGGCTTCTCCATCCAGAGTAGTGACATCCTAAGAAAAGAAACGCCTAAAGAAAATGAATACAGCCACCACATATTAAGATGGGCAAGCTGCATTATATTAATGTTAGTTTTGGTTTAATACTGCTTTCAATTTACTAATATAATACAAAGAACACAGTGACAAAGCAGGTGTTGAATATTTTTCTGCGGACCTGCATCTCCCCTCATGCAGGCTTCATGCGTGTGTAGGTAGTCCCATTTATGTCTATTGTGACAAAGTGTCTGCAAAGACGCAGCATATGCTCTCAACTGGACATCCATGTGGGTGCAGGTGTATGTCTCTGAATGCAGACAGTGTGAGTTTGGGAACACGCACCTTCACCCACATGGATGTCAAATCGGAAACAGTGGCTGGGTCCATGCACCTGCTGCATCCCAATTGACATAAATGGGACTATCTGCCTTCAATGCACAGAACACTTGTGCATCCTGTGCAGCCAAACCATGGCCCTTACATGTGTGTACACTTAAGTATGCCCCTGCGAACAAGGCCTAAGAACAGGGTTTGTTGTTAGTACTGGACTTGGGGAGAAAATGCCCTTCTTTACCCAAGCCCATTCCTCTCCTAGGTGCCTGGTGTTGGCATGAGGATTGCCAGAACTTACACAGGTTTAACATCTTTCTCTTTCTACTCACATGACAGCATTCAGACTTAGGGGTTTATTTACTAAAGGCAAATAGATTGTACACTTTGCAAAGTGCAGTTGCTCCAGAGCTTAGTAAATGAGCAGAAGTTCTTCTGACTGCTGACTGCCATTATCCAATCATGTGCAAGGAAAATACCTTTAGTAAATAAACCCCAAAGTGTTTGATCACACAGACTTGAGATCTGCATCCTTGGAGGAGGTCACATGCTCTTCCATCACTGGAAAGACTTCATATTTATTGAGGACTCTGATGGAGCAATAGAATGGCAGGTGAGCATAGTGAACATACCCTAGGGGAAGGGTTCTTTTTACAAGAGAACCTTGTTATTTACCTGAATGGAAAAGTAACAGTTTCTCTTGACAAAGGAACACTTTAAACATAGTGGCACATACTGTAAATCTCCCCCTGTCCTTTTCCATGTTTTGCATTTTTATGATCTATAGCAGGGGTCTCCAAACTTTTTTCTGTCCTTTAGACTTTGGAGGGGGGGGGGGGGGCTGTGGCCATTGAGAGTAGAAAATGTCAGTGGGAAAAAAAACAATGGGACATTTTTGGTGTCATTGTAAGGAATTGTGCCCCATCGGTGTTATTGGGAGGAATTGTGCCCCTTCTTGGGGTCAGTGGGGGGGAAATTATGCCCCATTGTTGGTATCAGTGGATAAAATAGTGCTCAAGGGTGTGGTAAAAGCAAGCAAAGAGCCACATTTGGCCCCCAGGCCTCAGTTTGGAGACCATTGATCTATTGCACAGCTTAGTTATGTTTAAATCTATGGTGTATAATCATGCCAAGCAATTCTTCTAATGACTGCAGTAGTTTATAATAATGCCAATGTATTACCCACAATACAAGTAATTTCCCTGCATTGTCCATTCCTATTACCTGCTCCTGCCAGGGTGTAACAGAGCTCTGTGCAGCATCCAGATCTATAAGTTTTGCTGCCTTTCAAGGAGTGGGCTGGGTCTCTTGAGTAGTCTATCTATAGTGACAAGAATGATCTTTTCAGGTGGAGGTCAGATTAGAACGACTTGTATTTTTTAGTTAAAAGAAGAAAAAAATCAAACGTCAGCCTTGTCCAGTTTTTTACAGTTGCTGTTGTGTTCAATAAAACCATGTTAGAATGTTCCTGGCACTCTCATCAATCACACACAAGTTTCCTGCACCACACTGACCTTCAACTTCCAAGTCATTAAACAGTTTGTCTCCTACATGCAGCTCTTGAGGGAATCTAGTAAGGGGAAGGAATCACTTTAAGTCTAATCCATGTTTTGTAACCATATGACTTTTTTTTCTATTTTACAGTAGGCTACTCCTATTTATTTCCACCATCATATACATTTAACAAAAATGCAATACCAGTATATCACTTAAAGTGGAAGTTAACTGAACAATACAAATAAAATAACAAGCAGGCAACCTCTTTATTGCAGAAAAGACATTTTATTGTTTGATTTTGTTGCAAAAAAAAACGTACCTACCTTCCTGTTCTTAACCGCTTCCCACCCGGCCACTACATATATACGGCCGGGTGGACGCTTCCTCTTTCTGAGTGGATGTTTAGGAGCATCCATCAGAAGGAGGTGGAACGGAAGTGCGTGTGCCCTCGCAGCGGCGTGATCCCGATGCACTTGTGTCATCCTGACATGGCGCATCTCCCATCGGCAGGAGGGCTCTGTGATTGGCCCTCCTGAGCACATGACGGCTGTGTCCAATCAGAGACATCATGTGATGTAAACAGAGAGCTGGTTGCTAGGCGATCGGCTCTTCTCTCCTCACATGGAAGTTGAGGAGAGGAGAAAAGATCACTGCATCCAGCCAGTGATCAGTGAGTATGAGCAATTTTTACAGCTATTTACACACTGATCACTGGCACAGTGTCCCCACACAATGTAAACACACACAGTGTCCCCAAAACACTGACCCCACACACATGTCCCCATACAGTAAAAACACCTGTCTCCACATATGTAACACTAAAATCATATGTCCCAATGATCATCTGCATTTATATGTCAGTGATCATCTGCGCACATATGTCAATGATCACATAAACCAATTATTATACACTTAACGGGATTTTTTTTTACCAAAGACATGTAGCAGAATACATTTTGGCTTAAATTTATGACAAATTTAGATTTTATTGGATTCATTTTAAAACAGAAAGTAGAAAATATAATTTTTTCAAAATTTCCACTCTTTTTTTCCGCTTATATCACAAAAAATTGATTTGTGAATAAATACTACCAAAAAAAAGCTCTATTTGTGTGAACAAAATGATAAAAATGTAATTTGGGTACGGTGTTACATGACCGCACAATTGTTATTGAAAATGCAAGAGCACTGAAAGCTGAAAATTGGCCTGGGAAGGAAGGGGGTTAAAGTGCCCAGTATTGTAGTGGTTAAACATCTTTATATGTACATGTGCAGCTCAGTTCACATTCTTGGCATACCTCAGTGCCAGAATGAATGAACTCCCATGCGATTGCTTAAAGTGTTACTAAACCCACATCTGCAAAATCAGTCTGTATATGCAGTAAATATTGTTATACTAATTGTAGAACCTAATGCCACACGATCGGACTTTCCGGCAGACTTGGTCGTGTGGGCTCCATCTGACTTTTTCTTCCCAAAAGTCAGATGGACCTAGAAATGACCTAGAAATAGAACATGTTTTAAATCTTGGTCTGCCGGACCAAGTTGCTATCGGAAACCCCATTCGTCTGTATGCTGGTCTGACGGACAAAATACGACGCAAGGGCAGCTACAGCACTTGCCCACGAGAATGTTTCCTGCGCTGGTTCTTGGCTACAGGGTACTGCACACCAGGCCCTTAGGTCTGGTATAGATTTTAAGGGGAAAATCCTACGCTGAAAAAACGGCAAGAAAGAAGAAGAAGAAGACGGCAACAATGTCAACGGCGAAGGAGGAAGCCGGGCCACCGCTAGCAAAAGAGTGGCAAAAGAGCAGAAGATAGCGGAGGAGCCCGGGAGAAGAACCGGAAAGCACGGAGAAGTCGGAAGAAGACCCCCGAAGTCGGAAGAAGATCCCCGGAGTGGCCTATTAAACTACTTTAAAAACCTGTGTAGTGTTTTTTTTTTTTATTGACACTTTTTCCTCCAAGTGAATGGGTATGGGTACGATGTACCCCATACTTATTCATATAGGGTGGTGGGCCGGGATCTGGGGGCCCCCTTATTAAAGGGGGCTCCTGGATTCCGATAAGCCCCCCGTTGCAGACCCCGACAACCAACTTCCAGGGTTGTCGGGAAGAGGCCCTTGTCCTCATCAACATGGGGACAAAGTGCTTTGGGGTGGGGGGGGCCACAGGGCGCCCCTTTCCCCAAAGCACCCAAACCCCATGTTGAGGGCATGTGGCCTGGTACAATTCAGGAGGGGGGGGCGCTCGCTCGTCCTCACCCCCTTTCCTGACCGGCCAAGCTGCATGCTCGGATAAGGGTCTGGTATGGATTTTGGGGGGGCCCCACACCTTTTTTTGGCATAGGGAGTTCCCCTTAAAATCCATAACAGGCGACAGGGCTCGCAACGTGTCAATCTCACCTATGAAAGCTGCGAGATTGACTTTCCTTTGTAGTCCCGTCGTACCTGGAGTCATGTTCAAAATGAACCGTCCGTTCATTTTGAAAGTCCGTCAGGAAGTCTGTCAGACCTAGTCTGCCAGAAAGTCCGTTCATGTGTACGCAGGTCAGCTTATTCGGAAAGTCCATCGGACCTCCACCGAAAGTCCATTGGGAAGACCGTCGGACCTAGTCCAACGAAAAGTCCGGTTGTGTGTACGTGGCATAAGAGGTAAATCCTCTGCATTGTGTAAAAAGGCTATTTGATCCTTCTTGTGTGCACAGATACTCCTCTTCTGCCACTGACTCCTGAACATTTCCTTATAGTAAAAAGCTTTTGGAGTCAGGCTGCACATGCTCAGTTTGGTGTGTATTGCTAGGGGTCCTGGATTCTGATAGGACAGCTCAGTGCAGTATTAAAACACCTCCTACAAGCTTTACCGGGAACCAATAGAAGTCACAAAACTGCTATATACTGTTGATGAGAAAAGGTATTTAGCAGTTTTTTACTAAAATAATTGCATTTCCATGTTTTATTTTGTGGAGACCAGATATAGTGAATGCAGGGTCCTGAGGTAAGTAACACTTTGACAGTTACATCATTCAGACCCAGCCAATAAAGATGGCAAAAGACCCTGCACCTTCAAAAAAAGGGGAGGGTGTTATCTTGGTGAGGGAGCAAAAGGTGGTAAGTATACTTCTACTTTAATAAATTGACTTTCAGACCAAGGATAAGGCAAACTAAAGCAGCTGGATAAGGCAAACAGTTTCAAACGATCAGGTTATACAGTGCAAAATCAAAATGCATTTTTATGTGAGTACATTGATTTAAAAGGATCCCCAATGGTTAATTGTTACAATAATCCCACCTGCTAGCCTTGACATTTTTTTCTGCAGTACAGCTGACAGACGCAAAACAACACTACTATGAAAAGGTTAAACATTATGTTTCATTTTTTGAAAAGCGTAAAACAGTTTGTTGCGTAGTTCAACACAAAGAAAGGTTTATTTGCTAATGTGCACAGATTTCAGGCACAACATGGAGACTTGTATAAAATATACTCCAGTTTTGCAAAAAAAAGGAAAAAATATATATATTTGACAAAGCAGACCTTTAGGAGAGTGATTAATGCAAAGAGCATGACCTTAACCGGCATCCCCTGTTCCCCACAGTCTATTTGTGCAAGCCAAAGCGGAAATGACAAAGCAGATTGCCTGTTAATTGTAGTACATATGTGTGATGAGTGTCTGAGAGGCATGCTTTCATACAATCCTATAGCAATCGAATGCCCCTGGTAGGATGAATGAAAACCTTACCACATGCAAGAGGAATGATTTCCCTTTCAATATGAAATAGTCCTGAGGAGCTTGGTGCTGAATAGACAAAAGGTGCTTACAATACCGGTACATTATTATAAGCATTATGGACTGTAGCCCACAATTCACAGTGGTGTTTTCTATACATGCCATTCTGTGATGGAGTTCTTTCAAGCTGAGTATCAAGCAAATTATTCAGGAAAAAACAACCTGGCCCTCCAATGAGCTTTCCACAATGGAGAATGTGTTTCTGATCTAGAGCTGCGTATATATTTTAAAGAGTAATACTGGGTGACACAAGGAGGATTAATATGTAAACAGCTAACTAATAACTGGGAAACATTTCAACTGTACGTAACTTAAAGTAATATTAAACCCAAAACCAAAAATGTAACATGTTTCAGCTTACCAATCATTAGATGTGATGGCTGATTTAGTTTTCTTTTTTAGGCATTGCCCCTCTGTTTTCACCTGATGATCTGGCCTAGGAGTCTCCAAACTTTCTAAACACAGGGCCAGTTTACTGTCCACCAGACTTTAGTGGGGTTGGACTGTGGCCAGTGGGAGCAGAAAATGTCCTAGCATAAGTGGGAGCAATTGTGAGGAATTGTGCCCCATTGTTGGTGTCATTGGGAGAAAAAGTGTCCCATCATTGGTGTCATTGTGTGGAATAATGACCTGTCATTGGTATCAATAGGAGAAACTGTGCCCAATCCTTGGTGTCAATGGGAGAAAAAGATCCCCAACGTTGGTGTCATTGGGAGGAATAGTAATAGTAATAATATTTGTTTTTGTTGGTTTTCTTTCTTGTGATCTCTAGAATAATCTTTTTTTTTCTAGTGATCTCCATAGTTTTAATTTTCATTTTTTTGTGTCAAGTTACCACAACACTATTATTATCTTAATTTAACAATGTATTTTTGAAATATACCTGCCTACACACAAACTGTTCTTTTTGAAGTAAAACACATAGTCAAGTATTTGTCCAAACAAAAATTTGAAATTTAATAGGGAGCACAAGGTCAGAACAAAATAAAGAGGAAGGCAACGCTGGAGAAACAGTTGGAGTTGGTAAAGCCTTTGTACCCCAGGGCAGACATCAATTATTTGCCTGTCAAAATTGGTAACCCGACGAGTCCATTTATTAAGGGGCATAATACGGTCCAGGACTCCGAGAGATCTGGAGAAGCAGCAGATTACATATATGTGCCGAGGCTGTGAAAATGTGCACAGACTATAATAATGCCACTAGTGTGTGGAATATAACAGTCACCACTTTTTATCAACTCTTCTCTCTCTCAGCATTTGCAATGATAATAGAGGTAAAATTCACACTAGAAAGACTACTAGGGTCAGGACCCCGATGTAAGGCTGCCCCTTTTGACAGTTACTGATCTATGTTTCTTTTTCATCAGTTTGATATTTACCTCTATTGTTAAATTTGTCAATGCTAAGAGAGAGACGAGTTGATAAAAAGGAGTGGTTGTTATAGCTTCACATAACAATGGAATTCGTAGCCTGCGCATTTTTCCTATGAATTTAAATTGATAATTAAAACTGTTGTTGAAAATATTGATTCTTCCTATCACAATTAGCACAACCCACAGGTATTAGGTATGCTTCTTATGTTAGAAATAGAGAAATAAAATACCATTGAGAACCTCGAGACACCTTCTACAAAGCCCCAGAAGGAACTCCTGCAGGTCGGGGGTCCCCGCGGGAAACCTTCCCCTGATGTTGGGGGGGCCGAGAAGGTGACGCCTATGGACTACTCCCGCCCTCCCTTACCTTCCCTACCCCCGCTGTTCACCTGAACCTCCCCAACACCTCTTCCCTCGTCACTGTCCCTAGTATACCCACCCCTCCCCCCCTCGTAGACGACCGACTCCCCTCCCCCCCAAGACTGACCCACCTTGAATGACCGGTATCTCTCCTTATTACTTGAACCTGTCAAAGACAGGTGACAACATTCTCATGTTCAGGACCTCAGATCTCAGATGCAGTGAACCAGCTCACAGACATTGCAGGTCAGTTTCCGCCGAGTAAGGGTGATTGATCTTCCATCCCTTACCGTGGAAGATAGGGCCCGACAACCACACGTATTCTGCTTTGTAGTAAGCACCAACATTCAGCTGAGTTACAGCCAGTTATTGGAATATTGTTAAAACCTGCTTGTAACAAATGCTCAGTCAGATTTATCCTGTATTAGAGTATGAATACGCACGTCACCGGTTCATTTATTGTATACTTTACATTTCTGTATCGGTTATGCCTCTTTGTTTTTTTCTCTCTGAAATCTCTAATAAAAAATTTTCATGGAAAAAAAAAAAAAGAAATAGACAAACACTTCTACTTGTTTTGAATATTATTTTAAATAAAGAACTTTGCCATGCCAACATGACTCTTGTTCTATTCCGCCGGTCTCTAGAGAGGTCACCTGTGAAACTGAATACTCTCTCTGTGTATGGGTCAATGTGGATTTTCTTACAGCATACACCTATGCCTTTTTAAGCAGTTCCTGAATATTCTCATCCACCACATCAACAAGTTTCACAGACAGTAGAGTTGACAAAACAAGCAGCTGCTGCAAGTGGCGAGAACACATCAGTTGGATCTAAGAATGAAGCAAAATGCTGGTTTACATTCCCTTTCATTTTCTGTGCAATTGTGGCAAGGTCTTGGTAGCTAGAGTTTTCTGTTTAAAGTCCTCAGGATGGCTGAGCAGATCAAAGAGGGCAGGGGCAGCCAGGGACATGGATATGGTGTCACTGGAGGGTTTTAGTATGTTCCGGACAAAAGGAAACAGTAGGTCATGCAATGATATGAGCTTTTGCCATTCACTGTAATGTTGCACAGTGCTCTGGACAGTGGTCTGAGGAGGCCTGTAATACTGCACAGTGCTCTGGACAGTGGTCTTGGGAGGTCTGTAACGATGAACAGTGGTCTGAGGAGGCATGTAATGCTTCACAATGCTTTAGATGGTGGTCTGAGGAGGCATGTAATGCCGCACCGTGCTCTGGACAGTGGTCTAAGGAGGTCTGTAAGGCTGTGCACAGTGCTCTTGACGGTGGTCTGAGGAGGCCTGTAATGTTCCACAATGCTCTGGATGGTGGAAGCAGGCAGAGCTCCTTTCATGGAAACCTGGAAGTTTACAAGGGTAAATGTCCCTGCCTCACATTTTCCTTTTGTTAATGAACAAAAATTGAATTGATTTTCGTCATAGTTTTCAGTGGAAGAAAATGTGGAGCACTTTTTCCTTTCATTTTCATCACTGTAAAAAGGCTGTTGACATAAATTTTGACAAAAAATTTTTTGTCAACAAAATTAGCACACCTACCCATAAGGTTTAGGAGTGTGTCTATGGGACTGTTTGATCATTCTTCCAGAAGCGCATTTAAGGTCAGGCACTAATGTTGGATGAGAAGACCTGTCTCACAGTCTCCGCTCTAATTCCTCCTAAATGTGTTCTATCGGGTTGAGGTCAGGACAGTCAAGTTCCTCTACCCCAAACTCGCTCATCCATGTCTTTATGGACCTTGCTTTGTGCACTGGTGCACAGTCATGTTGGAACAGGAAGGGGTCATCCCCAAACTGTTCCCAAAAAGCTGGGAGCATGAAATTGTCCAAAATGTCTTGGTATGCTGACGCCTTAAGAGTTCCCTTCACTGGAACTAAGGGACCAAGCTCAACCCCACATCATAATCCCCCTTCCACCAAATGATTTAGACCAGTGCACAAAGCAAGACCCAGGCGAGGACGCCTCCATAATCAATCATGCCAGTGTGACACTGGGAGCATCCTGTGGCCATGCTCCTGGTATATATAGCACTCCCGGTGGAGTAGATAGTCTCTCATCCTTTTTTCTTTGGGGACTCTGTATACTGTGCCACACTTGGATTCATGGTCACAGCATTTAAAGGTATTTAACCTAGTATGGTTCCTCCTTCACACTGGTGTTTTCTGGCCCTGTCTTCTTCTTCATTTATGAATTTCTAGTGGGGGAAACTTCAAATTGGTTCCAATGCATTTCTATCTTTTCTACACTACTTCACTCCCTTTACCTTTTGTGTTGTGGTGCTTTAATATAACCCTCACCTCACAATTGTTCTCTATTTATTCGATCTCATTAGGAGTCACAGGCTTTATGCCATCATGCAAGCAGCAATATTCACCATATAATTTATATTCTTTATAGATAATCCTTGAAGTTGCTATATACATCACTTTTAATTATAACGGAGAGGTCTATCCGCTCCTGATATGTTGCATGTATGTGCCCTGGATGCTCACACGCTACGCTACCACAGCTCCTGGGACAGACTCACTCCCAGCTATCCTCAACCCCTAGTACCACATGTTGAGCTCTGAGCTGATTTTTAAGTAACCCAGGGCGTGGGCTTTTATTTTTCCCCCTTTTTCTTTTCCTGCCTTTGGGCTAATTATCAGACTATATCGGTATTCATATATAGATTTTTTGAAGATATGCACACCCTGCATCTGTTCCTGAGGAAGTGGAACATATTCCACAAAACGCGTTGAGGTTTTTGGATGCATCTATGTTACAATCATACGTTTACATCTAGATCTTATACATTATTTTTTTTTTAAATTCCTTGTAATTATGGATTTTATTATATTTTGATGTTAAGGAGAGCATCAGCTCATAATAACACCTTTCATTTTTGTAATGTTTCATGTTTTATCTGTTTTACTATTGTAGCGCTGGGATTTTTGCAGTGTAATGCTATATAATAATGTAATGCTATTAGGTTAGTATTTGGCTCCCTCTAGTGGCCAGAACATTTTTTCTTCTTGTGACTGTTTACACATCAGAACATGCTGTAAAGCATATACAGGAAGTGACTTAAAGTTTTATCTGGAAAAGACTTACTTACTCACAGTGCCTCACTTACCTACCAATGAGGTCAAGGGGGTGAAATGTATGCTGGGTAGAGAAATAAAAGGCCCAGCATGGCCATACAAACTTCTTCCTGGGATGCGTGACCTGCCTGCAGGGACCTGTGTGGGAGTGTTCTGAAGAGCGCAGCCTGGTCGACGCGGAATGAAGTGGATGCCACTGGAGAGGTGTTGGACACAGAGTGCTGGAACAGCTTGTGACCAGGTTGGAGGATCCAGGAAGCCTGAAGGAGCCTGACAGGAACCATTGTTCATCTGACAGATCAATGTGTTGTGTCGGAGCCCCTGGAATCAGAACTGAGATCACAGAGACGCAGCAGTACCATTGTCCGAGCCTGGTGTGGTGAGAGGGCTGTTGCAAAGAATTTATATAAAGCACTTAACACGGTATAGACTAGTTTTACAGTGCTGCTAAGACCTGCAGTTCTACGCAACGGTCTAATTCAATTAGACTGTGTTCACCAGGCCTTAAAGCCTGTACTCCACTAGATATTAATAATAACATTGCATATTGTGCTACTGGTTTAGTGTATCTTCACAGTCATACTGGAAGTGGGAAAGTGCCCATTGTCAAGGTCTTATCACCCTGAGCATTAGTCCCACTTGGAGACGCACCCACATGAGTCATTTAAGTAATTCTTGAGTAATAATTATTTACATACAATTTGTTTATTATTGTGTTAAGTCTGTATACCAAAATTGTTATTGTCATTACTGTTTTAGACCAGCTTTCAGTAAACTTACAGTCTGGTTAAGGTATATTTGGCGTGAGGCTTGTTTATTCTCATAGCAGGTAGAACAACGGATACCCAGGTAATAATAGAGTTACAATATATGTATGTTGTTATTGTTGGGTTGTTCCTGGTTATTGGGTTTTTACTCCAACTCTGTTACACAGCTGTGTCAAGTGGGTTGAGACAATTCATTGGGGGTGGAAAAGCAGAGTACAGGCCCAATCAATTACCAGCAGCTCCTTAGGGGGTCAGTGCTACATATGAAACAAACTAAATGTGACATCGTGCATCAATCATTTTACCAGTTGTGTGCCACATGCTTCATTCAAAGTCACAACTTTTTCCTTTTTAAACATTTACAGGGATGGATGCACATGACCCGATGTATAATGTGCTTTATTCAAACTTCCTTTCTATTCATATGTGTAGGCGGGAGAGGCAATTTGAGGGTAGGGAGCTACAAAATGTGACCGTGTTTTATCCTAAACTTTGAACATGGGTGTAATGTGAAACATAAGTCATGGTCAGTAAGGTTGACTCATCGTTTAACTTTGATTTATTGATGGCATTTATTGTTGAGATTTCTGTGTTGCTTTGTAACTGATAAAACATCTAAGTTTGTGCATAATAGGGACTCTTTCTTCATATGTGCTTCAGGTGCATGCTTGCTTTAATATAGATCTGCTGTCAGTTCTTTGTTAAGTTAAATGCAAAATTTTCTTGAATACTTTCAAGTAGCTGCTAGAATGTTGGGATCTCCTGCCTATTCCAGTGGTGACCCTCCCTTAATTGCACCCAACAGCTCACCAACACATTCATAGTGTTAACATGGACTTCATTAAAGGAGGAGTAAGTCCTGTAAAGAAAACAATAACAACAGGGTTAACCTGATATTAAACACAGGAACAAATGTTACAATACGATATATGCCAATTGGCTACTCTTTATCGCCTGTGTATGGCCTTGCAAAAAAGCACTAGGCAGATTAGAGGGAAAAAAGCTGAAGTAGACATCCCTAAAGGAGAACACATGTGAATACAATTAACACTGTGGCCAGTGGGGTAATAAGTACAAAATCTGCCACCAGTGGTTCAAATATTGATATTTACATTGGAGAGCTCCCTCTTCAAAGGAGGGTACTTGTAAGCCTCAAGTATTAGAAGGGATGTAGTCCCCTTAGGCAGAACTCTGGATATGCAGTGAGTTTTAAGAGAGGTAGGCTGCAAAAATCTGGGCCTCCCTGGTGCTTGGTGGGTGCTTCTCCTTTCCTTGGAGGCTTCACACAGTTAACGTCCCTACTCTTTACGCAGCCAACTCCTATCCCTTGTCCCTAACACAAAGGAAGAAAACTCCCCCAACCCTCCTCCACATGGCTTAGGTACCAGGATACTCTTTCCTTCCCCACACTTCTTCATGTGCTTTTTGGTGGGACTCAAGTGTCAGAGTAATATGTACAAAATCTGCCACCTGTGGTTCAGATATTGGAATTTACGTTGGAGTACTCACTCTTCAAGGGAGGGTACTTGTATGCCTCAAGTATAGGAAGGGACAGTATAGTCCCTTTTAGGCAGAACTCTGCTGGTGGTAGCAAAATTCTAGTGCAAGAAACAAGTTCAGTACATATCAAGGTGGCCAAAGGCTTCCCAGATGTCCTCCTGACAGCGATCAGTCTCAAAAACACTGTCCAGCAGTGTTGGGAATACACAACGCATGCTTCTCCATCCTTAAATGCACCTGCTTTGCTCACATGTCTCTAGAAGTGAGGTGAGAGGTAGCTTGCATAGATCTGGGCCTATATCTAGAGTCTCAGTGGTCCTCTGGCTCAACAGCACAACACATTTTTCTGGCTGCTTGCTCTCTCCTAGGCTCTGTGGCAGTCCACATGGATTTGTGAAGGGTTGTATGAGAGGTAGGCTGCAAAATCTGGGCCCCCCTGGTGCTTGATGGGTGCTTCTCCCTTCCTGGGAGGCTTCACACAGGTAACATCCCTGCTCTCTACACAGCCGACTCCTATCCCTGGTCCCTAACACAAAGAAAGAAAAGCTCCCCTAACCCTCCTCCACATGTCTTAGGTCAGAATTCTCTTTTCCTCTCCACACTTCTTCATGTGATTTTTGGTGGGGCTCAAGTGGCGGGGTTATACGTACAAAATCGGCCACCTGTGGTTCAGATATTGGAATTTACGTTGGAGCGCTCACTCTTCAAGGGAGGGTACTTGTATGCCTCAAGTATAGGAAGGGGCAGTATAGTCCCCTTTAGGCAGAACTCTGCTGGTGGTAGCAAAATTCTAGTGAAGCAACAAGTTCAGTAAATATAAAGGTGGCCAAAGATGAATTCCTGACAGTGATCAGTCTCAGAAACACCATCCGGCAATATTGGGAATACACAACATAGGCTTCTCCAGCCCTAGATGCCCCTGAATTGCTCACATGTCTCTAGAAGCCAGGTGAAAGGTAGCTTGCATAGCTCGGAGCCTATATCTAGCATTCACGAGGTCCACTGCTTTTCTCCACTACCCCTTGTCTCACTGTCCAATCCAACAGTGTGGAACAGATAGATTAATACATACAGTAAATAGCCACATGAATGCCCAGACTTCGCAGCTCCATGTCAGGGCTACATTTTAAATTGTGATTACTAGTAAAGGAAACCTATGCTGAGAACAATATGTGGGCTGTCATTGCCTAATCTCAAGCCTCCACATTTTCACAACTTGAACAGGCATGCAGATTAGAAAATCAGAGTGAAGTCTAATCTGCATACTTGTTTCAGGTCAATAACTGAAAGTACATTGCATCCATTGGATCAGAATGACAGCCAAGCAATTAATGTTTTCAGTGGAAGAGGTCAGACTTCATTCTCTCTATGTACAGGATACCTTTAATCATAAAAGGATTGAAACTGTGAATTCAAAAACAAAAAGGCAGACTCAAGCGCAATGTTGTTGCTTTTTTGTATTTTGTCTAAAGCTCTCTTTTAAATAGCTAAACATTTAGATTGCCTGTATTTCAAAGCATTTAAAGATCTACTAAAAGTAACCATTACGCTTCTATAAGAGCCAAGAAAATCAGTTTCTACATTTTTGTTTTATTGATTATAGCTACATATAAATATACAGAGAGCTGTTTCTACAGCAACTTCTTACTCATATTTATGCAGTAAGGCAATGGGTCTGCCAAAGAATGCATTTCTTGGTCCCCATCTGAATAAAATTTTCCAGATACTTAACATTTCTCTGTACCTAAAGCTGAACTCTAGGCAGATACAAAAGTTACAAATCAATGCAGCCTTGTAATCATTAATTAATCATTAAATGTATTTTTTTAAATGTAAGCACTGCAAGTATCTGGATTTGACTTGTTGCAGTCACTGTATAGCAGTACTGGAGTATAAGATGCAGAAGCAGAACATAAAGCCAATCTGTTTATGTGTCGAGAAGGCGTATGCTGATGGGAAGAAAAAGCAGAATGCCAGCGAGATTAACTCATTATAATAATGACATCCATACACAATATAATAGACATGTATGCATACCAATTATTTATAAAATATATCTAAAGTCAAAAGTTTTTTTATACTAGACCTTTTCTTTTCTCTGATTTCAATTTGTGACATAATTTTGTTTGTTAAAATACTGGTAAAGAGATTTTCTGCTGCTAGGACCAAAAACTGCAACATACTTTGTAACAACTAAACCATTTCTCAAGTCAATACAACTTTTACCTACACTGAATTCATAAAAAGATGTTTGTATGTTTTTTTGCCCACTGTTGGACCAAATAAAAAAGGCATGCATTCTGTGAAGCCCCTCCCCTTTTTTTGGAAAACTAAAGCCTAATACACACTAGCAGTTTTCTTTCATTCAACCCTGCAGGGCTGAACATCAAAAACTGACAGCTCAGGATGTTAGTACAGCTGTCTTCCCTGCTGTTCTATTGTGTTCTGACAGGGGGGTGCCCCGCCAGAACACTCTGGTCGGCGCTTCTAGCCATTGGCTGAGAATGCCGATTGGAAGGCGATCGGCAGAGCTTATTTGACCATGCCCCTTTGACACCGACTCCAGTACACATGGCCAAATGTCTATTGAATTGGCTGATGCCACCCAACATTTGGCCCGTGTGTATTAGGCTTAAGTTTGCAAAGAAAAGGCCAGCTCCTGGGAAAAAAGCAGCAATAACTTTTTGAAAAAAGAGACTTGCCTTTTAATAAGGCCTCTTTCACACGGGGCGGATCAGTAAAGATCTGCCCCGTGATGATCCGCTCGCTCAGCGGGGATCGCTCCGTTGTCCCCGCTGAGCCGGATGCGGACAGGGCGGTCTCCGCACACTGTGCGGGGACCGCCCTGTCAGCTCTCCGCTCTCCTCTATGGGGATCGGACGAGCACGGACCGTGTGTCCGTGTTCATCCGATCCGCTCTGCAGACGGACAGAAAAATAGGATTTTCCTCCGTCTGCAGAATCGGACATTTGCGGAGGCGGACAATAGCGGGTGTCTGCGGATGCTCATCCGCAGACACCCGCTATCCCATAGGGATGCATGTATGGCCCGTATTTCATCCGCAAATGGATGGATGAAATACGGACATACCATCCGCATGTGTGAAAGGGGCCTAACGTTTTTAAAGGATTTTTCAGCTACAGGGCCACAAACAATCATTATTTTTTTAAACACATCCTTTTCCTGACTAATTGCCCCTTTTACTACACACGGTTTTAAAGGAAAATGACAGCACTTGGTCTAAAACAGCAATTCAATTTTTTTGCAAAAACTGTATTTTTCTGAAAAAGGGCAACTCATGCTCTAAAACAACAGTGTATTTTGTTATAAAAGAAAACTGTATATGTTTTTAATTGTTTTATAACCTATATAAGAAGAGTACCTATTTGCTTAACCACTTTAGGACTGCTGCATGTAATAATACATCGGCACAATGGCACGGACAGGCACAAGCACGTACCCATACGTGCCTGCCTTCCAGCAGGTGGGGGGTCCGATCGGACCCCCTCCCGCTGGCTACGGCGGTCCGTTTCGCTTTAGGAGCGATCTGGGATGAAGGGATGGCCGTTAGTTTCTGGCCATCCCCTCTCGATCGCTCCTGGCGAATGAGAAGCTTCCCCTGCCTGTGTAGTGTAAACACAGGCAGGAGGAAGTGATGTCATTCTCCTTGGGGCAGTCTTTTTGGGACGGCGAGGAGAGAAGACATAGTAAGGGCACCAACACTACACTGACATGTAGGTACACATAGGCACACTGTCACCCCCTGATCACCCCCCCCCCCCCAATCACCCCCCCCCAGTCACAGTGTCACTGATTGCAGTAATCATTTATTTACTGATCACTGCATTTAGTGTCAGTTGTGACTGTAAAAACTGTCAGGGCAGTTAGTGTTAGGTCCAGGGTAGCCCCCTACCCCCCAATAAAGGTTTTAACCCTCTGATTGCCCCTAGAGTTAACCCTTTCACCCCCTTTTGCCACTGTCACTAAGGCCGCGTACACACGCGGGGACTGTTCGCTCAACTTTGTCCGTCAAACAGTTTCAGCAAACAGTCCGCTCAAAATTAGCATGGACGGACTTGCCCACACACGACGAACGAACAGTTTGCTGAAACCGTGCGCGATGACGTGAACGGCACGTACGACGGGAAAATACGACGTCCTATACACTGCATTACAACTTTCGGCGTGTAAATCCTTTCTGAGCATGCGCGGAACTTAGTTTGACGAACAAGCCTACACACGAGGGGACTGTTCGCTGAAACCAAGTTTCAGCGGACAGTTTTTCGGAATTTCCGAAAAACTTTGTTCAGCAGACTGTTCGCTGAAACTGTCCGCTGAAAGCCCACACACGAGCGGACTGACAAAGTTGGGCGAACAGTCCCCGCGTGTGTACGCGGCCTAAGCGATCGTTTTTCTGATCGCTGCATTAGTGTCACTGGTGCTGCTAGGTAGCTAGTTATTTTTGAGGTTCACCGCCAGGTTTTTATAGCATTAGGTACCCCTATATACTACTTAATAAAGGTTTTAACCCCCTGATTGCCCCTAGAGTTAACCCTTTCACCAGTGATCACCGTATAAGTGTCACTGGTGACGCTGGTTAGCAAGTTAGTTATTTCCTTATTTAGGTTCCCCGTCAGGTTTTTATACAGCGTCAGGGACCCCCATATACTACCTAATAAAGGTTTTAACCCCCTGATTGCCCCTAGAGTTAACCCTTTCACCCCTTTTTGCCAGTGTCACTAAGCAACCATTTTTCTGATCGCTGCATTAGTGTCACTGGTGCCGCTAGGTAGCTAGTTATTTTTTAGGTTCACCGGCAGGTTTTTATAGCATTAGGTAACCCCATATACAACCTAATAAAGGTTTTAACCCCCTGATTGCCCCTAGAGTTAACCCTTTCACCAGCGATCACTGTATAAGTGTCACTGGTGACGCTGGTTAGCCAGTTAGTTATTTAGGTTCCCCGTCAGGTTTTTATACAGCGTCAGGGACCCCCATATACTACCTAATAAAGGTTTTAACCCACTGATTGCCCCTAGTTAACCCTTTCACCAGTGATCACCGTATAAGTGTTACGGGTGACGCTGGTTAGTTAGTTTGTTTTTTATAGTATCAGGGCACCCACCATTTATTACCCAATAAAGGTTTAACCCCCTGATCACCCAGCGGGTGATATCAATTAGGTTTTAGGGTTAGATAGGGTCTGCGTCGCCCCAGGCAGCGCAAGGTTAGTGCCAGTACCGCTAACACTCACGCGCAAAGCATACACCTCCCGTAGTGGTATAGTATCTGAACACATCAATATTTGATCTGATCAGATCTATACTAGTGTCCCCAGCAGTTTAGGGTTCCAAAAAAATGCATTGTTAGTGGGATCAGCCCAGATACCTGCTAGCACCTGCATTTTGCCCCTCCGCCCAGCCCACCCAAGTGCAGTATCGATCGATCACTGTCACTTATAAAACACTAAACACATAACTGCAGGGTTTGCAGAGTCAGGCCTGATCCCTGCGATCGCTAACAGTTTTTTTGGTAGCGTTTTATATTTAAATCTGGAAGGCGTTGCTTGGTTTTTGGGGTCCCGTACGTGGCTAGGCTCCCAAAAAGTCCCCCACATGTGGTATCCCCGTACTCAAGAGAAGCAGCAGAATTTATTTTGGGGTGTAATTTAACATATGCCCATAGCATGTGTGAGCAATATATTATTTAGTGACAACTTTGTGCAAAAAAAAAGTTTGTAATATTCTCGCAACTTGTGGCAAAATATAAAATATTCCATGGACTCAACATGCCTCTCAATAAATAGCTTGGGGTGTCTACTTTCCAAAATGGGGTCATTTGGGGGAGTTAGGTGCTATTTTGGCATTTTATGGCCTTCGAAACTGTGATAGGTAGTGAGGAGTGAAATCAAAATGAATTACAGTTTATTCTATTATATTACAAACAACATCAACTGTAAAAAAAATTGCATTAATTTATTTTAATTTGTATACATTTTACAATTTACACTTATGATCGAGACCAATATGGGCTCTTATAATGCATTGGATATGCCTTTGTACTTTGCTCCAAATATTTTCTTTCTGGACTTGTTAACCACTTTCAGACCGGACCATTTTGCTGGCTTAAGACCAGACCACTTTTTGCGATTTGGCACTGCGTCGCTTTAACTGACAATTGCACGGTTGTGCAACGTGGCTCCCAAACAAACAATTGACGTACTTTTCCCCACAAATAGAGCTTTCTTTTGGTGGTATTTGGTGGTATTTGATCACCCCTGCGGTTTTTATTTTTTGCGCTATAAATAAAAATAGAGCGTCAATTTTGAAAAAAACACATTATTTTTTATCTTGAACCTGGGATGGAGGAGGGGTTTTGAACGGCTCCTACGTATACCTCATTTAAAGTCCCAAATACTGTTGCTCTCCATTTTTTAACATTATTTTTTACTTTTTGCTATAACAAATTTCCCCCAAAAATATATAAAAAAAAATTCCTCAGTTTAGGCGTATTCTTCTATATATTATTAAATACATATTCTTCTATATATTTTTGGTAAAAAAAAAATCACAATAAGCGATTATTGATTGGTTTGCGCAAAATTTATAGTGTTTACAAAATAGGGGATAGTTTTATGGCACTTTTATGAATAATTAATTTTTTACTAGTAATAGCGGCGATCAGTAATTTCTATTGTGACTGCGACATTATGGCGGACACATCAGACATTTTTGACACACTTTTGGGACCATTGTCATTTATACAGCAATCAGTGCTATACAAATGCACTGATTCCTGTGTAAATGACACTGGCAGTGAAGGGGTTAACCAGGGGGTGGCAGTGTAGGGGTTAAGTGTGTCCTAGGGGCGTGTTACTAACTGTGGGCGACTGGGCTGTGTGTTAGTGACACTGATCTCTGCTCCAATCACAGGGAGCAGAGATCAGTGTCACTTGTTGCTAGGCAGAACGGGAGATGCTGTTTCCATCGGCATCTCCCCATTCAGCCTCCCCGCGAGACGATCGCGGGTATAATCGAGTCTGCGGGACCTGCGACCGGACTCACAGGGGTCCCGACCGGCGCGCACGCGATGGCAGGGCAGCAATTTCAAATGGACGTACCTGTATGCCAATTTGCCTGCCTGTGCCATTCTGCCAATGTACATCATTGTACGCCGGTCGGGAAGCGGTTAAAGTAGAACTATAGGCAAAACTTTTGTTTTAATTTTGGATAGAGCAAGGGAGGGCTATAGCCCCTGTCAGAGTGTGCGTCCCATTCTGGAGATGTACTCTCACTTCCTGTCCCATAGCCAAAACAGGAAGTGAGAGGAAATCCCTGCAAATTAAGGGAATTCCTTGGGGACCACCAGGTCACCAGAACTAGTATCCCCATTGGAAGTTTCTTTTACTTTAACTTAAAATGATAATGGTAAACAGGACAAATAGACAGGGTGTAGCTCCTTACTCACAGCTGTTTTAATCTCTTTCCACTCTGTCCAAAAGGAAGAAAAACGTTTTGCTTTTAGTTATACTTTAAGTTGTGTGGCACTTTCATCTCCTATTCTTAAACATTATATCCTAAGGACCTAGTAGCTGGTCCCTGTGCACCAGAGAGCTACCTACACATTTTTCCATTTCTGGATCTATCTATAATTGGATTTTGAAAAACAAATTTTCTTTTTTCTGAAATTTTAATAGATTTGTCAACTTTTGTTTTAAAATAGCATCTCATATCTGGTCAAAGTTACATGATTATATAGTTAGTCAGGTTAAAAAAGACAGGCCTATCAAGTTTAAACAAAGACATGTTTTTTTCTGAATAAGCACTACTTTTAGTGCAGTGAGTTTTGAAGAAATCATCAGCCACATGGACTTAAACAGTAAAACCTTTGAAAAAATAGGTCTTACATTTTTTTCTACAAATAGTAACACTCTAAAATACAATAAACTTTGAAAGAAAAATGAAGCTAAATTAGAACTTAAATAAGATATTTTAGAAACAAGCCTCAATTAAAAAATGCATTGTAGTATATTGAGAGTATCAGTTGTTTGGATTAAAAAAGTAAGAGCTAAAAAAAAAAAAAAAAAAAAAAAAAGGCCTGCTTTTTTTTCTACATCCAGTGATAGAATGTAACAAGAAACTGTCTGTTCCTTAAGTGATAGAATGTAGCAAGAAACTGTCCGTTTCTATACAGTTGGTAATACAGTTGGTTCAGCAGTTGGTTCAGCAGAGACCAGCCACATTTTGATCCATGTATGGGCCGACTGATTGTACATAAGTCAATCTATTGATCTATTGGCTCTGCTAGAGCCATCAATACTAATCATTGTATTCTGACGGCATGGAAGACTACTCACTGTCAAAATACAATACCACAGTGGGAAGGATTCCCCCATTCACACTGAGTGAGATCAGATCATTTTTTTTCTTCATTCAACCTACTGGTTGAACGAAAAAAAAATATATATATCAATGTATGGGCTGACTTAGTGGTAGATGGTAGAATTTTGAAAGAATTTTCTTTTGAAAATCAGAAATTTTGTGCATTTTGTGATCCAAAGGTGCCGCCATTGATTTCAAAATTCAACCATCCAAGCCTTCAATTTCACCTCCTGTTGCTACAGAAAAAAAATTTCGTGGCTGGAAATCTTCTTTTCTGTCTATAAATTATTTTCTTGCACATGCGCAAGATTTTTCGATTACATTTCTCCCAGGAGTCGCCCAACATTGATTAGAAAATTGTTAGATTTTCAAAAAATTGCCAACATGGCCGATTACTCAAATCCAATGGCAGCACAAAAATTTACTGTTGCTGCAGCCTACAAATGGTGCAAAATTTTTATGAAAATTCTTAGATAAGATTTTTGAAACCATGCCTTATGCCGCGTACACATGATCAAATTGTCCGGCGTACTTAGTCCGCTGGACCGCATTTCACCGGACAATCCGATCGTGTGTGGGCTTCAGCTGACTTTTTCAGCATAGAGTCCGGTGGACTTAGAAAGTAGTTTTGCAGCCCAATCTTTCCGCTGGACTTGGGTTTCAGTGGACAATACGTTCGTGAGTATGCTAGTCCGGCGGACTAAGAATGTCGCATCCTCAGAAGCAAGTACGAAAAGGAAGCTATTGGCTACTGGCTATTGAACTTCCTTTTTCTAGTCCCGTGCTGTACGTCATCGTGCTATCAATCGCCGGACTTTCCGTGTGTCCGTGTGTGTAGAAAGTCCACCGGACTATCCGCCAGATTGTTTGCCGGACTAAGTTCACCGGACATTTCGATCGTGTGTACAAGGCTTAAGACTAAACATGAAGGTAAAATACCTCAACATTTATATATAAAAATTAAGGTTGCTTTTAGGACACTGGATTTCCCCCAAAAAAATCCCTTTCTAGCACATAAACGACAAGCTTTTCCCTCTTAACAAAACCATTCAAAACAGTTCAGCCTGATTGTGGAAATATATTGTCACACTGCACTTGCAGACGGTATTTAAAAAAATACTTTCTTGATCGCAAACAATAATTAGTGATTCTATCAACCTGACAGAGTAACACATTAATGTGCTTGCGTGAGCTTGAATAAAGATGCTTTCTCTTTCTTTGGAAAGTATTCATCGCCTTCTTAACACATACTTACGTTTTTGTCCCCACACAATAAATTAAATGGCAGCCTGCACCTCTGTGCTGTGTTTTTTATGTTTTATTCACCCTTGTTGATTGGCTGCTGCAGAAAGCAGCATTAGTTCTGTGTTAGTGTAGAATAAAAAAACTTTTTTTAAATGCCTTGCCAATCTAACAACACATGCACATGGGCTTGCAAAGTAGAGTGAATTATGGCACAGCAGACAAATCATGGACTGTACATTATCTGTGAACCTGGCTGCCTCAATTCCTTCATCACTAAGATTCAAATAGCATTTGAAATTCCACTACATACCATATTAGTTAATCTTATTTTTTTTATTCAAATAGAAGATAATTGTTAAGGTTGATGTAAACCCAATCAGAAAAATGAAGGCCCCTTGAACCACCTTTAGGGAAAGGGAGCCTTGACTGTTGGAAGCATGGCATCCCTGTGGGTGTGAACCTAAAAGGGAAGATAAGTAGCTCTTTTAGGATTGACTACATAGATCTGAGGTGACTGGGTGGAGCCTGAAGTCTAGGAAAAGGCTAAGCTGGGGCACGTCCAACTGCTCTGAGGAGATTAAGCTGTCACAAGAGTTGTCCACCCTCCCGCCCATTGTAATGTTTTGTCACAGCTTTATTGACGCTTTTGACTTTGCCAGCAATTGATGTTGCTTTATGGGCTATGCCCTCAATTTAAATTCTGGGGATAGTATAATGCCTCTCTGACACTGATGGGAACTACAGGCATCTTGGATGTGAGTTTATGTTTTATGGATGCTCACAGTATAACTGTGGCTGGCAATGTTGTTTGGTACATTTGGAAAGTTGTTACTTTTGCAAAGTTCAATAAAGCTGTGGCCTTACCCTATTTCCAACTTAATCAGCACCCGTGTCTATTTGGGGGGCAAAGTATTGGTTTATTAGTTGGTCATAAATGAGCCTATGCTTCTCAGCCGACATGTAGGTTATCGTTAAAAATGTCAGTCTTTTTTGATCTACTGTTTAAATAAAACTAATATCTAGCAATTTTGCCTTGAGGGGCCTTATACAGGCACTTCCTTTCTGTCCTTTATAACAGTGGTCCCCAACCTTTTTGGCACCGGGGACCGGCATGGGTGGGCGCATGGGCGACGATGCGGCTTTTCGCGGCCGATTTGTCAGGAAATGGCTGGTGTTAGCACTTCATCACAACACCATGGTTAATATGGTGTCAGGATGATTGAAGTGCATCATTTTTATTATTATATTGTAATATAAAATTAAATAGTTCAACTCACCATAATGCAGAATCTGTCACTAGATGCAGCTTGTCACTTTGCTACCAGCTTGCCACGTTACCTATCACCAGATTTCCACATGCCACATCGCCTGCCACCAGATGCAGATTGCCACATGCCATCAGATGCAGATTGACACATGCCACAGTCACATGTCACCAGATGCAGATTACCACCGTTTAATGCCACCAGATTGCCACATGTCTCCAGATGCAGATTGCCACATGTCACCAGATACAGATTGCCACAGTCACTTGCCACATGCCACCAGATGCGGATTGCCTCAGACACATGCCACCAGATGCAGATTGCCACAGACACATGCCACCAGATGCAGATTGCCACAGTCACTTGCCACATGCCACCAGATGCAGATTGCCACATGCCAACAGATGCAGATTGCCACAGACACATGCCACCAGATGCAGATTGCCAAAGACACATGCAACCAGATGCAGATTGCCACATGCCACCAGATGCAGATTGCCACAGTCACTTGCCACCAGATACAGATTGACACAGTCACTTGCCACATGCCCCCAGATGCAGATTGCCACAGAAACATGCCACTAGATGCAGCCTCTTAAATGCAAATTGTCACTAAACACAGAGGCATTGCAGTGGAGTGGAGTGGTGGGTTCCACGTGAGAGAGAACAGAGGTGATGCGGGGCGGGCTGTGAGAGATTATGTAATCTCTCTGCTCCCCCGCTTCACCTCCAACAGTATACCGGCCGGGCTGTGCGGGCAGAACAGCGGTGATAGGGGCGGGTGGTGGGAGATGATGTCATCTCTCTGCTCGCCTGCTTCACCCCCAGCAGTGTAGCGGCAGGGCTGTCTGGGCGGAAGGGCTGTGATCTCTCTGCTCACTGCCGCTGCACCTCAGTGCACACTTCGCGGCCCGGCTGCAAACGGGCTACGGCCTGGTAGCGGGCCGCGGCCCGGGGGTTGGAGACCCCTGCTTTAGAACAAGTCATAGGAAGGCTTAATAGCTCAGGCGCAACAGCTCCCACACAGCCAGGCTTTAGTTTATGGGCAACCAACAGTATATCAAACCATATTAACAGAAAAATTACGGCACTACCAAAATGTAATTCAGCAAATATATATCCATGTCATCAAATCAAAATGATATGTGCAAAAGAACAGTGAAGCACCTCAAAATATGTGTCTAAATGTGTATGAATCATTTAAATAAAAATAAAGGAAACCATATGGTACATATACAGTATCAAATAAAGTCCAAAGTGTGAGGATAAGATCTCAGTAAAGTTTTCAATAATCTGGGGTGGAGATTTTGGTGCCGACGTCACGTCGCTACACAATTCCAGGTCTGCAGAGGCTTCTGATGTGAGTTTTATCAAATCACTGTCCTTCGATTGTTTTATGTTTATTTTTATCATTAAATATTACACTATTGGAATCTTTTCAGGCTCATGGTGAGCTTTATTCATTCATAGTTGGAGGCTTTCTGAGGAGATGTCCTTTTAGTCCTTATGCTGCAGTGATTCCTGTGTGATCATTATGCTGTTTTGGGCGTTTATGCTGCTGTGATGGCAGCTACTCGCTATGGTGAGTTTGCAATTCACTTTTTAGGGGTGGGAGATCACTGAGGTACTCCTAAGAAGAATTGCCTCAAGAGCACTGGTCCTGTTGTTTTGCACTTTTCACATTAATGGACCCTTTACTGAGATCTCATCCTTATAATGTATTTGTATCATATGTTTTTTATTTAAATGATTCACACACATTTAGACACTTTTTTGAGGTGCTGCACTTTTATTTTTCACATTTCTAGAAAGACACAGATATACTGTTCTTTTGTACAAGCAGTCTTACATTGTCATTTTGTCACAGCATATATGTATAAATCAAAATGATATACATGCGTAGCTCCCTATAAAATCAACAATATACTTTGCATAATTTAAATACTATAAATATTAATGTCCATAAAGTATCCATAAAACAAAGCATATGTGAATTATAATTCAACTTTAAATCCAAGATTATATCTGACAGTTCCACTATCTGTGTAAATGAATAAATGGAAAAAAAAACACCCAGCAATCCGTGCTCCACACCCTGTGCCACACAAGGCCAATACCAGATGTATTTGACCACTATAAAATAAATGGTCAAAGTGCATATGGGGTTAAATCCTCATCCTCCCAGAGGGTGGACAGCAGTAAAGGAGCAATACTCATATTATTAGGGTAATACAGTTAAAACCAAAGTGATTTATTGTGTTAAATGTGCGCACTTACTTAGCAAAATATTCAAGTACAGCAGTACAACATTTACATTCATCTGATCTGTAAGGCCATCCTTCACTTTCCTTAGAACGTGTTTCTGCATAGAAGCCAGCATTAGGGAAATGGCTGGAAGATGGCATTGCACATCACAATTTTATAGTCCCCAAGAAGCGCATGAACCAATTCACTTCCTGCGCATCAGCATATACAGTACTGAATGCAAACTAGCACCATCTTGTGCCAATTGTTCAATACTACTATAGCCTAAAAACACCTGCATAGTAACCTTTGCAGTAAAACAAAAAATACAAAAATAAAACACAAAAAATAATACATTTCATACCAACACACCCTCACTGATCTTGCCAATCCGGTGAACAATATATGTAAAATAACATATAATCATATCAATAACAATATGAATAATACAAAATATAAAATCCAAGTTCGATACACTTATTAATTATAAATATTTGTTTATCGATTTTGAACTCTGAAAGCTTGTTGATCAAATTTGTAACCTCTGATGTGCATATGACATCAGTTAAAGAAACCTTACAAATAAAATGTTTTAAATAACATTTTATGTTAATAAAATTTCCATTTCGACCTATGGTGCTGAAATTTTCTGTAAAATTCAATGCAATATGGCAACCTGAGTGCATTCTATACATTTTTGATGTAAAGAACACCCCCAAAAATATCACTTCCTGCTTGTGTGACTGGCTCACTGATTTTCCCAAAAGTCATAATAAAATACAAGTCAGATTTTAGACATCCTCTGAAACAAAAGTTTCTTTTATAGTGAGATATTCCTCAAGGGTTAAATACATCTAAAGGAATGAAGACGCTGCAACCTTTATCATCAGAACACTGGGAGTGTGCAAGATAGTTATAATGCACCAGACCCTCTCATTCAGAGTCTGCACAGGACATGCTCAAACAAACAGCTAATTAATTTTTCTAAGCAGAAACAGGTAGGGATCTGTCAAAGTTTGTTAAAATCCTTGCAAAGCTTTTAACTCCCAGAAGGGGATTTTTTTCTTAAGAAATGTGGAGTTACTCAAACAACAAAGTTATCGCCAAGTAAACAGACCCATAGTGGAGGTGTAAAAGTGGCATAAAGGTAGGAGAGTTGGGGTGGTTAGTTATGCCCCCCCCCGACCCCCTTCCTGAATTCCTGGTGACCAGACTTGTACTGGAACGCTATCATATGGGTTCTGTATGAAAGTCTGCATATTAGGAGCTAAAATCTGAGGATGCCAAAGTGGGAAATTGTTACATGTTAAAACACCGGACCACAAATGTATGTGGCAAATCAAAGATTTCCCTTCTGTTTTTTTCTGTTGAGATACTAAAAAGATGAGATAAGACCTCCCATAAGAAATTTGTGCTGGACCCACCAGTGTCTTAAAACAGCAGAACTATGTAGTAATAATTAGATACCCTGGAAACAATTCAAGCAGTTTGCTATGTAAATGATAGCATTAAAACTTGCAGTTTGCTTTAATAGGCACTCTCAAACTAGAAAACTGGAGTGTAAGTACCAGCATTCATGTATGAGTCATTATCAAAGGCCTCATTTACTTAACAAATATGCCTCCTGTACAGTAGTGTGTTTGCTAATTGCTAACTGACAACTTTAAAGCACACCTAGCTTCAGATATATTTTTCATGTTTTACCAGCATGTATGATGGTAATGAATAAGTATAACTCTTACAAAGCCTTCCAGCAATGCACTGTCATCGCTGGAGGCCGCTTCCATCTTCACCCATCTTCCTTTCCGGGTCTGCGGACTACGGCTGTGTAACTGGCTGGAGCTGCAATGACGTCACTTCTGTGCATGCACGAGCGAGCCGCCATTTATGGTACAGGACTCTAATGAGTGGCAGTTCCTTCAGAGAGCATGTGCCTCTGCATATACAGTAAATATCTCTTAAACAGTGCACATTTAGGAGATATTTAGAGTACCTATAGGCTTACCTATAGGTACAAGTTAAAGATTGAAGTTTACAACCACTTTAATGACACCCCAAATGCAGGTTGCATACACAGTGCATTTGTCCGCATCGAATCAAAAGTATCATGCAATCCAGTTGTAGTGCTTTTCCAAAAGTAGGGCATGCCCTAATTTTGGTGCGGTATTGTACGATTTCTGCCCATTCAAAATGAATGGGCTAAAATTGCACTGCAAAGAACTGAATGTGAATTGTACAGGAATGTGCATCACGTTCCTGTGCGATTCCTAGTGTGAAATTACCATCCCAGGTATTTTTTTTTAACAATGATTTAATCAGATTTTCTTTCTAGAAGTATAGAGCCATATTTGTTCTTGCACTATTCAGGGCCTTCCTAGATTGAGATGACATAATCATGTAATTTCACAAATATCTGACATGATTACCCAAATGCTGCAGCCTCTCACCTTGTGTGTTTTCTCACAAAGTTTTAATGTTGAAGTCTGATAACTGGGGGAGAGGAAACTGAGGAAATGCTTCATCCTGCCTGCAGCAGACTGATGGCACAATCCCAGCCAAGACAAAGTCACTTGCTTGGGTCTTATTGATAACAGGCAGCTTTTTAACAATATATATAATTCCTCACTAATTTCTGTTATTTTTTTACAGACTTGTTCCATGTCAGCAATTTACAAGGTAGTGAAAGTCATATCAGCAATGGCAGCTCTCGCTCTAGTGTTTCTATTACTAAACTATAAGCTTTGGTCATATGGCTCTTAGGACTTCTCATTGGATTGTGTAGTAATCCTCTAAAGACTAAGGCTGCGTACACACGGGCGGACTATCCGTCCAACTAAGTCCGTCAGACAATCCGACAGACAGTCCGTCCTACTTTTGAATGAACGGACTTGACCACACACGACGAACAGACAGTCCGCTGAAAGCTTGCGCGATGACGTGTACAGCACGTACGACGGGACTAGAAATACGACGTCCAATACACTGCAATGCAACCTTCGGCCGTGTAAATCCTTTCTGAGCATGCACCATACTTAGTCCGTCGAACTAGCCTACTCACGAGCGGACTGTCCGCTGAAACCAAGTTTGGACGGACAATATTACGGAAATTCCGAAAGACTTAGTCCGCCAGACTGTCCGCTGAAAAAGTCCGCTGAAGCCCACACACGAGCGGATTGTCCGCTGAAACACGTTTCAGCGGACCAAGTCCGTCAGACAGTCCGCCCGTGTGTACGCGGCCTAACACAGAATGAGAACCTGTAGTGTGCATATACATCAGCACTTACACATTATAATTAAATGTGATTACTCTTTATTATATAGTCATCAAAAATAGTGCTTAAAATGGTATTAAACTCCAAAACAAAAATGTATTAAGTCACAACGTACCAAATCGTAGATGTAGTAACTGCATTCATTTTCTTTTTTTAGGCCCTTTCCCTTTATTGTATACCTGGTGATCTGGGTAGTAAGTCTTATTTTTCAACTTCATTTACCAGACAAAGCTGTCCAGACAAAGTTGGAGTTAGAAGGTTTAGATAAACCATTTAACACAGACAGGGTTGCTTACAATAATCAACATTCATTCATTTATGTTAAACCTTTATTCCACACAGAAAAGGAAAAAAAAAAAAACCTTTGCTGCAACTGCTTAAAAAGTGTTAGTTGGAGTCCAGCTTCAATTTGTCAGTAAAGTTCATCTAAATCTGCTAGTCTAAGGCCCTTTACACACGAGAGGTCCGACTGTTGACTTTTCACCCAAGCCCGATTGAACTGGGGCAGTCATATGTAAATGGACTTGTGTTCGTTTATACCCAGGTACCTCTGGGGATCCATTTCCCCTGTCTAGCCGGATAGGATTGGACAGTTGGGTGTAAACGGACAGCTGAGCAGAGAAGGCTGTGTAAGTGTCTGCTCCACCTAAGCGAGCAGATCCCCTGCTGAGCAAAATCGTATTTGGCCCATGTAAAAGGGGCCAAACACTATCTTCCCCCCAGACTGACAATGCTGCCATCCAAAGGTGTCTGCTTTACTACTTCAACCAGAATGCAAACACCCTAAAGCCAGAACGGAGGGCAATCGGATGTAAATGGGCAGCTGGTCTGTTTACATCAGGCTGCAAATAGAGCAGAGTGAGCTGTGTCCATGTCCACTCTGCCTAAACAGAGCGGACATGGGCCTGTCATGTGGCCACTTAGCTTAGCAAGGGGTCAGTGGATGGATCCCCTGCTGAACAAAACTGGATTCAGCCCCTGTGAAATGAACCTGACACTACCCTCCCCCCAGACTGACAATGCTGCTGTCTAAAGGTGTCTGCTTTACTACTTTATCCAGAATGCAGACACCCTAAGACACCAAGTATGTTACTGGCTGGATTACCTGGTTAAATAAAGGGGGAAAATAAGAAAACCAATGAAGCCATCACATCTAAGGGTTAAGGAGTAAGCTGAAATATATAATTTTTTTTACTGCTTTAATATAAATAGATATGAAGGTGAATGAGATCTATGAATACAGTGGAATATACTAAAACATAACTTTTAATATACAGTATCAGCTAAAATCTTTTGTGAAAAGTGACAATGTCAGTAAGACAGATATTCAGGGGCCCCAGCAATATCAGATAAAGTATTAAACAAAATTACAGATAACATGAATTGTCACTTTTACATATCAACACCTTACTTACCATCTGTAACATCTTACATGCATAAGGTATTGCATAATAATGTTACAGAAGAATGATAATTACAAAGAAAAAAATGAATGAGTTCCAGCTGCCAAGATAGAACAGAGAGCTCTAGATAAGTCAGTAATTACAATATATATCTGTCTAACTGTAAGGGATTAATCCTGTGGGCACCAAGTGAACAAAAAGGATGTGAGTAAACATTATGCTTAATCAACTGGTATATATTCAGGTGATAAAAAACGACAGTATGTCTATATAATGAAGGCATAGAATTTCAACCCCATCAAGGTAAGTGCATGTTAATATATAAAAGGATCCAATTAGAGACAAGCAGGCTTTGCGGGGCTATATGGAAAACTGGGTGGATTCTGAAGGAATGTGGGAGTGCCAACTCATAGGCCACATTATTGATCCTTTTCTTCACCCTGAAAGGACCCACAAACCTAGGGCCCAATTTTTTAGATGGGCATGCTAACTTCAGATTAGTTGTAGCTAACCAGACCTGATCACCAGGTTCCAAGATCAAATCTTCCTGCTTCTTCTTGTCAAAGGATCTTTTATAGTCTTCCTGGGCCTTGGCCATGGTCTTCTGTAACAACTGGTTGTTGGAATTGAAAAAATGAATTGTGTCTTGAACTGCTGGAATAGGGCATTCTGGAACAGAGGTAGTCGGAAATGAAGGGTGGAACCCGTGGTTGGCGAAGAATGGGTATTGTCTGATAGCAGAATGTTCTGAGTTGTTGTGCGCAAACTCCGCCAGTGGTAATAGCACCACCCAGTCATCCTGCGAGAAGGAAGAAAAACAGCATAAGTACTGTTCCAACGTTTTATTGGTCCTTTCAGTTTGACCATTGGTCTGAGGATGGTATGCTGAGGAAAACGACAGTTCCATTTTCAGGATCTCACACAGGGCTCTCCAAAATCTGGACGTGAACTGTACCCCACGGTCTGACACGATATTGATAGGAAGTCCATGTAGTCTCACAATTTCTTTAATGAAGATCTGCGCTGTCTCAGAAGCTGATGAAGTACCCTTCATGGGTAGGAAATGCGCCATCTCTGACAACCAATCTATGACAACAAAGATGGTAGAGTAACCTTCAAAGGGGGGAAGTTCAACAATGAAATCCATTGAGATCATTTGACAGGGTCTATCCGGAAATGGTAAGGGTCTCAACAGACCCCAGGACTTTGTCCTGCTAGTCTTATTTCTGGTGCAGGTAGGGCAGGTTTCATTGTACCTCTTGCAGTCTTCTTTTAAAAAGGGGCAAAAAAAAGGTACGCTGTAAGAGTTCAGCTGTTTTATGGAGTTCAAAGTGTCCTGCAAACCTTCAGGCACATGGGCTGCCCCTTCCAGCAGATATCTCCACTCCTCAAGAGCAGCTTTAATCGCCAGAAGCTCACGGTCTCCCACGTCATAATTCTTTTCTGCCGGAGACCCCTTGCGAGCAAAGAATGCCACAGGGTGTAGTAAGGACTTGGCCCCTTGACGTTGAGACAGAACTGCCCCTATGGCCGTCTCTGAGGTGTCTACCTCTAGGACGAACGGCAGAGCAGTGTCGTAATATAGGTGCAGCTGTAAAAAGACCCTTTTGTGCCTCGAAAGACCACTGGAACTGTTGGGATTGCCTTGTCAGTTGGGTTATAGGGGACATTATTGCAGAAAAGCCCTTGATAAACTTCTTATAGAAGTTTGCGAATCCTACAAACCCCTTTCTTGTCCATAGGAGCTGGCCAATCCAGGATGGTGGAGGATGCCATCCTGGATTGGCCAATCCAGGTTGCAAAGCCCAAAGGGCATCACTATGTATTCAAAATGTCCAAACGGGGTACTGAAGGTCATCTTCTACTCATCACCTTCACGAATACGTACAAAGCTCTATGCCCCTCGCAAGTCCCATTGGTATGAGAGGCCAGGTGATAACGATTCTTAATCGTAATTTTATTTAGGTGCAGGTAATCAACACATGGGCGAAGGGAATGATCTTTTTTTTCAACAAAGATAATTCCAGCTCCGGCTGGGGACATGGAGGGACGGATAAACCCCTTTCTCAGGCTGTCATCAATATACTCTTTCAAGGCGGCAAGATTCGCCCAAAAGGTTTTTCAGCCCCAGGGAGGAGCTCAATGGGGCAGTCGTATGGCCTGTGGAGGGAGAGTCTCAGCTCCCTTCTTACTAAAAACATCGGCAAAGTCTCGGTAAGGTGCAGGACTAGAGGAACAGATTTTGGCATCAGAGTCCATACACAGCAGAAGACCAACAGGTGGCAGCAGGTGCAGATGACAGCAGCAAGTAGCAAGGTCAGACAGGCAGGGTCATACACGGCAGGCTGAATCGGGTACCAGGTTCAGGCAGGATCGTAGTCAGGGACAAGCCAGGTCAAGCTGGATCAGCGGTGCAGGTTCCAGGAAGAAGACAGGAGATTACAGGACAAGCCGAGGTCGGTACAGGCAGAGTTCAAGGGGTGGTCAAGACGAGCCAGGTAGATAACAGGAATCAGAACACAGGTTCACAGGAAACAGGACACTCAGAAGCTGAAGACAAAGCAGCACCAGGCAAAGTACTGGCTGGACTTAAATAGCTTCACTTGGCGCCAGGGTGCACGCAAACCCCGGGGGCGCATGTGGGTGCGCGCAAGCGCCATCACACACGAAGATGCGCAATGGCTTCTGTTTGCGCTCTCGTTCTCGCATTCGCACATCTATGCGCCATAGCCTGATTTCTGTGCGCAACAGGAATGCTCATTCTTCTGTGCCTTAGGAGTCTTCTCGAGGGACGAGACTGTCCATTGGTCCTGACATCCTCACTGCCAAGCAGACCTATTTCATCACTCTCATTAAAAATGTATCATCCCGTCCCCGTTAACTCTTCTCTACCTTCAACTTTCTACTTCATTCTCCACTGCCTCCACCCACCAACTCACTCATTGCCCAGGAGATCTCCAATCTCTTCAAACAGAGGACTGATACAATTTGCGAGGAGATTGCTACTGTTCAGATACCCTCCATGCTTTACACCTCATGCCCACAGCTACAAATCATTACTTCCCTCTTTCAACCCCACCACTATAGACAAGGTTTCTAAATTACTTGCTAACGTCTATCTTACCATCTGCCCTCTGGATCCTGTTACCTCACAAATGCTGCATTCCCCATCTAGCTCTATTCTACACTCTCCAACCCACATCTTCAATATGTCCCTCTCTTCTGGCATCTTCCCCAACTCTTTAAAACATGCACTTGTCAGCCCCATACTTAAAAAGCCTTCACTGGACCCATCCAATCTTAACAAACTATGCCCTATCTCTTTGCTCTCCTTTTTATCCAAACTCCTTGAACGTCTAGTCTACAACCAACTGAGTGTCCACCTTGCTGATAATAGCCTTCTTGATCTCCTTTAGTCTGGATTTCGTCCTCAACATTCAACAGAAACTACTCTACTAAAACTAACAATCTACTAACGGCCAAAACTAAGGGACACTATTCTGTACACCTACTCTTAGCCCCTGTACACACGGTCGGAGATTTCCACAACCAAATCCGTCGGATTTTGCCCGTTGGATTTTGTCCGTCGGATCTTGTCTGAAACTGTTGCATACACACGGTCAGACAAAGTTGGCGAAAAATCCGATATTTCAGAACGTGATGACGTAATTTCGTTACGATGGGACTACATTCAGGCTAGTAGCCAATAGCTTTGATGTAGGAAATTGATGTGAGCATGCGTGGCACTTGGTCCGATCAAAATTCTCTACACATGATCGGAGTATGTCCGATCGGTCCAGTTGGTCGGGAAATATTTCCAACATGTTGGAAAATTGGGTCCGACGGATATTCCGACGGAATCAGTCCGATGCATACCACACACAGTCGGATTATCCGACGACACAGTCCGATAGGACACATTCCGACGGATTCTCCGACTGTGTGTACAAGGGCTTAGCCCACGTACACACGGTCGGAGATTTTGGCAACCAAATCCGTCAGATTTTGTCTGGTGGATCTTGTCCGAAACTGTTGCATACAAACAGTCAGACAAAGTTGGCAAAAAATCTGATCTTTCAGAACGGGATGACGTAATTTCGTTACGATGGGACTACATTCAGGCTAGTAGCCAATAGCTTTGATGTAGGAATTTGATGTGAGCATGCGTGGCACTTGGTCCGATCAAAATTCTCTACACATGATCGGAGTATGTCCGATCGGCCCAGTTGGTCGGGAAATATTTCCAACATGTTGGAAAATTGGGTCCGACGGATATTCCGACGGAATCAGTCCGATGCATACCACACACAGTCGGATTATCTGACGACACGGTCTGATAAGACTCATTCCGACAGATTCTCCGACCGTGTGTACAAGGGCTTAGACCTCTCTGCTGTCTTCGATACAATTGAGCACCCCCTCAAAAAACTCCACGCCTTTTGGCTCCATGACTGTACTCTTCACTGGTTCTTTACCTGCTTATCCAACCACACCTTTAGCGTTACTTACAATTCTACTTCCTCTTCTCCTCTTCCTTTCTCTGTTGGGGTCCACCAAGGTTCTGTTCTTGGACCTCTCCTATTTTCAATTTACACCTCCTCCCTCCCCCTCCCTCCCAATACCATCTCTACGCTTATGACACTCTACCCCTCAACTCACTTCTTCAGTCTCACTTCCTCAAACTTAATCTATCCAAAACCAAACTTATCATTTTTCCTCCGCCACATGCCTCTTCCTCTGATCTCTCTGTCAAAATTGATGGCACAACTATCAGCCCATCCCCATTCCCCACATGCTTAGGTCCTAGGAGAAGTCCTGGACTCTGAACTCTCCTTTAAGCCCCACGTCCAATCACTGTCCACAACATCTCCAAAATATGCCCCTTTCTAACCAATGACACAATAAAGCTATTAATTCACTCCCTGGTCATCTCTTGCCTCGATTACTGCAACTCCCTACTCATTGGCTAACCTCTGCATACTCTATTCCCCTTCAGTCCATCATAAATGCTGCTGCCAGACTCATCCTCCTTACCAACCACTCTGTCTCTGCTACTCCTCTCTGTCAGTCCCTCCACTGGCTTCCGCTCACCCAACAAATTACATTCAAAACACTAACAACTACCTACAAAGCCAATCACAACTCTGCCCCCAGCTACTCCACTGACCTATTCTCAAAATATAAACCTAATCGTTCTCTTCGTTCTTCTCAAGACCTCCTGCTCTCAAGCTCTCTCATCACCTCCTCCCATGCTCGTCTCTAGGACTTTTCTAATAGACTAATAGACTCTCCAAGCCTATGGAACTCCTTACCCATCTGTACTTGTATCTCCTACTCTATTAGCTTTTAGACAATCTCTGAAAACCCTCTTTTCAGAGAAGCCTATCCTACCCACACCCAACAGCTGTATTTTCATTCTGTCCACCTGATCATCCCAAACAGCTACTACCCTTTGTTCCACTTGAACCTTCCTTCTAGATTGTAAGCTCTAACGAGCAGGGCCCTCTGATCCCTCCTGTATTGAATTGTATTGTAAATGTACTGTCTTCCCTGATGTTGGAAAGTGCTGTGCAAACTGTTGGCACTATATAAATTCTGTATAATAATAATAATAATACTTTGCATGCAATGAATTGTGTATCCTACAGTAGTTTACTAAAGTAATGAAAATTTTCGTATGACAGTATAAAAAATCTTAAGTGATTAAATGTGTTGTAGTATATTTGTATTGTATTTTCGGATGACAACTGTACTGAATAAATGAAAATCGTATGATCTGGTATCGTACGAGAATGTTTTTCGTGCTTGTCTGATCATATAATATCAGATGAACTGTCGTGATCGGCTATTGAAAGCTCTGTACTAATGATTTTATTATCGTACAATCGCTTCGAAATCGGTACTTTTCATAAGATTTGCGGATTGTGTGTACTGACCATTAATATCCCCAATGGAAGATATCCTCACTATGCTTGTTCTGGGGATAATTCAAAACTTGAGATTTTATTTTACTTTCACTTCCTGTGATAATGGTAAACAGGTCAAATAGGGTGAATGTCCCTAACAGGGACACAGAGAACAATAAAAATATGACAGATGTTCTAACCCCTCCCCACTCTATCCAAAACTAAAAAAAAGTGTTGTCCTTAGTTATACTTCCACTGAGAGGGATACTAGTTATGAGGATAATTGCAAGTAGCTGTTTATGTTTCCGTAGTCTTTTTTTTTTTTTTTTTACCAAAGTAGTGATTATCAGCTCTGATAGAGAGTATACTATGCAGCCACATGATTGAACCACAAAGACATTGCTGTGAAGAGTCCATGTTTGTGCTGTGTTCATAATCTGGTCGCATTACTTTTCAGTGCATGCATGCTCTTTGCCATCCTAAACCTGTTTTGCATTATTTTTTTCCAAGTTTGCACCTGTTTATTAAATTGCAACTTACAGTTACTCCCTGAGTGATCATTTGGCTGATTACCTATACTGTTAAAGATCTACACCAATACATTTTCTCTCATGAGGTAGCATGTAGAATTTACAGACAGTGGTTTATTTAAATGTTACTAACTATACCACTGGCATCATTCACATTGAATTGACCAAGGAGAAATCTCATACAGAGTTCAAGGAAGAGATTAATGAAACATACATTTTCCAAAGATACTCATTTGCACAAGGTCTAAAAAGAGGTTCAATAACTCAACATTTTACAATATTAAATACAAGGCTGTCTCTCAAATAATAAATCATGGTTTTTAAAAAAAAAAAGCAAAAATATATACACACTGTTTGTTTCTCTGTAATAAAACATTTTAGCTTTTGTTTGCCTTTAACTACACACATTATATGTGAGCATCTTCATCTTTTTCTATCCAACTCACAAGTCCCATCGGCACTCTAAAAACTTTTCAAGCTGATATATGAAATCCAATTTTAACCCAACCAAGTAAATATACTGTGAGTGACAGTAAAACCCAATTATAAGCAGAACAAACACACTGGTTTTGCCTGTTGGGGTTACCTGTGCCAGTAAACAAAGTACTGACACATATCAGTCTACCAAGCTGAAGACTTGTTACTGGGAAATAGAAAACTAGCCTGTGCTTGTACATTACTCTGCAATTTAAAGCATTAGTTTTCCAGTTTGGGAAATTTGTTTCCTGCGTTTTATTTGTGTATTTGAAATGAGCTCACATTGAGAAGTACAGTACTTTTGTTCTCAGTGTTATGTTTTATTCAATATTCTTTCTTCAGAGATGACAAGTGCTATTTTTTAAATGAATAGAATAAATAACAGAAGACATTTATTTTGAATGTTTTGGTGTCACCTGTCTCACACATTGAAACTCTGTATTTTCAGATGCTTTTATTTATACAGGCAATAAACAATATAACTCTAATCATTTAAAGCTGTAAACAGCTTGGAGTCAGCATCTACTTAAGCTCACCCATTGAGGTGCCTACTATTTCAATACAGGGATATCCATGTGCTTTGCTTCCCCACTTTTCTTCAACAGATAATTGTAGCACTGTATTATTTTCCGCTGTTTTACCTCTACTATAATGTTTACAAACCGTCTTCACAATGACTGCATCCATGTAACATTGTAACAAGTCATGCTCAGTTTAACAGGCTAGCTTTGTTTAACAATTTTTGATTAGATAGGAAAATTACTTTGCCTGTATTGTAGACCAGTGTAGAACTTGTGTTTGGACCAAACGTTGGCTGTTCGGGTGTTCTTCTGAGCAATGGACTTTAATTTCCATTTGGCAGGAGTTGAAAATCATATAGTGTAGTGGTATTTTTATTTTTATAGCTTCCTATCTGTCAATGATTGCTAAGGAAGTGCCAGGTGTTGGTACTCACTGTGTCCTTAGGAACCTGTGATATCACCTGGGCCCATTTTCTTACAAAGAGGCAAGGATACAGTGACAAATTATGGCCACATGGCAACAGTCAGATTGTTATTCAGGTCTAGTTAAGGACTGGACATGTCCATCAGGCAGTGGGATTCATCATGACTTAAGTTTATACATGGTGGGACTTTGTGTGTTTTTTTTACAGTTTACTATTTTATCTGTGAATAAGTACTGTATTATGTACCCCTTACTCAATCACATAGGGGGGTGCTATGTGGGTGTCCCTTTATTGTTATAAAAAAACTTCCAGATTTCAATTAGCCCCCTGCCTGCAGACCCCTTACAACCACTAAGCCATGGTTGTGGGCAAGAGACGGCTGTCTTTTTCAACATGGGGACAAGGGCAAATGGCTTTGTATTGTTAATGATATGTTCACCTCTCTCCCTTTCTTGTATGCTCACATAAGTGTCTGGTATGGAATCTGGGAGAATCCCATGCTATTTTCCTTTGTGCGGGGTCCCCCTTGAAATCCATTCTGGACCCCTATCAAGGATAAGTGTTTGGGGGAACTTTACACTTTTTTTATGGCGGTCACCTTAACATCTATGTCAGACCCTCATCTAGGGGTACAAATTGTGCAAATGTGCCACTTCACAGGCAGGTTAAGGGCATGCCATCAGGCACATTATTTAAAGGAATTTTGCACTTTTAATGTAACCTTAAAAATAAACCATAATTAAAATTGCTGCTCCCTGACAATTTTTTAAAACATTTTGTTGCATTGGTACTTGTCCCCAAGGCAATGCCTGAGACATTTTCTTAACAATCCCTTTTCTATTAGGCTAGAAATAATTATTTTGGTTCTTATTGACTCTGTTGGGGTTAGGATTTGGCATCCAAACTTTAATCATATTCTGTGAACCTGCCTTGAACTGAACCCAGGTATGTTTGTCTCGTGCCTTTGTCCACTATCAAAGTGGCAAAACTTTTTCTTGCAGAGCAGGTGCAATTAAGGAGAATGCATTCAGTGTGCATGCTGGTGCCCATTGTGCTGTCTTAGGGGCTGGCATGTTTATGGAGACAGAAAATATTGGACACACAATCACTAGAGCTAACAAATTATAATAGAAAAAGGTAGAATACACCAATTTTTTTTTTTTGCTTTATGCATTTTTAGCCATATCTCCAACTTTCTGAGACAAGTATGAGGGGCACCATTTTTAGTAAAAAGGCAAAAGACACAACCTTGACTGAAAAAAAATGTTGGTTGAACTGACAAGTGCTCACCCCCCCCCCCCCCCCCCCCATAATGTCTCTTGTGCTTGCAGTACTGAGGAATATGGTTACAAAATGCAGGATGGTCTTGCACAAATGAGGGACAGTTGGAAATGTGCTTACCTTATACTTCTAGTGGAACTATCTACTTTTTGCAAGTCATTATGAAAAGATCTTTACAAATCATAAATATACAGCAACATTTTTGTACCATATTTTTATTGTGAAAAAACTGTTCCTGCCCTCCAGGCAAGTAGCTTTGTCCAGGCAGATCTAATGAATAAGAATACATGAAAACTGTCAGGAGGAGGAGAACACCAGTCTCTTGACTTTACCAGATCACAAAATGAGATATTATATGTATACACAGTCTGGAACATAATGGCTACTGCTTGAGCCAGGAATGAATTGATCCATGTAAATTGTGGGCTAACATATTGGAATATGAAGAAGATGTCGACCCTAGATAATGACTAAATGGCATTGTTAGGCGCACTGGGATCAATCTCTTTGAGAAGCAATAAGCATTTCTAAATGTTAACCATGCACATTTTTTTTTACAATACATGCACACTTTATATGAAAAAAAATCTGATTCATGGTCTGCTTTAAGCTACTTAATGCTGCAAATAGTAATCTTCATCATGGTAAAAAGTTATATAAAATGTAAAAATGAAACCCTCAGAGCACAGTCAGTATGCTATAATACTGTTTTGCCTAACCATTTCCTATTTTCAGGGGTTATTAAGTGCCAAATAATTACAAACTGTTATATAGAAAAGGTATTGGCTTTAACTGTCAATCAGGCAAATCCAAGAGAAAAGTTAAAAAAATTGTCAGGGACAAATAAGTGGGGTTGTTTCAGTGATATTTCTGTTCAAAAACACTACTAAACTAGCATAAATATTAGTGGGTATGGAAGCACTTATTTACTTTAGGAGGGACACAGGCAAATTGTCTATCAATGCAATGGACATCATGAAACATTGTGAGAAAGCATATAGAAAGAATTTGCACCCTAACTCCAATGCTAAACAATAGTAATGCATACTAATCCTATTATGCTTCTCACAATGTCTGAAATAAGAAATGTCTGCCGATTCATAGCAATCAATCAACTTCAAACAAGCACCAAAAATGAAAATTTTAGATGAATTAGGAATTTGGCTGGTTGCTAGCAAAATCCTTACATTTGACACATTCAGATTGTGTTGGATGTCTGTGCCTCCCTGCCATGAGCTGTTTCATTCACTGGCTTTTAAATGACCATAGAAGGCAATAGGGTTAATTTACTAAAAACAAAGCTGTCCACTTTGCAATAGAATTTCGTTATAGCTCAGTAAATTCAATAAAGCTCCAATAACTTTGGAGATTAATGAAAAAGAAAAGGGCGTTTCTCCAGGTGGGGACATCTACAGACTCAATTATTGATCTCCAGAGTGGATTACCTTCAACTGTCTGAGGTGTTATCATCTTCCCAGGCACATTTATCACCAATTTTTTGTTCTGTGTCATTTGTTTTCCCTCTATGACTAACCCAAAATATGGGAGTGGGGGTTCTTGGGGATACACCTTGGAGCCCTGGTTGTGGGGCTGCACCCCCTCTTTCTCCTTTCCATCCTGGGCCCTAATTCCACCTAGGTGTAACTTCTAGAAGCTATGTTATGTTATTCTCACTTAAACAATTCCTGGAGAAGCCAGTTTTGGCGAAACATGTAGAAGAGATTAGTGCATTTGGAACTATCAATACTATAACAACACAGGGCCTAAACCCCTGGTTTATAGATTGTAAAATGTATATACATGTATAACCTTTTAATATTTGTAAAAAATAAAATGTATTGCTTTTATATTTTTTTTTTTTGCATGTGGATTCAAATCTCCCATCCTGCTCTATTTGTGTTTTTTTTTTGGATTCTTTGCCAAGTGAATTTTCACCACATTCACTAAGCTAAGGGAAACTTTAAAAATAGTAAAACAGTAAACATTTCCTTACAAAGAGAACAACCTATTTGTCTTTAGTAAATCAATCATAGTGTCTCCTAGAGTCACCACAGACCTCGAACACATTTACTATTGTGATGAATATGGCTGATCTGCATGAAAGCTACAAGATTTTCTAAACCCTGTCTTCGGGGAAGGTGGTGTTAGAAAATGTCTATGGCTTTGCACTAGGTGCTGTGTAACTAGCATGAAATCTTATAACACATGTATACTGATAATAGTAGGCTAGCTCAGATACCTGAAGCCCCTAGTTTATATTGTAATGAGGCAGAGGTATGTAGAGTCACAGAAAAGAGAACTTCAGAGTCAAGTTGTGCTCTGCTCCACAAGACTTGCACTTGTTTTGTAAAAACTTTTAGCTTGGGATAAAGAAACAAAGAGAGAAGGGCGAACAGAAAAGATATGTCAATACAAACTATATTTCTGTCAGCCAATCATGTATGCTCATCCCACAAGTAAATATCCCTTGTTGCAGGTTGTGCAAAGAACCATGCTTACAGATTCCCTTTAAATCTGCCCATTCTGTATATGAAAGTAGATCTGAACCAAGAATATAATAAAGGAACAGCATATAGCAAATCACAAACTTTTATAACTACCGTATGCCAATATCTATTTTTTCATATAAAAGTGAAGAAAAAAAACTTTAATTTCCTTCAACATTATTTTACTTCATATTCCCACTGGGTGAACCACATATGCTATCTAAATTTAAATGAAAATTCAAATGAGATTTGCAGTATTACCAGGAAGCATCTTGTGGATATTCCTCACTGAGTGCTAGACAGACGAGCAGATGAACCTTCTTTTTTTAATAAAACACCTGGTCAATATGCAAATAAAATTTGAGCAAACTTCAACAAAGAGCTTAAGTATTAACTGTTTCTAGTAAACTAGTCATTCCTATAATAATTATAAAAGACACGCATGTTTTCAGGCACAGTTAGGTTGTTTATCAACCTTTATTAACTATAAGGCTTTCAGGTTGAATGAAAGAAAATTAATTGGTTCCCCCATCCACACAATCTCCCCTACAGGACACAGAGGGTAAAAATAAAAATAAAAATAAAAATGACATTGGTTATAACCCTCCCTTACTCTATCCAAGATGGAAAAATAAGTTTTGCCTGAACTTCTACTTTAAGGCACACCACTATTTCCTGGATATGTTATCCTGACAACAGAAGTGAATTTTTCATGTAGCGGTATGTAGTTTTCTAGCACTGAGTATCCATACACATCATTTATTCAAGACAATGGTATTCTGTCCTGAAAGATTTTGGTCTGTTCTCTCTAACCAATAATACTCATTCTAAAACATAATGATGCTGATCCCCTGGCAATGTTTGAGTGCCACTTGGTCCCACTCTGTTCACACTGTACATGCCTGCTTCCATTTAGCTTTATGGATATTTTTTAAAGCTAAGTTTAAATTGAACCTTGTGAATGTTGGGTAGTGGCAGTGCCAAGATAAGTTTATCAAGTGCCCAGAGCAAGGATGCCTATTTGTTTCCTCTTCACCATCCCCCCACCCCAGTTTATTACTTATTAATCAGTGTCTTTATATGATATAACAATTTTTTAGCAAAATAGACATCAAATTCTGGTCCTGAATAGTGTTTAGGAGTGAAATCCTTCATGCAGATCCATTATACATGAACTCTACACTGTTTTGAAAATTGTTTCTTTAAAATAGAAAAACGCTGCTTTTAGCCGATAGGTTGACTTTCTTTTGCAGGCCTGCCCATGCCACATTATGGTTCAATTGTCCAGTGGTCAAAAACAGTATTTTAGTTTGAACTCAGGAGGAAGAGGCTAGGGATGTCTCTGTTGTGAGTGGTATTGCAAGACAAGGCATATACCTAATATTTATAATAATAAATAAAGATCTTTTGAACATCAATATAGTGAGCATTACAGATCAAATCAAGGTTCAAATGAAAGCTACATACACTTTTTTGTGCGGCCCTAGTATGATGATCACATCTTTAGTCTTGGCCATTTGATATCCTAAGTGTAAATACGTACTGTACATCAAAATGATTGGGGGCCGCACTTCCACTGTAAGATTATCAGTAAAAGGTTCTTTTGTGCATATATTCAGCCCTTGGATGGGCAACTTAATGTTACCTTTTGCCATCATATTAATTGTATCTAAATCTACCTTAGAATAAAATATCACATAACTTTTAACATGTGATTGTCATTTCTTTAACTAAGCTAAATACAAAGCTTTAATCAAACTGGAGCTTCATTCAAAAGGGAAAGTTCCTCCTCTCTGTCTCATCTGCCACATTTAGAATTAAATTTTTTTTTCGTATAGGGGAGAGGATCTATTATATGGTATGGGGGATCTAGTTTTGACAGATGGGAGTCGGCTTCCTACAGTTAAGATGCTGGGGATAGGAACCCAAAAGCTAGTGAAGAACTAGCCCGGGGTTGGACAACACCCTGGACAGTAAGACTCAGGGCTCGAGTCCTGCGGGAACGCATGAGAATGGCGTCCCTGCACTTTGTTCACAGCAGGAACGCCGCTCCCTTTGCAGGACTAGAGCTGCCCTTAGCAGGGCTGGATTCCCCACAAGGCCACCACCTCAGGGCGGCAGTGGTACAGGGGAGGCACAGCTTCTGTGGCGACTTCTCAGCTTTTGCAGGAAACTCCCGCCCGCTAGCCAGCCTGTTTTGTCGGCACCGCTGCTTATTTCATGGGGACCAATCCCACTTCCTGGTGACTGGAACACATGATAGTGCGGGCGTGATGTCATAAGCTGGAAATGATGGCGGCGTTGTCTCCCGTGTCTTGCATCATTTCCGGCTAATAACATCATGTCCGCCCTATCGTGCGTTCCACCACTACCAGGAAGTGGGATTACACAAGCCTGATCAGTCCCCATGAAATAAGCAGCCCAGCAAAATGGGCTTGCTAGTGGGTGGGAGTTTGCCACCTCCCTGAATGTGCCCCTGAATGTTCCCTGTCCACAGAGTCCCTTCTTGGTCCAGACATGACAGCCACTAAATTTGGCATCAGGGCTGCTGTTAGAAATCATGGGGCCCTGTACATCCTACCTGATGGGGCCCCCTTCGACCCAGTGCCAGGCGACGTGGCAAGTGACACCCTGCATCTACTGACAAGTGACGTGGCACGTGACATCCTGAATCTGCTGACAAGTGACTGGCAAGTGACACCCTGCATCCGCTGACAAGTGTCACCCTGCATCCACTGACAAGTGACTGGCAAGTGACACCCTGCATCCGCTGACAAGTGACGTGGCAAGTGACACCCTGCATCTGCTGACAAGTGATGTGGCAAGTGACACCCTGCATCCGCTGACAAGTGACATGGCAAGTAACATCCTGCCTCCGCTGACAAGTGACGTGGCAAGTGACACCCTGCCACCGCTTACAAGTGACGTGGCAAGTGACACCCTGCATCCACTGACAAGTGACATGGCAAGTAACATCCTGCCTCCGCTGACAAGTGACGTGGCAAGTGACACCCTGCCACCGCTGACAAGCGACGTGGCAAGTTTCACCCTGCATCTGCTGACAAGTGATATGGCAAGTGACACCCTGCATCCGCTGACAAGTGACGTGGCAAGTGACACCCTGCATCCGCTGACAAGTGACATGGCAAGTGACACCCTGTAACCACTTACAAGTGACGTGGCAAGTGACACGCTGCATCCGCTGACAAGTGACATGGCAAGTGACACCCTGCCACCGCTTACAAGTGACGTGGCAAGTGACACCCTGCATCCACTGACAAGTGACGTGGCAAGTGACACCCTGCATCCACTGACAAGTGATGTGGCAAGTGACACCCTGCATCCTCTGACAAGAGAGGTGGCAAGTGACACCCTGCATCCACTGACAAGTGACGTGGCAAGTGACACCCTGCATCCACTGACAAGTGACGTGGCAAGTGACACCCTGCATCTGCTGACAAGTGACGTGGCAAGTGACATCCTGCAACCACATACAAGTGACGTGGCAAGTGACACCCTGCATCCACTGACAAGTGACATGGCAAATGACACCCTGCATCTGCTGACAAGTGACGTGGTAAGTGACACCCTGCAACCACATACAAGTGACGTGGCAAGTGACACCCTGCATCCACTGACAAGTGACGTGGCAAGTGACACCCCGCATCCTCTGACAAGTGACGTGGCAAGTGACACCCTGCATCCACTGACAAGGGACGTGACAAGTGACACCCTGCATCCACTGACAAGTGACATGGCAAGTGACACCCTGCATCTGCTGACAAGTGATGTAGCAAGTGACAATCCGCAATCTGTGGCAAGTGACAATCCGCATCTGAAGGCAGGTGACATTGGCAAGTGACACGCTCAGGCTTCGACTGATTCTGCTTATGGTGAGTTGAACTATTTTATTTTATATAACAATGTAATAATAGAAATTTTGCACTTCAATTATTATTTTTTGTGATACGGCACTGCATCGATTTAACTAACAGTTGCGCAGTTGTGTGATGCTGTACCCAAAAAAAATTTATAATAAAGTTAGAACTAAAAAATTGTAGGAAGTTTCTTACTGCTATAATCTTTAAAAGGCATTTTCTGCATTACAGAGTATTTTCAGTCAATTGTACAGTCAGTGTACAATTAAAGCCAGTTATTTTCAGTGTTCTCGTGTGTGGAGATATGTTTTTAATTGATCTATTGTAGCAGTCATCGATAAAGTAAGAGAATAGTGGTGTGTGTGTGTGTTGGGGGGCGGCATTGAAGGACCTGGCCTTGGGGCGGCAAAGGGAGTAAATCCGGGCCTGCGCCTGAGCCGATCCTTCACTAAGCGGCGATTACCAGCATCACCGCATAGTGAAGGACGCCGTCCTCCCCTCCCTCGGTCCTCCTCCTCCAGCAGCCGTGGCTATACTATACAGGACCGCGCCTGCCAATCTGCAGTGCTAGATCCCGGCTGCAATACTGTCATTGGCTGCTAGAACCACCATTGTCCTAACAACCAATGACATCACCTGTGCTCCCCGCCCTCTTCAGCAAGTTCCTCCACCCGGCTTTTGCCCCACTGCAGCATGCTCCTTCGTCAAGGACTTATCCAGGTACATGTTTTTCTGCTTTGTGATGGCTTAGTCACAACTCTGATGAGGAACTCTGGGGACACTCTGATGGGGGGGCTCCCTGATGGGGATACCTGCTCTCTGATGGGGGGCACTCTGATGGGAACACCTGCTCTCTGGTGGAAGAAATAGTCCCCCATCATTGGTGTCAGCTGGAGGAATTGAACAAGGGAAAGATCATCACCCATTGTGGTGATTATTCTGTTAGTTTGACAAGTTAGCTTATTTTGTTTTTGTAAACTGGCACTTTACAATAAATATTGCACTGTATATTCTGTGAAATATATATGCATATGAGCATATCATTTTTTATTTTTTTTTGGTGGGGGAGTGGATCTTGGGTGGGAGTTCCCGCACTTTTTCCCCCCAGGACTTGACCCCTGGTAAGACCCCTTTCACACTGGGGCAGTTTTAGGCATTTTGGCCCTAGAAATTGTGCCTGCAAAGCACCTGAAAGCTGCTTCCCATTAATTTCAGTGTGGCTTCACACTGGGGTGGTGCTCCCAAAACACCCTATCCATTGAAATGAATGGGCAGCGCTTCCAAAGTGCCTGAAAAGTGCTTCAGGAGGACCGCAGCATGGGCACATTTAACCCTTTCTTTGGGGTTAAAAGTGCCCTGCTAGCAGCCGTAAAGCGCAGCTTAAATCATGCTAAAGTGCAGCTAAAATGAGTGCGTTAATGAGGCATTGGCCCTAGTGTGAAAGAGGTCAAAGTATGCTGTTATTAAAAATCAGCAGCTACAGGATTTGTAGCTGCTGACTTTAATTTTATTTATTTTCTTACATAGTTGAGAACCGCTTTAATATTATACTTGGAAATCCTTCTGTTCAGGCACGTCCTGCTTTTGGGTGACCTCATGGCCGCTCTTTATGATACACAGTGTTGTAGCAAACAAAATGTCTTCCATGTTACAGTTTACATCTGCTCTAACAGATAGCATAAGCAAATTGGTCATGCAAAACTATAAGGAAGTAATTGTTAAAGATTTTTCGATACAGATTTAACGCAGCAACATATTTTAGGCATGTACAGGTATATTCCTTATCGGCTGTTAAAACATTGCATTAATAGCCACGGTTTCAAAAATATATATATATTTTTTCTATTTAATAATATAAACAGAAGTTTTGCCAAAACAACTGAGGTTGAACCCAAAAGGAAAAAAGAAAGAGAAGGAAAAGGTGAACTTGTATAAGATTAACACATTTTCAAATGTTTTCATTCATTATAAATTTTGGCAGCAAACACTGGACCAGAGCCCATGTCCTTGTTGTATGTGCTGTAGGTTACATCTCATTGTGCTGGCATGTTGCCTAGGGAAATTATCACTGGAATCCTCTGAAAGAGGAAATGTGTCCAGCCAATGAAGCACAGAATGTAAAAAGTCAAGAAATGTCAAACTATTAAAACGTGTTAAACTGTTATGCTAAATTATAGCACGACTTTTGCTTTGGTTCATATTTTGCAGTTTTCACACGTTTTTTGACAACTTAAATAATATAACAATGTAAACAAACATTTTCTATTTGTTTTATATTTGCAAACGGTCTTGACAGAAATGTTGAATAAGTTCAGTATGCTAATTTTGTGGAAGTCAGTGACTTAGCCAGTTATGTGATTGTGTAAGGGCATTGATGTTTATAAAAGCTAAAATGCAAGAATGGAATAGAGGCAAGCAGTATAAGCTGAATGTTACAAAAAGGAGAAGAGTTGTCAGCTTGGAGCAGGCAAAGTCTGTAAAATTCCGTAGACATACTCTAAAGCATATCTAAAGCCCAAACATTTTTCTGAGTTTTGGATAGTGTGGAAGAGATATAACATGTATGTATGTGTAGTGCTACCCCCGTGGGGTTCCCTTAAAACTATTTTATCCCAATGGTTGCCCTGGCCTTGCAAGTCTCTTGACACCTCTGACGCCCTGGGTTCTGATATTTCTGAAAGCAATTACACAGACACCAAATTATAGCAATTCTGCAATTTAAACAAATCAACAAGGGGTAGCATAGACAAATATGCAGTTATTAACTCTTAGCACTAGGGTTGTCCCGATACCGATACTAGTACCAGTGCCGATATCGAGTATTTGCAGGAGTACTTGTGCAAATGTTCCCAATGCCTAGTCCAATACCTAGACACTCAGGAACAATCGGTGTGGCAACAGGTAAGTTATAATAATCTCCCTGTGTGGCTTTCAATAAAGCAGCTGACAGCAGCACAGGGAGATCGGTATTTATAACTTCCCCCGCCGCTGCACCGAGTGTTCCCTGTATCCTCCTCTGGCTCCCCTTTGTGTCATCCTCTGTGCTTCTCTGTGGGCTCCTCCACCCCCCATGCTCCTCCGGCCCCCCTCTGTGTGCTCCTCCAACTCTCCCCTGTCCTCCTCCGGTTCCCTTCTGTGTGCTCCTCCAGTCTCCCCTTCTCCTCCTCTCTCCCTTCGTGCACTCCTCCTCTGCCCCTCCATGCACTCTTCTGCTCCCCCTCCATGTGCTCCTCTGCTCCCCCTCTGTGTCTTCCTTTGTCCCCCCATCCCAGATCTTTCAGGATGGAGAGCGGAGGAAGTGATTACTCACTCTGTCCATTCATAACTGAGCATTGTAAACTGTGTTTACAGTGCTTCAGTTTATGAATGTAGAGAAGCTGCTGTCTCCTGCCCATCCTTCTTCAGTGCAGCTGAGGCTGCCAGGAAAGGGACTGGGCAATCTCTATCCTCAGTCCCTTTCCGTCTCTAAGGGGAGATGTCAGGGGCCTGTTTAGACAGGGCTTAAAATAAAAAAATTAAGAAAACATTGTAATAAATAAATATTCTAAAGTTAAATTTTAAAAATAATATAAAATATAATAAACACTGACTGTCTAGCCCCCCCCCCCAAAAAAAAGAAAGCATTGTAAAAAATATATATATATTTAAATTGTAAAAAAATAGGGGGCATGGCTTGGCGGGCGTCGAAGATGACAGCATAATGGAGGCACATAATGGAGCCCGTCTTCCCGCACTGCAGACACCTGATAATGAACAGGCAGAACTGCCGAACACCACACATTCGTTCTTGCCACTCTTTGGCCACCTACACGGGGAGAAACATCTCTGATCTCTTTAAAAACCAAGCCCCTGCATTGAGAGGCACGGCAGGAGGCAAGATGGTGCCGACACATGCGGAGGAGGATTATAGTGAGGACTCCCAGTCAGCCACAGAGGACAACGGTAGGAGAAATGCCCACACTGATCTCCCCCTCACATATGCTGACATGTCAGGATTTGCAGCTGACATTAAATCCTCATTCTCTGCTGCAATCACGGACCTCAAAATGAATCTATTGGTCCTAACAGACAAGATGGCTTCTGTTGAAACGGACGGGAAACACAGGGAGAGGGCCATACACAGATTGGAAAGAGTAACATCCACACATGCTCTCCATTTCATTGACATGAATAGACACTTGGAAGATTTGGACAACAGGGGCAGGCATAATAATATTAGAGTTTGGGGGAATACCAGAATCTGTGGACACGGAACAAATAATACCAGTTTTACAGAGAGTGTTTAACAGTCTCCTTGAGTGGCCAGATGACACAGACATTGAATTTATCTGAGCTCACAGGGCCCTCAGAGCCAGGGGACCAGATACTCTTCCCCCCCGTGACATCATCTGCTGCTGGCAAAATTTCAGTCTTAAGCCCCATACACACTATCAGATGATTTCTGCTGATTTTTCCCTTTATTTTTACCAAAACCATATAATATGAGGTCAAAACTTAGGAGTTTTAATTTGTATGCAATCAGGCAGGCCTTTGCACTACATGGTTTTGGTAAATCTGAAGACAAAAATCAGCAGAAAATCTGATAGTGTGTATGGGGCTTTAAAGAGGATATTATGCACAAGGCATGCAGGAATGAGAGACTATCATGCTCTTTCAGGACTTGTCCCAGATAACTCTGAGAAATCGCAGAGCTCTGCGGCCCCTCTTGGATAAACTAAGGGAAAAGGAGCTGCGGTACACCTGGCACTTCTCCTTTGCTCCCCTGGTGACCCATAATGGCAGGCAGCATTCATTGCGCACCCCAGATGATCTTCCTGAGTTTTGCAACCCACTTCAACTGGGCCAGACTGGGCACTTAAATGGAACCAACACACTCTCTCCTGACAAGTGCATAAGTGTAGCGCTAAAGTGTTTAAATTAATGGCCTAGCCAAACTAATGCCATAAACTCTATACACAATGATTACAAGTGAATAGTGACAAAATGTATAACAAAAATTATATATCACATCAATTCTCACATGTAAATAGTGCCATGTGAATAATTATAAAAATAAATACAAAACTTAAATATATATGTCAGTGAGAATATTATAGAGTCCACAGTGTGTATTTAAGAACCTTGAAGATCCTAAAACCACCACGTTGACAACAAATATGGAACTTGAAACCACCAGTGTAGCAGCCCCACCAGCGAAATAGATGTAGGCAAGCAAACTTTTTGTTATCAACCGACAGCCAAGATGTAACCTTTGTAAAACGCGCCCCAAAACGTATGGAAGGTCCGTCTCCATGCAGAATTAGTTGGTGCCAGATTTCAATCAGTAGGTAGGATAGGAGAAATATAGAAACAGGGCCACATAGTGTAATTCCGTATGACTAATATAATTTATTAAAAGTAATACACTTACATTTCAAGAAGTGATTTCAAGCGCTTTTATAAAAACAATGGCGGCAGTCCTCCTGATGCCCTTTGTCTCATTAGACTTTGTCGGGGGTGTCCGCACTTAGGCCTAGGCATCCCTACAAGGAACTGATCTACAAAGGGGGGGGGGGGGGTTGACTTGCCTCATTGACTTTTCACTTTTTATGCTCTCTACCCACTCACTCATTATTGCATTATCATTTGGGGTTGTTACTGTCACTGCTGCTGTTATTTTACAAGTTATTCACAATGTGTTTGGATCTGTTATTTTGACCATTTTTGTCTTTATCATTTCATGAGTACTTGATATAGGGGCAGAAAGTTCCCCTCCCTGCTCCCTTTCTCAACCATGACTCATGGCGGTTCTACTATAGTTGAACTCTCAGAGGTGCAGAGATGACTCTCATTCACTTAATACTTTGATTCTATAGGCCACGGCCCGTTATCCTTTGACTACATAGATAGTTTATATTTCTGTATTTTGAACTGTCCTAGTTTGTGCTGTTAATTGACATAGGCGCCTTCCTCGACCCCACAAAGTGCACCCTGATGAGATTTATTGGTCCCAACTTCATGCACTAATTTCAATCCCCAAGGGGCGTGTGAGCACTTTTCTCCTCTCATCTTCCACTGTCCTCATTTTCTGACCTCACCCCTTTCCTCCCCCTCCATACCCCATTCCCTCCTCATTAACTGATAAGTTCTAATAGAGATATCTTGGACTAATCACACTTTATTGAGCTGTATTTGCAGGATTTGTGGGTTACCATCTCTCTCTGGACCGCAGTCATGGCTTACTCTTCCTTAGGACGAAACCCTACAGTGATCTCCCATATTGTCCAAGGTTTGAACATTCCTAAGAAGCGCACAACCCTTCTAAGGGAACTTAAAAAAGGTAGGCCCAGATTTGTTTTCCTACAATAAACACACTTTAAAATGAACCATGTACCAAGGCTCACCAAATCCTACTTCACTGAGGTGCATCATGCCCCGCACCACCAACGCCTCCAAATCTAAGAGGTGCCGATTCTGGTGAGCAGGAGCACATCTTTCGAACTATCAGACAAGCTAATTGACCCTGGGGGGTGATTTATTTTCCTTAAAGGGAAATGCTGTGGAGTTCCTATTACCTTAGCGAACATATATTTTCCAAAATCCTCACACCTAACATTTTGCCAATGCCTAATCAAAGAACTAAAAAGCTTTTACTCTGCTTTTAGGCAGGGACTTTAATATCGTCCTCGACTCCCTTGTTGACACTTCCTCATTGCTTACAGAATCTTGAAACAATTCAAGTCCCTGCTAAATTCACTGCAGTTAATAGATTCCTGGCGCTTCCTCCATCCGGAAGACCAAGACTTTCGATTCAATTCCACACAAACGACATTCCAGGATCAATTACCTGTTCACATCACAGAGGGACCTTCAGGTGACAACAACAGCTAATATAGGAATACAATTTATATCTGATCATGCCCCCATCTCCATCATCTTAAATTTTAAGGACCAGATGAAATCTGTGGTATATGCAAAACCTTGACAAAGCAATAATGCGAAACATGTTGGTTCTGCTTATCAACGCATCAGATTACGATTATCAAGTATTGTCTCATGGTCCATCAAATACACTATGAATATGTATTTTTATATGTTTTTGATACGATTAATAAATGTATATCTTTTTAAAAAAAATTGGTGTCTTATGTGCCTATCAATAGACCTTGTCTTAATTAAAATCCCAACGAGCATACCACCCCATGTTTCTAAGGGGCAGAGGGAAGAGTTCCCTCTATTTGTGTTGTCTGTTTTGTTATGTTTGTCTTGTCTTGTTTGTTTATTTTATTAAATGTGGGTTGTATGGTTTTCTGAGGGGGGGCGGGATAGGGAGGGAAGAGTGTGAGAACACAAATTTAAAGTTGATAATAACACTAAAATTGATAGACGAATGCAAAGGTCACATTAGGAAGCCCCAAAATAGGCCCAGTGGGCAGATGAATGGGCTGTATGGGTGTATGAGAAGGAACAAGTGGTTTGCTTGGTGAACACAATTATATACATGAGAGGAGGTATGGGTGTATGGGATGGAATGAGTGGTGGGTTTGGCACAAAAGTTTGTTCAATTTAAATCACAGGTATGGGATGAGACACTATGGAGTCACAAAAAATGATGCAAGAAAACCATCTAAATTTGAAAAGGCACTGGTTAGATTCACAAAAAATTTAATTTTGATGGTTATGCACACTCAGATTAATAAAATGAATTTTGTTCTCATGGAATTTCTGGGGAATGGGAGATACAGAGAAAAAAGCAGCAGTTGTCCTGATTGCAAAGACATACGAGGTGGCTATTCTTTGTTTGCAGGAGACACATCTTACTAAAATCTCTATTCCCCAATTGAAATGGAGGGATTACAGTACACAGTTTCATTCAGTACACACCTCCTATTCTAGGAGGTATATTTGTTGGATCAGGGGTGTCTTTCTCTTGTATGCAGGCTAAGGTGGATGAATATGGGAGATTTCTTTTTTTATTCTGTAAGATTGAGAACAGAGTCTGTGTATTAGCAAATGTGTACCTCCCTACACCCTTTAACATTTCGATCCTTTGTGAGCTTGCCGAGTTTGTTGTGGATAAGCCGAGAGTGCTAACAGCGTAAGAGGGAGGTTGTTCCATGTTTTTGTGGTGTCTTTTAATCTACCGATAAGGGGGTCTAAATTGATCTTGGCATACAAGGAGATAGGGTGTTTTATCAAGACCCTGAGATATCGAAACGTGTGCTCTCTCTGAAACTTGTCCCAATTGACCTGGAACCCTGAAAGTGGCCAAACCCCTGGATAATCTCCAGCAGGGCTGGGAGTGGCAACTGGGGGTCCTCCAGATATATCAACATATCATCCGCATAAAAGAACACTTTTGCACACTCTTCAAATGAAATTCATCTGGACCCACAAACCACCCTGCATTCAATTTAATTTGCTAGCTAGACCTAAGGACAGCATACCTGATTTCAGGAATTACTATCATGCCTCCCACATCACCAGAATCCTTGATTGGCATTGCCAATCTAACTTCAAAGACTGGGTATCAATAGAAACTGATATGAGCCCTATCCCCTTACAATTCTCCCCATGGATTCCAACGCTAAAATACCCCCAGATTTTGAAATCCCACCCACTGATAGGAACCATATTAGCCATTTTCCATCACTTGACCAGACATTCTAGATTCTCCACGCCTTTAAGCCCCCTCACAGCGTTGCAGAATAACCCAGATTTTTAGACAGGGATCGGGAACCATTTCCTGGAATCCTTGGACTCAAAGAAACCCCTTCTAGCGCTCAGCTGTTTAGCAGGTTTAAGGCAGAGAACAATATACCCCTCTTACCCATGTGGTCATACTTTCAAGTTCGTAGCTACGTTAAAAATAATGCCCACAAAGGACACTTCACAAGAGATCTCACCGAGTTGGAGTTCATGTGCCTAAAAGGGGAACAGGTTCCAAAATCTACCTCAATCTCCTATGCATGGCTGCAGAACTTGTTGGGGGGGTGGCGCAGACAGGTTCAGAGAGAGATGGTTGGATGACCTAGATATGAAAATCTCAGACAAGCAATGGGAAAGAGCATGTATTTTTCTCATAAATGTTCACTCAGCACAAGAATGCAGGAAACTGTCTATAAAATCCTGACTCTGTGGTATTCCACTCCAGAAAAGCTACACAAATGGTATCCCAAGTCGTTGGAAACATGCTGGAGATGCAACAAAGATAAAGGTACCATGTTTCACATCTGGTGGCAATGCGACCTGATAGCCCCATATTGGTCTAAGGCAGTGTTTCTCAATTCCAGTCCTCATGGCCCACTAACAGGTCATGTTTTCAGGCTTTCCATTATTTTGCACAGGTGATTTGATCAGTTTCACTGCCTTAGTAATTACCCCAGCTGTTTCATCTGAGGGAAATTCTGAAAACATGACCTGTTAGTGGGCCATGAGGACTGGAATTGAGAAACACTGGTCTAAGGTAAAAGAGATTGTTATTCGCATCACGGAGACCAAGCTTACTCTTAATGCAGCATGTTGCCTGCTCCACATTTCTCTATCCAGACACCTGCTAAATGCAGCTAAGTCCCTTGTTACACTTATCTGGAAATCTACACATGCCCCATCCATTTCGGATTGGTTACATAGTATCTCCAGAATTTGTGTGATGGAAGAAATCATTGCCCAATCAAACAAGATAAAAAAAATAAAAAATAAAACTTGGTCTCCTTGGTTCATACAGTATATACATATTCTCAGGAATATGAGAAGCTGTCTTGAGACGCCCATCCAAACCTGGATTACATATCCTTATTCTGATGCAAAATACTCGCCAGTGAACAATCTTTGGCATTCTCTCAGATTTCCCAGTTCATCTTTTAAAGTATATTAATGGACGTTGGATAGAATGTTGACTCTGCTACTTACTCAACAACATGCAATTTACGTACTAAATGCCCTTATCCCCCCACCCAATATCCCTATCTGTCGCCCTCCTTTCACTTTTCCTCCTCCCCCTTACTTAACCATTATGAGCTCCTAACATGCACACATTTCCTTCTCTATACATGGAACTTTGGAATGTAATTATTTCATCGCTGTAATTTCTTCTTGATGCAATGACACAGTCTTCAGACTCCACTACCAGGCTATGGTTATTTACTCGATCCTATCCACTAACTTGTTTTAAACTGTTATTTGTGTTACCTAGTTCAGACATAATATGTCAAGTCATAACTGAATTTGTAATCTGAGTTCATAGGTAATCCTTTATTTTTCTTTAATAAACTTTAATGGAAAAAAAAAATTATTAAAACAATAAATTGTAAAAAATTATATATATATATATATATATATATATATATATATATATATATATATATATATATATATATATATATATATATATATATATATATGTATAAAAGCTACTGACACACGCCTCATCAGTGCCACCTATCAGTGCTCATCAGTGCTGCATATTAGTGCCACTGTCACATGACAGTAAAAAAAGTATTGGTAATCGGTGAGTACTCAAAAATAGTATCAGTACTTGTACTGGGTCTTAAAAAAGTGGTGTCGGGACAACGCTAATTAAAACTTTAACCAAACCATCTGCTCGGTCTTTTAGGTCTTTCAGGACTCAAGCACTAGTGTTACTAATAGAGATGGGCTTGGGCGTGTTTGTGATCCTAGTCCCAACCCACCTTCCCAATCCCGCCAGGAAGCCAACACTGCACACCGTTTTGAGGGCAGGGAGGCCAAAGACAACATCACCAAATCTCTAGACTTGATCTAAGCAGCACATATGAAAAATTGAGGGCTTTCTCCTGTCCACGGATGCGGAGAAGGCCTTCGATCGGGTAGCCTGGGACTGGGGCTCGAAAAGTGAGTGGTCGGACACCATTCTGGGGAGAAGTTTGATTCCGACCACTAAGTGAAGCATGTCTGATGAGACAAGGCAGAGGTCAATACGTGATAATGTACCGTGCGAGTCAAATTGGCAAGAGTATTCCCGCACATTTGCTTGTTTCCATCTCCAGGCCTCCACTAGGTCAAATTGGTTTAGGTAGGATCTTAGGGGCATAGGGGGAAGCATAGAGCATCTAAATCTATCCATAGAATTGTCTAGAACTGTGTTGTAGTCCCCCACTATTATTAATGGGACTTCAGCAATCTCCAGTATTGTGCCCATCACCTTCTCAAAAACTTTCTTGGTGAAGGGAGGTGGGACATATATATTCGTCACTGTAAGGTTTACCCAGGAGTTCCAGCACCAAGACTACAAAGCAACCATTAGGCTCAAGTTTAATATGTTTAATTGAGATTGGTGTTGATTTGGCAATAAGTATGGACGTCCCCCGTGCGTATGTGGAATATGTGGAGTGAAGAGCGTATGCTATTTTAGCTCTTTTGAGGGCCATAACTCTGGAGCCATGGAGATGGGTTTCCTGAAGTAGGATTACATGCAGTTTATGCCGTGCTAAACAGTCAATCATTATAGAGCATTTCACTTTAGAATTAAGCCCCCTAACATTCGATGAAATTAGGCGTAATGTGTGGGTGCTGGTCAAAGATATGGGCGTTCATCTCTCGCGATGCTCCAGAGCCAACCAAACCTTGGCTCTGTGCCTCTCGAGAGGTGGGGGCGAATCCTGATATAAATACATATAAGAGAACATTTTTTTTTTTTTGCAATAATATTACCCGAGTACCCTGATGGCATATGTGGCCTGTGAACCTGTAAATTTTTGGTATAAAATAACAGTCATATAACAACAACAACAGCAGAATAGGGAAAATTCCCCGACCCTCCCTAGCCACCCACCCGGCACTCATACCCAAACATATGAGAGCTTTGCTCCCTGAACTAGACCTGCGAAGCAGGGGGGTTTTCAAAGTAGTCCAATGGATAACAAACCCTAGATAGTAATAAAGGGGAGGACTATGGATGTAAACTGCCATCTGTGTGCGCTTACTGGACTGGTTAGATAATAGCCTGGCCATGACACATTATTTTCCAGAGTGGCTGGATGATATTCCTAACTTGAGCCAGCATGGCGGTGATGGGGATAGTCAGCCATAAAGGATAGTGGTAATGCAGTCTCCTTTGGATCATCATCAAGTGTCTCAACCTTCCTGTTGGTGGAGAAGTGTAAGTGTGGGCATTTCAGATTCCATGTGTGGACCCCTAGTCTCTCCTGTCATTACCAGGTAGTGGTGTCAGGATATCAAGAAGGAAAAGTTCAGTTGGCTTGCATTTAATAGGATACTGTGCTGATCAGCGAGGAGGGGATCTCCGTTGCTGGTTCCTCTGTTCCAAGGGGGCTAGTGTGTCTGCCCAGTGTGCTGCTTCTTTAGGATCAGTGAAGAAATGGGCTCTGCCCTGGTGGATGCAGACGCGCTGGGTATAGCATACTGTATGGCAATTGTAGGTCACGTAATCGCTGTTTAACCGCTAACAAAGTGGCACATTGTTTTTGAGTGGCTACTGAAAAGTCAGGAAAGATGTTGATGCCATTGCCATTAAAGAGCAGGCGTCCTTTTTCTCTGGCTGCCCTGATGATAGCCTCCCTGTCTCTGAAGTGCCGCAGTTTAATAAGCATGGCACATGGTGGTGCTCGGGAGGGTTAGGGGGCACAATGGGACCCTATGCTCTCTCTCAATGGCAAACATTTGTGAAAATGTATTGGCACCAAATGTGGATGTCAGCCATTGTTCCATGAACATTTTGGTGCTTTGCACTCTGACACTTTTGGAAAGCCTAGGAAGCGAAGGTTATTGCATCACAGGCGGTCTTCCATGTCTGTGAGCATATCAGATGTGTATTCTTGGGCCTGGCACAGCTCCCTGACAGAGCCCTGTAATGGACGTGTTTCATCCTCTAAGTCCCCTATACATTGTTCAGCATTTTGTACTCTGTGCCTCAGATTCTGTACATCATGCTTTAAAAAGGATAAGTCAATTTTAATTGAGTCCATGTGAGTGGTGAAGGAAGCATGGGTGTGCTGTTTAGCCTCCATGATTTGTGAGAGAGAGGGCTCTGCAAGGCTTGTGGTTGTGATAGCAGCATGAGGGGGAGCTGGTTCAGTGTTCTCTGGAGGGGAGAATAGGAGGGGGTCTTCAGAGCTGCAGGCAGGGGCATGTTGTGACTCACCCTTCCCACAATGTTGCTGTGCTTGCAGGGAGATGGATGGATGGCTGAGCTTCAGTGTATGGAGCCATCCGGCGCCATTTTGCTGTGGCTGGGATGGCGGTGCTTGGCCGCATTTGACCATCCCCTGGTGTGCACAAGAGTCTTGGGGGTCTGCTGAGGCTGGAGATGGCTTAGGATGGCGGTTGGGCTAGGAGGATTGCTGCAGGACCTAAGCGGTGTGGATGGAGCTCAAGAGCCACACGTCCTCACAACGCGGTCGTTGGCCCTACCCCCCCCCAAATAAGCCATAGCTAAAGTCCTTGTAGGTCTTCTTTTCTGGGTAGGGCTTATTTTCGGGGAAACAGGGTAGAACTTATTTGGGAGGTAGGGCTTATATTGCAGCCATCGCCGACAATCACGCTAGGTCTTAAAACGCTAGGTCTTAATCACGCTAGGTACTTACATAGTTAGTCAGGTTGAAAATAGACACAAGTCCATCTAGTTCAACCACAAAAAAATTAAATAATAATAATATCATACAATCCCATATACCCAATTCTATACCTACAGTTGATCCAGAGGAAGGCAAAAAAAACCAGCAGAGCATGATCCAATTTGCTAAAGCAGGGGGAAAAACTCCTTGCTGATCCCCCGAGAGGCAATCGGATTTTCCCCGGATCAACTTTACCTACCGTATTTATCGGCATATAACACACACTTTATTCCCCTTAAAATCGGGGGAAAATCATGGTGCGTGTTATACGCCGATCCCCCCTCCGATCTGCGCTCTGTGGAGCGCCGCCGACATTTACCGAGCTGAGCCGAGTGTACTGTGTACTCGGCTCTGCTCTCAGTCACGCCCAGTCCCGCCTCCTAGCCTTTACGTCCTGCCATTGGCCCGGTGTTGTGTCCATCACAGGAGCCAGGACAAGGGGCGGGACGGGGGCGTTACTGCGAGCAGAGCCGAGTAGCCGAGTACCCTCGGCTCGGCTGGGTCTATGCGGCGGGAGGAGCCGAAGATCTCGACGGTGGCGGTGGGAGGAGCCGAAGATGTCGGCGGCGGCGGCGGCGGGAGGAGCCGAAGATCTCAACGGCGGCAGCAGGAGGAGCCGAAGGTTGCGGCGGGAGGAGCCGAAGATGGCGGCGGTAAATTTATAACGAACCATACTGCGATTTTGTGGAAGGCTGCAGGGGGACAGTGTAGGGCTGCAGGGGGACAGTGTAGGGCTGCAGGAGAACAGTGTAGGGCTGCAGGGGGACAGTGGAAGGCTACATTGATGGGCATTTAAAATGTAAGGTTTTTTCCTTAAACTTGCCTCCTAAAAGTTTTTTTCCTTAAACTTCCCTCCTAAACTTGGGGTGCGTGTTATACGCCGATAAATACGGTATAAATGTTAGTACCCAGTTATATTATGTACACTTAGGAAATAATCCAGGCCTTTCTTAAAGCAATCTACTGAGCTGGCCAGAACCACCTCTGTAGGGAATCTATTCCACATTTTCACAGCTATTACTGTGAAGAAACCTTTCCGTATTTGGAGATGAAATCTCTTTTCCTCTAGACGCAAAGAGTGCCCCCTTGTCCTCTTTGTTGACTGTAAAGTGAATAACTCAACACCAAGTTCACTTTATGGACCCCTTATATATTTGTACATGTTGATCATATCCCCCTTATTCTCCTCTTATCAAGAGTGAATAAATTCAGTTCCTCTAATCTTTCCTCATAGCTGAGCTCCTCCATGCCTCTTATCAGTTTGATTGCCCTTCTCTGCACTCTCTCCAGTTAGTTCCCCAATATCCTTTTTGAGAACTGGTGCCCAAAACTGAACTGCATATTCCAGCTGAGGTCTTACTAATGATTTGAACAGGGGCAAACTGACCTCTCTCTCTCTCTGGAGTCCATACCTCTCTTAATAAAAGAAAGGACTTTGCTCGCTTTGGAAACCACAGCTTTGCATTGCATGCCATTATTGAGCTTATGATCTATCAAAACCCCCATATCCTTCTCCACTATGGATCCCCCCCAGTTGTACTCCCCCTAAAATGTATGATGCATGCATATTCTTAGCCCCCAAGTGCATAACTTTACATTTCTCAACATTAAACCTCATCTGCCACATAGTCGTCCAATTAGACAGAGCATTGAGGTTGGCTTGTAAATTGGAGACATCCTGTAAGGACATTATTCCACTGCATAGCTTGGTGTCATCTGCAAAGACGGAAATGTTACTTTTCATCTCAGACCCAATATCATTTATAAAGATATTAAAAAGTAAGGGTCCCAGCACTGAACCTTGGGGTACACCACTGATAACCTTAGACCATTCAGAGTAAGAATCATTAACCACTACTCTCTGAATTCTGTCTTTTTTAGCCAGTTTTCTATCCATTTACAAACTGATATTTCTAAACCTGTAGACCATGGGTCTCAAACTGGTGGCCTTCCAGCTGTTGCAAAACTACAAGTCCCATGAGGCATTGCAAGGCTGACAGTTACAAGCATGAATCCCACAGGAAGAGGCATGATGGGAATTGTAGTTTTGCAACAGCTGGAGGGCCACCAGTTTGAGACCCCTGCTGTAGACTTTACCTTACACATGAGCCGTGTGTGCGGAACTGTATCGAACGCTTTTGCAAAATCCAAGTATACCAGGTTGTGGAGGTTGTGGGGATGAGGCCCTTGTCCCCATCAGCATGGGGACACGGTGGTTTGGGGGGCTACCCAAAAGCACCCTCCCCATGTTGAGGGCATATGGTCTGGTACAGTTCAGGAGGGGAGGCACTTTCTTTTCCCCCCTCTTTTACTGCAGCCTGCCAGGTTGCGTGCTCAGAACAGGGCCTGGTATGGATTTTTGGGGGGACCCCCTGACATTTTTTTAAAACACTTTGGTGCGGAGTTCCCCTTAAAATCCATACCAGACCTGAAGGGTCTGGTATGAATTTTGAGGGGGACCCCCACGCCATTTTTTTTTACATTTTGGCATGGGGTTCCCATTAACATCCATACCAGCCCTGAAGGGCTTGGTATGGAATTTGGTGGGACTCCCCACGCAATTTTTAAAAATGTTGGTTCGGGGTTCCCCTTAATATTCATACCAGACTTTGTGTATTGCCAGGACTGACAAATCATTATAGCTGCGAGTACATTTAAATTACCTTTTTTCCTTTAGAAATGTCATTTTTCTCTCGGACTGTTGTAAACACGGGAAACATGCGCCACTTTACAGGCATACTATAGTCACCCCCCGGTATGAAATTTAAAGGAGTATATCACTTTTTTTGTTTCACTTTAAGCATTATTAAAACCACTGCTCCCAAAAACAGCCGTTTTGAAAACTTTTTTTGCATTGATACATGTCCCCTGGGGCATTTTTATGACAATAACTTGCATATAAGCCTTAAAAATCATAATTTTTGATTATTCATGTATGTGTCCCATAGACTTTAAACAGTGTTTACGTGTTCGAACAAATGTTTTGCCTGTTCGCATGTTCTGCTGCGACCCGAACCGGGGGGGGGGGGGGGGGGGGCTTCGGCTCATCTCTAATTGTGAGAAGCTCACAGTATGCAGTTAAATCAAGGAAAATAAATTCAGCACAGGAGAGGACCCTGAACAACTGGACAAGACTGAAGGGAAGGCGTTCAGACAGTCTCCTCCTCACCACCTGTTTTAACCCCATAAATGCCATACTACTGCACCGCAACCACATGCATTGTATGCATTGGTGGGTGGTTGCTGGGTATTAATGAATACAAAGCCTGTTCAGATTGGCAGAGCATGTAACATCATCAGCCTGTGCATCTGATGCTCAAAACCAATCTGAGCAGGCTACACACTACCGTATGTAGTCTGCTCGGATTGGCAGAGGTTGTTACTCCAATCTGAGCAGGCTCCGTATTCATTAATAGAATACATTGCTCACCAGGATTGGCTCAGCGGTGTATACTGAATATACACAGTATTACCACAGATTCAGCGAGCATCTGGAGGGCTGACATCCAGCAGGCGGCTGGCGTATAAGACAACCCCACTTTATACATAGTGTATAAGATGACCCCCACTTTATACACGGTGTACAAGACGACCCCCACTTTATACCCAGTGTATAAGAAGAACCCCACTTTTTGTTTTGTTTTTTAGTGTAATAGGTTATCTTATGCGCCGGAAAATACGGTAGATGTCGTTGAATTTTCAAAAGTAATTGTTTGCTTTCATTAAACACATGGGTCTACTCACCCATAAATTATAAATGATAAATTATATCGCTAAATAATTTTATTTCTAATTATAGAAAATCTAAAATGGCAGAATAAAATAGCTCCTCTACAATTCAAGATATTAGTGATCTAAAAACCCAAAGGTCCATTTACCAGCTTATTACGCCTTCAGAAAATGATGTAGCCCTCATTTCTTCAAGTTAAATTCTTGCATATAGTACTATCCTATGAAAAGTACTATATTTTAGGAAATATACTACCTCCTTATTGGACCAGCTTATGCCACAGGAGGAGGTTATTCCCACTCCATGCTCCAAATGGCCTTAGCTTGATGACTATTGGATTCCTGCCTTCATGGCAGCCATATTCTGAGGGTCGCAGCTTTTATTCTTAATTACTATTTCTCTGCTAAGCAAGAAGGGCCTTTTCACCACTTTACCAATTTACTTCCCACTTCAGTGATTTGGGTTTGCAAGCAATGTTTATCATTCCTTGGGGTGAACCTTGGCTTTGAGCAAACGAGAATTACTTTACTTTACTTAATTATTCTGCCTTAACTCTAGTAACCAATGGTGAACAGTTTGAATGTGTATAAAAAGTGGTCTGATATCTCAACAGCAACATGGGCCAGGTGTGCACACATACACATGGCTATCCAGAGTCATGCTGAGAAGCGCCACCTAGCGTGGAGTACATATTACCACCATATGGTCATTTTGAGAGGTTCTCACAATGACCAAGTTCTGGTACAAATTGGGGATCAAATTCTGCTACAAATTGGGAAAAACAAGGGAGCAATGGAGATGCATGAAATGTTAGTGCAAGTGTACTGGATGGGAGCCATGAACAGAAAATATGTTTATGGTTCAAACGCTTTTGTGACAAGAAGGAAGCGACTGAGGATGAGCCACATTCGGGTCAACTGCTGACAAGCAGAACCTCAGATATGATCAAGCGAGTACGCCAAATGCTGGCACAAGATCGGTGACTGACTTTACCAATAATGGAGGAGGAATTGTTCATTAGCAAGAATAGGGATCGCACTATAGTCCGTGAAAATTTGGGTAAGTGGAAGATCTGTTCCCGATTTATGCCGCACCAGCTGACTGACGAACGGGAAGCAAAACGGAAGGAAACCTCTGGAGATTCCATTACCATGTGTAACCAGGATCCATTCTGCGCCTGCACACTGTGCAATCTGTTTGTTTTCTGATACCATTTTAAACAAACCATTTCTTCTAAATGTAAACTTCAGATGATTGATAGAATTGGATACTATTGGTTACTGCATTTGGCAGAGCCTCATTGCCTTTTGCTTTACCTTATTAACTACTTGAGTACCAGCCAATATATAACTCCATTTAGTGGTGGCTGATGTTTTTTTTGGGGGGCTGCAAACACCCACCCATTCCCTTGAGCAGGCACTCATGGCACCCACCCCCCCGCTGTTTGCTGGTCAGTCCGGTACTTACCCCATCGTGGCGGGTGGCAGGCAGCGTGGTGCAGCGGCTTGGCTCCTAGCGTCCTCTACTCCATGGCGGCTTTAAGCTCCTCCCCTCATCCTCCTAGGCGTCCAATAGGATCGCCTGTTTTTTCATCGGGTGACCGGTGTCAAACCCCACTTCCTGATTGGCCAGGAGGTGGATCAGTGTTACAACCGCAAATCAGTATTCACCTGGATAGGTTTGGAATACACTCTCTGCGACCCAAGCCCACCCTATATTATTGCCTATTAGAGCCTCTGGCTCTAATTGGTGCTTGAAAAAAGCAGCCCCTCTTCTTTGGAATCCATGCGTCGGTGTCCTGAAAGGGGCCAGATGCATGGATAGCGAAGACGGCAATGGACGGGGGGCGGCACCCATGCTCCCTTAATGGACGGGCCGCCCCTGCCCCCATTACCAACCACTATATCACTACAACCAGGTAATTTTTCAGTTTTCAGCGCTAGTTTGATGGACTATTACTCGCTCTTGCATTAGTGTACCCAAATTTTTTTTTTTTTAAGATAGATGCAACTTTGTTTTGATTGTATTTAAAAACAGTTTTTTTTACTATAAAAAAGGAAAAAAGACAAGGTTTTGAAAAAAAAAAAAGTTTCACTTTCTGTTATTAATAAAATTTCAGTGCAGTAGAAGCACCCCTAAAATCCCTTTGGAATATGAACAATTTATTTTAGAAATGAGAAAACATGCTGCTATTGAGGTTATTAAAACATGCAGCTTGGTATTGGTGGGCTAGATGCAGCAGCATCATAGGTCATAGCTGAGGGAGGAGGAGATGAAGTGGGTTAATGTACTTGTCAAATACAGTGGGGGGGGGGGGGTTGATAAAGGGGAACAGGAAAAGGGAGGTGAGGGGATAGTATATAGCACACATAGAGGCAGCAAACAAATCTGATGTGCAAGGGAGGAGGGGGAGGTAAAAGGAGTAAAAAAAAAAAATCTGATGTTAGAGTCACCTACTACCATGAATTTGCTGCTTCTTTTGCTCTGGAACAAATAAGGGATCGTTTTGGATAGCATAAGTAAAAGGTTAGAATCTCTGTCAAATTTTTATTGTTGTCTGCAGTGTTTTTCAGGGGATTCTCCCCTCACCTTCTGTTCTGATGACAATATTATCACCATACAAAAATTGCTAGGAACACAAACAGCAAAAAAGACAGGGATTCTAGCCTTCTCTTTATACATTTACAGTATATTATATATAGAATGAGCTTTGGTGGAACTCTGCACATGTTCAGTTTGGTGTGTATTGCTAGATAGTTTTTTTTTCTTTGTAGGGTGCATGTGGTCAGCAAAGGGCCAATCAGCACTGTCCAGACAGAGACCAGAGGTCCTGCAGCCTCATAGGACAGTTGGAGTAGAATGAAAAGTCCTCCTACAAGCTTTAATCAGACACTGATAGAAGTCACAAGGCTGCTACTGTATATACTGCTGATGAGAAAAGATAGCAGTATTTAGCAGTTTATATTTACTAAAATAATTGTATTTTCATATTCTGTGTACTGTGGGAGACCTAATATAGTGAATGCAGGGTCCTGGGTTTAGTAACACTTCAAAGGTCACTCTAGAATCACAGATTCACAGTTCTAGTTTTTGCAAAATTGCTTACCTGGGACCATTGTTGGCTAACACAAGAAAGGAGTTAACATTAAAAGTCGACATTCATTTGATTTAGTATTAAATTGGTCTTTTTTTATACACAAATACCTAATCAATGATATAGGAAGTTAATCACTAACAATTTTGTGTAAAGCTTTTTAAATTTTATTGTGAACAAAGACCAGAAATTTACAGAAGTATATGCATTTTAGTAAGCAGAATGAATGGACAACAAGCAAAATGAAAGATACTGAATGAGTGTGACTTATAAAATTAGATTTAAAAAGAAAGCTGGCAAAAGCAAAACAATGCATTGAGTAAACAGCCAAAACAAACACACAGAGGAAAAGTCAGTTGGAGAGTGAAAGGACAAAAATATTAAAAAAGACAGAAAAATAATGAAAAGCAAAGACTGTTCCTCTGTAACAGCAAGACTGTGCCCTTTAAGTCTTCTTAAGCCTGAGGGAAGACGTGAACTGCAATACTTTTGGTTCCATTATTTCTTCTATTCCCTTTGGTTTAATTTCCCCCCAGCTTGTATATCTGTCTGTTATTTACCTAATGAGAGCTGTTGTAAAATAAACAGTTCTCTCTAATATACAAAAATAATTATAGAAAAAATTACAGCTGATATTCTTAGGAAGCAATATGATTCTGGATATGGTTATACAGTTTTAAAAATACAGGCTGATACCCAATAGAGGACTTAATTACCCACCCCACCTTTTTTAAATATTCATTTGAAAAAATGGATTTCTATTGATCTTTTATGATTACAGAATAAAGCAGTAAAATAAAAAAAATTCATATGCAATCCGTCAGTAATAATTCATAAGCAATCTATTAGTAATCAAGAGAGAAAACAATATCAGTTTAGTGCTATCATAGAGAGTTAAGTGCAAGGTATAGTTACTTAGCATGGTACATCAACTCATAAAGCTTTTTTTTAGGTAAGTAAAATTGATTATCAACAACAAAAAATATAGAATATGGAATAATAAAAACAAAGGTTCATTGTTCATTGGTATCACCCACACCGGTGGAGAGCTATGGTGTGGGCATGTGGCTTCTTGCTTGAGGAATCAATAAGACCCATTCCCTGTTGAATTTCTTATTTTGGTTCATTCTATATGCTATTATTCTCTCAAGCATACATTGTATATATAACATTTTTAATCCATTTTCTAGCAGCAAAAAGGATATGCATTGTTAATGTTCTGAGCATGGGACTTAATCAATTCTGATGCTAAGAAGAGCAACCTCTGTCAAAGATACAAAGAAAGCAGTGGCCTCCTCTATCAAATGGAATATTGAATTCCAGTAACATCATGATGTGTCAACATTAGATCTAACTGTGCGGGTCCACTGTAATGGGAGAGTTGTTTTCTCTAAGTCACTTTCCCATCTCAGTAAAGGTCACTTTAGAGTATGGAAGGTTATTAAGTAAAATGGTTTAGAACAGTATGCAAAGGTCGGGTGGTACAGGTATCTGTGGGTGACAGTTATCGTTCATCAAAACAAGCTATTCCTGTCAAGAATTCCTGCTTAGGTAAAGAAGAAGATCTAGGGACAATGAAGGAGAATGAGACTAATTTCTCTTGGTCAAGAAGGTCATCAGGAGTTTGTCAGAGATCTACAATAAGGTCTACAATAAGGTATTCCTATACATCTATGTTCATTAAAGGTGACGTCTCTTCTTTAGCTTCATGATTGAATTGTAGGAGGTTTTGCCATGCATATAATGTGTATAATCTTCTTTAAGTATCGCAATTTTTCCTATTGAGCAAGAATGTTTGCTTTGAGGGATGTAGAACTCATTACTCATTTCACTGTTGCTAATTCTAAGTAGTTGTCTTTCATATTAGGAATTCCAATACTGTTTGTGTTTAAGTATAGTCTGATGTTAACATTTGGCTCCTCAGCTTTGCCACAGAAATGTTCTGATAATGCAATTAATGGCAATAAAAAATTAAGGTATCTCACAACAGTGAGTACACCCCTCACATTTTTGTAAATATTTTATTATATCTTTTCATGTGACAACACTGAAGAAATGACACTTTTCTAAAAATGTAAAGTAGTGAGTGTACAGCTTGTATAACAGTGTGCATTTGCTGTCTCCTCAAAATAACTCAACACACAGCCATTAATGTGCAAACCACTGGCAACAAGAGTTAGTACACTCCTAAGTGAAAATGTCCAAATTGGGCCCAAAGTGTCAATGTTTTGTGTGCCCACCATTATTTTGCAGCACTGCCTTAACCCTCTTGGGCATGGGGTTAAACAGAGCTTCACAAGTTACCAGTGGAGTCCTCTTCGACTCCTCCATTCTGACATCACGGAGCTGGTGGATTTAGAGGCCTTGCGCTCCTCCTTCTTCCGTTTGAAGATGCCCCACAGATGCTCAATAGGGTTTAGGTCTGGAGACATGCTTGGCCAGTCCATCACCTTTATCCTCAGCTTCTTTAGCAAGGCAGTGGTCATCTTGGAGGTGTGTTTGGGGTCGTTATCATGTTTGAATACTGCCCTGCGGCCCAGTTTCCGAAGGGAGGGGATCATGCTCTGCCTTTGTATGTCACAGTACATGTTGCCATTCATGGTTCTCTCAATGAATTATAGCTCCCCAGTACAGGAAGAACTCATGCAGCCTCAGACCATGACACTCCCACCATCATGCTTGACTGTAGGCAAGACACATTTGTCTTAGTACTCCTCACCTGTTTGCCGCCACTCACACTTAACACCATTTGAACTAAATAAGTTTATCTTGGTCTCGTCAGACCACAGGACATGGTTCCAGTAATCCATGTCCTTATCCTGCTTGTCTTTAGCAAACTGTTTGCAGGCTTTCTTGTGCATCATCTTTAGAAGAGGCTTATTCTGGGATAACAGCCATGTAGACCAATTTTATCCAGTGTGTGGCATATGGTCCGAGCACTGACAGGCTGACCCCCCACCCCTTTGACCTCTGCAGCAATGCTGGCAGCACTCATACGTCTATTTCCAGCCTGCCACCCAAATATATAGATAACAGTAATGAACGCCATAGACAGCCTCTGGTCCAACCATATGCAGTCTCACTTCCGGTTTCATCACAGTATGGGCCAATCCTAATCACATGATAAGGGGGCAGACCAATCAAACGTGGTCAATATACAATATATATATATCAATATCAATATGTATATTGACCACGTTTGATTACTGTTATCTATATATTACTATTTGGGTGGCAGGCTGGCATATACCCCAGCAGAAGTCTGAGGACTAAACGCATCGGGTAGATATGCGAGTCTAGCCACTTTTTTAATCTTTACGCAATTTTACTTGTTCAATTGAACTGTTTGTTATCGTTTTGTGATGTTGGAAAATACACTCGATAAATACATTTTTACTTGTTATTCGATTTCTGCTATGTGGTGGCCCCTCTTTTTTCCTTTTTTTTATATCCTGGAAAAACTTAAACATTGGAGCGGTTAAGGAGTCCATTTGAGGCAAAGAACGTGTAAACCGAACGTTTGAGTCCAAATGCACTGTCTTCTGGAAGGTGTCGTTCCGGGTCCTGGGCCCTAATAGGAATACTCCATTGATGTGGATTCGACCTTCGTTTACCCCTTGTTGGGTTATGCCTGTCTGACTCACGGCCACTGGTCTGGAGTCCACCACCATTGTTAAAAGTACTACCTTTTTTACTATCACCATATGAAGATACCCATCAGTATGTTGGATGCCTGTTAGCCCTTGTACACAAGGTTGGAGATTCCGACAACCGAAAAAGGTCGGATTTTGTCAGTCGGATTTTGTCCGTCGGATCTTGTCCGAAACTGTTGCATACACACGGTCGGACAAAGTTGTCGAAAAATCTGATCTTTCAGAACGTGATGACGTAATTTCATTATGATGGGACTACGTTCAGGCTAGTAGCCAATAGCTTTGATGTAGGAATTTGATCTGAGCATGCGTGGCACTTTGTCCGATCGGAATTCTCTACACATGATCGGAGTATGTCCTATTGGACCAGTTTGTCGGAAAATATTTCCAGCAAGTTGGAAAATTCGGATTATCCGACAACACGGTCCGATAGGACACATTCCTATCTTACTTATCTGACCGTGTGTACAAGGGCTTAGAATATACTCACAAGTCACGTAGAGATTCGAATATTCCGGTTCATGTATATGAACTTTTTATATATTGATGCGGACCCCAATTGTCATTGACATTTTTTTTTATACATTTGATTCACATTTGTGCATTTTAAGAGTTTTCCCTACTGCTAGTTCCGTTGATATCAATATGTGACGGCTCTGATTTATTAATCTTTCAGAAATTTCTGTGGTGATTTATTTTCTCCTTTATGCAATATAGCAATAGTTTGTTTCTATATATTCTAGGGTGAGTGTGAATTCATGTGTCCTAATAACTCTTCTTTCCTATATCATACTTTCCTTGCTGTATAGATTTTAGTTATTGCATAATTTTTTTTGTACGATTTTTTTTGCCTCTTGCGAATCACAATTTATCACATTTTTTGTGACTTGGATGTCACATTTCACTACATACACCTAATTTCACTAGATTATTTGTTTTATGACATATTTGTTGATTCTCCTTTCTTATAATCTATTTGATTTAGGTATATTTATATCACAGATATGCACATAGGTCATAATACTACCATTTGTATATATGACTTTGATGGTTACATCATTGTTTTAGATACTCTCTGCATCCAGATTTATGTCTGAGATGTCTGTTTGAATATTAATAGCACTACACATTTTTTCCATTCATCTTTATGTAGAGCAACAATTCTTTTTTTCAGATCCTCAGAGTTCTTTGCCATGAGGTGCCATGTTAAACTTCCAGTGACCAGTATGAAAGAGAGAGAGCGATAAAACCAAATTTAACACACCTGCTCCCTGTTCACATCTGAGACCTTGTAACACTAATCAATTATTGAACCAAAGAGAGGAAAGACACCACGTCTGAAAGTTAACATCATCGACAAATTAAGTAATTTTGTGAGGTTGACCATTACCAGTTATAAAATTATTCTCTGAATATAGTCTTATAGTCTCATCCAGGGGTTCCATTAGGAGTGTAAATATAAGAAGAGACGGGGCAAACCTGACAATTTCCACTGTCTTCAAAAGCACATTACATGTATTTCTCTGCTGGGTTGACGGAGATGTGTATAATGTAAATACGACATCTAGGATATTGCCCCTGAAGCCAAATTTATGGAGATGGTATCCCCAGTGGACCCTGTTAAATGTCCTCTCAGCATACAGTGCAAGGAGCAGAAGAGGCATCTGACATAGCTTTGAGTATCTAACAATTAAGGATTCGTTTAGTGGTGTCAGGTGTTTGTCACCCTTTGGAAGAGAATTTAGTAGATATCATTTTGATATACATTTTTAAATCTGAATTTAAACAAGAGATGGGCCTAAATGTTGGATACAGGCACCATTCCTGGTTATGCAGAGTAAATTTATGCATCTTAAATTTTAAGGAACCAAAGGAAGCAGCAGGCATTAAAAATGGTTAATACATAGCAAAACACAAATCCATCCTCCAAAAGTCATCCTTTCCAGGGATATACCCCCCCCCCCAAAAGTGTCAAAAATAAAGACAGGAGGCAGTTTTTGACAAATCCTTGATTAAAAAATGTTAAAAACATGTCCTGCGATGTAGAGCCATAGTTAATCACAATGCCTGCCACACCGCCGGACTAAAAAAAGAAAACAAAATCGATCCACCCGTGATGAAGGCTAACCGCCAAATGCCTGCTCTGCCATTTGACAGTTATTAAACAGGTAAGGTGCAGGGCCACCTGGTGATGTCACCTAGTGGCACCATCCCTTGTGACATCACCAAAGTAGAAAGCACCGGATCTATATTGGGGGATATTGTTTTTTTTTTTTTAAACAGTTGCCGACCACTCGTTGCAGTATAGTATAGTGGCTCGGCTGCGCAAATCGCCATACCAGTACGGTGCTCGTGCTCGCACATAGGGTCCACGTGTGCATGCCCCTGCCATGCATGCGGCGATTGGATTCCTTAACCACTTCAGGACTGCCGTATTGCCAATGTACGTCAACACAATGGCACAGGCAGGCACAATCACGTAAATGTAGCCCCCTACCCCCCCCTAATAAAGGTTTAACCCCTTGATTGCCCTCCCAGTTAACCCTTTCACCCTCTTTTACCAGTGTCACTAAGCGATCGTTTTTCTGATCGCTGCAATAGTGTCACTGGTCCCGCTAGGAAGCTAGTTTTTTTTTAGGTTCAACGCCAGGTTTTTATACCGTTAGGTACCCCGATATATAACCTAATAAAGGTTTTAACCCTTTGATTGCCCCTAGAGTTAACCCTTTCACCAGCGATCGCTGCATAAGTGTCACTGGTGACGCTGGTTAGCCAGTTAGTTATTTAGTTATTTAGGTTCCCCGTCAGCTTTTTATAAAGCTTCAGGTACCCCCATATAAATACCCAATAAAGGTTTTAACCCCTGATTGCCCTTAGTTAACCCTTTCACCAGTGATCACCGTATAAGTGTTACGGGTGACGCTGGTTAGGTAGTTCGCTTTTTATAGCATCAGGGCACCCGCCATTTATTACCTAATAAAGGTTTAACCCTCTGATCACCCGGCGGGTGATATAAATTTGGTTTTAGGGTCAGAAAGGGTCTGCGTCGCCCCAGGCAGTGCTAGGTTAGTGCCAGCACCGCTAACACCCACGCGCAAAGCATACACCTCCCTTAGTGGTATAGTATCCGAACAGATCAATATCTGATCTGATCAGATCTATACTAGCGTGCCCAGCAATTTAGGGTTCTAAAAAAACGCATTGTTAGCGGGATCAGCCCAGATACCTGCTAGCACCTGCGTTTTGCCCCTCTGCCCAGCCCAGCCCAGCCCACCCAAGTGCAGTATCGATCGATCACTGTCACTTACAAAACACAACACACATAACTGAAGCGTTCGCAGAGTCAGGCCTGATCCCTGCGATCGCTGACAGTTTTTTTTGGTAGCGTTTTATACAGTCGCTGACAGGCTAGGTGCTTTTTTACCTGTGAGTCTCACTACTGTACCCCTAAATTTAGAGCCCAAAATGGCAAAGCGAAGGTACACTAGTGAAGAGGCCTACACGTTTCTGAGCATGACAGATAGTGAAGAGGAAGACACTGATCTGTCAGATTCAGGCTCAGAATACGAACCTGTAGAGGACAGCGCCTCCATGTCAGATAGCTCTGACGACGAAGAAGAGGTCCCTGCTATTGTCAGGCGTACCCGACCCCGATTTTCTGATGTTGTTGAGGTGCAGGAACCGCAAGTCCCTCGTATGGAGTATAGAGCCAGTACTAGCGCCGCTCATCCTTTTGGTGAACTGGCAAGCACCAGCGGCCTAGTACACCCTGGACGTACATCCAGCACTGCAGTATCACGTGGTGACGTGGCGAGTCCCATAAGTGCAGTTCAAGCTGGCGAGGTAGCAAGCACAAGTAGTGTCCCGCTGCCACCAAGAAGAAGACAAAGACAGGCCCGTCGTACCCATAGTGCCCTTCCTGCAGAATTCGCCTATCCCAATTGGGTGCCCACCACTTCTGCAGAACCCGTACTTCCCCCATTCACTGCCCAACCCGGTATTCAGGTGGATACAGATGATTTTACGCCACTCGATTTTTATTCTCTGTATCTCACGGAAGATCTCTATAGATCTATTGTGGACCAAACCAATTTATATGCTGGTCAACGCATCGCCGCTAATCCCCAGTTGCCGTCTCTTGCCAGAGATTGGAAACCAGTTACGGTTTCCGAATTTAAGACGTTTTTGGGCCTTTCCCTCAACATGGGCACACATAAATTTATGCGGATGCGGGCTTATTGGTCCACGCATCCGGCTGACCACATGCCCGTGTTCTCTAACTCCATGTCCAGGAAACGATACGAGCAGATCTTGCGGTTCTTGCACTTCAGTGACAATGAACTTTGTCGTCCACGTGGAGACCCTGAATACGATCGGCTCTACAAAATTCGGCCCCTCATAAACCACTTCAACCAACGTTTTGCAGACTTGTTTACTCCCCAAAAAGTTGTCTGCGTTGATGAGTCCCTGGTTAAGTTTACTGGTCGCTTGTCATTCAAACAGTACATTCCCAACAAGCGTACCAGATACGGGGTCAAGCTCTATAAGTGCTGTGACAGGGCCACAGGCTATGCATGGAGCTTTATGGTTTATGAGGGTAAAGATAGTTACGTAGAGCCGGAGAACTGCCCTGATTACATAGGAAGCGCTGGCAAGATAGTGTGGAAATTGGTGTCACCCTTATTCGGAAAGGGGTACCACTTGTACGTGGACAACTATTACACCAGCGTGCCACTGTTTAGTCATTTATTTGATAATCAGATTGGAGCATGTGGCACCGTGCGACCTAATCGCCGGGGCTTTCCCCAGCGGCTTGTAGATTCCCGTCTTAGGCTGGGGGAGAGAGCCTGCTATCGGTGTAATAATTTGCTCGCTATGAAGTGGAGGCATAATAAGAATGTTTTCGTTCTTACCTCCCTTCATGCAGACACGACGGTCCAAATTTCTACGGCGACTGGTATTGTGGAGAAACCCCTCTGTGTCCACGAATATAACAAAAATATGGGAGGGGTGGACCTCAATGACCAGATGTTGGCGCCGTATCTAACTTCCCGTAAGACCAGACGCTGGTACAAAAAAGTGTCTGCTTACTTATTTCAATTGGCTTTGCTGAATGCTTTTGTGCTATACAAAACTTCAGGCGGAACATTAACCTTTCTTTTCTTCCAAAGAGAGGTTGTCACAGAGCTTCTGTTTCCAGACGGTTCTGTACCTCACCATTCCCAACCAAATGCAGTAAGCCGGCTGCATGAGAGGCATTATTCTTATGTCCTCCCGAGTACCCCTACCCAACGAGCCCCCCAAAAAAGATGTTGTGTCTGTAGCAAGCGCGGATATAGGCGTGACACCCGTTCTTATTGTCCACGCTGTCCTGGCAATCCTGGTCTTTGTCAGGGTGAGTGTTTTGAACGCTACCATGAACTAGTGAAGTATTAGCGTAGGGTACAGCATTTCACAGGCTAGGCACACTTACACAGGGTCTCCCAAGATGCCATCGCATTTTGAGAGACCCGAACCGTTACAGTTACAGTTTACAGTTCAAAAAAAAGTGTATAAAAAAAAAAAAAAAAAAAGTAAAATAAAAAAACCAAAAAAAATATAAAATATAAAAACCAAAAATAGTTGTCGTTTTATTGTTCTCTCTCTCTCTCTCTCTCTCTCTTCTCTCAAATTTTTTATACTTTACTGTTTACTGTGTTATTGTTAACCATTTTTCATGTTTTCAGGTACGCCATTCAGCTGCAGCGTGGATTTATTTATCTTGACAGCAACAGCGTTTGCTCCCACGATACATAAAGCCGCGACTCCAGTGCTGTAGGAGGTGATTTCACCACCACAGTTAAAAAAGAGCATATATGCCGAAGCATGGGGGCATAAGGGGTGGAGGAGCGATTTTGCTCCTAATGCCGCGTACATACGGTCAAAATTCCGACGGAGGGCTTGCCCGTGGAAAAGTTTGAACGTATGTACGCAGCATAACTTTTTTGCGGGAGGATGCCCCCATGCTTCGGCATATATATATTTTAGGCACAGGTTGTGTTAAAAAATGTTTTATTTTTTACAGTTTTTTTTGGCAATTGCTTTGCAGGTATGGTATGGTAAGGTTTTACTGGGATGTTACTTTGTTTTAACGTTAACCATAATTTGCTTAGCAGGTACGCCATTCAGCTGCAGCGCGGATTTATTTATCTTGACAGCAACAGTGTTTGCTCCCACGATACATAAAGCCTTGACTCCAGTGCTGTAGGCGGTGATTTCACCACCACAGTTAAAAAAGAACATATATGCCGAAGCATGGGGGCATAAGGGGTGGAGGAGTGATTTTGCTCCTAATGCCGCGTACATACGGTCAAAATTCCGACAGGGGGCTTGCCCATGGAAAAGTTTGAACGTATGTACGCGGCATAACTTTTTTGCGGGAGGATGCCCCCATGCTTCGGCATATATAAATGGTGCATGTATGTCCATCATTAGAAGTGGGTGGATGAAGGGAGGTATCTAATGGTGGGCATACCCACTGATCAATCTCTTTTTTTTCGTTCAGACAACATGACTCTCAGTAAATAGCTTGGGGTGTCTACTTTCCAAAATGGGGTAATTTGGGGGGGTTTTGTGCTATTTTGGCATTTTATGGCCTTTGCACCCTTAGAAATCCTGAAGGTGGTGATTGGTTTTCGGGGTGCCGTACGCGACTAGACTCCCAAAAAGTCCCACACATGTGGTATCCCCATACTCGGGAGAAGTAGCTGAATATATTTTGGGGTGCAATTCCACATATAACCATGGCATGTGTGAGCAATATATCATTTAGTGACAACTTTTTGTACATTTTTTTTTTTTTTTTAGTCATTATTCAATCCCTTAGGACAAAAAAAATAAATATTCAATGGGCTCAACATACCCATCAGCAGTTTCCTTGGGGTGTCTACTTTCCAAAATGGGGTCATTTGGGGGGGTTTTGTGCCATCTTGGCATTTTATGGCCGTCAAAACTGTGATAGGTAGTGATAGGTAGTGAGGAGTAAAATAAAAAAATTATGCCCTTAGAAATCCTGAAGGCGGTGCTTGGATTTCGGGGTCCCGTACGCGGCTAGGCTCCCAAAAAGTCCCACACATGTGGTATCCCTGTACTCAGGAGAAGCAGCAGAATGTATTTTGGGGTGTCATTTCACATATGCCCATAGCATGTGTGAGCAATATATCATTTAGTGACAACTTTGTGCAAAAAAAAAAAAGTTTGTAATATTCCCGCAACTTGTGGCAAAATATAAAATATTCCATGGACTCAACATGCCTCTCAGTAAATAGCTTGGGGTGTCTACTTTCCAAAATGGGGTCATTTTGGGGGGTTTTGTGCTATTTTGGCTTTTTATGGCCTTCGAAACTGTGATAGGTAGTGAGGGGTGAAATCAAAAATTTGCACCCTTAGAAATCCTGAAGGTGGTGATTGGTTTTCGGGATGCCGTGCGCGACTAGACTCCCAAAAAGTCCCACACATGTGGTATCCCCGTACTCGGGAGAAGTAGCGGAATATATTTTGGGGTGCAATTCCACATATAACCATGGCATGTGTGAGCAATATATCATTTAGTGACAACTTTTTGTACATTTTTTTTTTTTTTTAGTCATTATTCAATCCCTTAGGACAAAAAAAATAAATATTCAATGGGCTCAACATACCCATCAGCAGTTTCCTTGGGGTGTCTACTTTCCAAAATGGGGTCATTTGGGGGGGTTTTGTGCCATCTTGGCATTTTATGGCCGTCAAAACTGTGATAGGTAGTGATAGGTAGTGAGGAGTAAAATAAAAAAATTATGCCCTTAGAAATCCTGAAGGCGGTGCTTGGATTTCGGGGTCCCGTACGCGGCTAGGCTCCCAAAAAGTCCCACACATGTGGTATCCCTGTACTCAGGAGAAGCAGCAGAATGTATTTTGGGGTGTCATTTCACATATGCCCATAGCATGTGTGAGCAATATATCATTTAGTGACAACTTTGTGCAAAAAAAAAAAAGTTTGTAATATTCCCGCAACTTGTGGCAAAATATAAAATATTCCATGGACTCAACATGCCTCTCAGTAAATAGCTTGGGGTGTCTACTTTCCAAAATGGGGTCATTTTGGGGGGTTTTGTGCTATTTTGGCTTTTTATGGCCTTCGAAACTGTGATAGGTAGTGAGGGGTGAAATCAAAAATTTGCACCCTTAGAAATCCTGAAGGTGGTGATTGGTTTTCGGGATGCCGTGCGCGACTAGACTCCCAAAAAGTCCCACACATGTGGTATCCCCGTACTCGGGAGAAGTAGCGGAATATATTTTGGGGTGCAATTCCACATATAACCATGGCATGTGTGAGCAATATATCATTTAGTGACAACTTTTTGTACATTTTTTTTTTTTTTTAGTCATTATTCAATCCCTTAGGACAAAAAAAATAAATATTCAATGGGCTCAACATACCCATCAGCAGTTTCCTTGGGGTGTCTACTTTCCAAAATGGGGTCATTTGGGGGGGTTTTGTGCCATCTTGGCATTTTATGGCCATCAAAACTGTGATAGGTAGTGATAGGTAGTGAGGAGTAAAATAAAAAAATTATGCCCTTAGAAATCCTGAAGGCGGTGCTTGGATTTCGGGGTCCCGTACGCGGCTAGGCTCCCAAAAAGTCCCACACATGTGGTATCCCTGTACTCAGGAGAAGCAGCAGAATGTATTTTGGGGTGTCATTTCACATATGCCCATAGCATGTGTGAGCAATATATCATTTAGTGACAACTTTGTGCAAAAAAAAAAAAGTTTGTAATATTCCCGCAACTTGTGGCAAAATATAAAATATTCCATGGACTCAACATGCCTCTCAGTAAATAGCTTGGGGTGTCTACTTTCCAAAATGGGGTCATTTTGGGGGGTTTTGTGCTATTTTGGCTTTTTATGGCCTTCAAAACTGTGATAGGTAGTGAGGGGTGAAATCAAAAATTTGCACCCTTAGAAATCCTGAAGGTGGTGATTGGATTTCGGGATGCCGTGCGCGACTAGACTCCCAAAAAGTCCCACACATGTGGTATCCCCGTACTCGGGAGAAGTAGCGGAATATATTTTGGGGTGCAATTCCACATATAACCATGGCATGTGTGAGCAATATATCATTTAGTGACAACTTTTTGTACATTTTTTTTTTTTTTTTTTTTTAGTCATTATTCAATCCCTTAGGACAAAAAAAATAAATATTCAATGGGCTCAACATACCCATCAGCAGTTTCCTTGGGGTGTCTACTTTCCAAAATGGGGTCATTTGGGGGGGTTTTGTGCCATCTTGGCATTTTATGGCCGTCAAAACTGTGATAGGTAGTGATAGGTAGTGAGGAGTAAAATAAAAAAATTATGCCCTTAGAAATCCTGAAGGCGGTGCTTGGATTTCGGGGTCCCGTACGCGGCTAGGCTCCCAAAAAGTCCCACACATGTGGTATCCCTGTACTCAGGAGAAGCAGCAGAATGTATTTTGGGGTGTCATTTCACATATGCCCATAGCATGTGTGAGCAATATATCATTTAGTGACAACTTTGTGCAAAAAAAAAAAAGTTTGTAATATTCCCGCAACTTGTGGCAAAATATAAAATATTCCATGGACTCAACATGCCTCTCAGTAAATAGCTTGGGGTGTCTACTTTCCAAAATGGGGTCATTTTGGGGGGTTTTGTGCTATTTTGGCTTTTTATGGCCTTTGAAACTGTGATAGGTAGTGAGGGGTGAAATCAAAAATTTGCACCCTTAGAAATCCTGAAGGTGGTGATTGGTTTTCGGGATGCCGTGCGCGACTAGACTCCCAAAAAGTCCCACACATGTGGTATCCCCGTACTCGGGAGAAGTAGCGGAATATATTTTGGGGTGCAATTCCACATATAACCATGGCATGTGTGAGCAATATATCATTTAGTGACAACTTTTTGTACATTTTTTTTTTTTTTTTTTTTTTAGTCATTATTCAATCCCTTAGGACAAAATAAATAAATATTCAATGGTCTCAACATACCCATCAGCAGTTTCCTTGGGGTGTCTACTTTCCAAAATGGGGTCATTTGGGGGGGTTTTGTGCCATCTTGGCATTTTATGGCCGTCAAAACTGTGATAGGTAGTGATAGGTAGTGAGGAGTAAAATAAAAAAATTATGCCCTTAGAAATCCTGAAGGCGGTGCTTGGATTTCGGGGTCCCGTACGCGGCTAGGCTCCCAAAAAGTCCCACACATGTGGTATCCCTGTACTCAGGAGAAGCAGCAGAATGTATTTTGGGGTGTCATTTCACATATGCCCATAGCATGTGTGAGCAATATATCATTTAGTGACAACTTTGTGCAAAAAAAAAAAAGTTTGTAATATTCCCGCAACTTGTGGCAAAATATAAAATATTCCATGGACTCAACATGCCTCTCAGTAAATAGCTTGGGGTGTCTACTTTCCAAAATGGGGTCATTTTGGGGGGTTTTGTGCTATTTTGGCTTTTTATGGCCTTCGAAACTGTGATAGGTAGTGAGGGGTGAAATCAAAAATTTGCACCCTTAGAAATCCTGAAGGTGGTGATTGGTTTTCGGGATGCCGTGCGCGACTAGACTCCCAAAAAGTCCCACACATGTGGTATCCCCGTACTCGGGAGAAGTAGCGGAATATATTTTGGGGTGCAATTCCACATATAACCATGGCATGTGTGAGCAATATATCATTTAGTGACAACTTTTTGTACTTTTTTTTTTAGTCATTATTCAATCCCTTAGGACAAAAAAAATAAATATTCAATGGGCTCAACATACCCATCAGCAGTTTCCTTGGGGTGTCTACTTTCCAAAATGGGGTCATTTGGGGGGGGGGTTGTACTGCCCTGCCATTTTGGCACCTCAAGAAATGAGATAGGCAGTCATAAATTAAAAGCTGTGTAAATTCCAGAAAATGTACTCTAGTTTGTAGACGCTATAACTTTTGCGCAAACCAAAAAATATACGCTTATTGACATTTTTTTTACTAAAGACATGTGGCTGAATAAATTTTGCCCTCAATGTATGACTAAAATTTAGTTTATTCGATTTTTCTTATAACAAAAAGAAGAAAATATCATTTTTTTTCAAAATTTTCGCTCTTTTTCCATTTATATCGCAAAAAATAAAAATCGCAGAGGCAATCAAATACCATCAAAAGAAAGCTCTATTTGTGGGAAGAAAAGGACGCAAATTTCGTTTGGGTGCAATATTGCATGACCGCGCAATTACCAGTTAAAGCAGCGCAGTGCGAAATTGGAAAAAGACCTCTGGTCCTTAAGGTATTTATTGGTCCGAGGCTGAAGTGGTTAAAGTTAACCCTTTCACACCCTGTCACCAGTGTCACTAGTATAGTGTATAGATTTTTATTTGATCACTGTATTAGTGTCACAGGTGATATAATGTCACCGTTGTTCTTTTATAGCACCAGGGTACCTGCTGTATATTGCCTAATAAACCCCCTGATTGCCCCCAGTTAAGCCTTTCACTCCCTGTCACAGTGTCACTAGTATAGGGTACAGATCTTTTTTTCTGATCACAGTATTAGTGTCACGCATGACATGAGTTAGGTTTTAGCATCAATTTGAGTACTTTTACACTGAGGCAGTTTTCAGGCCTGTAAAGCGCCTGAAAACTGCCTCTCATGCTTTCACACTGGGGCAGTGCGCTTGCAGGATGGGAAAAAAATACCTACAAGCAGCATATTTGGGGCAGTGTAGGAGCGATTTGTACAGTGCTCTTACGCCGCCCCTGCCCATCAGAATAAATAAATGGGCAGCACTTCTGAAGCGCCTGAAAAGCAATTTGGAAGCACTGTAAAACGGGCGCTTTTATCCCCTTGGGGGTTAAACGTGCCCCCTAGTGGACTAAAAGCACAGCTTAAACATCTGTTTACCACTAATGGACCAGTGTGAAAGCAGCCTTAGTGATGGCGTAAATCCCAGGCAGCGTCAGATTAGTGCCAGGTACACTAACACGCACGCACCTAAACTATAGCTCCATTGCTAGTATAGTTGGGTGACCAGATGTACCTGGTTTCAGGGGACAGTCCCCGGATTGAGGACACTGTTCCCGGACCAAGTCTGTCCCCAGTTATGTCCCCGGATTTGACTTCAACAGGAGCTGGGGCAATTTTCTTTTACAAAAGGTTTATTGAAAAAATTTCACATCAGTGAGACAATACAAAGAAAGCATAAAGCTGCCAATAATAGTACAAAGGCATGTGAAATGTTGCATAGGAACATAACAATGGTGGACTCGTGTAAAATAGTCACATAGAAGCTTCTAAATTGGTCGCGACACGCAACCACACCCCATAGAGCAAAGCTGGAGCTGGGGCAATTTTCAAAGACAATCAGTGCAGAATAACAAAAAAAAATCTGAATTACACCCCCCCCCGCTCCTACTAGCTTAGTGGGGTGTATTTTTCCATTATCTGTGTCCCTTTCTGATGATGATGATGTGCTGGTCAGAGCGGATGGTCAGCTCTGCTCACATGTTCTTCTGCCTTGACTCAAATCCCGGCCAGCCGTCTGCCTGCTTATCTCCTTGCCTTCCCCAGTAGAGTCATTTTCCTCCGCTCCTCCGCTCCTCCGCTCCCCACCCAGTAGTAGCCGGGGCTGGAGAGTGAGAGAGTGAGACCTGAGAGGCTGTGAGGCAGGTGGCGGCAGCAGCGACAGGCAGAGAGAGGCAGCTGAGCTCAGCTGACGATGTCCAGCAGCAGGAATAGAGGGGAAGAAGATCCAATCGTGGGGCTGCCAGTGCCTTCAAGGCTTCAACACAGGTGTGCTTTAGGGGTGTCTGTGAATAGACTACATTGCACTGTGTCTGTCTCTCTGGCATAATGGATGGTATCAGAACTCACAGGCAGCAGGCACTTATTGGTCATAAGTTAACAAAAGCAGCACCCAGCATCCATGTTATGTGACACACTGTGACAGAGCCAGCCAGAGCCATGATAGAGTGCCCGCTGCCTGTGAGTTATCATAATGCTGATGATCTTAACCAGTTACGGATCGCCTGATAGCAGATTTACTGCTCCAGGGCAGTCGCACTTATATACGTGATCCTGCATTTCTGGGTATCAGAGCAAAGCAGGTACATGGATCCATGTCTTCCCTTAGTAAAAGCACCTGCCCCACAGTGAGAAAACACTTGTTAGGTAAACAGTTAACCCATTGATTGCCCTAGATGTTATCCCCTTCCCAGCCAGTGTCATTAGGACAGTGACAGTGCATATTTTTAGCACTGATCACTGTATTAGTGTCGCTGGTTCCCACAAAGTGTCAAAAGTGTCTCTAATGGCGTGTACACACGAGTGTAATGTCCGACAGAAAAAGTATTTTCAGTACGAGATGGCAGCTATTGGCTACTGGTTATTGAACTTCCTTTTTCTAGTCCCATCATACGTGTTGTACGTCACCGCGTTCTAGACAGTCGGACTTTGGTGTGATCGTGTGTAGGCAAGACAGTTTCAGCGGAACTCCATTGGAAATACCTTTCTGAGTTTATTCCGACGGGAAAACCGGTCGTATGTACGCGGAATTAGTGTCCGATTTGTCCACCGCAATATCGCAGTTCCGATATGAGTCACTGATTGCTGCCATTAGTAAATAGTAGTAAATAAAAGAAAATATGTCCCCGGATTTCATTTTAAAAATCTGGTCACCTTATAGTATAGTTTTTGAACGGATTAATAGCTTTGATCTGATTAGAACTATATTAGCATCCCCAGTAGTATAGTGTTCCCAAAAACACAGCGTTAACAGGATCAGCCCAGACACCTGCCAGCACCTGAGTTTAACCCCTCCAACCAGCCCAGTCCACCCAAGTGCAGTATCAATAGATCACTCTCACTTTACAAAGCACAACAAACTAAACTGCAGCATTAGCAGAGTCATGCCTGATCCCTGCTAATGCTAATGCTGCGTACACACGATCAGACTATCCGGCGGACTTAGTCTGGCGGACAAAGCGCCAGAAAGTCCACAGGACTTTCCGAACGAGCGGACCTGCCCACACACAACCCGACTATGGCGGGAGTCGGCTGTACTTTTGAAATGAACGGACTTGCTCACACACGGAGGAAAGTCCGTTCATTTTGAACGTGGCTCCAGGTAGCTGGGACTAGCGAAGGAAGTCAATTTGGCGGTGAGATTGACACGTCGCTGGCCCCGTCACCTGGTATGGACTTAAAGGGGAAGCCCTACACCAAAAAAAGGCGCGGGTCCCCCCCAAGGTCCATATAAGACCCTTATCCGAGCATGCAGCCCGGTCAGTCAGGAAAGGGGGTGGGGATGAGCGAGCGCCCCCCATCCTGAGCTGTACCAGGCCGCGTGCCCTCAACATGGGGGGTGCTTTGGGGAAGGGGGGCCCTGCGGCCCCCCCCACCCCAAAGCACCTTGTCCCCATGTTGATGAGGGACAACCCTGGCCGTTGGTTGTCGGGGTCTGTGGGCGGGGGGCTTATCGGAATCCGGGAGCCCCCTTTAATAAGGGGGCCCCCAGATACCGGCCCACCACCCTATGTGAATAAGTATGGGGTACAATGTACCCCTACCCATTCACCTGGTGAACATTTTTTAAATAAAACACAACACAAGGTTTTAAAATAATTTATTGCATAGCACCGGGGGTCTTGTTCCGTCTTGGGGGTCGGCGGCGACGACGACAGAAGACCAGGTCACCGCTAGTAAAAGACCTGGAAGAAGGAGCGGAGGCCCGGCTAGAAGAACCGAAGAGGGGGACAAGACACCCGAAGTTGGAAGAAGAGGCGGCACTAGTAAAAGAGCTATAGGAAAAAAGCGGAGGCCAGGCAAGAAGAACCAAAGAGGGAAACAAGACCTCCGAAGTCGAAAGAAGCCCCCCGGACAGCAGCGAAGAAGAAAGCCGGGCTCCTCCGCTAGTAAAAGAGCTAGCAAAAGAGCAGAAGACAGCGGAGGAGTCCAGCGAGAAGACCCCCCCAAGACAGAAGAAGACCCCCGGAGCTGTGCAATAAATTATTTTAAAACCTTGTGTTGTGTTTTATTTACATTTTTTTCACCAGGTGAATGGGTAGGGGTACATTGTATCCCATACTCATTCACATAGGGTGGGAGGCTGGTATCTGGGGGCCCCCTTATTAAAGGGGGCTCCCGGATTCCGATAATCCCCCCGCCCACAGACCCCGACAACCAATGACCAGGGTTGTCGGGAAGAGGCCCTTGTCCTCATCAACATGGGGACAAGGTGCTTTGGGGTCCCCCTTCCCCAAAGCACCCCCCCATGTTGAGGGCACGTGGCATGGTATGGCTCAGGAGGGGGAATCGCTCGCTCGTTCCCACCCCCTTTCCTGACCGGCCAGGCTGCGTGCTCGGATAAGGGTCTTATATGGACCTTGGGGGGGATCCCACGCCGTTTTTTCAGTGTAGGGCTTCCCCTTTAAGTCCATACGAGGTGACGGGACCAGAGACGTGTCAATCTCGCCCTTGGAGGCGGCGACATTGACCTCCTTCGCTAGTCCCATCTACCTGGAGCCATGTTCAAAATGAACAGACTTTTCTCCGTGTGCAAGAAAGTCCGTTCATTTCAAAAGTCTGGCGGACTAGCACACAGACGGCCGGATTGTCCGCCGGACAATTTTTGAGTCAAAACTACTTTCTAAGTCCGCCGGACTTTTGGGAAAAGTCCACTGGAGCACACACACACGGGCGGATTGTCTGGCGGACTCTGGTCTGCTGAACCAAGTCCGCCAGATAGTCTGATCGTGTGTACGTGGCATAACAGTTCATGTCTCTGACAACCAAGTGCTTTTTTTTTACCTGTGAGTCGCACTAGTTGTACCTATAAATTTAGTGGCCAAAATGTCAAATTAAAGGTACACTAGTGAAGATGTCTACAGGATACTGAGCATGACGCATGAGCAAAGGGGAAACCTCCCTGTCAGAATCACAATCTGATTCAGGCTCACTATACAAACCTGTAGAGAGCAGCTGCACCCTTACAAATAGCTCTGATGACAGAGTAGCGGTCCCTGCTGAGGCTAGGCGTACCCGACCCCGTTCTTCTGTTGCTGAAGTGCAACAACTGCAGGGCTCTCGTATGCAGCAGAGAGACAGTATTAGTGCAACCCAGCCTTCTGGTGAACTGGCAAGCACCAGCGGCCTAGTATACCCTGTTCGTAGACAAACCACCAGTATCACTTGGTGACGTGGCGAGTCCCATAAGGGCAGATCAAGCTGGTGCAGTGGCTAGCACAAGTAGAGTCCCGCAGCCACTCACCAAGAGTTCGAACACAGACCCATAGTGCCCTTCCTGATGCGCTTGCAAATCCTTATTGGCAGCTCATTACTTATGCAGCGCCCGTACTTCCCCCATTCACTGGCCATCCCGGAATTCAGGTGGAAACAGTTAATTTTACTTCCGTAAATTTTTATGAGCTGTTTTTCATGGAAGATCTGCACAGATCTGTTGTGGACCAGAGCAATTTAGATGCTGGTTAATTTATTGCCGCAAACCCAAATTTAACCCTTGCCAGAGAATTTGCCTGGAAACCTATTACGGTTCCTGAATTTAAAATCTTTTTGGGCCTATCCCTCCTCATGGGCATTACTAAAAAGAGTGAATTGCGGTCATATTGGTCTATTGACCCAATTCACCATATGCCCGTGTTCTCTGCTTGCATGGCCAGGGCTAGATTTGAGCAAATCTTAAACTTTGTGCATTTCAATCACAATAAACTCTATCATCCTCGAGGTGACCCTGAATATGATCAGCTCCACAAAATTCAGCCCCTCGTAAACCAGTTCAACCAACAGTTTTCAGCCTTGTTTATTCCCAATCAAGATGTCCGCGTTGATGAGTCCCTGATTACATTTTCTGGCCGCCTTGTGTTCAAATAGTTTCTCCCCAACAAGCTTGCCAAAAATGGGGTCAAGATATATAAGCTCTGTGATAGGGCCACAGGCTATACATATATGTAGCACTAACCCCCGAAGGAGCTGCTGGTTATTTTTGGGCTTACCGTTACCTTCCGTTCTCCTTGTTGCACGTCTAGGGGATGTCCCGTGGTAATTGGCCCAGTAACTTGAGACTGACAATAGATCCACTTGAATGGATTTTATTTGCAAAACTCAGACAATTGAACAGTCTTTCAACTTGGGATCAGAGGGTTGGAAAGGAAGTTCAGGTACTCTTAGTGTCAAAGTAAAAAAAACGTTGAAGAACTTGCTTACTTTGACTGCATCCAGAGAATAGCCATTTGCAACTGGATGATCACCCAGGTTGGACAGTCCCTCTCTCACAAGGCCTAGCAGCCAACATGGTGCTTACTCAGGAACAAGTCTCTGCTACAGACGTTGTTGTAGAAACGTACAAGATAATGTCTCTGCCACAGATGTTGTTGTATAACCCATAGGAAAACTAAGCTTGAGAACACTTGTGGGAGCGTCAGATCGAGGGCAGTAAGGCTTTTCCCGAAACTTGTGGCTAAATATAACATATTTAATGGACTCAACATGCCTCTCAGCAAATAGCTTGGGTGTCTATTTATTCTATTTATTTTTCTATTTATCTATTTATTTTTCAAAATTCTATAGAGAGTGAGGAGTGAAATCAAAAACCTGAAGGCGGTAAATGGTTCTCAGGGTCCTGTACGTGGCTAGGTTCCCAAAAGTCTCACACGTGTGGTATCTCCGTACTCAGGAGAAGCAGCAGAATGTATTTTGATGTGTAATTTCACATATACTATATCATTTTAGTGACAACTTTATGTAAAAAAAAAAATACATATATATATATATATATATATATATATATATATATATATATATATTTGTTTTGTAATTTTTCAATGACTTGTGGACAAAAAATAAAATATTCATGCCCCTCAGCAAATTCCTTGGGGTGTCTACTTTCCAAAAAGGGCTAATTTAGAAGCGTTTTGTACTGCCCTGCCCTGCCCTGCCATTTAAGCACCTCAAGAAACAAGATGAATAGGCTTGGTTCTCCAACGCATAATTCCCTTAGACCAGGTTGGCTTCATCAGCAACACCATAAGGACGATAGATGTGGTGGCAAGGGCCAAACACCTTAACGTTCCATTCATCCTGTTGTCCACGGACACCGAAAAGGCATTTGACAGGGTGAATTGGACTTTCCTAATTGTCACTCTGCAATGCCTTGGAATGCCAGCACCCATCCTGTCATGGATATCGGCCATTTATTCCTCTCCTTCTGCATCAGTTAGAGTAAATAGGGTGGCCTCCAACCCCTTTAAGATAAGTAACGGCACAAGACAGGGGTGCCCACTATCCCCACTTCTGTTCATAATCTCCTTAGAACCCCTGTTACAACATATTAGGCTTAACCCGGCTATCAGAGGACTTGAAACGAGCACATACCACCATAAAACTGCGTACAATCTTTATTAAATATGTCTGGCATGGCAAACCCCCGCGACTCAAAAGTTCCTTATTGCAACGTTCAAAACTCAGAGGAGGGACAGGTCTCCCCGATCCAGCCTTGTACTGCACAGCGGTCCACATGAACAGGGTGGTCGACTGGTGCAGGCATGTATCACACAAGTTATGGGTCAGGCTAGAACAGGAATCAATACCGCTTCCTCTTGAGTTCTTGCCCTGGTTCGGAACTGGGTCTTCCAGATTCTCCTTTTCCCACCCCGTTAATTGAGCCCACTCTACAAGAGCTTCACAGATACTCTAGAATAGCAGAGATGCCCAGTTTTCACCCCCAAACAACTGACGCCTATAATTGGATACCCAGATTTTTTGCCGGGTCTCTCTGATAGGTCCTTCCGGCTCCATCCAGAGCAGAGAGTGGGCAGAGCCTCCTCCTTTTGTGGTCCCTCAGAATGGAGTGACCCTTCAAACATATATCCTAGTTTTACTTCTTCTCGTTTGGGAAGATGGAGGATCCTGAAACTTTCGCACTTTCTCAGATCCCTCCCGCAAATGGAAGGTTTCAGCAAACAACTTACATCCTTTGAAGAGCTTTCCTACTCTTATAATATCTTGCTGACCCATACATCCCTACATGACCCCCATACCTGAGGAAGTGGAAAAGAGATCTCAATACTACTTTCACAGAAGATCAAGAAAATTTAATCCTCTTTTTTGCGCATAAATCCTCCCTATGTAGCAAATATCAAGAAATCACCTACAAAGTACTGACGCAATGGTACAGGACCCCATCAGTGTTAGCATCCATATTCCCAGGACATAGTCCCCTATGTTGGAGATGTGGCACACAGAATGGCACAATACTTCAAATCTTTTGGGAGTGCGCAGTCTTGACCTCTTTTTGGAGACAGATATTGGGAATCATCCACAAACTTACTGATGTTGATCTCCAGGACAACCCAGCAGCAATACTACTGAACCTGAACAGATGATGGTCATGTTGTTTTTCTTGTACACTTTACTTATTTTGCAAAATAAAACAGCTTTCCATTAATTCTACACCTGCTTACCTAACTCTCTTCAACTGCTGTTTAACCACTTGACCACTGAGCACTTAAACCCCCTGCCTAACCAGACCAATTTTCAGCTTTCGGTGCTCTCACATTTTGAATGACAATTACTCAGTCATACAACACTGTACCCATATCACATTTTTTCCTTTTTTTCACACAAATAAAGCTTTCTTTTGGTGGTATTTAATCACTGTTGTTTTATTTTTATTTTTTGCGCTATAAAAAAAAACGACTGAAAATTCTGTAAAAAATGAATTTTTCTTTGTTTCTGTTAATAAATTTAGCAAATTAGTAATTTTTCTTCATACATTTTGGCCAAAATTGATACTGCTACATATCTTTGGTAAAAATAAGCACAAATTGGTGTATATTATTTGGTCTTTGTGAAAGCCACAAGCTATGGTGCCAATATCTGAAAATTAATCACACCTGAAGTACTGACGGCCTATCTAATTTCTTGAGAACCTAACATGCCAGAAAAGTACAAATACCCCCTAAATGACCCCTTTTTGGAAAGAAAACATTCCAAGGTATTTATAAAGATGCATGGTGAGTTTTTTGAAGCTGTCATTTTTTTCCGCAATTCTTTGCAAAATCAAGATTATTTTTTCTTTTTTTTTTCCACAAAATTGTCATATTAGCAGGTTATTTCTCACACACAGCATATGCTTACCACAAATTACACCCCAAAACACATTCTGCTATTACTCCCGAGTAGGGCGATACCACACGTGTGAGACTTTTACACGTGGCCACATACAGAGGCCCAACATGCAGGGAGCACCTTCAGGCGTTCTGGAGCACCCAGGCCAATTCTGACATTTCTCTCCTAAAAATCATAATTTATTTTCTAGAAAATTAAATAGAACCTCTAAACATTATATATATGTTTTTTAGCAAAGACCTAGAGAATACAATGGTGGTCATTGCAACTTTTTATCTCGCATGGTATTTGCGCAGCAATTTCTCGAACGCGTTTTTTTTTGAAAAAAAAACAGTTTTGTGCTTTAAAAAAAAACAAAAAACAGTAAAGTTAACCCAATATTTTTACATAGTGTGAAAGATGAAGTTATGCCGAGTAAATAGATACCACCTAACATGTCACCTTTCAAAATTGCACACGTTTGTGAAAAGGCGCCAAACTTCGCTACTTAAATATCCCCATAGGCGACGCTATAAATTTTTATACTGGTTACATCTTTTGAGTAACAGAGGATGTCTAGGACCAAAATTATTGCTCTCGCTCTAAAGTTTGCAGCGATACCTCACGTGTGTTTTTAACACCGTTTTCATATGTGGGTGGGACTTACGTATGCGTTCCCTTCTGCATGCAAGCACATGGGGACAGAGGCGCTTTAAAATGTATTTATTTTTTATTGTTCATTTTACTTTATTTATTTTAGTTTGGCACTTTTTTCTATTTTTTGATCACTTTTATTCCTATTACAAGGAATGTAAACATCAATAAGACGCCACATCTCACCTCTAGGCTGGAAAGCCTGAGATAAATAAAATAAAAAAGATCCCGGCTTTGATCATAGCATTGAGTCAGTAGAAGCACCGGAGGGTGGCGGGAAGGGGGGATGTCCCCTCTCGCCTCCCATAAGAACTATCAAGCAGCGGAACAGTCACTATGATCATTCTTATGTATTTCTAACACATAGCATGTACATACCAAAAATGACACCCCAAAATAGATTCTCCTACTCCTCCTGAGTACAGCAATACCACATGTGTGAGACTTCCACAGCCTAGCCACATACAGAGGCAGAGTACAGCCAAGTATAGCTGAGCATGTCCAACTATGGTTGAGCATGGCTGGGTATGGCTGAGTATGGCTGGGTATTGCAGGGTATCGCCGAGTATGACTGGGTATGGCAGAGTATGGCTAGGTATTGCAGGGTATCGCCGTCTGAGTATGACTGGGTATGGCAGAGTGTGGCTGGGCATCACCGAGTATTGCAAAGTGTGGCTGAGAATTGCTGGGTATTGTATAGTATGGCTGGGTATCGCAGAGTATGGCTGGGAATAGCTGAGTATTGCTGAGTATTGCAGAGTATGGCAGGGTATTGCAGAGCATGGCTGGGTAATGCAGGGTATTGCAGAGTATTGCTGGGTAGGGTATTGCAGAGCATGGCTGGGTAATGCAGGGTATTGCAGAGTATTGCTGGGTATTCCATAGTATATCTGGGTATTGCAGAGTATGGCTGGGTATTGCAGAGTATGGCAGGGTATTGCAGAGTATTGCACGGTATTGCAGGGTATTGCAGGGTATTACAGAGTATTGCAGTGTATTGCAGAGTATTTAATGGTTGAGCATGGGGGGGTGGCTGAGCCTGGATGGCTGGATGTGACTGCGCCTGGATGGCTGGATGTGACTGCAATTGTCACTGAGAAGCGCTGTGGGCTGGATCTGTAGGATCTTCCATCCTATTTCTCCCCTCCACTGTACCGATTGGTACAGAGAGAGGAAGAGGTGTCATGACATGACGCCGGTTTGTTTACAAGTGATTGCTCCGTCATTTGATGGAGCGATCACGTGGTTAGCGGCCGCTATCAGTGGCCATTTACTGTGATCCTCTGGACTCGGCGGTCACGGATGCTCTCAGGTGCATGCCCCGGGGGGGGGGGCGGTGGGTGAGAGCGGGATTCTGAGAGGACATCACTGTACGCTCCCAGAGTTATCCAACCGCCCTGTAGCCATCATTTGGCTATGGGCCAGTTGGCAAGTAGTTAACCACATTGCTTGATTACTTCTACCGTACTTCCTGGTCAGACTTTAGGTCACAACACAGGAAGGAGTTGACTGGCTGAGGGTAGATGATGCAGAGTTTGTGCTAATGAGATCAGATGGTCAACTCCTTCCTGTGTCATGACCTAAAGTCTGCTGAGGAAGTAAGGCAGAAGTAATCGAGCAGTGCATTTAAACAGCTATGAATAAAGTTAGGTAAGCTGGTGTAGAATTAATGAAAAGCTGTTTTATTTTTGCTAAATAACCGCATTAATGCTATATTGGTACATAGGGGAGCTTTAATTAAGAAAGGTGAACAAAGGTAAACGTAGCCTTTAAGGCATACTACTTAGATTTATGTTGTTGCTGAATGAACAGTCTTCTAGAGTAACCATTTTGTATTTCAGCTATGTTATGTTATCATTTTTTTTTTGTTGGGGGTCAACTAGCTTTTTGAAAGTTAATGCAAAATAGCTTATCTTGTTTCTAACATAGCTGATTTGGCTTTCACTCTCTCATACTTTAGATTGGTTCATAAAATGGATCATATCTGAATGAAGAGAGTTTTTTTTTTAGGTATAACAACTTGTCTGTCAATGTAGTATCCTGTACATGGTTGTTTAACATACAGAAGTCATTGATAGAGTCCTGGAGTTTCCCATTTCACCTGCCTGCCAACTGTGATGTGTGGCCTGGTTTTTGCTGGACTGCAGCTTTAGGGATGCAGCCAGGTACAGAAGAACTATGAGCCATGGGGTCATATCCCTGAGTTTTGTGAGTCAAGCCCCTTTCCTAAGAGCCTAGAACCCTGATAGGATCAGAGTTCTAGCTTAAGTTATAACTTGACATTATTTGAACAAAACAACTGTGTTAAGAAATAGGTATTGTGAAAAGTGTAAAGTCACTCAGACTACGCCCGCCTGCTAACCACAAGATGGGGAAAGGCTGTTTTCTCCTTTTATGGTATTTTTGTTTTATATAAGAAGTGTATGACTCGTCATTTTTGAGTGTATAAAAACTGTGCAACAATAAACGTATTTGGGCCATCCAGCTTGGATTTGAGCTACAGAAAGGTCTCCTATACTTCATTTCTATCAGAAGCATAAGACTCGAACTCAGCATTACAAAGAGGAAAAGCAATTGGTTTGAGAATTGCACTTAACAATTTTGGCGCCCGAACAAGGACTCATCAATGATCCTACTAGAGGTAGACGAACGGAGCTGACGGAACCATAACACTGGGGCACTTCGGGAACCACAGCCACGAAGCCTGGCCAGGTAAGAGAAAGCCTTTATTTCTCTTTATACTCTGAGCTTCTGTGATTTGTGACTTTAGCCAGTTTTGTCAGAAACGGGTCTCCACGCAGCATATTAACTGCAACCTCTGTAGGGGTGAGTCTTGAACTATTATAAGTAATACCTTTGTTTTGCTGATAAATTGTTGTATGTCCTTTTTGTCTGTCTGTTGGAATAAAAGAATGAGCCATGTTAAGGATGGTATGAATTAGAAGGAGGATTGGTTAACTAGGCAAATGAAAGCGCCCTTTCGGGGGGGTCACACGCCTATGCTTAACCTTCACATCTAAGTCATAAACCATAAGACTGGTTGAAAGTATAAGTTATATATAAAGTTGCGCTGAAATTACATGAAAGATAAAAGTGAAAAATCAAGTGCAAATTATTGAGATTATAAATCAAAAAAACATCCTGTGTAAAGTTCAATCAAGAAAGGAAGTCTTTTTGTAATAAGGAACTCTCTGTTTCCAAGGAAAACCAATGGATAGGAAAATCAATCCTTTTTACGAATTCAGTGTAATCTTCTTACAAATCCAAAGCTGAAAAAAGTTTGACCCTTACCACAATGGGTGGACTCCCAGTCAATGGAGTCGTTAGCGCGAGCAGACAGCCCTCTGTGGGGTTCTTTTACGTGTAATCCGTTCCGTTGTACTGCTAAACGCATGGATAGATGTAGATCATTCAGAAGTAATCGGCATAGATTACAACAATTCCGTACGTCCTACTTCCCTTCTCGAACACCGTAGATAGTGGTAATCCGATCTCTCTGTACGTCTGGAGTTTATTTATAGCTCCCCAGCGAATCGTCTGATGTCAAGGTTTTTCAATGCGCAAACCTGTGGTAAGACACAAACTACTCGGGCCTCTCGGCCACGAGTAGAAGGAAGGGGGAAACAAAGAAGGACTCCGATCGTGAACGTACCGTTTGGCAAGCAGTAATTTTATTAAAAATTATATAAAAAAAATCTTTTTCCAAACATACAGCAGACCAAAGATATGACCGAATAGGTCAGATTCTAGAAGAAATTTTAATATACAATAGACCAATAGACCAAAGGTATGACCGAATCGGTCTGATTCTAACAAAATAAAAAAATATATACCGTATATACTCGAGTATAAGCCAATATTTTCAGCCTCTTTTTTGAGGCTGAAAGTGCCCCCCTCGGCTTATACTCGAGTCATCGCTGTCTGCCTGCTCGATCAGCGTGTCGAGCAGACAGACAGCGGACATTCTACCATTCAAACGCCGCGCCTCCGCCTCCGCCTTCGCCTGTGATAGGCGGAACACTGAATTTCCCAGCAGCCTGTGTTCCGCCTATCACTGACATCGTCTCATCCTCGTACTACGGACGAGGATGAGACGATGTCCGTGATAGGCGGAACACAGGCTGCTGGGAAATTCAGTGTTCCGCCTATCACAGGCGAAGGCGGAGGCGGAGGCGCGGCGTTTGAATGGTAGAATGTCCGCCGAGGCGCCGACGAAGAGCGGCGATCCTGGCAAGGCACGGGACGGAGGCAAGGCAAGGCACGGCACGGGACGGGACGGAGGCAAGGCACGGCACGGGACGGGACGGAGGCAAGGCACGACACGGGATGGAGGCAAGGCACGGCACGGGACGGGACGGAGGCAAGGCACGACACGGGACGGAGGCAAGGCACGGCACGGGACAGAGGCAAGGAGGCAAGGCACGGGACGGAGGCAAGGAGGCAAGGCACGGGACACAGGCTCGGGACACAGGTAGGCTGGACACACACACACACACACACACACACACACACACACACATGGACACACACACACAGGGATGGATGGATACACACACACACAGGGATGGATGGATGGATGGAGACACACACACACAGGGATGGATGGATGGAGACACACACACACAGGGATGGATGGATGGATGGAGACACACACACACAGGGATGGATGGATGGATGGACACACACACACACACAGGGATGGATGGATGGATGGACACACACACACACAGGGATGGACGGACACACAGGGATGGACGGACACACACACAGGGATGGACGGACACACAGGGATGGACGGACACACAGGGATGGACGGACACACACACAGGGATGGACAGGCATGTCTCACCCTCGGCTTATACACGAGTCAATAAGTTTGCCAGTTTTTTTGGGGGTAAATTGGGGGCCTCGGCTTATATTCGGGTCGGCCTATACTCGAGTATATACGGTATGCATAAAAAAACGGTTAAAAATAAGAACAAATATACACCCGTGCTAGGGAATATTCTAAGCGTGGTGGTATCAGCACAAACAGCCCGACATGTTTTGTAAAAACTTACATCCTCCTGGGGCACCAGGTTTGCGCATTGAAAAACCTTGACATCGGACGATTCGCTGGGGAGCTATAAATAAACTCCAGACGTACAGAGAGATCGGATTACCACTATCTACGGTGTTCGAGAAGGGAAGTAGGACGTACGGAATTGTTGTAATCTATGCCGATTACTTCCGAATGATCTACATCTATCCATGCGTTTAGCAGTACAACGGAACGGATTACACGTAAAAGAACCCCACAGAGGGCTGTCTGCTCGCGCTAACGACTCCATTGACTGGGAGTCCACCCATTGTGGTAAGGGTCAAACTTTTTTCAGCTTTGGATTTGTAAGAAGATTACACTGAATTCGTAAAAAGGATTGATTTTCCTATCCATTGGTTTTCCTTGGAAACAGAGAGTTCCTTATTACAAAAAGACTTCCTTTCTTGATTGAACTTTACACAGGATGTTTTTTTGATTTATAATCTCAATAATTTGCACTTGATTTTTCACTTTTATCTTTCATGTAATTTCAGCGCAACTTTATATATAATTTTTTCTGAGCTTTTCCATATCTTGATATTAGATGGTTTGTAGTTGCAGCTTTTAGGTTTACCCTAAGCGCGATATTTTTGTTCTTTTGGTTGAAAGTATAAGCCCTGTCTGCTCCATAAAGCAGGGATAAGAGTGCACGAGAGGGATCCCAGATACGGGGGGGAATAAGGTCTCCATAAGCCCGGAGATCTAGTCGGATACCTGGCCACTTAAAGGAATGCTTGTATATGTTGTAGCCGCCATTCTGGTTATAATATTTGTAAGTTGGCTAGCATATAAAGTAATTTGATTTCAGAAATCTCATCCCGGAGAGGTTTTTAGTATTCTAGCACCCTAGGAGGAAGGCAACGAGGAACTGTTGTAGGGTCCCGCATATACACTTTTTTATTTTTTATTTTGGGACATATAACAGTGTCCCACACGCTACCTAGGCACGGACTGTTAGAATGGGTCAGAGGTACACAAAACCCAGTCAAGGAACTGTGGCCCACTACTTTAGATTGGTCCATAAAATGGATCATATCTGAATGAAGAGAGTTTTTTTTTTTTTTAGGTGTAACAACTTGTCTGTCAATGTAGTATCCTGTACATGGTTGTTTAACATACAGAAGTCATTGATAGAGTCCTGGAGTTTCCCATTTCACCTGCCTGCCAACTGTGATGTGTGGCCTGGTTTTTGCTGGACTGCAGCTTTAGGGATGCAGCCAGGTACAGAAGAACTATGAGCCATGGGGTCATATCCCTGAGTTTTGTGAGTCAAGCCCCTTTCTTAAGAGCCTAGAACCCCAAATGGTTCTAGGGCAGGATGCACCCCCAAGACTGAAGTGTCTATGCTACACACCTGTTGTTTTTAACCTTTTGTGAGTATGCATTTGTCTTTGAGGGTATAATAAATTGTATGATGGTAATGCAGGAGGAGTTTGCTCCCTTTTGTGTGAGTTTTTGCAGTTCAGTGGAGATTTCCCAATCTGTGGAGGATTGCACCTTAACAAGCATTACAAACTTAGTATCCATGTGGAGTAACTTTGGGTTGAGTGCTGGAGTGTTTTTTTATTTAGTAAACATTGTAGTACCTGCATACATTACTGGAGAAGTATTCATTACATATGTGTCAGTGTAGTGCCCCTTACATCTGTGATCAGTTGAGAAGAACTCTCTAAGCCCTTGTACACGGTCGGAGATTCCGACAACCAAATCTGTCAGATTTTGTCCGACGGATTTTGTCCGAAACTGTTGCATACACACGGTCGGACAAAGTTGTCGGAAAATCTGATCTTTCAGAACGTGATGACGTAATTTCGTTACGATGGGACTACATTCAGGCTAGTAGCCAATAGCTTTGATGTAGGAATTTGATCTGAGCATGCGTGGCACTTTGTCCGATCCGAATTCTCTACACATGATCGGAGTATGTCCTATCGGACCAGTTTGTCGGAAAATATTTCCAGCAATTTGGAAAATTTGGTCCGACGGATATTCCGACGGAAACAGTTTGATGCATACCACACAGTCGGATTATCCGACAAAACGGTCCGATAGGACACATTCCGACGGATTCTCCGACCGTGTGTACAAGGGCTTACAATGATATCCGATGAGAGAGGTATCTACTTCAATTGGTGGCAAGTAGAAGGAGGACCCCTATTTTTCAGTGGGAACATCTTTACACTTTACACTGATGGTCAGTGGAAAGAATGCTTTGTTGAGGAGAAGCTTTCCAAATTGAGGGACATGGTTGGAAGCAGTAGTAGAATGGCTTGAAAAAAAAAACAAATGATAAAAGCAATATCTGCATCACTCTGTCTACTGCAATTGCAGGTTTGTAACTTAAGTTTCTATTAAGACCAAAAACATTAATAAAAAAAAAAAATTATATGTATGTATATATATATATATATATATATATATATATATATATATATATATAGCTATAGCACTTTACCAATACTTAAAGCTGATTGCTAGCTTTACTGTCTCTTTAACTAGTAAATTTGGGCCAGCTTGGCCCAAATTAACTATTTCCTACATTAATAGACACACCTGCTGGATGCACTGCGTAAACTGTATGTAGCCTAAGGCTACATAAATTATACAGCCTTGTGTTCCAGTTAAACCTTTCAATCCTACACTTGGAACAAGGGCACTTGGCATTCTTACTCAGCTTTGTAATCTATGAATGAATACAAAGCTTTATCTGATTGGCTGAGGCAGAGATAGTAATGCTATCCTCCCACCCCTCCACCTCACGCAATCAGAGGACGTTTTCTATTTATTCACAGAATACAACGTTGCCCATGAATGGCTGAGCACCACTCAGCCTGGCACTATTTTCTTCCAGGTATGAGATGGGAAGGGCTCATCTCACATTTGGAACATATGGCTGTATACTGCATGAAATCATTCCTTTGGGCTAGCTAAAGAGACAGCAAAGCTGGAAATCAGCTTTAAATGCGGTGGCTGCATTTGTTTTTTTCTCTTTTTTTCTTTATTTCACCTGCTGATCCTGTCAGTTACATACCTTCTAGCTTCAGGTGACTCCACTCCACTGGAGACATAAAGGAGACACCTTTAGACAGCAGTATTACCAGTCTAGGGAGAGAGTAGTGTTGGATACACTAGCAGATTTAGATGGACTTAAAATATAAAAACTCCAGCAAACACTTTTTTTATTCCTTTTGGGATAAAGGCTTACATAGATAAGATCCTACCACTGTAAGTGCAAGTAAAAGCTCTCAACAGAAGGCTGTATGTTCAATGCACACATTTCTACATACAACAGTTGAAGTTGGAGGGCAACATGCAGTCTTCTGGCCTATAGATTAGGGTCAGCCAAAAGGTATAACATATACCTTATAGATAAGCACGTAGGCCACCTGTGTCTGAAATGAAACTTCTCTTTATCCATAGCAGTCAATCGTATTCAAACTTCCACTGACACCCATCACACCAACCACCCAGTGCATGCTTGAATTTGATTAATTGTTTGGGGTAGTAGGGACCATCCTTTGTTCCAAACACTTGAAAATAAAAAAAAAAATGGTAAAGTTTTCTTTTATATATTATGATTTAAAATATAAATGTAAAATAAATTTACACACCTACATTTTTAATTTCATAAAGGATCATTTCCATATAGTCAAGCATAATTCACACTTCTGCCTGCTTCCTAGGTTCCTAATATAGGAATCTTTTCTTTAAAACTTGATGATTCACAACTAATCTCCCACATAACATTTCTATACAGAACTTTTGGTGCATGTCATTTAATGTAAGAAGTATCATATATACTGTATCCGTAGCATAGAAACCACATAAAAAAATAAATCAAACACTAAAAGTAAAATGCACGAAATCCAAACATAAATTAGAGGATAGCTTAATAATGTGTGCATTTATGTTAAATATAAGAATGTATTATATATATATATATATATATATATATATATATATATATATATATATATATATATATATATATATATATATATATATATATATATATATATACACTTGCAGAAAATTAAACTGGAATTGGAGTAGAATCTGCTTGGCATTTTTAATCTAATCATTAAAGATTACAGTTGGCCTAGAATGGCAGTGCTTGTCAGTTCACTTACAGCTGAAGATTGCATCAAAATGAGGGTGTCTTTGCCAAGCTACTTGTCAAGTGCTATAGAACAGACGGCGCTCTTTGTCTCTGAGGCCCTCAAGAATGGAGCTGTGTGCAAATGTACCACAGTGCAGAAAGCTTGGAAAATGAAAGTAGGAGTTTTTGGAGACAGAAACGACATTGAGTGGGTGGAGATAGGGGAGCGATCATTAAAACTTTGCAACCTAATGCCATGCCTTACTTCTTTCCTATAACTACTTTACTCTATGGAAATGGTAAAAAAAAAACCTGACAATCACTGCAGTCACATTTGAAGCTGAACTCCAGGCAGACAGCTAAGTAAACAATTACAATACATGTAATGGAGCAGTTTTATGTGCCAAACAAATTGTAATTGTGGCCAGCCAGTCTTGAGATTAACACAGCCCTGCGTGAAAGCAAACCAGATTGGTGAAGTTCTCTTCTATAATTAAAATGATCCTTTGACTGCTGGGGCACATTTTCCAATGAATACCCTATAAAGAAAGAGTTAATATACGTACCTTTTCAGAGGCCCACTTGTTGAAAGTTTGCCACTCTTCATTGTAGCAACTATTCAACCAGGAAGATTGGTCGAATACCTGCCATCTTCCCCTGCAAGCTGTGGGCTTTCCCATCAGCTCATATATCCTGTAGTCACATACAAGCTCCCAGGAGGAAGCACAGTGAACAGTGAAGCAGCTGCATTTCAACAAATAGGCTGTTGGAAAGGTCAGTATATTCTTTCTTCTTTTAACATGCGTTTAATGAGTAAATAGGACCTTGCTTTTACAAAGTCACATTAAGTCATAAAGTTTGGTCATGTCTCTTCCCCAGTCTTTAAACACTTGCCCACTGGGCATTTTCACCCTCTTCCTGCCCAGGCCAATGTTCAGCTTTCAGTGCTCTCACACTTTGAATGACAATTACTCAGTCATGCAACACTCTACCCATATAAAATTTTCATCCTTTTTTCACACACATAGAGTTTTCTTTTGGTGGTATTTAATCACTAGTGTTTTTTTTATTTTTTGTACTATAAATAAAAAGACCAAAATTTTATGTAAAAATGCCTTTTTCTTAGTTTCTGTCAGAACATTTTGCAAATTAGTAATTTTTCTTCACACATTTTGGCCAGCATTTATACTGCTACATATCTTTGGTAAAAAAAATAACCTAAATCAGTGTATATTATTTGGTCTTTGTGAAAGTTATAGAGTCTACACGCCATGGTGCCAATCATTGAAGACTGATCACACCTGATCACACCTGATGTACTGAAGGCCTATCTCATTTCTTGAGAAACTAACCAGCCAGGAAAGTACAATGACCCTTTTTTGGAAAATAGACATTCCAAGGTATTTAGTAAGTCGCATGGTAAGTTTTTTTAAATTGTAATTTATTTTTTTTACAAAATTGTCATATTAACAGGACAATGGAAATACCTACAAAATGACCCTATTTTTTAAAGCAAACACGTCAAAGTATAATCTATGAGGCATAATGAATCTTTTGAATTGTTCATTTTTTTCCAGACATTTTTGGAAAATATGGAAAAGAAATGAAAACACTTTTTTTTTTACACAAGTTGTCCATTAATAAGTTATTTCCAACACATCGCATGTACATAGCAAAAACGACACCACAAAAGTATTACCTGTGGTTTTAGTACTGTCCACAGAGGAGAGCATTGGTCCAGGCAGCAGGCAGGGATGTGTTTAGAGACAGCACTAGTAATTGTCCAGGCACCAGGCAGGAATACAAGGATATTGTCAGCACAGACCAAAGCATTTGTCCATAGGAATTGTCCAGGCAGAGACAGCCAGCACAGCCATAATATTGGTCCTTGTACACTGTTACCTGCAGACATACACTCATTATTGTGCCACTCTCCAGCCCTTTATAAACTACTCCCTCTTGCTACAGCTAATTATTTCCATAGTGCAGGTAGCAGGCAGAGGTGTGTTCAGTTTATGCGGCAGGCAGAGGTATGATGGCAGTAAGTCAGCAGCAGGCTGAGGGCCTCAGTCAGGTAAAACCTGGGCCCAGGGGAACAGGGGTAGAAGCTTCTCCCACCCAAATCTCTTGGAATCCTCCGTACTCCAGACCCTAATCCGTAAATTACAATAATCCAGGGAAAACAAAAAAATTGTTTTCTACATCCGGAAAAAACAATTCTGGAGCCTCTTACATGTGAGACCCCTGTGTACCACAGTAGCAGGGCAACAGATCAGTCCAAGTGGAAGGCAAAAGCATAGTCAATAAAACAGGCCAGGGTCAGTTCACATGCAAGCAGTCCAAACGGTGGGCAGAAGCGTAGTTGATAAAACAGACCAGGGTCAGTTTACGTGGAAGCAGTCCAAAGGGTAGGCCGAAGCATAGTTGCAAAACAGGCCAGGGTCAGTTCACGTGGAAGGCAGTGGTATGGTTATTTGAGAAAGCATGGAAAAAAGTCAGCACAGATGATGAAAATGGGGAAATGGTTAAAAATATGGGCTAATATTTTAGGGATGTGTGATGAAGTCAGAAGCATTCACCAATGCAAGGGCCGGGTTGGGAGGGTCACTGGGGACAATGGTAGCTGGTATCTCTTCGAAATCACCAGTACTATAGAAGGGACAGACTGCACCTAAATGAGGAGGGCGCAAATCAGGTGGGAGTAAAGATGGCCAAAAAGTTAGAGGGTTTTTAAACTAGGCGACGGAGGGGGGGGGGGGGGGGACTAGAGGTACGAGGAGGATTTGTATTTTATGGGATTTCAGAGACCTGGTTCAACAGCTCTCATGATTGTCTGGCAACCATTCAAGGGTATACCTATTATTGCAGGGATAGAGAGGGTAAAAAAGTGGGGTATGCCTATAAGAATAATGTACAAGTGGAAAATAATACTGGGAGTATTCTATAGGTCCTCTAACCTGAGGGAGGAGGGGGGACGAATCTCCTATCACAATTTGGATTAGCAGCAAGGGTGGGAAGTGTTATCATAATGGGGGATTTTAATTATCCAGACATAAACTGGGCGGAGGGAACCATGCATTCGTCTAAGGCTCGCCAGTTCCTAAATGTCTTGTTGAACGATTTCATGGTTCAGATGGTAGACGCACTAACTAGAGATCTACTGATTACCAACAATACAGACCTGATCACGGATGTGGAAATATGGGGGAATTTAGGAAACAGAGATCACAGATCAATTGACTTCAGTATAAATCACACAAATAGGAAACATAAGGGGAATACAAAGATGCTGAATTTTTCAAAAGAGCCAACTACCCTAAACTATGAACCTTGCTAGAAGGCATAGATTGGGATAAAATCTTAGGAACAAAGAACACTGAGGAGATATAGGTTTGCTTTAAGAGCATATTAAATAAGGGCATTAGCCAATGATTCCCATTAGGTAATACATTTAAAAGAGCGAACAAAAGCCCTGGATGGCTTAACTCCAATGTAAAAATGCATATAAAAGCAAAGGAGAAGGCCTTCAAAAAATACCAGATTGAGGAATCATCATCAGCATTCAGATTTTATAAAGAATGCAGCAAGAAATCTTAGGGTGCAATTAGGATAGAACACAAAAGACACATAGCGGAGGAAAGCAAAAAAACTCCCAAGAAATTCTTTAAGTACCGTATGTAAATGGTAAAAAAGGGAGGACAGACCATATTGGCCCCATAAAGAATGTGGAAGGATATCTGGTTACAAAGGATGGAGAGATGGTCAAGGTATTGACTTTTTTTTCTCCTCAGTCTTCACAAGGGAATTGGGAGGCTTCAGTAACCAAAACTGCAGTGTTTATCCTCATGACACATCACAGGAAGCACTGTCATGTTTAACAGGGGACAGAATTGAAATTAGACTTGGGAAACTTAACATTAATAAACCACCAGGACCAGATGGCTTGCACCCGAGGCTACTTAAGGAACTCAGTCAAGTGATTGCCAGACCATTGTTCCTAATTTTTACTGACAGTCTACTGACTAGAATGGTACCAGAAAAGCCAAAGTAGCACCAATATTTAAAAAGGGCCCAAAATACATCCCTGGGAATTACAGACCAGTTAGCCTAACATAAATAAAATGCAAACTCTTGGAGGGGATGATATATAAGATTTTAGTAATGAGAACGGTATCATTAGTAGTAATCAGCATGAAGAATCGTTCTTGCCAAACCAATCTATTAACCTTCTATGAGGAGGTGAGTTGCCATCTAGATAAAGGAAGGCCCGTAGATGTGGTGTATCGGGATTTCGCAAAAGCATTTGACACAGTTCCCCATAAATGTTTACTGTACAAAATAAGGTCCTATGGCATGGATCATAGGGTGAATACATGGATTGAAAACTGGATACAAGGGCGAGTTCAGAGGGTGGTGATAAATGGGGAGTACTCGGAATGATCAGAGGTAGGTAGTGGGGTCCACCAGGGTTCTGTGCTGGGACCAATCCTATTTAATTTGTTCATAAGTGACCTGAAGGATGGGGTAAACAGTTCCATCTCTGTATTTATGGATGATACTAAGCTTTAAGCAGGGTAATAACTTCTCCGCAGGATCTGGAAACCTTGCAAAAAGTTCTGAACAAATTAATGGGGTGGGTATCTACATGGCAAATGAGGTTCAATGCAGAAAAATAATGCATTTGGTTGGAAAAAATGTGAATGCAATCTATACACTGGGGGGAGGACCTCTGGGGGAATCTAGGATGGAAATGGGCCTGGGGGTCCTAGTAGATGATAGGCTCAGCAATGGCATGCAATGCCCAGCTGCTGCTAACAAAGCGAACAGAATTTTGGCATGCATTAAAAAGGGGATCAACTCCAGAGGTAAAGTGATATTTCTCCCGCTCTACAAGACTCTGGTACGGCAAGACCATCTGGGACCATCTGGGAGATATGTAGAGGCCCTGGCTCTTGGGGGATGTGACACTCCAGTGCTGGTAGTTGGGGGATGTGAAGTTCCTGTGCTGGTATTTGGACATGATACTGCAGCACTGGTACTGGGCCTGGTCATTTGTTCCTGGGGCCTATCGCTGGTGGCAGCACTGGTACTGGGCCTGGGCATTTGTTTCCAGGGCCTATCGCTGGCAGCAACGCTGGTCCTGGGCCTGGGAATATGATCCTGGTTTCTAGCGGGTGTCTGGTTTCCAGAGCACCGTGCCCTTTTAGGAGTGACCCATTCTTCCTCTGATTCATTTGCCGATCTGCTGCTATTAATCACTTCAAATGCCCCCCCCCCCACTGTGTAGGGTGTGCTGTCCCCCCACTGTATACGGTGCGCAGTGCCCCTTCTGTATATGGCCTGCAGTGCCTCCACTGTACAGGGGGTGCTGTCCTATTTTATATGGCGCGCTGTTCCTCTACTGTATATGACATGCTGTCCTTCTACCGTGTAAAGAATTATGTCACTCTGTATATGGCATGCGGTTCTTCCACTGTATATGGTGCTGTCCCTCTACAGTGTATGGCGCGTTGTCACTCTACTGTGTACGGCACACTCAAGGCAGTCAGGAAGATTAAAGTGATTGTAAAGTCTTGTTTAAAAAAAACAAAAAAACAAACATGCTATACTTACCTCCTCTGTGCAGTTGGTTTTGCACAGAGCAGCCCAGATTGTCCTCTTCTCGGGGTCCCTCTTTGGTGTTCTTGACCCCTCCCTCCTATCACATGCATCCTCAGCCAGCATTTTTCTATAGGGGCACTCGAGCCAAGTCAGAGCTCCGTGTATCCATTTAGACACAGGGCCTGACCTGGCCCCACCCCCTCTTTCTTCCCTGATTGGCTTTGATTGTGTCTCAGCCAATCAGGAGTAATGTCCCAGATGGCTTAGACATTCATGTGCATTGCTGGAGAGAGCAGGGGCTCAAGTAAGTAATTAGGGGGTGCTGGGGAGGCTACTACACACAGAAGGTTTTTTCTCTTAATGCATGAGGGGGGGGGGGGGGGTTGGTTAGAATGTGCCTTCGCCTGAGTAGGCAAAAATACATGTACCGGCCCTGGGTACAAGTCAAATTTTAAGCATCCTCTGCAATAGAAGATATTCTACAAAGGTTAAATACTTCTAAAGGGATGCAGATAATGCAGCTTTGCTCATCGAAATATGAAGAGTGCACCAGTTGAATAGAGAAAACCAGTCCCTCCAATTTCGAATATAGCAAACCAGGACTTCCACTTTTGAATATAACAAACCAGCCTCCAATTCCAAGGGACACAGTGGAACAAACATTTTTTTCTTCATAGCAGAAACAGGTAGGGATCTGCAACAAAGTTTTCAAAATATATGAATTGAACATTGATCATAAAATGGGATTTTTTTGTACTCAACAAAAGTAGAGTTACACTTTAATGTAGAGACATAGTATAGCAGGGAAAAAAAAGTGACCCACTGAGATTGACCTTTTCATTACCATCTAGGGTAAATAAATGCTGTAAAAAAGATTGCTTTCAAAAATATATATTTTAATTGTTTATTTTTATCAATTTACAGAATGCAAAGTGAGCGCACAGAAGAAAAATCGAAATCAGACTACCCTTTGGCTTAAAAACAGCATCAATTCTTACATACTTTATATACTTGCACAAAGTCAGGGATTTGTAGGGTTAGACTACAGTGTATGATTAACCAATTATACCAAGCAGGTGCTAATGATCATCAATTTCATATGCAGGATGAAACACAGTCAAAAACAGAAACAACTGTGTAGGAGTCCTAATACTAGGTGAGGAACAACCAAAATCTAGTACTAAGGTGAGGTTGTGGAAGTTTCATGTCACAGGTCATACACAATGACAAGACTGAGCACAACAACAAGACACAAGGTAGTTATACTGCATCAGCAAGGCATCTCCCAGGCAAAGATTTCAAAGCAGACTGGGGTTTCAAGATGTGCTTTTTTGAAGATGCATAAAGAAACAAGCAACATTAAGGGCCATAAGGGTCAGCCAAGGGAACTTAATGCAGCAGATGAAAGACATATCATCTCCCCATGACTAAACTCTGGGGGGAGGAGTGAAATGTGTTTGGGGCATGACCTAGCCACGGGCCAGGTGGCTGAGGTTGCCACTCCATCCATTCACTGCAGCAGGACACCATAGATGTGCAACTTTCAGGGGTCTCCCTTCCTTTCTTGTACCTTTTCAGGAGCCAGGATGGCTTTCATCCCCTGTTAGCACTCTAGCAGCAGCTGTGGATGCACTGTCTATATACCCCCTTCTCTCAAGCCTGAGCAGTCCAAACAGTTTTCCCAGGTCACAAAAAGACACATCATGCTTATTTCCCTTTGACATCACAAGGTGTGATGGAAACCAGTGCTACCCAGGTACACCTATCTACTCTGGCAAAGTCTGGCAAGAAGTGGTCTTCATGGAAGAATTGCAGTCAAAAAAGCCATACCTCAGACGAGGAAACAAGGCTAAGCATCTCAACTATGTAGGTGGATCAAGCTTGCCTTTTTCTGTAACACAATACCACAGGTTTTTCTTGTGCATCATTACAACTTTGGGCACTGTGTAGCCCAACTGCTGTTTTCACAACAACCAATAACATCATAGGTTGATAAGTAGAATGTTGGGCACCTGAGGGCATTCCTTATCCCTCCCCTGCCCTTCTCTGTCAGCACTGGAGTCAGGTTACAGTAGCTGAATTAGGGAGAGAAACTGAGGGATATGAGAAATGCTGGAATACTAATCAGTATCAGTATGCAAAGATATATTTCTTTGTAAAAATCACCTCTAATGTTGGGTGTGGATGGTGCTGCATTATGTAAAGCTATTCGTTTTTCACATTATAGAATGGGGTGCCTGGAGATTGGATGAAAATTTTGAGGGTGCCTTGACTAAAAAAAGGTTGAGAAACACTGAGATTGGGTACAGGTGAGTCTAGGGTTAACGCTACTACAGTGACTGCAAGTACCTTTGAAAATGTGTTACATGCATGCTTAAAAAACCCTCAATATTAACCACTTGCCGACCGCCGCACGACGATGTACGTCGACAGAATGGCACGGGCAGGCATATGGGCGTACCTGTACGTCCCTGCCTTCCCGCGGGCCCCCCCCCCGGTGCCAGCGGTGGTCGGTATCCGTTCAGGAGCGATCCGGGATGAGGGGGCGGCCATTCATTCATGGCCACCCCCTCGCGATCGCTCCTGACGAATGGAAGTGAAGCATGACATCACTTCCTCTCCTGTAATGTAAACACAGGCAGAGGAAGTGATGTAATCTCTCCTCCGTGTCGGTATTTTTCGTTCCGGCACCGAGGAGAGAGGATCGGTGAGTTGCACCAACATGACACTACACAGTAGAACATGCCAGGCACACTCTCACCCCCCCTTCACCCCCCGATCACCCCCCCCAATCACCCCTGCCCCCCCAGTCACAGTGACACCAATTGCATTTTTTTTTTTTTGCATTGGTGTCATTTGTGACTGTAATAACTGTTAGGACAGTTAGGGTTAGCCCCCTTTAGTTCTAAGGTACCCCCCTAACCCCCCCAATAAAGGTTTAACCCCGTGATCACCCCCCGTCGCCAGTGTCACTAAGGCTGGGTTCACATTGCAGCGGTTTAGGAGAACGGATGTGATTCGCACCGCACTGCAGTGCAAATCACATCCGATCTCTGTGCGATTCGAGTTCAGCCATACAGATAGTATGGCTGAATTTGCGTCGCACCCGCCGCAAATTCGCACGGGACCCTTTTTTTGGCCCGCAGCAGAATCGGATCGCATGGGTGTTCACACCATGCGATCCGAGTTTGCAGATCGCACTGCGATATGTGAACTGATCTGGGGGTGTCATTAACATTTCACTGACACTCCCAGCAGTTCGCATAGGGCAGTGTGAACTGCAGCCGGGAGGCATGCGATGCGGGAACCCGCCGCGGATTCGTGGCGTTCCGGCATCGCTCCAGTGTGAACCCAGCCTAATAAGCGATCGTTTTTCTGATCGCTGTATTAGTGTCACAGGTAACGCTAGTTAGGCAGGTAGGTATTTAGGTTCGCCGCAGCTTTTTATAGCGCCAGGGACCCCCATATACTACCGCATAAAGCCCCCTGATTGCCCCCTAGTTAACCCTTTCACCAGTGATCACCATATAACTGTTACAGGTGACGCTGGTTGGTTAGTTATTTTTTTATAGTTTCAGGGCACCCGCCATTTATTACCTAATAAAGGTTTAACCCCCTGATCACCCGGCGGGTGATATAAGTTTGAGGGTCAGATAAGGTCTGCGTCGCCCCAGGCAGCGTCAGGTTAGTGCCAGTACCGCTAACACCCACACACAAAGCATACACCTCCCTTAGTAATATAGTATCTGATCAGATCTATATTAGCGTCGCCAGCAGTTTAGGTTTCCCAAAACGCATTGTTAGCGGGATCAGCCCAGATACCTGCTAGCACCTGCGTTTAGCCCCTCCGCCAAGCCCAGACCAGCCCACCCAAGTGCAGTATCGATCGATCACTGTCACTTACAAAACACAACACACATAACTGCTGCGTTTGCAGAGTCAGGCCTGATCCCTGCGATCGCTAACAGTTTTTCTTGTAGCGTTTTGATACAGTCGCTGACAGCCTAGGTGCTTTTTTACCTGTGAGTCTCACTAGTGTACCCCTAAATTTAGGGGTGTCTACTTTCCAAAATGGGGTCATTTGGGGGGGGGGGTTTGTGCCATCTTGGCATTTTATGGCCTTCAAAACTGTAATAGGTAGTGAGGAGTGAAGTCAAAAATTTATTTGAACCTATGCTATGAGACTTTCAAGGTAGGAGCACAAACTACCAGGCTACTGAGCGGAGCACAATCATACTTAGAAAATACATTTACTAGTGTTTGATTCTTTTAATTCTACACAATAATGTTTTGCATTTGAGGCATTCATTTTATAGAAACAACCATGCCCATGCTTGATGTGGCATCGGCTATAAGGCAATCGCCTAATGTGAAGGAAGATGCGAACACCATTAAAGTCTATTGGACAGGAACATGAAAAATCCAAAGTCCTCATTTTAAAGGACTTTGAATATAATATATGCAATATAATATATGCAATGAATATAATATATGCTTTGAATATAATATATATAATATATGCAAATTTATTTAAAAGGATCGTTTTTAAAGGAGCAGTGATTTTATTGATGCTTAAAGTGAAACAATAAAAAAGAAATATTCCTTTAAATATCATGGCTGGGGGTGGGGGTCCATTTAGTCTGCCTGTAAAATGGTGCATCTGAGCAATGTATATAACATGTTGTAGCAATAATTAAATTTCTAAAGAACAAAATGTCATTTAAATTTGCTCACGGCTGTAATTTTATTGCCGGCTCCCAGCAATATAGAAGGAAAAAAATAAATAAAAAAATAAAAAACGGTGGAAGGTCCCCTTTGGGTCTGGTATGGATTTTAAGGGGAACTCCACGCCAAAATTAAAAAAAAATTGCAGCGGGGTCCCACCAAAATCCATACCAGACCCTTATTGGAGCATGTAGCCTGGCAGGTCAGGATGGGGGGATGAGCAAGCGCCACCCCGAACCACACCAGGCCACATGCCCTAAACATAGGGGGTGTGTGCTTTTGGGCAGGGGGGTCTCTGTGCCCCCCACCCCAAAGCAACTTGTCCCCATGTTGATGGGGACAAGGGCCTCTTTACCCATTCCCATATTGATAAAGGGGGCTTCCAGATTCCGATAAGACCCTGGCAACCACCAGCCAGGGTTGCCGGGAAGAGGCCCTTGTCCCCATCAATGATGATGTGGACAAAATGCTTTGGGGTGCCCAAAGCACCCACCCCCCATGTTGAGGGCATGTGGACTAGTATGATTCAGGGGGCACCCCTATTCTGACCTATCAGGCTGCATGCTCAGCTGAGGGTCTGGTATGGATTTTGGGGGGGAACCCCATCCCATTTTTTTCGCGTTCCCCTTAAAATCTCTGCCAGACCCAAAGGGCCTGTGCTAGGCAATTATCCACTGTGCTGCCACATGGATAGAGGCTGCATAGAGATGGTGTCAAACCGCTCCATAGTCCCAGGTGCACAATAAGTTAATCAATGCAGATGTCCTGTGGAAGGCTGGAAAATCATTGAACAACCTGTTTCTGCCATATGTCCTCTGTTATGAAGGCTGGTATGGATGATTACTGTCAGCATGCTGCTTATACAACCATATTGAATTTTGTTGCTTTTTGCTTTGTAAGGCTGCAATTATTGCTGGTGGGGAATTTTTTCATGGCTCATTTTTGTCCTTGCTCATAGAAAACATATGACACAATTTGCAATAGTGGTGGAACCCTCCTACACATAAATACTACATTTAGACATCATTTATGTAAGGACATGAATTATGTTTAACAATATAGGGAGAACAGACAACTTATCTACATGAAGTGGCATGTTTGAGATTCAACCATTGACCTCAGTGCTGCTAAGTAGAAGTGCCAACCCGTTAGCCATTGTGCTGCCACATGGATTGAGGCTGCATAAAGATGGTGTCAAATAGTCCTAGGTCCCAGGGGTGCAATATGTTAAGCAATGTAGATGTACTGTGAAAGGCCAGAGAACCATTGAACAACATGTTTCTGACATATGTCATCTGTTTTGAAGGCTGGGTATGGCTTATTACTGTCAGCATGCTGCTATAGAACATCTCTAATTTTGTTGGTTTTTGCTTGGTAAGAGGCTTCAATTAGTGCTGGTGGGGAAATCTTAAGGCTGATATCGTCCTTGCCCATGGAAAATATATGGCATGATTTGCAATGGTGGTGGAACCCTCCTACACATAAATATACAACTACTGCATTTCTTTAGACATATAGCTATAGGTGGTGGAATGACATTAGTTTGCAGTTATGCTTCTTGATTTGTTCTGTGATATTTAGTGAATGTAGGTGTGTGAGTGTAGAATAGTGATGTTACCCTCTGTATTTTTGGAAGGACATTTTGATTTCTGATGTTGGTACGCTTATCACATTTCTTGGGGTAAAATGATGACAACAGGTTTGTGAAGACACCTGTGGGAGTTTCAAATGAGATTTTTGTGAAAATTATATTTTCCCAAAACATGAAAACATTACACATTACTAGCATTCTTAAAAGAATATATATGAAGAAGAAGCAACATAAAAACCCAGCAAGGACAATTTTAGAGAAAATCAATTCATCTCAAAATTAAAATGTATGCTTTTGTGGCAATAATAAATTTACAATTATAATCAATGGTTGAAATTAGCATTTGGCTATATAGTGCACATTTTCACGCACATTTTTTTAGCCAAGCACTAATTTACTATGGTGCTTGGTAAAAAATGAATGGGAGTTACAATGTGAGTATTTTGCATGTCTGAGCATGTGCACTTGTGCTGGTACATAGTTGTAGAAAAAAGGATAATTTATCTCTTCAGACTTTCAGTTTATACATCCACTTTTTCAGCAGTTCAAATGTAGATCATCTTTAACCTCCTCCCGCCCGCCCTATAGCCGAATGACGGCCTTAGAGCGGGCGGCTTCCTTCGCCTGGCCGTCCCTGGACGGCCTGGTGTTTACTTCCGCAATGCGCGCCGCCGGGGGCGCGCATCGCGGAAGTATTGTATTTGCCGTGTCTCCCGGAGACAGGCAAATACAGATCGCCGTGAACGGCCAATCAAAGCGGCCGTTCACAGCGCGATCGCAGCTGCCAATGGGAGATGATCTCATATGTAAACATATGAGATCATCTCCCATTGCCGTGTCTCTCCCTCCTCACACAGAGACAGCGTGTGAGGAGGGAGAGCGATCTATGTGTCAGCCCCAGTGCCTGTGTCAGCCCCAGTGCCAGTGTCAGCCCCAGTGCCAGTGTCAGTCCCAGTGCCATCTGTCAGCCCAGTGCCATCTGTCAGCCCAGTGCCATCTGCCAGTAGTGCCAGTGCCGCCAGTGCCACCTGCCAGCGCCTGCCGTCAGCCCCAGTGCCGTCAGCCCCAGTGCCATCAGCCCCAGTGCCACCAGTGCCACCTGCCAGCGCCACCTGCCAGCGCCAGTGCCGCCCGTCAGCCCCAGTGCCGCCCGTCAGCCCCAGTGCCGTCAGTGCCGTCAGCCCCAGTCCCGTCAGCCCCAGTCCCGTCAGCCCCAGTGCCACCTGTCAGTGCCACCTGCCAGCACCAGTGCCACCTGCCAGTGCCATCCGTTAGCCCCAGTGCCGTCAGCCCCAGTGCCGTCAGTGCCGCCAGTGCCAGTGCCACCTGCCAGTGCCACCTGCCAGCGCCAGTGCTACCTGCCAGCGCCAGTGCCATCCGTCAGCCCCAGTGCCAGTGCCGCCAGTGCCACCTGCCACCACCAGTGCCGCCAGTGCCACTTGCCAGTGCCACCTGCCAGCGCCAGTGCCACCTGCCAGCGCCAGTGCCATCCGTCAGCCCCAGTGCCGCCAGCCCCAGTGCCACGTGCCAGTGCCACGTGCCAGTGCCACCTGCCTGTGCCAGTGCCACCTGCCAGTGCCATCTGCCAGCGCCAGTGCCACCTGCCAGCGCCAGTGCCACCTGCCAGTGCCAGTGCCATCCGTCAGCCCCAGTGCCGCCAGCCCCAGTGCCACCTGCCAGTGCCACCTGCCAGTGCCACCTGCCAGCGCCAGTGCCATCTGCCAGCCGCAGTGCCATATGCCAGCCCCATTTGCCAGAGCAATTAGCCAGAGCAAATAGCCAGCACCATCTGCCAGTGCCATCTGCCAGTGCCAGCCCCAGTGCCAGCCCCAGCCCCATCTGCCAGCCCCATCTGCCAGCCCCATCTGTCAGCCCCATCTGTCAGCCCCATCTGCCAGCCCCATCTGCCAGCCCCATCTGTCAGCCCCATCTGTCAGCCCCATCTGCCAGCCCCATCTGTCAGCCCCATCTGCCTCCAGTGCCATCTGCCTCCAGTGCCATCTGCCTCCAGTGCCATCTATTAGTGCCACGTGTCGTCAGTGCCACGTGGGGTCACTTTGTGGGCATTTCCATTGTGCTGGTGCTCCAGGGCCTTCAAAACTGTAATAGGTGGTTGAGAAATAAGATGTGTAATTTATGCTCCTAGAACGCCTGATGGTGCTATTTCAATATTGGGCCTCTGTATGTGGCCAGGCTGTGTAAAAGTCTCACACATTTGGTATCGTTATACTCAGGAGGAGTAGTAGAACGTATTTTGGGGTGTCATTTTTGCTATGTACATGCTATGTGTTGGAAATATCTTATAAATGGACAACTTTGCGTAAAAAAAATGCTTTTTCATTTTTTTTCCACATTTTCCCAAAACTTCTGGAAAAAAAATGAACCATTCAAACGACTCATTATGCCTCATAAATTATACGTTGGGGTGTTAGCTTTCCAAAATGGGGTCACTTTGTGGGCATTTCCATTGTCCTGGTGCTCCAGGGCCTTCAAAACTGTAATAGGTGGTTGAGAAATGAAATGTGTAATTTATGCCCCTAGAACGTCTGATGGTGCTATTTCAATATTGGGCCTCTGTATGTGGCCAGGCTGTGTAAAAGTCTCACACATTTGGTATCATAATACTCAGAAGGAGTAGCAGAACGTATTTTGGGGTGTCATTTGTGGTATACACATGCCATGTGAGAGAAATAACCTATTACATTGAAAATTTTGTGAGGAAAAAAAAATAAAAAATCTTCATTTTGCAAAGAATTGTGGGAAAAAGATGACAACATCAAAAACCTCACCATGCATCTTAGTAAATACCTTGGAATGTCTACTTTCAAAAAAGGGGTCATTTGGGGGGTATTTGTACTTTCCTGACTTGTTCGGGTCACAAGAAGCGAGATAGGCCACCAGTACATCAGGTGTGATCAATTTTGTGCGATTCGCACCACAGATTGTAGACTCTCTAACTTTCACAAAGACCAAATAATATCCACTAATTTGGGTTATTTTTACCAAAGATATGTAGCAGTATAAATTGTGGCCAAAATTTATGAAAAAAAATTATAATTTGCTAAATTTTATCACAGAAACAAAGAAATATGCGTTTTTTTTCAAAATTTTCGGTCTTTTTTCATTTATAGCGCAAAAAATAAAAACCCCAGAGGTGATCAAATACCACCAAAAGAAAGCTCTATTTGTGGGAAAAAAAGGACACAAAATTCATTTGGGTACAGTGTTGCATGACTGAGTAATTGTCATTCAAAGTGTGAGAGCACCAAAAGCTGAAAATTGGTCTGGTCAGGAAGGGTGTTTAAGTGCCCAGTAAGCAAGTGGTTAAACAATATACCACATATTTAAGAACCATTTAGGCCATCGTATCATGCTCTAAACATTATTTCCATGTGCAATTCCCGTGTTTCTAGCATGACTAATGATTTAGACGGTCTCTGTCTGTGACTTATAGCGCATTTGATTTTGGGAATATTTTTTCCTGAGTGCTATAGTGAAATAATTTTAACGCTAAGTAACGTGATTTTGGCAATTTTCTGTATATTTATTTGCATATTTGCACTATAGTAAATAAACCCCTGTAAGTAGAAGGTGAATCCTGATGGTGCATGAGGGGACCCTGCTTTTTCTGTAGTAGGGAACTTTCATGTAGTGAGTGGAGCTATTCTGGTCCATTTCCATGAAACCCTCAGTTATGTTTCGGTTTAACTATGATTTTTGTTTTGCATTTTATTTTAATACCATTTGGACAGGGAGTTACCCTTGCAGATGGGCTGATATGCCCAGTTTGTATTCCTATACTGTATTTTGTAACAAAATATGGGAGATCGCCCCAGGAATTTAAATGAGGTGAATGTGGTTAACAATTGACAGAGTAAATGCAGTCTCAAAATGTATTAAAATAGTCATGCAAACAAACAAAATGAATCGTAGCCAAGCCACTGAAATGATACATACAGTAAAAAATTTCATTACACGTATCATGGTATATAAGGGTATACTTTATTTTGACAAAAACTTTAAATGAATAATTAAAAAAAGAAAAAAAAATTGCATTGCTTTTTTTTATTATTTAGGAGGCACTGTTAACAACAGAAGATAGTGTTTACATTTTAAGCCTATAGCAATAAAAGCTGCCTTTTTCTGTGAACCTAATTAATTCAGCAGTGTGCTAAATGGTGCTTAAGGCATGCTTAGATGACATGATAATATTGACCGACTATCCACATTAGCTTGCCTTAGGGTGCCTTAAGTGCATATTGCAATATGATATTTCAGGGACATTGTTTTCTTCTGTGGGTTCTAGATCACAATGCAGCTATTAAGCAAACTGCATATCTATCCAACAAGGAATGCTACCCTATCAACCTTTTTTAGTTGCTCTAAACTGCTGCAAATAGATTGGATGCATGCATTCTAGTTAATCAAATGGCTCACAATCAGAAAAAGAAAGGCCAAGTATTTTCAAAAGAAAATGCAAAGGAATTTAAATTCAAATAATCATGTCGATGTTGCTCTACATTTATTATTCTTTGTGTTTTAAATTTAGTTTAATTTGTTATTAACTAAACATTAACTAAACCAAGATATTCTAAGAAAACTGTAATTTTCTAACCCTCTCAAATTCAGCTTCAGCCTCTTGTGCTGGTGACCCTGAGGGAATTTTTGTTTTGCCTTTAGAGCCTAATAAGAAGAGAGGGGTTGGGACTTTGAGTTAGATGTGTGTTTGCACAATTAAAAATTATTCCACAATATTACAAAGTTTATTCATAAATTGCACATGAGACATGGTACATTGCAAATATGATGAGCTGATGTGCATAACTGACAATTAAAATTCCATTATTACACATGATGAATGAAATCCATGTATAAGATGGGATGTGAACACATAATTGGTAAAAAACTGCATTTAAAAGCTGGACTTGTTTTGTGGATAAATTTCCACTTCTTCAGAAGCAAATGCAGAATGCATATTTACAAAAATATGAAAGATATTCCTATTTACTTAAATCAATAAAATGAGGGTAAGGGCGAGCATCCCAAAAAATACTTACATATCAGCTCTGAAATAGGTAATGAAATGCTGAAAACTGGAAGTTGAGGAAGGCTGGAAAATGTCCCTATCGGAAGCTGAGGGGACATGAATCTGTGGGCAGCCAAGGCAGACAACACAAAACTTGAGGAAAGGAGAAATTAAGGGTGTACATGGTGAAATACTAATAGTGCCTGGGAGTAGGTCCAATATCTTGTTTGGAAACCACCAGAGAACCTCATACCAAAAAAGACAAAAAGTGATACAGTGCAAATATCCTGGGATCACGACAGACCAATCCTGTCCAGAGATTTAGGAACTACCTAAAGTGACAAAAAGAACCCAAGGGGAAGTGAAAGACCAAGGGACAAAAATAACCCAGAGGGAAGTGATCGGGTGGGTACCTGGTGACCCTGGTGGTGGTGCTAGGGCTAACATGTGTATTACAAAGGGTGTGCAGTATGAAATGGGAAATCATTGATTCCCACAGGACTGCAATGTATTTCCGCTCCGGCCACTATGCATGACACCCCCAACATCACGTTGGGCAGCCAAACAAAAGTGACCCGTCCGCATGCCTCAAAGAAAAAAATAGCAATATTCGTATTTATAAAAAAATATAAATGAAAGAGTGGAAATATTAATGCCTTTCCATATAAATGTATTATTGGGATAATTTATTGATTTAAGTAATTTGGAATATATTTCATATTTTTCCGTAGATATGCATTCTGCATTTGCTTCTGAAGAAGTGGAACGAAACGTGTCAAGCTTTTAAATGCAGTTTTTTTTTTACCAATTATGCGTTTACATCCCATCCTATACATGGATTTCATTCATCATGTGTAATAATAGAATTTTAATTGTTGTCAATTATGCACATCAGCTCGTCATATTTGCAATGTACTATGTCTCATGTGCAATTTATGAATAAACTTTTGTAATATTGTGGAATAATATTCAATTGTGCAAACACACATCTCACTCAAAGTCCCAACCGCTCTCTTCTTATCAATCAACAGGGATGGAGCCGCATGATTGTTTGACTATATGCCTCATTCAAAGTCCCAAATCCACCCTTTTTTTATATTGCCTTTAGAGCCTTGCCAAAAATATTTGTTATATTATATAAATGTATAATTTATAAAATGATGACATAATTATTAAATGGCAATAAATATCACAAGATCTAGTGTTTACTTTAAATGGCAATTCAAAATAAGTGTGATTTTAAAATAAATAAAACAAATTTTACACTAAAATGGGACTCTAGGTTTTTATTTACTTATGAAGCCATTAGTAAAGAAAGCTCCACCCAAAGTTATTTTTTTTTAGTTTTGAATAGACACAAGCATGCTACTTTTGTAAAGCAGTAGCTGATGCGGCCTGCTAAGGAATAAGTCACTGCACTGACTCACTCACTTTGGTGTGCAAGTTTAGCTTAAGCTATTGATCTCAATAAACAACAGGATTTTTTCAACCTGTTGAAAAGACATAGTTCCACAACATGTGGCTAAATGATGAGCGCTCCAATTGTCAGCTAGAAAATTACAATATACTAATTTGCAATATTTCATATTTTAAAACAAAAAAATGACCTTGTGTCAGCCAGATCTGGAGTTGTATAAAAAGCACAGATCACTCTATACTGGGCTGTATCGCTCTCGTGAGGCATCTACATATCTGCAGTCACTTTTAGGGTGTAAGGTGGGAAGATCACAAATGGACAGTTATGTATCAGATTGTGTCTCTATGGTGGTGGTCACATTTGACTGATCCAGGCACCCAACATTTATATTATTACAATGTTAAAGCGATATTAAACTTACAATAGTTTATTTTGGTTAAAGTTAGTCATCCTAATTTCAAATATTCTTTTGAACAAGTTAAAAAAAAAGTGTCCCAAATACCTTGTTTTGGATTCTTTATACTGTGCATGTACAGTAGTATACATCATCTCAGGAAGTTTGAAGTTTGAGATTTTTCATGCTTTCACAGTGCTTTTCGGCACTGTTGTGGGCACGTGACATGGAAAAAAATGCTTTAAAGTTTAACATAAAAACAAGCTGAAAATATACTGAGTGCATGTAGAATAGCTTGTAATAAGTTATATGCTTATGCAAGTGTGTACACTGCAGCTGCTGCAGTATTGAGATTACACAGTGAGGAGGGGCGTGACCGGACGTGCTAGGTAGAGGTCGCATCTCCGCTGAGCTCCGCCGGCCGAGAACTAATCCTCAGCCATCCGCCGCTATTAGGCAGGATTCTGGCCGGCGGGCACCTTAGCCTGTTCCCCGTGAGTCCTCGGAACACATCTGGTGCCGTTTTGCGGCCCCGGGCGGCCGCGCGATCCTGCGATCGGGCCCGAGGCCTACAGCACTCAGTGCACGCCGGCCGCCATCTTGCGGCCTACAACGACACAGAGGCCTCCGCGCTCACGTACCGCACGCCACGCGGATAGCGGCGACACACACGCATCCATCGTGTGTCGGAGGTGCCCCCCTGAGGCCTGGGCCAGGATCCAACAGAGGAGACCGGAGTTTACAGGCCATGCGCTGCAGTAAAGGACTAACTAAATGCTAAGGTAAGCGGTGGCCATCTTGGTACACCCGGTCCACATTTGCAGGCCCCTCGCACTCCCAAAGGCTTATCCTGTTCCCCCCCTATACTACATACCACCCACCCTGTATCAGTGGCCCTGGAGGGCCAAAAGATGGACATGTAATTACATAAAACTTGACTGAGGGTGCATACGCGGTCGCAGGGAAAATGGCAGCATAATTCCCTAGCGCCGCGCCGTCGGAACTTTCCACTTGGCAGATAAGGCATATCCAGCTAACGACTCTTCTCACATCTACCCCAACCACTGCATGAGATATTGAGCAACCGGCGGGTATGTATAATACGCCCCGGAATCGTCCCCGCAACAGATCACAACAGAAATCCTCTCCGATCCGGGGGGAAGGCGAAGGGGAAGGGCAAGATGGCGCCTGAATGGATGGTGATGGTGAAGATTTTTTTTTTCTTTTTTCCTTTCAGTTTTTCACTTGTTCTTGGGGTTTGCATCTATATGCCATTGTTGACATGTTCTTTTATATTCTTGGTTATTGTTTTAATTAAGCCGAGTGGTCTCCGACGGACGACTGCACCCTCACGTTAGGGTACTTGATCCAAACCGACGTTAGAGTCAACACCCGACCAGGTAGTGGGATGTTCAACCCACGACCCAAAGCAATCTTACGGTTACAGAGTTATATGTTCGCAGCATTGCATGATTCTACTACCTTTTCTGATGTGATACATTACTTCTCTCTTACTTCTCTCTTCTTTCTCCCTCTTCACTGCCTCTATCCCTTTCTTTCCCCTCTGGGTTCGCGGGGTGTGTACTCTGGTTCAAGGTTGATGGCCGCCCAGCGCTGTCCCAATGACAATTAACTGGTTGTCCCTGAATGTTTAGGGCATGAACTCTCCCCATAAAAGGGTGAAGGTCTTTAAATATCTGCGCAAACGACATGTTGACATTGCTTGTTTACAGGAGACGCATTTTTCTGAGACCTCCCATCCTAGATACTTCGATGCTCAGTTCCCTCAGGTATTTTTTGCAAATGCTTCAACTAAACAAAGGGGGGTTCTCGTGGCTTTTCGCAAATCAGTTCCATTTAGTTGCACTAAACAGATCGCAGACCCTGAGGGGCGGTACCTATTGCTCCTAGGCACTATTCATGGCACGGAAGTTACAGTACTGACGTACTATGCCCCGAATGTAAATCCGGGGCCTTTCTTGACCCATGTCTGCGCCCTGCTTATGTCCCACTGCAAGGGCACCCTCCTTCTTGCGGGCGACTCTAATCTTATATTAAATCCCATACTAGATAAGCAGCCGCCCGAGAGAAACGGACAGTCGGCGGGGGCCAAAAAATTCATGTCCTCTTTGCAAACGCTTGACTTGGTTGATCTGTGGAGGAAGTGTCATCCTCAGGGTAGGGACTACACCCATTACTCTCATCCCCATCAGGTTCACTCAAGGATAGATCATATGTTTATGCTCAGGCGTCACCTTCCGTTAGTGGTATCGGCCTCAATCTTGGCTGTTCCTTGGTCAGATCACGATCCTGTGCTAGTTGTCTGTCACTCTTTTCTAGATAGACCTAGATTTTCTCCCTGGGTGATGAATGATTCCCTTTTTTCACATGCGGGGGTGGTTGCGGATATTATTAAGGCTTCGGAGGACTACTTTCGTGAAAATTTGGGCTCGGTGCAGTCTCCGGTGGTCCTTTGGGAGGCTTATAAAGCGGTGTTACGGGGTCGGATAATTGGTCTGGCTTCGGCCCGTAAGAGGGCTAGAGAGATAAAACAGAAAGAGCTTGAGTCCCGATTGGAGTCACTATCTGAGAAGTTTAAACAATTTCCCACCCCGGGCAACCGTAAGTTACTGGAACTAGCCAGATTGGAGCTTGATCTATGTCTCACTGAAGGTGCTGAGCGTATACTACGCTGGTCCCGCCAGCGGTGGTATGTGAGAGCTAATAAGCCAAACCGTATGTTAGCTAACAGACTCCGAACCTTTGCCCCTAAACTGAATCCGATAACCCTGCGAGACCGGAACAATGTCCTATCAGGGAACCCGAAGCATGTTCTGGAGGAATTTGGGTTTCGCCTAGCGAAGCTATACGCGGCTCCGGAGGGAAATGCGGCTCAGGGCACGGCAGACTTCCTGGAAAGTCTCTCGCTCCCGTCCTTAACGGGGGCCCACGTTACCCTCATGGATGGGGATATTCGGCTTTCCGAAGTTCTACAAGCAATAAAAGAACTTAAGGTTGGGAAACGTCCTGGGCCTGATGGGTACACCACGCTCTATTATAGGAAACTGGCACCGGTAGTAGCTCCCCACTTGGTGGCAATGTACAATTCGGTGAAAAAGGGCTGCCCTCTCTCCCCAGATCTTCTGACAGCAAATGTGGTGATGATTCCTAAACCGGACCGTGACCACTCCTCTTGGGCCAATTTTAGGCCTATCTCGCTCATAAATGTAGACATGAAACTCTTGACAAAAATTTTGGCGACCCGACTAAACTCTTTTCTCCCCCGTTTAATAAAAAAAGACCAGGTTGGCTTCATACCACAGAGACAGGCGGGAGATGCAATTAGACGTATAGTTCAACTCCAACATATAGCCCAGGCTCGCTCTCTGGAATCCATGCTTCTCTCCCTTGATATAAATAAGGCCTTTGACTCCTTATCTTGGCCCTATCTCATGTCTGTCCTACGGCATTATGGCTTCGGGACTTCTTTTATGGCTTGGATGTCTGCCCTATATGATTCCCCCCGAGCAAAAGTTAAGTATTACGGATTTGAATCCCCCATTTTTAACATCCGCAGGGGAACCCGCCAGGGGTGTCCGCTGTCACCCCTTCTCTTTGTGTTGGCACTGGAACCTCTGGCGGAGGCAATAAGAGCTCATCCAGATATCAGGGGCATAGAAATAGCAGGTTGCCCCCATAAGATCTCCTTATTCGCTGATGACATTCTTCTTTCTGTCACCTCTCCTAGAACTTCCCTGCCAAACTTGCACTCACTGTTGCAATCCTTTGTAGCTCTCTCAGGACTTCAGATTAACTCATCTAAGTCAAAGGCATTGTCGACTAACCTCTCTGGGGAGCTGCTGGGGGACTTGCAGTCGGCCTTTCCTTACCAGTGGGTTTCCTCTTTGCCTTATTTGGGTATCCGTCTCACATCGACATATCAGGCATTATATCAGGCGAATTATCCCCCACTATTCAAACAATTAACGGATATGTTGTCGGCGTGGTCCTCCTTACCTCTTTCATGGTTCGGGAGAATAACGGCCATTAAAATGGCATATCTCCCAAAATTACTTTATTATTTTAGGGTTCTCCCCATCCCAATTCCCTCCCACGTCCTCAGTACCCATCAGCGTAAGATCCTGCAATTTATCTGGGGATCGTCTCGCCCTCGTATTAATAAACAAGTCCTGTTCGCCAACAAAAGTGATGGGGGCCTCTCGGTCCCGAATATAAGGGACTACTACGTGGCTGCTGCCATTGCTCCGCTCTCTCACCTCCACGAGACATATCAACTCCCACTCTGGGCGACTATTGATCTGCTAGAGACTGACCCGGTCCCAATCTCTTCATTACCGTGGCTCCCACCTATACATCGCCCTAAGATTACAGGGCCTTGTCTGATTCATACGCTACGTGTGTGGGACTCGGTGAAGTACTCGGCGGGGCTGGCTTCTCCCCATCTTCCGCTGTTGCGACTTTTACGTTGTCCACTTTTCCCTCCGGGCCTTGATGATTCAGCGCAATTCAAGTGGTGGACCATGAATGGCTTCAGCGACGTACACTCCTTGCTTACTCCCACTAAGATCTTTCCGTATGCTGTTTTGCGCTCATCACATGACATACCTCTAAGAGAACATTTCAGGTATCTACAGATCCGTCATTTTCTCCAAAGTCTCCTTAAATCTCAGGACGCCCCATACAGGTTGACTCCTTTTGAGAGCATCTTCAAATCCAGACCCCACTCTCCTGGTCTGATATCTATGATATACTCAGCTCTAATATCTAAGAGAAGGCCCCCAGTGCGGTCTTATCATTTGCAGTGGGAGAGAGAGTTGGGGAAGAAGCTGGATCCGGAGGATTGGCAGGTAATGACCCTAGCCTTATCCAACTGCTCGCGCAACATAGTGATTATGGAAAATGCTTATAAGGTGTTATACCGGTGGTATTATACCCCGACGCGCCTGGCTCGCTTTGTCCCTACCTGTTCCCCTCTTTGTTTTAGGGAATGTGCCCAAGAGGGCACTATGGCCCATATTTGGTGGACGTGCCCTCAGGTGTGCAGACTATGGGTCAGGGTGTATGCATTGCTCCGTAGCCTACTTAGAGTAAATCTTAAAAAAGACCCGTTTGAGGCACTCCTTGGCAAACCAATTACTGCGCTGTTACGCCCGGAGCGCCAATTGGCGCAACATCTCTTTACTGCAAATAAGTTGACAATAGCCAGAGCATGGAGAACCCCAGCCCTGAGTTTCGAGGCAGTCAAGAATCGACTGAATGATGTTATGGTCAATGAAAAATTGTCTTCTGTTCTTACTGACACTCATACTAAGTTCCTACGTGTCTGGCAGCCCTGGATCGCATATCATTATTCTCCTAGATTTGATGTCGCTCTATTGTCCATGTAAGGACCGGTGGTGCACACCCTGCGAACCTATTCTCTTCCCCCCATCCCTTCCCTCTTCTTCATCCCCCTTTCCTCCCCCCCCTTTTTTTCTTTCTTTGACCCTCACTACTTCTCCCCTGCTTCTCATTCTTCAACCTCTCTTAATCTACTCTTGATTCTTAGTATATCTTCCTCTCTTCTTCTTTCTTTTGTCTTACCATTTAACAGTGGATGATTACCATGGGCTGTCAATGCATTATATGACACGCTTCTGTTGCAGTCATGTGAACGCCCGGGTCCACCCGGACACAGTATATGTTGGCATCACTTGGGCAACAGCCTGCTTTACTCATTATTATATTGTAACGCACCTGAACTGTAATTTGTATAAAGCCTATTGTATTGAAATGTACACTTGTTAATTAATAATAATAAAAACTTTTGTAAAAGAGATTACACAGTGAGGTTCTCTGAAGGAGCTGCTGCCAATTACAATACTAGACATACCCTACCAGCATGATAAATGTATGCCTCAATCTATCATACCTGTTAGATCCACTACTAGATGATGAGGTAATATCGTGGGTGTAGAAAAGGAAAGGGAGGGTTTGTCAACTGACTTTCTGGAGCCACCCCTAAAGGTGAGAAAAATAGTCACATGGGGTGGTTACAGGAGAAAAAAATAGGATGTTAACAGCTTCCCCATTAATCACTTTGGTGCATACGCAGTAAAGGGGGCAATGCAACTGCCAGAGGTCAGCTGTTGGTGCAGCACAGTGGTGTAGTTAGCACTTTCACCTAGCAGCAAAAAGGGTTGCTGGTTCAAATCCCTGACCATGAAACCATCTGACTAGAGTTTGCATGTTCTACCTGTGCCTGCGTGGGTTTCCTCCCACACTCTAAAGGTATGATGGTAGGTTAATCGGATCCTGTCTAAATTGGTCCTAGTATATGTATAAATGTGTGTTAGGGACCTAAGGTTGAAAGCTCCTTGAAGGTAGGGACTGATGTGAAGGAACAATGTATATGTAAAGCGATGCGTAAATTGACGGCACTATGTAAGTACCTGAAATAAAAGAATTGCCACAGAAAATAAAAAAGTTAAACTATATGGAAGTATCAACAAGGTATTTGTTACTTAATACAACTTGAATATTTTACAGCTTTGGCCTATAGGTAAGTAATGTAATGTTAAAGAAAAATATACTTAAAAAATGTTTTAATTTAATGGCACTTTAATTACCAAATCAAGCATGGTATGAAGGGATTGGATAGCAGTAGCTAATACCTCATATGCAACTTTTATCACATCCACCATCCTGGATTCCATAACAGAAAGGTAATGTACAGTATTGTATTTTGAAGGTAAATGTAGCTGCAGACTCTTTTATTCTAATGCCGCGTACACACGATCGGACTATCTGCCGGACAATTCGACCATGTGTGGGCTCCGGCTGACTTTTTCTTCCCAAAAGTCCAGCAGCCTTAGAAAGAAGTCTTGGCTCAAAATTGTCTGCCGGACTCGGCAGTCCGGCGGACAATCTGTCCGTCTCTGTGCTAGTCTGCCGGACTTTTCAAATGATCGGACTTGCCCACACAGGGACTAAAGTCCGTTAATTTTGAGGGAGACGGGACTAGCAAAGGAAGTCAATGTTACCACCTCCATTGGCGAGATTGACACCTTGCTAGCCCTGTCGCCTGGTATGGATTTAAAGAGGAACCCCTACACCGAAAAAACGGAGTGGGGGTCCCCCCAAAGTCCATACCAGACCCTTATCCGAGCACGCAGCCCAGCCGGTCAGGAAAGGGGGTGGGGATGAGTGAGCACCCCCCTCTGAGCCGTACAAGGCCACATACCCTCAACATGCGGGGTGGGTGCTTTGGGGAAGGGGGGCACCCTGCGGGCCCCCCACCCCAAAGCACATTGTCCTCATGTTGATGAGGACAAGGGCCTCTTCCCGACAACCCTGGCCCTTGGTTTTGGGGTCTGCAGGCAGGGGGCTTATCGGAATTTGGGAGTCCCTTTAATAAGGGGGCCCCCAGATTCCAGCCCCCCACCCTATGTGAATGAGTATGGGGTACATTGTACCCCTACCCATTCCCCTGGGAGAAAAAAAGTGTCAATAAAAAAAACACGACACAGGTTTTTAAAGTAGTTTATTAGACAGCTCCGGAGGCCTTCTTCCGACTTCGAGGGTCTTCTCGCCAGGCTCCTCCGCTATCTTCTACTCTTTTACTAGTGGGGGAGCCCGGCTTTCTCCCTCGTCGCCGCCGTCCGGGGGTCTTCTTCTGACTTCGGGGGTCTTGGTCCGACTTCTCCCGCTCTTCACTTCTTCTCGCCCGGCTCCTCCGCTATCTTCTTCCAGCTCTTTTACTAGCATTGGCCTGGTCTTCTCGTTCGTCGCTGTTGCAGCCGTGGCCATCTTCTTCCTTCTTCTCTTCTTCCGATGTTGACACAACGCTCTCTCTGGTTGCAATGCCAGGGGCACATTGCGTGGCGACTTATATAGGCATAAGGGGCTGGGTCACCGGATGATGTCACATGGTGACCCCACCCCTTATGTCACAGTCCCAGCATCCCCCGGGACTGTGACATCATAAGGGGTGAGGTCACCATGTGACATCACCTAGTGACCCTGCCCCCTATGCCTATATAACCGCTGCGCAACTCGTCCCCGGCATTACAGCCAAAGAGAGTGTTGTGCCAACATCGGAAGAGGAGATGAAGGAAGAAGAAGAAGGCGGCGGTGGCGGCAGCGGCGAATGAGAAGAAAGAGGTATAAGAAGATAGCGGAGGAGTCCAGCAAGAAGAACTGAAGAGTGGGAGAAGTCAGAAGAAGACCCCCGAAGTCGGAAGAAGACCCCGGACAGTGGTGACGAAGGAGAAATCCGGGCTTCTCTGCTAGTAAAAAAGCAATAAAAGAGCAGAAGATAGCGGAGGAACCCGGCGAGAAGATCCTCGAAGTCGGAATAAGAGGGCACGAGGGCTGGTACGGTGGGGGGGGGGGGGGCGCTCGCTCATCCCCACCCCCTTTCCTGACAGGCTGGGCTGCGTGCTCGGATAAGGGTCTGATATGGACTTTGGGGGGACCCCCACGCCATTTTTTCAGAGTAGGGGCTCCCCTTAAAATCCATACCAGGCGACAAGGCTCGCGAGGTGTCAATCTCGCCAATGGAGGCGGCGACATTGACTTCCTTCGCTAGTCCCAGCTACCTGGAGTCACGTTCAAAATTAACGGACTTTTCTTCTGTGTGTGGGCAAGTCCGTTCATTTGAAAAGTCCGGTTGTTTGTGAGCAAATCCACTCGCTTGGAAGGTCCGGCCGATTGTCCGCCAGATAGTCTGATCGTGTGTACACGGCATAAAGCATTCCGAGCCTATTGTAAGTAAAAACTTGTATTACCAGTTTGTGTTTATAACTCTGTTTCTTGCATGAGACAACATTAGAATGGTTTTAAAAAAATATCAAAGAACAAACATATTTGGAGAACAAATGATTAAATGCCCCAAAGGACCAAATTTACTGTGACCAACATTATATTTATTTGAGTTCTTTTTTTTCAATTTCTTCATTGATTTTCTTTATATCAAATATTTATCAAAAGATAAAAAAACTATTTTCTCAATCACAGCTTACAAGAGTTTTACACCCTCCCCCTTCCACCCTCCCTCCTCTCTCTTCCTACCTTTCATTGCTTGATGTCTCTCACTTCTTCTTGTCTCTCCTCCTGCTCTCATCACTTCCACATATGTCCTTGTCTGTTTAAACTCTGTCCAAACTTTCCACCTATTTTCAAATCCTTCCATTTCCACCTCTCTGCTGAACATTAGATATACCGTAATATATATATATATATATATATATATATATATATATATATATATATATATACATTTTTTACACCAACTCCCCATTGTGTGGCTGTCTCCTGCCACTGTCAAGGTATTAGACTTTTGGCTGTGTTCATTAACTGGGGGAACAATGTTCTCATATATTGTCTGATTGACATAACCCCATGAAACAGACACCTCCAAGGTTCCTCTGGTATCTCTGCATTAGTAATCTCCTTTGTTAACTGCAAAACATCTTCCCAGTATTTTTAGATTTTTGGACAAGTCCACCATATGTGGGCTGGGTTCCCATAGCATTACACCCATGCCAGCATAACCACGAAACCTCCTTTTGGCATTCATGTGCCTTATCAGGTGTTATATACCAATGTGCTAGACATTTATAATTCATTGCTGTGGTATGTGCCATCTTCAGTATTTTCCCTAGGTCTTGGTCTTTCCTCGCTCTCCCAGTTATTCTTCCCACTTTACTATGAATGGCAGTATTTACAGCCCCTTTAATCCCACTAGTATTTTATACATCCTTGAAATCCCATACTTTGTGCTTGCTACTGAGCATAGCTGTTCAAACCGCCGTAGGTGCTCCTCAGATCTTATTGGTTGAGGCAATGTTGTGACAAAATGCTTCAGCTGGGAGTACCACCATTCATCTATTACGATTAAATCTTTTTTATGTTTTAAATCCTGTAGTGTGTATTTTACCATTCTCTACTATATCTTTTAATTGTGCATTTTCTTTTTTATCCATTCCCCAACAATCTCCCTTTCCCTGGTGAAAAGTAATTTGTTTCTCTTAGCGGTATTAGGGATGATTTATATTCCCATTTTTCCTCTATGTGCATCAAATCCCATATTGTCAGTGCTTTCTGTGTGTATTCTCACCCAGTTCTCTAAATTGTAGTGGTATCCATATTATTTTCCCCAATGTTATCTTACGCATCGCTTTTTTCCAATTTAACCCATCTTTTTTTTTTTTCGGCCTTTTTTCGTCCTTTCCTTCCTTTGGGATGACGGTGATGGGGGCTGCTAGGGCTTCCCTTCTCATCTCCCAGCTTGTTCCTATCCCATTCATGTAGGTGCATAATTTATTAATTAAAACGTTCCTAAACCTTTTGTAGTAATATGTCGTAAGCCCATCTGGGCCTGGGATTTTTTCCCGATGCCAATTTTTTTAAGATTCAGCTAATCCCTTCTTCTGTTATAGATTCTTATAATACACATAATTTATCTCCTGAGATTTTATTTAGACTCACTTTCTTTAAAAAGGCTTTCATTTTATCTGACCTCTCCATTCCCCTGTCTAGTGTCCCCTTCTGTTTAACTGAGTACAATTCTGCGTAGTATTTCTGAAATGCTCCTGCTATTCCCGTTGTTGTGTATACCATTTGCCCAGTGCTATCTTGTATTTTCTCCATATAATTTGCTGTATTTTTCTTTTTTAATATTTTAGCCAAACACTTCCCTGTCTTATTCCCCCATTGATACCTCTCCGTCTTACTTCTATGAAAGGTCTTTCGGGTTTCCTGTTCTATTAGTTCTTTTAATTTGTCCCTTTTTGGAGTGATGGCATGGTCTAATTCTTGCTCACCTCTTTTCTTGTGCCGCTGTTCTAACTCATAGATTTCTTTCATTAGTACTTCAATTTTTCTTACTCTCTCCTTTTTTTTTCATCTCCCATATCTATCAGAATTCCTCTTATATAAGCCTTATGGGCCTCTCATAACGTGGCTTCTGATATTTCTCTGTTATTGTTTATTGTGAAGTATTGTTCAAATTCTTTTTTTTATCCTGTCCTCCGCTTCTTTATCCTGGATTAGTTCTTCGTTCAATCTCCATATATTTGCCCCATTTTGGACCCCAGCTATTTTCATTTTCATAGTCACTGGAGCATGGTCTAAAAAGCTTGTAACTTCTATATTTGTACGAATCACTGACTCCAGTAACTTATGCTTAATAAGAAAATAATCAATTCTTGAGTACGTCTCCTGCACAGGGGAGTGGAATGTATAATCTTGTATTTTAGCATGCTGTATTCTCCATACATCCATCAGTTAATTCTGATGAAACATATTTTCTAACATCTTCAGTTGTGCATTCCCAGTCCCCTGTGCCTGGGATGTGCTATCTATCTTAGGTTCCATACAGAGATTAAAGATCATCTGCCATGATTACTGCTCCTTTCTTAAAATCCATCAATTTCTCCATAACTACTTTTAGGTATTTTATCAGGTTTTTATTGGGACAGTAGATTTTTGCCAGAGTGCAATCCACGTCACATAATCTTCCCCTCAGGAACAGCTAGCGCCCTTCAGGGTCCACTAATCTTTCCTCCAGGGTAAACCTCTCTCCTCTGGCAAATCCAATGGCTACTCCCTTTGCCCGTTTTGTTGTGGAGTCTACATAAAACCATTTTGGGAATTCTTTTGAGTTTAATTTTAAGTTTATTTTATGGAAGATATGTGTCTCCTGCAGGAAGACTACCTCTGCAATGTGTTGATTACTTTCTCTTAATGTTATGTCTTTTTATAGGTGTATTTAGCCCTCGCACATTATACGTCAAAAAGGTTAATGATGTTATCTTTGTGCCTTGTACTCCCTGCTCCTAATCCTGTCCTCTTTATTCAGCCTGACCCCTGGATAGGGTTGATTACATCTGCTTACTCTGGATATTTGTCTTGATGGGAGTTCAGTGAGCAAAGAGGAGTTGTCAAGTCCACGGTAGACCTTTGATTATGAGAGGTTCCCCTTCTATCCCACTCACCCCTATCCCGCCCCCCTCCCCTCCCTCCTCTCCATCTTTGGGGGAATTTTGGCTAACCTATGACCAATGGATCAAAGGCAATCCCTTCCACTCCTGCCTTCCGATTATCTCCCCTTGAGGTTGAGCTCTGATTTTGCACCCCAGCCCGAGCCAGTACCCCTTCTACTTAGGGGTGCCCCCGGGCCCGCTCAGCTCCCCAAGTCCTGCTCTGTGTCTTTACTTGTCTTTATGTTCCTTTTCCTCCCCCTGCCCCAGTCTGCCCCCCTCCCCCACCGCTTCTCCTTTCCTTATATGTTTTCTTCTTTGTTGATGCCGTCTTCTTTGGGACCAGGTGCCATTGTTGTTCCTTGCTATTTGTTATTTTCTCAGGTGTTTCCCACCAGCCAGGCATCTCTGACATTGGCATACCAGTCTCTTACAAAATGTATCTGTATCTTCTGGGAACCTTAAGGTTGCTGAACGGCCCTCCTTACGCCCTATTAGACAGGCTGGGAAGCCCCATGAGTACTAAATCTTATGGGTCTTTATTTGTTCCAAGGGGTTTCGTACTCTTCTCCTTGCCAGGATTTCCGATGCCAGGTATGGGAATATCTATAGTGCTGTTTCTCCATACTTTTGTTTGGTTTTTAGACCTTCCCAAATCTGTTCTCTTTGTACTTATGGAATCTCACAATCACTTCTCTCTGGATTTCTCCAGCCATAGCCACAGGCTTTCTAATTCTTTGTAATCTTTCAAACTTTATTTTTTCTATCGTTCATCTTCCCAACATTGGGCCAAACATTTTATCTAATTTGTCGTGTAGTTCTTCTCCCTGTATTTTAGGTAGGCCCCAGATTCTTATGTTTTTCCTTCTGTTGCAGTTTTCCTCATCTTCTACTTTATACATCATATATCTCTGCTCTCTCTGTAACCCTTCCATCTGTTCTTTAAGTTCTTTTATTTCTACCACTTGTATGTCCAGTTTTTCCTCTGTTTCTTCCATTCTTTTTAGTATCTGATTCAAGTCTCCATGTAAGGTTGCCATATCTCCTTTTAGGGATTGTTCCAGTTTGGAAAACATCTCTGCCATTTCGCCCTTAGTTGGAAGTTGGCTTTTTGTTCTAAGCTCTACTTCATTATCTTCTTCCTGCTATTTGTTTATGATCATTGAGATATTTGCTCCCGTAGATTGTCTGCTATGCCCATTTTTAAGTGCCCCCTGTGTTTGTTTACCCTTTGTCCCCCGTTGTTTTCCTGGGCTACTTTTGGGGGGTTCACTCCTGCACCCCTCACTCGCTTACCCCTCTTATTGTTTGTATTATATTGGGTGTATTCTGAGTTTACAATGTTCTGCGGTGAGGTGGTTCTGCTTTTACTGTTTGCGGTGTCCGACACGTTCTCTGGTCCACTGGTACCGTCTGCAACTTAAGGTTAATTTACCCCTTTCACTTCTCTTTCTCTAGTTGCAAGAGGGTATATGCGGGACTGTAGGTGGGGAATCCGAGCAGAGGGGAGGGGAGCACACCCGAGGGGTGTCAATCCAGTCAGTATGTTCAGTTAGCTTCAATTTTAAATTATTCTCTGCCCAAACTCGTTAACAACCCCAACCTTTTGCACAGTCTCTCCTTATTATCAGTCTCTCTCACAGACTACCTCTTCGCCCTTCACCAAGAATAACTTTGGGGGCATATCACATTCTGGGCATGTAATCACAAGAAAAAAAAAGAAAAAGAAAGAAACTCACATAGTCCCTCAGCCTTTTATGGGAACATCTACCCCCCCCCCTTTTTTTCCTTTAGAATGTAGAGGGTATTAAGGAGGTGTCTGTTAAGTCAAGCTTCTAGTATCCTTCTATAGTCCTCTAACATGCCTCATTAGCCTTTTTCACGGACTCTCCCACAGTCTATTTATCTTGTATACTGGCTAGGCATGTAATTGGGAGTAAACTACAAAGTGAGCATATAAAGAGAAAAGAAAATTAAGGAGACTTGACTCGCCCCTCACTCCAACAGGTCCGAAGGACCGAAAACAGAGGTAAGGGGGGATATCCTATGGGGGGGGGGGGGGTGAGGGGGGAGACGAGAGGAGCACAGGCTAGCTTAGAAGCTGCATACAGGTGAGAGCTCAGCAACAGCTCTGTGGGGTTGCTTTTCTTCAGCAGGGACAGGGAAGCTGGTCAGAAATGATGGAGCCAAACACAGGGCAATCTTAGAAGAAAAAGACTTGAGACTGGGGTGGAGGTCCACCTTCCAGCAGGACAACAACCCTAATCATACAGCCAGAGCTACAATGGAATGGTTTAGATCAAAGCATATTCATGTGTTAGAATGGCCCTGTCAAAATCCAGACCTACATTGAATTGAGAATCTATGGCAAGCATTGAAAATTGCTGTTCACAGATGCTCTCCATCCAATCTGACAGAGCTTGAGCTATTTTGCAAAGAAAAATGGGCAAAAATGTCACTCTCTAGATGTGCAAAGCTGGTAGAGACATCCCCAAAAAGACTTGAAGCTGTAATTGCAGCGAATAGTGGTTCTACAAAGTATTGACTTGGGGGGGCAGGATATACACTTTTCAGATATTTATTTGTAAAAAATTAGAAAAACCATTTATCATTTTCCTTCCAATTCACAATTATTTGCCACTTTGTGTTGGTCTATCACATACAACCCCAATAAAATACATTTACATTTTTGGTTGTAACGTGACAAAATGTGGAAAATGTCAAGGGGTATGAATACTTTTTCAATGCACTGTAAAATCAATCTTACTTTGTTACATAGTTGGTAAGGTTGAATAAAGACAACAGTCCATCCAGTTCAACCTGTGTAGGTGTGTGTGTGTGTATAAAAATAATTTCCCATGTCCCTGTATATTGTTTTCGCTAAGATGCCCGTCCAAGAGTCTTTTCAAACTATCCATTCTTCTTGCCGACACCACCAATTGTGGAAGGGAGATCCACATCCTTACCGCCCTGACAGTGAAAAACCCCCTGCGCAGCTTAAGGTTAAACTACTTCTCTTCCAGTCTCATTGTGCGGCCCTGTGTCCTCTTACATTCCCTGGGACAGAAAAGTTTCATATTCAATCTTGACTATAAATACTCCTACGTTATATACAGTGGTGTGAAAAAGTGTTTGCCCCCTTCCTCATTTCCTGTTCCTTTGCATGTTTGTCACACTTAAGTGTTTCGGAACATCAAACCAATTTAAACAATAGTCAAGGACAACACAAGTAAACACAAAATGCAATTTGTAAATGAAGGTGTTTATTATTAAAGGTGAAAAAAAATCCAAACCATCATGGCCCTGTGTGAAAAAGTGATTGCCCCCCTTGTTAAAACATACTATAACTGTGGTTGTCCACACCTGAGTTCAATTTCTCTAGCCACACCCAGGCCTGATTATTGCCACACCTGTTCACAATCAAGGCATCACTTAAATAGGAGCTGCTTGACACAGTAAGGTCCACCAGAAGATCCTTAAAAGCTACACAACATGCCGAGACCCAAAGAAATTCAGGAACAATTGAGAAAGAAAGTAATTGAGATCTATCAGTCTGGAAAGGATTATAAAGCCATTTCCAAAGCTTTGGGAATCCAGCGAACCACAGTGAGAGCCATTATCCACAAATGGCGAAGACATGGAACAGTGGTGAACCTTCCCAGGAGTGGCCGGCCGCCCAAAATTACCCCAAGAGCGCAGCGACGACTCATCCAAGAGGTCACAAAAGACCCCACAACAACGTCCAAGGAACTGCAGGCCTCACTTGCCTCAGTTAAGGTCAGCGTTCATGCCTCCACCATCAGGAAAAGACTGGGCAAAAATGGCCTGCATGGCAGAGTTCCAAGGAGAAAACCACTGCTGAGCAAAAAGAACATCAAAGCTCGTCTCAATTTCTCCACAACACATCTTGATGATCCCCAAGACTTTTGGGACAACATTCTGTGGACCGATGAGACAAAAGTGGAACTCTTTGGAAGGTGTGTGTCCAAGTATATCTGGCGTAGAAGGAACACTGCATTTCAGAAAAAGAACATTATACCAACAGTAAAATATGGTGGTGGTAGTGTGATGGTCTGGGGCTGTTTTGCTGCTTCAGGACCTGGAAGACTTGCCGTGATAAAAGGAACTATGAATTCTGCTGTCTACCAAGAGATCCTGAAGGAGAATGTCCGACCATCTGTTCGTGTACTCAAGCTGAAACGAACTTGGGTTCTGCAGCAGGACAATGATCCTAAACACACCAGCAAGTCCACCACCGAATGGCTGAAGAAAAACAAAATGAAGACTTTGGAGTGGCCTAGCCAAAGTCCTGACCTGAATCCTATTGAGATGTTGTGGTATGACCTTAAAAAGGCCGTTCATGCTCGAAAACCCTCTAATGTAACTGAATTAGGACAATTCTGCAAAGATGAGTGGGCCAAAATTCCTCCAGGACGCTGTAAAAGCCTCATTGCACGTTATCGCAAACGCTTGGTTGCAGTTGTTGCTGCTAAGGGTGGCCCAACCAGTTATTAGGTTTAGGGGGCAATCACTTTTTCACACAGGGCCATGATGGTTTAGATTTTTTTCACCTTTAATAATAAACACCTTCATTTACAAATTGCATTTTGTGTTTACTTGTGTTGTCCTTGACTATTGTTTAAATTGGTTTGATGTTCCGAAACACTTAAGTGTGACAAACATGCAAAGGAACAGGAAATGAGGAAGGGGGCAAACACTTTTTCACACCACTGTATGTTTCTGTGTATATTGATCATATAAAAAATGTTTTTTTAAATCACGAGCTGTTTGTTCTTCAATATATAATAATAATTCCAATTGTATAATTAATCATTAGGATCAAGATTAACATAAATGGCTTTTAAAGTAGCCTTGGGTCAAACTGAGTGATTATTGGCAATATCTGCAAGTTCCGAAAATGTAAGCTCAATAAACACAACTGACATACCATATTGAGTTTACAAATGAAAAACGTGGCTATTAGAATACTTTTACAATTAATGTAAAAATGTAATTAAAATACAAATTGTTAAACACATTAGAACACAAATCATCAAACACATACAGAATACATTTTGAGAACACATTTTAGTATTACACTATACTCAAGCTATAAATTAAAAGTATATTAGGGTTTCAGTGACCATATCAATAAAGAAGGTCAAAACACTAAGTATATCGTATATAAAGAATATGGAAATGTGAGGTGAATTTATAGACAGGTAGATACTGTATAAAAGACACAATTTAAAGTGGTTGTAAACCGCTGGACTTTTTTTTTTTTTTTTTACCCTGCAAGGTAAAGCCATAATGTGCTAGTATGCATCGCATAATAGCACATTATTTTAAACTTACCTTAAAATGAAGCCCTCCCACGCCAAAGATGTCAGGGTTGGAGGCCGCTTCCCTCTTCACCCGTCTTGCTTACGGGTTCGAGGACTCTGGCTCTGTGACTGGCCGGAGCCACAATGACATCACTCCTGGCATAGGCGTGCGCAGCCTATTGCATTAGCGTGTGTACCCCAAAGCTCAAACACACATGCGTATATTATATATATATTTTTTTTTTACACAAAATGACCAAAATTATTGAGACACCTGCCTTTACACGCACATGAACTTTAATGGCATCCCAGGGTTCAATATTGAGTTGGCCCACCCTATGCAGCTATAACAGCTTCAACTCTTCTGGAAAGGCTGTCCTCAAGGTTTAGGAGTGTGTCTATGGGAATGTTTGACCATTCTTCCAGAAGCACATTTGTGAGGTCGGGCACTGATTTTGAATGAGAAGGCCTGGCTCACGGTCTCCATTTAATTCATCCCAAAGGTGTTCTATCGACTAGGATTTTTTGCAGGTCAGTTTCCTCCACCCCAAGCTCATCCATGCCTTTATGGCGCTTGCTTTGTGCACTGATCCAAATCAATTGGTCGAGGGGGGATTATGGTGTGGGGTTGTTTTTCAGGGGTTGGGCTTGGCCCCTTAGTTCCAGCGACGGGAACTCTTAAGGTGTCAGCATACCAAGACATTTTGGACATTTTGATGAGCCCAACATTGTGGGAACAGTTTGGGGATGGCCCCTTCCTGTTCTAACATGACTGCGCACCAGTGCACAAAGCAAGGTCCATAAAGGCATGGACCTAGCAAGGTACTTCAAGGCTGAACAGATCTCTAGCCAGAGATCATGGCAGTCAGCATGTTGACTCAAACTTGAACAATCAACTAAGGGTGAACAGGAACCTTTTTCCGCTGTACCTGGAACATTTCCCGTCTCCTCAATGGTACTGGAAAAGTGTGAATTAGTCAATTTCCTTCTCAACTCACTCTTACTTTAACGAGCTGCAGTGTTCCTCCAAGCCGAGAGCACACCCGGACACCTCGAATCCTCCCTCAGTTACTGCGCCTCGGACCAGCCGGGTCCAAGACTCGGGAACAGACGGACCCATCCCCAGACCAGACAGGTCTATCAGGGGCCACCGACAAGAACATGTTGCGGGGTGTCGAACACCCCGTGACCGGGACCCCTGAAGGGGCTACCCCGGTCCTGGAACCAGAACAGACCACATGGGTCTCACAAACAACTCCGAAACCCCGAACACGTAACCCACACCCCCTTAAATAGCCCTTCCCAGACTCCTCAGTGGGCCCGGCACTCCCAATGATTGGCTCTGAGAAGGCCGATACCTAAACATCCAACCAGACCTGGTTGTGGCCTGTCATGTGCACCTCACCGTTCACATGACCAGGCAGAACTTCCAAATACAGCCTGACCAGGCTGGTGTTAAGGCCTACCTACACAATTAACCCTCAGAACCTTTAGTGTTCTGAGGCCAAAAACTAAAAATTTACATGTGTATGACATTTGATCCCAAATGTCATCTGCTACACTGTAATAAAATATTTACAAAAATATGAGGGTGTACTCACTTTTGTGAGATACTGTAGGTGCGTTTTCCAGGGAGTACACCAGTACAAAACTGTATTTTTAAGGGCCTGGTAGCCCACTTTTATTTTAAAGCACAGTAAAGTTCACAAAGACATCAGTACCCACGCAGGGGGTTGCACCATTACTGTTTCTTGCACACTGAATGCTTTAGCCTCCTGGCTTACATTCTTCCCATACGGCTGATTCAGGCCTTTAGCCTAGGCCTTAGGTCTGGTCCTCAGACCCAAAAGAGTTTCCTAGAGTTAAGCTTTCTCCTAGCTCATTTCTGATCAGCGTCTTGCTGCTCTGTCACCAAGTACCTCTGCCCCCTGCAGACATGCATGCTCTGGCTGCACCCATGCAGCTTTGACTCCTCTCAGAGGAATGGGAGTCCACCTGACTCCCATGCACAGACTTCCTGTCTGTTGGGTGGATCCCTGAGCCATGGCCAGGTCACACCTAAATAGCCCAGCACACAGCTGTGCAATCAGCATGCCTTTCCCTCCACAATCTGGCGTAAACCAGCAATATTCCAGGTTGCACAGAGTCCTACTGCCACATATCCTCACCCCTTGTTTTAAACCAGAGGAACACATAAACCTGTCATTAAGACTGGGACACCTCTGTGCCAGCCATTAGCTGCGTAGGCCCATTTCTTTTTCCGGGTATGTTTCCACCAGCACTTCACCTTGGCACCTCTGTGCCAACTATCAGCAGCAGGAGTCCTAATCTGCCCAACCTTTCTTCTAAAGGGGCACTCCACCCACATATTCTTCTGGGTATGCCTCCACCAGCACTTCTTCCTAAACTGTGGGCTCCCACTAACCTCTCTATCCCTTCTACCTTCTGGCCACAGGAGCCTCCCTTTCTTCTTTTCTCCCATACACCTACTCTCCCGGGACTGTTGGGGACCCACTTGCATGAAACCTGTCAGGGACTGACCCCTCTCACTACCTGACGCAACACTAAACAATAACATCAGTTTTTCAGGTTCACTAACAGCTATGTGGTTACCCTTGGCAACAAAATCATCTGAGATCAACACCACATGCTTCTGTTTAACCTTAAAAGCAATGTTCCACAAGAGGTTATTCAACTCAATATTATCATTATCAGGACCTCTTGTCACCTTGTTTGCTAGGACAGTGTATAGGAAGGGACCATCTACAGGCAAGCAGTTACTCCCTATGGGACAGTCCCACAGTCTCACATCGCCCCCTGTTGTCCAACACTCCAATAGCGACTGTCCTACCAAGGCAGATTTTTCACCACATTTTTCCACACCAATCTCTTTAACCATTTCTGTGTCCATTGGTATCTTTTGACAGTCAAGATCAAATTCAAGTCCCAAGGACACAAGAATGGCCTGAAGGGCAGGACTGTCTACGTTACACGCTGTATGAAGTATGAATCAAGGAGTGAGAAACAGCCTCTGGACAAAAATGTATAGGAAGCCATACATTCTGACCCATAGTCTGCGTACCCTGGGGCAAGTCCACCAGATATGCACCATATTACCATCCTGAGAGCATCCACGGAAGCATAAGGGGGAATAGGATGGGATAAAGCTTGCTAATCTGGCCGGGGTGTGGTACCACCTGTAAAACATTTTATATGCATTTTCCAAGAAGAGGACATTCTTAGAACATTTGGATAGTGCAGTGGTCATAATTTGCCAGTCCTCCGAGTCCAGTTGTTTCCCTAACTCAGCCTCCCATTGGAGATGATAGGGTCTCAATGGTGGTTTCTTAGAGCTAATTATGGCTGTATATATGAGCGATATCAGACCCGAAGATTGGGGGCGTGATCTACATAAACTTTCAAGAGGGGTTCATGGTGTAGGCGGTAGTCCGAGTCCTTATTAGTTGCTGAAGAAACTATTATAGGTAACTGTAGTGTTCCCTAAGGGGGATGTCGTGAGAAGAGCGTAGGGCTGTGAATGGGATAATTTTAGTCGGGGTGATCATAGAGTGAACATCTACAAAACCATGATCAGTCCACCATGCAAATTGCAAGGGATTGTCACAACCTTGGTGGAAACAATGGGCAATGAAGGAGACGAAGTAATGGTAGGTGGGGGGACATTAAACCCGCTGAGTATTTGACTGTATTCCACAGTCGAAAGGAATGGGCCAAACAAGGGCCTATGGTAGGTGAGCGCTGTGCCCTGGGAAGCCTAGGAAGGGAGGCCAGTGGGGTCGGATGGGAATCCAGCAGATCGATGATGGCCCACAGTGGCATTTGTTGCTTTCGTGGAGATGAGAGAGTGGGGCGATACCTGCTGCTGTATAGTATGCTTGCAGGTTAGGGAATGAATGGCCACCATTAATTTTGAAGGTGTAGAGAACCTGCCTCTTGATCCTGGGTTTCGATGATCCCCAAACAAGCTGCATGATCTTATGCTGATGAATTCGGAGGATGTGGGGGGGTACCTGGACCGGTAAAACTCAGAAGTAATAGAGCAATTTCGGGAGATAAGTCATCCGTACCGTCGCTATTCTTCCAAACCAGGATATTGGAAGAGTGGACCAAGAGTCAAGCATGCTCGCCAATTTCCTAAAAAGTGAGGGATAGTTGGCCTAGTATAGCCCTAAGTACATCGGAGTAAGCTTAATCCCCAGGTAGGGTAATGATGTTGTCCATTGAAAAGAGAATGTAGCCTGTAAGGATTCCAGTTCTGAGGGCCAAAGGTTAATGGACATCGCTTTGGATTTCGCCAGGTTGAGTGATAGGCCCCAGAGCGTGGCAAAGGAATTTAAAAGAGAGAACAGGTTAGGGAGAGAAATTCTGGGTTTAGTGAGAGTTAACAAAAGATCATCTGCAAACAGTGACAATTTCTGCGAGGTATCTGCCACTTCAACCCCTGATATGTCCACATGGGATCGGATGGCTTCCGCCAAGGGTTCCATTGCTAAAATAAATAATGGGGAGAGTGGACACCCTTGGCGGGTTCCTCTCCTTATGGGGAAGGTGGGCGAGTCATATCCATAATATCGCACTTTGGCCTGTGGGGAGTCGTAGATAGCTGAGACCCAGCCCATAAAGGAAGTGCCAAAGCCATAGTGGCTAAGTACCTGTGTCAGGTAGGGCCAAGACAAAGTGTCAATGGCTTTATTGACATCTAAAGACAGAAACATTGTTTACAGGGATCTATCATGTGCTATATGTTGGATTTGAAGCAGCTGTCTAATGGCATCCCCTGCCTGTCTACCAGGGACAAAACACACCTGGTCTTTTTTTATCGGCCGTGGGAGAAAGGAATTCAAGTGGTTGACCATAATCTTTGTTAAAATTTTCAAGTCAATGTTAATTAGGGAGATTGGCCTGAAGTTGGCCCAAGAAGAATGGTCCTTATCTGGCTTAGGGATCATTACGATGTTGGTAATCAGCAAGTTTGGAGTGACTGAATGACCCTCCTTTACCGAATTATACATGGCCGCCAAATGTGGGGCAAGAACATCAGCAAGTTTCCGATAGTACAAAGCTGTGAAGCCATCTGGGCCTGGTCTCTTACACACTTTTAATTCTTTAATACAATGAAGAGCATCCGAAACCTGTATGTCTCGGTCCACAAGGGATACCTGGGTGTCGAATAGGGAGGGTAAGGATAAATCCTTCAGAAAAGCATTCAGGCCCTGGGTAGAGGCATTGGTAAGGGCAGAATAAAGCTTGGTAAGGCGATGACAGAATTAGTCTAAGACCAGGCCGGGCTATTATGGCGGGTGCGTAAAGTTATAGGAGTGAACTTCGGGGTGAAGGTTCGCAATCTATTGGCCAGCATCACGTTGGGTTTATTTGCCTTAGCATACCATTTCTGATGGGCCCAGCCGAGGGTGCGTCCAATCGGGCCTTGTATAAGAGCTTGCGATTGGCAGGGGTGCAAGCTTGTTTGAAGGTCGTAAAGAGGGCCTCCAAATTTTGTTCTAACTTATGCCGGGTCTGGGTTTGCCCTTTCTTGCGCTGCGACGCTGTACGAATAACATGGCCCCAAAGGACTGCTTTATAGGCTTCCCAAAGTGTCACAGGGGAGGAGATTGTCCCTGCATTAAGCTTAAAATAGTCCACCAAGGCTTTGTGGATGTTGTTGAGAATCGGCTCTAAGGACAATAGAGAGTCATTCATCGCCCATGTAGCATGCTGTGGTTTGCTGAAGTGGGAATGGCAAACAGTCAAGACGGGGTCGTGGTCTTTCCAGGGGGCTGCTAAGGAAAAGAAGAGAAGAGAAGGACGAGAGAGATGGAGACCATAAAACATAAGAATACCGAGGTGAGCTCGGAATGGAGAAAGTACTGAGTACATAGATGTATTACAGCATGGGCTGGGAGGCCCACTTTGGGGTGAGACCATGCCTAAGAAAATCGTCCCAGCCAGGTGTCCACACATGAGGGGGAGCAGTGGTCTGTCGGAACCAACGGCCTGTAGTGAACACATTGCAAACAAACAACTTAAATAGCTTTAACATAGAATCTAGGTTATATCTAAAAACTTAGTCAAAAAGGAAGTTGGGAACAGTAACAATAAGGCAATCTTTGGACGTAACCAGCATGTATAGAGATGAAGATGCGGAGGTCCCCTGAGCTCCCAGTGAGGACAGCCATAAGCTTATTGACTCCGAGAGGCTGAGCGGACCCACATGATCTGGCTGCACCCCAAGTCCTGCCAATCCACAAAGCAGGAATGGAGAGCTGTGGCGCAGAGGTGAAAAAAGTGCAACAATCTAATCCAATAATAGAGGAGTACCCCCCTCCGAAAAATGTCCTCCCGCCCACCCCGCAGCAGTCCCAGAGTCCGCTAGATTGGATACACCAAAGAGCAGCCCAACCCGCTTGGGCAGTCACGGGAGCAGCAGTGCAGAGGAGGCGGGATAGTATCAGAGTCCCCTCTGGCGGCATATGGGGGGTAAACATCGCCCCAGAGCGCCATCTCGCTAGTGGGGCGGCCTAAAGTAGGGCGACCCTCCCCAGGCCATCAGAAAAGCCCAGAGTTGGGTAAAAATGTGGCGGGGGGTAACTTCCAAAACTCGCCACCTTGATCCATGGGCCAAATAGTAATTAAACAGAGAACCACCAGTGCGACACAGGGTCAGGTAGCCAGAGAAAACCAAGGTTGACAGAAGGTTGGAATTGACATCCTCATCCATTGTTGGAGTGTTGAAAGCATTGGGTTTGCAGGCCACGCAGCGCTTGGGATCCAGATTGAGATCTTTGGGATGTTTGAGATGGCTAGCGGGGTGACCTGGAGGGTCCAGACTTGGAGGGACCGGGTCTGGAAGGCGAGGGCAGAGCCTCAGGCTGAGATGGAGGAAGGTCCAGCTGTAGGTCCAGGAGGTGGCGCTTCATGTCAGATGGAGAAGTAGTGTGAAATTGACGGCCAAGGTGAGAGAAAGAAAGTTTAAATGGGAACCCCCATCTGTATTTGATTCCGTGGGATTGGAGAACCTGGAGGTTTAAGGCCTCGGCGTCTGGCAACGGTGGCCGGTGAGACGTCGGCAAACAGCTGGAGGGAATTACCTTGGAAGGAGAGGTTCTGCTGTTCTCTCACTGACTGTAGAAGCTTCTCCTTGGTACGGTAATAATGAAATTTAATGATGACATCCCCTCGGGGAGCCCTTGGAGGGATTGGGAGCCAGAGACCTGTGGAAGCAGTCAAACTCCAGCCTTTCCACCGGGATCCCAGGGGCCAGTTCTTGGAGAAATGCGGTAGTGGTTCCCTGCAGGTCAGTAATCACCTCAGGGATACCACGTATGTGGAGGTTATCCCTCCGGGCCCTGTTTTCTGCATCCTCTAATTTATCCCACAGGGACTGCAATTCAGCGGACATCTTATCTACCTCCTCCTCGTGGCCCTCTAGCACAGTGGTAGCCAAGTCCATGCGGTGCTCTAATTGATTGGTGGGGTGCCCTATCTCTTTAAGGCCCTGCAAAGTCAGAGGAGAGTTTGCGGGAGGCTGCTGTTATCTCATCCCTCACAATGCTGCGGAATTTGGCCAGCATGTTATTGTCTGCAGGGGGGGACTCGCCCGATCCATAGGGAACAGATGGAGACTCTCGGCAGGAGATCCTGGGCCTCGTCATCAGGCTCCGGAGGTTCTGGCGCCATTTTATTTCTGCTTTTGCCAGAGGCTGGGGAGGATTTGTTGTGCTGCCGGTTTCTAGGATGCTTTTTTGCTGAGCGATACATCACCACGGGCTGCCTGAGGTGTTCCGGATCCTCCTGAGGTATGTGTGTAGCGTCCCCACTATGCCTATGTCGGATTAGGCCGGGTTCTGTGTTGAAACAGTGCAGACAGAAGGAGTCAAGTGGCCATCTCCGTCGCTTGTGCGCATGCACCCCCCGCCACTATTTTATATGCACTGACGATAGAGACAGCATTTGTGCTGTCCCAGACAGCATGACTCCTGGTGCCGCCCTGGTGGTTGATATATATGCCCCTTCAGAGGCTTTTCCGGATAGAACCTACAACTGGTTTGCACCATAATCCAGAACAAGACGTACTGGCCAAAAGCGCTAAGATATTTATGGGCAGTATTCTCTCCTGTGGAGCCCAAGTCCACTGAACTGTAGCCACCCTCAAACCAAATGAAGAAACTGGCATCAGTGGTTATTATCTTCCAAAACCTGAAAGGAAGGATTCAAACTTTCTAGATTCCAAACTATTAACCACGAATCTTTAGCTGTGCAACACCCCGGGAACAGAGCCCTCCGTCAATCCAATGCTTGGATCTTTAAAATTCCAGACAGAGAATGATCCTCTCCAAGACCTGGAGCAGGACTGTACATAAGGAATGTGCTTCGACCTAGATACAGCTTCCTACTGCAAAATATATTAAAGGAAAATCTGGACCTGCTTCCTGAGAAAAGGTTATTGAAGTATACTGATACTGACACCCCCTGCATCTTTAGCAAGTCCAGCACCAGAGCTAGGAGCTTTGTAAACCTCAGAATCTGTGGCCAAATTGAAGGATGGCCACAAAAAAGAAAACAGACGGCTTTCCACTGCAATTAGAGAAATCTTTGATGAGGCTGGAAACAATCCGACACATGAAGGTGTGTTTTCTGATGATTATGGGCCCCACAATCTACCTCTTGCAGAGAGGTCATCACTGAACAGACCGAGCCTATCTGAAACAGAAGGATGCAACAGCGGATCTTAAGATAGACCTATTGTTATTGTTATCATGTCCCTATTCAGTTTTGAAGCTGCTCTAAAATCTTATGGTCTGAGATAATCTCAAACACAGCAACCTCAGATGCCTCCGTCACTTAGGAGGGAAACCTGGGCATTCTCCCATCCAAGTACTAATCAGGCACCACAATGGCTCAGATCACCCTGATGCCATTGGTCCAACAGAAGTGAACATTGCCAAACCACTGAACCCGAAGGCGGTGTACCTGTCTCACCCTTCTAAGTCATTTAGCTAGTCTTAAGCCCCATACACACTATCAGATTTTCTGCTGAGTTGTTCCTTCAGATTTACCAAAACCATATAATATGAGGTCAGACCTTAGGAGTTTCAATTTGTATGTAATCAGGCAGGCACTTGCACTACATGGTTTTGGTAAATCTGAAGGAATAAATCAGCAGAAAATCTGATAGTGTGTATGGGGCATTACAGATACAAAATAAAGTGACTGTATTTAGACAAATGAATACGCAGTTCCACAAGGATGCAGGCCTAGACAATGTTGGTCTACCGCTATACAACCCTCTTTAGGTATGTAAGTATGCAAGTACCCAGATATGCAAACATGCAGGTATACAAGTATTCTTGCCATTCATGCATCTATGTAGCTCAAGTCAATGAGCACATATGTATGTATTCCTAGACCAATAAGCACATATTGTGTAGTTCTAGGCAATAAAAAACGTACTGTATGTATACAGTTTAATGTAAATAAGCCCATATATGCAGTTTAATGCAACTAAGCACATATGTATGCAGTTCATATGAAAACACGGCAGCCTGCTTTTAAGCAATATGCATTTATGGAGGCATGCATTTATGGAAGCATATAGGAATGTGCTCATGCAAATATGCATGCAGGCAAAACACGAAAGCGCGAGTCCATGCAATCACGCACGTACGCAATACTTGCTCATGGAGACATGCATGTACAGAATAAGCAAGCGTTTATGAAACGTGTTTATGCAACATATATTACGCAACACGTATTTGTGCAAACATGTGTCTATGCACCATGTGTGTATGCAAACATGTATCCACATATATATGCATACACATTTATGCCCACAGGCCTATACAAACACATGCTTATAAAGACCTGCGTATATGCAACACGCCTCCTTGCAAACATGGCACGCATCCATGCAAACATGGCATCACGGCCAGCCTTGGGGTGCTGCATGCTGGGTGGATGGGCACCGTCCGCTTAACGGGCACAGGGGCCATGGCCCTTTGCAAACATGTGCCTGTGCAAGCTTGCGTAAGTAAGCAAGCATTATGAAACATGTATACTATATACATGTTTCATAATGCTGCACCTGCTCAATAAGGATGAGCTCCGGCATGTTCGCACATCCCACATGCAGAGCCCGCCAGGAAGTGAGACATTGTCCCGATGCACAGCTGCAGAGATTGGGAAATGTTTCACTGCCTATGATTAGCACAGCGCAGTACCGACTTCCTGGCGGACTCTGCACGTGGGGAGTGTGAACACACCGGAGCTCATCCTTACTGCTCAACTGCACTTGGGACCATACTAGTTATAGTCAGGATTAGCCAAGTACACAGGCATCCAATGCAGCCTCTATGCTGCTTCAACAGCCTAAGGCCTCTTCCACACCTGTGTGACCCGTCCTGCGACTTCGGACTGCAAGGTTGCCTGACAAGTCATACCCCATGATTTCCAATGAGTACCCTTCACATCTGTGCGTCTTCAAATCCCAGTGACTTCAAAGCAGCCCCTGCCTTACCCCGATCCGACCTTGACCTGATTTGATGTCCATAGACCTCAAGATTACACAGGCACTGCTTCACGTCGTTGCAAAATAACATCAAAATCGCCTGGCTTTCAAGTCGCACAAGTGTGAAAAGGAGCCCAAAACTAAGCTCCTGCAGACCCAATGCATGCTATTCCAGAGACACAATTCCTTCAAGTGCACCAATGCCCATGTTTGTCCAAACTTGTGCTAATGCCACAAGAATGTATGCAACATCTATGCAAAACTTATTTATTCAAACAAGCATTTGGCAAAAATCTTGCAAGCATGTATACTATGCTGCACTTGCCCAACTGCACTTGTCCCCATACTAGTTTTTACTTGTTTAGCAAATATGCATGCCATGCAGCATTTTTCTGTTTCAGATCAGCCTAAAAGTAAGCTCCTGCAGACCAAATGCACATTATTCAGAAGTTTGCAAGTATGCACCTGTTCAACTGCACCAGGCACCATACTATGTTTGTACTTCCTGCCTATATAGAAATAGGCTCCTTCGCCCTCTAGTGGCTGGAGGAGAAACCGGAGCCCATACTCCTAAGAAGTACACAGTGCATGTTTTAAACAGCATACTGCCCCTAGGGGCTACTGAGAGAACACCAGACAGTCAGATTTTTTTTTAACCACTTCCCTACCCACCCATAGTCATATGACACCCACAGATGGGATCTCCCATCCTGGGTGGGCGTCATATGACGTCCTCCCATTCCCGGCTGACTAGGGGGTGCGCGCGCCACCGCCAGGGTGCGCGCCCACTGCGTCACTCGGGACCCGGTGCGCGTGCCCAGCGGCCACAATGTCCGCCAGGCACCCACGATTGCCCGGGATCACAGCAGGACTGTGAAACTGTGTATGTAAACAGACAGATCCACGTCCTGTCAGTGGAGTGGAGACCGATGGTGTGTTCCCAGTACAGAGGAACACCGATTGGTCTCCTCCCCTTGTGAGTCCCCTCCCCCTCAGTTAGAATCACTCCCATAGGGAACATATTAACCCCTGCAGCACCCCCTCGTGTTAACCCCTTCCCTGACAGTCACATTTTCACAGTAATCAATGCAATTTTATAGAACCGATCGCTGTGTAAATGTGAATGGTCCCAAAAATGTGTCAAAAGTGTCTGATATGTCCGTCACAATGTCGCAGTCCCGAAAAAAATTGCAGATCGCCGCAATTACTAGTAAAAAAAAAAAATGCCAGAAATATATCCCCTATTTTGTAGACACTATAACTTTTGCGCAAACCAATCTATATACGCTTATTGCGATTTTTTTTACCAAAAATATGTAGAAGAATACGTATAGGCCTAAACTGAGGGAATTTTTTTATTTTATTTTTTTAAATGGGATATTTATTATAGCAAAAAGTAAAAAATATTGTTTTTTAGAAAAAAATTGTCACTCTTCTTTTGTTTATAGCGCAAAAAATAAAAACCGCAGAGGTGATCAAATACCAAAAGAAAGCTCTATTTGTGGGGAAAAAATTACGTCAATTTTGTTTAGGTGCAACGTTGCATGACCGCGCAATTGTCAGTTAAAGCGATGCTGTGCTGAATCACAAAAAGTGCTCTGGTAAGGAAGGGAGTAAAATCGTCCGGGGCTGAAGTGGTTAAAGAAGAACTGCAAACAAATGCAGACTTATGCCCTGTACACATGGTCAGATTTTCCGACGGAAAATGTCTGATCGGATTATGTTGTTGGAATATCCGATCGTGTGTGGGCTCTATTGGACTTTTTCCGTGGGAAATCCCAACAGAAAAAGTTTGAGAGCTGGATCTAAAATTTTCTGACAACAAAATCCGATCTGACTTTTTCCGATCGTTTGACGAGAATTCCGACGGACAAAGTGCCACGCATTATCAGATTCAATTACGAGACCAAAGCTATTGGCTACTAGCCTCTACGTAGTCCCCTCACACGTAAAGAATGTCACCTCGTTCCGAACTATCAGATTTTCTGACAACTTTGTCCGACCGTGTGTATGCAAGACAAATTTGGCACAAAATCCGTCAGAAAAAATCTGATGGATTTTGTTCTCAGAATGTCAGACCGTGTGTACAAGGCATTACCATTCCTGCAGGAGGACTTTGAACATAACAGGAGTGCAATCTTCACCTATCACGGCAAGCTTTGTCATATTAGACCTTCAGGGACTGGGTCCCCCTTAATGGGGGTTCACTCCTTTGGACCCGTATAGCACCCAGTAGGAAAGCACCTTGGTCAGATCAAACACTGCACAGGGTTCCATTACGCAGGGTCCAGCGTAATAGACACTAGCGAAAAAACTGAGGTCCTTCCTGTGTAAGAGGGGTTATATAGGGGAGGACTTCCTGTTTGACTATCTGACAGTGTCCATCCACCAGTAGGTGGCATATAACCCATATAGTCATTATTATGGTTGTGCTGTGTCCCGTGATGTACAATAAAGAAAGCTCAATTTTGGTCTCATCACTCCAAATTACTTTGTGCCAGAAGGTTTGAGGCTTGTCTCTGTGTTGTTTATTGTGTGTGTATTGTAAGCAGGATACTTTGTGGAATTTGTGTAGCAATGACTTTTTTCTGGTGACTGGACCATGCAGCCCATCTTTCTTCAAGTGCCTCCTTATTGTGCACCTTGAAATAGCCACATCACATGTTTTCAGAGAGTCCTGTATTTCACTTGAAGTTGTTTGTGGGTTGTTCTTTGCATCCCGAACAATTGTGGCTAAAATTTTAGTTGGTCTACCTCACCATGGGTTGGTTTCAACAGAACTCCTCATTTTCCACTTCTTGATTAGAGTTTGATTGGCATTCTCAATTCCTTGGATATTTTTTTATATCCCTTTCCTGTTTTATACAGTTCAACTACCTTTTCCCGCAAATCCTTTGAGGATTATTTTACTTTCCCCATGACTCAGAATCCAGAAATGTCAGTGCAACACTGGTTGAAAGATGCAAGGGTCTGTCAGGAGTCCAGAAATTCTTTGACTCATCGACCTTGACACACACACTAATTACAAGCAAACAGATCACAGGTGAGGATGGTTACCTTTAACAGGCATTCAAACCCCTTTGTGTCAACTTGTGTGCATGTTATCAGGCCAAAATCACCAGGGTATGTAAACTTTTGATTCAGGGTCATTTGAGTAGTTACTGTTGTGATGATGATTTAAAAAGAGTTAACACATTTGATTGTTATTGATAATAAATGGCTTCAGCCAAACACTAACCATGAGTGAAAGAAAAGTTTTTGTGTTATCGCTCATTATAAATGAGCTTCATGTTCGAGTCGAACCCATGTTCGAGTCGAACATCGGCTGTTTGTCCCTTTGGCGAATTCCGAACATTATGGGCCATTCACACCAAATTTGGTGCATCACGGCCCATAATTCACTGCGACATCACAGGGCATTGCTGGCTGATGATTGGCCAAGCATGCACTAAGACCCGCATGTTTTGGTCAATCACAGCATTGAAAAAATGGAGAGCCGTAATTGGCCAAAGCCAGGGTGGCTTTGGCCAATTATGGCTCTCCATTTTTACCCCAATTGCTGGTGCTCTGCTGATCCTATCCACAGGCCTCTGTAGCAATTACAGTCAGTGTATTGTGCCACCTGCACAGTGTGCACCCAAAGCCACCCCAAATGCTGGTATTCTTCTGATCCTATACCACAGGCAGGCAGCTGCAGCAATTACAGTCAGTGTATTGTGCCATCTGCACAGTGTGTGCCTAAAGCTACCCCAATTGCTGGTGTTCTGCTGATCCTATCCGCAGGCAGCTGTAGCAATTACAGTTGGTGTAGTGTGCCATCTGTACAGTGTGCGACTAAAGCTACCCCAATTCCTGGCGTTCTGCTGATCCTATCCGCAGGCCGCTGTAGCAATTACAGTCAATGTATTGTGCCACCTGCATAGTGTGCGCCTAAAGCCACCCCCAATTGTTGGTGTTCTGCTGATCCTATCTGCAGGCAGCTGTAGCAATTACAGTTGGTGTATTGTGCCATCTGCACAGTGTGCGCCTAAAGCTACCCCAATTGCTGGTGTTCAGCTTATCCTATCCCCAGTCAGCTGTAGAAATTACAGTCAGTGTATTGTGCCATATGCACAGTGTACACCTAAATCTACCCCAATTGCTGGTGCTCTGCTGATCCTATCCACAGGCAGCTGTAGTAATTACAGTCGGTGTATTGTGCCATCTGCACAGTGTACACCTAAAGCCACCTCAATTGCTGGTGTTCTGCTGATCCTATCCGCAGGCAGCTGTAGCAATTACACTTGGTATAGTGTGCCATCTGCACAGTGTGCACTTAAAGCTACCCCAATTGCTGGTGTTCTTCTGATCCTATACCACAGGCAGGCAGCTGCAGTAATTACAGTCGGTGTATTGTGTAATCTGCATAGTGTGCGCCTAAAGCTACCCCCATTGCTGGTGTTCTTCTGATCCTACACCACAGGCAGGCAGCTGCAGTAATTACAGTTGTGTATTGTGTCATCTGCACAGTGTGCGCCTAAAGCTACCCCAATTGCTGGTGTTCTGCTGATCCTATACCGCAGGCAGCTGCAGTAATTACAGTTGGCGTACTGTGTACTCTGAACAGTGTGCACATAAAGCTACCCCAATTGCTTGTGTTCTCATACTAATAATACTACAGGCAGTTGATTCTGCTAGCTGCAGTATATCAGTATATTTGTCCCAGCTTTGTGCAGCTACATCTCCCTGCAGGCCATTAATATGTCTGGAAGGCCAACAAGGAGAGGCAGACAGTCAAGTGCCAATAAAAGAGGGCAAGCAGGCTCTGTGTCTAGAGGCAACAGTGCTGGTTGTGGGCGTGTGGTGCATTCTCATCAGGACACGCTTGTCCTTAGAAGACATGGTAGAGTGGATAACCTAGCCATCCTCATCCTCCTCATCCTCTCTCACCCAGGCTCAGGGTACTGGCAAAGCAGCTGCCAACGCGGCCTTTTCCCTCGGCTCAATGGCATCACTCACTCCTTCCCTAGCCCCACCATGTCCTCCGAACTGTTCGAGCACAGTGTTGGGTACATGCTCCATGTGGATGCCCAGTGTTTTGAAGGCTCTGATGATGATACCCAGCTAGAGGAAGGCAGTAGCGTGAGCCCAGACAAAGAGGGGATGCCCAAGAAGGACAGCAATCTGGCAGTCATGTTCCCCCAGCTGCAGCATACTGCCAGGTTTGCTCCAGTGATGAGGAGGGAGGGGATGATGAGGTCACTGACTCAACATGGGTGCCTGATAGGAGAGAGGAGGAGGAGGAGGAGGAGGAGAAGGAGGAGGATCGCAGATTGCGCCACTGCTATTTGCAACATATGTCTCAAGCGTATCTCGCGTGGCCAAAACATCAGCCGCTTGGGCACCACATGCTTGACCAGACATATGTCGACCTGTCATGCGGTTCGTTGGCAAGCGTACCTAAAAGACCCACACCAAAGAACAAAGCGGACCTCTCCTTGCTCCTCATCAGCTGGGATCTCCAATCTCACTATACCTTCAGTCCTCGCTGAAACCTGCACTGAAAGGAATTAAGGTGTAGAATTGGGTGTGTCACAGCCAAGTACTTGCAGGCAATCTGCTATTGGTACACTGACGTCCGATTGTACCAGGCAAATTTCCCTGCCCCAGCTGCTGCACAGTCGAAAGAAATTCACTCCCAGCCATTCACATGCCCAGCGGTTGAATGCTAGCTTGGCTAAATTGCTAGCACTTCAACTGCTGCCTTTTCAGTTGGTAGACTCTGCCCCCTTCCGTGAGTTTGTGAAATGTGCGGTTCCTCAGAACGCCACTTTTTCACACGGAAGGCAATTATGGCTTTCTACTGGCATGTGGAAGGCAATGTCTTGGCCTCGCTGGACAGGGTGGTCAGCGGTAAGGTGCATATTACCGCTGACTCTAGGTCCAGCAGGCATGGACAGGGACGTTACCTGTTTTTCACAGTGCATTGGGTGACTCTTCTGGCAGCTGAGAAGGATGCAGGACAAGGTGCAGTAGTGTTGGAGGTTGTTCCACCACCACGCCTCCATGCCAAATGCTACTACTGGTGATTCTGACACACCTCTCTCCTCCACCCCCTCCTCTTCGTCTTCCTCCATGGCCTCTTCCTGTGCTTTGTGCTCGGGAACCAGCAGTGCTCTGTAGGCATTCAAGGGGCTACGCAAGTACGCAGGCAAAAAGATGCCATGTGGTGCTTGTGCTGGTGTACTTGGGGGACAGGAGCCACACTGGAACAGAGATTCTGTAAGCTCTGCAGGGGCAAGCTGAGAGGTGGTTGATGCCACGCCAGCTTAAGCCAGGAGTGGTGGTTTGAGACAATGGCACGAACTTCCTCTCCGCCCTCCGACAGGGAAAACTGACCCATGTGCCCTGTGTGGCTCACATCCTTAACTTGGTGGTGCAGAGGTTCTTGGGCAGGTACCTGGGCTTACAGGATGTCCTGAAGCAGGCCAGGAAAGTCTGTGTGCATTTCCGCCGGTCATTTAATGCCAGTGCTCGGCTTGCTGACCTCCAAAAGGAATTTAACCTGCCCAAGAACCGCCTAATCTGTGACATGCCCACCAGGTGGAACTCAACGTTGGCCATGCTACAGCGGCTGCACACGCAGCAGAGGGCCATCAATGAGTACCTGTGCGACTACGGCACCAGGACAGGGTCAGGGGAGCTTGTTTTTTTTCCCACCCCAGTGGGCCATGATCAGGGATGCATGCACTGTCCTGTCACCATTTGAGGAGGTCACAAGGATGGTGAGCAGTGACAGTGCATGCATCAGTGACACTGTCCCTCTTGTCCACCTGTTGGAGCAGACGCTGCATAGAATAATGGACAGGGCACTTGAGGCAGAACAGAGGGAGGAAGAGGAGGACTTCCTTACCTTTCAAGGCCCCCTTTATCCAGACAATGTTCCTGCTGGCCCGCCGATCACACAGGAAGAGGACAAGGAGCAGTAGGATTGTGTCAGCATGGAGGTGGAGCCTAGCACTCAGCATCAGCAGCAGTCTTCAAGGGATCATTTACAGTCCCAAGAAACCCATGCACTTGTGCGTGGCTGGGAGGATGTGGCTGTGGAGCATGTCGTCCTTAGTGACCCAGAGGACTTCGAACCTTGATCCATGTTACAAGGGTAAGGTTGTGGACCTTATCTTGCCATCGCAGAGGAAGCAGAGGATGAAATACCTTCGGGGAGGCCTTGCGGAAAGGATTGTGCAACTCATTCCCAGAGCCTGGGAGGTTACAAATTCCTGGTCCTAGACAACGTGTTGCTGAGGCTTCAGTCAGTCTCCAGAAGGAGAGATGGAGAAGGTGGCCATCTGACCGATGCATTCAGACAATTTTTTAGTCCGCAGCCCCAAGATATGTTCGGTTCCAGCAATCATCGCCAGTATCTGATTTACATGGTGCAGGAATACCTAGGGGCAAGATCAAACTTGGACACCTTTCCCACCAAAACTCCTCTGGGTTACTGGGTCTTGAGGATGGATGACTGGTCAGAGCTTGCACAGTATGCAATTGAGCTACTGGTCTGTCCTGCATCCAGCGTTCTTTCGGAACGCACATTCTGTGCTGCTGGAGGCTTTATAACCAATCACAGAGTGCACCTGTCCACCGACTCGGTTGATCGACTTACCTTCATAAAAATGAATCAGTCTTGGATCACCAGCTACCAAGCACCTGATGCTGATGTAGCCAAATATTTTTTTTTTGAAATGTCAGATCCCTTCAAGACTGCCTATGCTGATGCTGATTGACTATCCTGTTATGCTGAGTGACTATCCTCTTCCTCCTCAATGACAATTTTTGGTTCTGGGCACCACCACCAGTGGCTAAGGCCCAATTTTTCAGCCCCTGTTTAACAGGGACGTGTAATTACAATTTTTGAAGCAATATTTTGCAGGAGGGTTCGTTGCTGCGCTCAACTACAATATTTGTGATTGGTACAGTGTTGTGGCACCAGCACCAGTGCCTAAGACCCAAATTTTCTGCCCCTGTTTAACAGGGGCATGTAATTACAATTTTTGATCCAATACTTTGCAACAGGGCTCATTCCTGCTCTCCAACTAGAGTTTCTGTGAGGTGTTACAGTGTTGTGGCACCAGTGCCTAAGGACCAATTTTTGTGCCCCTGTTCAACAGGTGCATGTAATTACAATTCTTGATATAATATTTCACAGCGGGGCCCGTTCTAGCGCTCACCTAGAGTAACTGTGAGGACTTACAGTGTTATGGCACCACCACCACCACCACCAAAGGCCCAATTTTTCTACCACTGTTCAACAATGGCATGTAATTACAATTCTTGATATAATAGTTCACAGCAGGGCATTCCAGTGCCCACCAAGCGTCACTTTGAGGGCTTACAGTGTTGTGGCAACACCAACACCTTAGGCCCAAATTTCTGCAGAGCATATAGGGCAGGCCCCTACTTTTAAACATCCAACTTACAAATGTTTCCTACTTGCAAACGGAAGGAGACAACAGGAAGTGAGATGAAATCTACCTCTAGGAAGGGAAATTCTCTTCTGTAAGACTTGATACTCCTCTCCCCTGATGCTTTATCCCAATCCTTGTTTTACTAAAGCCCCAAATTTTCTAAAAACATTTGTCATTGGGACAGAAAGTGAGGTGAAACCTTCTGAAGAGGTGAACAGACAGCAAAATGTTACAGGGGTGATAACCCTTCCCTATGTTTTCCAAAAAGCTTAAAAATTGATTTTTTTTATTGGAGCTACACTTTAAAAATGTACCAGTTCAAAATTACAAACAAACCTACACAGTCCCTGTCTTGTTTACACTGCCTGTATACTGCTATTCTGAGTATATAGGGCCTAGAGGCCCCACGCCTTTCCTTTTTTTAATTTGGGTACGGGGTTCCCCTTAATATCCATACAAGATGCAAAGGGGCTGGTAATGGGCAGGGGGGTTACCCATGCCATTTTTCTCAAAGATTTTCATCCATATTGCCAGAACCAGACATTACATTAAAACCGCAAGCAGTTTTAAATGACTTTTTTTCCATTATAAATTTAATTTTGTGCAGGGACTATTCTAAACATGGGAAACACGTGCTACTTCACAGGCATACTATAGACACACCCTAGGCACGATATTTAAAATATTTTTTTTTTTTTTCACTTTAACCACTTGCCGACCGCCGCACGACGATATACGTCGGCAGAATGGCACGGGCAGGCATATGGGCGTATATATAAGTCCCTGCCTGCCCGCGGGTGGGGGGCCCGATCGGGCCCCCCCCGGTGCCTGCGGCGGTCGGCATTCCTTCGAGAGCGATCCGGGATGAGGGGGCGGCCATTCATTCATGGCCACCCCCTCGCGATCGCTCTCGACGAATGGAAATCCCCCGTGACATCACTTCCTCTCCTGTAATGTAAACACAGGAGAGGAAGTGATGTATTCTCTCCTCTGTGTCGGTATTTTTCGTTCCGACACGGAGGAGAGCGGATCGGTGAGTTGCACCAACACTCTACACACACAGTAGAACATGCCAGGCACACTCACACCCCCCCTTTACCCCCCGATCACCTCCCCAATTACCCCTGCCCCCCAGTCACAGTGACACCAATGTCATTTTTTTTTTTTTTTTTTGCATTGGTGTCATTTGTGACTGTAATAACTGTTAGGGCAGTTAGAGTTAGCCCCCTTTAGTTCTAATGTACCCCCCTAACCCCCCCAATAAAGGTTTAACCCCGTGATCACCCCCCGTCGCCAGTGTCACTAAGGCTGGGTTCACATTGCAGCGGTTTATGAGAACGAATGTGATTCGCACCGCACTGCAGTGCAAATCACATCCGATCTCTGTGCGATTCGAGTTCAGCCATTCGCCGCACCCGCCGCACCCGCCACACCCGCCGCACCCGCCGCAAATTCGCACGGGACCCTTTTTTTGGCCCGCAGCAGAATCGGATCGCATGGGTGTTCACACCATGCGATCCGAGTTTGCAGATCGCACTGCGATATGCGAACTGATCTGGGGGTGTCAGTAACATTTCACTGACACTCCCAGCAGTTCGCATAGGGCAGTGTGAACTGCCGCCGGGAGGCATGCGATGCGGGAACCCGCCGCGGATTCGCGGCGTTTCCGCATCGCTCCAGTGTGAACCCAGCCTAATAAGCGATCATTTTTCTGATCGCCGTATTAGTGTCACAGGTGACGCTAGTTAGGCAGGTAGGTATTTAGGTTCGCCGCAGCTTTTTATAGCGCCAGGGACCCCCATATACTACCGCATAAAGCCCCCTGATTGCCCCCTAGTTAACCCTTTCACCTGTGATCACCATATAACTGTTACAGGTGACGCTGGTTGGTTAGTTATTTTTTTATAGTTTCAGGGCACCCGCCATTTATTACCTAATAAAGGTTTAACCCCCTGATCACCCGGCGGGTGTCATTTGTGACTAATAACTGTTAGGGCAGTTAGGGTTAGCCCCCTTTAGTTCTAAGGTACCCCCCTAACCCCCCCAATAAAGGTTTAACCCCGTGATCGACCCCCGTCGCCAGTGTCACTAAGGCTGGGTTCACATTGCAGCGGTTTGAGAACGGATGTGATTCGCACCGCACTGCAGTGCAAATCACATCCGATCTCTGTGCGATTCGAGTTCAGCCATTCGCCGCACCCGCCGCACCCGCCACACCCGCCGCACCCGCCGCAAATTCGCACGGGACCCTTTTTTTGGCCCGCAGCAGAATCGGATCGCATGGGTGTTCACACCATGCGATCCGAGTTTGCAGATCGCACTGCGATATGCGAACTGATCTGGGGGTGTCAGTAACATTTCACTGACACTCCCAGCAGTTCGCATAGGGCAGTGTGAACTGCCGCCGGGAGGCATGCGATGCGGGAACCCGCCGCGCATTCGTGGCGTTCCCGCATCGCTCCAGTGTGAACCCAGCCTAATAAGCGATCGTTTTTCTGATCGCTGTATTAGTGTCACAGGTGACGCTAGTTAGGCAGGTAGGTATTTAGGTTCGCCGCAGCTTTTTATTGCGCCAGGGACCCCCATATACTACCGCATAAAGCCCCCTGATTGCCCCCTAGTTAACCCTTTCACCAGTGATCACCATATAACTGTTACAGGTGACGCTGGTTGGTTAGTTATTTTTTATAGTTTCAGGGCACCCGCCATTTATTACCTAGTCTCACTAGTGTACCCCTAAATTTAGGGGTGTCTACTTTCCAAAATGGGGTCATTTGGGGGGGGTTTGTGCCATCTTGGCATTTTATGGCCTTCAAAACTGTAACGCCCTTAGAAAGCCTGAAGGCGGTGCTTGGTTTTCGGGGCCCCGTACGCGGCTAGGCTCCCAAAAAGTCCCACATATGTGGTATCCCCGTACTCAGGAGAAGCAGCAGAATTTATTTTGGGGTGTCATTTCACATATGCCCATGGCATGCGTGAGCAATATATCATTTAGTGACAACTTTGTGAAAAAAAAAAAAAAAAAAAAAAAGTTTGTAATTTTCCCGCAACTTGTGGCAAAATATAAAATATTCCATGGACTCAACATGCCTCTCAGCAAATAGCTTGGGGTGTCTACTTTCTAAAATGGGGTCATTTGTGGGGGTTTTGTGCCATCTTGGCATTTTATGGCCTTCAAAACTGTAATAGGTAGTGAGAAGTGAACTCAAAAATTTACGCCCTTAGAAAGCCTGAAGGCGGTGCTTGGTTTTCGGGGCCCCGTACGCGGCTAGGCTCCCAAAAAGTCCCACATATGTGGTATCCCCGTACTCAGGAGAAGCAGCAGAATTTATTTTGGGGTGTCATTTCACATATGCCCATGGCATGTGTGAGCAATATATCATTTAGTGACAACTTTGTGAAAAAAAAAAAAAAAAAAAAAAAAGTTTGTAATTTTCCCGCAACTTGTGGCAAAATATAAAATATTCCATGAACTCAACATGCCTCTCAGCAAATAGCTTGGGGTGTCTACTTTCTAAAATGGGGTCATTTGTGGGGGTTTTGTGCCATCTTGGCATTTTATGGCCTTCAAAACTGTAATAGGTAGTGAGAAGTGAACTCAAAAATTTACGCCCTTAGAAAGCCTGAAGGCGGTGCTTGGTTTTCGGGGCCCCGTACGCGGCTAGGCTCCCAAAAAGTCCCACATATGTGGTATCCCCGTACTCAGGAGAAGCAGCAGAATTTATTTTGGGGTGTCATTTCACATATGCCCATAGCATGTGTGAGCAATATATCATTTAGTGACAACTTTGTGTAAAAAAAAAAAAAAATTTTTTTTTTGTCATTATTCAATCGCTTGAGGCAAAAAAATAAAATATTCAATGGGCTCAACATGCCTCTTATCAATTTCCTTAGGGGGTCTACTTTCCAAAATGGGGTCATTTGGGGGGGTTTTGTACTGCCCTGCCATTTTAGCACCTCAAGAAATGAGATAGGCAGTCGTAAACTAAAAGCTGCGTAAATTCCAGAAAACGTACCTTAGTTTGTAGATGTGACAACTTTTGCGCAAACCAATAAATATACAATTATTGACTTTTTTTTTACCAAAGACATGTGGCTGAATACATTTTGGCCTAAATGTATGACTAAAATTGAGTTTATTGGATTTTTCTAATAACAAAAAGTAGAAAATATCATTTTTTTTCAAAATTTGCGGTCTTTTTACGTTTATATCGCAAAAAATAAAAATCGCAGAGGCAATCAAATACCATCAAAAGAAAGCTCTATTTGTGGGAAGAAAAGGACGCAAATTTTGTTTGGGTACAACATTGCATGACCGCGCAATTACCAGTTAAAGCAGCGCAGTGCCAAAGTGTAAAAAGACCTCTGGTCATTTACCAGCAAAATGGTCCGGTCTGAAAGTGGTTAAGCGTCATTAAATTCAGTGCTCCCGAAAAAACGGCCGTTTTAAAAACTTTTTTTTGCATTGATTCATGTCCCCTTGGGCAGGATCCGGGTCCCCAAACGCTTTTTAGGACAATAACTTGCATATTAGCCTTTAAAATTAGCAGTTTTGATTTAGAACGTTTGAGTCCCATAAACTTTAACAGGGTTCTAAAGTTTGCGCAAATTTTCGGTCCGCTTGCAGGTTCTGGTACGAACCGAACCGGGGGGTGTTCGGCTCATCCCTATCGTTCATATTCTCTGAAAAATGCCAAAGAAATCATAAATAAATTCTGGTATGTAAACTCATGAGCACAACTATAATATATATATATATATATATATATATATATATGTATATATATGTAGCGCCGGCTCCTAACGAGCACGCACTATGTGTTTTTCAAATTTAAGGTTACACCTGAACTACAGTTTGGTTTGGGTACAATTGTCTAAATTTGGACTTCAGCATCAATCTGACTGGACTATGAGATGTTTAGCCTGGCCACAGGGGGCACTGTCTCTTCTGGCAGGCATGGAACTAGGGTCTGATTGGGTGCTTAAGTTGCTTTCTTTCGGAGCCCGCCCAGTGGGAGTGACGCTCTTGCTGTGCTTTCTGGGAGAGGGTATTTAAGATGCGGTTGTCATGTGGTTCAGGGTTCCGGTCCAGAAGGATGTACTGACTTCATGGTCCTGGTCCTCCTGACCAGCCCCCAGGAAGGCTATGGCCTGTGGTGCGGATCCACCCGATCTTATTGTCTAGGGGCTGGCTAGCCCGAGACAAGGAAACTAAAGGAGGATTCTGAGGTTGTTGGGTGCCATCTCTGGTTTGGGAGAGACCCAGTGACTTCACGCTATCCAGGGGAGGACTATTCAGAAGAAGGCCATGTAAGGGTTGGTTTCTTAGTAAGAGCATGGAGGAGCTGAAATACCCAAGAGAATCCGGTCTAGTGGATATCACCAAGCTGGCTGAAAGATCCAGGTATCACATGAGTGTTCTACAAGTTTAGTTTCCTACGTGTTCTACAACACCGTCTGTGGCAGCGACGTATTGCTGTATGTTCTACAACAACATCTGTGGCAGAGACTTGTTCCTGAATAAGCACCTTGTTGGCTGCTAGGCCTTGTGAGAGAGGGACTGTCCAACTTGAGTGAACATCCAGTTGCGAATGGCTATTCTCTGGATGCAGTCAAAGTAAGCAATTTCTTCAATATTGACTTTGACACTAAGCCCTTGTACACACGGTCGGAGAATCCGTCGGAATGTGTCCTATCGGACCGTGTCGCCGGATAATCCGACTGTGTGTGGTATGCATCGGACTGATTCCGTCTTAATATCCGTCGGACCCAATTTTCCAACATGTTGGAAATATTTCCTGACCAACTGGGCTGGTCTGACATACTCCGTTCATGTGTAGAGAATTTTGATCGGACCAAGTGCCACGCATGCTCAGATCAAATTCCTACAACCAAGCTATTGGCTACTAGCCTGAATGTAGTCCCATCGTAACGAAATTACGTCAACACGTTCTGAAAGATCAGATTTTTCGCCAACTTTGTCCGACCGTGTGCATGCAACAGTTTCGGACAAGATCCGACGGACAAAATCCGACGGGCAAAATCCGACGGATTTGGTTGTGGAAATCTCTGACCGTGTGTACAGGGGCTAAGAGTACCTGAACTTTCCTTTCCAACCCTCTGATCCCATTTTAAGAGACTGTTCATTGTCTACGTTTTTGCAAATAAAATCCATTCAAGTCGATCTGTCGTCACTCTCTCAAGTTACTGGGCCATCTACCACAGGACATCCCTAGACGTGAAGTGAGGATAAAGAAGGTAACTATATTCTTAAATCTAACCAACAGCTGCTTCAGGGGTTAGTGCTACATACATATATATTTTTTTTTTATCAATTTACAAAATGAAAGGTGAGAGAACAGAAGAAAAACTCAAAATCACATCAATATTTAGTGTGACTGCTCTTTGGCTTCAAACCCGATTAATTTCTTACGCTTTCACACTTTGTACACTTGCACAAAATCAGGGATTTTGTAGGATTAGAGTTGAGTATGATTACCCAATTATATCAAGCAGGTGCTAATGATTATCAATTTCATACAGGTTAAGAACAGTCATTAACTAAAACACAAATAGTTGTGTAGAATGTTTAAAACTGGGTGAGGAACAGCCAACCTCTTAAAGGGGAGGTTGTGGAAGACAGTCATAAGCCATACACCATGACAAGACTGAGCACAGCAACAAGATACAAGGTAGTTATACTGCGTCAGCAAGGCAAAGATTTCAAAGCAGATGGGGATTTCAAGATGTGCAGTTCAAGCTCTTTTGAAGACGCACAAATAAATGGGCAAGGTTGAGGACTGTAGATGCAGTGGTCAGCCAAGGAAATTTAATGCAGTAAATGAAAGACACATCATTTCCTCCCTTCAATATTGGATGATTTCCAGCAGTGTGATCAACACAGAACTGGCAGAAAACAGTGGTCCCTAGGTACACCCATCTTCTCTCTAGAGAAGTCTGGCCAGAAGCAGTCTTCACCTCCAATGAGGAAACAAGGCTAAGGCTAAGCGACTTAAGTATGCATGAAAACATAGGGACTGGCGTGCAGAAACATGTCAGCAGGTGCTCTGAAATTATGAGTCAAAATGTGAACGATTTGGCTGTAGCAGGAGGCAGTTAGTTGGCTGAAAGCCTGGAGAGTGGTACAATAACGCGTTTCAGCAGGCAACATCGAAGCATGGTGGAGGTTTCTTGCAAGTTTGGGGCTGCATTTCTGTGACTGGAGTTCAGTGCTGAGAAATTCAGGCAGATACTAATTCATCATGCCATATCATCAGGGAGGCATGTGATTGATCCCTAATTTATTCTGCAGCAGGACAATGACCCCAAACATACAGCTAATGTCATTAAGAATAGGGATGGCCGAACCGTTCGCCCGGCGGTCGTTTCACGGCGAATTTCGGCTGTTTGCCGTCCGCCCGATCGGTGGACTATTGCCGCCGTTCGCCCCCCGCGGGCTTCCGTGTTTACTGTGTAAAATAACTTTGACCTATGATGACACATCCATCATGGGGTACAGGACAGCCAATTGAGACATTACAGCACATGGACACTTGGACATTCCCCCTAACTTATAAATAGACCCGATCCGGTGGCCATTTTACATTCTTTCTTCTGTCACTATAGGGAGAGGTTGCTGTGTGGAGCAGGGAGAGACTTCAGTGACCCAAATCGCTATCTATTAGGTCCACAAAAGTTATTTTAAGAACTGGTATCATGGTATAGGTGTTGGGTGTAGTTCAGGATATAGGTTTGAGGCACTGCTATTCAAGTCATTGTTGCAGCAGCCTGAGTGTCTTTTGTCAGTGTAGAGAAAGGGACAGGATGCTGTGTGCTGCAGGGACAGTCAGTTTAATCATTAGATGTTACTATTAGGTCCATAAAAGTGCTATTCAAGTTATTGTTCCAGCAGCCTCTGTTTTGTCAGTTTAAATAGGGACAGGCAGGAAGCTGTGTGTGAGGCAGTGAGGGACAGTCAGTTTAATCAGTAGCTGTTACTATTAGGTCCACAAATATTCTTTTCAGGACTGGTATGGTAATAGGCTTTTACACGTATAATATTCTTTCTTCCAAATATAGAAAGAATATTATACTTGACTGATGCCCTTCTGCTAATCATTCACAACCTACTTGTTCCACAAAAGTCCTTATAAGGACTGGTAAGGTCTAGGGGACTACAGTACATAGGGTTGAGTGAGGTACAGTCTACTATTCCTTAAGGACTGGTATAGGTCCACAATACATAGGGTTGAGGTGCACTACTGCTGACTGCTGCCCTACTTCTGCAGTAGTCCTTTATCAGTATAGGGACTGAGGTACAGTCTGCTAATCATTCACAACCTACTTGTTCCCCAAAAGTCCTTATAAGGACTGGTAAGGTATAGGGTACTACAGTACATAGGGTTGAGTGAGGTACAGTCTGCTATTCCTTAAGGACTGGTATAGGTCCACAATACATAGGGTTGAGGTGCACTACTGCTGACTGCTGCCCTACTGCTGCAGTAGTCCTTTATCAGTATAGGGACTGAGGTACAGTCTGCTAATCATTCACAACCTACTTGTTCCCCAAAAGTCCTTATAAGGACTGGTAAGGTCTAGGGTACTACAGTATATAGGGTTGAGTGAGGTACAGTCTGCTATTCCTTAAGGACTGGTATAGGTCCACAATACATAGGGATGAGGTGCACTACTGCTGACTGCTGCCCTACTGCTGCAGTAGTCCTTTATCAGTATAGGGGCTGAGGTACAGTCTGCTAATCATTCACAACCTACTTGTTCCACAAAGGTCCTTATAAGGACTGGTAAGGTCTAGGGTACTACAGTACATAGGGTTGAGTGAGGTACAGTCTGCTATTCCTTAAGGACTGGTATAGGTCCACAATACATAGGGTTGAGGTGCACTACTGCTGACTGCTGCCCTACTGCTGCAGTAGTCCTTTATCAGTATAGGGACTGAGAGTTTTGTCACAGGGTCATTTAAAAAATGACAGGCAGAGGAAGAGGCAGGCCCTTCCGCAGGGGTGGTAGGGGTAGGGCAGGAGCAACAGGCTTGAGCCAAAGTGGGAATTTGCAGAAGGTGCGTTCAATTACTTTAAAGGATGCACCAGACTTGGTTGAGTGGCTCACTCAGCCTTACTCTTCTGCACCCTCCTCATCCTCTTGATCTGCACCCTCTTCTTCACTCTCTGCTATGTGCACCCCCAAAGACACTACCACCAACAACACCACCACCACCACATACCTTCCGCTTGAGTCACAGGAATTATTTTCCGATCCATATCAAGACATTTCTGATGCGCAGCCACTCTTGGTATTGGATCAGGAAGAGGAGGTAGCAACAACCGCCACTCAGCAGTCTGACGACAGTACCCAGATCAGCCCAAGGAGGAGGTTGGTCCCCGGTGTTGCTGCCTACTCCGAGATCTCTACTTATAGAGGTGGGGAAGGTGACGTCGATGATGACGTGTCTAGTGAGGTCACGTGGGTGCCCACAAGAGAGGAAGAGGAGGGGAGTTCAGAGGGACATATGGACCAGCATATAGGGTGGAGAAGCAGGAATAACTTACATTGCACAGGAGGGACAAAGCAGACTGCAAATGTATCAGGAGCGAGTCATCGACCATGTACGGTCACATCTGGCGCTCCCAGGACACCGGCACATGGCTCCGCAGTGTGGTCTTTTTTTAACGTGTCCGCTGCTGACAATAGCGTTGCCATCTGCAATCTTTGCAGTCAACGCATTAGTGGCGGTAAGCCCAACACTCACCTAGGGACAACCGCCTTAAGAAGGCACATGAGCAGCCATCACCGAGCCCAGTGGGAGCAACGGAACACACAAAGCCACACTCCAGGCTCTCACCGTCCAGCCTCGTCTTCTACTTCTCCTCTCTCCTCACAATTGTCCTCCACTCCACCTTCCATCACGCCAAGCTCACGTTTTTCTGCAAAAAGGCAGGCTTCCGTGGGCCTAATGTTCGAGTGTAAAAAAATTATGATGCCGGATAACCCTCTTGCCCAATGGTTGACGGCTGGCTTGTCAGAACTCATAGCCCGCCAACTACTGTAATATAAACTGGTGGACTCTGAGGCCTTTCGAAAATTTGTGGCCATTGGAAGACCACAATGGAAGGTCCCAGGAAGGAAGTATTTCTCAGAGAAGGGCATCTCAGAGCTATATGGCCATGTTCAGTGGCAAGTGAATGTATCTCTGGCACACAGTGTCGGTGCCAAGATACATCTGACCACAGACACGTGGTCTAGCAAACACGGGCAGGGAAGGTATATCACTTTTACTGCCCACTGGGTGAACCTTCTGACGGCCGTCAAGCATGTAACCCGTGGCACCCGTGTAGATTTGGTTTTACCACCACGGATTGCATGCAGGCCTGGCTCTTCTTCTCCTCCTCCTCCTACTCCATTCTCCTCCCTCTCCTCCTCGGCTGACTCATCCTTTTCCGCTGCTAGCGTCTCTTCCGCTGCGCCGCCTAAGCTCCCCAGAACCTATTTGACATGCCAGGTGAGACGTTGCCATGCCGTGCTGCGTCTGTTGTGCCTGGAAGCCAAGAGCCACACTGGCCCGGCACTCCTTTCAGCTTTGCGTTCACAGGCAGATCAGTGGCTAACACCGCTCAATTTGACAGTTGGTAAAGTGGTGTGTGACAACGATGCCAATCTGCTTAGCGCATTGAAACAGGGCAAAATCACGCACGTGCCATGCATGGCACACGTCTTAAACTTGGTCGTGCAGCGATTCGTTGTCAAATATCCTGGGGTCCAGGACATCTGGCGGCAGTCAAGGAAAATCTCGGCCCATTTCAGAAGATCTTACACGGCTATGGCTCGCCTTGCTGACATTCAGCGGCGACACAATCTGCCGGTCAGACGTCTTATTTGCGATTGCCCGACACGATGGAACTCAAACTTCTATATGCTTGATAGGCTGCTCCAGCAGAAACGTGCAGTTAATGTCTACCTGTATGAACTCTGCGGCAGAACAGGTTCTGGGGAGCTGGGGTTTTTTTCACCGCGCCAGTGGCTGCTCATGTGCGAAGCATGCAGACTTCTGCGGCCATTTGAGGAGATAACCAAACTGGTCAGTCGCAGCCATGGCGCCATCAGTGACATGGTATCTTATGCCTTCTTTATGGAGCGTGCATTGCGTCGTGTCATTGATCAAGCTGTGGAGGAGCAGGAGCGGGAAGATGAGGAAGTCGCAATGCTGGATGAATTCCCATGGTGGGCTACTCTATCTGAGACAAGTGAACAACAGGAGTCTGAAGAGGAGTCAGAGGAGGATGGTCCCGGGGCGGATGAGGAGGAGCAAGAAGAGCATGCTTTAAACCTTTCTGGTATCCCTGTTGTTGTGCGTGGATGGGGAGAGGAGAATGAAGAGGACAACATTATCCTGGATGATGAGCAGGAGCCAGGCCACCACACCGCTTCCAGTTTAGTGCAAATGGGGGCCTTCATGCTCCAGTGTTTTAATAGGGACCCCCGTATAAAAAGCATAAGGGTCAAGGACCAGTACTGGGTGGCAACGTACTTAGACCCCCGGTACAAACACAAAATGGCGGAAATGTTACCACCGTCACAGAGGGCTGTCAGAATGGAGCACTTCCAGGCCTTGCTTCGAGGAATGCTGCATTCTCCTTTTGCGTGCGCTGGCAGAGGAGCAATTCCCACTCCCAGAGAAGGAGTTGCTGGTACCAATCCAACAGCGCCTGCAAGAAGAGGCCGGTTTGAAGATGTGTTGGTGACTTCGGATATGAGGTAATTCTTTCAGCCGACCCATCGACAGGTGTCATCCGGATCCAGCATCAGGGAACACCTAGACCGTCAGGTGTCCGACTACATCCGGTTAACGGCCGATGTGGACGCTCTGAGGAGTGATGAACCCCTGGACTACTGGGTGGGCAGTCTTGACCTCTGGCCAGAGCTTGCCCAATTTGCAATCGAACTGTTGGCTTGCCCCTCGTCCAGTGTCCTGTCCGATAGGACGTTCAGCGCAGCAGGGGGGATCGTGACCGATAAGCGTATTCGCCTAGCTCACGACAGTGTTAACTACCTCACATTTCTAAAAATGAATGAGGCATGAATCTCGGAGGAATTCAACACATGTGACCAGTAGACCATGTATATGTCTATAAACAATTTTTTTAATCGAGCACACAGACCTTCTTTCTTCATTTGGCTCACTTCCTTGTCCAAAAAAAGCACACCGTACTATATGCCAGTACCCTCCTGTTTGAAGAGGTTGAACGGTGTCATATTTCTACTGGGGCTGTTTATTATGAGGGGCTCCCACCATCCCTGTGCTGTGCTGACTTCCTCCTGGGGCTGTACCTCTGCTGTGCATATTATGAGGGGCTCCCACCATCCCTGTGCTATGCTCATTATGAGGGGCTCCCACCATCCCTGTGCTGTGCTGACTTCCTCCTGGGGCTGCTTTTTATGAGGGGCTCCCACCATCCCTGTGCTATGCTGACATCCTCCTGGGGCTGCTTATTATGAGGGGCTCCCACCATCCCTGTGCTGTGCTGACTTCCTCCTGGGGCTGTACTTCTGCTGTGCATATTATGAGGGGCTCCCACCATCACTGTGCTATGCTCATTATGAGGGGCTCCCACCATTCCTGTGCTATGCTCATTATGAGGGGCTCCCACCATCCCTGTGCTATGCTGACTTCCTCCTGGGGCTGCTTACGGTGCAGGTGTCAGTGCTGTATATCACGGTGCTGGTGTCAGTGCTGTATATCACGGTGCTGGTGTTAGTGCTTTATGTCACGCTGCTTATGTCAGTGCTCTCTATCACGGTGCTGGTGTCAGATCACTCTATCACGGTGCAGGTGTCATTGCTGTATGTCACGCTGCTGATGTCAGTGCTCTCTATCACTGTGCTGCTGACAGTGCTGTATATCACGGTGCTGGTGTTAGTGCTTTATGTCACGCTGCTGATGTCAGTGCTCTCTATCACGGTGCTGGTGTCAGATCACTCTATCACGGTGCAGGTGTCATTGCTGTATGTCACACTGCTGATGTCAGTGCTCTCTATCACGGTGCTGCTGTCAGTGCTGTATATCACGGTGCTGGTGTTAGTGCTTTATGTCACGCTGCTTATGTCAGTGCTCTCTATCACGGTGCTGTTGTCAGATCACTCTATCACGGTGCAGGTGTCATTGCTGTATGTCACGCTGCTGATGTCAGTGCTCTCTATCACGATGCTGCTGTCAGTGCTGTATATCACGGTGCTGGTGTTAGTGCTTTATGTCACGCTGCTGATGTCAGTGCTCTCTATAATGGTGCTGGTGTCAGATCACTCTATCACGGTGCAGGTGTCATTGCTGTATGTCACGCTGCTGATGCCAGTGCTCTCTATCACAGTGCTGGTGTCAGATGACTCTATCACGGTGCAGGTGTCATTGCTGTATGTCACGCTGCTGGTGATCATCTCCTGCACCCTCTTCTTTGCCTACCCTGACCTTCCCTCTACTTCATTGCCTTCATGCGCTCCACAGTCCTGAATTGTCACAACAATTTCACATATAAAAAAAGAATGCTTGTAGTTGTCGATCCCAGATTCACCTCATACATGTGTTATGTCTTTGGCCATGTGGTGAGACTATGTTTGCACAGACAGTAATTATTTTGTGGCTGCAAATTTGACCTGTAGGTTTGCAAAGTTCGCCTCCCATTGAAGTCAATGGGGCCCGCCGCGAACGTTACGGTTCACGAACTATCGGGCGCGTTCGCGGTCCGCGTTCGCGAAACGTCCCGTCTGAAGTTCGTCCATCACTAATTAAGAACTATATTCAGTGTAAAGAAGAACAAGGAGTCCTGAAAGTGATGGTTTGGCCCCCACAAAGTCCTGAACCTAGAAGCCCTGTACCTAGAAAAAAAATTGCTGTTTTGAAAGCAAAGGGTGTACACTCCAAATATTTGATTTTCATTTCTCTCCTTTCTGTTTATTTACTTTCCATTTTGTTTATTGATAAAAATAAACTATTAACACTTCTATTTCTGAAAGCATTCTTAACAGCATTCTTAACAGCTTTTGCACACACATATACATATCTATATATATATATATATATATATATATATATATATACACACACACACACACACACACACATATACAAGGCGTGTCTATTAACCGCTTCCCGACCGTCTCATGCGTATATACTGTGGCAGAAGGACACATACAGGAGCTCCGTGACTCCATGTCCGCAGGGGATACCCGCGATCGTCTCATGGTGAGGAAGAACGGGGAGATGCCAATGTAAACAAGCATCTCCCCGTTCTGCCTAATGACACTGTCACTGATCACAGCTCCCTGGAATTGGGAGCGGCGATCAGTGTAGTGTCACACACAACCCTCCCGCACAGTTAGAATCACTCCCTAGGACACACTTAACCCCTAAAGCGCCACCTAGTGGTTAACCCCTTCGCTGCCAGTCACATTTACACAGTAATCAATGCATTTTCAAATGCACTGATCGCTGTATAAAAGTGAATGTTCCCAAAATTGCGCCAAAAGTGTCCGATGTGTCTGCCATAATGTCGCAGTCATGATAAATATATGTGGTAGAATACGTATCAACCTAAACTGAGGGAAAAAAAATTATATATTTTTCGGGGATATTTATTATTGCAAAAAGTTAAAAAAAAAATGTTTTTTTCAAAATTGTCACTATTTTTTTGTTTATAGCGCAAAAAAATAAAATTCGCAGAGGTGATCAAATACCACCAAAAGAAAGCTCTATTTGTGGGAAAAAAGGACGTCAATTTTGTTTGGGAGCCATGTCACACGACAGCGCAATTGTCAGTTAAAGCGGCACAGTGCCGAATCGCAAAAAGTGCTCTGGTCTGGAAGGGGGTAAATTCTTCCGGGGCTAAATTGGTAAAAATTAGGAGACTGATTAAATAACTCACCTTTATTTGTATTACAAATTTAATGCTTGTGTCCTTCAACATATTCCCTATTCCATATTTGCACTGATACATTGCTGCAGTCTTGTTTTCCACTGGTTGCTAATGTTGGTTAAAGCGGGAGTCTGCAGTTTTTTTTTTTTTTTTTTAAAAGCCAGCAGCTACAAATACTGCAGCTGCTGACTTTTAAAATAATGACACTTAACCGCCCAGCGCGCCCACGATGTCGGCACCCGAAGCCAATCTCTCTATCTTCTCTCGGGTGCTGCCCCCACCATCTTGAGTATGGGAATCAGGAAGTGGAGCCTTTCGGCTTCATTTCCCGGTTCCCTACTGCGCATGCGCGAGTCGCGCTGCGCAATAAGGATGGTCCCCGCTGTCTCTGGGATCTGTGTGTTTCCCAGCAGGCAGCGGGGGACCTTCGGAAAGGGGCGTAGATTCTGCGGAAAGGGGCGTACCTTCTTCAGAATCTACGCCGGAAGTGGGTGCAGATACCTGTACTGTACAGGTACCTGCACCCCCTCCCCCCTGAAAGGTGCCAATTGTGGCGCCGGAGGGGGGAGGGTTCCAATGAGCGGAAGGTCCACTTTAGGGTGGACCTCCGCTTTAACTGTTGTGCCTTCTGGAACCCATTCTTTCAAAATTACAACCTTGATATCGAAAAAAAACTGTGAGCATGGATTCAGCTATCATACGAACACTGAATCTGCGGTCTTTTCGAACAATCTGACTGATTTTTTCTACATTTTCTTCACCCGGGGCGTTCATCATCTTCACCATTCTCACGGCCTTCGCTGAATCTTTTGTGCCATTCAAACACAAGTGCACAAGGTAGGTTGTCTTTCCCATAAGCTGTAGCAAGCATTTGAAAACATTTTGTTGGTGTTTTGTGCAATTTTACTAAAAATTTCAAATTGACATCTTGTTCAACTTTTTTTTCGGCACACTACAGAAAACACAACCAAAATAAATGGTGATTCACAATCAATTGAATGTCATAGAGTGTTGCTGCTTGTCATGCAGGTTCAAACATGTTCAAGGTCACCATGCATACCTTGTATATGTATATGTATACAGTTTATACTGAAAGAGAAAGAGAGAGAGAAGCAGAGAAATACAAAAAGAGAGAAACAGACACATAGAGACAGATTCTAGCAAAGCTGTATGTAAAAGAAAAGATACATACATACATACATACATGCATACATACATACATACGTATATACAATGATTCAGAATTCAAACTTATGTTGTACTGATTTCATAATTCCTTCCATATTTAATAATGCATTTCTTTGTCTATCTGCATGATGGCTGTACATGTGTGTGTGGGCATTTCACTTCCTTTTGATTGAAAAAAAGTCAATAAAATCAACAGACACACATTAACAGAACAGATTTCTGGTGAAGGAAGCAAGGATATTGTTAAGAATATTTTGGCAGCATTTTCAGACAATGCCCTGTTGCATGTGGAGGTGGTGAAATATGTTGTCTCACTGTTCAATGCCAATACTGAATGTCAGTTTAATGAAAGTATTATATTTCAATGCACATTGTAACACATGCAATGAATTACTGAAAGTGTTCAGTTTATTATTGTCATCTATTTAGAGATAAAGAAACTTTGCAATCCATTGAACAGCGTGTACGTCCATTGTGATATTAGACAGTAGAAATATTTTTTACTGGATCAAAAATGCTCCCTTATGCATTCAATTGTATTTGACCAGAACACATCCCTATAAATATAATATATAAATATTATACTGCTTGATTTGTTATCATGACCATCGTCTTCATTATCCTTTTCTTCTGTTTTTTTTTTTTTTAAGATGTTGAATGTGTCATTTTTTTCCTCTGGAGATTATATGCATTACATAAGCATAGCTTCCAACTGTCCCTTATTTCAAAGGACTGTCCCTGATTTAAAACAAAGTCCCTCTGTCCTTCTTTCCTCCTTATTTGTCCCTCTTTTTGGTCTGAACTATATAGTTGTATATAAAATGCACTATTTATCTTTCAAATGTGTTTCGGAACGCTAAACTTTTCATCCAATTTCTAAATTGCTGCAATTGACAATGTCAAAAGCCAGTATAAAGGAATCATAGTGGTAATCAGGGCTCAAGTCCTGCGGGAACGCATGGTAACGGAGTCCCTGTACTTTTTCCACAACAGAAACTCAGTTCCCATTAGCAGCCGTGTCCTGCAAGACTTTGAAGTATGCGAGCTGTGTGCCAGGTGCTACACCAGCAGCTACCAACATAGCTCGCAATAGTAAGTGCCGCACACCAGGGGTGGACTGACCATTCAGGCATTTCCAGTAGGGGACCTCATGACAGCCTCCGCTTTGATCTACCTGTCAATCACAGCTAGCTGACGGGTAGATCAGGTCCCTGCTGCTAAGAGATTGTATTTAGTCAGACCTCTCATGATGCGCTCCTCCCCGCCGGCCCCTCCTGATTTTCTGTCTTCTCATCCTCCACCCCCCCATTCTCCTGCATACTTGCTTTGTGTGTCCCGCTGACTCCCCCCCCTCCTCTATCTTCAGTGCCATATGATGAGAGAACCCAGAGGAGGAGCACAGCTATTCTGCTCACAGGACATGCAGGGAGAGAGGTGAGCTGAGGGAGGAACTTCAGTTTGGGGTGGTAAGCTGAGCACAATACCTGGCAAAGTTTAATGCCAGGAGGGAAGTTTATGTGAAAATATATGAAGGGTTGGAATAGCAGCGAGTGTGTGTTGGAGCCCTGCAGAGTTTGCAGCCCCCCAAGCTAACATACATCTCCGAAGCAGGAACATCACTATCTCCCCAAGCATTCTGTCCAGATAATTTGCAGTTAATTTATGACCTTTCCATTTAACCCTGTGTTATCCAAACTGTTCAATGAAAAGTGTAAACTCACCACATAAACACTCTATATACAAAATAAAATTCCCCAATAAAGATCAGAACATGATGTTCACATTTGCATGGAAGAAATTGAATGAATGCTGATTATTCAGAGAATTACCGTATTTATGTTTATTGAGGATTGTATTTTTTATTTTTTTTATGTACTAACAGTTAAGCTTCATACATACAATATGAAAATTGGATGAAAAATACCACTTTTGAAATGTTCGTGCATATGAGCGTATAATTTTTATTTATTTTTTGGTGGGGGAGTGGATCTTGAGTTCCCACACTTTTTTCCCTGGGACTTGACCCCTGGTGGTAAGAAAAAAACACTAATGGGTTTAACTATTTTTTTTTTTTGTTTAATTTGCCTTTAAGGGGGTATGGCAGTGGGTATGTCCTATGCTTACATACTTTTGCTAATAGGTGTCCCTCGTTTTCCATCTCAAAAAGTAGGTGAGTTTTGCATAAGTGTTAGTTTTGGGGTCTGGATCGTGACCCCTTTCCTTTTAGCGAATCAGCAAAACACTCCTCTCTGCTGCAGCTCATTGCTCTCTACAAGTTATTGCTAGTGCAGTGGGGAAAAGTATCCCCAGTATAGGGGATCGGTTGCCATTTAGAGAGGACCAATGCTGGAAGAAGGCTGCTTTTGGCTGCTTTGGCAGCCAGACTTTGAGCCCACTCTTTGTAACGGGAGGGGCAAAATCCCACCAGAGCTGCAACAGCTGCTAGAGATGGAATGCTCCCACCGGACCCATGAAGGGAAGAGGAGGAGAGCCTATGCTGTGTGAAATTGCGCGGAGCTATGTGGAAACTAGTGCTGGGAGTGGTTGTAATTCTGGAATGCTGTATAGTGCCAGGAGCCTGGAGTGCCACTAGTGGTGCTGTGTGGCATTGAGGGGAAGCTACAGAGATATGTGAGCACTGTGCCCACCAGGGACTTTATTACATTTCCAGTTCTGTCACTATTCCTGTAATGCTGTAGGGAGAATTGCCATACTGTACCAGCCGGAGACCAAGCTACTGCAGGTTCTGTTCTGTGTGACCACTGAAAACTCCAATAGAGAGAAAGATTACCTCTGAAGATGCACTTGGCAATTGGAGTAATGATAGATCACCTGGTCACTTGTTCCCTTTACTGCTGTGCAAAAATGGAAGCCTATGGATCATTGCACCATTTCCCTTGGGTTTACAAATACGCCAAGTTGGGAGTCAGCGCTCCAACAGGAGATACAGGGCCCCAACACCAGATAACTTTACTCAGAGTCCATTGGCTAGTGGTTTAGTTAGGGTCCCTTTTATCCTAACCAAGCCATTAGATATTTTACTGTCCTTCATATCTGCTGTGCTCGCTTACCCTAGTTTTGCATCTGTGCATTATATTATTGCCTTAATGTGTTATACTGTTGTGGTTTGTTGTCCCCACTTTTGTACTTCCTCCCAGGGTTTTCACATTCCAATAAGGCAATTTTAAGCCCCGGGTGCAGTGGCATTAAATCAAGCCATACATGAGACGAAATTTTGAAAGAATTTTCTTTTTTGAAAATCTTATCTGAGAATTTTCATTCGAATTTCGCACCATTGGTGGGCTGCTGCAACAGTCGATTTTCATGCGGCCATCGAATTTGAGTAATCGGGCATGTTGTTTTTTTTTTTAAACAAACTATTTTCTAATCAATGATGGGAGAAATGTGTGAGAAATGTAAACGATAAAGAAATGCGCATGTGCAAGAAAAGAAAATTCCCAGAAAGAAAAGAAGATTCCCAGCCACGAAAATTCTTTTCTGTAGCAACAGGAGGTGAAATTGAAGGCTTGGTTGGTCAAATTTCAAAATCAATGGTGGCACCATCGGATCACAAAATGCACAAAATTTCTTATTTTCAAAAGAAAATTCTTTTGAAATTCGACCATGTATGGTCAGCCTAGGGGGGCACGGGTTCCGCCCCCTCTCTCCAGCCATCCCCCTCTATGAATAATGGCATTGCGTGAATCTATCCATGGCTGCCGCTGCCACCTTAGTCAGGGGTCCAGACCCTTTTCGGAGGCCGGGCACTTGAATTACATTGGAAGGGGTGTATTTTTGAAGCACCTGATCAGAGCCATAGGCTCTAATAGGGTTCAAATTAGTGTGGACTCATGGCGCAAAATATTGCACTCAGAGTCCACCTAGGTGTGTTAGAAAAGCAAATTAATATTGGCACCATTTGATGGGCACAGTGGCAGCATTTGACGGGGCACAGTAGCAACATTTGATAGGCAAAGTGTCTGCATTTGATGTGTACAGTGGCTGCATTTGATGGCATAGTGGCTGCAATTGCTGGGCACAGTGAAGGTGCAATTGATGTTTTTTTTCTGAATTTTTCAGTTTGTCTGCGCCCCCCCAAAAATTTTGAGCACCAGCCACCACTGACCAGGTGTGTCAATGAGATTGGGTTTAGCCAGGTCAGGCTATCACAGTGAGAAACAGCAGAGCCTATCCAACAACTCTGCTATAACATCTTAACTTATTTACGTGGAGAAGCTATCAACACATTTGCAAGTTCTTACTGTGGGACACAAATCTGAATTGTGCTAGGGGTGATATAATTACAGGGCTGACCTTGCATCACATGCCACTCTCTATTAGTGGTGACATAATTTGGAGGGGTTTCCTATTTTATATTATTGTACATTTAGGTTACCACTGGTAACCATGCTTCTCTTTTTCTCTTTTTTCTTGTTTGTTATTAAGATGGCCCAGGAGAATTAAGAGTATATGCTGCGGCGTAGATTAATTTCTGTACTTAAGTGAATATTATAGGGTAGATCCATTCGTGTACCTATATGTATTTTTTATGTATTTATGTGTACTTGGAGAATGTTTAGCATTTTTATGAATGACTTGCAAATTGTTTTGCAAAGTATTTAAGATTTTTTATCTGTAAAAACTTAATAAAAACAATTTAAATACCACTGGTAATTTGATAACACAGGACCTGTAGTATAGTCACTTAAGATTTATCTTCTGCAGTGTTAGGTGAAAAGAATGTAAAAAACTTGCCTGACTTCTACCTTTTCTTTTGAAAAATAAAAAAGTCTAGTAGAAAATATTTTTTTTTTAGCTAAAAGTGCCAACATGCTCTAGGTCAGTAATGGCGAACCTTGGCACTCCAGATGTTTTGGAACTACATTTCCCATGATACTCAATTACACTGCAGAGTGCATGAGCATCATGGGAAATGTATTTCCAAAACATCTGGGGTGCCAACATTCGCCATCACTGCTCTAGGTCAAGTCAAAATCTTCATTAAGTGGCACACTGAAATGTTGCACTCGGGAACTCTTCTGTAGCCAACAATCTATGTAGTGTTTTTTCTGCATGTGTAAAGCGGCATATACACAATTGGATTTTCCAACTGGAATTGTGTGATGACAGGCTGTTGGTGGAGAATCCGACCATTTGTTCTGTTCCATCGGACGATTGTTGTCGGATTTTCCACAGTCAAATGTTGGATGGCAGGTTTTAAAATTTTCCGCAGACAAATGTCTGTTGTCGGATTTTCGGAGCGTGTGTACACAAGTCCAAAGTACAAACATGCATGTTCGGAAGCAAAGGCGAGCCAGAAGCAGCCAGTCTTGTAAACTTTTTAATGGAGAATTAACATTTGTGACGCTGTAAATTATGAAATCTCGAAATGCAGTGCACATTCTCTTCTTCTTTAATGGGATAATAATGAAGCTGCTTTGCTGGTGATACTGATGGAGTTATTGCAAACAAATTTTCAAAGGCTTTTTTCTTTTTTTTTCTATTGATATCAAGAATAATATTAATATCCTTTTTTTTTGTTTTTTGTTTTTTGGGGCAAGATACCACAGCACCATTATCCTGTAGTTCTTAAGATCAAAGATACAATGTCCCTTGTTAATTGTACATTGTATTTTTTTAAATGTAACTGCTATTCCCAAACTGTCATTTGAAGTAAAACACATAGCCAAGTATTATTCTACACAATTTTCTTATTGTGCATTATAAAAAGAAAACAAATACAATTAGACATGCTATCTGCCAATAGATCTTAACCAAAAAGTACATTCTATGCATCCAAAAATATAGAAAATATAACAAATCAAATCATTATTATTCAACCAAAAAAATAAAATAAAAGCCTCATGCATGTGTCTTGCTTCTTAATATAGGGGGTTAACAATGCCAAGAGTTGGTGAAAGCTGGGGTCCATCAGCCAGAGATAATTCCGAAAATCATCTGGATTATTCTCCTGGAGCTCCCACAGCAAAAGCATATGACATAATTGGTTAATAAAGCAACCAATTTTTGGCCCAAGAACTCCTCCTCCTGTTCCTGGACAGGACTTGGGTCAAAGCAATAACTCCAAGGCCAATAATAAATCACATGTTATCTCCTCCGATTCCGCAACATGTTTGGTTGAAGAACGGCCGCTCAGAAACTAACTGAAAAGCATGAAATGAAAAGCGCGAAATGAAAAGCGCGAACTGAAAAGCGCTAAATGAAAAGCACGAAATGAAAAGAGTGAATCAACACTCACTAAACTTCTACTAACATGAAATTAGCAGAAGGAGCCCAAAGGGTGGCGCTAAAGAGCTGAAAAACCATATAGTACGTCACTACGTTCGTGTTTGTTGGCTGACAATTCCTTGCCGTTTGCATGCAAGACAAAATCCGTGCACACGCCTTCGGCCAAAATCAGAGGTTTTGTCTGCGTAAAACCTGATCGTGTGTACGAGGCTTAAGTGTCATAATGAATTGGATTGACTTACTGTATTCCTTATTGTAGTAGGAGATAATATGTGCTGTATTATCCATTATTACAAGAGTCCTAAGGAGTATATAATGGTAGCTCAAACTAGCATTTGGGCAGTACGATCTGGTCTAAAAAATTCATGTAATGAACAGCATCTGGTTTACTGTCTTCTAACGTTCACTTTTAGGCAAAGTTGTGTGTATTAGCCTAGATAGGCATGATTTCTACAAATGTCAATCAATGCTGCTTTCGGGGTTATTGCAGTGATGTGTGGTCTCCACCTTACCCCCCTCCCAGCTGACAATGAACAGAAAAATGGAAAAGAAGCACAAATGGTTATGTGACCTAATTTTCTCATTCTAGTTTTAAGGTAGAAAAAACTTAGGTAAATGTTAAAATTAGAACAGAAAGTTGCACAACAAGCAGGGGTGTGAGCACATAAACTTACAGATTGCTGCATATTGCATATGTTTTTAATTGAAACTTTTTCATGATATTGTGCTTTTTCTATGAAAAATGTAAAATAATGAAACTATCAAAGGACTGCTTTGGCACAAGAACAAGTCCCAAAAAATTAAATGGAACTTCAATAAACCCCAGTAGCCATTTAAAAACCCAAAATCATCATTTCACGTTACTTGCTGGCAAAAGGGTGACATTTTGTAGAAATTTCAGGAAAATTAAAACTCTCAATTTCTCTTATCCGTAGAAGCAATACAAATGCAAAACAAATAGCTTGTGCTACCTAGGCAGAGTCCTTCTGCCACATTAACTCATGCAGCCTTGAACATATGCAATACTGCTTCTTAAGCCCCGTACACACTATCAGATTGTCTGCTGAGTTTTTCCTTCAGATTTACCAAAACCATGTAGTACAAGGGCCTGCCTGATTGCATACACATCGAAACTCCTAAGGTTTGTCCTCATATTATATGGTTTTGGTAAATCTGAAGGAAAAACTCAGCAGACAATCTGAGGCCGCGTACACACGCGCGGACTGTTCGCCCAACTTTGTCCGCTGAACAGTGTTTGGGCGGACAGTCCGCTCGTGTGTGGGCTTTCAGCGGACAGTTTCAGCGGACAGTTTGACGGACAAGGTTTTTCGGAAATTCCGTAAAACTGTCCGCTGAAACCTTGTTTCAGCGAACAGTCCGCTCGTGTGTAGGCTTGTTCGTCAAACAAAGTTGCGCGCATGCTCAGAAAGGATTTTCACACCGAAAGCTATAATGCAGTGTATAGGACGTCGTATTTTTCGTCCCGTCGTACGTGCCGTTCACGTCATCGCGCACGGTTTCAGCAAACTGTTCGTCCGTCGTGTGTGGCCATGTCCGTCCATGCTAAGTTTGAGCGGACTGTTTGCCGAAACTGTTGGACGGACAAAGTTGGGCGAACAGTCCGCGCGTGTGTACGCGGCCTGATAGTATGTACGGTGCTTTATGTAATAGCAAATAACCAATTGGTGTAGCTGTGCATTCACTGGCATCACCAATGCAACATTTAGGCTGGGTTCACACCATTGCGAATTGGATGCAGGAACTCTGCATCCAATTTGCAAAGCAGGAGATTTTGAGCAGCTCTCTATGGAGCCGGTTCACATATCTCCGCAGCGGGTCCGGTGCCTTTTGCACAAAAATGCTGTGTGCCTTTTGGTCCGTTTCAGGTCCGAATTCGGCCCATGATTTGGGCTGAAATCTAACCTGAAACAGTGAACCAGCACACATCGGACCCCTGTTGCGAGCCACATGCAGCTCATATGTGAACCAAGCCTTATAGATTTATATAAAGTTACCTGTAGCAATAGATTAAACTATACTGGAGTACTGAAATAGCTACTTAGCCATGATTTCTTATGGCTCTACAGAAAGGTTTAAAGTTGAACTCCTGACTTATTTAAAAGTACAATTAATGCAGTTCTTTAAAAACAAATTTATACATCATTAGATGTATTTTTTAAATGCAAGCAGCTAAAATGTTACTAAACCCACAACAGTAAAATATGCAGTAAAGAATGCTTGTTATACTCACTATGGGACCTAAGGGTTAATCCTCTGAATTGTGTTAAAGGCTGATTCTGTCTTCTCTGTTCCTCCCCTTCTTCCACAGTGCCCAGTCTATCTCCTTATAAGACAGAGACTAGAGGACAAGCTGCACATGCTCAGTTTCGTGTGTATTGATGGAAAGTTTTTTTTTGTGGAAGGGTGCATGTGATCAGCACAGGGCCAATCAGTATTGTCAAGACAGAAGGTCAGGGGTCATGAGGATAGTCAGAGAAGAATGAAAACTCCTTCCACAAGCTTTAACCTGACACTCATAGAAGTCACACGACTGTTATATACTGCTGATGAGAAAAGGTATTCAGCAGTTTATATTTACTAAAATAATTGCAGTTCCATGTTCTGTGTACTGTGGGAGATCAGATATAGTGAATGCAGGGTCCTGGGTTTCGTAACACTTTAAGTAGCTTAATTTGACCTGGCATTAGCCTCTTTCAGCCCACTGTACAGCAGAGCTCGGGTTGGGGAAGGAGAAGCAGCAGAAGGTGCCAATCAGTAACGCAGAGCTTATGTGATAACAAGGGGCATGCTGATACGAAGAGAGAACAGAGTGACAGATATGTGCTTATCAGTCTAAGCTTCTTCTTTCACTGTTGTCAGGGCTGGGCTCAGCCCTTCCTTCTCAAAGCTGGGCACTTAGCTGTCATCTAATTGCCAGCTCCTATCTCTCTACAGTGACTCCACTGTTGTTGATATCCTGCTCGTCAGTCATGCCTACTTAAGCTGTCTAGTCCAGATGATCTCTGCCTTGGCCTTGGTCACATCTCATCAGGAGATGCTCTCCTGTGTTCCTGTTGAAGACTTACTTGGCTGACATTCCTACTGACTGCAGATCCTGCTTGCTGTTCTACTACGCTCATCTCGGCTTCCTGTCGTTTTGACTTGTCTGACTATCCATTTCAGTTCCTGAACTCTGGCTATGTTTTGATTACGTTTACTCTGTTTACCATTTTTTATTATTATTATGAAACAAGTGTGATTTAACTGTACTTCTGTCTCAGTCTGATTCATGGTTTCTGACAACTGTCCTGTGACAGGCTGGAGGAGGGCCATATATTACTTAACTGCAGCAGAGAATAAATCAGGTCTCTTCCCCCACCATATAGGGCTGTGCTGGGTAGCACATACGTTTCAAGACTGGATTGACAGAAATCTGAATTCTTTGGCAGGTAGAACGTTTCTTTATATGTATTTAAACTGTGCATTTTAACTATTTGCCTTGAGTTCAGCTTTAAATCAAAAGCAGCTGATCACTCTAACTAACCTACAGCAGCGTTAACCTCTCTGATGAAGCAGACATGCAGGAATCCATAAATTATGTGTAATTATTATACAGGTTTTATATAGCGCCAACAGTTTGCGCAGCGTTTTACAACATGAGGGCAGAGATTACAGTTACATTACAATTTGGTACAAGAGGAATCAGAGGGTCCTGCTCATTAGAGCTTACAATCTAAAAAGGAAGGGTCAATTGATACAAAAGGTAACAGCTGTGGGGGAATGAGCTGACGGAAGAAGTAAAACACTGTTAGTTAGAAGCAGAATAGACTTATTTGAAGAGAAGGGTTTTCAGGGATCGCCTAAAGATGGATAGATTAGGGGACAGATTGGGGTAGGGAGTTCCAAGGGATGGGAGAAGCTCTGGAGAAATCCTGGAGGCGAGCATGGGAGGAGGTGACAAGGGAGCTAGAGAGCAGGAGGTCTTGGGATGACCAAAGAACGTAGATAGTTTGCAAATACTTTTGGTTGCCTGGCAAAGACAAGCCTGCAGATTCAGTTTTTAGGGTATTAATTTAGACTTACGTTAAATTAGGATACCAATGTACAGGGAAATGATCCTTTGTGGGTTAGGTTTTATGTAAACAAGCAAAAAGTCCTATGAATTGCAAGCTTAAAATTAATAGGTAATCATATGTAGCACTACCCCCATAGGAGCCACGTGAATATTACCCAGATCCTTGCTTCTGCATTAGCAACCAGGCACAAGGTATTTTCCGCAGCCAGGTACACACAGTTTAGCTCGATGGAGTCAAATAACAGTCTAGGGGTGTTGTTTTGTAGTTTTATTTTAGAGGAACTTGGATAGGGTAGGGGATTTGTAGTAGGATACGCCAGAATAAAACTATGCACAACTTGAGGACTCTAGCTGATCTAGAATTGAGCAGTAGGTGAAGCCCCTTGCTGGGAGCAGATGGAAGACTTCTCCTGTATAGCAGTGTAGAAATAAAGAGTATGAGCAAAGTCTCTTGTAGTGAGAGACACGTAGACAAAGCTCTTCACATCACTAGCCAGTGATCTCTTTATTTGGACCCTTAAATGACTTAGTTGCACAAGGGGGTAGCCAAAAGAACCAGGCCCTTATATCTTTGGTCTGTTCTCACAGGAGATCCTCCCAGGCAAGGATCCCCTTCAGTCAGCTTTTCAGAAGCACCAGGGCATCGTCTCCATTCCAGCTTCAGGCCCTCAGGTTGTCCACCTGAGGCCACATGGCAGTAGGTGCCAGGGGTGTCAAGCCTGCAATCCACTATCTGGGAAGGACCCAGAGCTCAAGTGTTCCCTGAATATATAGGCCATTCCCAGCATGCTCATGGGGCACCTACCCTATAATTGGCCGAGACTGCATATATATTCATGCTGCCTGTTTGTCTAGCTTCCACCCATGTTCCAGAAAGCTCTCTGAGTTTCTAGAAGGCGAGAGGAGCCCAAGCACCAGAACACCAGGAGCAGTCCTAACTAATGAATTGCAGCATTCTGTTAAGCAGAAATGCTGAGAATAGATTTGCCTCTAGCCCCACCCTTAGGCGGAGGGGCAAACTACACTAGTCCAAAATTTACACCTAGCACCTATACTAGTTAGGTGCTACACATTTTTTCGTCTATAGCTATGTCAGGCAAAGAACAGCAAAGAAACAATGATCCCAAAACTGTAAAAAAAAATCCCATGATTTTATCTTTTTCTGTGGTATGATATTTTTATTTCTAACTGAACTGCAATAGAGTTACTGTAGGTTTTAAAAAAAGATATGAGAGAAAATTACAGTGAGGCTGAAACAGAGGGCTCTGTGTTTGATCAGTTGCGTTAGTTAATCCATTTTCCTGAGGATAGCTGGCCTGACATGACATTAGATTAGTTTAATGAGGATTAAATTGGACAGAAATGTTTAGCTCTGTATTTAGAGTGTAAATTTAACATCTATACATTACTCTGAAAGATAATTAGCCTTAGAGGGAAGTCATAAAAACATGAATCAAGCAACAATTTTTTTTGGCTTCTGCTAGACCATGTGATATTTATTTTGTCGAAATTCACAAGCCTGTGGATAGGGAGGTGTAATGGATATCGACATACGCTGGTGTTGTCTTTTAGGCTGTTTTGATGTAACAGCAGAATTTACAAAAGGTGAGTATTATAATGTTTGCTGCATTTAATGTAACCTTATTGCCATTGATATTTTATTTTTGCAAGGCATACATAACATTTTGATTAACCCTCAGTCTTTTTTATTACTAGAGACACTGGTAATGAACACATAGGGCAGGGCCAGAGGTATTATGTTTAAAGGTTACTCTAAAGAACATCTAAATACTGTGGTGTGACAGGCTAATTAGATCTCAAATCCACTATTCTATGTAGTACACCAGCCTGATAAAAGTAAAAAGGAAAATATATGCAAACCAATTCCTCCTCCCCCTTTGTGCTTCACATGCACCCCCACATGCACCCCCACATGCACCCCTTCCCTGACTGTACAGCCTGCAGTAGGAGGGTTTAAAGTAGTTATGAACATACAATGTTACAGACAATTTCCAACAGTGCCCCCCCCCTCCATCGCTGCCACCCCTATCCATGCATCTGGCCCCTTTCAGGACACCGAAGCATGGATTCCAATGCAGGGAGCTGTTTTTTTGAAGCACCGATTAGAGCCAGAGGCTCTTATAGGCTTCAATATAGGGTGGGCTTGGGTCGCAGAGAGTGAGCTCTGAGCCCACCAAGTTGTGTTACAATAGTGAAACAATATTCGCTGTTGTAACACTGATCCTCCTCCTGGCCAATCAGGAAGAGGGTTTTGGCACCGGGCCCAATTGGCTGAAAGGAAAGGCGATCCTATTGGACATCTAGGAAGAGGAGGGGAGGAGCCGGAAGCTGCCATGGAGGAGAGGACACTCAGAGTCGAGCCACTGCACCATGCTGCCTGCCACCCGCCACGATGGGGTAAGTGCTGGACCAACCGGCAAATGCTCAGAGGGGATGGGTGGTTGTTTGCCCCCCCAAAAAAGACCACCACTGCTTTCTAATACAGTTATAACTATGCATACCCCATAATCGCTTTTGCTTTGTTTAAGAAATTATCTTTCTTACCTTTTTCACTACGTTAAAAAGTTCTGTCGTGTGACTATGCACCTCTTCTTCCTGATAGTAGGGGACAGAGTTACCAGACACCGTGCAGACACATGGGGAGATTTACTAAAACTATTGCACACAGAATCTGGCGCAGCTGTAAATAGTAACCAATCAGCTTCTATTTTTTATTCTAAAAGCTTAATTGAACAAGCTGAAGTTAGAAGCTGATTAGTCAAACACAGTTGCACCGGATCTCGCCCATAGCCTGCATGTATTCCATAGTCTTATCAACCTGAGGCAAGATGCCGGCTGTGTTTGAGTGTGGGGGGTGAGGGTTGCTTGTTCAAGAGGCAGGCTGGCAGGCTGTTAATGAGAGGAGGTATGCGCCAAAACCACCCAATTCAGAGAGGGAAAAAAGTATTTGATCCCCTACTGATATTGTATGTTTGCCCACTGACAAAGAAATGATCGGTCTATAATTTTAATGGTAGGTTTATTAACAGTGAGAGACAGAATAACAACAAAAATATCCAGAAAAATGCATTTCAAAAAAGTTATTAAAAAAGTTAAAAGTCAATTTGCATTTTAATGAGTGAAATAAGTATGTGACCCCTTTGCAAAACATGACCTAGTACTTGGTGGCAAAACCCTTGTTGGCAATCAAAGAGGTCAGATGTTTCTTGTAGTTGGCCACCAGGTTTGCACACATCTCAGGAGGGATTGTGCCTCACTTATCTTTGCACATCCTCTCCAAGTCAGTTAGGTTTCAAAGGCTGACATTTGGTAACTCGAACCTTCAGCTCCCTTCACATATTTTCTATGGGATTAAGGTTTGGAGATTGGCTAGGCCACTCCAGGACCTTAATGAGCTTCTTCTTGAGCCATTCCTTTGTTGCCTTGGCTGTGTGTTTTGGGTCATTGTCATGCTGGGATACCCATCCTTGACCAATTTTCAATGCCCTGGCTGAGGGAAGGAGGTTCATACCCAAGATTTGACAGTACATGGCCCTGTCCATTGTCCCTTTGATGCGGTAAAGTTGTCTTGTCCCCTTAGCAGAAAAACACCCCCAAAGCATAATGTTTTCACCTCCATTTTTTTTTGAAAGTGGGGATGGTGTTCTTGGGTCATAGGCAGTATAAGCAAGCCCTGTTTTGCAAGACGAGCAGTAGAAAGATCACAGTTTCACAGTTTTAATGTAAAAAAAATAGGAATTACACTCACAATATACAGTATCTCACAAAAGTGAGTAAACCCCTCACCTTTTTGTAAATATTTTAATGTATCTTTTCATGTGACAACACTGAAGAAATTACACTTTGCAACAATGTAAAGTAGTGAGAGTACAGCTTGTATAACAGTGTAAATTTGCTGTCCCCTCAAAATAATTCAACTCACAGCCATTAATGTCAAAACCACTGGCAACAAAAGTAAGTACACTTCTAAGTGAAAATGTCCAAATTGTGCCCAATTAGACATTTTGCCTCCCGGTGTTGTGTGACTCGTCAGTGTTACAAGGTCTCAGGTGTGAATGGGGAGCAGGTGTGTTAAATTTTGTGTTATGGCTCTCACTCTCTCATACTGGTCACTGGAGGTTCAACATGGCACCTCATGACTCTCTGAGGATCTGAAAAAAAGAATTGTTGCTCTACATAAAGATGGCCTAGTCTATAAGAAGAATACCATACAAGAAGACCATCCATAGGAATGAGCCCGATGTTCGAGTCGAACATAAGTTCGTTTCAAACATTGGGTATTCGCCTGTTCGCCGAATAGAGAAACAATTTGGGGTGTTTGCTGCAAATTGGAAAGCTGCGGAACACCCCTTAAAAGTCTATGGGAGAAATCAAAAGTGCTAATTTTTAAGGCTTATATGCATAGTAATGTCATAAAAAGTGTTTGGGGACCTGGGTCCTGCCCCAGGGAACATGCATCAATGCAAAAAAATGGCCATTTTTTCGGGAGCAGTAATTTTAATAATGCTTAAAGTAAAACAATAAAAGTACATTTTTCCTTTAAATTTTGTACCTGGGGGGTGTGTATAGTGTGCCTGTAAAGTGGTGCATGTCTCGAACAGTCCAAGAGCAAAATTACATTTCTAAAGGAAAAAAAGTAATTTAAAAGTACTCGCGGCTATAATGAATTGTCGGTCCCTGCAATACACATAAAAGTCATTGAAAAAAAACAGCATGGGATTCCCACACAGTCCATTACCAGGCCCTTTGAGTCTGGTATGAATATTAAGAGGAACCTCGAACCAAACTTTAAAAGAAAAAATGGCATGGGGGTTGGGGGTCAGGTCTGGTATGGATTTTAAGGGGAACCCCACGGCAAATTGTTTTAAAAATGGTGCGGGGGTCCCCCCAAAAATCCATACCAGACACTTATCTGAGCACGCAACCTGGCAGGACACAAGAAAAGAGGGCCCCTCTCCTGAACCGTACCAGGCCACATGCCCTCAACATGGGGAGGGTGCTTTGGGGTGGCCCCCCAAAGCACCATGTCCCCATGTTGATGGGGACAAGGTCCTCATCCCCACAATCCTTGCCCGGTGTTGTGGGGGTCTACTGGTGGGGGGCTTTTTGGAATATGGAAGCCCCCTTTAAAAAGGGATCAAATCCTGGCCTCCCCACCTGTGTGAAATGGTAACAAATGTACCCCTAGCATTTCACAACAAGTGTGAAAATGGTAAAATAACATGACACGACTTGGGACAAGTCCTTTATTAAAAAATAAAAAAATAAAATGTCCCACAAAGTCTTCTTTTTCTTCTCTTGCTCTGCCGATGGACCAAAAAATTTTAAAAAATGTGACCACCCGCCTCCATGGGAGGCACCCGCTGTATGACGCATCTTAGCTTTGACAGTTCTTTTATAACTGAGGGCAGGGCTACACCGTGACATTCCCAGGTGACTCTGCCGCCTCTGACACAGGGAGACTTCCCTATGGCTTCCCCATAGACATGTAAATGGGTGGCCCGCCCCCCCTGATGCCCCAGGGAAGCCATTGAGAAGTCCCTGTGTGTCAGAGGGGTGTGGGGTCAACCAGGAACGTCACATGTGGCCCTGTCCTCAGTTATAAAAGAACTGTCAAAGCGAAGATGCATTATAGGGCGGGTACCGCCTATGAAGGTGCGTCGGTCGCATTTTTTTGAGGGGGTTTTCTTCATTTTCAGTCTGTCGGCGGAGCAAGAGAAGAAGAAGAAGTCTTTGTGGGACATTTTAATTTTTTTAGTTTTTAATAAAGGACTTTTCCCATACCATGTCATGTCATTTTTACCATTATCACACTTTTTTGTGAAATGGTGGGTACCCCATTACCATTTCACACAGGAGGAGGCCAGGATCTGGGGGTCCCCTTGTTAAAGGAGGCTTCCAAATTCTGATAAGCCCCCCACCCACTGACCCCCACAACCACCGGGCAAGGGTTGTGGGGATGAGGCCCTTGTCCCAATCAACATGGGGACATGGTGCTTTGGGGTGCTACTCCAAAGCACCCTCCTCATGTTGAGGGCATGTGGCCTGGTACGCTTCAGGAAGACGCTCTCTCATCCCCCTCTTTTTCTGCGGCCTGCCAGGTTGCGTGCTCAGATAAGGGTCTGGTATGGATTTTTTTGAGGGGGACCCCCACGTCATTTTTTTTTACATTTTGGTGTGGGGGTCCCCCCTAATATCCATACCATGCCCCATAGATTTTAAAGGTGTTCGAGCGAGTGATTTTTTTGTCTGTTCGCATGTTCTGCTGCGAACCGAACCAGGGGGGTGTTTGGCTCATCCCTAACCATACAGAGGTTTAACAGGACAAGTTCCACTCAGAACAGGCCTCACCATGGTCCACCAAAGAAGTTGAGTGCACCTGCTCAGCATCATATCCAGAGGTTGTCTTTGGGAAATAGACGTATGAGTGCTGCCAGCATTGCTGCAGATGTTGAAGGGGTTGGGGGTCAGCCTGTCAGTGCTCAGACCATATGCCGCACACTGCATCAAATTGGTCTGCATGGCTGTCGTTCCAGAATGAAGCCTCTTCTAAAGATGGCGCACAAGAAATCCCGCAAACAGTTTGCTGAAGACAAGCAGACTAAGGACATGGATTACTGGAACCATGTCCTGTGGTCTGATGAGACCACGATAAACTTATTTGGTTCAGATGGTGTCAAGCATATGTGGCAGCAACCAGGTGAGGAGTACAAAGGCAAGTGCGTCTTGCCTACAGTCAAGCATGGTGGTGGGAGTGTCATGGTCTGGGGCTGCATGAGTGCGGCCAGCACTGGGGAGCTACAGTTAATTGAGGAAACCATGAATGCCAACATGTAAGGGTGACATACTGAAACAGCATAATCCATTCCCTTTGGAGACTGGACTGCAGGGCAGTATTCCAACATGCTAACAACTCCAAACACACCTCCAAGATGACCACTACCTTGCTAAAGAAGCTGAGGGTAAAGGTGGTGGACTCGCCAAGCATGTCTCCAGACCTAAACCATATTGACTATCTGTGGGGCAACCTCAAATGGAAGGTGGATGAGCGCAAGGTCTCTAACATCTACCAGCTCCGTAATGACATCATGGAGGAGTGGAAGAGGATTCCAGTGGCAACCTGTGAAGCTCTGGTGAACTCTATGACCAAGAGGGTTAAGGCAATGCTGGAAAGTTATGGTGGCCACACAAAATATTGACACTTTGGGCCCAATTTGAACATTTTCACTTAAGGGTGTACTCACTTTTGTTGCCAGCAGTTTAGACAATAATGACTGTGTGTTGAGTTATTTTGAGGGGGCAGCAAATTGACACTGTTATTCAAGCTGTTCACTCACTACTTTACAAATGTAGTCATTTCTTCAGCGTTCTCACATGAAAAGATTTAATGCATTTTTCAAAAATGTGAGGAGTGTATTCACTTTTGTGAGATACTGTATATCCCACGTTAAGCAGTCTGGTGCTCATCCATGTAAAGCCGCTGGTGTATACAGTACTGTATGTGGCCAGAGGTCTGGGGGCGCTGGTGGCTCCCAGAGCTTCCTGGGGAACTCTGAGACACTCCCAGATGGGTGAGGCGGGCATAATGCTCATTCAGAGCACCCGGAAGTGTCAACAGTCCCCGAGCATCTCAGAGTGTCTCTGAGTTCTTCAGGAAGAGCTGGGAGCCACCAGCCCCCTGGACCTCTGACCACTTACAGTAATGTATACACCAGCGGTTTTACTGTATACACCAGTGGCTTTACATCACCAGAACCCTTTACGTGGGATATTGTTTTTTACATTGTGAGTATAATTCCACTTTTTTTTTACATTTAAACTTGAATCCTTCTGCTGCTCGCCCCCCCCCCCCCCCCAATCTTTTACAGCATACACTTTATACTGTACTGTTTTTTGTATTGCTGTAATAATTTTTATATGAATAAATGGTTGTGGAATGAATCATCTGAGTCTCCATTATTTCTTATGGGGAATGTTGCACGTATTTGTAAATTCAAAGTTTATCCTTCCCTCTTACCCTTCCCTATCCACTTTTTGCCAGGACATCCCCTCTCAGGCTTGAGAGCATATGTTGTTGTTTTTTGCAGACTCCAAGGATGTAGTCTCCTTGACAGGGGGAGAATGTAGCACCCTTGTCCTAAAACAGGGCTACAAGTAAATTTAGCTATGCTGGGTGGTAGCTAGCCTGACTAATTTGGAGTCTCTTTGGATCAAATGGGCCTCCTCCTAATCCTGTTTCCGCTATGGCTTCTCCCTTTTGTCAGTAGGAGGCACTGTCGCCTCTGGAATTAGTATGATGAGCTACAGTAAAGTCAGGTTATGAATAAACATACCTTTCTCAGACTGGCCACTATGCATGCTGGGAGAAGGTATTTATTTGGAGAAAGTCAGGTGATCTAGGTCTTCTCTGCCCAGACTGCGGTCAGGGTGGGTGTGTGAGGAACAGCTCCTGCTGGGTGGGCCTAAAGCCTGAGGCAAGACCATGTGTTCAAGGTTCTGCAAGGAAGAGCTTGCTCAGTACCTGGAGGAAATGCTGAGAGGGATGAAGTTCCACGGAAGCACCAGAGGTGACTCTTTATAAGACGGGGACTATAAAGTGGCTGGGAGGACTTCAACAGAAAATTCATCCAAAGAAAACTGCGTATGGAGCAGTGAGTTAAGTTCAGTCGCTATAGGAGACAGCTTATGCTACAAAGTACAGATTTCTGGTTCCAGCCTAAGGGGCCTTTTCTCTGTACTGCTGTCTACCTTTTCTACAAATTTTTGTCTATGGAGCCAATCAGCAAGTTGCTGCTGCTTTTGACTAAGGGTGTCCTGTGCCCTACCCCTGTCTCCTACATTTTTCCTGTTGTGAGAACTTAACTCTTTGTTCAAGCATAAAAGTGACTGGCGCCCATCTTTTTAGCTTGTACATCACCCCCCATGCCTAGTAACCTATACCTTGAGGAGGAATGTTGGCCCTCCCTGTCTCTGGGGGTTAACACCAGGCCTCTGGAAATTGGGGGTTCGCTACACTTTGGCACCCAAGGTGGGGCCTCAACGTTATTTTTGCTGTGGTCACCCCTAGCAATAGACTTCGATTACACAGAAATGTTGTTTGGCTACGTGGGACAGTAATATCTGTGTACCTAAGAGACTTTGCTATTGTTCTTTGAAACCATGTGGGGAAGGAACAATATTGTCTTTTTGTTATCATGAGAGTGTTAGCTTGGCCTTTTGTCACTTTATGCCAGTGCCGCCTTATCTGTGCCCATCGGTGCCGCTTTATCTGTGCCTATTAGTGCCGCCTTAACTATGCCTATCAGTGCCCACCAGTGCAGCCTATCAGTGCCTACCAATGCAGCCTATCAGTGCCCACCAGTGCAGCCTATCAGTGCCGCCTCATCAGCGCACTTCAATGAAGGAGAAAAATGACCTGTTTGCAAAATTTTATAACAAACTATTAAACATGATTTTTTATTTATTTATTTTTTGCATCTTTTTTTGTTTGTTTAGCAAAAAATAAAACTCCCAGCTGTAATTAAATACCACCAAAAGAAAGCTCTATTTGTGGGGAAAAAAATTATAAAAATTTCATTTGGGTACAGTGTTGTATGCCCGCGCAATTGTCATTCAAAGTGCATCAGCGCTGAAAGCTGAAAATTGGTCTGGGACTGAGGGGGGTTTAAGTGCCCAGTAAGCAAGTGGTTAAAATACAAACAAAAAACAAGACTTTATTATCACTTTAAGGTTAGCTGTGTGTAGTAAAAGATATTCAATAGAACAGTTTTATTTTATTAAAATAAATGTACTGAGGTTTGTACTGTCTGTTACATACTCGCTTGTGGCACAGTCATTAAAGTATATGGCCATTTAAGCCCCTCCCTCTGTTGATGAAATCTGACCACACCCATAATAATAGATTAATTTCCCCATGATTCACTATAGCCCAATTCTGCAAGTGTTCTAATTTACTATCACTGTTTTCTAGCTGGTCTAAAACCACTTTTTGTGTAACGGGACACTTTTTGGTTGCTATAGACAATCTCCAGTTTCCAGGCAGAAAGTATATATAATATAAAACTGCATGCAGGGCATTGGATAAAGCACTAGGGACAAAAGGGATGTGATGTGAAATTATTTCATACAGTAATGTAATCTGTAAGATTACACTGTACTGTATGTATTATGATTTTTCTATTTTTTTAATTTGCCGCCAGGCTCCGCCCTGTGCATCGCGACACTCGCAGGGAAGGGAGCTTGGCACAGAAAGGCATCGGGCGGACACAGAGGAAGGATGTCACAGGATCCTCGGGACAAGGTAAGTATACTGCACCAGGATCCTGCAATGCAATCCCGTGGCTCGGGGTTACTGCTAATGGTACTGAAATTTAACCCCAAGCCACACTCGGGAAAACTGCCAGGGAGGTTAACAGGAATGCAGGAGAGCGTCTCTGTGATGTTGACTAAGGCCCCTTTCACACATGCGGATGATATGTCCGTATTTCATCCATCCGTTTGCGGATGAAATACGGACATCCATTCACCCCTATGGGATAGCGGGTGTCTGCGGATGAGCATCCGCAGACACCCGCTATTGTCCGCCTCCGCAAATGTCCGATTCTGCAGACGGAGGAAAATCCTATTTTTCTGTCCGTCTGCAGAGCGGATCGGATGAACACGGACACACGGTCCGTGCTCGTCCGATCCCCATAGAGGAGAGCGGAGAGCTGACAGGGCGGTCCCCGCACAGTGTGCGGAGACCGCCCTGTCCGCAGCCGGCTCAGCGGGGACAACGGAGCGATCCCCGCTGAGCGAGCGGATCATCACGGGGCGGATCTTTACTGATCTGCCCCGTGTGAAAGGGGCCTAAGGCAAAGGCAGAGCTCCTCTGGACTGGATGGCTTAAGTAGGCAGGACTGACGAGCAGAATATCAAGAACAGCTGTGTAACTGTAGAGAGACAGGAGCTGGCAATTAGCTGACAGCTGAGCAGCCAGCTCAGAGAAGGAAGAGCTGAGCCCAGCCCTGACAACCTTATACACTTTTGTCTTCCTCGGCTGAGAGTGGGCAATGTTCTAAATATGTATATTTAGATATATATATATTTTTTTGTAACAGATAGTGACAATAATTGTCTTTTTTGGGTGAGGATAGACAACATTTTAAACACATATATAAATGGTTAAGTTGCGTAGATCTTGCTATAATAGTAGTTGTTGCCACATTTCTATACGTGCCGTGTCTTCCTCGGCTGAGGAGAGACAGTACCTCAGAATTGTACAATAATGCTGATTTTCTATTATTATTGAATAGTCAATTGCTTATATGTGTTTTCTCTACATTGCGTTTTCCTCGGCTGAGGAGAGGCAGTGTCTGCAATTTGCATAATAATGCTTATTTTCTACTACTTAGAGTATAGTATTAGATAGATCGACAGTTAGGATATAATGTAATTTTTCTGTGGCATTCTTCATCTGCTTTTGTGTGGAATGCCGCATGTATTTGTAATTCAAAGTTTATCCCTCCCTGTTACCCTTCTCTATCCACTTTTTGCCAGGACATCCACTCTCAGGCTTGAGGGCATATGTTGTTGTTTTTTGCAGACTCTGAGAATGTAGTCTCCTTGGCAGGGGGAGAATGTAGCACTCTTATCCTAAAACAGGGCTACAGGTAAATTTAACTATGCTGGGTCATAGTTAGCCTGGCTAATTTGTAGTTTTTTTGCATCAAATAGGCTTCCTCCTAATCCTGTTTCCACTCTGGCTTCTCCATTTTGTCAGTAGGAGGCACTGTCGCCCCTCTGGCATTAGTATGATGAGCTACAGTAAAGTCAGGTTATGAATAAACATACAGTACCTTTCTTAGCCAATAAGACTGGCCCCTATGCATGCTGGGAGAAGGTATTTATTTGAAGAAAGTCAGGTGATCTAGGTCTTCTCTACCCAGACTGCGATCTGGGTGAGTGTGTGAGGAACAGCTCCTGCTGGGTGGGCCTAAAGCCTAAGGCATGTCCATGTGCTCAAGGTTCTGTAAGGAAGAGCCTACTCAGTACCTGGAGGAAATACTGAGAAGGATGGAGTTCCAAGGAAGCACCAGAGGTGACTCTTTATAAGCCGAGGACTATAAAGTGGTTGGGAGGACTTCAACTGAGAACTCATCCAACGGAAACTGCGTATGGTGCAGTGAGTTAAGTTCAGTTGCTATAGGAGACAGTTCATGCTACAAAGTACAGAGTGCTGGTTCTAGCCTAATGCCACGTACACACGAGACACTGAGACCAAGGGGGCAGAGACGAGGCAAAGGTTCCACATCTCTCCATCCATCGGTCCCAGATCTTCCTCCCATTTTTGCCTGCATGGAAATTTGGTTGAATCCTGAAGTGCATTGAGAATAATACCATATCCTCTAGAAATTATACTCTTTTTTTCACTCTCCATTAGGATTAATTGTACAATGGCATGATCAGTCAGCCGGAGCGGTGTAATTCTGGATTGCATATGTACATCCATTTATCTTTAGTTCATTAGAGGATGATTATGTAGAGATGTAATACCATTGGTTTACCACTGGAGGGAGTTCCTAGGTTATATCTGCTTACTTCATGTATTTTAAATGGGTCTTAGGTTAGAGTTTCAATTATGTTTTTAAATATATGTTTTATTGTAAAGATTATGTATTAAATAGTTACTTTGCATGGATATTATGTTGTTTGAATGTAGTGCAGAACGCATATAGTGGCATGATGTTGCATTACACTCCCTGGTCACTATGGCAACCGGCATGTACACTATAAATGCTAAGCAAGGTCGTCACATGGTCACCCTTGAAAAAGTCATGTGTCTAGTGATGGAACCGGTCGGGAGGAGCCAGTGACGAGCAATGCTGTGTGTGCACTGTTGGTGTTTGAGGAGATCCCAGATGTTAGCTGTATGGAACTGACCTTACCATATGCGATTCATTCTGCTGGAATATGTGAGTGAAGTTTATAGGGAATATTCAATATACTATCTGTGCAATGGTCTTTTTCTTTTGTTGTTTCATACTGGGGAAGTTCTTTGAAAGCCAGAAGCCAGTCCATGCTAAAGAGCATCCAAACAACTGATTTCTTCAGTGTTCATGCTAAAGAGCAGCTGAATATATGAGCACAGCATTTCTATCATTGGGGTTACTCATTGAAACCTGTCTAAACTCATCAATCACTAAAGACGTTACATTTCTTCACAGTGGTATGCTGTCCTACTGAGATATTTGTTCACATTATTATATCTCGTTTTTCTTTCTTAAAACCAGCCCCTTCCACCCATTTACAACACCCACAGTAGCCCCTATCCTACAGGCTTCTACAGAGGCCTGGCGCTACCTACTCAACCCTTTAGCCCCCACAGGTACCCTTACACCACCAAAATTCCAGATAACAGCTGTTTCTCTCCTAATACCTGATATATCCTTGACTAACTGGTGCACCACCAAAGCTCTTCAATTGGAGGATTTGTTTGTAGGCCCAGCACTTAAAAAATTTAGAGCACTACAACTTGAATATTCTAATCCCCCATCAGAGTTCTATAAATCAAACCCGAATCTCCCAATTATTGAAACAAGCTAATCACCTACCTACCCTGGCAAGTAGCCTTATACTACACATCCACTAACACAAGAACCAAAGGCACACCACTAATATATAATTATCTACAAAACAAACAGGTATTCAGTAAAACACCCAATATACAAGCCTAGGAAAGGGACTTTGGGAAAGAGTACACTCAGGACCAATAGAAGAAAGCCGAATCTCCCAATTATTGAAACAAGCTAATCACCTACCTACCCTGGCAAGTAGCCTTATACTACACATCCACTAACACAAGAACCAAAGGCACACCACTAATATATAATTATCTACAAAACAAACAGGTATTCAGTAAAACACCCAATATACAAGCCTAGGAAAGGGACTTTGGGAAAGAGTACACTCAGGACCAATAGAAGAAAGCCCTTAGTATAACATATGCATCTACCAGAAGTGCCAACCTGTGGGAACTTTATCAAAAAATTATGTTGCGATGGTACCTCACCCCATATTGCATATCAAAATTTGCACCTGGATCATCATCAGAATGCTGGAGGAACTGCGGGGGGCTCAGGACACTACCACACATTCTGTGGTCCTGTCCACATATTGAAAAATACTGGGCTCAGATCTTCACTATAATTGAGCAGTTTAGAGGCATACAAGTTACACCTTCCTCGGGTATGGCACTTCTATTACTAGATATAGACGTAATTCCAACCAATATGAGGACAATAGGACAATAATATCTTGTATACTTTTAGCAGCCCGACTTACTATAGTCAGACATTGGAAGGATAGCACACCTCTCAACTTGGCAGAAACCCTGCCAAACCCTGCATAAACTCTGCAAATAATAAGCACACACAGTGCATACGAAATACAATTTGTATATAGTACAGGTAATCATCTGAAGATTACTGAACTTTGGTGCTCCTGGAAGAAGTGGTATCCACAGCGTATGGGGTCATCAGCTCCTAACATGAATGCGTGCATGGATAGCATGCGATATTGGGCTGTAACTAAAGGATTAATATTGTTGTTTCTTTTTACTCTGGTCGGTTAACTAACATTTCATTTATAATTTCTCTTACTTTTCACTGTTCATTTATCTTACGTTGTAGTATATTGATTTTAACTAACAGCATGATATGGATCACTTTATAACTGGAATTTGTGTCAACTAGTGCATCATCTTCAACTGTACCCTACTGTACGTAGGACAGAGATAAGTGATATAAATAATTGTTATCCTTTTCATATAATGAACCATGTCTGTTATGCAACAATAATGGCTGGGACCAACCACTATAAAGGCAATATGTCTTGTACTTCTTGTTTATGAAAAAACAATAAAAACTTATTGAAATTAAAAAATGAAGAAAGCTCTGATTAAGGCTTGTCTTTTTCACCAAATAATTGCTGATTATTAAACATCTGGATATACAGTACCATTCTGCTCCTTTAAAATCTGCCATTATAAAGGACTTCTGAGGAGAAAAAGCCTTGAAGTTGCTAAGCTAAATTTGAATCATCCAAACTAGGGTGATTACCACCTTAGATTTAACTAATCAATGGATTCAATTAGCAGTGACACAAAATGTGCCTTATCCCTAAACCAGGTATATGCAATTAGCGGACCTCCAGCTGTTGCAGAACTACAAGTCCCATGAGGCACTGCAAGACTCTGACAGCCACAAGCATGACACCCAGAGGCAGAGGCATGATGGGACTTGTAGTTTTGCAACAGCTGGAGGTCCGCTAATTGCATATCCCTGCCCTAAACCTAAAGAGCTTGCTAAGCAGAAACTATGGGGAAGATTTACAAAAACCGACGCACACAGAATATGGTGCTGTTGGGCATATTAACCAATCGGCTTCTAACTTTAGTTTGTTCAATTAAGCTTTGACAATAAAACCTGGAAGCTGATTGGCTACTACACACAGATGCACCAGATTCTGTGTGCTCCAGTTTTAGTATATGTCTTCCTATAGTTGGGATTTTTTAGGCATTTAACATGTAACAGCACAAATAAAATAATAACAGTTCATTGTACAAATATTCAAATCAAAGATGGTAATAACAAAGCAGGATTTGATAAACCTAAATCAACCACCGATATATAAAATCTGTAAATAGCAGAAACTGCATATAAATTACAGTATAAACCCCAATGCGTTTTAATTCACAAAAGCTAATCTTTATTAGGGGGTTAGAAAAGGCTGAAAGTATGTTTTCCCAAATACTGTTCAACCAAGATAAAAATGTCTACAATTGATACACTAAAAAGGATGCAGTGATTATAACTTAAAAAATATTTAGCATGCTTCTATTTAAAAAAATAATAGGTTCAAAAGGCTTTCTGAAAAACGAAATAAAAAACAGTCCCCTGATTCCGCACATGGTTAGCAATTTTACAGCTCTTTCTTATTGCTGGAATGTAATACTATTATCACCTCACTGTAGTTGTCCTAAAATAAAAGATCTAAATCTTGCATTTATCAGTACTTTTACTCTCTAGCTTTATGTGGTTCTGTAGAATCCTGTAATATGATAAAATGACAGCAAATTTACTGCAGGTTTTGGATGAAAAACTCAAGTGCTGCCAAGACTGTTTTACCATTTGTGATTCCTGCTGTAAGAGTTGTGATTAGGAACTTTAGGTCGATTTATTCACTTTGGTTTCAGTCTGATTTAACAGACTGTAGAAAATAGTTAGACCCATATTTTCTAAAGTATTATTAGTGAGGACACTTGTAGTTGGCTAGTGTCATATAAAGAATATAAAAAAAAGTCAATTTCTTGAAGTAACAAATGTGAATGGTAACTCATAATGGCATAATGTAACCCCAGGGGAAGTCAGCGATGGAAGCATTTTTTTGTTGAGCTCTAACCAACAAAGATGCATGAAGGTGAACCATTTGGCAATGTATTTTTCTTTTGTTTCGTTTAAGGTTACATAAAAAACAAAATAAAGATAGAAATGAATGTATGTATTTAGAGATTTTATAAAAAAAAAAAACTTCTAATGCCGATTTGAATACTATTATTTTTAAACACATCATGCATTCAAATGTGAAATGTAATATAAGGAAATTACATGAAAGAATCTTCAGTTCTCTCTCATAAACTTTGGGCCTCCTGCATTGCTTGACATAAAGAAATAGAGCCATTCATATTCAGCGATTCATTTTATTTGTAAGTGTAAGTTAAAAACTTAAAGGGGTTGTAAACCCTTGTGTTTTTTCACCTTAATGCATCCTATGCATTAAGGTGAAAAAACACCTGCAGTCACCAGCCCCCTGTTTTACTTACCTGAGCCACTTCATCTGTTCGACAGGGACACACTGTCCCCCTATCCACGCAGTCCTGGCTCTTGATTGGATAGATTGAAAGCAGCACAGCCATTGGCTCCCACTGCTGTCAATCAAGTCCAATGACGTGGGTGCGGCCGAGCCCGGCATTCATGTTTATGGACTCGGGAGTGCACCTGCATGGTGACCCTTTCAGGAGAGTGCTTCTCCTAGGGGGTTATCTGATGCAGGGAGGAGCTGTGAGAGGACCCCAGAAGAGGATGGTTGGGGCCACTCAAACCGGGCTGCACAGTGGAGGTAAGTATGACATGTTTGTTATTTAAAACAAAAAACAATCCTTTACAATCACTTTACGATCAAAAAGACTTTTGCTTGATAGAAATTGAAAATACATATTGTCTAGGGCAAGGCCTTCCTGATCTACTCATATACTATTACACAACACATCTTTCCATGATTATCAACTGGTGCCATCATCAAGACTGTAAGTTGTGAATAGAACAAACTACTTTCCAATTCCCCCATCCAATGTATCCCCTGGCTAAACCCTAGGCATATTAACCCCTTTCCGCTGCCGCCACCTGGCCCTTTCAGAGCTTCCAAATCCTGGAAGGCTGAGGTTGGTACTCAGGTCATGTGACATGCAACCACAGCAGTTACATGATCAGAAAGCCTATAATTACAAGTATGTATTGGGAACTTTTTGATCCCCACCGGTGTCTGTGCTGGGAGCGCGCAGAGCATGCACTCTCAGCACAAAAAGTTGTTTACATAAAGCTGTATATATGCAGCCTATCGGTGTTAAAGCCCACCTGCCAAGAGGCTGCATATATGCACCACATTGGCGGCAAGAGGATAAATAACCTAATACTCATCCCACCATTGAACCCAACTTACAAGTAGTAGCAGCTTCCCATTTACTCCCTTGCATAACCGATAAAGTCATGGATATGATGCCAATATTGTTAACTCCAAATTTGAATCCAGTATGCACACTTCTCAGTAGTTCTCACTGATAAAACCCAATATGTTCAGTGTTAAAGATTTCAGAATACAGGACTAACCTAGATTACTTGTGGAATCGAGCTTGCTCACCCAAACTCTCCTTCTTAGATGGGCTACATTACAATTATGTTACTTTTTGAACTCCTTGGAAAAGAAACACATTAAGCACATTACACCTATTTCTTTTGAGAACCTATGCTCAGACAGGGGGGCACTCACAAACATACCTTTTCTTGACCACACCCTCAGATTCACCTCTTTAATTGTTCCTTCAGAAATGGGAGAAAGACCTCCATGCACAGTTAATGCCAGAACAGAGAGATAACATTTTATATTTCACATATCACTCCTCCATCTCCAATAAAACTCTGGAGTCAGATTATACACATTCTAAACAGACTATACAAGCAAGTGTTCAACCTCTGTTGTAGACGTAAATGACAGAAGGGGACTCTCATGCATATTTTGGTAGTGCCCGAAAAGGAATAATTTATCTAGAAAACATTGCTAACAATATCCACTGATCTACTTAGTAAATGTAGCTAGAGCATGTATACCTCTGTCTGGAGACAGGAATCACTCCCCACCATCCAACAGTAGCTTTTCATTATTCCAGAAATCCACCGTATGGAAGATTTAATGTGGTATTAAACCCAAAATCAAAAATTTAATAAATTGCAGCTTTTCCATTATCAGATGTGGTGGCTGAATTTGTTTTATTTTCTTAGGCTTTTCCCTCTATTTTCGCCTGATGATCTGAGCACCGTCGTCTGGTATGGATTTAAAGGGGAACCCCTACTCCGAAAAAATGGCATGGGGGTCCCCCCAAAGTCCATAGCAGACCCTTATCTGAGCACACAGCCCAGCCAGTCAGGAAAGGGGGTGGGGATGAGCGAGCGCCCTCCCCTCCTGAACCGTACCAGGCTGCGTGCCCTCAACATGGGGGGTGCTTTGGGGAAGAGGGGGCCCTGCTGCCCCCCACCACAAAGCACCTTGTCCCCATGTGTGTTGTTGTGCCGCTCTTCCCCGCAGGCGCACGGGGAAGTGCCGACGTTGAAGTCTGGGGATTCTCTGACAGGCCGTAATGGCAGTGACGCGTGGTGCGGTGACTTATATAGGCATAAGGGGCAGGGTCACCGGGTGATGTCACCTGGTGACCCCGCCCCTTATGATGTCATAGTCCCAGGGGATGCTAGGACCCCTTGTATGGGTATTTCCTCCCTAGTGGGGAACATCATGATTGTTTCCTCAGGTGGGATGACTTTGTTTCCACCTCGACCTCAGGACTATCCTCTCTCTGTCACTCTAACTTTCCTTTCTTTCTTTCTACTCTGGTGGTCTCTCTCATCCACAGTGACCAGAGGGAGTATTTCCTATTAAATGACGTGGACGATGTCTCCCCTCCTCTCTGTGGGCTGCCCATAAGGCCACAATTAGAAGTCACCTAATCCAAATTTGGACTAGAATGCATGAGGCTCATAAGGCGGACATCGATAGGCTTGAACGGGAATTTGCTTCCCTAAGAAAACTGCATAAATCCAAACCTTCATCAGGCTCCGCTAAAAGACTAGATGCTGCTTGCACAGCTTTGAACTTGGCTCTCACCGCAATAGCGGAAAAAGACCTCAGATGGGAGGGGGGACGCTTCTATCACCAAAATGACAAACTCAGAACATTATTAGTGAGATGATTATCTCCTAAAACCAGATCTTATACTCTTCCCAAAATAAAATTGAGTGACGGCATCCTCACTCAGGACCCTAAAAAAAATTTGGAAGCATTCCATAACTTCTACCTCACTCTTTATAGCAAAGCGGGAATGGGACCCTCCCCCGATGCCATAAACTCCTTCTTGACATCAGTGCAAATCCCCAGGCTAAAGGAACAGCACAGGGAGGAACTAGAATCCCCAATCTCCGTAGAGGAAGTGGAGCAGGTCATTAAAAATCTTAAAACGAATACAGCTCCGGGTCCAGATGGCTTCTCTGTCCCGTATTACAAACATTTCTCCCAGATACTCACCCCGTACCTAGCACGCTTCTTTAGTCATCTCAGGTCTGGAACACCCCTGGATAAAACCATTAATTTGGCATTCGTAACAGTAACCCCTAAGCCAGGAAAGGATCCCAGTTGTTCCTCTAATTATAGGCCCATATCTTTGATCAATAATCTTAATATCTTGACAAAAATTTTAGCAGATAGAATTTCCAACTTCATTAGCCTATACATTCATGGGGATCAGGTCAGTTTTAAACCCCCGGCGACAGGGGCCAGATCAGATCAGGAGGGAAGTAGACATAATCTCGCTCGTGGGATCGGATGGGACGGGGCCCCCATCAACAGGGATTCCTGCTCTCACTAAATCTTATGAAGGCTTTCGATTCAGACTCCTGGTCTTTTCTGGTGCCTACCGTAAAAAAATGGGGATTTGGTCAGTCCTTTATGAACATAATAAATGCACTATACTTGACCCCAGAGGCCCAAATAAAGATGCAGGGGTACTACTCAAACCCCTTCCCAATCTTTTGTAGCACAAGACAGGGGTGCCCCTTATCACTGCTGATATTTGCCATGATCATTGAGACTCTGGCCATCGCCATCAGAGGTCATGCTGATATAAAAGCGATCCAATGTGGACCAAAATCTCATAAGTGTGCTTTGTTCACGGATGACGTTTTACTTTTCATATCATCTCCAAACACCTCTCTCCCCATTATATGCAAGTTACTGGATGATTTTGGCAAAGTATCAGGACTTACGGTCAATTACTCCAAGTCCCTAGCGCTCAATATTAACTTACCATCTCAGCTGGTATTTCAACTCAAAAACCATTTCAAGTTCAGCTGGACGGAGTCTGCGCTCCCTTATTTGGGGATCAATTTGACGGCAACCATAGACAGACTTTACAATTTCCCTGCAACATTTCGTAAAATGGAGGAAGATCTTGCCTTTTGGGACATGCTGGGCCTTTCCTGGTTGGGCAGGGAGAATTCTGTAAAAATGACCTTACTCCCATATCCTATACCTCTTTAGAGCCCTACCTATCCCTGTCCCCAAGGACTGCCTCCGAATCTTCCAGTCCACAATTATGAAGTTTATCTTGGGATCCAAGGGCCATAGAATTTCCAAGAGAACTCTCTTCCACAACAAAAACCAGGGAGGACTGGGAGTACCGAAAGTTCTATGGTATTACCAGGCAGCTCAACTTTCCCAACTATCCACTATCTATTCTAAAATTGCTCACCCAGATTGGGTGCACATGGAGAGGCAGGCTATCCCTAACTATACCCTTGACTATATTCTATGGTGCCCAACCAGGAACAGACCAGCCATACTAGCACCCACATTTTCCCATTCTCTCACTCTTTGGGACTCCCTTAAAACTAATCCACATTTGATCTCCCGCTGGCAGCCCCTCTCCCACATTTTCAGGAATCCCCTCTTTCCTCCTGGACAAGACATTAAGGCCTTCCGCTGGTAGTTAGATAAGGGGATATATAGGATTGGTCGCTTTGTAACCCCATCGGGCCCTATCACTTTGGCCCACTGCATCAGTAAACTTGACACGCCAGGAACAGAGAAGTTCAGATTTCAACAAATTTCACACTTTCTCAGATCCTTGGGGCTCACTACTCCTAAACCCCCATCCATAACTGATTATGAACTTTGGAGTGGCCAGGCCATGGAGCAGAGGGGGATATCGGTGATTTACTGGGCACTTGCTAAGGCTGACTCTAAAACGCTTTTCATGCGAGAATGGGAAACTGATCTACAACAATGGACCCTAGCTGAATGGCATAAGGCATCAGTTGCTGCCTCAAAAGATTTACTTAACACAGCTTTGGTTGAGGCTAACTTGAAAATTCTAATGTGGTGGTATATGGTGCCTTTGCGACTGGCAAAAATCTACCCAAACGCGACCCCCTTATGTTTTCACAACTGTGGTGATATTGGCTCTATTCTACACATTTGGTAGGACTGCCCAAAAATTAGGAACCTGTGGAATAATGTTTTCCATATTATTAGGAAGATTACAACAATACCCATCCCCAAAACTCCTCAGTACGCTTTACTTAATTTACCACAGCAGGGGATTCCAAAACGAACGCAAAATCATATTAGGTTTATCCTAATTGGAACGAAACTAACAATTGCTCGAGCTTGGAAACAGCCCACAGTTTCCCTGAGGCTAGTTTAAAGAAAGATATCCTGGATTATGGCCCAGGAAAAAAACGGTAAGCATCTATCTGAACACGGTGTATAGACACGCAGCAGTGTGGGAACCCTGGATCAACTACATCTCTGGGTCTTTACACCTTTCTGCGCCACCAGACTGATTGCAGGTGATTGGGTACCACTTCTTATGTAGCCTTTTATTAGCTCTTGTCTTCTTCTCCTTCCTTCTCCAATAATTTCTCTTCTTTTACTCTGTACTCTGTTCAAATCTGGTATCCTTCATTTCCCTCAAAATTGTTGCTTTCAGGTACAGCATAGTGCTAGACAAAACAATAGAGGTTAAGTATTGCAAACTTTTATACCAAGCAATATGTTATCTTCTAATCTCCTCTCCTACTTGTTTTATGTATACCAAACACAGGCTCTACCAGGAGCACTGACCACTGTTGTATTTATTAGATATTGATGGCTCTCTGTCATCTTGCTCCGGGGGGTAGTGTTTTCCAGTTCCCTTTAGAGGTGCTGGGGCTGGTGAGCCTGTCCCTTACTAGGGCACAGAGAAGTTATTAGGGGGGTAAAAATATTTTACTCTTTTTTCTTGTTACATTCTCTTGTTTATCATTAAATAAGACCCAACGTACTAGAACTGTAATCTTTCAATACGTTACAAGTTCTTTTTCTCAGCAATATGTTTCTTTTCGGCACTATGCTTTTGTTTCTACTAATTTGCAATGTTCATGTTTTGTATTACTTCTCTGAATACTCAATAAAAATCTATTGAAAGTAAAAAAAAAAAATACATATTATCCGCTTTATAGGTTCTTTTTTGATTAAATGTCATTTGTTTTTCAGATAACAGTATTTTAACTAGCTAAATTAATTAAATGCCATTTTAAATACCTAGCCTGTTTATTTTTTTAAACAAAGTGGCAGAGGGATCCCAGTGCTATAACTGACCAAATATAATCATGAGCATATTTAGTCAGTAACATCAGTCAGGTTCCCCTGCAGCCCTGCTTACATTATAGCAGCACCAGGGGACTGTCATTTGTGATGAGAGTCTGGTGGGAGATGATAGTTATGGTGTTGGTCATTGTGTTCATGTCTGCTGCAGGTCATTTGGGTGGCACTCCATGCTGCAGAGAGTTTTTTTGTTTCATAAGATACTATTTTCCTCTTTTTATTTCATGCTCTTTTTGTGTCTCAGATGCTTCCTGTCTACATGCAGCTTCAGCTACACATCAGCATTCTGAGAGTTGTATAAGCGGGCCCGTTGTCATCTCTCCCAAGAACATATGTGAAAGGATGAAAACCCAGAACGTAATAGGTAGACAGTTTTCCCTCTATAATAGAAATACCAGAAATTAGGTCACCCATGGCATGAACCCTAGATATTTTAAAAATGGCAGATTTATAAAGATTTAGAACAATTTTTGTAATATCACAAGCATGTTAAACCTGATATGTGATTTAGTGATTGGGTTTAAATGATCCTTAATTTTCAGTTTACCAATAAACTATGCAGTAGGTTATATTTTATGCAGAATTATGCTGCTCACACATAAAATAACAAAAACAATGTTTTCATGATAATATACCATTCGTTCACACAAAAACAATTCCTGAATAAAACTGCAAATCATCAGTTGAGCCAAACAAATGAGAAAAATGAATACAGCATGAAGAGAGAATTTCTCTGTATTTTTGGCAAATGCCCAAGTATCAGCCAAAGCTCTATAAAATGTAGGTTAGAATAATATTAAGCCTTCTCTGACAGGAAAAATACTACTGTCTTGGCTCTTGGTTTACAATCATTTAAACTGTCCTGCACATCCTGCTATGTTGTGTATAGCTTCATCAAACACATTTAAACTCTGTTCAGTGTGATCTGGAAAACAAGTAACACCTGTTGTTAAGGCATCATGGTATCTAATTAAGTAGTAATTGAATGTAATGTTTAGTTACATAATTCCAAGACTAATTATTATTAAACTATTGGTTGCTTGAATTTTCTATATTTCTATTCAGCTGTATTTTCCAATCATGCGTATGAATAATGGTGATCTTCTATCATGCAATATCACACTAGACATGTGTGGTATGTTTCGTTCCCAATTAAAATTTGGGCGGATGTATCCGAACTTCCGAATGACAATAGTACCAAACCTTTCGAATTTGAATCGTTTTCAAATTCCAAAAAACTTTCCAAAAATGGGTCATTTTGGGGAATGTATTTGTTCTGGCATTTCAATTTGATATATGTTAAAATCTAAAGTAAATATATATATATATATATATATATATATATATATATATATATATATATATATATATATATACTATAAATATATACTATATTTAGATAGTAAACAATAGAAAACCCAGTGGTTATGAAACAACATCAAAATGAGCTCTATCTGTCTCAAGTAATTATATAAAGTTATTTGCGTAAACATGATCAAATTATTGTCAGTCAAACTATCACAGTACTGAAAACTGAAAAATAACTTCCAAGGAGACACTTAGTTAAAGTAGGCATTTGTAAAGAACATATATACATTAAATAGCTAGGAAGCTTCACAAAATGAAGATAACTGCTTTGAACAACTTTTTCAGTCGCCACCAATTCAGAGAATTATGTATTCATTTTGTATGTGAATGCCCTTTTATAACCATTTTTGTTCTGAAAATATGGACTTTAGTTTATATTTAATACCTCAAAGTGGTTGTAAAGATAAAAGTCTTTTTACCTTAATGCATTCTCTACATTAAGGTAAAAACCTTTTAATAGTAGCTCCCCCTCTTGCCTAAATATTCACCTGAGCTTGATCTTAAACCAGCACTGTGTACATCTGCAGCAGCTCTTCTCCCCTCTCCCCTCGCTATCACAGGCTTGGTTGAATGCAGCAGGAGTCATTGGCTTTTTCTGCTGTCAGTCAAAAACTGTGACCAGAAAGCGGGGGGAGGCTGAGCTGGGCGCGAGTGTCTCCATAGGAAGCAGTTTTCTTTGGGGGCATTCGGCAAAGTGGAAGAGCCAGGAGCTCCGGCGGGGACCCCAGAATAGGAGGATCTGGGATGCGCTGTGCAGGTAAGTATGACATATTTATTATTTTATTGGAAAAAAATTTAACCTCTACAATTGTTTTTACCATCTGCAGTATTTTCTGCCCAAATTATTTTTATCATAGATCATCTAGCACAATTTAAAGCCAGCCATATATGGATGGAATCTCAACCAGTACAGCACGGACCAGCTCAGATTGATCAATTTATTGGCAGGCTGGATGTACCAAAGTCGATCCATTGATTGACTTCAGTACAACCAGCCTGTCAGAATTTTTATCATGTGATCACTACCGCCAGCTGAACACAATAAGCGTACACTGACTGTGTTGATGGGGGAACCAAGCAAATTTATTTCCTTCAAAGCATGGTTACAGGAAAGAAAATGTAATAATCTATGGCTTGTTTAAGTATACTAGAATTCTTTTTTGCTTGTTCTTAACTTATCCTAGAAAAATTTATGCAATTAAATGAAAGCTATCTCTGCCCCTCTACCTTGACCACTGATATTGTGTTATCTTTTTTAAATGCATATGATAGAAAAGAGGGTGCACCCAAAAGTGTAACCAATTACAAATGTATATTACTGGTTATATAATATCACAGCCTAATATTGTCGTATGCCTAAATGTATTCACAAATCCTATCCGATTTCCATAAATCTGTCTGGAAATAAAGGGTTGCAAGTGATATGCGATCCACCTTGGAATATAGTTTTACAGTGCCTTGCAAAAGTATTCACCCCCCTTGGCTTTTTACCTATTTTGTTACATTACAGCCTTTAGTTCAATGTTTTTTAATCTGAATTATATGTGATGGATCAGAACACAATATTTTAAGTTGGTGAAGTAAAATTAGAAAAATATATACATAAAACAATTTTTCATAAATAAAAAACGGATACTTGACATGTGCTTATGTATTCACCCCCTTTGTTATGAAGCCCATAAAAAGCTCTGGTGCAACCAATTACCTTCAGAAATCACATAATTAGTGAAATGATGTCCACCTATTTGCAATCTAAGTGTCACATGATCTGTCATTACATATACATACCGTTTTGAAAGGTCCCAGGGGCTGCAACACCTAAGCAAGAGGCACCACTAACAAAACACTGCAATGAAGACCAAAGAACTCAACAGAACAGTACAAGTCAGGGTTAGGTTATAAAAAAATATCCAAATCATTGCTGATCCCTAGGAGCACTATCAAATCTATCATAACCAAATGGAAAGAACATGGCACAACAGCAAACCTGCCAAGAGACGGCCACACACCAAGACGCACAGACCAGGCAAGGGGGGCATTAATCAGAGAGGCAGCACAGAGACCTAAGGTAACCCTGGAGGAGCTGCAGAGTTCCACAGCAGAGACTGGAGTATCTGTACATAGGACGTCAATAAGTCGTATGCTCCATAGAGTTGAGCTTTATGGCAGAGTGGCCAGAAGAAAGCCATTACTTTCAGCAAAAAACAAAATTAGTTCATTTGAGTTTGCGAAAAGGCATGCAGGAGACTCCCAAAATGTATGGAGGAAGGTGCTCTGGTCTGATGAGACTAAAATTGAACTTTTTGGCCATCAAAGAAAATGCTATGTCTGGCACAAACCGAACACATCACATCACCCAAAGAAACATGGTGGTGGCAGCATCATGCTGCGGGGATGTTTTTCAGTAGTCCGGACTGGGAAACTGGTCAGAGTTGAGGGAAAGGTGGATGGTGCTAAATACAGGCATATTCTTGAGCAAAACCTGTACCACTCTGTGTGTGATTTGAGGCCAGGACGGAGGTTCACCTTTCAGCAGGAAAATTACCCCCAACACCCTGCTAAAGCAACACTTGAGTGGTTTTGAGCCCAGACCTCAATCCAACACAAAATCTGTGGTCAGACTTAAATATTGCTGTTCGCAAGTGCAAAACCATCCAACTTGAAGGAGCTGGAGCAGTTTTGCAAGGAGAAATGTGAAAAAATCCCAGTGGTGGTAAGATGTGGCAAGCTCATAGAGACTTATCCAAAGCGACTTGGAGCTGTGATAGCCGCAAAAGGTGGCTCTACAAAGTATTGACTTTAGGGAGGTGAATAGTTACGCACATTGACTTTTTCTGTTATTTTGTCCTATTTGTGGTTTGCTTCACAATAAATAAAATAAAATAGAAAATCTTCAAAGTTGTGGACATGTTCTGTAAATTAAATGATGCAAATCCTCAAGCAATCCATATTAATTCCAGATTGTGAGGCAACAAAACACAAAAAATGCCAAGGGGGTGAATACTTTTGCAAGGCACTGCATATCGCAGCCTCTATAATATACATGTGCTTTTAATGCCTGAGTCATAAATAGAAATTCCTAAGGTATAAAGTTACATTGCTTTCAGTAGATTATGCATTCAGAGTTTTTATTTTGTTTTATAGTTTTCTATCTGTAATGGCGTTAAGTTGGTTAAAGTGAGGGAACGTTTCTTTTTATGCATCAAAGTGTCTTAAAGGAGAAACGCGCAAACAGGTTTGGCTGGATTTGGGATTTACCATACCATGTTAAGATAAAATTAAGTTATTTGGATGTTTTTATTGTTAGGCTATTCATGGGGTTGATATGTAAAGGCTGCTGATTAATCAAATGGTACAGTATATTTAATTTTCAAACTGAATATTAGTCAATAATGTGAAAAAAATCTGTATTTTTGCTAGCACAAGCAAGATGAATAAATCTTCACCTTATCTAATACTTTAAGGCCGCGTACACACGGGCGGACTGTTCGCCCAACTAAGTTCGTCAAACAATCCGACAAACAGTCCGTTCAAAATTTGCATGAACGGACTTGACCACACACGATGAACGAACAGTCCGCTGAAAACGTGCGTGATGACGTGTACAGCACGTACGACGGGACTAGAAAAACGACGTCCTATACACTGCAATGCAACCTTCGGCCGTGTAAACCCTTTCTGAGCATGCACGATACTTAGTCCGTCCAACTTGCCTACACATGAGCGGACTGTCTGCTGAAACCAAGTTTGGACGGACAAAACTAAGTTTGAACGGACTGTCTTACGGAAATTCCGTAAGACTTTGTTCGTCAGACTGTCCTCTGAAACAGTCCGCTGAAGCCCACACACGAGCGGACTGTCCACTGAAACACTGTTCAGCGGACTAAGTTGGGTGAACAGTCCGCCCGTGTGTACGCGGCCTTAGTGTACATTCATGACTGGCCAATATACATATTTAATTACAAACTACATGTAAGGGTTTTAACAGCGCACAGGTAATTAAAGTGGCTCTAAAGGCTCATTTTTTTTTACATTCAAGCATTCTATGCATGAAGATAAATTAACCTATTACCTAACTGAGCCCCATCGCAATCCAGTGATGTGCACGAGAGCCTCGCCTCTCTGGGTACTCTCACTCTGGTAATTCTCACTCTTGATTGGCTTAGCCATTAGCTCCCGCTACTGACAATCACAGTCAGTGAGCCAATGAGGAGACTGAGGGGATGGGGCAGAGCCACGGCTCTGTGTGTGAATGGACACACAGAGCAGTGGCTCAGGAGCTAGCCTGCTTGGGTGCCCCCATAGCAAGCTGTTATTTCTGCAGGAGGAAGGGGCCAGGAGCACCAGAGAGGGTACCCTAGAAGAGGATCTCTTTTACAAGAGTGTGGCTAAAGACACTGAAAAAAATTATACAATCCTGTTGAAGATAAATAAATTGCAGCACCAAAAAACAATGAAATCAAACTTTATATCAATAAATAATTAAATAAATCCATAAGTGCCGATAATAAATTCACTATGATGAGAAATTCTTCAGTGCACATAATTCAATAATGAAATCAATTTTCACATACATATAAACTAATAAATCAATCAATCAATTTAAAAAGTAAAAGGTCCCCATATGTATAATCAATCAATACAGATTCAGAAATGATGTTTCAAAATTCAATAATAAATAAATAATGAACACAGTGTCCACAATCAATAAAGTGCATTTGTGTATTTTACAAGTTGAGAAATTAAATGTCAGCTGTGAATTGAATCCACAGATCCAATGATCCCAGCACCAAAGGTAGGTAATATAATTACAAGACCCACAACCTCTGACTGCATGTGTGTGACTGATCCCAGCATGGATGAATGCTCTCAGCACTTAAATCCCTCTACTTTATATCACAGACCCAACACTTCTTTGCTGCTCAACCCAGACACCCAACTCAGATCTCACCCCTCACAGACAGTTCAATCAAAAAGCACATAGAGGAAATAGGGAGGAGGCTCTCATAGGTCTATTTGACCAGGAGATATTACTGAAGTATGAAATGTAAACAGCAACATTAGGGCTTGGTTCACACTACTGCAAAGCTATTTCGACACACTCTGATGTGACTTTGGTTGGGTTTTGGATATGGTTTACATATTCTGTGGGACCAAATCAAACTATAAATTGCACCAAGGTAGCACAAGACCCTTTCCCAAATCGAATCACAGCCGTGCTACACTGATTTGAACAGGCACCATTGGAAGCAATGTTATTTCCATTGTCATGTGATTCAGTGTGACCCAAGTCGCATCTGAAATCCCAGCAGTGTGAACCAGGCTTAAAATATAAAAGAATTAAAGCCAGCAAGAGCACTTTCAAAGTTTCCACTGCCAAAAAAACAGCAGCATGGGGGGTTGGGCATACTGACAGATACACTCCTTTATATAACCATGAGTCCTCCCTCAGGCATAGTACTTATTCATCCACACTGCTGCTCAATTTTGTATCTGATATACAGTATAGGCAAAGCAGTTGGTATGTATATAAAACCAAATACGAAATGCAAACCTAGAGGAGTGAACAATAATATTAAATCAAAAAAATAACAAGTGTAATTAAAATGTATATAACTAGGGGCCGTGGCTTGTGCGTGCACGAGATGGCAGCCTAAGCCTGGAGATCTCATCAGATGAATGAACAAACGCAGCGAAAAAGGGTAAGAGATCAGCCCCACTTAGACCCACATGCAGCTCCCACGCTACCGCAGACTCTGCTGACCAGATATGCCACAAAAGAAAGGAAGAGAGGTGCCCACAGATGCTCACAGCCTTCTTCCTCTGGCCCACTATGCAGCAGGGAAGGAGAAAAGATGGCACCACTGAAGCCGCAGGACAGCCACCATCAGCCTACACTGACCTTCCAGACGATGATCCAGGGGAAATAGGAAGAGGCCCCATTTTCACCCTTCAGCTCTCCTCCACTATCCTCGGTGTCCCAGATTCGAGCAACAGCAAGGATGAGCATGGATCTCTCACAGGCCAAGACTACCGTGAGTAAAGAACTGCATAATGGACATGCAATATCATCCTTGCAATCATCAATTGCTGCCTTTCCTACGTCAGGGCAGCCTGTACTAGATACCACAATGAAGGACATGGTCCTGTCACTGCAATTCTCTCTCATGACAAATCTATCCTCCCTGATTCATACATTTTGAGAGAGTGCAGTACATGGAAAATAAAATAAATAAAAGATGATACTATGTGGATCAAGGCAAAATTGGCAGAACTCAAAAACTGTTCTTGCTGAAATAACATTAAAATATGCTGCATACCTGAATCAATCCCCCCCCCCCCCCCCCCCCGCAGAGCTACACAAATATTCTAGCACACAGCTACCTGAGTTATCTCACAATAAGCTATAGCATGAAGTCCGGTTTGGCTTTACGCTCAACCAAATCCAGATTCTGAACTTTCCCTCCAAATTTGGTCAGCACCTCACAAGAATTACATTTTGTGGGCTTATTTCTCTGTTTTATTTTACTTTTCTCCTTTTTGTCTGCCAAACTTTCTTGGCTTTCAGATTCCAATGAACTTCAGTACTGAGAAACTACACGTCTACAATACAATGCTTAAAGCGGAGGTCCACCCTAAAGTGGACCTTCCGCTCATCGGAACCCTCCCCCCCTCCGGTGCCACAATCGGCACCTTTCAGGGGGGAGGGGGGTGCAGTTACCTGGATAATCCAGGTAACTGCACCCACTTCCGGGATAGCTCTCTGCGGAAAGGGGCGTAACTTACGCCCCTTTCCGCAAGTGCCCGCCCCTTCCCGCAAGTGCCCCGCTGCCTGCTGGGAAACACACAGATCCCAGAGGCAGCGGGGAGCGTCCTTATTGCGCAGCGCGATTCGCGCATGCGCAGTAGGGAACCGGGAAATGAAGCCGAAAGGCTCCATTTCCTGATTCCCATACCCAAGATGGCGGCGGCAGGACCCGACAGACGACCTAGAGATCGGCTTCGGGTGCCGACATCGCGGGCACGCTGGACAGGTAAGTGTCACTATTTTAAAAGTCAGCAGCTGCAGTATTTGTAGCTGCTGGCTTTAAAAAAAAATAAAAAACGCGGAGTCCCGGTGGACTCCCGCTTTAACGTGCCATTTATCGTTTAATAGAGACCTTGACAACCTAACACCTTCTCTGTCTCGTTTGGAGTTCCCAAAAGAAGAACACCTCCAGCAGCAGTCAGCAACTTCCTGAGGAACCTTTGAACAAACTCTGCCAACCATAAGTTACTTTTTCCTAGACAAGGCACCAACACACACCAACATGTCCTTCACTATAAAATCCCTGAATGAGAAAGGCTTGAAACATCCAAAACAACTTTATCGCTTAAAGGGTAACTCCACTTGCAAATAAAGAAAAAATAATATAGCACATATAATTGCTACAATAATCGTATTGTAATTGAATGTTGTTAAAAATTACCTTTCCTTTTCAATCTGCAGCCATTGTAATTTTCTGAGAATACATTGCAATATTGCTACGTGGAGTTGTTCTGTACACAGAATGTGTACTAATCACTCCCCAGAAACATTGTTTCCTGCTTGTGTGATTGGCTCACCAATTTTCCCAGAAGTCTGCTTAAGATACAAATCAGATTTCAGGCATCCCTTGCAACAAAAATGTAATTTTGTGAGAGACACTTTCAATAGGAAAATGTCTATAGGGATGCAGGCTCAGCAGATTTCCTCATTAGTGCTGTACAGCTCCACAGCTGACTGATAATTATGAAACCACGCCCATTAGATTCACTTAGAATAACAAAAGATAGGAATCTGCAACAAAGTTTGTTATAACTCTTGCAATGTACATAGATGACCCAGAGGGGATTTTTTTCTCGCAATTAAAGTGGAGTTACACTTTTTGCGATATACTTTGCTTACAAGAAATGCATTTTGCTCAAGATGAAACCCCTCATGCCAAAATAAACAATTTCCCCATATGTTCAAGGCATGCTACTCACGGAAACAAAGGGGAGTGCTAATTGCCATAGGAAGCACCATTTCCTTCCAACTCCAAAAGTACATTAATGACCCTGAAAGCCGCCATGTCCTCTTGCTATGCACAATAAATAATATTCAGTACATTTTAGTCTCCCTCTATGCTCCGAATCGGCGTCAGATGTTGATCTTCAAAAATACTCTAAACACAGCAAAAAGCTTATAACAAGGCCACCTCATGATATGTGGAGACTTTAATCTAGTTCCAGACCACAAAATGGATTCAACAGCCATTCCTAAGAGACACGAATCCTCATTGAACAAATTCATAAATTACAATGATCTATTTGATGTATGAAGGTTTTGTCATGTGAGTGAATACGATTACACCTACTTATCACTGCACCACAACAACTACTCGCATATTGACCTCTTCCTCTCTGACAAATGGTTGCTTCAAAATGTGTCAACCTTGGTGATTTACACTACCACCTGGTCAGATCATGCACCTATCAGTATCACCATAGCTAGCTGCCAAATCCTCTCGGTGTTCGACTCGAACGCATGTTCGACTCGAACACGGGCGGTTCGCCTGTTCAGCAAATTCAGAACTTTGTGGACCGCTCGCATCAAATTCGTGTGGCATGAACGGCCCACAATGCCATACGCCATCGCAGTGCATTGCTGGCTCATGATTGGCCAAGCATGCACTGTGACCCCGCATGCTTGGCCAATCACAGCGCCGGCGGCGAGGAGAGCCATAATTGCCCACAGGCAGGATGCCTGTGGCAAATTAGAGCTCAGGGGGTTTAATACACGCCCCACACGTAGCAAGATAGGCAGGGATAGTGTATTCTTTTCTCAGGCATCTGCAGGGGTTAAAGTGGGTGTTGTGTGCCTTCAGCACAGTATACACCTGTAGCTACCCTTTTTTGCTGGTGTTCTATAATATAGGCATCTGCAGGAGTTAGTGGGTGTTGTGTGCCTCCAGCACAGTATACACCTGTGTCTACCCTTTTTTGCTGGTGTTCTCTAATACAGGCATCTGCTGGAGTTAGTGGGTGTTGTGTGCCTCCAGTACAGCACAGTATACACCTGTATCTACCCTTTACTGCTGGTGTTCTCTAATACAGGCATCTGCAGGAGTTAAAGTGGGTGTTGTGTGCCTCCAGTACAGTATACACTTATTGCTGGTGTTGTCTGTTGCATATCTTGCATATTAGCCTTTAAAATTAGCACTTTTGATTTTGAACATTCGAGTCCCATAGACTTTAATAGGGTTCTAAAGTTCGTACGAATTTTTGGTCCATTCGAAGGTTCTGTGTTTGGCTCCTCCCTACTCTCAACCTAACTCATACTTATGGGAGCTAATAATTTCCTTCTCCAAACCTCTTGCTTTTCAGCCTCCCTCAAACAGAATCTAGAAGATTTTTTCACCATTAACTCAGAATCAGTTTCTGACCTGATGGTGGTGTGGAATACCCACAAAGCCATTATTAGGGATGTATTTATCCAACTGGGGGCCAGAGCAAAGAAAGAGAGGATGCATCTGTTAGATGAACTAACAACTGACATTGAAACCACTGAATCCCAAAACAAAACCAACTCTTCCCCTCTACTCTAATACAAAATCTTTGCATTACGCCATGAATTACGCAGTGTATAGCAAAGTTAAGACAAATACCTATACTACAGGTAATAAAGCAGGTAAATTGATGGTGTTATGCATTAAATGTCAAAGAACCAAATCCAAAATTCCATACCTATTTCATCCTCATGCTAATGAGAAAATACTCAAACCTAACTACATCACCAATGCCTTTAGTGCATACTTTAAAGATCTCTACAATATCAGAGGATAAAAACACCTATCAACCCTCTCAAGAGGAAATCTTAGATTTGCTCACACAAACTAACGTCCCTTCCGTTTCGCCACAACAATTATTATCCCTTAACACCGCCTTCACCATCCCCGAAATTACACAGGCAATCAACAATCTTCCAAACTCTAAATCCTCAGGTCCAGATGGGTTCACTGGAGAATATTATAAAAAATTCAACAAATCTTAGCCCCCATGCTGTGCAAGATCTACAACACTGCTGCCTCCTCTTCGTCTTTTCCTTCTGAAATGTTAAATGCATTAGTAGTGAGTGACCCTCCCAAACCCAGGAAAAGAACCAACCTCATCCAAGAACTTCCGGCCCATATCTCTGCTCAACATAGACCTAAAATGATTTGCAAAGCTAACAGCCAATAGACTAATTGACATATTCCCGACTCTCATCCATCAAGACCATTTAGACCAATCAGGCTTTATGAAAGGTCACTAATCCTCAGATGCCACAAAAAAGGTAATAGATATTATCCATCATGTGGAAAATTAAGCTTTGCCTTCTACACTTCTATCTCTAGATGGTGAAAAGGCATTTGATAGAGTGAACTGAGGATATCTTTCATCAGTACTAACCAAATTTGGGCTGCGAGGACAAATATACAATGCCATAATGGCCCTGTATTCGGTCCCCTCAGTTCAAGTGTCCTCAGCAGACACCCTTTTGTTGCCATTCCAAATTTCCAATGGAACTAGGCAGGGATGCCCTTTCTCCCCCCTTAATATTCAACCTAACAATGGAACCACTTTCAGAACACATCCTAACTAATAGATAAATCTCAGATGTACGCATGAGCTTCGAGTTTGAGTCGAACCCATGTTCGACTCGAACATCGCCTGTTCGGGTGTTCGTCGAATTGCGAACGCTATGGGCCATTCGCGCCAAATTCGAGTGGCGCATCACAGCCCATAATTCACTGCGGCATCGCAGTGCATCACTGACTGATGATTGGCCAAGCGTGCACTATGATCCGCATGCTTGGCCAATCACAGAGTCGTCTGTACAGAGAGCTGTAATTGGCCAAAGCCAGGATGGCCAATTATGGCTCAGGGGCTTTAGTACACGCCCCACACTATATAAGGCTGCCTGCATGGTGTCTTTGTGTAGTGTGTTGCAGTGGCAGAGAGATAGAGAGGGACAGAGAGACAGTGTCATTTGATTTATGTTAGAGTATGCAGGTGAGTCAGTTAGCTGCAGTTACAGTGTATGGAGCATATATATGCATCCTAGGTGTTTTATATATATATATATATATATATATATATATATATATATATATATATATATATATATATATATATAGATAGATAGATAGATATATATAGATATACTGTATTCAGTTTAGCTAGATCCGTTCCTGTTATTTTCTTCCTAAAATACTGACAAGCAGGCAGGTTATTGTGGTAGTTGCAGTATTTACAGTTAGTGTACTGTGTCCTTTGCACAGTGTGCACCTAAAGCTACCTGAAGACAATTGCTGGCATACTTCTGATCCTATTAATACCACAGGCAGGCAGCTGCAGTATTTACAGTTAGTGTACTGTGTCCTCTGCACAGTGTACACCTAAAGCTACCTGAAGACATTTGCTGGTGTTCTACTGATCCTATTAATACCACAGGCAGGCGGCTGCAATATTTACAGTTAGTGTACTGTGTCCTCTGCACAGTGTGCACCTAAATCTACCTGAAGACAATTGATGGTGTTCTTGTGATCCTATTAATACCACAGGCAGGCAGCTGCAATATTTACAGTTAGTGTACTGTGTCCTCTGCACAGTGTGCACCTAAAGCTACCTGAAGACAATTGCTGGTGTTCTTCTGATCCTATTAATACCACAGGCAGGCAGCTGCAGTATTTACAGTTAGTGTACTGTGTCCTCTGGACATGGTGCACCTAAAGATACCTGAAGACAATTGCTGGTGTTCTATTGATCCTATTAATACCACAGGCAGGCAGCTGCAATATTTACAGTTAGTGTACTGTGTCCTCTGCACAGTGTGCACCTAAAGCTACCTGAAGACAATTGCTGGTGTTCTTCTGATCCTATTAATACCATAGGCAGGCAGCTGCAGTATTTACGGTTAGTGTCCTGTGTCCTCTGCACAGTGTGCACCTACAGCTACCTGAAGACAATTGCTGGTGTTCTTCTGATCCTTTTAATACCACAGGCACCAACACCAGTGCCTAAGGCCCAATTTTTCTGCCCCTGTTTAACAGGGGCGTGTAATTACAATTGTTGATGCAATACTTTGCAGCAGGGCCCATTCCTGCACTCCAACTGGAGTATCTGTGAGGGGTTGCAGTGTTGTGATACCAGCACCAGTGCCTATGGCCCAATTTTTCAGCCCCTGTTTAACAGGGGCATGTGTCAGGGTTGGCTTAGCCCTTCCTCCTCTGGGCTAGCCGCTCAACTGTCGGCTACTTGCCAGCTCTCTTCTCTTTCCACAGTTACCAGCTGTTCCCAATGATGCTCGTCTGACCTGCCTATTTAAAGCCTTCCAGCTCATTTTTTTCCTTTGCCTTCGCGTTGGTCACTTCACAAGGAACCATCTCATGCTGTTTGTTTCAAGACTGGCTTGCTGACATCCCCCCGGCTTCTTATCCTGCTTGCAGTTGCTCTCCTTGGATCCCTGACTTCTGGCCTGGCTGATTACCCGATCTGTTTAATGAAATTTGGACTGGCTGACTATCCGATCTGGCTACTGGACTCTGGCTATGCTTGACTACACTTTTTTCTATTTACCTTTTTATTTTTATTAATAAACAAGTGTGATTTGATTGTACTTCTGTCTCAGTCTGTTTCGTGGTTTCTGACAGGGTGTAATTACAATTTATTATGCATTTTTTTGCAGGAGGGTTCGTTGCTGCGCTCAACTACAGTATCTGTGAGGGGTTGCAGTGTTGTGGCACCAGCACCAGTGCCTAAAGCCCAATTTTTCTGCCCCTGTTCATCAGGGACATGTAATTACAATTTTTGATCTAATATTTCACAGCAGGGCTCATTCCTACACCCACCAAGAGTAACTGTGAGGGCTTACAGTGTTGTGGCATCTGTTTAATATGAAAAAACATTAATAAAAACGATTGTATTTTAAAAAACGTATATAACTATTAATAATATATATAACTGATAAAAAATTATACTGTTTAAAATGCGATGGGGTGGATTAGGGACACTGAGATAAACATATAAAAACATACAACAAGCATACAATAATCAAATATAAAAACATATAAATTAATGTAAATTACTCTGGCAAGAAACAAAAATTAAAACAGATACATAGAGTGGGAACAATAAACATATTTTGTTTTGTATACAGTTGCAAAAAAAGTATGTGAACCCTTTTGGAATGATATGGATTTCTGCACAAATTGGTCATAAAATGTGATCTGATCTTCATCTAAGTCACAACAATAGACAATCACAGTCTGCTTAAACTAATAACACACAAAGAATTAAATGTTACCATGTTTTTATTGAAAACATCATGTAAACATTCATAGTACAGGTGGAAAACGTATGTGAACCCCTAGCCTAATGAGATCTCCAAGAGCTAATTGGAATCAGGTGTCAGCCAACTGGAGTCCAATCAATGAGATGAGATTGGAGGTGTTGATTACAGCTGCCCTGCCCTATAAAAAACACACACCAGTTCTGGGTTTGTTTTTCACAAGAAGCATTGCCTGATGTGAATGATTCCTTGCACAAAAGAGCTCTCAGAAGACCAACGATTAAGAATTGTTGACTTGCATAAAGCTGGAAAGGGTTATAAAAGTATCTCCAAACACCTTGCTGTTCATCAGTCCACGGTAAGACAAATTGTCTATAAATGGAGAAAGTTCAGTACTTCTGCTACTTTCCCTAGGAGGGGGCGTCCTGTAAAGATGACTGCAAGAGCACAGCACAGACTGCTCAATGAGGTGAAGAAGAATCCTAGAGTGTCAGCTAAAGACTTACAAAAGTCTCTGGCATATGCTAACATCCCTGTTAACGAATCTACAATGCGTAAAACACTAAACAAGAATGGATTTCATGGGAGGATACCACAGAGGAAGCCACTGCTGTCCAAAAAAAACATTGCTGCACGTTTACAGTTTGCACAAGAGCACCTGGATGTTGCACAGCAGTACTGGCAAAATATTCTGTGGACAGATGAAACCAAAGTTGAGCTGTTTGGAAGAAACACACAACACTATGTGTGGAGAAAAAGAGGCACAGCACACCAACATCAAAGCCCCATCCCAACTGTGAAGTATGGTGGTGGGGGCATCATGGTTTGGGGCTGCTTTGCTGCATCAAGGCCTGGAAGGATTGCTATCATCGAAGGAAAAATTAAGTCCCAAGTTTATCAAGACATTTTGCAGGAGAACTTAAGGCCATCTGTCCACCAGCTGAAGCTCAACAGAAGATGGGTGTTACAACAGGACAACGACCCAGAGCATAGAAGTAAAGCAACAACAGAATGGCTTAAACTGAAGAAAATACGCCTTCTGGAGTGGCCCAGTCAGAGTCCTGACCTCAAACCGATTGAGATGCTGTGGCATGACCTCAAGAAAGCAATTCACACCAGACGTCCCAAGAATATTGCTGACCTTAAACAGTTCTGTAAAGAGGAATGGTCAAGAATAACTCCTGACCGTTGTGCACGTATGATCTGCAACTACAGGAAATGTTTGGTTAAAGTTATTGCTGCCAAAGGAGGTTCAACCAGTTATTAAATCCAAGGGTTTACATACTTTTTCCACTGGCACTGCTTTATTTATAAAATTAGGTCACATGAGATGAAAATGAGAGTTACTACTGAAAACATTTAGATTTTTTTACAACATGTCCAATAGTACACACTATCAAAGAATGGTGACTTGAGAAAACATTGAATAAAAGAGTAGAAGTCATACTTTAATGAAAACAGAGTAATAGAACAAACATGGCTGAGAGGTGAATGAGACAAATCCATGGATTAAAGATAATGCCTGAATATTCATGATTCATGGAAGCTAACAATTTGACTATGCAAAAGGGGGTTGCACTCTAGGACCATGATGTAATTTCAGAGGAAACTCTAGAAGTAGGGATGGGGGATGCCAAGGAGGAGGCAGAGACAGGGCAGGGTAGGCAGGGGGGAAGAGGAAAGGGAGAAGGCTGAGCAAACTACTCAGGATGAGTAAGCGCGTTCAGATAAGAGTCAGTGTAGACAAATCACTGCCAGGGCATCTATGTGAACCTGAAGGTCTCTTTTAAATGGAGAGTAGAGTTAAGGTCTTCCATGTCCCTGATCTTTCTTGACCTTTGCAAACCAAAGAGCTTTAGTGGGTGGGCAAGTTTGTTTCCACCGCAGTGAAATACAAGCCTTCCCTGAGTTCAGAAGATGAATGGATAAAGATTTGGATTTCTTAATCAGTCTTTCAGAGAGGTGCAACAGGCAGGAAGCAGAATTATAGCTCATATATACTAAAGTGAGCTGTTTGATGCCCGTCACATTCTGCCAGAAAGGTCTTACTTTGGAGCACTGTCAGAATATGTAAAACATGGTCCCTTCTCCCTTCCGCATCTCCATCAGTCACTAGAGGCTTGGGAGGGAACACATTGGATGGTTACCGGAGCGCTGTACCACCTGGTCAGACTTTTGTAGCTTGTCTCCCAGAGCCTGCTTGTTTTAGAGGGTTTATGTGCGAAGTGGATTTTTTCCCATTGTTGAGCTGTAAGGTAGATGCCCAAGTCAACATTTTGACATTGTATTTTGATCAGAAAAGGAGATTTGTAATTGGCTAGTGGTTTAGTCAAAAAGGCATAGATAACAAAGAGACAGTGACAGACATGTTCCCTCTTGTGACACAAATGTCGAAGTTCCGTTAAGGGCTGGGTAATATCTGGCTAGAGAGCTTGTATAAAAAATGGGGCAGTTGCAGCCCACTCCAAAAATCCAATGGGGGATCATACAGATAAGTGACATCTGTCGAGGAAATAGCGCTATTGTGGGTCAAAAAAATCTATCAATGTCGAGTTTCTGTAGTAGTTAGCCCTTGTAGCACGCCAACCATGGGTTCTCCAGTGCATGGAGTGTAATCACCAGCCTGCTTTTTCACCAGGGTCCCTGATGGTGATAAAAGGGAAAAGGATATAAATACACAACAGAGCAGGCAAAGCCCATAAGTGAACAGAGATGCCAGCAACACATATGAATGAAATCACAGATCTAGCAGAACCATTGTAGCAAGGAGCTAAGAATTGCACATTGCAAATTGAACAGAAATCTGCAGGCTGGATCATGACAATCAGGTGAAAGCGGCCACTAGAATAGAGACATTGAAATTGTTTAGTTCAAAGTACTGGAACAAACTTGGGGTTACCAAGAATTGGGACAAAGGGTGATAGGAGGGGCGAAAGCTGAGCACAGTGAATGGTTTCCCTGTATACTGTGCTCCCCAAAGTAGGGTGCCTGTGGAATTCAGATGGTAGAGGAGAAGAGATCCAGGGCAAACTCAATGCTGTCTCTCTACAGTCTTCCTTGTCCACCCGGTGTTTTGCAGAACCATGAGAGTGACAATTAATAAGTCTAGTTAAATGTGTAGGCTTGGATGTCAAGGAGGTCCACTCCATCCGATACCTTGGGCAATGATAAAGGTTGCAACTTGAGGCAAAGCTTTTTACATTACCAGAAATTCCATAATTATGATGTTAATATTTCTGAAGAAGACAATCTAATTGGTAGGGCTTGAAACAGAGAAAAGAGAACCCGGGGAGAACCGTCATTTTGAACGCACTACAGTGGCCAAGCCAGGTTAAGGTCAGTGTTTTCCATGCTTTTAAGTCATCTTTAATTCTTCAAAGTAGGGTATTGAAATTTGTGGAGTTCAGATCTTGGGGATCTGGCGTAATTTTGGTACCCAAATAACAGATGGAATCAGAAGCTCATGGAAATGGGTAATGAGGCCAGAGGGACTGAATTTTGGCTGGGTCTAAAGAGATGTTGAGGGCTGAGGATTTATTTAAATTATTTTGAAGTTGGAAAGGGACCCATAATCCTGCAGAGTCAGTAGCAGGTTCAGAAGAGTGGTTGAGGGCTCCATAAAAAAGAAGATCAAGTTGTCAGCAAAGACTGCAACTTCATGGGTTCCAGAAAATCTATAATAGATCCTACTTCACTTTAAGTCTGTGTGGTGAGTAACTTTTAAGCTCATAAACCCACCACACCCCCCATAAGTATTTATAATGTTTTTTTTATATCTATACAAATAAATGGGTTGTTTTACAAGGTGATCGATTACTATTACTTTAGTGTACCTATCTAATAATATTATGTCCCACCATTAATGGAATTCAGATCTCATTACATTTTTAAAATGCACAAACATGCCTTGTATATTATCTCTGATCTTAGAGAATACATCATCCTTATTAGTGGCACGTTTTAAAAAAAATGTCAATACATTTTTACTGGCTGTATAAATGTAACCACACTTCTTATTCTTTTCATTTTATAGGCATGGTAGTCCCTTCTGTGTTTGCATTTTTTTTTTGTTTTGATATACACACTGTCTACTTTGTTTATAAATTAGATAAAAAATTTAGTAGCAATGCAGTGTTGATGAATAAGTATTCCGCTCGAGGGAGGAGTAATCATTATATAAAGCAATGTATCTGCCAGTATGCCCAGCCTCTAATGATGTTGGGTTGGATGACTTAGGGTGCATAGTTTCTGCCCATTTCTGCAAGCACCACAACTGGGATCCCACTAGTATTAGATTCATAGAGATTAACAAGCTGGACCTCCTTGGAGAGGTTGTAACAAAACTGAGCAAGTTTCCAAAAGGAAATGTGGTGGGTTTATAAGCTTAAAAGTTACTCACCACATGGACTTAAAGTGTTTCATAGATACAAAATACTTTTATTGTTCCCAATCTATGTAACTGGTATATTCTTTATCTGTTTTTATTTGTTTCTTGCCATGGAAATTTACATTAATCTATATGTCTTTATATTTGACTATTGTACAGTATATTTGTTGTATGTTGTTATATGTTTTTATGTGTCCTCAATCAACCTCATCTCATTTTAAACCATACAATTTTTTATCAGTTATATCCATTTGATTTATTATATATATGTTATATATATTTTAACTACACTAGTTATACTTTTGATTTTATAATTATGGTACTCCCTTCTTGGTTTTGTGTTTTATGCACATACTGTACCTCCTGCTTTGCCTATACTATATATGAGATAAAAAATTGAGCAGCTGTGTGGATGAATTACTATTTCGCCCAAGGGAGAAGTAATGGTTTTAAAAGGAGTGTATCTGTCATTATGCCCAGCCCCTAATAATGTCCTGCTCTTGATAACGTCGCACATAGGTGACAAAATGCATCAAGCTGAGAGCACAGAAGAGCTGAGTCTCTTCCAACCCAGAGAGTGGAATGAACGCCAGGTAACTGGCAGCGTCCATTACTCTTGACGTAGAGAGGCAGTTTTTCACTAAATAGTGGTGCTTTTTATCTTTATTTTTATTCTTAGATGTATACTATCAACCTTTATTAGCTTTTTACCTTGTAAAATGCCTTATAAAATCAAATCACCTAGGATTTTGCACCAATTTTGCTCCATTTATTGTATACCTGCATGACACATTTTTGGAGCTCTGGGACCATCAGTGGAGGTTACCTGTACCAGTGGAAGCCATCAGAGGACACTGCAGTGTAAAAGGTCTCCCCAAAAAAAGACCTAAAAGCCAAGCAGCTTTCCTCACTATAAGGTAGGGGAGTCAATAAAATCTGGTGAGTGCGGAGTGTTTATATTCTTTCATGTGGTGGATGCACAGATACCCGGGATCCTGGGAACAGAGCATGACAACAATTAATTGCACAGAAAAGACTTTTTTGCACAAACATTTTTTTTGCACTATATTGTCACTTTATATCAATTTAAAACATAGATTATATATGATATCATAAAACAATTCTTTTGCACTAAATATTTTTGTTCTGGGATTTTGGAATTGCCATTATATAGTGATTTTCAACCAAGATTGGTTATAGAAATATCTTCACAGTATACATTACTATAGAAGTGGTATCATTAATTAGCTTATGGTGGAGCAAGCACTGTCTGTATATTTATTTATGGACCTAATATTAGGCTCACAGTCCTAAACAGTAAGTGATTAAAATAGTAACAGAGTAAGGGAATTGTCCTCTTATTGGAAGATTCTTTCTCACCTCTTTTTCTGGTGACAACTGAAAACTTCAAGATTTTGGATTTTCATATCACTTTTTGTTTCAGGGACAATGTTCCTCACCATATATAGAGAGGGTGAATCTACCAAGACAGGGGTTCTAAACCTTCCATTCGCTAAAACTAGAATAAACCATTTTGCTTATATATGCATTTTAAGTTTGTTTAAACTCCAGGAAAGGAAACATGTAGGTGGATGGAAGCTTCCACTAAAATCTGATACAGCATCTAATTTGTTGCTAATATTAACACATGTTCTTACATTTGTTATAATAATGGACATAAAGCATAAAGAAAGAAAATGTAAAGTGTATGTAAGGTGAACCCCATTTTTTTCGGTTGCTACTGTGCAGATTTCTTTTCACTTCTTTTCACAGAGGTGCAACCAAAAATTTCAAGGGAATCCCTATCTTAGACAGCTGTTTCCTCCTCCTCCTATCCTCCTGTTGACTCTCACTTTTTTCTCCAAAGACAACTCTAAAATTTAGAATTTCTCCTTATTTTTTGTTTCAGTGACAATCGACAAATAGAGAATGTGAATCTGCACAACAGGGACACGGACAACAAAAATAAATGTGACTGAAGTTTTACACTTTCACACTCTGTCTATGATGTAAAAATTATTATTATATTTTAACAGAATATCATAACGTGTAATGCTGCTTAGAAGCCTTAAAGACTCACATTTACAGTAAATACCTTCCCAATAATCACAAGAGCTAACCTGTACATCTGCTTTCACAGTCTGGCTTTCAATTAAAATCACTCCAAGTACACAAGAATCATCACAATTAACAAATCGGTACACACAGCAGATGTTAAGTGTGTTGTTAGATCAGTGCTTCTAAACATCAGTCCTTAGTGGTCACACATAGGCCAGGGTTGAAGCATCTTTTATATTTCAGCACAGGTGGCTCGATTAAAAAGAGAACTGTAAACTGATGCACAGTGTTTAGTTGAAAATAGCAAAAATCTGGTATGATTAAAACATTAAGCCATAAGTCTGAGCACAAATCAGCCCATTGCTAGATGAAATATAGCAGCAGTAGCTAAGTTACCTATTTGCTTAAACTGTACGCAGTCAATCTACTTATAACATGAGAGTTTTTCAAAATGTATATTCCTCTTTAATGGCACAGTTGCTGTCCTCTCTAAAAGCACAGTTGCATGACCTCAGGACAGGACTATGCACAGCTTGCTCAACAATTCATACAACATATTTAAAATTAAAGTAGAAACTCAAAATGTCAATCAATAATGTAACAAGACAGTGGTTAATTCTAATCATACCAATTTCTCTCTGTGATCTCCTAATATCTAGGCACTGTAGTATCTTTCCAAATTTCACTTAGAACATCTCAAACTTTATTCTGAACTATTTATGAAGAGAGAGAACATACATTATATATGCTATCAGTCCAAAAGTCAGTAAAGCGCTCATCATTCTCTAAACGTATCCTTCTTTTTAAATCTTTCAAGAAGTCTAGGAGATGATCATGAAAAAAAAAAAATCCTTCAAAGAACCGCTTTTGTAGTAGGTGAGAATGTGAATCCACCAATTCTGCTTGTTCATTTTGTTAATATTTTAAGTGATTTCTTTTTATTTTTTTGGCAAACAAGCTTCTTATAGCTTGTTAAAACTGGAATATAAAATGTAATATTAGTACAGTTACAGTTCACAGCAATCTCTGTTGTAAGGTTTATCTTTCTGGGTATTGCGTTACACAAGATATATATGTAGCTAAACCTGGTGGTGATTAACTACAGATTTCAAGCCCTGTGAGTTTTTCTTTGCTTTGATATTCAATCTTTTTAAAGGGCATTTCCAGGAAATCTGAATATTCCCTGTTTCTTCTGGGCCCCTTCTTCCTATGATGTCTCAGGTAAAAGAACACTAAACATAGAGTTTATTTGTAGTGTTAGCTCATAAAATTTTGCATTATTGTACAACCTTAAAATAAAAAATTTCCATACGGGAACTACTGTATTTTGCCGATCAGATGCCAGTTTTCTAAGAAAATAAGGTTTCTGGGTATCAGTTTGAATGAAACATTTTTTTCTGAGTTCTGAGGTAATTACAAGTGCAAAGGTAAACATTTGACAAACAGGCATAAATCTGATATAAATGTGTGAATACATTTCCCCTACCCTTGTCATGCTTGTCAGGTGACTTCTATGCAAATGACAAACTTTGCAGCTTCTTGAGTAACCATTCGACTCATAGGACAATAATGTAGCATCATCATGCTGGTACACTGCCCAATAAGTGGAAAGGTGTCAATGGGAACTACAGTACTGAAATACAAGTGTGTGAGTGTGTGAATCAGAAGACTTAACAGAATTCAAATATTTTTCTCAAATAAAGCAGTTTACAAATTGTATATCTTAACTGTCTACTTAGCTGTTTGGGTCAAGCAGATTTAGAAATTCACAGGATGATTGACAAACAGAGCCAGATTACCAAATAGACAGAGTAGTCACCAGCCTATGGGCCCCATGCCGTTTAAGGTCCACGTAACAACAGTTCAAAATTATATTGCTTTGTTCTTGAAAGACAATTACAATGAAGCTTTCTTAAATTGTTTACAAAGTATGGAAAAACATAATCAGCTCCAAGAAATAAAAACTTTATATTAAAGACTGTATTAATGTAATGTACGCTATAACAGCTTAAAATACATAAGTCAAAGACATCAGGTTCACATTACAGTTTGTCTCTCAACCACTTGCCGACCATACTATAGCCGAATGAGGAGCTTCAGCGCGGCCGGCTAGTTCTGGGAAGGTGTCTGTTGACTTCCTCCTGTGCTCTGGCTTTTCGCGTGCCCCCAGCCAATAGTGTCCAAGATGGCTGGGTCCTCGGGACTCAGAGCATCATGAATTGGGGTAAAGGGCTGATTTGATTGGCTCTTTACCCCAATTCACACGATTGTCCTGTCCAATGATGGAGCGATCACTTTGTCAACAAACTGGTGTCATTTCTGGTTCAGCTCTCTCCTCTCCTCACACCAATCGATACAACATGTGAGGAGAGGGGGGAGACAGTGCAGCAGCGTGAGTGGGCTGGATCTGGAGAGCCCACAGTGCTCATCCGTGCCTTACCCGTGACGATCGGTGCTTATCTATGCCTCATCCATGGCCATCATTGCTCATCCATGCCTCGTCCATGCCCCATCCATGCCTCATCCATGCCCATCCGTGCTCACCAATGCCTCATCCATTCCCATCCATGCCCATAAGTGCTCATCAGTGCCTCATCTGTGTCCATCAGTGCTCATCCATGCCTCATCTGTACCCATCAGTGCTCACCCATACCCATCAGTGCTCATCCATGCCCATCAGTGCTCATCCATGCCTCATCCATGCCCTTTAGTGCTCATCCATGCCTCATTGGTGCCACATCAGTGCTCATCCATGCCACATCAGTGCTCATCCATGCCTCATCCGTGCTCACCCATGCCTCATCCGTACCCATCAGTGCTCATCCATACCCATCAGTGCTCATCCATGCCTCATTGGTACCACATCAGTGCTCATCCATGCCACATCAGTGTTCATTCATGCCTCATCCAAGCCACATCAGTGCTCGTTCATGCCCATTACTAATCAGTGCTCAATTATGCCTCATCCATGCCACATCAGTGCTCATCAGGGCTCATCTGTGCCCATCAGTGCTCATCCATGCCCATCAGTGCTCATCCATGCCTCATCTGTGCCCATCAGTGCTCATCCATGCCCATCAGTGCCCATCCATGCCTCATCCGTGTACATCAATGCTTCATCCATGCCCATAAGTGCTCATCCGTGCCCCATCTTTGTCCATCAGTGCTCATCAATGCCTCATCTGTGCCATCAGAGCTCAGCCATGTCTCATCCATGCCCATCAGTGCTCCCCCATGCCTCATACATGCCCATCAGTGCTCACCCATGCCTCATCCATGCCCATTAGTGCTCATCCATGCCTCATCTGTGCCACATCAGTGCTCATCTGTACCACATCAGTGCTCATCCGTACCACATCAGTGTCATCACAGTGCTCATCCATGCTACATCAGTGCTCATCTGTGCCCATCAATAATCAGTGCTCATCCTTGCCTCATCCATGCCAGATCAGTGCTTATCTGTGTCATATCAGTGCTCATCCGTGCCACATCAGTGCTCTGTGCCTTATCGGTGCTCATCTGTGCCACATCAGTGCTCATCCATGTTTCATCTTTGCCACATCAGTGTCATCATGGTGTCCATCAGTGCGACCATAGTGCTCATCTATATCACAATCAGTGCTCATCCGTACCACATCGGTGTCATCATAATGTTTATCCATGCCATATCAGTGCCATCACAGTGTTCATCCATGCCACATCAGTGCTCATCCGTGCCACATCAGTGCCATCACAGCGCTCATCCGTGCCCCATCAGTGCTCATCCATGCCACATCAGGGCCATCACAGTGCTCATGTCATCTGTGCCACCTCAGTGCCATCACAGTGCTCATCTGTGCCACATCAGTGCCATCACAGTGCTCATTTGTGCCACATTGCTACTCATCTGTGCCATATCAGTGTCATCCCAGTGCTCATCCATGATGCATCAGTACTAACCTGTGTCACATCAGTGAAATCACAGTGCTCTTCGGTGCCACATCAGGGCCATCACAGTGCTCATCTGTGCCACATCAGTGCCATCACGGTGCTCATTGGTGCCACACCAGTGCCCTACAGTGCAATGCACTTTAATTTTCTTTCCACATTTTCCAAAAACGTGTGAGAAAAATGACATGTTCATGTGTTTGCTTTCCAAAATTGGGTCATTTTGTGGGCGTTTCCATTGTCCTGGTGCTCCAGGGCCTTCAAAAATGTAGTAAGTAGTCAAGAAATTAGATGTGTAATTTATGTCTGTAGAACCCCTTATGCCCTGTACACACAGTCGGACATTCTGACGGCAAAATACGTCAGATTTTTTCCCAAAAATTTTAGCCCAAACTTGTCTTGCATGCACATGGTCGCACAAAGTTATCGGAAAATCTGATCATTCAGAATGCGGTGACGTAGAATACGTATGGTGGGACTATAAAGAGGGCAGTAGCCAATAGCTTTCATCTTGTAATTTATTCTGAGCATGCATGGCTCTTTGTCCATCGGAATTGTCTACACACGATCAGAATTTAAACAATCAGATTTTGTTGTCAGAAAATTTTAGATCCTGCTCTCAAACTTTGTGTGTCGGAAATTCCGACAGAAAAAAAATGATGGAGCCCACACAAGATCCAGAAAGTCAGACCGTTTGTACAGGGCATAACATTGCTTCTTGCATGTTGACCCTCTGTATGCGGCTAGGCTGTAAAAAAGTCTCACACATGTGGTATGTAGTTAGGAGGAGTAGTAGAATGTGTTTTGGGGTCTAGTTGCAAGTATGCATATGCCACGTGAGAGAAATAACATGTTAATATATATTTAACAGAAACAAAGAAAAAATCATCTTTTTGCAAAATTTCCGGTCTTTTTTTTATTTATAGTGCAAAAAATAAAAAACCCAGTGGTGATTAAATACCACCAGAAAGCTCTATATGTGTGAAAAATAGGGCACAAATTTTGTATGTGTAAAGTGTTGCATAACTGAGCAATTGTCATTCAAAATGTGAGAGCACTGAAAGCTGATAATTGGCCTGGTTAGGAAGGAGGTATAAGTGCCCAGTGGGCAAGTGCTTAAAATCTCATCTTCTTTCAGCTCTCAAGCCGCGTACACACAGGCGGACTGTATGGCCAACTTAGTCCGCCGAAAACACATTTCAGCGGACAGTCCGCTCGTGTGTGGGCTTCAGCTGACTTTTTCAGCGTGCAGTCTGGCGTACTAAGTATTTCGGAATTTCCGTAATACTGTCCGTCATACTTTGGTTTCAGCGGACAATCCACTCGTGAGTAGGCTAGTTCGACGGACTAAGAATGGCGCATGCTCAGAAAGGATTTACACGGCGAAAGGTTGCATTACTGTGTATTGGACTTCCTATTTCTAGTCCCATCTTACGTGCTGTACACGTCATCGCGCAAGCTTTCGACGGACTGTTTGTGCATCCGTGTGTGGTCAAGTCCGTTCATTCGAAAGTAGGACGGACTGTCCGTCGGATTGTATGACGGACTAAGTAGGCCATACAATCCGCCCGTGTGTACGCGGCCTCAGTTTCTAAAAAAAAATTGGCGCAACCTACGTAATGTAATGTGCAATAGTAATGGTCATCTCCGTCTAGTGACTGATGTACTTAGTTCAATGTTATCTCATTAAAGTGTGGGCACCAGGAACTTCCAGAAACCTGTGGCTCCCCAACGTTTCTACTGCCTAGGGGCCTCCACAAAATTCAATCTGGCAGGGGGTGAGGCCATCCGATTACGTAACTAAGTGACCCCACCCCCCCTCTGACGCTACGGGAAAGCCACAGTGATGTCCCCGTGCATCAGTGGGGGGTGGGGTCACCCGGGGACATCATCGTGTGGCCCTGCCCTCAGTTATAAAAGAGCTGTCACCTGAGAGGCGGTCATTACAGCAGGTGCCTCCCATGGAAGCAGATCGGTGGCGGCGTGCGGCTTTTTTTTTCTTTTCAATCCGTCGGAGCGAGAGAAGAAGCAGATGAATGGACTTCGTGGGACACTTTTATTTATTTATTTTTAATAAAGGAATTATCCCAAGCTGTGTCTTGTGTTTTTTTACCATTTACACACTTTTTTTGTGAAATGGTAGGGGTACATTAGTACCCCATTACCATTTCACACAAGGGAGAGGCCACGATCTGAGGGTTCCCTTGTTAAAGGGGGCTTCCAGATTCCGATAAGCCCTCTGTCCGCAGACCCCCACAACCACCGGGCAAGGGTTGTGGGAATGAGGCCCTTGTCCCCATCAACATGGAGACAAGGTGCTTTGGGGGGGCTGCTACCTCAAAACACACTCCCCATGTGGAGGGCATGTGGCCTGGTACGGTTTAGGGGCTTTTCTCTCATCCCCCCCCCACTTTTCCTGCAGCCTACCAGATTGCGTGCTCGGATAAGGGTCTGTATTGATTTTTTTTATTTTGGCGCGAGGTTCCCCTTAATATCCATACCAGACCTGAAGGGCCTGATATGGAATTTGGGGGGACCCCATGCATTTTTTTTCATTTTGGTTTGGGGTTCCCCTGTGGGGGAATTCCATGCCATTTTTTCAATGACTTTTATGTGCATTGCTGGGACCTACAAATCATTATAGCCGCGAGTACTTTTAAAAATGACTTTTTTTCCTTTAGAAATGTATTTTTGCTCTCGGACTGTTGTAAACACGGGAAACATGTGCCACTTTACAGGCATACTATAGACACCCCCCAGGTACGAAATTGAAAGGAATATTTCACTTTTATTGTTTCACTGGAAGCATTATTAAAATCACTGCTCCTGAAAAAACGTCTGTTTTTAAAACTTTTTTTTTGCATTGATACGTGTCCCTTGGGCAGGACCCGGGTCCCCAAACACTTTTTATGACAATAACTTGCACATAAGCCTTTAAAATTAGCACTTTTGATTTTTCATGTTAGTGTCCCATAGACTTTAACGGTGTTCGCATGTTCGAACAAATTTTTTGCCTGTTTCTATGTTCTGCTGCGAACTGAACCGGGGCGTGTTCGGCTCATCCCTATTCAAAAGATATTGGAATGCCCAAGAAAAATGAATACAGAATAAGGGTGTCAGGGCTGGTCTCAGCCCTTCCTTCTCTGAGCTGGCCGCTCAGCTGTCAGCTAATTGCCAGCTCCTATCTCTCCATAGTGACTCACCGTTGATGATATCCTGCTCATCAGTCCTGCCTACTTAAGCCATCCAGCCCAGATGATCTCTGCCTTTGCCTTGGTCAACATCATAGAGACTATCTCCTGTGTTCCTGTTAAAGACTTGCTTGGCTGACATTCCTTCTGGCTCCAGATCCTGCTTGCTGTTCCACTACGCTGATCCCTGGCCTCCTTGACTTTCTGGCATGTCTGACTATCCGTTACGGTTACCAAACTTTGGCTATGTTTTGACTACATTTGTTCTATTTACTTTGATTATTAAACAAGTGTGATTTAACTGTACTTCTGTCTCGGTCTGATCAATGGTTTCTGACAGTAGGCAAAGGCCATGAATTCAGAAGATGCAGTCAATCCACTACTTGGTAATATTTTTCCAGATTGGATGAGTAGGATCACTGCATGGATCAGTTTGCCATGACGTTACAAATGCTCCTTACTCAGACGGCTCACCTGGAGTCTTCTACTGTGGCCACTCCAGTACAACCTGTGTTGCAGGCCATCCCTGCTGCTGCTCCAGTCTCTGGGCAGGCACCCGCCTTGAGTATTACCTCTATAAGATGTATGCCTGGTTGAGTAGAGATGAGCTTGATGTTTGGGTCAAACAAAAGTTCAACTCCAACATTGGGTGTTCCCCGTTTGCTAAAGAGCGAACATTATGGGGCGTTCGGGGCAAATTAAAGTGCCGTGGAATGCCCCATAATGCACTGTGAGATTGCAGTGCATTGCTGTATGATGATTGGCCAAAGCATGCACCTGACTTGCATGCTTTGGCCAATTACATCGCCCTCTGCTAAGAGAGCCATAATTGGGCAAAGGCAGGGTGCCTTTGGCCAATCATGGCTCAGGGGGAATAAGAACACATCCCCCACTATATAAGGCTGCTTACACGGCGGCCGTGTGTAGTTTTGTTGGTGTGGACAGAGAGATAGCTTGTTTTAGATTAAGGAGGCAGGTTATTCAGTTAGTGGCAGTGTATTTGATATATATATAGGTACAGTCAGACTAAAATATATATTGTTTAGCATAGACTATATAGTCAGTGTTTACTCTATATTCAGTCAGTGCAGGCAGTGTATATTATATATATATATATATATATATATATATATATATATATATATATATATATATGGGGGTTATTTTAGCTTAAGGGTAGAGCTTACCAGTGAGTCCACGCCAGATATGCCATTTTAAGGGCTTGTAGGCCCACTTTTATTAAAGAAAGAAAAGTCCGATAACAGAAGAGTTGCCCACACAGGGGGTTTCAGCTTTCCACAGTAATAATGTAAGTAGAACCAAAAATACCAAGCCACCTGGCTCTCTTTAGCAGCCCTGCTGCTCAGACTTATGCTGCAGCCTTCTTGGCTCTGTAACAGAGTTCCTGTACACCCAGTACCTCAGCACTCTTAACTAGCTTATTTTTCAGCCCACAAGCTTGGACCCTCTGTCTGCGCTGACAGACCGACCTGTGCAGACATGCACACTTCTCCATTACTCGCCTGGACTCCTCAGGAGAGTGGAGCCCAGAACCATGGTCTTGGCTCTGTTTTAAACCCAGGACCCACCTGTGCAATCATCCAGCCAGACTTCTGGCTGTTCCCAAAACCCGGTCCCAGGATTGGAGATTCCGTCCCACCCATAACACTATGGAATCTCCGGGCTCCAGGTCCCAAACTGGATTTTTGAAAACACAGAGGAAACTGAAAAGCCAGTTTCCTCACAAATAAACAACTTTCCTGGAGCCCCTCAACCTGCCTGGTTGAGAACCCTGCATTCTTCTGCTGGTGGGGTACCATACTACCACAATATATATATATATATATCTATATATATACTCTGCATCCAGTGTATACAGTGTATAGACTGTGTGTACTGTTTCTAATACACTTCAGGCAGTATTATATATATATCAATTTATATATATATATATATATATATATATATATATATATATATATACTCTGCTCTGGTGTACTGTTTCTAATACACTTAAGGCAGTGGGATACAGTGCAGCCATAATACAGTTGCTAATACAGTGCAGGCGGTGTACACACTATCTAATACAGTGTGTACAGTTTCTACTACACTTCTGATGATGTACACAGTACACAATACAGTGAAGCCATAGTACAGTTGCTAATACAGTGCAGGCGGTGTACACAGTGTCTAATACAGTGTGTACAGTTTTTACTATACTTCTGGCGGTGTACACAGTATCTAATACAGTGTGTACAGTGTCTACTATACTTCTGGTGGTGTACACAGTATAAAACACAGTGCAGCCATTGTGCAGTTGCTAATACAGTGCAGGCGGTGTACACAGTATCTAATACAGTGTGTACCATTTCTACTACACTTCTGGTGGTATACACAGTATCTAATACCATGTGTACAGTGTTTACTACACTTCTGGTGGTATGCACTAAAAAAAAAACAGTGCAGCCGCTGTACAGTTTCTAATACAGTGCAGGCGGTGTACACGGTATCTAATACAGAGTGTACAGTTTCTACTACACTTCTGGGGGTGTACACAATACACTGCAACTGTAGTACAGTTGCTAATACAGTGCAGGTAGTGTATACAGTATATAATACAGTGTCTGTTACCCTTCTGGTGGTGTTCACAGTACACAATGCATTGCAGCCATAGTACAGTTGCTAATACAGTGCAGGCAGTGTACACAGTATCTAATACAGTGTAGTGTGGTGTTGCAAAACAAAATATACATTATGTCCGGAAGGCCACCAAGGAGAGGCAGATGCTCACAGGCCACTAAAAGAGGACAATCAGCCTCTGTGTCTACAGTCAACAGCGCTGGTCGTAGACATGGCGCATCCTCTGCAGATGGCCTTGGGGCATGCTTGTCCTTTTTTTCTGCTGCTGGCCATGTTATTGAGTCACAACATGCAGACGAGTTGGTGGAGTGGATAACAAAGCATCATTCTCCTCATCCTCTATCACCCAGGCTGAGAGTAGTTTGCCTTCCAACGCAGCTGCCAAAGTGGCTTATTCCACTAGCTCCTTGTCTACAGTGACTCCTTCCATAGCCCCACCATCATGCACGGAGGAGTCCCCAGAATTATTCGATCACAGTGTTGGTACATGCTGCTGGAGGATGCGTAGCGATTTGAAGGCTCCGATGTTGGTTCTCAGGTTGAGGAAGGGAGTAACGTGAGCCTAGCTGGGGTGCCCAAGAAGGACAAGAAACTGGCAGTCATGTTCCCCCAGCTGCAGCATACTGCCAAGTTTGTTCCAGTGACGAGGAGGGAGGGGATGGTGAGATCACTGAGTGTACTTGGGTGCCTGAGAAAAGAGAAGAAGAGGAGGAGGCCTTTTTCGACACGTGTGCAGCAGATCGCACCTCTGCTGTTTGCAACCTATGTCTGAAGAGGATCAAGAGTGGCCACCACATGCTTGACTAGCAGTGGCGGCTGGTGAAGTTTTTGGATGGGGGGTGCCAGACCCCGCCCATCACGACCCCGCCCATCATTTTGGCCCCTCCCACTTCTCATAAAACACGCCCCTTATGTAATCTGAAAAAAAAATTGGCGTGGGTTCCCCCTCCGAGGGCATACCAGGCCCTTAGGTCTGGTATGGATTCCAAGGGGAACCCCCTACGCCGAAAAAACGGCGTGGGGGTCCCCCCAGATCCACACCAGACCCTTATCCTAGCACGCTACCCGGCCGGCCAGGAAAGGGGGTGGGGACGAGCGGGCGCCCCCCCCCCTCCTGAGCCGTACCAGGCCGCGTGCCCTCAACATGGGGGGGTGCCTTGGGGGAGGGGGGTGTGGGCCCCCCACCCCAAAGCACCTTGTCCCCATGTTGATGAGGACAAGGGCCTCTTCCCGACAACCCTGGCCGTTGGTTGTCGGGGTCTGCGGGCGGGGGGCTTATCGGAATCCGGGAGCCCCCTTTAATAAGGGGGCCCCGGATACCGGTCCCCCACCCTATGTGAATGAGTATGGGGTACAATGTACCCCTACCCATTCACCTGTGGAAAAAAAAGTACAAAAAAAACACAACACAGGGTTAAAATATTTTATTGCACAGCTCCGGGGGTCTTCCGTCTTCGGGGGTCTTCTCGCCGGACTCCTCCGCTATCTTCTTGTAGCTCTTTTGCTAGCGGAGGAGCCCGGCTTTCTTCCACGCCGCCGGCCTCTTCTCCCGACTTCGGGGGTCTTGTCCCCCTCTTCGGTTCTTCTGCCGGGCCACCGCGCCTTCTTATAGCTCTTTTACAGGCGGTGGCCCGGTCTTCTGTCGCCGCCGCCGCCACCACTGCCGCCGCCGCCGCCGCCGCCGCCCGTTCTTCTTCTTCTTCTTCTTCTTCTTCTCCTTCTTCTCCAGGAGATGTTGCCTCGACGATCTCCCTGGCCGGAATGCCAGGGACGCGCTGCGCTGCCACTTATATAGGGACAATGGGGCGGTGTCACATGGGTTGATGTCACATGGGTTGGTCACATGGGTTGATGTCACATGGCGACTGTGACATCAACCCATGTGACACCGCCCCATTGTCCCTATATAAGTGGCAGCGCAGCGCGTCCCTGGCATTCTGGCCAAGGAGATCGTCGAGGCAACATCTCCTGGAGAAGAAGGAGAAGAAGAAGAAGAAGAACGGGCGGCGGCGGCGGTGGCGGCGGCGATAGAGAACCGAAGAGGGGGACAAGACCCCCGAAGTCGGAAGAAGAGGCCGGCGGCGAGGAAGAAAGCCGGGCTCCTCCACTAGCAAAAGAGCAACAAGAAGATAGCGGAGGAGTCCGGCGAGAAGACCCCCGAAGACGGAAGACCCCCGGAGCTGTGCAATAAAATATTTTAACCCTGTGTTGTGTTTTTTTTGTACTTTTTTTCACAGGTGAATGGGTAGGGGTACATTGTACCCCATACTCATTCACATAGGGTGGGGGGGCCGGTATCCGGGGCCCCCTTATTAAAGGGGGCTCCCGGATTCCGATAAGCCCCCCGCCCGCAGACCCCGACAACCAACTGCCAGGGTTGTCGGGAAGAGGCCCTTGTCCTCATCAACATGGGGACAAGGTGCTTTGGGGTGGGGGGGCCGCACGCCCCCCCTCCCCCAAGGCACCCCCCCATGTTGAGGGCACGCGGCCTGGTACGGCCCGCTCGTCCCCACCCCCTTTCCTGGCCGGCCGGGTAGCGTGCTCGGATAAGGGTCTGGTGTGGATCTGGGGGAAACCCCCACGCCGTTTTTTCGGCGTAGGGGGTTCCCCTTGGAATCCATACCAGACCTAAGGGCCTGGTATGCTCTCGGAGGGGGAACCTACGTCAAATTTTTTTTCAGAAATTTGGCGTGGAGTTCCCCCTTCAGAGCTCATTCTCTGATTGGCCACGGCAAAAGTCGCCTGGCCTGGGGAAACCTTTTTGGCTGTGAAAGCTTTTTGCATTCATTCAGCTAAATGCATGAACATTCTCAACAAAGTAGAAACTAGAAAGCCTTTATGCGGTGACTCACCTGTCTCACTGTCTGGCAGCTCCGCTCGGGCTAAGGAACGGAGCTGCCGACGTCACTTCCGGGTTTTGTGAAGCAGCCGAAAGCCGGAAGTGACTGCCTGTCTAAGAATGACAATGCTCCCGCCCGTAGAATCACAGTGATTTTACGGGCGGAAGCTAGTCGGCGTTCTGCAGTGCGCCGCAAGGCGGGTTTTTAACGCGCAAATGAAGCACCATGGATGCAATCTTGTGATTGCATCGACGTGGCGCTTCTCATAGTGCACTGTGACCGGCGCCACAGTACACTATGTCAAATTGTTAAATTACATTTTTTTTTTTTTTTATGTCTTAAAGGGCCCAGTTTTTTTTTTTTTTTTTAACTTTTTTTTTTTTTTTACACCTAGGGAGAGGGGGGGCGGCGCCCGGGCGCCCCCTATGGGCGGGCTGCCACTGTTGACTAGACATATGATGACCTGCCATACAGTCCGTTGGCAACAGCACTTGAAAGACCCACATCAAAGAAAAAAGTGGACTTCTCCTTGCTCCTCATCTGGAATTGCCAACCCTACTATACTTCCAGTCCTCTCAAAAACCTGCACTGAGAGGAATGAAGGTATAGCAATAGGTGTCCCAAGTACTTACAGCCAATCTGCTAGCAGTACACCACCATCTGATTTTAGCAGGCAAATTTCCCTACCCCAGTTGCTGAAACGTAAAAAGAAATTCGGGCCCAGCCATCCACATGCTCAACGTTGAAATGCTAGCTTGGCCAAATTGCTAGCACTGCAACTGCTGCCTTTTCAGCTGGTAGACTCTGCCCCCTTTCCTGAATTTTTGGAATGTGCTGTACCTCAGTGGCAGGTTCTGAAACACCATTTCCTTTCATAGAAGGCCATTCTGGCTCTCTACCGGCATGCGGAAGGCAATGTTTTGGCCTCGTTGGACAGGGCGGTCAGCAGTACGGTGCATATTACTGCTGACTCATGGTCCATCAGGCATGGGCAGGGACTTTACCTTTCCTTCACGGTGCACTGAGTAACTCTGCTGGCAGCTGGGAAGGATGCAGGACAGGGTTCAGTGTTCTTGGAGCTTGTTCTGCCACCGCACTTCAAAAATGCTAGTGGTCATTCTGCCAAAGCTCTCTCCTCCACCTCCTCCTCTTCTTCTTCCTTTTCTACAAATTTGTCCTCTGAACCAGCGGTACTCTATAAGCGTTCAAAGGGCTACGCAAGCAGTCCGGCTAAAAGATGCCATGCAGTGGTCTGTTGGTCTGCTTGGGGACAGGAGCCACACTGGGGCAGAGATTCTGTCAGCTCTGCAGGGGCAGGCTCAGAGATGGTTGATGGCACCATGCCAGCTTCAGCCAGGAATGATTGTATGCAACAATGGCACCAACCTTCTCTCTTTCCTCCGACAGGGACACTTGACCCATGTTCCATGTTTGGCACACATCCTGAATTTGGTGGTGCAGCAGTTCTTGAGCAGGCACCCAGGCTTACAGGATCTCCTGAGGCAGGCGAGAAAAGTCTGTGGTCATTTCTGCCGGTCATACAATGCCAGTGCTTGGCTGGCTGACATTCAAAGGGAATGCAACCTGCCCACCAACCTCCTCCTTTGTGACATGCCCACCAGGTGGAACTCATCAATGCTGCAGCGGCTGCACACACATGAGAGGGCCATCAATACCTGTGGGAGTATGGCACCAAGCGAGGGTCAGGGGAGCTTGGCTTATTTTCGCTATGCCCAGTGGCTACTGATCAAGGATGCATGCAATGTCCAGTCGCCATTTGAAGAGGCCACAGGGATGGTGAGCAGCGACAATGCATGCATCAGTGACACTGTCCCTCTAGTCTTCCTGTTGGAGCATGGACAGGGCACTTGAGGCAGAACAGCAGGTGGAAAAGGAGGACTTCTTTACCTCTCAAGGCCCCATTTATCCAGATAGCATTCCTGAACACACAGGAAGAAGAGGAGGAGGAGGATTGTCTCAACATGGATGTAGAGGATAACACTCAGCAGTAGGGATGAGCTTCGTGTTCGAGTCGAACATATGTTCGACTCGAACATCGGCTGTTCGCCCGTTCAGCGAATTCCGAACGTTATGGGCCGTTCGCGCCAAATTCGTGTGGCGCTCACGGCCCACAATGCACTGCGTCATCGCAGTGCATTGCTGGCTCATGATTGGCCAAGCATGCACTGTGACCCCGCATGCTTGGCCAATCACAGCGCCAGCAGCGAGGAGAGCCATGATTGGCCACAGGCAGGATGCCTGTGGCCAATCATAGCTCAGGCTGTGTAGTACACACCCACACTATATAAGGCTGCCAGCGCGGCGGCCTTGTGTAGTGTGTTGGCGTCTGAAGCAGTTAGTGGGTGTTCTGTGTACCTTCAACACAGTATACACCGATCGTTATCGGCCGATTTTCGATCTTGCTCATCTGTAGTGGTTGTTGTCTGCGTGCCCTGACCGCAGTATACACTGCTATATTCACCTCACCTATATAGCTAGTGATCTATCTTTTATAATAGAGCTTGCAGTCAGTAGTGTTAGGAGCTTGTGCGTGCTGTCTGCGTGCTCTGTACCCAGTACACACCGCTATATCCACCTACATAGCTCTTCTCTATTTGAGCCCACTTGCCATCTGCAGGAGTTATTGGAAGTTGTGTGTGCCTCCAGCACAGCACAGTATACATCTGTATATACCCCTTTATCTCTGGTGTTCTATAATAAAGGCATCTGCAGGAGTTAGTGGGTGTTTTGTGCCTCCAGCACAATATACACCTGTATCTACCCTTTATTGCTGTTCTCTAATAGATCCATCTGCAGGGCTTAGTGGGTGTTGTGTGACTCCATTACAGTATACCCCTTTATCTCTGGTGTTCTATAATAAAGGCATCTGCAGGAGTTAGTGGGTGTTGTGTGCCTCCAGCACAATATACACTACCCAACTGCTGTTTTACCCAACTACCTTCAGGCCATTACCATGTCTGGAAGGCCAGCAAGGAGAAGCAGACAGGCGTGAGCCGATAAAAGAGGGCAAGCAGGCTCTGTGTCTAGAGACAACAGTGCTGGTCGTGGACGCGGTGCATTGTCATCAGCACGTGGCCATGGGACACGCTTGTCCTTCCTTTCGGCAGCTGGACATGTTGAACCGCAACATGCAAACGACTTGGTAGAGTGGATGACCAAGCCCTCTTCATCCTCCTCATCCTCTCTCACCCAGTCTCAGGGTACTAGCAAAGCAGCTGCCAACGCATCGTCTTCCCTCGTCTCAATGTCATCATCAGTGACTCCTTCCCTAGACCCACCACATCCTCCTGAGGAGTCTCCTGAACTCTTTGAGCACAGTGTTGGGTACATGCTCCAGGAGGATGCCCAGAGTTTTGTAGGCTCTGATGATGACACTCAGCTAGAGGAAGGCAGTAGCGTGAATGCAGAGAGAGGGGATGCTCAAGAAGGACAGCAATCTGGCAGTCATGTTCCACAAGCTGCAGCATATTGCCAGGTTTGCTACAGCGATGAAGAGGGAGGGGATGATGAGGGCACTGACTCCACGTGGGTGCCTGGTAGGAGAGAGGAGGAGGAGGAGGAGGCACATGTCCAACGAGGCAGGATGCCCTCCGGGGGCCAGCTTAGGGGCAGCACACCGACTGAATCACACCGCAGAGCTCCGCCTGTGCAGGGCGCTGCCTCTGCGCGTTATTCTAAAAGTTCTTTGGTGGGGGCCTTTTTTGAGACGAGTGCATCAGATCGCACCGCTGCTATTTGCAACATATGTCTCAAGCGTATCTCGCGTGGCCAAAACATCAGCCGCTTGGGCACCACATGCTTGTCCAGACATATGTTGACCTGCCATGCAGCTCGTTGGCAAGCGTACCTCAAAGACCCACACCAAAGAACAAAGCGGACCTCTCCTTGCTCCTCATCAGCTGGCATCTCCAAACCCCACTAGACCTTCAGTCCTCTCTGAAACCTGCTCTGAGAGGAATGAAGGTGTAGAATTAGGTGTGTCACAGCCAAGTGCTTCCGGGCACTCTGCTAGCAGTACACCCACGTCCGATTATAGCAGGCAAATGTCCCTGCCCCAGTTGCTGGACCGGCGAAAGAAGTTCCCAGCCATCCACATGCCCAGTGGTTGAATGCTAGCTTGGCTAAATTGCTAGCACTTCAACTGCTGCCTTTTCAGTTGGTAGACTCGGCCCCCTTCCGTGAGTTTGTACAATGTGCGGTTCCTCAGTGGCAGGTCCCCAAACGCCACTTTTTCTCATGGAAGGCGATTCCGGCTCTCTACCGGCATGTGGAAGGCAATGTCCTTGCCTCGCTGGTGCATATTACCGCTGACTCATGGTCCAGCAGGCATGGACAGGGACGTTACCTGTCTTTCACGGCCCATTGGGTCACTCTTCTGGCAGCTGGGAAGGATGCAGGACAAGGTGCAGTAGTGTTGGAGGTTGTTCCGCCACCACGCCTCCAAAATGCTACTATTGTGTGTGACACACCTCTCTCCTCCACCCCCTCCTCTTCTTCTTCCTCCATGGCCTCTTCCAGTGCTCTGTCCTCAGAACCAGTGGTGCTCCGTAGGCGTTCCAGGGGCTACGCAAGTACGCAGGCAAAACGATGCCATGCCGTGCTTGCGCTGGTTTGTTTGGGGGACAGGAGCCACACTGGGGCGGATGTTTTGACAGATCTGCAGGGGCAGGCCGAGAGGTGGTTGACGCCACGCCAGCTTAAGCCAGGAATGGTGGTTTGCGACAATGGCACCAACCTCCTCTCCGCCCTCCGACAGGGACAACTGACCCATGTGCCCTGTGTAGCTCACGTCCTTAACCTGGTGGTGCAGCGGTTCTTGGGCAGGTACCCCGGCTTACAGGATGTCCTGAAGCAGGCCAGGAAAGTCTGTGTGCATTTCCGCCGATCATTTAATGCCTGTGCTCGGCTGGCTGAGCTCCAAAAGGAGTTGAACCTGCCCAAGAACCGCCTTATATGTGACATGCCCACCAGGTGGAACTCAATGTTGGCCATGCTGCAGCGGCTGCACACGCAGCAGAGGGCCATCAATGAGTACCTGTGCGACTACGGCACCAGGACAGGGTCAGGGGAGCTTGGTTTTTTCTCACCACGCCAGTGGGGCATGATCAGGGATGCATGCACTGTCCTGTCACCGTTTGAGGAGGCCACAAGGATGGTGAGCAGTGACAGTGCATGCATCAGTGACACTGTACCTCTTGTCCACCTCTTGGAGCATACGCTGCGTGGAATAATGGACATGGCACTTGAGGCAGAACAGAGGCAGGAAGAGGAGGACTTCCTTGCCTCTCAAGGCTCCCTTTATCCAGACAGTGTTCCTGCTGTGCCACCCATCACACAGGAAGAGGATGAGGAGGAGGAAGAGGAGGAGGAGGATGATTGTGTCAGCATGGAGGTGGAGGCTGGCACTCAGCATCAGCAGCAGCAGTCTTGTAGGGATGATTTACAGTCCCAAGAAACACGTGGACTTGTACGTGGCTGGGAGGAGGTAGCTGCGGATCATGTTGTCCTTAGTGACCCAGAGGACTCCGGACCGAATGCCTCAGCTAACCTACGCTGCATGGCCTCCCTGATCCTGCAAAGCCTGCGGAAGGATCCTCGTATTCTTCGGATCAAGGAGAGGGACCATTACTGGCTGGCCACTCTCCTTGATCCACGGTACAAGGGTAAGGTTGCCGACCTTATCTTGCCATCGCAGAGGGAGCAACGCGTTCCCAGAGACTGGGAGGTTACAAACTCCTGGTCCTGGACAACGTGTTGCTGAGGCATCGGTCAGAAGGAGCGGTGGAGAAGGTGGCCGTCTGACTGATGCTTTCAGACAATTTTTTACTCCGCAGCCCCAAGGTATGATCGGTTCCAGCAACCATCGCCAGCGTCTGATTTACATGGTGCAGGAATACCTAGGGGCAAGGTCAGACTTGGACACCTTTCCCACCGAAAATCCTCTGGCTTACTGGGTCTTGAGGATGGATCACTGGCCAGAACTTGCACAGTATGCAATTGAGCTACTGGCCTGTCCTGCATCCAGCGTTCTTTCGGAACGCACCTTCAGTGCTGCTGGTGGCTTTGTTACCGATCACAGGGTGCGCCTGTCCACCGAATCAGTTGATCGACTGACCTTCATCAAGATGAATCAGTCTTGGATCACCCACAGCTACCAAGCACCTGAAGCTGATGTAACCGAATAATTTTTTTTGAAATATCACATCCCTTCAAGACTGCCTATGCTGATGCTGAGTGACTGTCCTGTTATGTTGATTGTCTTTCCTCTTCCTCCTCCGCTGATATGTTGGAAGAACATTTCTGGTTCTGGGTGATGCCATCAGCCCAATTTTTCTGCTCCTGTTTAACAGGGGCGTTTTATTACAATTTTTGATGCAATGCTTTGCAGCAGGGCTAATTCCTGCAATAAAAATAGAGTATATGGGAGAGTTTGCAGTGTGGTGGCACCAGCACCAGTGCCTAAGGCCCAATTTTTCTGCCCCTGTTTAACAGGGGCGTTTAAGTACAATTTTTGATGCAATGCTTTGCAGCAGGGCTAATTCCTGCAATATAACTAGAGTATATGGGAGAGGTTGCAGTGTGGTGGCACCAGCACCAGTGCCTAAGGCCCAATTTTTCTGCCCCTGTTTAACAGGGACATGTAATTACAATTCTTGATATAATATTTCACAGGAGGGCCCATTCCTGTGCCCACCCAGAGTAACTGTGAGGACTTATAGTGTTGTGGCACCAGCACCACAACCACCAAAGGTCAATTTTTCTACCACTGTTCAACAATGGCATGTAATTACAATTCTTGATATAATCGTTCACAGCAGGGCGCTCCAGCGCCCACCAAGAGTCACTTTGAGGGCTTACAATGGTGTGGCAAAACCAACACCTTGTTCCGCCATTTCTACAGAGCATATAGGGCAGGCCCCTACTTTCAAACATCCAACTTACAAACATCTCCTACTTGCAAACGGAAGGAGACAACAGCAAGTGAGATGAAAAAAGATGTACGACAAAACAAATTATACAGGGGTGATAACCCTTCCCTATGTTTTCCAAAAAGCTTAAAAATTGTTTTTTTGACTGGAGCTACACTTTAAAAATGTACCAGTTGAAAATTACAAACAGATTCAACTTAACACAACAAACCTACACAGTCCCTGTCTTGTTTGCACCGCCTGTATACTGCTGTTCTGAGTATATAGGGCCTGGGGGCCACACGCATTTCCTTTTTTTAATATGGGTACGGGGTTCCCCTTAATATGCGTACAAGACCCAAAGGGGCTGGTAATGGGCAGGGAGAGTGGGGCAAACAAACAGGGAGATTGGAATAATACCAGCAGCATGCCATTTTTCTCAATGATTTTCAACCATATTGCAGGAACCAGATATAACATTAAAACCGCAAGCAGTTTTAAATGATGTTATTTCCGTTTAATGTCATTTTGTGCAGGGACTGTTCTAAACACGGGAAACACGTGGCACTTCACAGGCATACTACAGACACCCCCCAGGCAGCATATTTAAAGGAATATTTCACTTTTTTTTCACTTTAATCATCATTAAAATCAGTGCTCCCGCCAAAACGGCCATTTTTAAAAACATTTTAGGCATTGACCCATGTCCCCTGGGGCAGGAGCCAGGTCCCCAAACCCTTTTTAGGACAGTATCTTGCATATTAGCCGTTAAAATTAGCACTTTTAATTTCGAACGTTGGAGTCCAATAGACTTCAATGGGGTTCTAAAGTTCGTACGAATTTGGGGTCCGTTCGAAAGTTCTGGTGCGAACTGAACCGGGGGTGTTCGGCTCATCCCTACTCAGCAGCAGTATTTAAGGGATGGTTATACTTGGCTGGGAGGAGGTTGTTAGAGATCATGTCATCCTTAGTGACCCAGAGGACTCGGAATCGAATTCCTCTGCAAACGTATGCTGCATGGCCTCCCTGATTCTGCAAAGCCTGTGAAAGAACCTTAGGATTTGTGGTATCAAGGAGAGGGATCAATACTGGCTGGCAACCCTTCTTGATCCACGTTATAAGAGTAAGGTTGCAGAACTCATCCTTCCTTTGTAGAGGGAGCAAAGAATTAAACATTTTCAGGAGGCCTTGAAGAAAGGTTTGTGAAATGCATTTCCAGACCCTGGGAGGTTACAATTTCCTGGTATTGGACAACATGTTGCTGAGGCTTCGTTCAGTCAGAGGAAGAGAGGTGGAGAAGGTGGCCAGCTGATTGATGCCTTTAAACAATTTTTCAGTCCTCGGTGCCAAGGTCTGATCAGTTCAAGCAACCTGTCATGGATCTGCCACCTAGGGGTTAAAATAGTGCAGACTAATTTCAGTGATTGGTAACAGGCTGCCTTATTTAAACACCTCAGCAGCACTGTGTCTTTGCTGTCTGGCCTGCAGCTCATACCTGTTCCAGTGACTGCCTGTTCCTGTGATCCGATCTGTTTCCTGTGTTTGACCCGGCTTGTTTGACTACGATTTGATCTCTGCTATCCTGACCTTGGCCTGCCTTGTAACCACGCTCTGCTCTACTCTGCTTGATATCCTGTTGCCGAACTTTGCCTGTATCCTGACCATTCTCTGCCTGTTGTCTATATCTACATCTCATTACCTGTTACCAAACCCGGCTTGTCTGACTATGTATTCAGTGTCTCCCCAGCTTACCAGCTTGCTTCCTGTTTCCTGCTGCACCAGCTGAACTGACAAGACCAAAGACGAACCAGGCACCCATACACCGCCAGGCTCTTGTGACCACTGTTGCAACATCGGTGGCCCTTGAGCCGGGGTTGTACGAGACAGCCTTCCCACTGCACGTCAGGCTCATCCGGCAGGTACGTAACACAACCATTGCCAGCATCTGTATTATATGATGCAGGTATATTTAGGGGCAAGAGCAGACTTGGAGACCTTCCCAACAGAGAATCCACTGGGTTACTTGGTCTTGAGGATGGACCACTGGCCAGAACTAGCTCAATATGCAATTCAGCTACTGGCCTGTTCTGCATCCAGCATGCTTTCTGTGTCCACAGACTCTGTTGATAGGCTCACATTTATAAAAATGAATCAGTGTTGGATCAGCAACTATCAAGCACCTGATGCTGATGTAACTGATTGAAATTGCTATGGGTGTGGGATCCCTTGAAGACTGCCTATGCTGACTATTCTATTCCTCCTCAATCTTGATGATTCTAGCTTCCAACAATATTTGTGGTTTAGGGCACCACCACCACCCAAGGCGCAATTTTTCTGCCCCTGTTTAACAGGAGCATGTAATTACAATTTTGATCTAATATTTCACAGCAGGGCCCGTTCTTGCCCCCAACAAGAGTATCTGTTAGGGTTAATAGTGTTGTGGCACCACCACCACCCAAGGCCCAATTTTTCTGCCCCTGTTTAACAGGGGCATGTAATTACATTTTTTGATCTAATATTTCACAGCAGGGCCCGTCCCTGCGCCCAACAAGAGTATCTGTGAGGGGTTACAGTGTTGTGGCACCGCTACAACCAAGGCCCAATTTTTCTGATCCTGTTTAACAGGGGCATGTAATTACAATTTTTTATCTAATATTTCACAGCAGGGCCAATTTTTGTGCCCAACAAGAGTATCTGTGAGGGGTTACAGTGTTGTGGCACCACCACCACCCAAAGCCCAATTTTTCTGACCTTGTTTAACAGGGGTATGTAATTACAATTTTTGATATAATATTTCAACGCATGACCCATTTCTGTGCCCAATAAGAGTATCTGTGAGGGGTTACAGTGTTGTGGCCCCACCACCACTACCCAAGGCCCTTTTTTCTGCTCCGTATAACAGGGGCATGTAATTACAGTTTTTGACCTAATATTTCATAGCAGGGCCAGTTCCTGCGCCCAACAAGAGTAACTGTGAGGGCTTACAGTGTTGTGGCACCACCAGCACCAAAGGCCCAATTTTTATGCACCTGTTTAACAGACACATGTAATTACAATTCTTGATATAATATTTCACAGCAGGGCCCATTCCGGTGTCCACCAAGAGTAACTGTGAAGGCTTATAGTGGTCTGGTACCACCACCACCACCAAAGGCCCAATTTTTCTGCCCCTGTTTAACAGGGGCATGTAATTACAATTTTTGATATAGTATTTCACAGCAGGGCCCATTCCTGCGACCACCAAGATACCAAGTTTCCTGTGAGGGCTTACAGTGTTCTGGTACCACCAACACCTATGGCCCAATTTTCTGCAGAGTTTATAGGCAAGGCTGTATAGTATATATACTGCTGTTCAGTGTACATAGTGCCTGGGGGCCTGGGGGATCCCAACAACATTTTTTTAAATTTGGGTGACCCAAAGGGCCTGGTAATAGACTGGGAGGGGGAAACCCATGCCATTTTTTTCAATGATTTTCATCTATATTGCTAGGACCCGACAATACATTACAGCCGTAAGTTTCACTTTAACCACTTGCTGACGGCCGCGTGCCCATGTACGTTGGGGACGGATATCGTTGTTATAGCAGCAGCTAGCTGCTCGTGTTTGGTCAGCGGTCGGCTACAAGATAAAAGTGGTCTCTGCGGCGAATTCACCGCAAGATCACTTTTATCGGTGGCGGGAGAGGGGTGGCGATCACGTCTGTTCTCCTGTCAGGTATGGAGACGAGTGAGGGGAAGGTGATGGTCTCCATACCATAGCAGGGCGGAAGTGAAGTCAAAACGTCACTTCTGCCCATACTTCTTAAAGGCACATTTTTTTTATGTCATTCTTTCAAAATGACAACATCTTTTTATTTTTTTTATTTATTTTTTTTACATTTAAGTCCAAATATGGATCTGAGGTCTTTTTGACCCCAGATCTCATATTTAAGAGGTCCTGTCATGCTTTTTTCTATTACAATGAATGTTTACATTCCTTGTAATAGGAATAAAAGTGAGACTTTTTTTTATAAAACAGTGTAAAAATAAAAGGTAAAACAAATAAGAATTTTTTTTTTTGAAACACGCCCCATCCCGCCGAGCTCACGCGTAGAAGCAAACGCATACTGGCTTTAATCGACTCTGAGGCTGCAGGCCTGTTCATTGATGATGCCTTTGTATCAAAGCACGTGATTCTGCTGCAGCTGCATGACACTCCACTTGCCATTGAGGCTGTTGACGGGAGACCTCTACAGCTTGCCCATGTGACTTATGAGACTGCTCCGTTGTCCATGGTCATAGGGGCTCTTCACCATGAGATAATCCAATTCTAAGTTATTTACTCACCTAAGTAGGGATGAGCTTGATGTTCGGGTCGAACATGAGTTTGACTGGAACATTGGGTGTTCTCCCGTTCACTGAATATTGAACATTATGGGGCATTCGCAGGAAATTTCAGAAATTCAAGGCAGGGTACCATTGGCCAATCATGACTCAAGGAGACTAAGTCCACGCCCCACACTATATAAGGCTGCCTGTGTAGTGTTGTTGGTGTGGACAGGGACATAGTTTGATTTAGATTAAGCAGGTAGGTTATTCAGTTGGTGGCAGTGTATTTAATATATATATATATATATATATATATATATATATATATATATATATACAGTCAGTCTAATATATATATGTGTGTGTGTGTATATACTCTGCATCCAGTCAGTGTAGCCTAGATTTACAGTCTACAGTGCATTTCTTGGTGTACTATTTCTGATCTATTCAGGCGCTATATTTGAGATATTTGAGATATTTGAGACAGTCTAATATATATATATATATATATATATTGTAAGGGATCTTCCCGGGGTAGGGTGTGTTTGGACACAGTTCACAGCAGACTTGGACTTTATAAAGCAGACCTTGGCGTTTATTCGTGGTACAAACAGTCCAACAAACAAAGTATACAGCAACACCGTGCTTCTTGTGTATAACAGGAACAAAATAATAACAAAAACAAACAACCTAGCCCGGCTGGGCGCTTACTAACAGGTTCTTCTCACCTATCTGACACTTATAAACACAGCGTCTTTCGCCTGGATATCGCAGGGTGGATTTTAGCTCCAGCAGTGGCTGTGCTTGCAGCTTCCTCAAACACACAGACTGTTCGTTTCCCTGGCTGAGAGCAAACACCTGCAGGCCCGCAGAGCCTTTACCTTCCCAGGCTAATTAGGATCAAAGCTCACCTGATCCAAAACCCAGAACTGGAACGAGGGATGGGGGGTGTGGAATGACAGGTCCCTCTACCAAACCTACCTGCCATTCCATATAAACCCAGGCCCGGCAAGATTAAATAACAACTCAGCAGCATATTGCTGCTGAGAAACTGATCCATCCTGGACTTACCATCTCACACTGTGTAGCAACCTAGGTGAGATGTACACCCCCTCAACCACTTCTCCAGTGACATGTCTACATATCCCCCCCCTCTTTTTCAGACCGGAGGGCTGAGCCTTTTGTCCCCACAGACAACTCACCCTCGACAATGCGTCAGCATTTGCCTGTAATTTCCCTGGCCTGTGTTCCACAGTGAAATTAAAGTTTTGTAAGGACAGAAACCATCTAGTCACTCTTGCATTTCTCTCCTTGTTTAACTTCATCCATGTTAGGGGGGCATGGTCTGTCACCAACTTGAATTTCCTGCCTAGCAAGTAATACTTTAAAGATTCTAGGGCCCACTTCACTGCCAAACATTCTCGCTCCACAATGGCATAATTTTTCTCGGCCGGGGTTAGTTTTCTACTCAAGTACGTCACCGGATGCTCCTCACCATTCACTACTTGTGAGAGTACTGCACCTAAGCCTGTGTTAGAGGCATCTGTCTGGACCAGAAATTCTCGCTTGAAATTGGGGGTAACTAACACAGGTGGTTGGCACAAGGCAGACTTAAGGCTTTGGAAAGCCTTCTCGGCCTCTGGGGTCCACGTGACCATTGCTGTCTTTCCGCCCTTTGTCAAGTCAGTTAGTGGAGCAGCAACTGAGGCAAAGTTCGGCACAAATCTACGGTAATAACCGGTAATACCCAGGAAAGCTCTAACCTGTTTCCTTGTCAGGGGTCTAGGCCAATTCTGTATTGCCTCAATTTTATTTAGCTGTGGCTTAATCAATCCTCTCCCAACAATGTAGCCCAGATATTTGGCCTCTTCTAGGGCTAGAGCACACTTCTCGGCATTTATGGTCAACCCTGCATCACTTATGGTATCCAACACGGCCTGTACCTTACAGAGGTGACTTTCCCAATCAGGGCTAAAAATGACCACATCATCGAGGTAGGCGGCTGAGTAATCCCGATGTGGTCGCAGAATCAAGTCCATCAACCTCTGGAAAGTTGCAGGCGCTCCATGTAACCCGAATGGCATCACTACATACTGGAATAGCCCATCAGGGGTGGAGAATGCAGTTTTCTTTTTAGCCTCGCTAGAAAGTGGAATCTGCCAGTAGCCCTTTGTGAGATCGAGGGTGGTTATGTACCTGGCGTTACCTAACTTCTCAATCAACTCATCTACCCTGGGCATAGGATAAGCATCGAACTTGGAGATCTCATTCAACTTTCTGAAATCGTTACAGAACCTCCAAGTTCCATTGGGCTTTGGGATTAGCACAATCGGGCTGGACCATTCACTCTGTGACACCTCAATTACCCCCAGATCAAGCATACGTTTTACCTCGTCAGATACGGCTTTTCTACGTGCCTCCGGTATCCTATAGGGCTTTAGGTTTACTCTGCTTCTAGGCTCAGTTTCAATGTGATGATGGATGAGGTGGGTACGCCCTGGGAGGTCAGAGAACTTGTTTTTGTTTTTCTGTAAAAATTCCAGAGCCTCCTGTTTCTGTGACACTGATAGAGCATCACCTACTTTGACTGGAGGGATTGGTGGTGACAAATTATTAACAGTATTTGTCGCCACCAAGGATTCCCTGTCTTTCCAGGGCTTGATCAAGTTTATGTGATAAACTTGGAAAGGCTTCCTTCTACCTGGTTGGTGCACCTTGTAGTTCACCTCACTGATCTTTTCAACAATTTCATAAGGACCTTGCCACTTCGCTAAGAATTTACTCTCAACAGTGGGGACTAGTATAAGGACCCTATCGCCTGGGTTGAATGTCCTGATTCTTGCGGACCGGTTGTAAATTCTACTTTGGGCCTCTTGAGCTCTCTGGAGGTGTTCCCTTACCAGGGGCATTACAGTGGCTATACGGTCCTGCATTTGTGCTACATGCTCAATAACACTCTTGTATGGGGTGGACTCACTCTCCCATGTCTCTTTTGCAATGTCCAGTAGACCCCTAGGGTGACGTCCATAGACCAACTCGAATGGTGAGAACCCTGTGGATGCTTGGGGCACCTCCCTAATAGCAAACATGAGGTAGGGTAATAAATGATCCCAGTCACGACCATCTTTTCCCACCACTTTCTTCAACATATGTTTCAAAGTTTTATTAAATCTCTCCACCAATCCGTCCGTCTGGGGGTGGTATACAGAGGTACGGATGTGTGAGACTTTAAATAGTTTGCATAATTCCTTCATCAGTTTTGACATAAATGGCGTACCTTGGTCAGTTAGGATTTCTTTGGGGATCCCAGTCCTAGAGAACATATAAAACAACTCACGTGCAATTGTTTTAGATGCAGTGTTTCTTAAGGGTACAGCCTCAGGATAGTGGGTCGCATAATCTATGACTACCAAAATATACTGGTGTCCTCTAGCTGACTTTACCACGGGACCCACTAAATCCATGGCAATACGCTCAAAAGGCACCTCTATAATAGGGAGCGAAACCAAAGGACTGCGAAAATGTGACACTGGGGCACTAACCTGACATGTGGGGCACGACTCGCAGTATTTTTTAATGTCATCATATATCGCCGGCCAAAAAAACCTCTGGAGAACCCTCTCTCGCGTTTTGTCAGTCCCCAAGTGTCCCCCAAGAACATGGTTATGTGCCATGTCAAGCACCTGACGCCGGTACGGCTTAGGTACCAGAAGCTGTTCCACAATCTCATCCTTAACCTTATTGACTCTATAGAAAAGATCATTAGTCACCGAAAAATGTGGAAATCTTTTTTCAGCATCTGGTTCCTGAGGTACCCCATTCATAACAGCAACCTGCTCTCTCGCATTTTTGAGAGTGGGGTCCTGTAATTGTGCAGCGCCAAAATTATCCCTAGACACCTCTAAGTCTAGTATATTTTGCTCAGTGGGAGGAGCCTCCTCCTCCCCAGCCAGGACCTGCAAAGGAGAACAATCATTTTCATCCTGCACACTTCTATCATTCACAGGGGACAAAGCAACCCCCTTAGAGGTATCCCCACTCCTTTTGGGGATTTTTCTTTTTTCCCAGAGAGCCCAGAATAATGGAAAATCGCGCCCCAATATTACATTATGCATGAGGTTTTTTACCACACCCACTTCATATTGTACGGTGCCTTGTTCAGTCCCGACTTTAGCCAGCACTATAGGGTACACTTTTGTATCACCATGTATGCACACAACACTCATATGCTTTTTAGACTCTAAGTCCCCAGCCACCAGGCTAGCATGCACCAAGGTTACGAGGCTTCCCGAGTCCATTAACGCCTCAACGGGAAGGTCATTGATGGTAATATTGCAGATTTGCGGTTCAGTCTCTAGTCCAGGAACTGCAGCACAAGATGGTTCCGCAAACAGCGACTGACGCCGGCTAGCGTCACACTCCATGGGTTCAGTGGTAAGAGGGCAATGGGCCGACACGTGTCCCGCCTCATGGCATCTCCAACACTGGATAGGGCCTGGTCTCTTTGGCAAGGAGTCCTTTTCAGAGCCCCTTAGCCACCCGGGACCATCACCAGTCTTTTGTCCCTGAGACACCACTTGAGCCCTTTTCCCTCCATCAGCACCCCTCCACACTCCCCCAATAGATGGAAGTCTCTTACCAGCTGACGGCACAGATCTGGCGCTCCGGGGAGGTGAAGATGCTGCAGGAACATCACGGAGGTAGTCCTCAGTCGCCTGGAACCTCTCCACAAGGTTGACAAGTTTGTTTGCATTCTTAGGATCACCTTGTCCCACCCAGCGTTGCAGGTCAGTAGGAAGCGCTCGGAGGTAGCGATCCATCACGACCTTCTCTAGGATTTGTGCAGGAGTAGAAGTGTCTGGCTCCAACCACTTTCTTGCCAAATGGATTAGGTCATACATCTGGGACCTCGCTGATTTGTCCAGACTGTAGCTCCAGTTGCGTACCCTCCGGGCACGGACTGCAGTAGTAACTCCTAGTCGGGCAAGTATCTCCTCTTTTAGCCGAGTATAGTCCTTAACCTCTTGCTCACTGAGGTCATAGTAGGCCTTTTGAGGTTCACCTGTTAAATAGGGCGCAATTACCTCTGCCCACTCAGTGGCTGGTAACTTCTGTCGCTCAGCCACGCGCTCAAATACTGTTAGATAGGCTTCAACATCGTCCTCAGCAGTCATCTTTTGCAGCGCTTTCTGCACAGTCCTTCTCCCAAAAAAAATCTCTGGAGCGGCTCCCATCACTGTGGGTGGATTAGCAACCACAGACGCCTCTCGATTTGCTATCAGGTGCTCGATAAGTTGTTGTTGTGCAGCCATGGACTGTTCATGTCGTCTATTGGCCTCTGTCTGAGCCTGCTGTTGTTGCAAACTCACTTGCATAAACTGCTTCAGCATCTCCTCCATGTTGCTGGACTGTTCTTGGAGTGTAGTTGCAGCTTTCACCCAGGACATCAGCAGCTGTAGCCAAGTCTGTCCACACCGTTGCCCCTAGCAACCGTGTTGCCCGCTACCTCCACCAATTGTAAGGGATCTTCCCGGGGTAGGGTGTGTTTGGACACAGTTCACAGCAGACTTGGACTTTATAAAGCAGACCTTGGCGTTTATTCGTGGTACAAACAGTCCAACAAACAAAGTATACAGCAACACCGTGCTTCTTGTGTATAACAGGAACAAAATAATAACAAAAACAAACAACCTAGCCCGGCTGGGCGCTTACTAACAGGTTCTTCTCACCTATCTGACACTTATAAACACAGCGTCTTTCGCCTGGATATCGCAGGGTGGATTTTAGCTCCAGCAGTGGCTGTGCTTGCAGCTTCCTCAAACACACAGACTGTTCGTTTCCCTGGCTGAGAGCAAACACCTGCAGGCCCGCAGAGCCTTTACCTTCCCAGGCTAATTAGGATCAAAGCTCACCTGATCCAAAACCCAGAACTGGAACGAGGGATGGGGGGTGTGGAATGACAGGTCCCTCTACCAAACCTACCTGCCATTCCATATAAACCCAGGCCCGGCAAGATTAAATAACAACTCAGCAGCATATTGCTGCTGAGAAACTGATCCATCCTGGACTTACCATCTCACACTGTGTAGCAACCTAGGTGAGATGTACACCCCCTCAACCACTTCTCCAGTGACATGTCTACAATATATATATATATATATACACACGCTGCAGAATCCAGTGTAGCGTATATATCTACAGTGCAACCGTAGTGCAGTTGCTACTACTTTTCTGGTGGTGTACACATTACACAATACAGTGCAGCCGTAGTGCAGTTGCTACTACTTTTCTGGTGGGGTACACAGCAGACAATACAGTGCAACTGTAGTGCAGTTGCTACTACTTTTCTGGTGGTGTACACATTACACAATACAGCGCAACCGTAGTGCAGTTGCTACTACTTTTCCGGTGGTGTACACAGCAGACAATACAGTGCAACCATAGTGCAGTTTCTACTACTTTTCTAGTGGTGTACACAGCACACAATACAGTGTAAATGTAGTGCAGTTGCTACTTCTTTTCTGGTGGTGTATACATTACACAATACAGTGCAACCATAGTGCAGTTGCTACTACTTTTTTGATGGCGTACACATTACACAATACAATGCAACCTTAGTGCAAGTTTCTACTACTTTTCTGGTGGTGTACACATTACACAATACAGTGCAACTGTAGTGCAGTTGCTACTGTTTTTCTGGTGGTGTACACATTACACAATACAGTGCAGCCGTAGTGCAGTTGCTACTACTTTTCTGGTGGTGTACACATTACACAATACAGTACAACCATAGTGCAGTTGCTACTACTTTTCTGGTGGTGTACACAGTACACAATACAGTGCAGTGTGGTGTTGCCAAGAAAAATATACATCATGTCCGGAAGGCCACCAAGGAGAGGCAGACACTCACAGGCTACTAAAAGAGCAAGCAGCCTCTGTGTCTACAGTCAACAGTGGACTTGGTGCATCCTCTGCAGGTGACTTCTGGCCGTGTTATTGAGCCAGAACATGCAGAAGAGTTGGTGGAGTGGATGACAACACCGTCCTCATCCTCTGCTAGGCTCAGAGTAGTTTGTGTTCCAATGCAGCTGCCAAAGCGGCCTATTCCAGCTCCTTGTCCAAAGTCACTCCCTCCTTAGCCCCACCATTGTGCACGGAGGAGTCCCCCAAACTATTTGACCACAGTGTTGGGTACATGCTGATGGAGGATGCTCACTGTTGGTTCCCAGGTTGAGGAAGGGAGTAACGTGAGGCTAGAGAGAGGGGGTGCTCAAGAAGGACAAGAAATTAGCAGTCATGTTCCCCCCGCCGCAGCATACTGCCAAGTTTTCTCTAGTGATGAGGAGGGAGGGGATTATGAGGTTACTGACTCTACTTGGTTGCCTGATAGAAGAGAGGAGGAGGAGGAGGCACAACTCCAATGAGGCAGAATGTCCTCTAGGGGGCAGCTTAAGGGAAGCCACCCTACTGCTTTACACCGCAGAGCTCCGCAGGTGCAGGGCACTGCTGACTCCCTGCTGATTTTGAAAAGTTCCTTGGTATGGGCCATTTTTAGCACGTGTGCAGCAGATCGCACCATGCTGTTTGCAACCTATGTCTGAAGCAGATCAAGCGTGGCCAGAACAGCAGCCACTTGGGTACCGTATGCTTGACCAGACATATGACGACCTCCCATGCAGTCTGTTGGCAACACTACTTCATCCATCTGATTTTAGCAGGCAAATTTTCCTACCACAGTTGCTTAACCGTAAAAAGAAATTCTGTCCCAGCCATCCACATGCTCAGCTAGATGAATGCTAGCTTGGCCAAATTGCTAGCACTGCAACTGCTGCCTTTTCAGCTGGTAGACTCTGCCCCCTTTTGTGAATTTATGGAATGTGCTGTACGTCGGTGGTAAGTTCCAAAACACCATTTATTTTCATGGAAGGCCATTCCAGCTCTCTATTGGCATGTGGAAGGCAACGTTTTTTGCCGTTGGACAGGACAGTCAGCAGTAAGGTTCATATTACCACTGACTCATGGTTTACAAGGAATGGGCAGGGACATTACCTTTCCTTTATGGTGCACTGGGTAACTCTGCAGGCAGCTGGGAAGGATGCAGGGCAGGGTTAAGTATTGTTGGAGCTTGTTCAGCCACCACACCTCCAAAATGCTAGTGGTCATTCTGCCACAGGCCTTTCCTCCACCCCCTCCTCTTCTTCTTCCTCTGAGGCCTCTTCTTCAGATTTCTCCTCTGAGTTGGTCTGCTTAGGGGACAGGAGCCACACTGTGGCAAAGATTCTGTCAGCTCTGCAGGGGCAGGCTCAGAGGTGGTTGACACCATGCCAGCTTCAGCCAGGAATGGTTGTATGCAACAATGGCACCAACCTTCTCTCCTCCCTCCAACAGAGACACTTGACCTATGTCCCATATTTGGCACAGGTCCTGAATCTGGATGTGCAGCAGTTCTTAAGCAGGTACCCAGGCTTACAGGCCTGCCTCCTGAGGCAGGACAGAAAAGTCTGTGGTAATTTCTTCCAGTCATACAATGCCAGTACTCGGCTGGCTTACATTCAAAGGGCATGCAACCTGCCCACCAACTGCCTCATTTGTGACATGCCCACCAGGTGGAACTCAACGTTGGCAATGCTTCAGTGGCTGCACTCGCAGCAGAGGGCCATCAATGAGCACCTGTGTAAGTATGGCACCAGGACAGGGTCAGAGGAGCCTCAAGGGCCCTGTCTATTATTCCACACAGCGTGTGCTCCAACAGGAAGACAAGAGGGACAGTATCACTGATGCATGAATTGTCGCTGCTCACCATCCGTGTGGCCTCCTCAGATTCAGGACAGTGTATGTATCCTTGATCAGTAGCCACGCCAGTGGCTAATGATCAAGGATACATACACTGTCCTGAATCTGAGGAGGCCACACGGATGGTGAGCAGCGACAATTCATGCATCAGTGATACTGTCCCTCTTGTCTTCCTGTTGGAGCACACGCTGTGTGGAATAATAGACAGGGCCCTTGAGGCAGAACAGCAGGAGGAAGAGGAGGACTTCCTTACCTCTCAAGGCCCCCTTTATCCAGATAGCACTCCTGTGGGCTCACCAAACACACAGGTAGAAGAGGAGGAGGATTGTGTCAGTATGCATGTAGAGGATAACACTCAACAGCAAGCTTCTAGGGATGGTTTTCAGTCCCCAGAAATCCAAGGAGTTGTACGTGGTTGGGAGAAGGTAGTTCCTCACAACATCATCCTCAGTGACCCAGAGGACTCACAATCAAATGCGTCTGCAAACTTACACTGCATGGCCTCCCTGATTCTGCAAAGCCTGCAAAAGGACCCTAGGATGCGTGGTATCAAGAAGTGGTATCAATACTGGCTGGCAAGCCTTTTTTATCCACGTTACAACACATCCTGTCTTCGCAGAGGGAGCAGAAAATGAAACATCTTCAGGAGGCCATGAAGAAAGGTTTGTGCAATGCGTTTCCAGACCCTGGGAGGTTATCATTTCTTGGTGCTGGATAATGTGTTGCTGAGGCTTCGTTCAGTCAGAGAAACAGCGGTGGAGAAGGTGGCCAGCTGACTGATATCTTTGGACAATTTTTCAGTCTTGGTTCAGCAGCAGCTATCAAGCACCTGATGCTGATGTAACTGATTGATGTTTCTATGGATGTGGGGTCCTTTGAAGACTGCCTATGCTGAGTGACTATCCTATTCCTCCTCAATCTTGATGATGCTAGCTTACAACAATATTTTTTGTTTAGGGCACCACCACCACTGCCTAAGGCCCAATTTTTCTGCCCCTGTTTAAAGGGGGCATGTAATTACAATTTTTGATCAAATATTTCATGGCAGGGCCCATTCCCGTGAGTGGTTACAGTTTTGTGGCACCACCACCACCACTGCCTAAGGCCCAATTTTTCTGCCCCTGTTTAACAAGGGCATGTAATTACAATTCTGTATATAATATTTCACAGCAAGGCCCGTTTCTGCAACCAACAAGAGTATCTGTGAGGGGTTACATTGTTGTGGCACCACCACCATTACTGCATAAGGCCCAATTTTTCTGCTTCTGTTTAGCAGGAGCATGTAATTACAATTCATGATATAATATTTCACAGCAGGGCCTGTTCCTGCGCCCAACAAGAGTAACTGTGAGGGGTTACAGTGTTCTGGCACCACCAATACCAAAGGCCCAATGTTTCTGCCCCTGTTTAACAGGGGCATGTAATTACAATTTTTTATATCAATTTTAACAGCAGGGCCCGTTCCTGGGTGCGAGGTTCCCCTTAATATCCATACCAGACCCAAAGAGCCTTGTAATCAACTGGGGGGAGGGGGGGCGGACCCATGCCGTTTTTTTCAATGATTTTCATCTATATTGCCAGGACCCGACAATACATGACAGCTGCAAGCAGTTTTCAATAATTATTTTACTTTTAGAAATGACATTTTGCTGTGGTATTGTTTTAAACACGGGAAAACTGTGCCACTTTACAGGCATAATATAGACACCCACCAGGCACGATATTTAAAGGAATATTTAATTTTTATTGTTTCACTTTAAGCATTCTTAAAATCACTGCTCCCGAAAAAACATCAGTTTTTAAAACTTTTTTTGCATTGATACATGTCCCCTGTGGCAGGACCCAGGTCCCAAAATACCTTTTAGGGCAAAGACTTGCATATAGGCCTTTAAAATTTGCACTTTTGATTTTTCATGTTCGTGTCCCATAGACTTTAACGGTGTTCGTGTGTTCAAACAAACTTTTTTTAAAGTTTGGGGACAGAGTCTGGCTGTCATCTCACAACCTCCAACTTCATGTTCCCTCTCTGAAGTACGCACCTTGGTTTATTGGGCCTTTCCATATTTTTTGCAAGATTAACCCAGTGGCTTACGCATTAGACCTTCCTTCTAATATGAGTAGCTCAATGTATTTCATGTCTTCTTATTAAAACCTTTGGTCCCCAACCGCTTTACCACCTCGTGCCACGTCCTCACCCTGTACAGGTTGAGAACCATGGGGAGTATGAAGTACAGACCATTGCTGACTCCCTTAGGTTCCAAGGGCGCATACAGTACCTGGTGCATTGGAAAGGTTACGGTCCAGAGGAACGCTCTTGGGTCTCATCCTCGGACGTACCTGTCGCTGTCCTCCTCCGTGATTTCCATAGATGTTTTCCCCTCAAGCCTGGTGGTCCTCCAAGGGGGAGGGGTCATTGAGGAGGGGCTATGTCAGGGGCTGGCCTCGGCCCTTCCTTCTCTGAGCTGGCCGCTCAGCTGTCGGCTAGTTGCTAGCTCCTATCTCTCCCCAGGGACTCACCTATTGATGATATCCTGCTTGTTATTCCTGCTTACTTAAGCTGCCCATCCCAGATGATCTCTGCCTTTGCTTTGGTCATTATTACAGAGACTATCTCCTGCATTCTGTTAAAGGCTTGCATGGCTTACATTCTTTCTGGCTCCAGATGCTGCTTGCTGTTCCACTACGCTGATACCTGGCTCCCCGACTTTCTGGCTGGTCTGACTATCCGTTCCAATTACTGAATTTTGCCTATGTTTTGACTACGTTTGTTCTATTTACTTCTATTATTAAACAAGTGTGATTTAACTGTACTTCTCGGTTTGATTCATGGTTTCTGAAAAAGGGCAACTTGGGATTATTTTGGAAACTAGCTTTTACTACAATGAGGTCAGCTTTAACCAAAATAACATAGTGTTTCCAGTTGATAAATAGACTCCAGTGTCATTGAAAGAGTAGACTGTCTTTGTAATTTATAGCTTCAGTTGAGCTTTGTTCATCACATGTGCAAGGAAATGTGTTTACACTCTTTGTCATTCTGGTCAGAACCTTTTTCTTATTTTAATCTCATTGTTCTGCACCATATCCATCTCTATGCCCATAAAAGGAGTGGAATGTGCACAGAAAGAATTAAATTCACTGTACACATCATCTATACACTTCTATACCATGCAATGCAAATTGAGAGCGTTCTTGCCCCAATTTGAAGATTACTTTTTTCTTTAACTCATAAAATATGATTGCCAGGATTATTAATCTACTTTATAGATGGCATCATATTTGAAAGGATATTCAAAACAATGCACATGTCTTAGCCCTTGTACACACGGTCGCAGATTCCGTCGGAATGTTTCCTATCGGACCGTTTTGTCGGATACTCTGACTTTGTGTGGTCTGCATCGGACTGTTTCCGTCGGAATATCCGACGGACCAATTTTTCCAACTTGCCGGTAAAATTTTCCGACAAAATGCTCCGATCGGACATACTCCGATCATGTGTAGCCTACTCCGACGGACAAAGTGCCACGCATGCTCAGATCAAATTCTTAGACCAAAGCTATTGGCTACTAGCCTGAACGTAGTCCCGTCGTAACGAAATAACGTCATCATGTTATGTACAATCGGATTTTCCGACAACTTAGTCCGACCGTGGGTATGCAACATCACTTCTGGTCCTCTTCCGGAATTAATCCGTCGGAATTACTCAGACGGATTTGGTTGTCAGAATCTCCGACCGTGTGTACAAGGGCTAAGGTATATGTCATTTTGGTGTGTTCTCAATACAAGGCCTAGATGAAAAGATACATTTCTTCAACAACCACCTCCCTTTTTCTTAAGCTTGGAAGGCTATTGGATAAATTGGATACCTAGGTTTCAAAAGTTCTTAAACTCCAGAGGTCTTTCTTTTGGGTATTCTTGATGAGTTTTACCACTTTCACACATGCACACCGTATTTTGACTGATTCTCAGTACAGAAAGGTCTTTCTACTTGAAAGAACTTTACACTTTCATCACTATTGCAAGTTTTCTATCAAGTTAAAATGGAACTACCTAATTTTAAAATGATCTATACTTGAACAGCATGTCCTGACATACAGTTGTGCTCATAAGTAGGAATAAGCCGAACACAACCCGGTTCAGGTGGCAGCAGAACATGCGAACAGGCCAAAAATTTGTATGCACACCCTTACACCGTTAAAGTCTATGGGACGCAAATGTTAAAAATCAAAAGTGCTCATTTTAAAGGCTTATATGCAAGTTATTGCCATAAATACATGCCCCAGGGGACATGTATCAATGTAAAAAAAGTTTTAAAAACGTCCGTTTTTCGGGAGCAGTGATTTTAATAATGCTTAAAGTGAAACATTAAAAATGAAATATTCCTTTAAATATCGTGCCCAGAGGGTTTCCTTAGTCTGCCTGTAAAGTAGCACATCTTTCCTATGTTTATAACAGTACCACAGCAAAATGTAATTTCTAAAGGAAAAATTTTTATTCAAAAGTGTTTGCGGCTGTAATGTATTGTCGGATCCTGGCAATATAGATGAAAATCATTGAAAAAAATGGCGTGGGTTCCCCCCAGTCCATTACCAGGCCCTTTGGGTCTCGAATGAATATTAAGGGGAACCCTGCACCAAAAATACCCCAAAAAAATAGTGTGGATGTCCCCCCCAAAATCCATACCAGGCCTTTCAGATCTGGCGTGGGGTCCCCCAGGCCCCCAGGCACTATATACTTGGAACAGCAGTATATATACTATAGGGCCTCCCCTATATACTCTGCAGAAAAATTGGGCCTTAGGTGTTGGTGGTCCCAGAACACTGTAAACGCTCATAGTTACTCTTGTTGGACTCAGGAATGGGCACTGCTATTAAAAACAATTTCAAAAATTTTAATTACATGCCCCTGTTAAACAAGGGAATAAAAATTGGGCCTTTGATTTTGGTGGCACCAGAACACTGTAAGCCCTCACAGTTACTCTTGTGTGGGGTACTTTCGCGCTATCACTAAATGAAAACACTAAATAGCTGCAAGCACCGATATGCTAATCCGTGGCATAAACAAAATGTGTAGAAGGGATGATGGTGCGCTATAATATAATTAACCACTTTCCGCCCGCCCTATAGGCAATTGACGGCTGCAAAGTGGTTGCATAGTCCTGACCGGACGTCATATGACGTGATAAGGATTATGAGCCGCTGCGCGCCCCCGGGGGCGGGCATCGCGGCGATCGTTGTTGCGGGGTGTCAGTCTGACACCCGGCAACTACGATCTCAGGGAAGAGTCTCCGATGGAGACTCTTTACCACGTGATCAGCCGTGTCCAATCACGGCTGATCACAATGTAAATGGGAAGAGCCGGTGATCGGCTTTCCCTCACTCGCGTCTGTCAGACGCGAGTAGAGGAGAGCCGATCGGCTGCTCCTCTGACAGGGGGGGGTCTGTGCTGATCGATTATCAGCACAGCCCCCCCGAGGATGCCCACACTGGACCACCAGGGATGCCACCAGACCACCAGGGAAAAGGTAATCCTCCCTAGACCACCAGGGATGCCAGTCAGCACAATGGGTGCCAATCAGTGCCCATAATGGATGCCAATCAGTGCCCACAATGGGCATCACTGATTGGCATGCATTGTTGTTTGGCACTGATTGGCATCCATTACTATAGTATAACACCAATGCCGCCTATGAGTGCCCACCTGTGCCGCCTATGAGTGCCCACCTGTGCGGCCTATGGGTGCCCACCTGTGCCGCCTATCAGTGCCCACCTGTGCCGCCTATCCATGCCTATCCATGCCCATCTGTGCCGCCTATCCATGCCCATCTGTGCCGCCTACCCATGCCCATCCGTGCCACCCATCCGTGCCGCCCATCCGTGCCAGATATCAGTGCCAATTTGTGCCACCTATCAGTGTCCGTCCGTGTCGCCCATCCGTGCCCCCCATCAGTGCCGCCTATCAGTGCCACTTCATTGGTGCCACATTGGTGCCCATCAGTGCCGCCTTATCAGTGCCCATCAGTGTAGCCCCATCAGTGCCCATCAGTGAAGGAGAAAACTTACTTATTTAAAAAGTTTTGAAACTGAAACAAAAAAAAACATTTTTTTTTCAAAATTTTCGGTATTTTTTTATTTGTAGCACAAAAAATAAAAACCGTAGAGGTGATCAAATACCACCAAAAGAAAGCTCTATTTGTGGGGAAAAAATTATAAAAATTTCATTTGGGTACAGTGTAGCATGACCGCGCAATTGTCATTCAAAGTGCGACAGCGTTGAAAGCTCAAAATTGGTCTGGGCAGGAAGGTGTTTAAGTGCCCTGTATTGAAGTGGTTAAACAAATATGAACAAAATAAACCGGAATAAACACAATAACATGTGAAACTGAGTGCTAAATAAAATTAAACATGAGTGCTAAATAAAGTTAAAAAATGGTGTAACAAAAAGTCCAACAAATGTGTGAATTACGTACAGCATGCACACAACCAAAGAGTAGCTGATGTCTCTTTCAGTGCATAAACACACAGCCAAAAATGAGTGAATTCTTTCTTCAGTGCAGTGACACCTCTGTGCTTGATGGCCTCTCACCTTACAGCTGTGGATTAACAGCATAACCAGACATAATTGCTGGGCCTCCCATGGCTAAGGTGGACAATTCGGTGGATCTCACGACTGTAAAATTCCCAAGCAGTTACTCTTAGCTCCCTCTGGGTAATGGTATTCCTAGATGGGGTCCCTCCACAGGGTGGATATTCCTGAATCTTCTATATAGATAATGTGGATCAAATGGGCCCTGCTGTGAAATATGATATCAAAAATTTTAATTACATGCCCCTGTTAAACATGGGTAGAAAAATTGGGCCTTGGGTGTTGGTGGTGGTGCCACAACACTGTAATCCCTCACAGATACTCTTGTTGGGCGCAGGAACGGGCCCTGCTTTGAAATATTATATGAAAAATTGTAATTGCATGCCCCTGTTAAACATGGGTAGAAAAATTGGGCCTTGGGTGTTGGTGATGGTGCCACAACACTGTAACCCCTCAAAGATACTCTTGTTGGGCACAGGAATGGGCCCTGCTATTAAATATTATATCAAAAATTGTAATTACATGCCCCTGTTAAACAGGGGCAGAAAAATTGGGCCTTGGTTAGTGGTGCCCTAAACCAAAAATATTGTTGTAAACTAGCATCACCAAGGCTGAGGAGGAATAGAATAGTCAGCATAGGCAGTCTTCAGGGGATCCCAGATCCATAGCAAATTCAATCAGTTACATCAGCATCAGGTGCTTGATAGCTGCTGATCCAAGACTGATTAATTTTTATGAATGTGAGCCTATCAATGGAGTCTGTGGACAGGCGCACTCTTTGACCCATTACAAACCCTCCCGCAGCACAGAATGTGCATTCAGAAAGCACGCTGGATGCAGGACAGGCCAGTAGCTCGATTGCATATTGAGCAAGTTCTGGCCAGTGGTCCATCCTCAAGACCCAGTAACCCAGTGGATGCTCTGTTGGAAAGGTCTCCGAGTCTGCTCTTGCCCCTAGATACTCCTGCATCATATAATGCAGATGCTCTTGATGGTTTCTTAAACCAATCAGACCTTGGTGCTGAAGACCGAAAAATTGTTTAAAGGCATTGGTCAACTGGCCACCTTTTCCACCGCTCTTTCTCTGACTGAACAAAGCCTCAGCAACACGTTGTCCAGCATCAGGAAATGGTAACCTCACAGGGTCTGGAAATACTTTACACAAACCTTTCTTCAAGGCCTAATGAAGATTTTTCAGTCTTTGCTCCCTCTGCCAAGGCTGGATGAGCTTTGCAACTTTACCCTTGTAACGTGGATCAAAAGGGGTTGCCAGCCTCTCCTTGATAGCACAAATCCTAGGGTCCTTTCGCAGGCTTTCCAGAACCAGGGAGGACATGCAGCGTAAGTTTGCAGAGGCCTTTGGGTCTGAGTCCCCTGGGTCACTAACGATCACATTATTCCTAACTACCTCCTCCCAGCCACGTACAACTCCTTGGGTTTCTGCGGAATGAAAGCCATCCCTTGAAGGCTGCTGCTGAGTGTTATCCTCTACATCCATGCTGACAAATTGTTCCTCCTCCTCTTCTTCCCATGTGTTTGGCGGGCCCGCATGAATGCTATCTGGATAAAGGGGGCCTTGAGGGGAAAAGGAACTCCTCCTCTTCCTCCCGCTGTTCTGCTTCAAGTGTCCTGTCCATGATTCCACGAAGTGTGTGCTCCAGCAGGAAGACTAGAGGGACAGTGTCACTGATGCATGCATTTTCACTGCTCACCCTCCTTGTGGCCTCCTAAAATGGTGACAAGACAGTGCATGCATCCTTGATCAGTAGTCACTGGCATGGCGAAAAGGTGATGCCCTGATCCTGTCCTGGAGCCATACTCGCACAGGTACTCATTGATGTACCTCTGCTGTCTGTGCAGCTGCTGCAGCATTGCCAATGTTGAGTTCCACCTGGTGGGCATGTCACAAATGAGGCGGTTGGTGAGCAGGTTGCCTTTGAATGTCAGCCAGCCGAGCACTGGCATTGTATGACTGATGGAAATGACCACAGACTTTTATGGACTGCCTCAAGAGATCTTGTAAGCCTGCGTACCTGGTCAAGAACCATTGCACCACCAAATTCAGGATGTGTGCCAAACGTGGAACATGGGTCAGTTGTCCCTGTTGGAGGGCGGAGAGACGGTTGGTGCCATTGTCGCATACAACCATTCCTGGCTGAAGCTGGCATGGCGTCAACCACCTCTGAGCCTGCTCCTGCAGAGCTGACAGAATCTCTTCCCCAGTGTGGCTCCTGTCCCTTAGGCAGACCAACTCAAGCACTGCATGGCATCTTTTAGCCTGGGAGCTTGCTTCAATGGGCGTACAGAGCACTACTGGTTCACTGCTGGAGGACAAATTTGAAGAAGAGACCATAGAGGAAGAAGTAGAAGAGGGGTGGAGGAAAGAGCTGTGACAGAATGATCACTAGCATTTTGGAGGCGTGGTGGCAGAACAAGCTCCAACAACACTGAACCCTGTCCTGCATCCTTCCCAGCTGCCAGCAGAGTTACCCAGTGTCCCTTTAAGGAAAGGTAACGTCCCTGCCCATGCCTGCTGGACCATGAGTCAGCAGTAATATGAACCTTACTGCTGACCACCCTGTCCAACAAGGCCAAAACATTGCCTTCCACATGCCGGTAAAGAGCCGGAATGGCCTTCCGTGAAAGGAAATTGTGTTTTGGAACCTGCCACTGAGGTACAGCACATTCCACAAATTCACAAAAATCGGCAGAGTCTACCAGCTGAAAAGGCAGCAGTTGCAGTGCTAGCAATTTGGTCAAGCTAGCATTTAGACGTTGAGCATGTGGATGACTAGGATAATAAAATCAATTGGTGGTGTAATGCTAGCAGATTCGCTGCAAGTACTTAGGACACCTATTGCTATACCTTGATTCCTCTCAGTGGAAGTTTTTGAGAGGACTGGAGGTATAGTAGGGTTGGAGATCCCAAATGAGGAGCAAGAAATCTGCCTTTTTCTACGATATGGGTCTTTTGAGTGCTGTTGCCAATGGACTGCATGGCAGGTCATCATATGTCTGGTCAAGCATCTGGCACCCAATCATCTGCTGTTCTGGCCACGCCTGATCCGCTTTAGACATAGGTTGCAAACAGCAAAGGTGCGATCTGCTTCACACATGTTGAAAAAGGCCCACAATAAGGAACTTTTAAAAGTCAGCAGGGAGTCAGCAGCACCCTACACCTGTGGATCTCTGCGGTGTGATGCAATAGGGTGGCTGCCCTTAAGCTGCCCCCTAGAGGACATCCTGCTTCATTGGAGTTATGCCTCCTCCTCTCTTCTTTCAGGCACTCAAGTACAGTCCTCATCATCCTGAAAGGAGCCTTTGTTTAATTGAAAGACAAGTGCTACATGGGTACATTAGATATAAAAAATATAAAAACATATATAATATAGTGGATGGGCATCTTGATGGGACACAGTGGGTGGGGATGGGGACAATTGTGGGTGCTCACTCAGGTTCAACTGGATGGACTGGTGTCTTTATTCAACCTTACTAACTATGTAACTATGTAACTATAAAAGTATTCAGTTAAAGCGGCGTCAAGTTTATTTTTGGTTTCGGGGGATTTTAGCAAAGATTCATTGAGTCTCCAATGACATTTCCTGGGGAATGCAGCAGAGAGGCATAGATCTAAGGTCAGGGGAGCGTGGTCCGACCAGGTAATAGGGCCCCAGTCAGACGACACTGTGTGGGACAACAAAGGGGCTGATACAAGGAAATAGTCTAATATAGAGAACATCTTGTGAGGGGGGAGTAGAACAAATATTGTCTACCTGAGGGGTGCTTAATTCGCCATGTGTCGAACACGCGGTAAGTACAGGTTAATTTTCGGAAGGAAGTGGCCAGGGATTGTGAAGGGGGTGATGGAGTGGCATGAAAGAGAGAATTCCTATCCCAAGTGGGAGAGAGGACAGCATTAAAATCTCCCCCCATTACCATAAAGGGTTGGGAAAATCTTTGTAAGCGTTCAAAGGCATCAGTGAGGCATTTAACCGGGCCTGCGTTGGGGGCATAAATGTTCATGAGCGTTATAGGATTAGACAAGTAGAGGCCTTGTAAAACTATATAATGACCATGGGGGGTCTAAGTGGGTAGACTTGATCTGGAGAGGGCAAGAGTGTTTTATCAATACTGCTATACCAGCCTTTCCAGATGGGTCAGACGCCAGGTAGGAAATTGGGAAGTGTTTAGAGGTGAATTTCAGGGAACCTCCGTCCCGAAAGTGCGTCTCCTGAACCAAGCCCTGAACTCCCTCAAAGCCATCCATCTTTTCTTTATAGAATTTAAGTCCTAATGTTATATGACAACAGTTTCAGAGCCATAACAGAGCAAAACATTTAAGCCAAAGAACTTTCAAAACAGTGGGCAGTAGCCCAGTTATATATACACATTAGGGATGAGCTTCGTGTTCGAGTCGAACGTACGTTCGACTCGAACATTGGCTGTTCGGCCGTTCGGCGAATTCCGAACGTTTGGGCCGTTCGCGTCAAAATTCGAGTGACGCGCGCGCGGACCACAATGCACTGCGGTGGCGCAGTGCATTGCTGCCCCATGATTGGCCAAGCATGCACTGTGACCCCGCATGCTTGGCCAATCGCAGCGCCGGCAGCGAGGAGAGCCATGATTGGCCACAGGCATCCTGCCTGTGGCCAATCATAGCTCAGGCTGTGTAGTGCACGCCCCACACTATATAAGGCCGCCTTTGAGGCGGCTTCGTGTAGTGTGTTACTTAGCATCTGAAGCAGTGGGTGTTCTGTGTACCTTCAACACAGTACACACCAATCGTTTTTGGCTGATTTCCTATCTTGCTGCTGTGTAGTGGTTGTTGTCTGTGCCCTGACTGCAGTATACACCACTATATTCACCTCACCTATATAGCTAGTGATCTAGCTTTAACCACTTAACAACTGCCCATTGCCGATTAACGGCTTCAGGGCGGTTGTTTAACTCTGAGAGGCCATTAATTAACGGCCTCCCAGAATTCTGCTCTCGCGTGCCCCGAGGTGTGCGCACTCGAGAGCATCCGTGACCGCCGGGTCGCATCACGGATCACGGTAAACGGCCGCTCATAGCGGCCATTTACCACGTGATTGCTCCGTCAAATGACGGAGTGATCACTTGGAAACAAACCGGCGTCATGTTATGACGCCTGTTCCTCCCTCCCCTCTCTGTACCGATCGGTACAGCGGAGGGGAAAGAGATCGGTGTCAGCAGCGATGTGGGCTGCATCTGCAGTGCCCACATCGCTGCTCACCGAATTTAACCCCTCAATTCCCTGCCAATACTCTGCAATACCAGTGCATACTCTGCAGTACCCTGCCATTACTCTGCAGTACCCCGCCATTACTCTGCAGTGCAGTACCCTGCCATTACTCTGCAGTGCAGTACCCTGCCATTACTCTGCAGTACCCCCCATTACTCTGCAGTAACCCCCATTACTCTGCAGTACCCCCCAATACTCTGCAGTACCCGCCATTACTCTGCAGTACCCGCCATTACTCTGCAGTACCCCCAATACTCTGCAGTACCCTGCCATTACTCTGCAGTGCAGTACCCTGCCATTACTCTGCAGTACCCCCAATACTCTGCAGTACCCTGCCATTACTCTGCAGTACCCCCAATACTCTGCAGTACCCTGCCATTACTCTGCAGTGCAGTACCCTGCCATTACTCTGCAGTACCCCCAATACTCTGCAGTACCCTGCCATTACTCTGTAGTACCCCCCAATACTCTGCAGTACCCTGCTATTACTCTGTAGTACCCCGCCAATACTCTGTAATACCCTGCCATAAATTGCCATACCCAGCCATACTCAGAGATACCCAGCCATACTCGGTGATACCCTGAAATACCCAGCCATAGACGCCCCCCACCCCTCACCGCCCTCCGGTGCTTCTACCAACTCGCCAGTATGATCAAAGCCAGAATCTTTTTTTTATTTTTTATTTCAGGCTTCCCAGCCTAGAGGTGAGATGTGGGGTCATATTGACCCCCCAGATTTCACTGTAAAGAGGACCTGTCACCCCATATTCCTATTACAAGGGATGTTTACATTTCTTGTAATAGGAATAAAAGTGATCAAAAATATATTTTTGGGGAAAAAAATGTCAAACTAACATAAATAAAGTAAAATGAACAATAAAAAAATAAAATTAAAATTAAAGCGCCCATGTCCCCATGTGCTCGCATGTGCCACACATGTGAGGTATCGCCGAGAATGTTAGAGCGAGAGCAATAATTCTAGTCCTCGACCTCCTCTGCAACTAAAAAACATGAAACCAGTAAAAAAAAAAATTAAAGCGTCGCCTATGGGGATTTTTTAAGTAGCGACGTTTGGCGCCATTCCACGGGCATTCCACGGGCAATTTTGAAGAGTGACATGTTTGATATCTATTTACTCAGCATAACTTCATCTTTCACTTTATGCAAACATTGGGCTAACAAGTGGTTAATAATAGAGCTTGCAGTCAGTAGTGTTAGGAGATAGTGCGTGCTGTCTGCGTGCTCTGTACCCAGTACATACCGCTATAATATAGGGCAGGCCCCTACTTTCAAACATCCAACTTACAAACATCTCCTACTTGCAAACGCAAGGAGACAGCAGCAAGTGAGATGAAAAAAGATGGACGACAAAACAAATTATACAGGGGTGATAACCCTTCCCTATGTTTTCCAAAAAGCTTAAAGATTTTTTGACTGGAGCTACACTTTAAAAATGTACCGGTTGAAAATGACAAACAGATTCAACTTAAAGAGGAAGTAAACCCTGATGGGTTTACTTCCTCTTTTTTTCCCTGCAAAGGTAAAGCATAATGGACTACTATGCATCGCATAGTAGCTCATTATGTGTCACTTACCTGACACAGGAGCCAGCGAAGTCGCCGCTGATCCCTGTAGTCCGCCGCGTCCATCTTGCTAGTGGCGTCTCGCAGCTCCGACCAATGACAGCGGCGCAACCGCGATGACGTCACTCCCGCGCATGCGCACGGGAGTCGCGCCTCGCAGCTCCGTTGCTGTCATACGGCGAAGCCGCGATGACGTCACTCCCGCGCATGCGCACGGGAGTCGACAAATTTGGCAAATCCATTCTTGGATTTGCCGCATTTAGTGCGCCTGCGCGCCGCTGTCTACGGCGCATGCGCCGTAGACAGCGGTGCCCATTTTCGGGCAAATATCTCCTAAACCATATAGGTTTAGGAGATATTGCTTGGACCTACAGGTAAGCCTTAATCTAGGCTTACCTATAGGTCCAAGTTGTTTGGAAGGGTTTACTTTCCTTTTAACACAACAAACCTACACAGTCCCTGTCTTGTTTGCACCGCCTGTATACTGCTGTTCTGAGTATATAGGGCCTGGGGGCCACACGCATTTCCTTTTTTTAATATGGGTACGGGGTTCCCCTTAATATGCGTACAAGACCCAAATAGGCTGGTAATGGGCAGGGAGGGCTACCCATGCCATGATTCTCAATGATTTTCAACCATATTGCAGGAACCAGATATAACATTAAAACCGCAAGCAGTTTTAAATGGTGTTATTTCCGTTTAATGTCATTTTGTGCAGGGACTGTTCTAAACACGGGAAACACGTGGCACTTCACAGGCATACTACAGACACCCCCCAGGCACCATATTTAAAGGAATATTTCACTTTTTTTTTTTCACTTTAATCGTCATTAAAATCAGTGCTCCCGCCAAAACGGCAGTTTTTAAAACTTTTTTTTGCAGTGACCCATGTCCCCTGAGGCAGGAGGCAGGTCCCCAAACCCTTTTTAGGACACTATCTTGCATATTAGCCGTTAAAATTAGCACTTTCCAATTCGAACGTTCGAGTCCCATAGACTTCAATGGGGTTCTAACATTCGTACCGAACGCGGGGGTCGTTCGCAAGTTCTGGTGCGAACCGAACCGGGGGGTGTTCGGCTCATCCCTAATACACATATATGCAGCCAGGTGACAGATACTAATCTGCCATGGAACTTACAGTGAGAGAGACAATCAATATTAAAACTAAATGTAATAATAAAAACAGATTTAAAAAGCAGTAAAAATAAGAGCAAGAGTAGAAATAAAAATAATAATGTCAAAAATATAAAAAATATAAAAAACATAATGATCCTGTGAAAAGTGTCATGGAGCAGTGCAAAAAAGAGTCTATTGAAGAATATATAGCATAACAACAAAAAGGCCAGCTTAGCCCAAAAAATTAGAACAAAAATGAACTTAAAAAAAAAAGCTAGATAGGCAAGTGCCTAAGGACATATAGGGGAGCAAGGCAGTCTTCAACATGGGGAAGAGTGCACGACATCCCATTGCGATATTCCACTGATGTTGTTAACAGTTCAAGCGCTCCTCAAGGCTTCTGGGTTATGAGCAATTGGATGAGAGTCCAGTAGAAAATATTTTAAAAAATAAGAAAATAAACAGTGCAAAATGCCCCATGTGGGAAGGAGAAAAGAGAAAAAAACACGTGAAGTGACATTAGAGGCCTAGTCAGACTCTGCAAGTAGCGGGGGTAGGCCTAGGCGTCTCCATCCTGAGGGTCACATAGGATGTGTTGGACCCCTTCCATCTTGACATTTAGGCGGAAAGGGAAGCCACAGTAGTAGGGGATCTTGTGCTGTTGGAGGTGATGGGCCTTAGAGAGTGATGTTTGGCCAGTGTGATTGGAGAGAGGTCACTGGTATGGACTTAAAGGGGAAGCCCTACGCCGAAAAAATGGCATGGGGGTCCCCCGCAAGGTCCATATAAGACCCTTATCCGAGCACGCAACCCAGCCGGTCAGGAAAGGGGATAGGGACAAACGAGCGCCCCCCCTCCTGAGCCATACCAGGCCGCTTGCCCTCAACATGGGGGGTGCTTTGGGGAAGGGGGGCCCTGCAGCCCCCCCACCCCAAAGCACCTTGTCCCCATGTTGATGAGGACAAGGGCCTCTGTGGGCGGGGGGCTTATCGGAATCCAGGAGCCCCTTTAATAAGGGGGCCCCCAGATACCGGCGTCCAACCCTATGTGGAGGAGTATGGGGTACAATGTACCCCTACCCATTCACCTGGTGAAAAAAATGTAAAAAAAAACACCACACAAGGTTTTAAAATAATTTATTGCACAGCTCCGGGGGTCTTCTTCCGTCTTGGGGGGTCTTCTCGCCGGACTCCTCTGCTATCTTCTGCTAGCTCTTTTACTAGCGGAGAAGCTCGGATTTCTTCTTCATCGCCGCCCGGGGGTCTTCTTCCGACTTCGGGGGTCTTGTCTCCCTCTTCGGGGGTCTTGTCTCCCTCTTCGGGGGTCTTGTCCCCCTCTTCGGTCTTCCAGCTCTTTTACTAGTGATGGCCCGGTCTTCTGTCATCGTCGTTGTCGCCGCAGCCTTCTCTTTTCTTCTTCTTCCTCTTCTTCCTTGAGATGTTGACTCAACGCTCTCTCTGGCCGCAATGACAGGGACGTGTTGTGCGGTTACTTATATAGGGACAACGGGCGGGTCACCGGGTGATGTCCCCGCCCCTTATGATGTCACCGCCCCAGCATCCTCTGGGACTGTGACATCATAAGGGCGGGGACATCATCCGGTGACCCCGCCCATTGTCCCTATATAAATCGCCGCTCAACGCGCCCTTGTCATTGCGGCCAGAGACAGCATTGAGTCAACATCTCAAGGAAGAAGAAGAGAAGAAGAGAAGGCGGCTACAGCGGCGACAGAAGACCGGGCAACCGCTAGTAAAAGAGCTGGAAGAAGAAAGCGGAGACCCGGCAAAAAGAACCGAAGAGGGGGACAAGACCCCCGAAGTCGGAAGAAGAGGCAGCGGTGACAGAAGACCGGGCCACCGCTAGTAAAAGAGCTAGGGGAAGAAAGCAGGGGGCCCAACAAGAAGAACCGAAGAGGTGACAAGACCCCCGAAAAGGGGGACAAGACCCCCGAAGTCGGGAGAAGACCCCCGGGCGGCGACGAAGAAGAAAGTCAGGCTCCTCTGCTAGTAAAAGAGCTAGCAAAAGAGCAGAAGATAGCGGAGGAGTCTGGCAAGAAGACCCCCCAAGACGGAAGAAGACCCCTGGAGCTGTGCAATAAATTATTTTAAAACCTTGTTTTGTGTTTTATTTCAATTTTTTCCCTCAGTTGAATGGGTAGGGGTACATTGTACCCCATACTCATTCACATAGGGTGGGGGGCCGGTATCTGCGGGCCCCCTTATTAAAGGGGGCTCCTGGATTCCGATAATCCAGTTGTTGGGAAGAGGCCCTTGTCCTCATCAACATGGGGACAAGGTGTTTCAGGTGGGGGGGCCGCAGGGCCCCCCCTTCCCCAAGGCACCCCCCATGTTGAGGGCATGCAGCCTGGTACGGCTCAGGAGGGGGGACGCTCGCTCCTCCCCAACCCCTTTCCTGACCGGCCGGGTTGCATGCTCGGATAAGGGTCTTATATAGACCTGGGGGAACCCCCACGCCCTTTTTCGGCATAGGGCTTATGCTTTAAGTCCATACCAGGTGACAGGGCCATCAACGTTTCAATCTCACCACCGAAGGCGGCGACATTGACCTCCTGCGCTAGTCCCATCTACCTTGAGCCGTGTTCAAAATGAACGGACTTTTCTCCATTCATTTCAAAAGTACGGCGGACTAGCACACAGACGGCCAGAGTCCGGCGGACAATTTTTGAGTCAAAGTTACTTTCTAAGTCCGCCGGACTTTTGGGAAAAAAAAGTCCACTGGAGCCCACACACGGACGGATTGTCCGCCGGATAGCCTGATCGTGTGTATGCGGCATAAGGGTGTAAAATGGTGATTTCACTTCCTCACTACCTATCACAGTTTCGGAGGCCCTGAAATGTCAAGATAGCACAACCCCCCCCCCCCAAATGACCCCATTTTGGAAAGAAGACACTTCAAGATTTTTGCTGAGAGGCATGTTGTATCCATGGAATATTTGATATTTTTGCCACAAGTTTCTGGAAAATAACAATTTTTTGGTCACTAAATGATATATTGTTGAAACATGGCATGGTTATATGTGGAATTACACCCCAAAATACCACATATGTGAGACTTTTTGGGAGCCTAACCTTCAGGCTTTCTAAAGGCGTAAAATTGTGATTTTGCCCTGAAATGTCCAGATAGCAAAAAAAAACAAACAAATGACCCAATTTTGGAAAGTAGACACCCAAAGGTATTTGCTAAGAGGCATGGCGAGTATTTAGCAGATCTCATTTATTTTTGAAAATGAAGAAAGAAAAGAAATTTTTTTTTTTTTTTCTGTTTTTAATTTTCAAAGCTTTGTGACAAAAAGCGAGATCTGCAAAATACTCAACATGCGTCTCAGCAAATAGCGTGTCTACTTTAAAAAATTGGGTCATTTGGGGGAAGGGGGTTGTGCTATCTGGGCATTTCATGGCCTCCGAAACTATGATAGGCAGTGAGGAGTGAAAACAAAAATGTACGCCCTTAGAAAGCCTGAAGGCGGTGATTGGTTTTTAGGGTCCTGTACGTGGTTATACTGCCAAAAAGTCCCACACATGTGGTATCCCATACTCAAAAGAAACAGCAGAATGTATTTTGGGGTGTAATTCCAAATATAACCATGCCATGTTTGAACAATATATTATTTAGTGACAACTTTGTGCAAAAAAAATAAAAAATGTTTATTTTCCCAAAATTTGTGGCAAAATATAAAATAGTCCATGGACTCAACATGCCTATCAGCAAATAGCTTGGGGTGTCTACTTTCCAAAAAGGGGTAATTTGGGGGGGGGGGGGGGGGTTTGAACTGTTCTGGCATTTTATGCACAACATTTAGTAGCTTATGTCACACATTACCGACTCTTCTAACCACTTGAAGACAAAGCCCTTTCTGACACTTTTTGTTTACATAAAAAAATATACTTTTTTGCAAGAAAATTACTTTCAACCCCCAAACGTTATATATTTTTTTAAAGAAAAGGCCCTACAGATTAAAATGGTGGGTGTTGCAATTTTTTTTTCACACAGTATTTGCGCAGCAATTTTTCAGATGCAATTTTTTTGGACAACGCACACTATATTGCCCAAATGTTTGATGAAATAAAAAAGAGGATCTTATGCTGAGTACATGGATACCAAGCATGACATGATTTAAAATTGCACCCAAACGTGCATTGGCGACAAACTACATACACATGAGGTATCCCCATTTTCAGGAGAAGCAGCAAAATGTATTTTGGGGTGTAATTCCACATATAACCATGGCACGTTTGAGCAATATATCATTTAGTGACAACTTTGTGTATTTTTTTTTTCAATCACTTGTGACAAAAACATCTTATATTCAATGGGCTCAACATGCCTCTCAGCAATTTCCTTGGGATGTCTACTTTCCAAAATGGGGTCATTTGGGGGGTTTGTCCTGCCCTGCCATTTTAGCACCTCAAGAAATGAGATAGTCAGTCATAAACTAAATGCTACGTAAATTCCAGTAAATATATCCTAGCTTGTAGACGCTATAACTTTTCCGCAAACCAATAAATATATGCTTATTGACATTTTTGTTACCCAAGACATATATTTTGGCCTAAATGTATGACTAAAATTGAGGTTATTGATTTTTTTAATAACAAAATGTAGAAAATATAATTTTTTTTCAAAATTTTCATATTTTTAGTTTATATCGCAAAAAATAAAAATTGCAGAGGCAATAAAATACCATTAAAAGAAAGCTCTATTTGTGGGAAAAAAAGGACGCAAATTTCGTTTGGGTACAACATTGCATGACCGCGCAAATACCAGTTAAATCAGCACAGTGCCAAATCGTAAAAAGTGCTCTGGTTATTGAGCAGCCAAATCCTCCGGGGCTGAAGTGGTTAATACAAAGTTAAAAATCTAATTTGTATAATTTGTGATAATATTAAAAAAAAAAAAAAATTTAAATATGAAAAAATATATATTTTTTTTACTGTATATATTAAAATAAAAAAACAAAAACTTTTTATATTTAAAGAGAATATTCAATAAAAAGTTGTATGCACTAAATGCGCCATCCTCAAAAGTCGCTAATAAAACAATTTATGTCTAAATTCAACATTTAACCCTTTTTGGGTGAGCGTGTCAATCAAATAAATCCAGTGAGCTTCACACTTGGAGAGTTCCCTAACCATATTCAAACCTCTCCACACGGGCTTTATACGATCGACACCCCAAAATTTCAGGCTAGAGGGGTCCTGATTATGGCATAGTTTAAAATGTAGTGACACATTGTAGTCTTTAACCACTTCAGCCCCGGGAGAAGTTACCCTCTTCCTGATCAGAGCACTTTTTGTGATTCGGCACTGCGTCGCTTTAACTGAGAATTGCGCGGTCGTGCGACTTTGTACCCAAACAAAATTGACGTCCTTTTTTTCCCACAAATAGAGCTTCCTTTTGGTGGTATTTGATCACTCCTGCGGTTTTTATTTTTTTTGCTATAAACAAAAAAAGAGCAACAATTTTGTTTCAAATCTTCTCTTTATTGTTTTTATAATAGTCATAAAACATACATATCCATTTGCAACATCATCATACAACATCATACATAAAACCCAAACATTTTACTCTTCATTTAATACAAAAAAAAAAAACAACCACAATCCCCCTCCTCTCCCTCCCCTCCCTCCTCCTCTCCCTCCCCCCCCCCCCTTTCTTTAACTTATAAATATTCTACCATTCCTTTTGAGGACCGAAACTCTTCCCATTTTTTCCACACCGTTGGTATCTGCTTTTTCACATAGCCTTCTTCTCTTATTTGTTTTTCCATGAAAAACATTTCGCTCATTTCGCATATCCATTCTGATATTATTGGACTAGTTGTTTCTTTCCATTTACGTGCTATTATTGTTCTAGCTGCTGTTGTCATATATTGAATTATACCATTTTTCATACTATCCAATGTATCTGTTGTAAGAGAAAATAATGCTATCTTTACATCTGGAATTAATTATTTTCCAGTCACTTTTTGGTATATCTCAAAAAATTTTATCCAGAAATTTCTCACTTTTTTACATCCATACCAAATATGTTCCAATGTTCCTTTTTCTGTCCCACACCTCCAGCACTTCTCTGTATTTCCTTTATTAACTATTTTTAATGCCACTGGACTCCAGTACCATCTCAGTGCCACTTTATAATTTCTTTCTTGATGTTTTAGTGCCGTTGAGGTTTTATGTATTATCCCTAAAACTTTTTTCCATTCTTTTTCTGTAATTGTCTCTCCTAATTCTTCCTCCCATTTTCTAATTCCCATTAGATCTCTAATGTCCCCTGTGGGTAGCAGCAGTTCATATATTTTAGATAGCTTATTCTTATGGTTTTGCTCCTTTAGTATTATCTGTTCCAACTTAGTTAATGGTGTAATTATTGAGTTTTTATTTAACTCAATAAATTTTTCTAATTGATAATATTGCAACCAGTCTTTTTTAACTTCCAATCCCATATCGAGTAAACTTGGCATCTTTCCATCCGCCAGAATCTGTACTAGTCTTACATTCTCCATCTTGTTCCAATTTAAATATCTTACCCCTTCCAAATCTGGCTTAAATTCTGGGTTGAACATCAATGGAGTCAAAGGTCCAGTTCTGGAGGATAGCTTTCCCTTTTTCAGCACTGCGTCCCAGATTTTTAACCACTTGGGTACCGCGCTATTGCAAAATGACGGCAATAGCGCGGACCCACATTTCCGGGACTACGTCTATTGACGTAGTCCCGGTTACGAGCGGCCTGCGCGCCCCCTGAGGGGCACGCGTGGCGCGCTCTGTGATCGGCGAGTCCGTGAGACTCGCCTGATCACCGATCCGTGTAAGGGGTCGATCCCGACCCCTTATCACGTGATCAGCTGTCAGCCAATGACAGCTGATCATGTGATAAAACGGAGCCGGTAATCGGCTAGTATTCCTCCTCGCGCTGACAGCGCGAGGAGAAAAAAAAAAAGCCGATCGCCGGCGGCCGTGTTCGGGACATCAGTCCCGATCACGGCCAGCAATTTAAACGGACACCTGCCCCCTGCCAGTGCCCACCTGCCACCCGCAGTGCCATCCTGAAATAAAGTAAGTGCCCCCCTGTCAGTGCCACCCAGCAGTGCCCATAGTGCCCACAGTGCCACCCAGCAGTGCCCACAGTGCCACCCAGCAGTGCCCACAGTGCCACCCAGCAGTGCCACCCACAGTGCCACCCAAAATCTGCCTCAAAGGTGCTGCACCCCAGTGCCGCCCATCAGTGCCCAGCAGTGCCGCCCATCAGTGCCCAGCAGTGCCGCCCATCAGTGCCCAGCAGTGCCACCTATCAGAGCCACCTATCAGTGCCACCTATCAGTGCCCATCAGTCCCATCTATCTGTGGTACCTATCAGTGCCCATCCGTGCCACCCATCCGTGCCACTTATCCGTGCCACCCATCCGTGCCATCTTATCTGTGCCCATCTTTGCCCATCAGTGCCGCCTTATCTGTGCCCATCGGTGCCGCCTTATCTGTGCCTATTAGTGCCGCCTTAACTATGCCTATCAGTGCCCACCAGTGCAGCCTATCAGTGCCCACCAATGCAGCCCATCAGTGCCCACCAATGCAGCCCATCAGTGCCCACCAATGCAGCCTATCAGTGCCGCCTAATCAGCGCACTTCAATGAAGGAGAAAAATGACCCGTTTGCAAAATTTTATAACAAACTATTAAAACATGATTTTTTTTTTTTTTTTTTTTGCATCTTTTTTTGTTTGTTTAGCAAAAAATAAAACTCCGAGCTGTAACTAAATACCACCAAAAGAAAGCTCTATTTGTGGGAAAAAAATGATAAAAATTTCATTTGGGTACAGTGTTGTATGCCCGCGCAATTGTCACTCAAAGTGCATCAGCGCTGAAAGCTGAAAATTGGTCTGGGACTGAGGGGGGTTTAAGTGCCCAGTAAGCAAGTGGTTAAAGTAGCTCTCACGAAAATTGGCATTTCCTTTTTTTTGTTCTTAATTCAGGTTTTATCCAAGGTAAAAATTTAAGTTGTACTCCCGTAATTTCCTCTTCCAACGTTACCCATTGTTTGTTTTTCTTATCATGTTGCCAGTTTATGATTCTAACCAATGATGCTGCTTGCATATATTTTACAAAATCGGGCAATGCCAGCCCTCCATTTTCTTTTGTTCTGGTTAGTGTTTCTCTTTTTATTCGGCAGTTTTTTTTTGCCCATACAAAGCTACTTATAGCTTTCCTTAAATTTATCATTATCTTCCTAGATGGAACAATAGGTAACGTTTGGAATACATATAATATCTTTGGCAGTATCTCCATTTTTACTATATTTATTCTGCCCAGCCATGAATATGTTATTTTTTCGTATTTTTGCATTTGTTTTATTATTTTACGTATAGTCGTATTATGGTTTAATTCTTGTATCTGTTTCAAATCCTTCGGAATCATAACTCCCAAGTACTTGATTGCCTCTTTTTGCCATCTAAACGGAAATTCTCTTTGCAAGAGTATCTGTGTTTCTTCTTTTATTGTGATGTTCATCATCTCTGATTTCTCATAGTTAACCTTAAAATTACTTAATTCCCCAAAATCGATCTAATTCTTTTATTATATTAGGAATTGTTATAATTGGGTTTGTTATATACAGTAATAGATCGTCCGCATATACTGCCAATTTGTAATCCTTATCCTTGATTTTGATCCCTTGTATATCTTTATTTTTCCTAATTGCATTAATTAGATGTTCCATCACAATTATATATAGTAAAGGGGATAAGGGGCAACCTTGACGGGTCCCGTTCGATATCTTTATGTATTCTGAAAGTATTCCGTTTACTCTTACCTTGGCTCTCGAATTGGCATATAATGCCATAATCCTACCTATCATTTTTGGGCCCAATCCTAACTGTATTAGTGCCTCCTCTAAGAACCGCCATCCCACCCTATCAAAAGCTTTCTCAGCGTCTATAGTTAAAAGACAGGCCGGGATGGCGGCCCTCTGGGCATATTCCAACAACGTACATGTCTTTATTATATTATCCCTAGTTTCACGCCCCTTTGTGAAACCCGTTTGGTCTAGCTTTATATGTTCTGGCAAGATAGGGGTTAATCTATTAGAAATAATTTTTGAATATAGTCTAATATCTATATTTGTTAGTGAAATAGGGCGGAAGTTTTTACTTAATGTGTGGTCTTTTTCTGGTTTTGGAATAAGTATAATGTGGGCTTCTGTACTCTGTGGTGCGAAGGTCTGCATTTTCGTTATAGAATTATATGTTTTTTTAAGTATAGGTATGATTAGATCTTGGAACCGTTTATAGAACCTTGCTGTATAACCGTCTGGTCCTGGGCTCTTTCCCAGGGCCAGTTCGGCAATTGCCTGTTGAATCTCCTCTGTTGTAATTTCTTCTTCCATTTCCTCAATGATTTCTCTAGGAAATCTGGGTAACGCTGTTTCGTTAACATATTTTCTAATTTTTTCCGCCCTTTCCTCTTTTTTATTTTCTTGTTGTAATTCTATATTGTACAATTTATCATAGTATTTTTGAAATGTTTTAACAATTTCAGTTGGATCATATGTTATTTCCCCGTTTGCTTTTAAGATCTTTACTATAGATGTCGTGGATTGTTGTCCTCTCAATGTTCTTGCAAGTAGTTTTCCCGTTTTATTACCATAATAGTACCATTGTGTTCTGTTCTTATCTCTTATACGAAGGGACTCCTCATCAAGCACGGCCTGCAGTTCAATTCTTTTGTCTTTTAGAAGTATGTTATCATCTGACTTCAAACTCTGTTTATGTTTACCTTCCAATATCCCGATTTCCAACAATAATTGATCTTTTTTTTGTTCTTTTTCTCTTTTTATCCTACATCCGTGCTTGATGAACAGTCCCCTCAATACGCATTTTAATGTTTCCCATTGTATAGGAGATGAGGTGCTATCTCTATCATGAATTAACTGAAATTCCTTTATCGCTCGTTGTATGTCTTCCTCACACTTTTTATCTTTAAGTAAATTATCGTTCAGACTCCACGTCCCTCTTGTTTTTTTATATTCCATTATTTTTAATTCCAAATATATTGGTGCGTGATCTGACCATAAAAATCCTCCTATATCTGTTGTTGGAGTCATCAATAATCCAGATTGATTCAGGAAAAAGTAATCTATTCTATGATAGGAATCATGAATATTTGAGTGATATGTGTAGTTCTTTTCTTTTAGGTGTTGTATTCTCCATATGTCAATCAATTGATATTCATCTAGTAATTCTTTAAATTCTTTTAGTTGTTTATTTCTCCTCTGAGGGTGGGTATTAGTAGTATCTATTTTCATATCCATTATAAAATTTAAATCTCCGCCGATTATTGTTGTTCCTTCTGCACTATCCATTACGTTCCTTAAAATTTTTATCCCTGTCTCAATTTGTTCATAGTTTGGTAAATAGAGATTAACAATTGTAAACATCTTGCCAAACAGTTTAACCTTTATAGCCAAAGATCTTCCATCTTTCCCTTTGTGCTCCTGAACTATTTGGTATAATGTATCTCTATGGAACGCTATTGATACCCCTCTTGATTTGGAATATGGGAATGTATCATGAATCCAGTTAACATAGTACTTATTAGTTAATTTCGGAATATGCTCTGAGCGAAAATGCGTTTCCTGGAAAAGGACTATATTTACCTTTCTTTTATGGAAGAAGTTTAGGATTTGACTTCTTTTTGAGGGAGAGTTAAGGCCTCTTGCGTTAAAAGAACAGATTTTTAACCCCTCCATGTTAGAATTCCAGGAGGGGATAAGTTATTCCTTAATCTACGGGGGATCTCACAAGGTAACAGAAGAAGAGGGAAAAAGAAGGGGATAGGAGGAGAAGAAAAAATAAATAAAAATTATACAAAAAATAATAATTACTCGTTACTTACACTCAGTCCTAATACTTCTACTAATCAGCTCACCATTTACTCCACTCTTTCCTACACTTACACTACCCTATAGTGACTTTAAAAAAAAAGTCTAACTTACTTAACCAGTAAGGTCCCTATTAAGAGGGAGGTAGTGGAACCACTGGTCTGGATTGGCTATTCGTCAGTTTTTCCATTGCCGCCTATCTTTTCATGTCTTCGTCTACTATTACTGCTTCTAGTATTGAAAGCTCATATCTTATTTCATATCATTAGGCTTCTTCATTTTTTCCCTTCTTGTCCGTGACCCCCAAAAAAATAAAATAAAAAAATAAAAAATAAACCGGAGCCACAGTCGTAGTCGGGAAAAAGAGGGTATAAGGAGGGCATATGGATGGGTCATGGGGAGAGAGAGAGGGAAGGGAAGAGAAAGAAAAGGAAGGAGAAAAAAATAAAAAAAAATAAAAAAAAAACCCAAACCCTACCCCTCCTCACTGCGTGGCCCTTTACCAATAATCCCCTATTTATTGATTTTTCCCCTTACCCCCATTTCCCTACACCGTGTTCATATGAAAAAAAATAAAAATTACATTTATTATATACATTTATTAATAGTGTTATATCTATTTTTATTTAGATCTATCCCATCTCCCCTCGTAAAACATATAATTATAAAGAATAAGGGAGGAAGGAGAGAGAGGAAAAAAAAAAAAGACCCTTCCCCATATCCTCCTTCGGACCTTTACTTTGTCTTTATTTTGTTTTATATAGTGCTCTCATATTAAAAAAAAAAAAAACCCTCGTCACCCCACCCATTTTGCGACTATCTACGTTCACTTATTTCATTTAATTATTATACTCATGTGAAAAACAAAAGAATACATTCTCCCTTATACACGCATTGTATTTTTCCTGTAATTTACCTTATTTCGTGACAAAAAAAAAAAAAAAAAAAAAACCCTCGTCACCCCACCCATTTTGCGACTATCTACGTTCACTTATTTCATTTAATTATTATACTCGTGTGAAAAAAAAAAGAATACATTCTCCCTTATACACTCATTGTATTTTTCCTGTAATTTACCTTATTTCGTGACAAAAAAAAAAAAAATAAATAAATAAATAAATAAATAAAAAAACACCCCACCCTTTTGCAACTTCATGCGGTCACTTATTCCATTTAATTATTATACTCGTGTACATAAAAAAAGAAAAAAAAAAGGAAAAAGTCTCTTTTCTCTTTCCTTCTCCCCTCCTCCCCTCCCCTCCCCATCCGCCCATGTTCACTCATTGTAGTTTATCTTATTTCGTGACAATAAAAAAAAAAAAAAAAAGAAAGGCATATGATCACATATACGCATACATACATACATGCATTTATATACATATATGTACTCATATATATAAAGACCTCCTGAAAACCTCCTTCCTCTTCTCCTCCCTCCCCTCCCTCCTCCCATTTCATTACCCTTTTAATTTTGTGTGTACTTCCAAAAAAAAAAAAACATCTTAAATCCTAATCAATCTCCCCACCCCCACCCCCCTTCCCCTCCCCCTCCCCTCCCCTCCCCTATACAATTCCTCAAGTCCTTATATTCTTGTTGCTGATTTTCTGTATAATTTTGGCCAGTCTGGTAAATCTACAAGTGGGAGACCAAGAATTTTTACAAATTCGGGTAGATCTTCTGGGTTCCTATAGGCAGCTATCGAACCTTCATATTGAACCTGCAGTTGGAATGGATATTTCCATCTATATTGCAGATTCCTTTTTCTAAGTTGTTCCAGCAAGGGTTTTAATGCTCTTCTTCTGTCCAACAACAACGAGCAACAATTTTGAAACTATTTTTTACTTTTTACTTTTTGCTATAATAAATATCTCTCAAAAATATATAAAAAAAATTTTTTTCCCTCAGTTTAAGCCGATATGCATTCTTCTACATATTTTTGGTAAAAAAATCACAATAAACGATTATTGATTGGTTTGCGGAAAAATTATAGCGTTTACAAAATAGGGGGTAGTTTTATGGCATTTTATTAATATTTTATTTATTTTTTTAAATGGCGGTGATCAGCGATTTTTATCATGACTGCAACATTATGGCGGACATATCGGACATTTTTGACACATTTTTGGGACCATTGTCATTTATACAACAATCAGTGCTATACAAATGCACTGATTCCTGTGTAAATTACACTGGCAGTGAAGGGGTTAACCACTAGGTGGCAATGTAGGGGTTAAGTGTGTCCTAGGGGCATGTTGCTAACTGTGGGGGGCGTGGCTATGTTTTACAGATCACTGATCTCTGCTCCAATCACAGGGAGCAGAGATCAATGTCACTTGTTGCTAGGCAGAACAGGGTGATGCTCTTTACATCGTCATCTCCCCATTCTTCCTCTCCTTGAGGCGATCGTGGGTATCCCCACAGCGATCGAATCCGCAGGACCCGCGTCCAGGCTCACGGAGCTTCCCGTGGGTGTGTGAGCACGCCCCCCGCCGCCTCTTAAAGGGCAACGTACAGGTACGTGATTTTGCCTGTACGGCCCTGCTGCCTACGTATATCAGCGTGAGTCAGTCGGGAAGCGGTTAAAATCCAATTTTATATTCTGTATGTGCTCCACAATACGGACCTTCAAGGGTCTCTCCATGCGGCCTACATAGAAATTGATATAAATCTATCTAGACCCCCTCATAGGCCAGAGACCTCTCTGCATGCCCTGCATTTGTGACATGCAAAAAAAAATCTGTCCCAAAAAGAGGCTAGCCTAGTAGGAGGGTCCAACACCTTTTTTACCACCGCGTCACCAAAACTAGGTGCCTTACGGTAGATAAATTTAGGTACGACAAGATGAAACTCCATTCGTGACCAGAGCTGGACTGGGACAAAAATTTGGCCCTGGACTTGATCCAGACCAGTCCACTTTAATTTTGCAAACACACACAAAAACAGTATATAAACTATACACAATTGCGCAAAAAATAAGTTATTAATCAATTACCGTGGACAGTGACAATAAATTATTAATTAATTACCATCACCAGTGACAATATATTATTAATCAATTACCATGGACAGTGACAATAAATTATTAATCAATTACCGTCACCAGTGACAATATATTATTAATCAATTACCGTGACCAGTGACAATAAATTATTAATCAATTACCGTGATCGGTGACAATAAATTATTAATCAATTACCGTGACCAGTGACAATAAATTATTAATCAATTACCGTGACCAGTGACATTAAATTATTAATCAATTACCATGACCGGTGAAAATAAATTATTAATCAATTACCATGGACAGTGACAATAAATTATTAATCAATTACCGTGACCGGTGAAAATAAATTATTAATCAATTACCGTGACCGGTGAAAATAAATTATTAATCAATTACCATGAACAGTGACAATAAATTATTCATTGATTACCGTGACTGGTGACAATACATTTTTAACCACTTCAGGACCGCCGTATTGCCAATGTACGTCAACGCAATGGCACAGGCAGGCACAATCACGTAGATGTACGTGCCTGCCTTCCAGCGGGTGGGGGGTCCGATCGGACCCCCTCCCGCTGGTTACGGCGGTCCGGTTCGCTCCAGGAGCGCTCCGTGATGAGGGGATGGCCGTTGGTTTTCGGCCACCCCCTCTGGATCGCTCCTGGCCAATGAGAAGCTTCCTCCCACTGTGTATTGTTTACACAGGAAGGAGGAAGTGATGTCATTCTCCTCGGGGCGGTCTTTTTGACCGGACTACGAGGAGAAGACTAATAGTAAGTGTGCACCAACACTACACTGACATGTAGGTACACACAGGCACACAAACCCCCCCCCCCCCGATCCCCCCCTGAACCACCTGATTGCCCCTAGTTAACCCTTTCACCACTGATCACCGTATAAGTGTTACGGGTGACTCTGGTTAGTTTGTTTTTTATAGCATCAGGGCACCCACCATTTATTACCCAATAAAGGTTTAACCCCCTGATCACCCGGCGGGTGATATCAATTAGGTTTTAGGGTCAGGGTCTGCGTCGCCCCAGGCAGCGCTAGGTTAGTGCCAGTACCGCTAACACCCACACGCAAAGCATACACCTCCCGTAGTGGTATAGAATCTGAACAGATCAATATCTGATCTGATCAGATCTATACTAGCGTCCCCAGCAGTTTAGGGTTCCAAAAAAACGCATTGTTAGCGGGATCAGCCCAAATACCTGCTAGCACCTGCGTTTTGCCCCTCTGCCCAGCCCACCCAAGTGCAGTATCGATCGATCACTGTCACTTACAAAACACTAAACACATAACTGCAGCGATCGCAGAGTCAGGCCTGATCCCTGCCATCGCTAACAGGTTTTTTGGTAGCATTTTATATTCAAATCCGGAAGGCAGTGCTTGAATTTCGGGGTCCCGTACGTGGCTAGGCTCCCAAAAAGTCCCCCACATGTGGTATCCCCGTACTCGGGAGAAGCAGCAGAATTTATTTTGGGGTGTAATTTGACTTCTGCCCATAGCATGTGTGAGCAATATATCATTTAGTGACAACTTTGTGCAAAAAAAAAAAAGTTTGTAATATTCCCGCAACTTTTGGCAAAATATAAAATATTCCATGGACTCAACATGCCTCTCAGTAAATAGCTTGGGGTGTCTACTTTCCAAAATGGGGTCATTTGGGGGGGTTTTGTGCTATTTTGGCATTTTATGGCCTTCGAAACTGTGATAGGTAGTGAGGAGTTAAATCAAAAATTTGCACCCTTAGAAATCCTGAAGGTGGTGATTGGTTTTCGGGGTGCCGTGCGCGACTAGACTCCCAAAAAGTCCCACACATGTAGTATCCCCGTACTCAGGAGAAGCAGCAGAATGTATTTTGGGGTGTCATTTCCCATATGCCCATAGCATGTGTGAGCAATATATCATTTAGTGACAACTTGGTGCAAAAAAAAAAAAGTTTGTAATATTCCCGCAACTTGTGGCAAAATATAAAATATTCCATGGACTCAACATGCCTCTCAGTAAATAGCTTGGGGTGTCTACTTTCCAAAATGGGGTCATTTTGGGGGGTTTTGTGCTATTTTGGCATTTTATGGCCTTCGAAACTGTGATAAGTAGTAAGGAGTTAAATCAAAAATTTGCACCCTTAGAAATCCTGAAGGTGGTGATTGGTTTTCGGGGTACCGTGCGCGACTAGACTCCCAAAAAGTCCCACACATGTGGTATCCCCATACTCGGGAGAAGTAGCGCAATATATTTTGGGGTGCAATTCCACATATAACCATGGCATGTGTGAGCAATATATCATTTAGTGACAACTTTTTTTTTTTTTTTGTCATTATTCAATCCCTTAGGACAAAAAAAAATAAATATTCAATGGGCTCAACATACCCATCAGCAATTTCCTTGGGGTGTCTACTTTCCAAAATGGGGTCATTTGGGGGGGATTTGTACTGCCCTGCCATTTTAGCACCTCAAGAAATTAGATCGGCAGTCATAAATTAAAAGCTGTGTAAATTCCAGAAAATGTACTCTAGTTTGTAGACGCTATAACTTTTGCGCAAACCAAAAAATATACGCTTATTGACATTTTTTTTACTAAAGACATGTGGCTGAATAAATTTTGCCCTCAATGTATGACTAAAATTTAGTTTATTCGATTTTTCTTATAACAAAAAGAAGAAAATATCTTTTTTTTCAAAATTTTCGCTCTTTTTCCATTTATATCGCAAAAAAAAAAATCGCAGAGGCAATCAAATACCATCAAAAGAAAGCTCTATTTGTGGGAAGAAAAGGACGCAAATTTCGTTTGGGTGCAATATTGCATGACCGCGCAATTACCAGTTAAAGCAGCGCAGTGTGAAATTGCAAAAAGACCTCTGGTCCTTAAGGTGTTTATTGGTCCGGAGCTGAAGTGGTTAATCAATTACGTGACCAGTGACAATAAATTATGAATCAATTACCGTGGATAGTGACAATAAATTATTAATCAATTACCGTGACCGGTGACAATAAATTATTAATCAATTATCATGGACAGTGACAATAAATTATTAATCAATTACCATGGACAGTGGCAGTACATTTACCCCTACCCCCTCCCCCCGCCATGCTGCATATTACAGATATCACAGACATACCATGCAGCCTGCATCCAGTACTTACTTGAATGACACTGGTGAGGTGATGGACTTTTCTTTGTCCCTAGACCCTGACCATGTCTGTGCTGCTGTCTGGAGTGGAGTCCCGGAGCTGTGGAGCAATGTTCTGGTTCCTCCTCGGCGGCACTTTCTCTACAGTCCCAGGCCAGGCAGCTAAGCTTGGGCAGCAGCTGCTACGCTCTGACTCCTCCCATATCCCCGGGCCGCCTCCGCCCTCCGGCCGTATGTGACGTCATGGCGCTGGGACAAGGAGGCTGCCAGTAAGGTTAGTGAATGGCAGCATCACGAAGGGGTGGAACTTGTGTGCCGGGCTGGCTCAGGTGCTGTAGCAGAGCCACGGCCACGGCCGCCGCTGGCATTAAAAATAAAAAAACACTATGGATCAAACTGACAAGCGGCCCAGCGGCCCACTGAGCCAATCGGCCCACTGAGAATCTCCTGGTAGTCCCGATGGCCAGTACAGGCCTGTTCGTGACTAGTGTTAGTCCTCGCTGGTGTCACATCTTTCAAAAAGTCCTCTCGCTGGATGTCCTTTATCTCCTCAACAACTGTTGAGTACTATAGCCCTTCACTATAAATCTGTCTTTTAATACTTCAAAATGGGCAAGATAGTCATCCACAGTTGAGCAATTTTGTTTTACCTGCATTACTTGGCCCTTAGGAATATTCCTCAGTGATGGCCACTTTGGAGAGATAATAACAAAATTATTTGATGATGATTGATTGATCTCATGATTGATTGATTGGTGTCTCTCATGTTAAATCCCGTGCTCAGAGTAATGCCACAGTGTGTAGCATTGGATACTGCTGGATTGGAATAAAATGTGTCGAAATCATAATAAATGGATTTTAAATGGAATTATGCTATTTGGAGCCTTTTCTTTCCCATATTCGAGCACACAGTGGAGACGATTTGCAGTGCTGACATTATCCAGGAACGAGGATGACAATAATTTAAAAACATTGCTTGATGTTTTTAACTCTCTGGTGAGTGTGAACCCTTGGGGTCAGTGTGACACACTGGATCACTGAGGTGCACTTCAACAAATTTATACCACCATCTGTGTCTTTTGGATTGGATATCACCCTCTGCTATACATCTTTTCTCATATGTGAATATCGTATGAAAGCTGGTCATAACAATTAATGACAGTAGAGCTGCGATGGTATATATAGGTACGTATCGAGGTACCTGTCAACATTAGTTATTTGTTATTTATACAGTCTATACAGCTGAGCCAATCCTGGTGAGCGATGTATTCTATTAATGAATACAGAGCCTGCTCGGATTGGAGTAAGAACCTCTGCTAATCCAAGCAGTCTACATACAGTAGCCTGCTCAGATTGGCTTTGAGAGTCAGAGAGGCTCGGGCTGATTATGTCACAGTCTCTGCCAATCCAATAAGGCTTTGTATTAATTAATAGAATACACCATGATTGGCTCAGTGTGGTATGGATCCAGCTCCAGCAAGAAGAGGGAAATACGAAGCCTCGGAGGGGGGGGGGGGGTCTTCTTATATGGTGAGTATAGGCAAAAACAATAAAAAAAAACTGTAAAATTAGGGGGGTCGTCTTATACGCCCAGTTGCCTTTTACACCGGAAAATATGGTATGTGTTTTTAGAATTAGAAATTTATTGTATAAAATAAGTAAGAACTATTCTCTGAAGAGTTATCTATTAATATCACCAGAATAATACTTAATGAGATAGATTTAACAGGTGTATTCTTTCTACAAAAACTAGGTTACTTTAATTATCTTTCACATTTTTTTCTGTACTGAACATACCATATGTTTTCCAATTTACCTAAATAAACATGCAGTGCTGTGATTTTCTAACATCTGTTCCTATTTTATAACTGCAATGCTGCACTTTTTAAATAAACTTTTATTAACAAAATGTAGTATGTACAGTCAGGCAAACTTAATAAATGTACAGTAACTCTAGCACATCCAGAACTGTAAAGTAAACGGTGCACACTATAATTTAGCAACAATTTACATACTTCTTGACACTTGGGCATACTTAAAAAAAGCTTTGGGTATTTTTGGGGTAATTCTGTGTTTATATATTGATAAATAATTAGATCATAAAGCACAATTTCAAGACATCACAAAAATGTCTTTCACCTTATATGCTTTTTGGTTGAACAATAGAACAGTACAGTATGCAGTCTGATGTGTGATTTGATATAAGAAAGACAGAGCAATCATGGCACACTTGTAACGTTGTATAAAATGCTTATATATTCAACCACCCCAATACTGGACACTTTTACTGCACAGGCCATTTCTAGGTTTTTTTTACTCAGTCATGCAATACTGCACTCATATATTTATAATTTTTTAAAACAGATAGAGCTTTCTTTTGGTAGTATTTAATCACTACTGTTTTTTTTTTTATGAAAAAGTACCAATATTTTTTTGGGGAAAAAAGCATGATTTCTTTGATAAAAATAACAAAAATCAGTGTATATTATTCAGTCTGTGTGAATTGTAGAGTCTAAAAACTAAGGTGCATATATTTGAAAAGGGATCAATCCTGATGTACTGATTACCTATCCCATTTCTTGAGGTCCTAAAATGCCAGGGCAGTACAACTACCCACCAAATGACCCATTTTTGGAAAGTAGACAGTCCAAGGTATTTAGTAAGAGGGATGGTGAGTTATTTAAAGTTGCAATTTTTTCCTTTTTTTGGAAAATTAAGAAATTAAATAAAAATTTTATTTTATCTGTCTTTTTCGTTGAATTATTTTTTATTGAACAAGTCATTGTACAGAGAGCATTAAATTTATTGTAACAATTGTTATTCAGTAAGGCACTTACAGAGAGGAACCAAAGTAGTACAGAGCCTTTGAGAACTCACTATGAGTTCCTTTGTTCTCATTCGTAAGCAGTTGGAATACATAATATTACTATAATGAACATTATATCTCGTGTAAATAGAAAATGTATAGAACAAAGATTTATGGAACATCTACATAAACCATCAATATAGTGATGACAGTTAATTGTTAGAACAGTAGAAATGATGAGAGGGGAGGATAAGGAAGAGGTGGATGGGAAAGGGAGGAAGAACTAGACAGTACTATAGTTACAGGACTCTGACCGAGGAGAGTTCAGGGAGTTCCATATTGACGAGTTTGAACTATATCTTGTAATAGAGCCATCTCTGACAGCTGATATCTTTTCGTATTCTGCCACAGAATTAACTTTTAATATTAGTTATCTCACACTGGGGATTTTGTTGGTTTTCCAGTTACTCATCATTAGGGATCTAGCTGCGAATATAATATGCATTGCTATAGATCTTACCAATAATTGATATTCTGACATATTAACCTCTCTAGCGGTATGATTATTTTGGATTTTAGGTGCTGAAAGCGGTACAATTATTTTGAATGAAAATTTGGCGTTTTATATTGTAGTCCTGCAATTCTTAGGAATAACTCTCTTAAATCTGTTCAAACCAGAGTCTAGCAGACATCCCGGGTATGATAAAGTTTGAAAAATGAAATCATAAATTATTATATAATAAATAACTATAAATAATTATATCAAATAATAATATAACAATAATAAAAATTATTCAATAATGTAATCAAATCAAAAACACTGGAATTTGCTCAGTTGCAGAATTGTCACTGTCATTACTTTTCAATATTTGTTCACGGATCTCCGCACAAATCGCTATCCCTCAATTCTGCGAGTGATTCCAATTTATTATCGCTGTTTTCTAGCTGGTCTAAAATCATTTTTGATGTAAAGTGACAGTTTTGGTTGCTATGGACAATCTCCAGTTTCCTGCCATAAAGAACAGTTTTTATATTATAAAACTGCATGCAGGACACTGGGCAGACCACTAGGGACAAAGGAGATGTGAAATTATTACATACAGCAATGTAATCTGTAAGATTACATTATACTGTATGTATACTGTGTGTTTCACTTTTTGAATTTGGCGCCGATCTCCATCCCCGTGCATCACAACACTCGCAGGGAACGGAGATCTGCTCCGTGATGAATCGAGCGGAGGACGAGCTGCTCGTACAGCGCGGGGACATCGCTGGATCCAAGGGAGAAGGTAAGTAAACCTCCTCCTGCATTCAGCGATGCGGTCCCGAGTCTGGGTCGGGGTTACTGCTTTTGGTGTAAAAATTCCACCCTGAGCCAGACTCGAGAACACCGCCAGGGGGGTTAATACTCAGGATTGCTTTCTCAATAGAGGGCTGTACAAAGACCCCAGAGACCTTCGCAATCAATTTGAAAACTTCTGTCCATAACCCATGTAGGAGGGGACATGCCCACACCATATGGACCAGCGTCCCCACCTGTCCACATCCCCTCCAACAAAGATTTGTGTTGGCATTGGAAAATTTGGCAATTATGTATGGGGTGTAGTGCCATCTTGCATGATGTTTTTGTGCTAGTTTCTCATAGTTCGAACAGCTTGAGAACTGATGGTTGCATTTGGTCCCTGAGATCCATTGTTTTTCTGTGAAAACCTTGCCTAATTCCTTTTCCCACTTGATTAGTGGGTTGGATTGGAGAAAGACTGACTTGGAGTTGAGGAAGTCGTATATCAGGGAGATACCTTTTGCTTTCGGGTTAGTGAAATTTAGGTGTTTCCAATGTTGCATGGGGATTAGGGTATTATTTGTATTCAATTGTTCATAAATGGAGGATATTTGAAGATGTGTTAAAGAACTCTGAGGAAGGTATACTGAATTTATCTTGGATATCTGGGAATGTCATCAGTTTGTCATCCTTCATAAGGTCTTTTAAATGGAGTATTTCCTTTCTCAGCCAGTGAAACAAGAAAATGTTTGGAATTATCCAATGTAGGGATTCCAGAGCGATGGGGACCTTTGTAGAGTGCGCATAAGGTTGTGTTGCTTTTTAAGTATTTCCATGCATTCAATGAAGCATGTATGGTGGGGTGATCTATTAAAATATTTGTATGTGACATTTTATGTGCTATCAGGAGGGACCTTGGTGAATAGGGAAACAGCCAAGACTGTTCTAGTTGGCACCATGGTTTAGTTACATGCTGGCTGGTCAAACCAGCCTCTGAGCTGGTCTAGAATCACTGCTGTATAGTAATCCTTCAGGACTGGGATACCTAGCCCACCTATTGATCTATGTTTATTTTGCATTAATAAGGGGACTCTTGCTCCCTTGCCTGCCCATACAAAATTCGATAGTTTTGTCTCAAACACGGCATAGGCATACTTAGAATTTTACCCCAGAACACATTCTGCTATGCCTCCCGAGTATGAGGATACCATATGTATCTACCATGTAATAACTGTGACCAATCACAGAGATCACAATTATAAACAATGCCAATCACAGCCGTCCAGTACTGATCTCTGTAATTTTCTGTGCTTGGTCGACAGTGGTCATAGATCATATCACTGCTTGCCCCAAGGGGCACACGAGGCACATGAGTGGGAGGACGTACCCGTACATCCTCCCAGGAAAACAGAGCACCCACCCCTTCATTTATCTTCATTGGCCAGGCAGAAAGTGGTTAAAGGATAACTGTCATGAGAGACATATGTGGTTTGCCACTGCTAAGTTGGCTATTTACTTATAGAAAAAAAAAGAAAATTAATATTCAGTAATCTATCTCATTCAAAGGTATGTATATGGATATGAAATGTATAAGTATGGCAAATATGCACATGGTGTGCATAAATAAGTGTAGACACTCCTTATATGACTGATGCTGCTTTTCCATGAATATTCTAGAACTTCAGAACCAATGTCACATTGATCAGATTTCACCGTTAACTTGGATTGCTAAAACTATTATACATCTGACAACCTTAAAGCGGTTGTAAAGTCAAAATGTTCACTTTAAATATATATTGCTAGAATTCTTTTTTTTTACCTGTTTACTTTCCACATTACAGTTTTCACGGGTCGAGATGTCTTGGAGTTGATGCGCCAGATCGCCGTTCATTCCGGCAAGGAGATCCCCTGCCGGAAAAAATGTTTATGGTAAAATGTTAATTGTTTATGTCGGGGCTGCATCATTTCCTCATGTAGACGTCAGCCCCAACATCCCGCGATGTTTCATCCCAAAGAGCATGACGGTTATCACATGTCCTTACCATCACATGATCCAGGAGAAACAGAAGGCGAGAGGTCCGAAGAAGGATGGAAGCAGTAGAAAAAGTAGTAGAACTAGAAGTGAAAATTGTCACTCCTAAAAAGTACTGTAGATCTGCATGCATTTAAATCTTATATATGTAATATTGTTTAATATAAATTAAATTTATTTTAATTAATTTTAGTATTGTCATTATTTATTAAAATAAAATATTATAATATAGTAACTGAAAAAAAAATATTATAATAAAATATTTTTATTTTTCATTGTAAGTTAATTTTAAATTCTCTCTATATATATTAAACGATGTATCTATAGATATCTATATATACACATCAATATATATCTATATAGTGAAAAATATATACTGAGATGTATCTATATATATTAATTATTGACGTTGAATATATCTATACAATTGTATAGATCTGCATAGATATAAAATTCAATATAAAAAAAATGATAAGCTTTCCATATAACAAAGAAGATTATTGAATTAGTGAGAGTTATTTATAGTCCTGCCTTACGGATCGTGCTCCATATGCTTTGCTTACTGCTTGCCGGTGTACGCTGTGAATATCTTTTCTTTGTTTCCATAGTAACCAGAAATGAAGAAGAGGCTTGAATATTGTGACCCTAATGCGCACACGCGGGATTACTGAGAAAATAAGGAACTGTGGGCGGAAATACAAATTGAATACAACCAGGAAGACCACAACGGAGATGGCGCCGAGTTAGTACAGCAATAATGCTTTACAAAATCCACAGAATATAAAGTAAGCTAAACTATTTAGATAAAATCAGAGCGATCAATTGACTTATAATTGCATGGTATTTATGTAAATGTTAATGGTTTTGAAAGTATAGGAGGGTTTACTACCACTTTAAGCAGCATGAAGGATTTTATCATACTGTTTAATAGGAGTAACCTCTACACATTGATTGAAATGATTTACCCACTGTTTTATTATATTGCTTGAAGCAGCTGTAAACCCAGTCACTAAAATCAAATATATTCTTTAACATCTCATTACAATTCTAAAAGTAAAATAATTGTCAATCTTAATAAATGTGCAGCTTTTAATAAAATAGTGAATCTGGTGATCTTGTCATGAATGTTCATGAAGGTGGTGTTTACTACTTAAACTATCTATATGTGTAGAATTTCATGTGATTCATTATTGATTGGTTGTGCATATTGATTGCACTTTTTTACATTAATCATTTTTAATTGATTGTATTTAGTATTTATATTGATTGCACACTTTGCACATTGTTAATATCTTAGGCAATTTTGCACTTTATTGAAGTTCAACTGTTTGATGACACATGAAATTTCACTTACCGTATATACTCGAGTATAAGCCGAGATTTTCAGCCTCTTTTTTGAGGCTGAAAGTGCCCCCCTCGGCTTATACTCGAGTCATCGCCGTCTGACTGCTCGATCAGCGTATCGAGCAGACAGACGGCGGACATACTACAATTCGAAAGCCGCGCCTCCGCCTCCGCCTCCGCCTGTGATAGGCGGAACACTGAATTTCCCAGCAGCCTGTGTTCCGCCTATCACGGACATCGTCTCATCCTCGTCCGTAGTACGAGGATGAGACGATGTCCGTGATAGGCGGAACACAGGCTGCTGGGAAATTCAGTGTTCCGCCTATCACAGGCGAAGGAGGAGGCGCGGCTTTTGAATTTTAGAATGGCCGCCGAGGCGCCGACGAAGAGCGGCGATCCTGGCACGGGACGGGACGGAGGCAAGGCAAGGCACGGCACGGGACGGGACGGAGGCAAGGCACGGCACGGGACGGAGGCAAGGAGGCAAGGCACGGAGGCAAGGCACGGGACGGAGGCTCGGGACACAGGTAGGCTGGACACACACACACACACACACACACACACACACACACACACACACACACGGACACACACACACAGGGATGGATGGAGACACACACACACACACAGGGATGGATGGATGGATGGAGACACACACACACAGGGATGGATGGATGGATGGAGACACATACACACAGGGATGGATGGATGGATGGACACACACACACACAGGGATGGACACACACACACACAGGGATGGATGGATGGATGGACACACACACACACAGGGATGGACGGACACACAGGGACGGACACACACACAGGGATGGACAGGCATGTCTCACCCTCGGCTTATACACGAGTCAATAAGTTTGCCAGTTTTTTTGGGGGTAAATTGGGGGCCTCGGCTTATATTCGGGTCGGCCTATACTCGAGTATATACGGGTATTTATAGTTTAGTTATTTTTTTATTAATTTTATAGCACAGCACATTTCACATATAATACTCATTACAAACACTTCATTACTTGCAGCTTAATATTTTATACATTTTTCAGCAGGACCATTCAACAGAAGCCAATAGTTAGGTTCAATTCATATCCATGCATATTGCTTTTGAGCATTTCTGCAGTGCTTTTTGCTGTGCTTTCTGCATTTTTGTAACTGTTATTACGGCGATTTTCGTTTTGCTATTTGTGTCTTTTTTTTACATTCACTGTATATAGCTGGTTGCTAAGGCGTGGGTCAGGAAGTCGGTCACCACATCCTTAGCAACTTAGCCCACTGTCTGACATCTCTTATGTAGCCTTGTGACGTCACACGGGGTGATGTCATCGGATGGCCACGCCCTATGGCTACATAAGGGTTGTCAAACAGCCATGGACATCACAACGGAGGAAGACAGCATCAGGAGAAGAGCATCTTTTTTGTTTTCAGCAGGTAACCAATGGCGAGGAAGAAGACAGTGGTGGCAAGGAAAAAGACGGTGGCGGCTCTCAAGAAGGCAGAGGTGCTGGAGAAGACAGCTCCAAGAGAGGTGTGGCGGGAAAAGACGGCTCGGGGAGAAGATGGCACTGGGAGAGACGGCAGCGGGAGAAGACAGCGATGGGGAGAAGACAGAGCGATTTTTTTTTTTTACATTTCACTGCTTTTTTGGTACAGTGTACCCAATACCCATTCACATAGGGGGTGGGATCTGGAGGCCCCCTTGTAAAATTCCAATAAGCCCCCCGCCTGCAGGCCCGGACAACCACCAGCCAGAGTTGTCGAGAAGAGATCCTTGTCCCCATCAACATGGGGCACAGTGCTTTGGGGTGGGGGCGTACCCACCCCCTCAATGTTGAGGGCATGCAGCCTGGTATGGTTCAGGAGGGGGGGTGCTCTCTTGTCTCCTTCCTTTCCTGATCTGCCGGGCTGCATGCTCGGATAAGGATCTGGTATGGGTTTTGGGGGGACCCCACACAATTTGTTTTTTTATTTTGGCATGGGGGGTGTCCCCTCCAAATCCATACCAGACCTAAGGGCCTAGCATGGACTGGGGGGACCCCATGCCATTTTTTTCGTGAATTTTTTTAGCTGCAAATTCTTTTTTTACCTGACAGCTGATGACTTATTTGTTTCTAAGAACGCAGTGGCTGGCTTCCAGATCTGCTCCTTAGCAGCCAGCTATATACAGTGAATGTAAAAAAAAAGACAAAAATTGCAAAATACAAATCGCAGCAAAATCACAATAAAAACACAGAAAGCACAACAAAAATAACTGCAGAAATGCTCAAAAACAACATACATGGATGTGAATCGAACCTAAAGGCAGACTTTTTTTTATCTTAATGCATTCTAGGATTTTGGCTACTAGGCGAATGAGAGAGGTACATATAGGATGCTGAACATCTTACATTGATCCCTGCAAAGCGGCGGTACAGTTAAGGAGTGGTGAGAGACTATCCATCATTCCCGCATATCCTGGGTCCTCCGTGACCACCTATGCTTCAGTATGAGCTATTCAAGAGTGCTGTGTCTTTTTATATTTGGCGTGTCTATTCATCCTTTGATGTGAGTGTAATGTGAGAGGTTTTTTATGTGTGATTAAAAAGTTTTATACTGTATCACGCTATGGAAGCATATCTTTACTTTGTTGCATGAGAGCATCTATGGGAACAGCCGTGGCATTTACGAGAACAGCCGTGGCACCAGCCCTTTATTCTGAATTGGAAATTTGGATATCCCATTTAAACCCTGTAAAGGGGAAAAGCGTATCCAGCCAAACATGAAAGTGTGAGGCATATACAGCCGGGGAGTGTAATCCCATAAGGGGAGAGGAGTCACATCTAGAGCGGTGTGGTGGAGGAGTGTAGATATAATCTGCTTTTTATTCAAGAGACACTGGTTAATGTTTTTTCACCGTTTCTTCGCTATTTTATTATTTGGATTATGATCTGAAGATTCAACGTATGGACTATGATTTCACTGGGTTACATTATATTATGTTATCAAGAAGTTTCACAGTGGTGATTGTAACAATTTTTTTAGGAAGTGGACACTCTCTGATAGAACTTCATTTGATTCCTGTTCTTTATTTATTTTCAGTGGCGAACAATTATTTAGTCACAGGGTGATTTGTTTCAAAAGATTGTATGCATTTGCCATCACTATTCATCTGGTGATATGTACAATTATATAATAATTTGTGTTAATTGATTTTGATACAAGTTATTTTTTTATTTTTTTATTTCTGTATGCATAAGGCAGGGTTTGCACAGTGAAGTAACATTTAGTAATTCATGTTCACTGGAGTGGATCTATAGTATTTAATATTTTTAAATTCACTGGTGTGGATTTATATTATATTCAGCGCTGCTTATTCTATTGTTTAGATAAGGATTATTGTACACATTTTGTTTTTATAAAGTGGCGGCTTAGCTTAAAGTTTGTGCTCAGCGCAGTGGTGATACACAGTAGATAGGGAAAGAATGAGTGTATCTTTATTTTACATTCTATGCATAACGATAAAAAACCTTCTGTGTGCAGTAGTCCCTCCTCAGTCCCTCCTTATACTTACCTGAGCCCCATCTCGATCCAGCGATGTTGCGTGAGAGACTCAGCTATCCAGGACTCTCCCTCCTGATTGGCCATTGGCTGCTGTCAATCAAAGTCAGTGAGCCAATGAGGAGAGAAAGGGGGCAGGGCTGAGCTCTGTGTCTGAGGGGCACCCAGCAGGGGGGAGGGGCCAGCAGTGTGGGCAAGAGACCTGAGAAGAGGATGATCTGGGCTGCTCTGTGCAAAACCACTGCAACTGGGCAGGTAAATATAACATGTTTTCTATTTTCAAACAAAAGTAAACAAGGCTTTAGTATCACTTTAAGATTAGCCATCCTCTAAGGCCGGCCATAGCTGGAGCAAACTTCTTTCCTGCAACCACGGGTGGCAATTATTACTTACTTGATGTAACTTTGTTCTTGCACCAGTTTTTCTGAGGGAAAGACTTTTTTACTACTTTTAATACTAACATATGTGTTGGTTGTTACACATTGGGGGTGGGCCATGCATGTTGAGATCTACAGTATGGTCTATGCATATCCATGGATTGTTTTTTATTTCTTTCCTTTTTTTATTTTTGTAGAAGGGTTTTTATGAATGTGACCAATTTCTCTGAACGTGTAAATCATCGTGGGGTGGGAGGAAGCGGGATATGGGCAAAACACGTAGACCTCTTCTAAGGCTATACATTGCCTGAATATGTAATTTATTTTTGATGTCTTTGAATGTTATATTTTAATTTTAAATTACTGTATATTTAATAAAATTGTGATTTTTATAATAGTATTTGTTTGTTATGGTTTGCAGTGGTTTGCAGTGGTTATCTACTGATAAATGGGTATAAGGTCCTTATGTCTCTATGCTATATATGCCAGGATGATACCCTGAGTTAACACATTTATACCTTTATCTATAAACAGTCCATTCCATATATTTTTGTCTCACTAGACATTAACATTTGTTTTACCCTTAGGTGGGAAGGGGTTAAACATACTGGCTCAGTGGCTGTTTTCCTTATCCTTCCATCATTACCCAATGAATTACTGAACAAAAATGAGCATGATCATGTTAGATGCACTTGCTTGTTCCCACTGAGCGACTCACTAAACAAAAAGTTCACAGTTTTGGGTTTGCTCCTTCAAAAATGTAGTCATCATGCTTTGCCTATTTACAAAGGAAATTTATTTTCCTCTCAAGTTTTTTAAGTAATTCTGTACCTTTCTCTAAAAATAAAAATATGTTCAATGTAAAACAGGTACTATAATGTGATTAAGCTTACCTACCATACCACAATAATCAGCCCCAGTATTTCTGGGTATAGGGGAACACATGGCATTTCTCCTGTCTTCACATAATACATTGTTCTGCATCTAAATGTGGACATTTGTTATGCCCTATCACTATTATATAGGAGCCTGTAGGAACTAGCTTAGTCTTAAGCAGTATTCCCGCCATCAAGTAGAAACACACATAGCAATCTTAGGGTCCTCTGGAGGTAGACAAAGGAAGTGGAAAGAAAGAAAAAAGTTACATTTGTGCTGTATGGGCAAATGCATGTTCACTTTAATTCATTTGTCATATTTTTTTTTTTTGCTCAGACTGTGATTTGATGTTGGGTGATTCATATTTTCAGAATAATCATTTCCAAGGTTGCTTTCTGTTGGAAAAATAAACAAACCTTCATAACAAAGCGTTCTGAAATTTATAATCACAGCAGTTATTTAAAATTAAAACTGCATTGCAAACTGTATTGATTTAGTCAAAGAGTGTTAAATGAGAATTTATTTATACCATTGCCTAGCCAGAAGCACTGCATAGGGAAATTTTCTAAAATGTCTGCAGTCTATGACTTTGTAGAGTTTCTAGACATACTCCAATTTCAATTATCTCAGCAACCCAGGAACAGTGGGAATGCTGACTACACATATATGTCTACTATTCATCTGACTTTGTAATAAGCTTCAAGGGACAAAAAGTGGCTACAAAAGTTTAGATTGTTTTAGCATATCCTTTAATGACTAGCCTGATGATGGATTACATTACAAGACTGGAAAAGGTATTCTATAGAGATATTTCTGGAAACACAATCTGGAATAGTCTGCTGCAGACAAAGCTAGAGATATGTAGACTTTTGTATCACCTTGCATTAATAGTAATGCTACATACAAATAAAAATACTTATTGATGTTTGAGGCTTCATACCTAATTTCACCTTTTATAGCAATTATATTTGTTAATGTAGCCTGTAAGTAGAATATACAGTTATAGTCACACTTGCCCTTTGTGTAAACTGTTTGTTGTAAAAGTCTTTATTGAAAACCAAAAATGATATATTGCTGACATTCTTTATTATCTTTCTAACTGAATTTTGGGATTTGGTTAGACAATGGAGTTGATTTACTAAAGATAAATAGGCTGCTCACTTTGCAAGGGAAATTGCTCTTAGCAGAAGAATTTTCACCAGAGTCCAGTGAATGTGGTGAGATTTCACTCTGCAACAATCACATGCAACAAAAAATGTAAAAAGTATATACTGTATTTTTGTTCACACATGATTGGAGGATGGAACTCAGCAGAGCTTCACCACATTCACTAAGCTCTTGGATAATTCCCTTGCAAAGTGCACTGCCTATTTGCCTTTAGTAAAACAACCTCTTCATATCTATGACATGTATTAGCCCTTGTACACACGGTCGGAAATTCCTACGGAAAATGTCCAATCGGACCGTGTTGTCGGATAATCCGACTGTGTGTGGGCTCCATCGGACTTTTTTTCGGCGGAATGTCCGACCAGCAAAGTTTGAGAGCTGGATATAAAATTTTCCGACTACATGATCCGATCAAACTTTGTCCGATTGTTTGTAGAGAATTCCGATCGGACAAAGTGCCACGTATGCTCAGATCAAATTACAAGACCAAAGCTATTGGCTACTAGCCTGAACGTAGTCCCGTCATAACGAGCGAACATCATCACGTTCCGAACGATCGGAATTGCCGACAACTTTGTCCGACCGTGTGTATGCAGTTTCTGACAAAATCCATCTGAAAAAATCCAACATATTTTGTGGTCGGAATATCCGACCGTGTGTACAAGGGCTTATAATTAAAGTATATTCACACAAAATAAAAAGAAATGGTTGTATTGCACCTTTTGTCAGGTTAAGTCATGTCCTGCAGTCTATAACCCTGAAATTATCTTTTTTTTCTTTTATATAATTCAGGGCTTCCCTGAAGATGCTGACAGTAAATACAAGTAAAGGTCTTAGAGATGGGTCTGAAGAGGGGAAGAGACAGCTAGTGGAGATTTATAAGAAAGCAGTTTCATTATGACAGTACACATGCTCACCATCTCTTAGATGAACCTATTCTTCGCTCATGGCATCGTGGCTGAAGGACTCTATCTGCTGACTTTTTCTAGTTTCTTTATGCAGTCCCAGTTTTTTTTTGTTAATTCTTTATTTATTTTCTGCAGGGCAGATTTAGTATATTAATGACAAATAAGGCATCAAAGTGGCAATAAATATTTGTTTATACCATATTGGACAGAAATACAATAATGGACCTGTACATTTACAATTGAGATAAACCAATTTAATCTGTGGGATATAAGCCTCATCGATCAGAAAGATATTCCTGCCTGGCCTGGTCATTGTATATCATCCTGTGTTTTCAGATTTATCCATATGTTAAATGCATGTTTGTCCCAGTGTAAAGCCCTGAGTGTGAATTTTGTCAGTCCTAGGCTTTTAACATTACAATTAATTCTAAATATTTATGTTTATATTATATTATATATTTGTTATCAGGCCATTTGTAAATACTGTGTCATGTTTAATTGCAATAATATTTTAGAATAGTGTCATATGAACACATTTTTAATTAGGACACCATAATTTATAATAATAATAATTTAATTGTCTTTTTTTGTTTTTCTTTCTTATTTGATGTCATTTTTCATGTGGCTCTTATGAGGATCCTGCTATAAATGCCTTACTAAAGCAATCTTAATACTATGATGCATTACCTTAGTACATTCGTCTTCCATGCTTTGAGACTAAACAGTAATATCTCCAAAATCAAATATTATTTTGGTACCCAAACCTTTTGAAGCATTAAAATTAACATATATTGGTACTTGCACCACCAGATTGCTTATTATAGTTAATTTTTTTGTAATTTTATTATATTTTATCTTATTTTCAGTTTTCTTATATTATTTTGTAATTTCTTGGGAAAAAAATAAAAAGGACATAAAAAAAGGACACCATAATACGGACACAGTGGGTTGATTTACTAAGCCAAATAGTCTGGTCACTTTGGAAGAGAATTTGCACTTGTCAAGTAACTTCTCCTTAGCTTAGTGATTAAAGCAAAGCTGACTTCCATCATCTAATCACATGCTGATTGGATATTTCTTAAAAACTGCATATTTATCACATTCACAAACCTAACACAAATGCAGTCGGGTGTCAGCAGACTGTGATACATTTCAGTGGTGAAGTGTACAATTTTTATTGGTAGATTTGGCAATACCGTGTCAAATAAACATCCACATATTGCATCTTCTTCAGAGGTGAATCATTTAAAGGCTTTCCAAAAAGCAGAGAAGTTTCACATTAGAATTAGCAGTTTTTCCACTTAAGGAGAACACTTTACAGAATGTTGCTTCCTCTTTAAAACAGTAACTATAATTAGCAAAGATAAATGTTCATGCTTTTCAAATTATGTTGTTTGTTATTTCAATTAGTTGTTTTAAAAGTGTGAGCATCAGTTTATGAGCTTCTCTTCAATGCCAGAAGGTAGAAAGGAAGATCCATCTGTTAAATAAAAGTGAGACACCTTGAAATTTGCCAATTCCAGAATGATAGGGATTGGTATCGCACCAACATTTCTCAATTGCACTAGCTTTGCCAGTTTAGCTTCAAGCTCCCTTTGGCTCATTTATATAATAAAGGAATCCAAATGTTAATTTATAAAGGCATTTGTGTATAATGCTGCACATGTTGTACAATATTTAACTTGAAAATTAAAAGAAAATGTGTCATAAAATGAATAATATTTTAGTGATCTAGTGACATACATCTACAGTAATTTTACAATATAGATGAACTGCTTACTGAACCTTCTACAGTTAGTTAAAAAATAATAATATTACTCATTATCCTATAACAGTGACATGGAACACACACACACACATACACAGTTGCATTCAAAAGTTTGCATACCCTTGGAGAAGTAATAAAGTATGTACCATTTTTAAAGAAAACATGAGTGAGCAGGCAACTGTAGGTCCTAACAGAATGGCACAATCATAGAACAAAAAATTGGAACAAGCAAACAAATGAAATGACCCCTGCTCAAAAATCTGCAAACCCTTAGTTTTTAATACCGTGTATTGTCCCTTTAGCATCAATGACAACATGTAGTCTTTTTTAATATTTGTCTATGAGGCCCCACATTTTTGCACGGGGTATAGCTGCCCATTTGTCCTGGCAAAATGCCTTCAGGTCATGCACAGTCTTTGGTCCTGTTGCATGAACCACGCATTTGAGATCTCCCCAGAGTGGTCAGGAGACTATGCTAGCCACTCCAGAACCTTCACCCTTTTCTATTGTAACCATTGCAGAGTCAACTTGGCCTTGTGCCTAGGGTAATTGTCATGCTGGGAAGTCCAAGAGCATCCCATGCACAGCTTTCGTACAGAAGAATGAAAATTGTCTGAGAGTATTTTCTGTTAACATGCTGCATTCATCTTGGCATAAATTTTTATAAGATTCCCCGTGCTTATATAGCTCACACACCCCCAAAACATCAGTGAGCCAACACCATGATTCACAGTGGGGATCCTATTCTAGTCACTTTACTCCTTGTTGACCACTCTTCAAACATAGTGCTTTTCATTGTGACCATAAAGCTTTATTTTGGTCTTGTCACTCCACATTACAGTGTAGCAGTGGCTGTGAGGCATGTCAAAGTGTTGTCGGGCATATTATAACGGGGATTTTTTGTGGCCCTGGCACAGTAAAGGCTTCTTCTGGCAACTCGACCATGCAGCTAATTTTTGTTCAAGTATCATCATATTGTGATTTCTGAAACAACCACACAGTCTATTTCCAGAGCAGCCTTTATTTCTCTTGAGGTTTCCTGTGGGATCTCCTTTGGATCCTGAACAATTCTTCTGACAGATGTGGCTGAAATCTTGGTCTATCTGACCTTGGCTTGGTAATAGAGAGCTCCAAATCTTCCACTTATTATTACGTGATTGAACAGTACTGACTGGCATAGTCAACGCTTTGGATATCTTTTTTCATCTTTATAAAGTTCCATTACCTTTTTATGCAGGTCATTGACTATTTATATACAAATACTAATTGCAATTGAAAAAGCCACTCGTGGCAAATTAACATTCATTTGCCATTTTAACCTGTTTGTGTCACCTTGTATGTCTGTAACAAGGCCAAACATTCCAGAGTATATAAACTTTTGATCAGGGCCATTTGGGTGATTTCTGTTATCAATCAAATTATCAATGCCAAAATGTCACAATTTCTGTCAGGGTATGCAAACTTTTGACCACAACTGTATGTGGACAACACAAAGCAGTTGATTAATTGAAAGTAGTAGAGGCACTCACATTCTTGAACAAGAGTACGTATTTAAGACCACACAAAGCACAGATTTAATTTCTACAACATGTTGAATGAATATGCTATTAATATGCTACACATATACTGTACCTAAGATGACTATTACCCCTCTGGACATGTTTACTTAGTTGACCATCCTCATTTCTATGAGTAGATTCGGACAACCTCTGGTAATCATTCTTGGTAACTGTGTACATCCAGGTTGATTTTTTTTTCAAGCCAACTACTATTGCTTCCCTTTCTATAGGGATGATTATGAGGGCTCCTGGGTGGTCTCACAGTTTTCCTCTGAATGAACATTAAAAATAATATTGTCTCTTGTATAGAGGAATCAAGCCAAAATAACCTTCTGAAGAATTAAGCTAAAAATGAACCTCTCTGAGAGGCAGCAGGCGAAATGCTTTGCTGCAGAGATATAAGCGCCACATCAATAAAATAAATTTTTTGTGTCAAATAGCATGTCCCCTGCTGTATGATTATCTTTAACCAGTATACCCACGCAGCTTAGTCTTGCATACAATATCTAAAATACACTTGGACTGGGGTCGTGGCAAAGATGGTGACCGGTACATTTTTTTTTACGTCTGTTGAACTTTACTACACCAGATGAAGCCTCATAGTTACTTAACATGCTGCTGCGAATGTGATCCTTTAATCTGTCTTTCCAGCTCATTGATGAGCCATGTGGTGCATGTGTCTTGCTCTTGGCTTTTGGCGGGAGGGCCCCCCCCCATGTCTTATACAGTTTGTTTCTTTCAGTTATCAGTTATAAGTTATTCTCCTATGTGATTAATTATTTATTTAATATAGTTCCCTGCCTGTGGCACTGCCTACAAAATTGCATTGTTGCCTTTGGGCTCCAAGGCATCTATATGAATGATGGGCTCCGCTGATTTCTTAACTGTGGGCCAGGGCTGTTTTGATTTTATGTATGTTCTGTGATACTGGAATCTATGGCTAGCTGATGCCTGTGCCTGCTAATCTCATGGGTAACTTGGTGTCCCGCTCCAGATGACAATGGAAAACATAGTGTTGACTAATTGTTCCAGACCCTGATCCTGTTATAATGTAAGCTGGTGCCCCCGGCTTCAGCCGGGTGATGAAAATGCTTGTACCTACTTTTCAGGAAGCATCTCTTTGTGGGAACTTGTTTTGTGTGACTAGACTCTGTGTCCCATGTTCCATTTGTCATACACTGTTCACAACTTCATTTGGTTATTGATCATGTTTAGTCTTGGGAGCAAGGTGCAACTTGGTTAAATGGCTCCAAAAGACTGTCAAACCTCAGCGCTCTCTCTGTTGAAGGTAGTAATTTTAACAATGCTGCACTCCTTGAGCGAGGAGACTAGTGCATTACCTTAGACACCTTAGAAATTTTATTCTAAAAATCCCAAAAGCATACCCACAAACATAAAAGAATAAAATGCATGTCATATACAACTCCAGTATCAAGGAGGACACATCTCTACGGTTGAAAATCAGAAGGTAAGCTAATCCAACATGCTGAGAGCACAATTTTTATATGCTATTTATAAGCATAGATCCCTCCCCTCCACAGTATGCATTGGGTGAGACCAAACACCAATGATGTCATTGGGAGACATGTGTCCACCAACAACAAAGGAAAGGAAAGTCTGTCAGTCCTGTGTGGTACTGGAAGTATCCACACCTTAACAATTACACATTCCATTCAGCCATCCGGTTTTGGCTAGAGTACAGGAGGTTTCCATTCTTCCATGGGGGATTTCAGACCATGCCCAATGCTCTTGCAGATATGCACATCTGTGGCCTCTGGCCATAGCCTATGGCATTATTCCTTTGTCTAGCTATTGGATTTCTGACAGCTATATTGAGCTCATACTGGCTGGAGCTATACACGAGTACTGACCGAGCAATCAAAATACGGCCAGCCAGGATGGGAAGGCTCACATTAGGGACCAGTATCAGACAACTATTGGCGTGGATCACCAGCAGTCTGAAGTAGCTCTATCTGAGGCTGAGAGCATGTCTAGTGAGTTGGAGGCTAGTTATTCGGTCAGTGGCAGCAGGGGGATATATGGGGATTTGCAGATGGCTCTCCGAGAAGTAATGCTCCTTCATGTCGCAATGGTCAAAAAGCAGCTGCTGTACCAGCCTTAGAGGATCTTTGAGCAAGAGGAGAGGACTAGGCACCTGCTGTCATGCTTGTCTAAGGAACAATCTGCTTCCATGCATATTGCGACCATCAAGGACACCAATGGGAGGTTGATGACTGATACGGAGGCTATCAATTTTCACTTTGCGAATTATTACAATACCCTGCACTCCTCTGCCTCTGCTCATGATTTCAAGAGACTGAACACCTTTTTTTGGAGGTTATCGATTTTCCTATTCTTTCGGATCATTCCTGGCAGATGCTTTATGCTCCAATTACCTTGAAGGAGATTAAAAAGGCAATAGGTTCTCTTCAGACAAGAAAAACCCTTGGTGATGCTGGTTTATCCCCAGAGTTTTTTTCAAACTTACAATGACTCTCTGGTGGTAAAACGTTTTGAGGTCTTAATGTCTTCATAAGATGCTGCCTCTCTTCCAGCATCTATGCTGTAAGCCATTACAGTAGTGGTGCCAAAATCAGGTAAGATCCCAGAGCTTTGCTCTTCTCATAGGTCCATCTCCCTCCTGAATGTCAATGCCAAAATATTTACCAAAGTACTAGCCTCTGCAACACTTTATTGGCTTCAGGCTTTCAGGGCTAGCAGGGACTCAGTGAGCAAGCCACATAGTTCTTCACAGGCAGTAATGCTCCATACTATTTGTAGAGTCCCGATTCCTATGTATCCAGGTACCTCCAGAAGGCAGATGGCTATACTGACCATAGTCTGAACTTGTCAAACTGCAATCCAGAGCTGTGGAAAACATATGGGGTTACACAACTTAAGCAAATATTTCATAATGGGGTTCTCCGGACCTTAAATGTCTTACAGGATGCGTATAAATTGCCGTCCTCCATGCATTTCCATTACCTACAACTCCAGCATGCAGTTACATCACAAAGTAAGTCCTCGGAGTGGCATATATCCCCGACCCAGTGTTTAGTCTCATGAGCGATGCAGACTCATCTAAGGGTTTTATTTCACAGTGCTACGCCATACTATTACAATCTTATTTGAAGCAGCATCCCCTGAGAGGGCGGAAAAATGGGAGAGTGATGTTGGTCAGTTGGATGGGGAGTAATGGGAGGAGGTATTCCAGGTGGTAGATACCTGCTCACTGTAGGTATCACAAAGACTTATGCCGCGTAGACATGACCGGACTTTCTGGCAGACTAGGTCCGACGGGATCAGTCCATCGGACAATCTGATCATATGTGGGCTAGGCCGATCATTTTTTGAAAAAAAAATCTGATGAACATAGAAATAGAACATGTTTCAAATCTATCCGACAGACTCAATTCCAACGGATTAAAAATCAGGGAAACCATTCGTCTGTGTGCTAGTCCGACGGACCAAATACGACGCAAGGGCAGCTATTGGCTACTGGCTATTGAACTACCTTGTTTAGTCCCGTTTACATCATCATGTTCAAAATGAATGGACTTTCGAACGGACTTAGTCCATTTGTGTGTGTGGCCAAGTCAATTCGGAAAGTCCGTCGGAACTCCGCCGAAAGTCCATCGGGAAGACCGTCAGACCTAGTCTGCCGCAAAGTCCGGTCCTGTGTACACGGCATTACTCAGTTATACATATTGTTGTGGATATACTATACTCCTCACAAACTCCAGTTGATGAACTTGCAATCTGAGTCCACATGCACATGTTGTAAACGTGATCATGGAGACCTTATCCATCTCTTATGATGGTGCCCCAAACTGCACACATACTGGGCTGGAGTGGTGACACTGACTACAGTTAATTCAAATTTCTCTACCTCTGGACCCGAGAGCTTGTCTGTTGGGTGTATTGGAATAATATGATTGAAAGATACACACTAAAGAGGCCATTCATAGAGTTTCATTCCAGGCCCAGAAATTGATTATGATTCATTGGAAATCTGAGGATCCCCCGACATTGCGTGAATGCATTAATAATATTGGAGAGGTGTTAGAAATGGATAAGCATATCTATCAACATATGGGAAGTGCACTTAAATATGAGAGACTATGGGCACCGTGGTTGGATGCTCCGGGGACAGCCCCAGTGGATCTGATCATGGATAGATTATTCAGATTTAATGCTGGTTGAAAGATAGTCTACAAAGGATAATGTGAACTCTTGATGATGATATCTGGTGTTTCTGACTGCTGTTGCGCTACAATGTACAGTAATGTACTGTATTGTGAAGCTGAAACTGTTTGTATACTAATCTATCAAAGTAAAAACCTTTTTGTTGGATAAAAAAAAAAAAGTACTTGCCTCTTGTTTTAAAATAAGTCATACTTTCCCTGATCCATAGAGACCAAACTGGCTTCATGCCTGGAAAAGGGATGGATATCAATCTGTTTAGGTTGTTCACTATAATCGCTTATGCTGGGAGTTCTGGGACCCCAGGGATGGTGGCCTCCCTTGATGCGGAAAAGGCTTTTGACTCAGTGGAGTGGGACTACTTGTTGATGGTGATGTGTACATTTAGTATTGCTCTGAACTTTATTTCTTGGGTCCAACTTTTATACTCGGCTCCCACAGCTAGAGTAAGGACAAATAATATTCTATCCAAGTCTTTCCCACTCTGCAGAAGTAGGAGGCAGGGGTGCCCCCTTTCCCTGGGCCTCTTTGCCCTGGCAATTGAACCCCTGGTGTTAAACGTAGGAGCATTTCCTACTATCCAAGGTCCATTCTTCCTTCTCTCCCTCCCCCACCCACTTCCCCTCCATATTCCTTCCCCTCTTTTTTCCCAGCCCCCCCCTTCCCCTTTTCCCTCTTACCACTCCTCTTCTGATACCTTTTGGGTAATTGATACTACGATACAGTCAGATATGCTTTGGTGACTGCACACGTTTCTACTTTAGCCTTTGGTTAGATGTTAAACATTTTGTATAATTATTTAGTATTACTCCTTTTTGGTGTTTAACTACAAATTGTAATCCACTACTTATTTGAGCTTGTTTTACACTGTTCAACCTACGTACTATTTTACATGTATAACATTGCAGATGTTTTAATAAATTATGTGTGTTAAAAAAAAAATACAAAAGGACCATGTATTACCTCTGGGATGACTGATCATATCTGGTTGTGACCCTATCTTTGTTCCTATTGCCACCTTTACTAAAATATATTTGCTGCATGTATGAAACTAGGGCATAAATCAGAGATACTAGAGACTCCTTGGGAAGTTACAGAGTCTCCCAAGGGTAACACAGGGCTCTATATTTATATTTAGTGGGATATCTCCAGTCTATATACTTGCCTGGATACCTCACTAGGAGGGGAGAGAGGCATTTATAAAGTTGTTTAAAATTAGTGGTAAATACACCGATGCTCAGGTGGAGCTGTTCAGGAACCTTTTTCATTTGATCTTGACTAACAACATTGCAGTGCATATTGGTGTTATTTTGACAATATTTTCATTCTGTGATGGGGCAATGTTGGAACCCTGTGGAAATTTCATGGAATGTTAAATTCATCAATTTCTTTCACTGAATTTAAAATAACAACTGATGAAAAAAAAATCTCCTTTTTAAACATTTTGGTATGTCTGGAACACGGACAGCTCAACACTAACATTTATTTAAAACCAACTAATCAAAGCAATTTTTAAAATTTTGTAATTTCCATCCTCCAACTGTACTTCCCTCAGTGGTTTGCATTCAGCTATTGAGAGATAAACAGATGGTTAGTGATAAAAGGAAATAGGAGGTAAGGCTTTGACAGTTGGTAGTAAAATTTCAGAAGAGAGGGTACCCTCAGGAATCGCTGGATTTGGAAATGAATAATTAATTAAAATAATGAACATTTTTGAATTACAGGTGGTCCCTATTCTGGCTTTTCATTGCAGCTTTTCTCTAATGCTGGCCATAAATGCTTTGATTTTATTATTTGATCGATGTGCATTTTGATCAAAATAATCAAATCCGCCAATAATGGAATAGCCATAACTTTCCTTTTGAACAACTTGAAGAGATTTTTTTCAAACTTTATTCAAGTCCATCAGTCAGGACAGAATGTTATCCCACACCCAGTGTTCCCTTCTTTTGAAGAATCCTGAACATTGCTTCAGTCAGGTTACAAGCCTAGTGGATATGGGTCCCTTTGGCCAATTCTGTACAGAATAAAAAAAAAAAAAAACAAGAAATGTGGATGTGTGAAAGGTTTAGCTTTTATGTATGTAGCACCCTCCTAATTAGGCTGCTAGGTAAATTTAGTTTATTGGCTTGCTCTGTAATCAGAGGAGCAGTGATTGTTTGCTCTCGTCTGTTCAGGGTTATAAAGGCTGGGAGTTTAATTGCTTTGTCCTGCCTCTAAAATACATTTCTAGAGCTTAGGGAAGGAGAATTCAGAAACCAGCTGAATATTTTTTTAGGATCTGGCCAATCTCTGGGGAGGTGTGCTCAGATGAAGCCAGGTGGGTTAAATTGTGTGGAGCCCTGCAGAGATTGTCTTTTTCCTGTTAGGATGGATCTGTGAGCTGAGAGGAGAATGATCTGCAAGCTTCAGGGGGCTGCCCCTGGAGTTCCTCTGGACTGGCTACTGGAATACTCTCCTGTAGACAGAGCCCATGGACTTGTTCTCTACCCCTGGGATCTGTGAGTAGAGTCTAATTCCTGCACTGCAGTTTATCCATGGCCTCCAACTCAGTGTTGCCAACCTACCAGATTGAAATTTACTGGCACGACGCCCAAAGTTTACTGGCACAGCCAAGTTTTTACTGCCATTTCACAAAAGTTACAAAATTACATTTTTAGGTGCACATTTCAGGTGCAAATTTCAGTATTTAGGCTACAAACAATTACACTTGGCAAATAGCAATGTGATATAAGGTAGATATTAGGGTAAAAAAACATATTATTGTTGTTTTCGAAATATAATAAGGGCAGATCATTTAGTCCATCCGTTTTTGTCACCTATGTCCAATCAGCTCCTGGCTCCATCACCTATTACCAACACCCCCTGTCTCCATCACCTGTCACAAAAAGGAAAATTAAAAATATATGCATACCCATGGGATATTTCCTCATATCATCTGATTTATTGAAAAATTGAACAGCGCCAAAATACATAGCTCTCAATTGTGAACCTAATCTCCCCCACATATACTCACCAGGCCCCATAAATTAACCATCCCTCCCTCCTACAATTTAAAAAAGCACAATCCCATAAAAATCCCCCTCCTGCCCCTCCACATGATAGGACCATTATAAACCTCTACCTCGAAGCTGAAACCAGAAGACTGTATAAAACACCACCCAAGACCCTACCCAAGGATTTATCTAGAATGGAATGCTCCCAGAAGCTTGAATGGAAAGCTATGCACCTTATAGCCACAATGGGTGAATACAGTGGCCTTATGACAGGAAATACTTGGAGACAATCTGACTGGTGAGTGGTACTGGTTACCTCTGTTGGAATGCCTCCTATATGTGTCACAGAACCTAATCCCAACTGTGCGGGTATGTTGAAGTCCCAGTGAGCCTGTCTGGATGACCGCTGCAGGGAATATAAAGATAGATAAGGTACTGGATAATAAGGGAAGTCCCTCATTCAAATGAAAAGGTACTGCTGATCATGCCACTCCAGAACACCCAGGGGTTGATCAGAAGGAGACTGTTCCCACAATATGTATGCAACCAATCAATGTCACATAAGAGATAATTACATCTGATCCAGCCAGTATAAAAGTGGGGCATGGCTGGTATATGGGGGGAGGTAAGGTTCACGATGGAGAGCTGTGTATTGTGGTGTTATTCAATTTTTCAAAAAATTATATTTGAGGAGATAACCCCTGGGTGTGCATATATTTTTCATTTTATTTTTTGTGACTGTTTGGTTTTTGTGAACCCTACCATTGTTTATGGAGGTACCCTCGTGTTCTTTACCATATTAGGCTCCCAGTTTGCATTTTTCTTTTTCCTTTATATGCCTCCATCACCTGTCACCATCACCCCCTGCCTCCATCAGCCCCTGCCACCAACACCCCCTGCCACCATCACCCCCTGTCAGATCACCCCCCCTGCCACCATCAACCCCTGCCACCAACAACCCCTGCCTCCACCAACCCCTGCCTCCACCAACCCCTGCCACCAACACCCCCCTGCCTCCATCACAAACTGCCACCAACACCCCCTGCGTCCATCACCTCCTGCCTCCATCAATCCCTGCCACCAACACCCCCTGCCTCCATCACCCCCTGCCTCCATCAACCCCTGCCACCAACATCCTCTGCCACTATCACCCCCTGCCACCGACACCCCTGCCTCCAATACTCCCTTCCACCATCCCCCTCTGCCACCATCACCCCCTGCAGCCTACCACCATCACCCCCTGCAGCCTACCACCATCACCTGCTGTCAGCGTCGGCTGGGTTTTCACTCTGTCCCTGACCGCTGGTCTCTGTGAGCCTCTGTTAAATATGCCCCCCCACCAGCCGAATACAGAATCAGCTCGGGCCTGCTCGGCTCGGCAAGCTCCAGAACTGCGCATGTGCAGTTCCAAGCCGAACCGGTCACAACTATATTTACTGCCACTTTTGCGCTATTACTGGCATTTATTGGTGGGGAGAAAAGTGCCTGTTTTTATGGGCTGCCCATAAAAATACGGGTGGTTGGCAACACTGCTCCAACTGTGGATGCTTGAACTGTTCCAGCCAGCTTATTTGGGCTGCAAACTATCTTTTGATCTTCAGCTGCAAGAACTCAGATGCTTCCAATCTGCCCTAATAACTGTCCACACCTATCCTGTAATCATCATCTGCGAAAAACGTAAGCTGCTACACTCAACTTACATGCCCTACTCATGCTCTAATATTCTCCTGGTCTACAGCTGGGGGCGAAACAATGTGTTGCTACTGCATAGTGGTGAGATGCCTCTGCTAATTCTGTGCCTAATATTGTACTGGTCCATGGCTGGGAGTGAAAGGCTTTGTTGCTATCACCTAGAGAAAGTGTTCTCTACAAATAGTGCTTTGACATTTTTGAGTATCCCACACCCCTTTGTCCACCCCAGTTACAAGTTATTTAGCGATAAACTTCAAAAATACATTCCCTAGACTGATTACTGATCCAGAGTAAATGGACTGTTTCTGTGTGCCTGGCTGCCTCTGCACTGTTAGCAATGTTCTTCTTTGCTTTAAAAAGTGCCACATATATACATTCAATATGTGAAATATGTCTTCACTGCACAAGACTATGGTCGGGATTCTTTTACAACACTACAGGCTCCTGCCATCAAATTAAATTACACTACATGCCAATTGTCCTATGTGGTCTAGGTGGTGACCTGTCCTTGTCATCCAATTTATGTAGGGAAGACTACTCAGCAAAATCAAAGACTGGGTTTCCCAGTAAAAACTTTCTATTCTCAAAAAGAATCCAGCATACCAGTTTCTAAGCATTTTGCAGACAAGGATTGTTTGGAGACAGGTGTCTGCTTCATGGTTCTGGATGATGTGCCTAGACCAAGGAGAGGAGATGAATGTATTCTATCACTTAAACAAACGAGAGGTCTGGTGGATTAAATATTAAAATTGTTGTACCCAGTTGGATTGAACAGGGATTCTTCACATTTGTTTCTATAGCATAGAGCAGCCTTTCTCAACCTTTTCAACACAGAGGAACCCTTGAAATAGTTCTCTGGTCTCCAGGAACCCCTGCTAAAAATTAGAACTCTACAACTAATTATACATTAGTGTGATGGTCAGTGAGGGGAATGGTCCTTATACTTGTGGTCATTGGGAAGAATTGCCTCCTTACAGATAGCTAAAAAGAGCAATGGTGTTGGTGGGAACTTATCTGAGAGGCAGAAATTGCCCAATGCTGAAGGAACCCCTAGCAACCCATGGAGGAACCCTAGGGATCCACAGAACTCTGGTTGAGAATCACTGGCATAGAGTGTTTATGTTTTGTATGCTATTATGGGTGGTTACACAACGGGCATGAGAGGACTACTGAGAAACATTTAGGTTAAGTTACTAAAGGCAAATAGACTGTGCACTTTACAAGTGTAATTGCACTCTGCAAAGGAATTTACTCCAGAGTTTAATAAATGAGGGGAAGCTCTGCTGATGTCTATAAGCCAATCATGTGCAAGTAAAAATGCTGTTGTGATTGGGTATTCTTTGCAAGGTGAACTTCACCTTGTTTACTGAGCTTTGTAGAAAATCCTCTTGTAGAGAGCAACTGCACCTGGAAATTCACAGTCTATTTGCCTTCATTAAATCAACCCCACTATTTTTCCTTTACTCTGCAAATGTGATTAATTTGTATATACAAAGTATCAGTGATACTTACAGTATTTAGATGTGTTAATTATTTGATCTGATATATATATATATATATATATATATATATATATATATATATATATACTTCATTCATCAGCATTTATCTTTAAAACTAGTATAACTAGTATAAGCAGGAGGAAGTGATTGAACTGCCGTGATTGTGTGGTTTCCGCTTTGCATTTATAATGAACTTTAATTGTTTTTTAAGCCAATTACTTTTTCACCAGATGAAGAGCTGGAAAGCTCACAACTGTTGTGCAGCTTGGTACAGACTCATGGCCTTAAACTAAAGGATTACTGACTATGAGCAAGATATGAGCGTAGGAAAACCAGTTGATGTTATGTTCACAATTTCTTATCTAAAATGCTGCTCTAATTATTCCATTAACATAGTTTATACTTTACTGAGAAAGGAACTTCACAAATGGTTTCCCAAACCTTGGGGAAGTCAGATGATGTTGGTCATTAGAGAGCAAAAGACTGTGTGAAAGAAACCTGATAAGTATGGTTTATGAAGCTATACAGAAAACTCCAAAGCCTAGTACACACAATTTTTTTTTCATTCAACCTATTGGGTTAAACAATAAAAAAGCTGACAGCTCCGGTCAGATCAATCTCCCTCAATTTCCCCTGCTGTTCTATTGTGTTAAGACAGAGGAAAGCCCCCCCCCCCCCCCCCCTCCAGAACACTCCAGTTAGCGCTCTCAGCCATTGGCTGATCGGGAGCCAGGTGGCTTCTGTTTTACCAGCATACTCGTCTGACAGAAGCAGGCTAAACAGCTGGCTTCTGTGAGACTGGCTGTCATACACACGAGCAAAATGTCAGATGGTTTTTATTGTTTACTAGGCTTCACAGAGATGAATTTGATTGTATACCAAGTGCTGGACAGGGGTCTACATGGGCTGATTCTTTCAGTTGTATTAGTACAGAGTAGTTAAGAACAGACAGGTAAATGTGTGAGAAGAAACCTGAGCTCCACAGTTTGGTTGTAATTGTAAGTATGAAATACCTGCTAAAAAAATTAATTACTTTAAACATTTATTTTACCCTTGCACTAAATAAATAAATAAACTACAGTTAGTACAAAAGCACTAAAAATGTGCTTTGAGGAGTATTGTTTTCATTGAGTCTATTGTATCTCTCTTAATGTCCAAATTTATGTAGGGAAATTCGATTGAATATGATTAGATCTTTCAAGGTAATACTGTTTTACTGTGCTATAGAAAACACTTATTTAGCGAATCACCTCATCAGTTGCCTATCACAAATTGTTTGGCTTTGGTTTATTTGTTGATGACTCTACATTAACACCATGATACCTGCAGTCTATACAACAGCATTCTCAACTATGTTTCCCCAAGCTCAGAGGATGTTCATCTATGTTCTATTTTAGAACTAGGAGCATGCCCATATGGTCCACTGGGACCACTAACATCTGGTCTACAGTAAAGATTAAAAACCCATTGGGCTTGTCAAAAATCATGTTACTGCCTTGGCAGCAAATGATAGCGACTACATGAATTTTGTTTGCAACAAATTAGCCTGTTTCAGCTATCACTGAGGCACACAGAAAGACAGCTGAAGCCAGTAGGCTACAACAGTCATCAAGCCATACAGTGAGCAAAACATTCAGCGTGGCTTAGCAAATGGCGGTGTAACGTGAGCACTGACTTTCCCCTCCAGCGTCCCGCTCGAGAAGCCGATGGCAGCCTGCAGTCTGTGAAAACCTACGGATGTCATAGTCGCTGACCTGCTGAGAGAAGCTGTGGCCCCCATTGTGTCCCCCGCTCCTGCTGTGTGTTCGCCGTGTTTGCTGTGATCCCGCTGTACCCGCTGTGCCTTTGGCGCCCATGTTGTGCTGTGCTGCGCTGCTCCTCTCCCTGCTGGGAGCTGATCTGGTTGGTGCTGCGGGTTGGTGCTGAGGGCGGACGGACGGCTTGGCGGTGGGGCAGAGGAGGGAGTAGAGGAGAAGGAGGAGTGGTTGTGAGAGAGAGTGGAGGCAGAGGTGGACGCGAGTGTCGCTGTGAGAAGCCAGCCCTGGGAGCAACAGGGCTGCCAGTGCTTCGTTTTTCTGCCTAGATCCATCCCATCCATCCCATCCATCCCTCCCTACCCATCCCGTCCACTGTAATGATAGGAGCCCTGGGAGAAATCAGAGAAAGCAGGCTGATTGATGGACTCTGCAGTCATGGAGGCACAGAAATGTAAGAAGTACATGGAAGTATATGGAGAGGTGAGCCTATGTTAAATTGCTGGAGAGTGCTGAACCTACTCTATCTTATATACTGAACTAAGACTGTTAAAGAAGCTTATGGTGAGCCTTTGCTAAACTGTTGGAGAGTGCTGTATTTACACTATTTTATATACAAGACTAATATTGATATATAGGGCACTGTTTTTTTTTTTTGCCCTGTTTTTCCCCCTACTCTCCTCACTATTGATATTTAAATTTGAAATTTGCCTCCTTACCGGGGATGCACAGCACAAGGAGAAGGAGAGAGGAAAAAGCTGCGCAAAAGGAGCTAGTCCAACAGGAGATTAAAGGTTTTTTTCCGCATACACGAGCAGCAACAGCTCGGGCGTCTATGTTAGAGACTAGGGAGACGGCTGGTATTGAGATCCCAATGGCAGCACCCCGGATGAGTCTCCCATTATCACCAGACGCAGCATTGGACATAAATCAGGAGCGGGCAAGACCCGAAACTGGGTTGGAGGCGGGATGCCGGGGAGTATTGGAGGAACCTACAGGTGGTATGGACTTAAGATCAGTAATGCAAGCCCTTCCAACTCACCAAGAAATAGAGGCCCTGAGAACAATTATGCAGGCTCTCCCAATGCGCCAAGAAATGGAGGCCCTGGTGTCCCGATTGGAAGAGGGGCACAGAAGGGAAATGCAGTTAGTATGGTCAGAGGTACAGGCTTTAACAGAAAGTGTAAATGTGGAAACATCTGCTTTCAATAGTATAGAGGAAAGGGTGTCTAACTTAGAAAGAGAGCAGATAGCACAGACGTCTATTATACAACTAAAATTTGAAGCGGTTGAAGACCGAAGTAGGAGAAACAATCTTAGATTTAGAGGCATCCCCGAAAGCATTGAGGAGGATCATCTACATAGGACTGTGGTTTCTATCTGCCATAATCTGGGGGTTAATATGGCCCCAAGAGAAATTGAATTTGATAGACTCCACAGAGCTCCAGGCCCACGTGCAATAGACTTGTCCAGACCGAGGGATGTAATTGGGCGCTTACATAGATATGCTCATAGGGAGATGATTAGTCGGAAAGCATGGGATGCAGGCCCGCTACTTTATGAGGGTGCCAAGATTAGTATTCTACCGAACTTATCAAAAGCTACTTTACAGCGGAGGGCTCAAATGCGGTCAATATTGGAGAAAATAAAGTCCTCGGGGGGCACCTACCGCTGGGGGTACCCAATCTCCCTGACGGCTAAAAGGGGATCAGCCTCTATTGTACTTTCATCTCCAAAGGATTTACTGGCTTTATTTTCCTTTTTGGAAGCTGACTGGTGTGTGGTGCAAGATTGGCTTCAGCCTATAAAGAAAAGACATTTGAAAGAGGGGGCTCTAATGACTGGTGGTGAAAATGCCTTGATGGGTAGTAAAGAAGCAACTGCACAGCAAATAGCTGATGTGGGCTCCTTACCCAAGGTCAATGTGCTATAAGAGAATAAGGGTTGCGTATGTATACTGGGTGATATCTCCCCTTCTGTTAAGGGCCAGGGTTTAGTATGGACCCTGGATAATTTACTTTGCATAATATATATATAGGATGATATAAAATAATATGTATATGATTGCCATGTCATCCTCCCCCCCCATAATTTTTTTTTCTTTTTGGGGGGGGTTGTTTTTTGTTTTTTTTCCTCTCACGGGAATAGATTTTATTAGATAGACACAAATATTAGTTAATAAATAAAATTCGGGAGCTCATGACCCATGCATTAGGGACATACCTCTCCGTACTTTTACCCCTTGTAATTACCCCTTCTTTCCCTTCTAATAATTCCTATTACCATTATTCACTAAATTTTACCCTCTACCCAATAATCAGGCCACACAGGAGTTGGAGTATAAATGGCCATAGCAGCCTTTTATTAACACTCTTCAAACCAATAACTTAAATAACTTTATTAAATATATATATCAACTGTTTGGTAACGGTAATTTTAAAAGAACTCCCAGTCAGTTGGTCTTTGACGGTACCACGTTCCACCTTTTAAACATAACCTTTTTCCACCATTCCACTGCGGGACCACCTTTACCATACCAGGCCTCCGGCCGTTTATAAGCCTGGAGACAACCACCTTCCCGCAATGCCACCAAATCCCGTATTCCAGCCTACCCTTCTGCTGGGATACACCAAAAGGGAGGGCCCATATCCCTATGAGCTCCCCCCCACATTTCCATCATCTGTTTCCTTTTGCCCCATCAAAGACCAAAAGACACCGCCGCTACAGCTGCTATGACGACCCTCATCACCGAACCTGCAAGAGAAACAAAAACACCGACAACCAGCATGACCACAAACACAAAATACCATTTTTTTTTTTTTTTACGTAAGCACATCTCCATTTATGTATTCCTTTATTTCCGTCTTTCCTTCTTTCGTTATTTTTGTAGTTATGTATTTCTTGCTATTTTATTTTTTTATTTTTTTATATATATATATATTTATTTAATTATTCTTTTTTTTTTTTTTTATATAAAAAATATATAATTACAGGGCGGGTGGGTGGGCAACTCTCTTGTGAACTGAAACCACGCTGCCTCCTACGCTCCTCCCCTTCCTTTTATAATGCTCCGCCCCCCTTCTTCCTTCTTTCTCTCCACCCTCACTTCTTTAGTTATCCTCATTTTATTAACCCCCTACGCTCTTCCCTCAGCATTAGTCATGTCCGGCCCTCCACCCAGCCTCTGGCTTAATTCCGTGCCTCTCTTGACCCATGCATTAGGGACATACCTCTCCGTACTTTTACCCCTTGTAATTACCCCTTCTTTCCCTTCTAATAATTCCTATTACCATTATTCACTAAATTTTACCCTCTACCCAATAATCAGGCCACACAGGAGTTGGAGTATAAATGGCCATAGCAGCCTTTTATTAACACTCTTCAAACCAATAACTTAAATAACTTTATTAAATATATATATCAACTGTTTGGTAACGGTAATTTTAAAAGAACTCCCAGTCAGTTGGTCTTTGACGGTACCACGTTCCACCTTTTAAACATAACCTTTTTCCACCATTCCACTGCGGGACCACCTTTACCATACCAGGCCTCCGGCCGTTTATAAGCCTGGAGACAACCACCTTCCCGCAATGCCACCAAATCCCGTATTCCAGCCTACCCTTCCGCTGGGATACACCAAAAGGGAGGGCCCATATCCCTATGAGCTCCCCCCCACATTTCCATCATCTGTTTCCTTTTGCCCCATCAAAGACCAAAAGACACCGCCACAGCCCGCAAGGATGACCCCCTTATCCTTAAGGGCCCCTCCACCCCCGCAGGGACCGTTCAATCCCATCTTGCAACTCCAACACCCAAAGGTCACTGCCCACTGCCGACAGATGTACCCCCACCCCCCGAAGGTACATGCCCCACTTTAACCTCCAACTCCAAGTGGCCCGCCACTAAACCTCCACTACGGTTTATAAACCACCCCCAAAAAAATTTTTGTGAACTTTAATTCGGGCTTTGTTAAGTCTGACTACAGACCGTGCCATCCGTCAGGCCGTGCGTGCTACGATGTCCGACCAGACTATGACCGAAACCGGGAAATCCCTTCGAAGCATCAGAAAATCGCACTTCACGTCTGCAATTATATCCAGAGTAGACCTAATCCCAAGGTCATTCCCCCCAACATGGAGAACCAGCACATCAGGGGGCCTATCCAGTCTAGCGTACCGGTGTATTCCCGGTATGACCCTACCCCACTTCATCCCCGGGATACCCAACCACCTGACGCAAGCCTCTCTACGTGGGATCCCTAGCTGTCGTCCTTCCGGCCTGACATCAGCTCTCCTGGCACCCCAAAACATATGAGTGTCCAAGAATCCAGACAAGGCGTGGTAAACCTCCATCTGAAATGACACAGACAAAATCAACAACCCCCTTACACAAGCCCCAAGCACCCCCGACACAGAAAACAGCCCACACCAAGTGCGGCCGAACATAGGACCTGAAACGCCTGGACTCCCACCGCCCAATCCGTTTTACCGCAGCCTCGTCCAACCCGCATCTGGCAGCCTCTGTGGCCGCCTCGATGCGGAAGGAGTGCGAAGCAAACTGCGCCCCGATGAACCCCCCCAACGTCAAACAATTGCTAAACACTGCTATAAATCGGAATTCGGACAGGAAACTCCGACCCCGATGCACCAGCAGTGGACCCTCCCCTAGTGGTCGAAGCCTCATGAACTCCGTCACCGCCATCACCGGACAGATCTCTGAACCCGTCAATGCATACAACCAAACGTCCACACCCTTCCCCTTCTGGTCCGTTTTAGACCTACGCCGTTTCAAACACACGCAACCCTCCCCCAATGCCACATCCTGACCCAACAAAACCCCCCCCCCCCCAACGTTCTTCGCCGGACTGACCAGCTCACCCACCCGGAAGGCCCCGAAAAAGCCAAGGAAAAGGCTGTTCGAAACAGCTGCGCTTCATACCTGACGCACACAAGCCCCCCAACTGCCGGCAAATCACCTGCAAAATAGCAAAAGTCACCGGCCTCCTCCCGTCCTTCCTCTGATTACCCTTTCCGGTACCCCTGCAACGCCTGCCGCACCCAGAAACCCTTCTTCGCCTCCATTCCGCCCCGCCACTCAAACCAAAATGCCAGTGCCGCCAGCTTCCACTCGATCCCTGAAACTGACCCTAGCCCTTCCATCTGTCTCACCACAATATCCGAAACCAACAAACTACTGTCCGCCCCCTTACCCCCAGCTCGGCGTCCGCCAGCCGTGAAAACTCCAGCCACTCCTTCCCAACTCTACTGTACCCGACCAAGTCGACTCCCTCACCGACCTCCTGATCCATCCCGCGGCAATCCCAAAGCAATTGTCCAAAGCCCCTCCGGGCAGGGGATCCCCCCTCTCGCTGCTCCTGGAGCCAAGTTCCGAAACCTCCGCCACTGAAATCGAGACAAGGCATCGGCCAGGTTATTCTCCACCCCTGGAATGTGTACGACATACAAAATTATGATCATCTGCAGGCACCTCAGCACCAGGTGGCGCAGCAGCCTGATCACCGAAGGGGGAAGAACCCGAAATCCGGGTACCCACCTGCACGACTCCCCTAATATCGCAATTCAACCGAATCTTAAGGTCCCGACAGGACGCACCCCACAATTCCAAAGCCCCCACCACCAGAAATAGCTACAGCAGCACCAGGGTCTTAGTCCACACCTCCTCTACCCAAGTCCGTGGCCAGGCCTCCGCACTCCACTGACCCTGAAAATACGCCCCGCATCCTGTCGACCCCGCCGCATCCGTCACCAGCTCCAGTTCGAAGATACTCACCGGCCCATCCATCCACCGGACGTCCGTTGTAATCCTCCCAAAAACGTGTGCGAAACCCGCAAAATCCTCCCTATGTTTTTTTTTTTTTTTGTCAAGAGAACAAACTGAGTCGAAATGTAGACTCCCGCCGTGGCCGCCTGCAGCCGTCTGCAAAACACCCTCCCCATGGGGATGCTGTGGCAAGCGAAGTTGAGCTTACCCCAAAACGACAGCGGCTTCCTGAGCTGCACCTTCCGCAGCCCCACCATCTCTCTCATCTCCGTCCGGAGTCCCTCCACCTTGTTCCTCCACCTGCTCAGAAAACTCAGCGCCTCCACCGGACCTTCCGTTTTTTTGTCCGGCGCTAGAGGGATCCCGAACTTCTCAGCAATGTGCAGCAACGTGGCCAAAAGTATCGCACACACATCGGAAGCTGGGGGGCCCACTACGAGGAAGTCATCCAGATAGTGGATGACCGAACCCCATCCGGACAATTCGCGCACCACCCACTCCAAGAAAGAGCTAAAGAGCTCAAACAGGGCGCCGGAGACGGAGCAGCCCATGGGCCAGCATCTGTCCACATAAAAGCGGTCCTGCCCAACAGCACCCCAGAAGACGAAAAACTTTCCGGGTGTACCGGCAGCAACCGAAAAACGCCGACTACATGTCCGATTTCGCCATGAGTGCACCCTGCCCAAAATGACGCACCCAACCCCACTGCCGCGTCAAAGAAGTGTAAGACACCTTGCAGGCTGCCGGGTCAATTGCGTCAGTCACGGAACCCCCTTTCGGAAAAGAAAGGTGGTGAACAAGCCGAAACTTGTTAGGTTCCTTCTTAGGCACCACCCCCCAATGGGGACACCACCAGATCCGTCAACGGCAGATCCAAGAAAGAGCCACTCATCCTCCCCAACGCAACTTCTGTGGCCAAGTTTTCGAAACCACCCCCGTATGTAACAGCGCGGATTGCAAGTTCCGAGCCATCGGCGGAACCACAGCCATGGAACACGGAATGTGGAAACCCACCGCAAAACCCACCCCCAACACTCTCGCCGCCTCCCTATTCGGGTACCTATTTAGGAAAGGTCGCATCCTTTTCACCCTCCCCGGCGTTGTCCCTCCTAAACGCAGCGTCCACACCGCGCTTACCCCGCTTGAAGCAACGGGACAGTGCGTGGCTCCCCCCACCATCCGGAACACTCCAATGGCGTCCCTATAGCAAAAGGGAGCCGAGCAGCGTTCTGGAGTTTTTGCGCCGATCACGCTGGCCATGATGGCGAACGCCTACAGCCAGTTCGCGAAAGTCCGCGGGATAAGCCTACACCCCTCTGCTCCTCGTCGTCCTTCTTGGAGTCAGCAGGCTTGACCCTATCCATATGAAATTGTGTTTCGGGGCAGCAAGGAAAATATCTCCACATACTCACCCTTGGTGATCTTATCCCGCACTTCCTGCTTCAGATGTGCGCCCAACGGCCCCTTCATAGCACCCATATACCTCGCACTGCGTGGCGTCCGCCATCCTCGCCACATCCACCCTGGGTGCCGCTGCCCCTCCCCCTTCTTTTCCACCCCCGGAGTACTTACCCCAGCGTCCCCCGTCGTCGAAACCGCCAGGGGCAGGACCACCGGCGGAGCCGCCGCCAAAGGTGCAGAGCCCTCCTCCCGCGGAGTCCCCGCCGTCTGTATGCGCTTCCTGATGCGCACCCGCCCCCACCGGGGCCTCCGAAACCTGCTGGGCCCCCAGCACCCCCCTCGACATGGGACACCCCAAGCTGCCCACCTGCGCCTGCGACCCCAGCCCCAGTTGTCCCCCCGGACCCCCCAACCCGAGGAGCCGCCCCCGGGTGGACCCCCGTGGCCCCGGCCGCAAACCGGTGAATCAGAACCCGGAGTCCCCCCAACAAGGATTGGAAATGATTCAGCGACCCGCCGGCGGCGGGCTGACCGCCCGCCCCCCACGGGCCCCCCGTGTCAGGCCCAACACCCCAGCAGCCCCGCACATCCCCCCCAACAATCCCACACAAAGCTGCATCAAAGTCACTAGGTGAGAGATGGAAAATCTTACCTGGCTGCCTGGGTCTGCTCCCGTCAGCCGCCGCACCGGATGCTCCAGCCGCCGTCCCGGATCTCCTCCTCCGAACCCGATGGCACACCGACCGACCGCTCTCCTGCCGTAGGTAGCAGAGGCGTGCTCAGCCTGCCGGGCGACTCCACCCCAGCGGCAGTGGATCGACAACTGCTTGTAGAAGCCCGCACCCTGTCGTCTCGCCGCCAATCTTCACCCATCCGACCGTCCGGACCTGCCCGCAGCGTCTGGATGCTGGCGCACAGGCGTGACCCTGCTCCCCCTACGCCGGGTCCCCCCCCTGCGGCAAAGACGCCGCGCTTCCTCGTGACCGCCGTCCCCTCCTGCACTGTCCTCGCCGTTGGGGAGCTGGCTCCTGCTGCACCTCCAGCCCCCGCTCCCCGAGCCCCGCCAAGGAAGAGGATTCCGCCCGGACCCCCCAGGCACTGTGGCGCCCGAACGTTGTGAGGGGGGGGGCGGCGGGTCCGTCACCGTGCTCCTAGGGTGGCGCTGCTCCGGCGGAGGGGCCTGTGTAAAAACGTTCCGGCGGCCGGGACCGCCGAGCGCGTGTAGTGGTCTCCCCCCCCGTTACTGGCCCCCCTGCCGCCGTGTGAATGGCCGCCACCTGGCTCCGCAGCCAGTCCGTCCCACGTGACGCCGCCGTGTCCCGCAGCCATGCCAACAGCGCGGCCAGGTCAGAAATGCTATGTTCCGCGCTGCGCCGCTCACAAAAACCCACCCGCCGCTCAGGACACCCCCCACCGAATACGCACAGCCCCGCTGAGTGGCCCCCGCCGTCCGCGCCGCGCCTACCGCACAAATGTGGCACAAGCCATGGAGCAGGTCCTCACTCTGGCAACTCTCTTGTGAACTGAAACCACGCTGCCTCCTACGCTCCTCCCCTTCCTTTTATAATGCTCCGCCCCCCTTCTTCCTTCTTTCTCTCCACCCTCACTTCTTTAGTTATCCTCATTTTATTAACCCCCTACGCTCTTCCCTCAGCATTAGTCATGTCCGGCCCTCCACCCAGCCTCTGGCTTAATTCCGTGCCTCTCTCTACTCACACAATAAAATATTGAGATTTGATATCACTGATTTAGGGCATATGTTGACTTGGTTTGCTAAAGGATTTGGGGGTAATGTGGTTGGTGTAAGAGGGGAGGGGTGGGGTTAAGGAGGGTAGGTGGGTGGGGTTAAGGAGGGTAGGTGGGTGGGTGGGGGGCGATATAAAGATTATAATTACAATATACACTATAAATATACACCTACTTTGGGGTAAGGGGATAAGGATTGGGATAACTTTAATGGGTATTAGAATAATAGGAACAAAAGGATATTTTTTAAAAGGGAAGGGAAAGGGAATAGAGGGGGGAAAGAGAGGAAGGAAAGGGAAAGGGAAAGAAAAGGGAAAATATTTTTTTTTTTGGGAAGGGGTTGGGGAGAGGAAATGGTTTTGCCCCTAAATAGTAGGGTAGAGTTTTTGGACTGGCCTGGGGGATTATAGCCGGACCCGAATCGGAATACGTGGCAAGGATATGGGAGAATTGTATATATTGTGTGTTGTATAATATTGAATAGAGGGAGAGGGAATTGATGAGAAAAAATGGGATCAAATTATTGAGGTTGCCTGAAGGGATGTTAATATAAAGGGACTACCTGGAGGGGAGGTAGTGTTGCATTTGCCCTGTATTTGCTAGCTACCCGCCCATGCCTTACAGCTACGGGAAACTGAGAACCCTTAGGTAGGTGTGGGGGAAATTTGAAAGATATTCCCCATAGAGGGTCTTCTTCCCCCCTTTTTTTTTTCTTCTCTTCCCCCCTTTCTTCTGCACTTAGCCCAGACAAAATGGAGGGATTACGTGTAACATCACTTAATACTAGAGGACTTAATGTTCCCGAAAAACGTAAAATGCTATTAAATGATTTAAAACGCTCCAAAACTGATATTGGCATGGTACAAGAAACACATTTGAAGGAGGGAAAATTTCCCTACCTCCAAAATAGAAGTTTTCCAAATGTTTATCATGCCATAAATCAAGAGGCTAAAACCAAGGCAGTGGCCATTTTAATTTCTAATCGTATTACGTGGTCTCTGTTGGATAAATGTCAAGAACCAGGGGGAAGATATTTATTCCTCAAGGGGCTTATAGGAAATGTAAAATTGACTCTCGCTACAGTCTACGCCCCAAACATACATCAAGATGGGTTTTTGAATAAAGCCTTATCAAAATTAATGGAATTTAAGAAAGGAATACTCATCATAGGGGGGGACTTTAACATCCCTCTAGATCCCAAACTAGATACTTCGAATGGGACATCTTCTGTCTCTGGAAGAATTAGGAAAAATATCCTTTGCAAATTAGAAGAACTTCAATTGGTCGATGTATGGAGGGCTTTCCATGCAGATGAGAGGGATTATACATTTTTTTCAAACCCCCACCAACGATATTCACGCATCGATTTCTTCCTACTATCTCAACGAACGTTATAGTTAGTACAGGACATATGCATAGGAAATATAACATGGTCCGACCATGTGCCAATTACGATCAATATTTCGCTGAAGGAGGCTACACATAAGATGGATTGGAACTGGAAACTAAATGAAAGCCTTTTGCAATGTCCTGAAATTCGAGAAGATGTGGTCAAAGAAATCGATTTGTATTTTAAAATTAATGATAATGGAGAGACTGAAATGGGGACAGTGTGGGAAGCCCATAAAGTAGTAATTAGAGGAATTCTAATAAAACATGGATCCCGAATAAAGAGAGCTAGGGAACAGGAAACAGGTAGATTATTGGAAAGGATAAGGGAAATAGAGATACAACATAAGAGGTCAATGGAGAAGGATATAGGAATAGAATTAGCACATTTAAGAAGACAACTATCTGATCTCCTTCGGTATAAGGCAAGGGCTATTTTACAACAAGAGAGGAGAGTAATATATGAATCAGGAGATAAATGTGGTCAAGTGTTAGCAAGGAAATTAAAAAAACAACGACTCCATTCATATATACCCTATATCAGAACAAAAGGAAATCTTAAATCTTCAATACCGAAAGATATTGCAGAGGAATTCAGACAATATTATACTTCATTGTATAATCTTCCGGTACCCTCCCATCCCTCTTCATCATTAGAAGAATATCTTGAATCCTCACATTTAGCGAGATTGCCATCTCCGGCGTGAAGAAAACTCGAGTTACCAATAACAACAGAAGAGGTAACTTCGGCAATAAAGATGTTGAGGCATGGAAGGGCTCCTGGTCCAGATGGATTCACTCTGCAATATTTTAAAAGTTTTTATTTACAACTAGCCCCTTATATGGTTAAAACATTTAACATACAAGGACAAGCCGTGCCTCCACCTGTAGAAGCATTGAGGGCACATATTGTACTTATTCCAAAAGAAGGAAAGGATCAGTCAATATGTAGTAGTTATCGTCCAATATCATTACTAAACACGGACTATAAAATATTCACGAAGATACTTGCATCTCGCCTACAGCCGTTTATGACGCAGTTGGTTCATTTGGACCAAGTGGGGTTTATTCCCACACGCGAAGCTAGGGATAGTACAATTAAAGTTTTGAATTTAATTCAATATGGAAACCAAAGGAAGCTGCCGAGTATCTTTGTGAATACAGATGCAGAAAAGGCCTTTGATAGGGTCAATTGGCCCTTTATGTTAGGAGTTTTAAAACAAATGGGCCTTGGGGACCGAATGTTGGACTGGATAGCAGGGATATATTCAAAGCCAAAAGCTTTGGCGAAGGTTAATGGGATAAATTCTGAAAATTTCCCAATATCTAATGGGACGCGTCACTGGAACCTTTGTTAAATAGAATTAGACAAAATCCCGATATTAAAGGTATCCCCTTAGCGGATCAGGAATATAAACTTTTAGCATACGCAGACGATTTATTATTTTCACTTTCTAGTCCACAAATATCACTACCCAATTTATTGGGGGAAATAGAGCGTTATGGAGCTCTGTCTAATTTTAAAATAAACTATAGTAAGTCAGAGGCGATGGGGATATCACTGGAGTGTTCCACCCAAAAAAAATCTGGAGAATAATTTTAAGTTTAAATGGACAGCTACGGCACTGAATTACCTAGGGATACAGATCCCACCTAACTTAACAGATGCATATGCATTAAATTTTCCACCCTTATTAAGGGAAATTAGTATAATGTTGAATGAATGGAGTAAATCCTCACACTCCTGGTTTGGAAGAAGCAATATTTTGAAAATGAACATAGTCCCTAAGTTTCTCTATCTGTTCCAGGCGTTACCGATCTGGATTCCACTGGCCTTTTTTTAGTAAAATTCGAACAATTTTTATAAAGTTTATATGGGCAAGTAAGCGTCCTAGGATTAATAGGAAGCTGTTAATACTGCCTAAAGAGGCGGGTGGAATTGCGGCACCGGATTTATACAAATATTACCAAGCTACTCAGCTTGGTAGAATTGTTGATTGGTGCCGTCATAGAGACAGTAAAAGGTGGGTCGCTATGGAACAACAAGTAAGCTCCATCCCTTTAGATAGAGCCATGTGGTGCTGCGTGGCTGTACCTCCTATATTAAGAGCCCATCCTTTAATAGGACCTGTGCTCCATATAGGAGCTAAAGTCGTGCGGATCCCCAGAATCTCAACAGCAAAGTCTCCCTTATTTCCTATCCTTGGGAATCCACACTTCCTGCCAGGCCTGGAGCCAGGAGTATTTACGAATTTAAGAGAGAAGGGATGTTTTCAGGCATCACATTTCTTGAGGTCTAAAAAATGGCCATCAATAGAAATGTTAATGCAATCAGGAGGACAATATGCAGGCGTTACAGGTTAAACATTTCTTGGATACTTTGGGACCGACTGAGGATTTTGATCGGCCACTTACTAAGTTTGAAGGATATTGTGAGGAGAAGGAGTCTCTTACCCATATTATTTCTAAGATATATGCCTTATTAATTTCACCTTCGGAGGATATTAATATAATGAGTTTAGATAAGTGGCAAAGGGATCTTGGACAAACCTTCACTCTGGCCCAACGGCAGAAAATAATACATTTGACTTTCAAATCATCTAGATGTGTCAAGATACAGGAATTAAATTATAAAGTATTAATGCGTTGATATTATACTCCATCACGAATGCATACATTTTTATCACAGTCATCGGACAGGTGTTGGAGGTGCGGTAAGGAGAGAGGCACTATTGCCCATATTTTTTGGTATTGCCCAGTAATTAGACAGTTTTGGGAAGAAGTTCGGAAAATCTCTCAACTATTTACTGAATATTATGTTATGGAAGATCCAGCCTTTTTTCTATTACAATGTACACAGATCCCACTAGAGAGATACAAGAATTCAATATTATGTCATCTGGTGAATGCAGCTAAAAGCTGCATCACCACTTGCTGGAAGGAAACAGGGGCACCCCGAATTTCGCAATGGTTAAACAAAGTAAGGAAAATTGGGATCATGGAGAAATTGATCCCTATGCCTTCGGAATAAAGGGAATCTATAGTGCAAGTTTGGGCTCCTTGGGAAATATTCTTACAGTCAGAGGAGGGGAAGAGGTTGATTGGAAAGGAACCTGAGGATTAGACTATTTGGTTGAGTGATGCGAACCTTACCCTTTGGTGGGTAGGGTCGATTTTTTTATTTTTTTTCTTCTTCTTCTTCTTCTCCCTCTTTAAGGGACAAGGGGAGGGAAGAGGATAGCTATGGGGAATTGATATTGTTTTGTCTATAAAATTGGCAGGAATACATTATGTTGTTTGCTTTTTGATGTTGTTTAATAGAACATGTGGTGGTTAGAAAGTGTTCCGTATATGTAATTATTACTAATAACCTATGCTTTGTATCTCTGCAAAGAAATAAAGAATAAAAAAATAAAAAAATTTACATTTTGTTTAAAACTGTTATTTGTAAAGTATCCAAAAACGTCTTCTGTTAAACATTTTGTCCATTTGTTGGCTTATAATTTTAAAAAAACATGAGCGGGGTGTATATTAAAACAGTGTACCATTATATGTATCATTATATGTCCTTAAAAATACTGTAAAATTATTTAGGTAGGCAAATTATTCATAGTGTTATTCAGAGGCAGACTGACCATTCGAGCCCTTGGCCACTGTCCGAGGAACGGGGCAACTAGGAGGCCCCATCAGGGTGGTCAGCCTCAGTAAACCCAGGGACAGTATGTAAAAAATCTGTGCTTTTTTACATCTGTCCTTGAAATGTCCCTTACCGACATACTTTTGATGTAAGAATTCCGAGATTGTAGCTGCCCCGCGTCTCCACTGACTCCTCAGCCAATGGGAACATATTGTACCTGTCCCCTTCTCCAGCGTGGCTTATTTGAGATATGAGCAAGAGATGCCGACAGCTGGAGGAGAAGAGAGGAAAGGGAGGAGGGAGGGGACACAACCTGCAGTGTGGGACTCTGCCATAGGGTGGGACCCTGCAGACTGTTATGTATAGGAAGAATGTTGGGACTTTGATGTAAGGGAGGACTCTAATGTGAGCGTGGCGCTCATCCTGACTGCTGTACTCTATATGTTGTTTTGTTTGTTACTTACTCCTGACCCACGTACTCTGTACATTATACTGTACATAGACCTGACCAAGGTGTTCAATGTCTGTTTCTAGTTTTAATTAAGTTCTTCTGTAAGGTTGCCTCAGTAAGACAAAAATATCCTTTATTTTTGTGCATAAAAAAAAACATATATAATGGAAATATTTTATTTTAAAAACAAATGATCTTGACTGAGATTTATTTGTGTTTGTCTGTGAGATTATCAGTTGCGACACAGTAATTAGAATTTTATGGGTACAAAGTCTGTGGTAGGTTTGCATTGTATACAGCAGGTGCAGATTCTGTTCAATCCCCCTTTAAGACTCTCCCACTGGCCATTGTTCGCCATGGTGCACTATGCATGCCACAGGTCATCATCTCCCTGGTAGGGATCCCAGTGCAGTATTTTGCACAGAGGCCCATAATGTTGATAATGTGGAACTGCCCATGAGAGGCCCCTTGTGCCTTTACTGGGTGACCAGCTCTAAGTCTCCTGCCACTCTGCATGTCTCTGAGCTTGGTGCCCCTGCCCTAAAAAGGATGGCTTCCACCATCTGTAAGCCTGGGGGCCCCATAAGTTGTCAGTCCTCCCCTGGTGTTATTGTCAAGTGTGCTGATGTATACCAAAATTGCTAAATTTGGCCTGGGCCTCTGGGCTACAATGACCCCTAATCATAAAAGGATTAACAAGTTTTTCTTCTCCTCCACCGTAAAATAGCCTATTTTATGAAAAAAATGTAAGTACTTACCTACATTCTCTTCATTAGACAAAACATAGTTGATTCATTTACCATGAAAAAATTATACAGGTGTTTAGAAATTCTCCTTTTTCGCAATATATTCAGGAGCTGATGTTGACTTGTTGACTCTAAGTTTGAAACTTAAGAATAAAATGTTTTAGCTGATAACTTAACAAAACTATGGACAAGCAGCACAGTTACCCTTAAAGATGATTACAATGCCACAGCAGTGCTAAATTGCACACAAACAATTCCACATTATTCGACTCTTCCCAGAATACTAAAATAAAAATAGAATACAACATTTTTAATGGGTGCTATTTTTGTAAGTTAGTAGAGCAGGAGGTTTTAAACCTCTTGTGTTCAAATTACACATGCACGCAGCATCCAGCCCATAGCAAATGCTGTAGTGTAACAAAAGAAATAACATACAAAAAATATATTCGCATTCCACAGAATATGTGTCAGAAATTTTTGAGTAAGCAGAACACCTTTCAACCAAACATACCATAAGCATCTATATGTGTTCTGCACATAATTAGATATAAACCAACTCTCTCAACTACAAAACTGCACATGGGATTGGGAAAATGCTCCTGAGATAATCAAGTCCTTGATGAGACTCACAAAAGCCATATTGGAGAATACCTTAAAAAGTTATTTCATTGTCCTGCATTTTATGAGAAACCTTACATTCATTTACATTTAACCATGTCAAACACAGATCATTTTATTTAGGCAAATGTATTCTGGTGATGATTATTTGGTGCATTGTAACTAGAAATGAGGTTTGGTTTTGAAGTTGCCTTGGGTTCTAGGTAACTCTCACAGTTTTGCAGTTTGGAAAAAATTCATTATTGACTTTATTGCCTAAAATTGGGTACTTAAACCGATAATACCCTGGAAAACCTGGTCAGATGAGGTCATGATCTGAAAGAATGGACAAGCCAGATCCCCCACTATAAAAAGGTTGGTTCCAAGCAGCTATATTGCTAGAGTGTGTATGAGTTGTTACAGAAATCTGACAAATGTGGGTAAAGAGAGATATTTTGTTTTACAGTGTTATACAGCACTGTACTGTTCTATACAGTGCTAAACTGTGCTATAGTGTGCTATACAGTGCTAAACTGTGTGTGCCAAGTCAGGGTTTCTTAGCTCAATGGTCATGCCAATACAGTGAGTTTGCTCCACACCAGATATAGTTTTCAGGGCTTTCCTGCCCACTTTTATTTAAAAGAAAGTCAAAATTCATACAAATATGTCTTCCCACGTATGGGGGTTCTCACCATCACTATAAATCAAACACAACATTCTGCATTTTGGCTCTTTTCTGACAGCTTTAATGCTCCAAGTAGCTCTTTGAGGTCTTCCTGTGCCGTAGTACCTTTTTGGTCCTCCTGACCATGAAACAAATCCCAATGTTTATGCACAAATGTTGCACCTCAGCTCTGTGTCTTTCCTTACAGCTTCCTAGCTGCTGTGTCCCTCATGGACTCTCTCTACAGCTTCCTAACTGCTCTGTCCGTAATAGACTCTCTCTCAGGCTCGGGCCTTGCTCTGTCCTGACCTGGACACCATGGTACACACTAGCACCTATCACAGCTCCCTTCACACATTGACTCCTCAGGAGGGGGGTCCTGAGCTCTACCTCTGGCTCTCATATGAAGCCAGTATACAGCTGCCTCATTAGTGTGCTTGTGTCTTACAAAATCTGATGTAAACCACCATTTTAAACAGTGGCAGGGGCTCACTCTGCCACAAGTGTTATACAGTGCTTTAGAGTGCTACATTGTAAGTTACAATATAGTGAGCTACCTTGTGTATCCCCTTTGTTCATGTTCCACAGACCTAACCGTCCTTCTTAGGCCTCTTTTTTCCTGTATAAGTAGCAGATGTGCTTGATTGTTGTGGTTTCCTATGCTGCATTTTTTTTCTTTAGTGGTTCATATTTTCAGTTTTGTTTCCTGCTAGGGTTAAAAAATATATTTCATTTTATTTTTGGGCATTAGTCTCTTAGGATATATATATATATATATATATATATATATATATATATATATATATATATATATATATATATATATATATATTGTGACAGCAGGCAGGTAAAATCAGGATGGAAAATATGTATGCCCTAGATTCAGCCTTTATGCCAACTTATACTACTAGAAGGATTGCTGGGAGTCCTACAGGGGAAGAGTTAATGAGTCCAGCTGAAGTAAATGGGCTCATTAAGACCTCTACAAAAAAAAACAGCATGCTTAGGGAGATGCTCCATCCTGGAACCAGCTATGTGTTGTGTAGACTGGAGAGTGTGGTATCTACCTGTCCTGTGTGGGGAGTCAATGCCTGTGTGACAAACTTCTAAACCAGGAAGATAGGGACTGGGGCAGCACAAGGCTGCACCTAGTTGTTAGATAGGGAATCTACGTGTGTAGTAAGCGATCAAGCTGACCAGGATTTATTTTCATGTTTCGTTTTGTTTCCTTGTTATCTTTTTCCTTGCATATAGTATAAATAAACGGCACCTTTAATTTTTTTTCATCTACAACGCTGTCTGCTGTGCCTGATTTTGTGTGGTGAACTCATCCAAGGGGTTACGCACACACGCTGCCAAGCAAACCCCCTCACAATATATATAAAAGTTTACATACCCTGGCAAAATTTAAGATTTCTTCGCCATTTTTAGAGACTATGAATGATAACACAAAAACATTTCTTTCACTCATGGTTAGTGTTTGGCTGAAGCCATTTATTATCAATCAACTGTGTTTAATCTTTTTAAATCATAATCACAACAGAAACTAACCAAATGACCCTGATCAAAAGTTTACATACCCAAGTGATTTTGGCCTGATAACATGTGCAGAGTGAAATATTTTGTTTCGAAATTTAGTTTTCGTCCGAAAAAAAAATTTATTTAGTTACTCCAGAAATTTGTTTTTATTTATTTAGTTTTTCGTTCAAAAATTGCATTCGTCCGAAAATCCACATGAATTACGGTCAAATCTGTCTTTGAAGGCTTATGGTGTCTGTCTAATGTATAAAGAAGAATTGACGGAGCTGCTAAACTCTATGTAGCCTATAGACGGAGCATTTGACTCCGGAAATGTAAGATTTCAGCGTCGTACAGTTTCGATGCTCCGTCGAATATTATTATAAACATGTGCATTTTTCGTTGCTTTGTTGAATCTCCGTCGTTTATGTTGAATGAATGGTCTAAGTCTCACAGTGTCAGGTGTCAGATAGTGAGTGACTGATAATAATGATTATAACATTCATCATCATCATTATTTTTATTTTACTTCCCCCACCCAATTCCAGAATTTTTTCTCCCTGTCGAATCTTTTCTCTCTGTCGAATCTTTTCTCTCTGTCGAATCTTTTCTCTCTGTCGAATATTTTCTCTATATAATCTTGGACTAATAGAGGTAAGGTTAGGCACATTCGACCACAGGTTCAATAGACATAGATTGTTATTGTCAGAGTGACGTCAAAGCTCCTATTCTATATCGAACTGTTGTAACAAGGGAAACGAAAATAAAGCATTTATTTATGTTGGATCTTATACCTGAAATTTGGACAAAAATGCATTTGGACGAAAACGAACGCACATGTCTAACATGTACACAAGTTGACACAAAGGAGTTTGAATGGCTATTAAAGGTAACCATCCTCACCTGTGATCTATTTGCTTGTAATTAGTGTGTGTGTGTAGGTCAGTGAGTTTCTGGACTCCTGACAGACCCTTGCATCGTTCAGCCAGTGCTGCACTGATGTTTCTGGATTCTGAGTCATGGGGAAAGCAAAAGAATTGTCAAAGGATCTGGGGGAAAATGGAGTTGAACTGTATAAAACAAGAAAGATATATAAAAAGATATCCAAGGAATTGGATGCCAATCAGCAGTGTTCAAACTCTAATCAAGAAGTGGAAAATGAGGGAACACGTGGAAATTGAGTTCCTGTACTTTTTCCACAACAGGAACTCACTTCCCGTTAGCAGCCGCGTCCTGCAAGACTTTGAAGTATGCAAGCTGTGTGGCAGGTGCTACACCAGAAGCCGCCGACACAGCTCGCAATAGTAAGTGCCGCACACCAGGGGTGGACTGACCATTCAGGCATTGCCAGTAGGTGGCCCCATGACAGGTTCCTCTTCGATCTACCTGTCAATCACAGCTAGCTGACGGGTAATGGGTAAATCAGGTCCCTGCTGCTAAGAGATTGTATTTAGTCAGACCTCTTGTGATGCGCTCCTCCCCGCCGGCCCCTCCTGATTTTCTGTCTCCTCATCCCCCCCCCCCCAGTCTCCTGCATATTTGCTCTGTGTGTCCTGCTGAATTCCCCCTCCTCTATCTTCAGTGCCATATGATGAGAGAACCCAGAGGAGGAGCACAGCTATTCTGCTCACAGGACATGCAGGGAGAGAGGTGAGCTGAGGGAGGAACATCAGTTTGGGGTGGTAAGCTGAGCACAATACCTGGCAAAGTTTAATGCCAGGAGGGAAGTTTATGTGGAAATATGTGAAGAATTGGAATAGCAGCGAGTGTGTGTTGGAGCCCTGCAGAGTTTGCAGCCCCCCAACATACATCTCCTAAGCAGGAACACATCACTATCTCCCCAAGCATTCAGTCCAGATAATGTGCAGTTAATTTATGACCTTTCCGTTTAACCCTGTGTTATCAAAACTCTGTTCAATGAAAAGTGTTAACTCCACCCATTAACACTCTATATACAAAATAACATTCCCCAATAAAGATCAGAACATGTCGTTCACAAGCACAATTTAATGAATGCTGATTATTCAGAGAATTACCATATTTATGTCCATTGAGGATTTTTTTTTTTTTTTTATGTACTAACAGTTAAGCTTCATACACACAATACGAAAATTGAATGAAAAATACCACTTTTGAAGTGTTTGTGCATATGAGCGTATCATATATTTTTTTGGGTGGGGGAGTGGATCTTGGGTGGGAGTTTCCACACTTTTTCCCCAGGACTTGACCCCTGACTTCAGCAATGTCACTTTTTGAATTGAATTACTGAAATCAATTTACTTTTTGATGATCTCATTTTATAAGATGCACCTGTGTATATATACAGTTTCTCATAAAAGTGAGTACACCCCTCACATTTTTGTAAATATTTTATTATATCTCTTCATGTGACAACACAGAAGAAATGACACTTTGCTACAATGTAAAGTAGTGAGTGTACAGCTTGTATAACAGTGTACATTTGCTGTGCCCTCAAAATAACTCAACACACAGCCATTAATGTCTAAACCGCTGACAACCAAGTTAGTACACCCCTAAGTGAAAATGTCCAAATTGGGTCCAAAGTGTCAATATTTTGTGTGGCCACCATTATTTTGCAGCACTGCCTTAACCCTCTTGGGCATGGAGTTCACCAGAGCTTCATTGGTTGCCACTGGAGTCCTCTTCCACTCCTCCATGACGACATCACTGAGCTAGTGGATGTTGGAGACCTTGCACTGCTCAAGCCATTTGAGGATGCCCCACAGATGCTCAATAGGGTTTAGGTCTGGAAACATGCTTGGCCAGTCCATCACCTTTACCTTCAGTTTCTTTATCAATGCAGTGGCTATCTTGGAGGTGTGTTTGGGGTCATTATGTTGGAATACTACCCTGCGGCCCAGTCTCCAAAGGGAGGGGATCATGTTCTGCTTCAGTATGTCACAGTACATGTTGGAATTCAAGGTTTCCTCAATAAACTATAGCTCCCCAGTGCCGGGCAGCACTCATGCAGCCCCAGACCATGACACTCCCACCACCAGTGCTTAACTGTAGGCAAGACACACTTGTCTTTGTACTTCTCACCTGGTTGCCCCCACACAGGCTTCACACCATCTGAACCAAATAAGTTTATCTTAGTCTCATCAGACCACAGGACATGGTTCCCGTAATCCATGTTCTTAGTCTGCTTGTCTTCAGCAAACTGTGGACTTTCTTGTGCATCAAGGGTTGATGGGGTGAAAGTGAGGGGTTCTGGGATGACAGCCCTGCAGATCAATTTGATGCAGCGTGTGGAATATGGTCTGAGCACTGACAGGCTGACCCCCCCCCCCCCCACCCCTTCAACCTCTGCAGCAATGCTGACAGCGCTCATACATCTATTTACCAAAGACAACCTTTAGATATTTGATGCTGAGCACGTGCACTCAACTTCTTTGGTCAACCATGGCGAGGCCTGTCCTGAGTGGAACCTATCCTGTTAAACTGCTGTATGGCCTTGACCACCATTCTGCAGCTCAGTTTCAGGATCTTGCCAATGTTTTTATAGCCTAAGCCATCTTTATATAGAGCAACAATTTTTTTTTTCAGATCCTCAGAGAGTTCTTTGCCATGAGGTGCCATGTTGAACTTCCAGTGACCAATATGAGAGAGTGAGAGTGATAACAGCAAATTTAACACACCTGCTCCCTGTTCATACCTGAGACTTTGTAACACTAATGAGTCACATGACACCAGGGAGGGAAAATAGCTAATTGTGCCCAATTTGGACATTTACATTTTTTATGGGTGGACTCACTTTTGTTGCCAGTGGTTTACACATGACTGTGTGTTGAGTTGTTTTGAGGGTACAGCAAATATACACTATTTTACAAGCTGCACGCTCACTACTTTACATTGTAGCAACATGTCATTTCTTCAGTTTTGTCACATGAAAAGATATAATAAAATATTTACAAAAATGTGAGTGGTGCATTCACTTTTGTGAGATACTGTATATATTTTCTTGGGTGGAAGGATATTCTATTTGATTTTTTCTTGCAAGGGCCTTTTTTAAATTTTAGATGTGCAGCATGCACTTGTAAAAAGTTGTTGGAACTGCACACAGCATGTTACCTCAAAGCTGTGTGGCAACTAGTGTGTACCACTTTAATCTCTTTAGTTTTAATAAAGGCTAGGCACTCCATTCACCTCCCATGAAAATACTACAATAAGGAAGAGGTCTAAAATGAAAGGCAGAGGTGCTGCATGTGGTGAGAGTAGAGGGTGAACAAGTCCTGCAGGACATAGTTGTGGAAAGACCACACAAACTGGAGGTAGGGTACATGAAGCCAAAGGTTCCTCCAGTGGGCTCCCACCGTGTACAAGTACTAAAATACCATTGTTGCCAGTCTGCTACACATGCCTTGTCCCTCTGCACTGCTCCAGAGAGGCCACCAGCCACTAAATTGAGGCTGTTGTAATTTTACCCAGCATGCAGTGAAACTGTATGCTGTGCCACAGATGAGAGATAATCACTGTGCACCAGGAATCTTCATAACCCTCGCAACCCTGCCGGCTGCTCCACAAGTTAGAAAGAGAAAACAGAGAAACAGGCGCCACTTGAGTGAAAATGTATACATTTAATAGACAAAGTGTATTAAAAGACTCACATAGAAGTATCTTTATGAAAACACGGTGACATCCATTGAGAGCATCAGTTTCCGTTTCAGCTGGCAGCGCTAAACTCTCCCTGTGGAGCCGTGTGAAACAAAAGCTGGCATCCTGTCCACCAGGGATCTTCCAGCTCTTGGGTGGGAATCAGAATGAGGTCTGGAGCGCCATCAGCAGGTTTCAGGAGAGGGCTGGAATGCAGCGCGTGGCGGGATGACGTCACGGACATGATGCAACGCATTTCAAAATATGCGCAGTGGTGAGATGGTGACACTGCATGCTCCTTTTTCAAGCTAATCAGAATAGGCTGTGAACAGCCTTTTTTATGTTCCTTGGTGGAGTGTGCAGTGTCACCGTCTTACCACTGCGCACACTCATGTTTATGCAAGAGTGAAGTTTGAACCACTGCTTAAATATAGCTCAACCATTGGTTCCCAACCCAGTACTGAGAAGGCAGACTTTGTCTGCAAAACACGCTGAGTAAATATCTGAGACAGTGGTTTTCTAATATGATATAATAGTTATATGTTGGTGGTCATATGACCCTTTGCAGAAAAAAATACATAATTGTATACACAGGAAAAATTGCTTTTATGGATATAGATCCATTTAATGTTTATTCAGTGTGTCAATAAAACATGGAAAATCAAGATTTTTATTGTATGTTTGAAACAGCATACAGAGTAGAAATGCAAAAAAAAAAAAAAAACAGGAAAGAATATCATTCAATGATTAACATGTAATTTAGCTGTACAGTTAAGCACAAATGTAATATACGCTGAGTAGAACAGACCATATAGAGTAAAAAACATACAGATGTAAACATACTAAATGGTATATAAAGAATAAGTCACTTCCTCTGAGTCAGCTTGGGTGATTATAGCAGCCTTATTGCTAGGGAATGTAACTGATTCTATTCTCCATTATGGCGAAGCGTCTGTTTGGACGTCTGCCGAGACTAACGAAAATACTGGATAACAAGAGCTAATCTAGATATATTCATTTTGTGAGTCTCAGTGATACCAACGATCCATGTTAGCAGTTCCGTTCCTCTTTCTGCTCAATTTCTATCTTATATTAGTGCTCCGGGAGGTAAAGAGTAAAGACCGAAAGATAGAAGGAGGAAGATGAAAAAGAGCACAGGAGGTAGAGAAAGAGAGGAGAGAGAGATAAAAAAAAGGAGGGGGGTATAGTGGTGGTGATGGGGTGGTTGACATAAAGACAAGATACCAGACAGAAAGGGGTTGGAAACTCCCACCAGCTACCTTCTCCATCTACATTCAGCACAGTACTATAGTAGACCAGATCTACCAGATTCTCAAGGTATAACAAAGCCGGTGACACCGCCTCGAGACCAAGGGTCACTCATAGTGACAGTGCCGTTAGACCAAGGGTCAGTCGCTATTCTGTATTAATGCTTGATATTGTTGTGATTGTTTTTTCTTGCTGTTTGTTAATGAGATGATAGCATTTGATGAATCATAATCATTTTTATTAATATCAAGATTCGTTCCCACAGACTTCAATAAGGTTGAGGAAAAGTTCAAATTTACAGATTTTGAAGACATTCTGTAAAAATGGCCATGAATTGACATGAATTGACAGGGAAGATTCACTCAACATTAAGGCAGCTTAGTAGCAATGCTTTTACGAGATTACATTTTTCTTGTAGTATATTGGCTTCCAGTACACTATGATAGTATTTATCACAGTGATATTAGAGTGCCTGTTGCTGTAATATAAATGGCACTTGAAGTTTAGGATTAGTAGGTTAGGTTTAGGTTAAAGTTTACGTATGAGGGCTAGGTTCAGGTTGAAGATTAGGCTTATCGGTTAGGCTAAGTTTAAATATTAGACCTAAGGTTTAGTATAAAACCTATAGGAACAGTAAGTGATTACTTCATTGGGTATGAGAAATTTACTTTTTACAGAGTGGTAAATGTATAACATATGAAGTGAAAATTATATACCAAATATTTTTGTGATTAAATTTGACTTTTCTGGCACTGAAAATAGTTCACCATTGTGTAGACCTAAAGTGCATTGATCTACTGTGTTGTTTTAGTCCAATTAGCTCTACTCTTTATTTCCAATCTTCATCCTCTGATTCCCAGCTCTCTGAACTTCTCAACTGCCCTCCTCCCAGCATCTGGGGAGAAGTAACTCCATTGTGCATTCGTAGGAGTTAAATCATCAATGGTAGCCAAAGAGAGAAAGCATGAGTCAGAAGTATTTGAGAGGATGACAGCAGAAGTGGATGATGCAGTGATGGAAATCATAGAGCTCTAGGGGAGGGCAGATTCAGACATAAGTCTGCCATAATGTGGAAGTATTATACGCCTACATGCACTTTATGGAAATACTGACCCTTGGCCACACTACACTTCTGCTTAATTTTTTTTATTTAATTTTTTTACATTCTTTGTTCCAACCATATAACATTGGTATACCAAGCCATCTAAGATACCGATTTCCTGTATCTGTTGCCGCAGTGGGCTATTCATAGCTATTATAGGATTCTTAATTTTACCTAATTTTCCATTCTCTGTCTATCAACTCCCCTCCAAAATTTTTCCTTAACATCCGTGTTTCCCATCTGTTAAGTCTGTCCAGCTTTGCTTTTGTTCCCAGGTCTCTGCTGTGTATGTAATATTATGTTTAAAAAATAGTTCTATAAATCAGAATTTAAGAATTCTGTGACAAAAGTCCTTGATCTCATAACTTCCTTTAGTGAATAATATTTCTCTCCAGCAACTCCTCTGTCTTTTATTTCTTGAGGTACATTGTTGTGTTCATTTATCATGGAACCCAGGTAGCAGAATGATATTGTGCTTTCATATCCATTCTCTCCATAGCATATTTCATTCGTGTCTTTCCAATTGTTCTTTTTTCTTGTCACGTTTATGTACTTATCATTCCCTAAGTTCACCTTTTAAGTCAACTTTTTATTATTTTCACTTAGAAAGTCACAATCTTTCCAGTTACTCTAGTACTATCAGCATAATTAACATCATTACATTTTTTTCTAAAGGTTGAACACCTTTAGAAAAATGTACAGTTATACTTAGTGATGGGGAAAATTGTGCAAAGGTTTAAGCACCTGTGAAAAAATGCTCAGTTTTGCACTGTAATGCACTGTACGGTATGCACTGTAAAGTATGTTTTTTTTCCCAAAATGTTGTAATACATAGTTTTTACTTATTATATAACAATTTACAAAGTGCATAAGGAGAAAAATCATTATCAAATCACTATTTAGTTTTTCCACATTTTGCACCAACCAGGTACACTTGCACATAGTTATCCTGTATCTCGTCTAAGCCCTTGTACACACGGTAGGACATTCCGACAACAAAATCCGTCGGATTTCGTCTGACGGATTTTGTCCGAAACTGGTGTTGCATAGACATGGTCGGACAAAGTTGTCGGAAAATCCGATCGTTCAGAACGTGATGACGTTATTTCCTTATGACCGGACTACGTTCAGGCTAGTAGCCAATAGCTTTGGTCTTGTAATTTGATCTGAGCATGTGTGTAAATTTGTCCGATCGGAATTCTCTACTACAAAGTCCGATCCGACCATGTTGCCAGAAAATTTTATAGCCAAGCTCTAAAACTTTGTCGGTCGGATATTCCGACAGAAACAGTCCCATGGAGCCCACAAACGGTCAGATTATCCGACAACACGGTCCGATCAGACATTTTCCGCCGGATTGTCCGACCGTTTGTACAAGGGCTAATGCCGCGTACACACGATCGGAATTCTTGTCGGAAAAAGCTCTGATGGTTTTCCCGATAGATTTTTGATGGAATTTGGCTCAAGCTGTCTTGCCTACACACGGTCACATCAAATTCCGATATGACGTGACTAGAAAAAGGAAGTTCAATAGTCAGTAGCCAATAGCTTCTGTCTTGTAGTTGAATCTGAGCATGCGCGATTTTTGGCGTGTCGGAAATGCATACACACGATTGGAATTACAGATAGAAAGTTTTTCCGTCGGGAAAATTGAGAACATGCTATCAAATTTTGGCTGACGGAAATTCGGACAGCTAAATTCCGATGGAGCATACACACAGTCGCATTTTCCAATGAAAAGCCCTCATCAGTCTTTTTCTGGCCGGAATTCCGATCGTGTGTACGCGGCATAAGAGTTGGGCCTTCCTCCATGGTGCCACATGTTCTCATACTAACTATTGGGAGATGGGAGGACCAGTTTGCAATCACATAAGATATCACAGCAATCACTCCTGCCCCTGCATTCTTCCTTACCTTGAATAGAGAAAAAGAAAAATGTTATCTTTTTCTCCAGTCCTCACTAGAAGACAAGAATGTCCTGAGAGGGCTAAAGAATATGGTTCAAACAGCATGGACATGTGGCTGCCCCCCAGACAGATAGAATACTAAATTTATTTAAAAAGAAAAAAAGAGTCATCTCACTTTAAGAAAAAAAAGGTGCAGTAGGTCAGGCAGGGAAATAAGGGTCAGGTAACACTGGGGTATAGGTAAGGAATGTCATTGATCCAACCAGGTACCTCGCTTAATGAATAGAAGAGGCAGACCTGTCACTTGCAGCCCATGTCTCTGGCATCGAAATCAGCGCTGCCAACCACAGCGTTCCCCCCCAGACCTAAGGGAACCAGACTTGGTGCCACCAGAAGAGGCAGCTTCCGGGGCGGGGACCAGAAGAACCACCCTCAGAAAAGAGAAGGAGGAGAACACTATCGCAGTCGCCTCCCAGAAACAGAGGAAGGTGGGCTCAGGTATCAGCATCCACTGTGATAGCTGAGGAGACAGCAGCTACCACACAGAGTGTCAGTAATTCAAGATTACCTCATACACAAGAGCAAGTAATACCTACAGTGACCACTGGAGGCTTAAGAGAGCAGCAGCTACTGAGTTCTCCTAGGCAAGCTAATGCAAAAGCGGCAACTAGTTGTCAGGGTGAGTTGGCACAGGTCTTAAATAATATAATGATTTCTATTAACAGACTTAATGACAGCATTAACACTCATAGCAATGATAATGTTAATTACTCTAACGTATGGGTTAATAAATCCAGGAATAGGTGTAGTACTGTTTCTAATACTAATAGTAGGTCTTCTATTTCAGCATTTAACACCAATAGCATTAATACTTTACCATTCTTCAGTCCCTGAATCCTGTTTAAAGACCTTTACCTTGTGAAATGTCACCTCTTGGGTATCACCTGTCTGTTCAGATAAAGGAAAAAATATGGAAAGGCCAATTCATTAATATTTTGTCATTACTGCCCTCAGCAAAAGAGTTTATTAACAAGTCTAACAAAAAATCTGACGATAAACCTGAGGAAGATAGGTGTAGACCTGTGGCAAGGTTTTTTCAAAATTGGATACAGGCATTTCAGCATTTATGCCAGTGTATTAGGAGAAAAACACCCGGAATACTGTAATGGCCTTTTTCAACACCTTGAGCATGTGCTTGATGCATATAAAAGCTTTGGTGGTTTGGGCTGATACCAGTATGACAAGTAATTTAGACAAAAATTGTCCATATATCCTTATTTGAAATTGGGTAATAAAGATATAGGTTTATGGTTAAACCTTATAGCACCACAAAAATTGGCTTACCCTAGACAACAGCCTTCTGTTACAGAGGGGTTATTGCTTTGCATTTAATGGGAATCAGTGCAAATGGGTGGGATCATGCAAGTACAAGCATGAGTGCTCGCACTGCTCATGCCCCCATCCATTGCTCAAATGTTTTAAAAGGAATACCAACACATACGGGCAAAGTTTGCACACCTGTGAACCGACAAAACATGCAGCAATGGTTGGAAATTTATCCAGAACAGGAGACAGCCAAGTTTTTAATTAAAGGTTTTTCCAGAGGTTTTCCTTTGCCAGTTTTTAAAGTTATAGGATGAAAATTGGTTAATAATTTAAAATCAGTATTACAATTTCCACAAATTGTTAAAGAAAAGTTAGATAAAGAAAGAGGGTAGAATAGTGGGCCCATTCATTTACCCTCCATTTAAAATTTTTAGAGTATCGCCATTAGGAATTATCCCAAAAAAAGGAGCACAACTCATTTTGCCTAATACATCATTTATCCTTCCTGATAGGTTCATCATTAAATGACGAGATAAATGAAGAGCTAGCATCCATCTCATACTGTACATTTGAAGAAGCAGTTTGCCATATCAGGGAATTTGGGAAGGCTGCACTACTCGCAAAGGCGAATATTAAAGCAGCATTCAGATTGCTTCCGATTAGCCCAGCTTCTTACAATTCACTTGGTTGGTACAATTCACTTGCCATGGTTTTTGAAGATAAATTTTACTACGACATGTGCCTTTTAATGGGATGTTCAATTTCATGTGCGTATTTTGAAAAATTAGCATCGTTCATCTAATGGGTGGTTTCTTTTGAATCCGGTCATAAGGGTATATTACACTACTTGGATGACTTCCTATTTATTGGCCCGGCCCAATATCCAATTTGTCTATTTATGCTGGAATTGTTTAGTATAATCACCAAAAAATGAGGAGTTCCCATTGCTGAAGAAAAAACTGTGTTCCCCTTCACATTCATCGAATTCCTAGGCATAAAAATAGACATGGAATTATTAGAATTCCAGCTGCCATTTAATAAAATTAACGATATTAAAATTACCATTTCTTGGATAGTTAAGAAAAAAAAGATTTTACTGAAAGAGCTTCAATCTTTATTAGGGAAGTAAGCATTTGCAACAAGAGTTATGCCGGTTGGCAGGATATTCTCTAGAAGGTTATATATGGCTATGTCAGGGTTTAAATCTCCATTTCTACACATTAGGTGAAACAGAAGATCTTAAGGAGGACCTCCTGGTATGGATGAAATGTTATGACTTGTATAACGGCCATTCATTTGTTCAAACAGAATTTGTATGCTCATCAGAGATGGAATTATACACTGATGCGGCTGGATCTTTCAGTTTTGCTGCATTATGGGGCAATCACTGGTGCTGTAATGTGTGACCAGAAAAATTGATTCAAATAAAAGACTCCAAGAGCATAGTTCTACTTGAACTATTCCCATTGGTTGCAGCATTGGAAATATGGGGTGATAAATTTGCTAATAAATTTTTTTTAATTCATTCTGATAATAAAGGAGTAATATACGCAGTAAATTGCCTATCAACAAAGTCCCTTTTGGTAGTCAAATTACTTAGGTAGCTAGTATTTTTATGTTTACGTTTTAATATCTGGGTAAAATCAAGACACGTTCCAGGAAAGGATAATTAAATTCCGGATACATTATCTCGTTTGCAGATACAAAAATGTAGTCAGCTTCTGCCAAATGTGGACAAGGAAGGACAGGTATGTCCCAAACATCTTTGGAATCTGATTTAGGAATTCTGAAGCAGTCAATAATGAATTTGGTGGATAACAGTATTTGGGCCGAATACACGGCTGCATGGCAGAGGTGGAATAAATTCCTCAGGGAAATCGAGATGCAGTTCGAGTCTCCTTCCGAAACATTCAAATGTTTTTATGTACACTGATGCAGGTGGAGCTATCCTATTGCCAGATCGCTAAGATACTGGCAGGGGTGTCATTTTTCTTTAAATGGCAAGGTTTTTCTCAGTGTACATCTTTCTTCTCTATAAAACAAGCTATGACAGATTACAAAAAGAAGAATTATCTCCCAGATACCAGAAGGCCCATTTCTGTTTGATTGCTTAAAAAAATGTGTAGAGTTACAAAAATGGTATGCTTCTCTGGATTTGAGGAGTTTCTATTTAAAACTGCTTTTGTATTAGTATTTTTTGGCGCCATGAGAATATCGGAATTGTTACCCAGAACCCAAAAAAATGGTCTCTGGCCTGTGGCTTGTTGACCTATCACGTATTGATCCACAGGCAGGACTTAATATATGTATTGCACATTCAAAAATAGACAGATCAGAACAGGGTGTGTGGTTTACTCTTTTTAGTTGCAGAGCAGAGGAAATTTGTCCATTAGGAATGGTAAAGGATCACAATTAGACTATCTGGTGAAGGCCATTTTTGGTTCATTTGGTTGGTTCACCCCTTACAGGATATCAATTTAATATGGTTCTCAAAAAATGCATGCTGAAGTTAGGGTTACAAGCTTTTCATTTCACATCAAATTCATTTAGGATTGGTGCAGCAACTGAAGCTGCAAAAATGGGCCTTGATACAGCAATAATTAAAAGAATAGGAAGATGGGATTCGCAGCAATTTAACATATATGTTAGACCTGATCTCTCTCTTTAATTTTTCCTATAGGTAATAGAAGAATGATTTGGATCCTGGGCCACTCCTTTATATTTTGGGCCAACAAAAGATCCAGGTTGCGTTGCTATAGACCTAATCTGTCAATGGATCGTCAGAAATTTCTATGGAAAGGAATTCGTGGTCTGAAATGGTTAAACTTGTCTTTTTATCTCTCTAGATTGTTGGAATTGTGGCCAGTCCCAGATATACTAATGGTCCACTGAAATAAATATTAAATAAAGCAGTAATGTCTAGTGATACTTGCAACGCCTATGAACTCCTTGGTCCCATAATAGGATATTAAAGGTAAACTTGTTATTCAGATAATGGTGATTGAAAGCATAGTGTATGGCAGCTCTACGCGTTTGCTTTGCAAGTATCACTAGACATTGCTGCTTTATTTAATATTTATTTTGGTGTACTTTGGAAAATTTTGCTTGCCACAGTATGTGATACTTATTATGACTTTATGTACTGTATTATTGCATTACCATTATATTAATGTTATGTGTATCTACTTGCTACGCTTAGTTGTATTTCAGGGCAATCAATAAAAATTCCAATATATTTACCAATTTACCTCTTTTGCAACCACATGCAAAATGCCCACTATTATTTCTTGGTCCCTACTAAAGATACAAACAACAAATAAAGTACACATATGTGGTATTGCCAAGAACTCAGGGAGTAGGAGAAATGATTTGAGAGTTTTTTAAGGTGGGTCATGGTGACATAGTAATGGCAAGAAATATATAAACAAATGGTAACTGCCCCAACCTATGACTGGCTTGAAGGAGCACATGGAAGGGTGATGCATGTCAAGCAACAACAAATAAAAATTCCCAGTTTAATTTATAGCCAGCCTGCAAACCGAAATGTCCTGTTAAACAGTTCACATTAAAAAGAGGGGTTTAGTTTGCACACATTTGCAAATACGTGCATATGCTCAAGAGGCAACATCATGGCACCCCAGTATTATCTGCATTCCTAACTCCATACATTTTGAGAGCCTCCATAGTAGTGGGGCATATATAATAATGAATGGCAAGAAATTTATAGATATTTTTTATCTTTTTACTATTTTGGGATTTTGTGATAATATTAATTTATCAACAATAGCCATTTACCAACAAATACAGGCCCAGTTTATCCTGATAAAGACAAGGTCTAATTTACCTTGATACGCTAGGTTGAAAATACATGTACAGCTTTTTCTAATTCATGCTAAATTTGGAAATCTGGGTTTAGACATTAAGCTTTGCTTTTCCCTCCATCATTAAATCTTGTTTTTAATGTGAACTGCTAGACAGGACAGTTCAGATGGTTGCAGACTGGTTGGTAAGTTGGGCTGGGAATTTTCTAAATTTTTGTTTTCCACCATTAACGGGCTAAATGTTAAGTTCCCCATTAAGAAAAAAATAATAAATGCACACATTTTGTAGAGAGAAATGTGCATTAATATTTTTTCCACAGGAGCCCATAAAGCATTGCACCCAAGATCAGTGGATCGCAAGTGTAATCTCAGGCTCCTGCAAACTCTTTGACCAGCTCTCTGCCCATACTTGTATGGGCTTTAAGTTAGAGAGCTGGTTAAAGTGTCAATAGACTAGAATGCTGAGACCACCATTGCTTTCCTTGGTCCAAGACCGTAGCTTAATAGTACCGTTTGACATCGGGTGCACCCATCCCTCCATTGGTGGTGGGGGGTACACAGCATTGAAGATTTTAAACGTGGCTTATGGGCTGCCCAGATAAAGGAGTTGAGGGTGTGTTGTAGTATGGCTAGCTCAGTTGGCAGTATTGATAATGGGAGTGTCCTAAATTAGTACAGGACATGTGGGAGAAGAAACATTTTAGTCAGGGCTATCCTTCCAGCCCATGATGCTTTGATGGATGACATATCCAAGATTAGGGTATTCAATTTCTGATGAAGGGAAGTTAATACGGAGAAGTGTGGAGGAGGTGGTTACTAATTGAATGCCTAAGTATGTCATTGAGGAACCAGGAGCCCAGGAGAAGAGGGAGACGTTTGAGATCTCTGATTTGAGTGTGGGTAGAAAAGCTAATGCCAATCATGGATGAATTAGAGTGGTTTTATTTATACATTGAAATTTCACTAAAGTTATCTAGTACTTGCGTTAGAATGGGGAGTGAGTTTACTGGGTCAGTGAGTGCAATTATAACATCATCTGCATAGAGGCCTATTTTGTGGTAGGTATCACCTACTAAGATCCCGGGGATGAGAGGATTTGTGCGGATGGACTGTGCTAGGGGCTCCTTCACCAAGGCAAAGATCTGGGGAACACGTTTACCTTGGGGGGAAGAATTATACTGGGGGACAGACTGACCTGGGGAGATTGTACTGGGGGGGATAGACTAACCCTGGGGAAGTATACTAGGGAAAGGATTGACCTGGAGGGGGGAAGGATTATACCGGGGTACAGACTGACCTTGGGGATTATACTGGGGGAAAGAATTATGCTGGGGGACAGACTGCACTGGGGAGATTGTACTGGGGTATTTAACCACATCCCCTAAGCCCCCCCCTTTACCATGCTGATGCGCACTGCATTATTATTTTACTTGCTGTGCCGAAAGGTGCCCCAGGTCTTTTACAATCCTAGCAACACCCCTGCCACAATGAAAACCATGCCTACTCTTTACTGTGGTGCACTAAGCATTTTTTTATTAAGCAATGGGGGCCCAACTTATGATCTTGCATACAGGCCCCCTGATTTCATAAAATGTGTCTGCTCTCTGTAACCCAACACACTGCATTTTACTGTAGCAGTGGCAATATACAGCACTGTAGGTAGTACACTAGCACTAACACAGCTATTTCTCTCTGAGATCACTGTCAGCTGTCCCTTACTACTCTAACTCCAGCATACACTGACAAAAGGCTAATGGAGAGCTTGCATAAATAGGTAGGCATATTTTTCCAAGTCTCTTTATTGGTCATACTCTATCACCTGACGACAGTTCATAGTCCATGCAATGAACTGCGTGGGGTTTGTTTAGGCACTCAAGCAAACCAAACCATAAGTTTGCCATTTGCGAACAATGAACAAGAAAATTGTTCCACAAACAGAACCCAACAGCAAACCCAAACGTCATCCCTGATATTTATCTATCATGCAATACCATTAGGGTGGCATCTGATTGTTCCAAAATGCATTCTGCAACAGGACAATAACCCCAAACACCTATCCAAGTAAAAAATAGGGACGGATTGGATTTGCTAAGGGTTCAATTCTAAAACTAAAAGAAAGCCCAGCCCCCAACAGTTAGTAACACACCCCTAGGAACACTTAACCCTTACACTGCCACCCACTGGTTAACCCCTTCACTGCCAGTGTCATTTACACAGGAATCAGTGCATTTGTATAGCAGTGATTGCTGTATAAATGATTGGTCCCAAAAATGTCCGATGTGTCTGCCATAATGTCGCAGTCACAATAAAAATCACTGATCGCCGCCATTACTAGTAAAAAAAAAAATATTAATAAAAATGCCATAAAACTATCCCCTATTTTGTAAACGCTATAACTTTTGCGCAAAGCAATCAATAATCGCTTATTGCGATTTTTTTTTTTTACCAAAAATATGTAGAAGAATACGTATCAGCCTAAATTAAGGGAAAAATTTTTTTTATATATTTTTGGGGGATATTTATTATAACAAAAAGTAAAAAATAATGCTTTTTTTTCAAAATTGTCACTCTATTTTTGTTTATAGCGCAAAAAATAAAAACTGCAGGGGTGATCAAATACCACCAAAAGAAAGCTCTATTTGTGGGAAAAAAAGGACGTCAATTTTGTTTGGGAGCCACTTCTCATGACTGAGCAATTGTCAGTTAAAGCGACGCAGTGCCGAATCGCAAAAAGTGGTCTGGTCTTAAGCCAGCAAAATGGTCCGGGGCTGAAGTGGTTAAACATTATTTTTATGTAAAATTTGGAGATGTACATCTACTGTATATACTATGTGTGATTGTACACATTATGATTGTTGTTTTTTTCCTATCAGCTGCACCCCCTTGAACCCCTAAAGAAACACACTCTGTGAAATGCGTTGGGCTTAAGCACCTTCCTTTGTTTTTTTTTTCCTTTTGGGACGTTGCACGTTGCTATGCATACCTATACTGTACTGCGTTCAATTTTAAAAGGTATTATAACAATTAACTTCCATTAATTATTTTTATTCTCACATTTATATGTATTACAGTGCGCTCACATGTTTTAACATGTGCTACGTTACTTAGATTTCACAATATATATGTGCTGACATGTGTTAATTAATTTGTGTTAACATGCACAGCATTATGTAGATTTCATAGTATATGTGCTGACATGCATTAGTAAACATGTGTTAACATGTGTTCCGTTCTGTAAACTTGACAATATATATGTGCTGACACGTTAGCAGACATGCATTAACATGTATTACAATATTCACATTATATATATATATATATATATATATATATATATATATATATATATATATATAGTTATTTATACACTGTATTTATGCTGACATGTTAATAGACTCATTGTATCCAAGTTAAATGGGCACTTAATGTACATGGATAAAAGATTGTTTGATGAAAAAAAAAACTGCAATGTCCTGAAATTTTTTTTTTATCAATTAATTAATAATGTGATAGGCCTTTGACTCATTAAAAAAAAGGTCTAACAACCACTCGTGGTTCAAATCCTGGGAAATCCACCAAGCCTCACACTGAAGAAACCTTTGATAGTGGTTCCAGGGGAGCAACATATCCTATCCCATGGAAATAAAAAGATCTCATATTGCCACCATGTATGTCTTTATAGTGACAAGAGACATCAGAGATATTTTTGACATTAGGGTTGCCATAAACATAATAACACAATAACAATATACACTATATTACCAAAAGTATTGGAACGCCTGCCTTTGCACGCACATGAACGTTAACCACTTGCTGATCCAGCAAATCGCCGTAGGTATACGTCGGCACCTTTAAGGGTGATAGCAGGCCCCCACGCCGCCGGAGGCGGGGACCCGATGTGCATGGCCGGCTGCTGCGATGTCTGCCAGCCACCTGTGATAGCGGGTACGAGAGCCAGAATGAGGATGTCTGTATGTAAACACACAGATCCTCATTCTCACAGGGGAGGAGAGACAGATCTACTGTTCCTAGTGATTAGGAACAGTGGTATGTCTCCTCCTCCAGTCAGTCCCATCCCCCCACAGTTAGAAACACACATGAGGGTACACATTTAACCCCTTGATTGACCCCTAGTGTTAACCCCTTCCCTGTCAGTGACATTTATACAGTTTTTTTTATAGCATTAATTGCTGTATAAATGTGAATGGCCCCAAAAAAGTGTGGAATGTGCGATCTGCTTGTTGCAATGTTGCAGTCCCACTAAAAATTGCAGATCGCCGCCATTACTAGTAAAAAAAAATAATAATAATAAAAATGCCATAAATCTATCCCCTATTTTGTAGACGCTATAACAGAATACTCTTCTTTTTTTTTTCTCGTGATCCTCAGAATACTTTTTTTTTCTAGAGATCTCCATAATTTTTTTTTTTTTCGTGAGCTCCAGAATTTATATTTTCGTTTTATGTGTCAAGTTTCCACAACACCATTATTATCTTGTATTTTTTAACCTCAAAGATACAACTATGTATGTGTCCCTTGTTAATTTGACATTTTATTTTTGAAATGTACCTGCCTACTCACAAATAAACTGTCCTTTTTGAAGTAAAACACATAGTTGTCCAAACAAAAATTGGAAATTGAATAGGGAGCACAAGGTCAGAACGAAATAAAGAGGAAGGCAACGCTGAAGAAACAGTTGGAATTGTTGAAGCCTTTGTACCCCAGGACAGACATCAATTATTTGCCTGTCAAAATTGGTAACCTGAGGAGTTCATTTAATAGGGAGCACAATACGGCCCAGGACTCCAAGAGATCAGGAGCAGCAGCAGATGACATATATGTCCTGAGGCTGTAGTCGTGCGTTTTTTGCCAGACCACACCAAACCCAGGCCATCACTCTCAACACTTCCCTCCACACTTCCTTCCATGCTGCTGTGGTGGGTTGGGTGGTTGTGGTGTTGAGGGTATTGCTGGAGGTGGTGGAGGAGTATGGTCCAACTCACAGAAGTGGGCTTGAGTTGTGAGTTCGCCCCTCGTCCCCTTGTTTAGGGCTTTCAGACTAAGTTCTTCACAGATTGTGCGTTGGCCCTCCTCCATGTGTTCTTGTTTGTTTGCAGTGACACATCCAAATGCCTCATGGCCACCAGGAGTCGTGTTAAGTGCCACATTAGCCTTAAAATGTGCCCTTTAACTTATACATGTGTTAATAATATGACAAAAAATTGTGACTCGTATAACAAATAAGAATTATCATGACATCACAAATAATAAATAAATAATAAAATAGGTGAAAGTCCTCAAATAGAAAAGACTATCATTCTGACCCCAGCATTTTTCATTCTTGTCTCAATCATTTTTTGCTACTACTGTCTATTGATATGTAAATCACTTTGTTAAATTAGAAATTTGTGATAAATAACATCTAGTTAACATCATTCAATTTTTGACAAGAAATATCTTCAACAATGCTATATCTGGGTCAAGCTTCAGGAGCCTCAGCTGAATTGGAAGGAAGTGTTGAAGGAAGTGTTGATAGCGATGGCCTGGGTTCCGTCTGGTCGAAAAAAAAAACGCAGGCTGTCGTAGTACCACAGCCTGAGGACATATACGTCATCTGCTGTTCCTCCGGATCTCATGGAATCCTGGACCTTCTTGCGCTCCCTATTATCTGTGCTCCTCAGGCTACCAATTTTGGTTGTTGTCTGCCGTGGGATACACAGGCTTTACCAATTCTAACACTTTATCCAGCGCTGCCTTCCTCTTTTGCTTGTTGGAATGGACTGCATTGGACTTGCCAGAGACATGGCAGCTCCCTGTTGTCAGGAATCCGTCCGTTCCGTGCGATCGGGTCTCCGTTCGCGCACGCGCGTTCGTGCCGCGGGTCGTCGTGGGCACGCGCGTCTCCAGACGCGCGTGGGTGCACACCGTTCTTATGTGCGCGCGGCACACGCACGCACGTGTGCGCGCTAGCGCAATTGGCGCCAGTGGCCCTTTTTAAAGGTACAGCTGCAGATGTTCTGTGCTGTTCGTCTGCAGCTAGTACCTGAAGCAACCCGTTATTCTGCCTGAATCCTACCTGATACCTGACCCGGCTTCCGTTTGACTCTGCTGTCTTCTCCTGCTCCGACCCCGGCTTGTTTGACCCTTCTTGGACTGATACCTGCTGCCGAACCCCTGCTTGTTATCTGATTCTTCTGCTGGCTCCTGCTTGCTGCTGTTTCTGCTGCTCTCCCACCCAGAGATCCTTCCGGGCTTGCTTCTGCCTCTCCAGATCCGTGCGCTACCTGGTCAGATACCACAGCCTGTTTGCCAATCATCATCGGCTGCCTTCTGCTGTAGAGAGCTCCTGCATCTGAAGATCTTCACCTTCACCAGCACCTGCTGCTGCATCTGGCCAGACGCTCCTACCCCGCTGTGCTCCTGTCCCTCTGTTCCCACTTCAGAGAGACTTGAACCAGAGTCGTAAGAGAGGTCTCCTTCCACCAAGTCAGACTCACCATCCGAAAACCTAACAGTACGAACAGCCATGACTGAGTCTGCGGAAGGGGCCTCCGCCATGAAAGAGATCTGCTCGCATCTTGCGGCCCTCACTCAGGCCGTGAAATCCCTTCAGGATGGATACACCAGGTTGGAAGAGCGTGTTCAGCATCTATCTACTTCCGGTCCATCAGTTACCGCACCTCAGCCTCCTCCTGCTCAGCCAGCCACCCATTCAGCCGTTATGATGCTTCCACCTGAACCAAGGGTTCCCATTCCGGAGAGGTTTGCAGGGGACCGCTCCAAATTCCGGGCCTTTCGCAACGCCTGCCAGTTGTATTTTGCCCTTCAGCCTAGGACCTTCTCTCTGGAGGCAACTAAAGTGGGTTTCGTTATCTCCCTTCTGCAAGGAGAACCCCAGTCCTGGGCCCATCACCTTCTGGAGAATGACAACCCCCTTACCCAGACCCTCTCTTCCTTCTTCGAAGGAATGGCTCAACTCTATGATGATCCCCAGTGGTCCGCCACCGCGGAATCTGCATTAACTGCGCTCCAGCAGGGCCGTAGGACGGCTGAGGACTATGTCTCGGACTTTAGACGCTGGAGCGCAGATACCCAGTGGAATGAGTCGGCCCTAAGACATCAATTCCGCATGGGCCTGTCTGAGGGCCTAAAGGATGAATTGGCTCGTGTTGGTACCCCAGACTCTTTGGAAGACTTAATTGCCTTGGCCATTCGGATTGATCGAAGACTTCGTGAGCGTAGGGCCGAACGCTCCTCTCAACCCCAAAGACCAGCCTGGATGACCGCCAGAACCCCCTCTCCAGGACCTTTCTTCACTCCTTCCCCTCAAGGGGGGCCTGCCAGTGTTGCTCAAGCTACTGAGGAGCCCATGCAGCTCGGATTACTCCAGCCTACCCTGTCACCTGAAGAGCGAGCCCGTCGCCGACAGATGAACTTATGCCTGTATTGTGGCGGTTCCGGACATTACATGACCAACTGTCCTGTTAAGACACGTAAGTGCCTCTCTTCTGTGTCTCACAGTTCCGTAACCTTGCCTTCCAACACTTTCCATGTTGCCCTTCTACTCTCATTTCAGCTGCAGGAAAGAACAATTCACGTCAACGCTATCCTTGATTCCGGGGCCTGCGGTTGTTTCATTGACGCTGCCTTCACCAACTTGCACTCCATTCCTCTTCGGAAAAAGTCTCATGAACTTTCCATCTTCTTGGCCGATGGTTCACAAATTAAATCCGGCCGAGTCACCCAGGAGACCCTTCCACTACCAGCTACCACCTCCTGCCAACATGCGGAACTGTTAACACTTGATGTCATCTCATCACCACTTTTCCCTGTGATCCTAGGCATACCATGGCTGCGGGCACATAATCCCTCCGTTGATTGGTCCTCCGGGGAAGTGAGGTTTCTCTCCCCTTACTGCCAGGATCACTGTCTTCCTGGGGTTCCTGTCCAGCCCAGAACGCTCCTCTGTCTGGACCCAGACCTGGACTTGTGTCAGTCAGTTCCCGAACCTTATCACGAGTTTCTGGACATTTTCAGTAAACGGGGGGCTGATTCCCTTCCCCCGCATCGCCCTTACGATTGCCCCATTGAGCTTCTTCCTGGGGCAGAGATCCCGTTCGGACGTGTCTTTCCTTTGTCTGAGAAAGAGCAAGAGGCCCTGAAGGTTTATATCTCCGAGAACCTCAAGAAGGGGTTCATCCGCCACTCCACATCTCCTGCCGGTGCCGGAATATTTTTCGTTACAAAGAAAGATCAGACCCTTCGACCTTGTGTGGATTACCGGGAGCTGAACAGAATTACGATTAAAAATCATTATCCCCTACCTCTGATTCCGGAACTTTTTCAAAAACTGAGATCGGCTACAGTTTTCACCAAGTTGGACTTGAGGGGAGCTTATAATCTGGTCCGTATACGAGCGGGCGACGAGTGGAAGACTGCGTTCCGAACTCGTTTTGGGCACTACGAGTACTTAGTAATTGTCACGATCGTCCTGGCGCCTTGTTTGCGCACGAGAGACTTACCCGTAGAAGTTTGTTGGCAAGGACCCGTCGTGCTCCGTTAACGCGCGCTAGAGCGATCGGACACACTCGCGTCGCCGTGAACGAACGCACGCGTGCACGTGGGGGCATGAACGGGCGCACGTCCACTCGCGCACGCTGACCCGTCGTGCGACCGTTTGGCGCCCTACAGTCTTCTTAAGGCACTGGCTCCCTTCCACTCGTGCTGACCAGTCTACAGCGCGTTCGGAGATCCTACTACCCTATACCTGTATCTGCTACCTTAGTTCCTGTTACCCGGCTTGACCTTGACCCTGATCCATTGCTGCCTGCCTACGACCTTCTGCTTGCCTGACTACGCCTCTGCCTCATCCCTCTTGTACCACGTTGACCGCTACCTGCTGACCCGGCCTGTACCCGACTCCGCTGTTCCTACCTACCTGGTTGGATATCCTGTGACTGCTGTACCCGCTGACGTCCGTCTGCCAGCCAGTCTACCACTTGTGCCTGCCTACACCAGTCTCTTGTCTTCAGCTTCATCTGCTCGCTGTTGGTGTCCTGCTGCCCATCCGGACCAGCATCTACCCGCCAGGCACTTGTGCCCCCTGAACTGTTGAGCTTCTGTTACCATCTCCAGGGGTTCTTTAGCCAGGGGCTACGAGGGGCCGCTTCCTGCATTCCGGGCTCGCCTACTAGGTACGTGACAGTAATGCCTTTCGGGCTTTGTAACGCCCCAGCCACTTTCCAGCATCTGATTAATGATGTTTTCCGGGACTTTCTGGACATTTTCGTTATTGTATACTTAGACGACATTCTGATTTTCTCCGGGTCTCTGGAACAGCATCGTGGGCACGTCGGCAGAGTGCTGCTTCGGCTCCGGCAACACGGACTATACGCTAAGGCCGAAAAATGCAAATTTGAGCAGCAGAATATCCAATTTCTTGGCCTTGAAATTTCCCCAGCGGGCATCAGAATGGACCCGCAAAAGGTTTCCGCTGTTCTTGAATGGCCAGCTCCTACTGATAAAAAGGGGATCCAGCGCTTTGTGGGATTCGCCAATTTTTATAGAAAGTTTATTAAGGGGTTCTCGGCCATTATCTCTCCCATCACCCAGCTCACTAAGCAAAATATACGTTTTCATTGGGGTCCTGAAGCACAGGCTGCCTTCGAGAAACTCAAGAACTTGTTCACCTCTGCCCCCATTCTCAGCCATCCGGATCCGTCAAGACCCTATATTCTGGAGGTAGATGCTTCTGAGGTAGCAGTAGGGGCGGTGGTTTCCCAGCGTCAAGGTAAAGATGACCTGATGCACCCCGTGGGGTTCTTTTCTCGAAAACTCTCTCCGGCAGAGAGGAACTATGATGTGGGGGACCGAGAGCTACTTGCCATCAAGTCTGCTTTGGAGGAGTGGAGATATTTACTGGAGGGGGCGGTACACCCCGTACTCATCTACACGGATCACAAGAACCTTGAGTACCTCCGTACCGCTAAACGTTTGAAACCTCGGCAGGCCCGCTGGGCCCTCTTCTTCTCTCGGTTCTGCTTTCACATTACCTATCGTCCTGGTTCAAGAAATGTGAAGCCAGATGCGCTTTCCCGCATGTTTGATAGCTCCAAGGACATCGCACCTCCAGATACCATCCTCCCTGCTAACACCTTTTTGCTCGTCCAGCCAGACCTATTGTCCCAGTTAAGAAGAGCTTCCCTCATATCCTCCTGTCCCCCAGGAATTTCATTAGTATCCAGAGAAGGGCTGCTTTGGAAGGACAATTTAATCTTCGTTCCTGAAGACGTCCGAATAAGGATCTTGGGTCTCCTTCATGATCATCCCCTCGCAGGGCACTTTGGTGTCCGCAAAACATTATAGCTTGTACAGCGCACCTTCTGGTGGCCAGGCATGAGGGAATTCTGCAAGCAATATGTGAATTCTTGCCCCGTGTGTAGTCGGAATAAGGTTCCCAGAAACCGGGCCTGGGGTCTGCTTAAACCACTTCCCGCACCTGATCGACCCTGGCGGATGATTACTATGGATTTTATTGTAGAACTCCCTCCTTCTGAGAACTGTACAGCCATCTTTGTGGTTTGTGACCGCTTGTCTAAGATGGCCCATTTCCTACCCTTGAAGGGAACCCCCTCCGCATCTGAGATGGCTCACATCTTCATTACGGAGATAATCAGGCTTCACGGGGTACCCACCAATATCGTATCCGATAGGGGGGGTCCAGTTCACCTCTCATTTTTGGAGAGCCCTATGTGAGGCCTTGAAAACAGAATTGGCCTTGTCCTCCGCCTACCACCCGCAGACCAATGGGCAAACGGAACGTACCAACCAAACCCTCGAGCAGTACATTAGATGCTTTTCATCCTTTGTTCAGGACGATTGGGTTTCCCTTTTACCCCTGGCGGAATTCGCCTATAACAATGCCAGCCATGCTAACACAGGGCAATCCCCGTTTTTTGCTAACTATGGTTTTAACCTGTCCTTTCTTCCTGATATCCTTTCAGAACCCCATGTTCCAGCGGTACAGGACACAGTGTCTTTTCTCCAGCGGAATAACCGGACCCTACAGGAGGCCATAGCTAAGGCTCAGGCTGACAGCAAGAGGAACTTCGATCAAGGAAGAAGGGGAGAATTGATTCTGCAAGTCGGGGATCAGGTATGGCTTTCTACTTCTAACTTGAAATTAGCTTGTCCCTCTAAGAAGTTGGCACCCAAATTTCTGGGTCCATTTCCAGTTAAGAGGAGGATTAACGAAGTATCATATGAACTGTCCTTACCTGATTCCATGAAAATACACCCAGTCTTCCATGTAGCTTTGCTTAAACCTGTTGTACCTGATCCCTTCCCCGGTAGAGGAACAAGACCACCTGACCCTGTGCTGATTGATGGCAATGAGGAATATGAAGTAGAGGCCATTTTGGACTTCAGAAGACGACAAGGACAAGGTCAGTTTTTGATTAAATGGAAGGGCTATGGTCCGGAGAATAATTAATGGGAACCTGCTGTTAACCTACATGCTGATGGATTAATTCAGGCCTTTTTTTCTGCACACCGGAAAAAAGAGTCGCTAGGGGCACCCGGAGGTTGCCCCTTGTGGGGGGGCAATGTCAGGAATCCGTCCGTTCCGTGCGATCGGGTCTCCGTTCGCGCACGCGCGTTCGTGCCGCGGGTCGTCGTGGGCACGCGCGTCTCCAGACGCGCGCGGGTGCACACCGTTCTTATGTGCGCGCGGCACACGCACGCACGTGTGCGCGCTAGCGCAATTGGCGCCAGTGGCCCTTTTTAAAGGTACAGCTGCAGATGTTCTGTGCTGTTCGTCTGCAGCTAGTACCTGAAGCAACCCGTTATTCTGCCTGAATCCTACCTGATACCTGACCCGGCTTCCGTTTGACTCTGCTGTCTTCTCCTGCTCCGACCCCGGCTTGTTTGACCCTTCTTGGACTGATACCTGCTGCCGAACCCCTGCTTGTTATCTGATTCTTCTGCTGGCTCCAGATCCGTGCACTACCTGGTCAGATACCACAGCCTGTTTGCCAATCATCATCGGCTGCCTTCTGCTGTAGAGAGCTCCTGCATCTGAAGATCTTCACCTTCACCAGCACCTGCTGCTGCATCTGGCCAGACGCTCCTACCCCGCTGTGCTCCTGTCCCTCTGTTCCCACTTCAGAGAGACTTGAACCAGAGTCGTAAGAGAGGTCTCCTTCCACCAAGTCAGACTCACCATCCGAAAACCTAACACCTGTACTTGTCTATGAAATTGGGCAGGAAGTCAGGGGCTGGGAATTTATCCACCATTTTATCTGCAAGACACAACACATGGCAAACCCTAATGTCAGGCTAAACTCTCCTAATCTTGTCCTCATATAGGCCTCAATCTATAAGCAGTATAGACCACTAACCACTGATGACCCAAGTTACAATTGTACCTTCGTTTGAAATGATAGGCACTAACTATCTTACGTCATCCACTCACAGATGGTACGTACTTCGCCCACATGTTATGCTTTATATAAACTGCGTGAAACTCTGCCCCTGATCTTCTTTCTAGTGTATTCCTGCCTCTTCTCTTTCGGGGCAGAGGGAGAGCCCATGGCGGAGACACAGCAGGTGCCTGCACAGAGCAGAAACGCAGAGGAAAGCCCGGAGCAAGGCAGTTCCAGATCCAGGAGGAGATATAAGGCCTCAAATATGCCCTTTGAAGAGATGGGGGAGATGGTGGACATCTTGAAGAGGACAGACTATGATGGGAATCATGAACCGTACAGAAAGCCTAATGTGAGCAAGGTCAAGATCATGGCTAAACTTGTGAGAAGTCTGCACAGGACTTTTGGGGTACAACGATCCAAGAAGCAATTCAGGAAACGCTAGCCAGACCTGAAATTGAGGGAGCAAGATCAGTATAGAAAGATCAGGAAAGTGCTGCAAAAAAGTATTTGTCATGTGTTTCTATTATTATTAGTACTTTCATGCTGGTACATGTGCTTTTCTTTACCATTGTACAGTTTAAAATGGCAAGTTTGAGGTTTGTGGGCACAATAATAGTTCATATTAAACATTGTTCGTTCGACCACTAATACACCGTTTTTGGCAGATTTCATTTGTTCATGCCTATTTTGATTAAAATAAGTTGATTACATTTTTGTCTAGATGTGTTTGAAACTATAATGAAATGACAACTTGATTCAGTGTAAGGAGAGGACACTCAGCAGCTGTTTACACATCTGGATGCAGGAGCACTAGTGTGGGACACCATAACAACCTTTTAGGGTGTCCCTCGTAGTTGCTCCAGTGGATACTAGGGGCCTCTCCATGTGTGAATCTTGCACAAAACAGGTAAGTATTCCAGCTTTTGAAAGGGAAAAAATCATGTCTTCAGCTTAGAACTCTGCCAAAACAGACAATTGGATGACACTTTCAAGCAATGTTTCATATTACTATTTCTAGCCTCAAATATCGGTCTGCTAAGTATACCTTTTTTGTATTCACATAGGGGAAAAAAGAACCAGGACATCTGAGGACACCAGTAACCCCACACTTCCTGAAGAAGGGGAACTTAGCACACAACCTGAGGATGTAAAAGCAGAACCTGAGGATGTGGATGCAGAGGATCAGGAAGTGGTCGAAATGGTGTCGACAACAGGTCAGTGTCTGAGACCACAGCTTCAGATAATAGATGGATGCCTGCTTATTTATAATACATGTAGTATTTTTTTTTAGGTCATGTGGATGTTGTGGAAGAAGAAACTCACTTCAACAGTGCAAGTGCAGTGAGATCATGGCATGCAATCAGGATTTAGAAAGGGGCAAGCAAAATATCAATGATGTTCAAAAAAGACTGCACAACATCATAGATGTTTTAGGAAAAATCTAAACCCCCCAAAAATTTAAATTTTGTTGTTATTGTTGTACGTTTTTTTAAAGTTTTACAGTAATTTCAAAGCCAAAGTTTGAAGATGCACACAGTGTGTCAACATGTGCTATCTGCCATCATGGGATATCAATGTACACATTTTGTGGGTGCAACCCATTCCTCCAAACTAAAGTAGTCTGGGATTAGAACCACGGCCAGCTTCAGCAACTGTCCCATCTTCCCACCCTCATTCCCCAATTCTAAAGTAGTTGAGAGGAAGGGGTTGCACCCCCGAAACACATCCATTTATCCCCCATGATGGGAGTCAACATATGTTGATTCACTGTGCCTTATTTAAAAATAGAAAAAACACTTTGCACTACAAGTGCAATGCAAGTGCACTTGGAGGGCAAAGTGTATTGTCCCTTCTGTATTAAGGCCCAGCGTGTCAACATGTGCTAGCTCTCATCATGGGGGATCAATTAATGTTTTTCGGGGGTGCAACCCCTTCCTCTCACCTACTTTAGTTTGGAGGAAGGGGTTGCACCCACCAAACGAGTACATTGATATCCCATGATGGCAGATAGCACATGTTAACACACTGTGTGTTTTGTGGCTTTCAAAAAATAGATGTAGGGAAAATACACACATTTTAGGCATGGGATAACGAGGGAAATCTAAATTTTGAGTCACAATTTGTGTGCATCTTCAAAATGTGGCTTTTACAGGGGTGAAATCACACCATCTGATTTGACATACTAATGTCTCATATGGCCTTCACTTTAACAAAGTTGAACTTTGTAAGTTCCTGAGTTGGGGATGTGTATGTTATAGTTTTAAACATGCCTGTTTAGCCACAAAAAGGCTATATACTGTCAAACATATATGTTATACATCAAGATGGTTTGTTAAAAAACCCTTTGCTAAAGCACAAGTTATTGTGCTTGGAGTAAAAAGTTTTATACGCAACAATGTGTGACTTCTTCTTTCAATGCTCAATACCAGTTTTTTTTTTTAAGTTTGTGTAGTTATAGTGACAATGGGGGATATTTACTAAAGGCAAATCCCCTGTGCACTACAATTTGCCAACAGGTCATTTTAGGGACTACAAGCAATTCATTCATGGAGTTGAAAAGGATGATTATTTTAATCATTAATGCATTACATACATTAACAACAAAAACATTGTGTGTGTGTGTGTGTGTATGTATGTGTGTAGCAGACCCACAGCACAACACAATAGTTACCTGAAAAAGAGATTTTCACCTCATGTATCAAATAAGTTATGTTTACACTATTGAAGAAAATGGCCAAAAATAAAAGGCCATTGGAGAACCTAGGAGATAGATAAGAAACACAAGTAGTAAATCAAATGAAATATGAGTTTAGTTTTGCAAAAAATATATATTTTAAAGAGCTTCCAGATTTTCTGGTAAATCAATTGCCCCCTACCCATGAAGTATTCCACCTACTTTTGCCATACTTCGCTGGCACTTTGGGGGGACAAGCCAGGATGGCCACTTTCAAACGCTGTCATTTGACCTGGGGAAAAGAGACCAGATAGTTGGCTGCATTCTTCCATAGGAAATTATGAAGAGTGCAGCAGCTCATAATTATGTGCAGTCAAACAAAGCTGTGGAGTCAAACAAGAAAAAAAAATAGTACTTTTGCACATAACATTGCAAGCAGATTAGACACAAAAATTCTTGGCCAACATAAGTATAAGGGGGTGTTTAGGGTAAGCAATGGAGCTGACAAAATACATTGTTAAGTGACTAGGCTAGGTGTGTATGGGCCCAGGATAGCATGCTGGGGAGGCTAGTGAAGGAAAATATGCATGAAGGACAAAAAAGAAGCATTAAAAGCTTACAGCATGCATGAGGACACAGAGGAAATTCACAGCATATTACAATCATGGTATTATGGAAAGATGAAATCAATAAAATACATTAGCAAACATTAAATACATAGAATGTGATGTTAAAGGATAAAACTTACCTTAACATAGTCCTTTTACAGGACCTGAATGATGGCAGAACAGGTCTCTGGAATAATGATTCCCAGAGCTTGGGGGGAGATCCCAGTTGTGAACTTGATATCCTGGAAACTTCTCCCTGCCAAGTACCACAAGGTAGCGACGAGCCTTTGTTTAAGAGTGATGGCTTGCTGCATGCAGGTGTCCTTCTTAGTAATATAAGGGGGCAGCAAAGCCAATAGACGCTGAAAAATGGGGTCCGTCATCTGGAGATAATTCCTGAAATCATCAGGATTATTCTCCTGGAGCTCCCGCAACAAAGGCATTTGACAAAATAGGTCACGATTAAGCAACCAATTCTTGGTCCAAGAACTCCTCCTCCCCCTGTTCATGGACTGGACTTGGGTCAAAGCAATAACTCCAACACCAAGCCCAACAACAGCACAAACTCTACGACGAGTATGTAACCACAACATGGCTAGAAAATGAATGGATGCTCAGAATGAACTGACAGAATGAACTGAAAATCAGAAAGGACATGAGAAGAACGAGCTGAAAATCCGAAACTAGTGGACAAGAATGCACTGGAAATCAGAAGCGGACAACAAATAGAACACACTGAAAGACCGGAACGAACTGACAACGCGCACTGAAGAACAGATATGAACAGACAATCACAAACTGAAAAGCAGAAGCGAACTGAAAAGCACAAGGCTGAAAAGTGCGAATTGTCTCTCACCAAACTCCTACTAACACGAGATAAACACGAGATTAGCAGAAGGAGCCCAAAGGGTGGCGCATGGGCTATTAAACTTCCTTTTTATCAGTTTGTCGTACGTGTTTGTAATTGTTGGCCAACATTTGTGTTACCGTGTGCATGCAAGACAAGTTGGAGCCAACAACCTTCAAGAAAAAAATCCATGGTTTTGTTGTCAGAAAGTCCAATCATGTGTACGAGGCATTAGTACATAGGGTTCATTATTATTTGACCATTCTTCCAGAAGTGCATTTGTGAGGTCAGGCACTGATGTGGACAAGAAAGCCTGGCTCGCAATCTTCACTCTAATTCATCCCAAAGGTGTTCTATCAGGTTGAGGTGAAGGACTCTGTGCAGGCCAGTCAAGTTCCTCCACCCCAAACTTACTCATCCGTGTCTTTATGGACCTTGCTTTCATCTATCCTGAAGTATAGTAAAAGGAAGGGTGAAAACATCATGGCCCTGAGAGGTAAGCAGAAATAACAATTCAGAACAGACCCAAACCAAAGACTGTATTTCACTAAAGGGGCATCTGCCCTCATCAATTAAAGCATGTGCTGTCAGCATGCTGTCAGAGTGTTCTCAACAGTTCCTCATCAGTGAGACCCTGCCAAAATGAGCTGCAAAAGTTAAATTTCCTATTACAAACTGCACACAACAAATAACATTAGCTGTAAGGCCTCACGCACACAGGGCGTTAGAGAAAAACGAGCTGAGAATTCACTACTGATGCCAGGAAAAAGCGACTGTAAAAATGCATTAGCTTTTTGCATTGGCGTTAATGCACGTTTCTCTGCCTCTATTCGAAATCAATGGTTCCCTATGAGAGCCCATTGATTTGAATAGAAGTCGCACCAGAAGTCGGATCATGATGATCCATCAACATAGGGAGAAGGTACTTTGGGGTGTGGGGGTCGCTCCCATGTTAGGGGCATGTGACCTGGTATGGTCTGGAGGGGGGGAGGCACTTGCTCATCACCCTCCCTTTCCTGACCTGCCGGGCTGCGTGCTCAAATAAGGAGTTGGTTTGGAATTGGGGGTTCCCCTTAAAATTCATTTTTTTTTTTCATTTTGGCGAGGTTCCCCCCTCAAGAGTCCCTGGCTCGCAATCTTCACTCTAATTCATCCCAAAGGTGTTCTATCAGGTTGAGGTGAAGGACTCTGTGCAGGCCAGTCAAGTTCCTCCACCCCAAACTTACTCATCCGTGTCTTTATGGACCTTGCTTTCATCTATCCTGAAGTATAGTAAAAGGAAGGGTGAAAACATCATGGCCCTGAGAGGTAAGCAGAAATAACAATTCAGAACAGACCCAAACCAAAGACTGTATTTCACTAAAGGGGCATCTGCCCTCATCAATTAAAGCATGTGCTGTCAGCATGCTGTCAGAGTGTTCTCAACAGTTCCTCATCAGTGAGACCCTGCCAAAATGAGCTGCAAAAGTTAAATTTCCTATTACAAACTGCACACAACAAATAACATTAGCTGTAAGGCCTCACGCACACAGGGCGTTAGAGAAAAACGAGCTGAGAATTCACTACTGATGCCAGGAAAAAGCGACTGTAAAAATGCATTAGCTTTTTGCATTGGCGTTAATGCACGTTTCTCTGACTCTATTCGAAATCATTGGTTCCCTATGAGAGCCCATTGATTTGAATAGAAGTCGCACCAGAAGTCGGATCATGATGATCCATCAACATAGGGAGAAGGTACTTTGGGGTGTGGGGGTCGCTCCCATGTTAGGGGCATGTGACCTGGCATGGTCTGGAGGGGGGGAGGCACTTGCTCATCACCCTCCCTTTCCTGACCTGCCGGGCTGCGTGCTCAAATAAGGAGTTGGTTTGGAATTGGGGGTTCCCCTTAAAATTCATTTTTTTTTTTCATTTTGGCGAGGTTCCCCCCTCAAGAGTCTCTGTGCACAAGCATCATCATGATTCTACTTCTGGTGCGACTTCTATTCAAATAAATGGGCTTTCATACTTTTTTTTGCAGCTTGAAAACGCCTATGCCACTTACAGCTCCTAAAAGCCTATGTGTGCATGGGCACATAGAATAACATGGAGAGGCTTTTTTAAGCTGCAAAAAAAAAAAAAAAGTTTGATGCTACTAAAAGCAGCTATAAAAACACCCTGTGTCACACAGGCTGTGTGCATGAGGCCTAAACATGAACAAACCCCAGTAACAAGATACCTAATTAACAGAGACCTAACAACTAACAAAATGCAAAATATATATGAAATGAGGGACAAATGAGGGACATGGGTAACATGGAATACCAGGCATGCAAGGACAGGGGGAATCAAGACTGGGTACAGGCACAAGTAGCAGGAGTATGCAGCAGGGTACACAGGCATAAGGTAAAGGTGGAACTTAAGTACCCTCCCAACAGGTGTGGCCAGGTGGAGCTGATCGCTGGAACCTTCTGGCTGCTGGGAGATTCCTGCTGGTGAACACTAAAACTGCAGCTTTCTGCCCAGAGCACCACAGTGCCACCAGCAGGCAACCTTGCTCCTAAAACTTTTATTGTCCCAATTACTGGCTTTTTTCTTCCTTCTCTTCAGAATGCAGCAAGGGAATTTCCAGTGTGGCTGGTTCCTGTGATCTACACAGTCCTTAATGTCCCTCAAGTATTTTATACATTTGGTTTCCATTATTTACTGTTCCATCTTTTCCACATCAGAAACAAGTTGAGTGTATAACAGATCAAAAAAGTGATTTATACTGTTGTAAGGATTATTTAAGGGAACTCACATCCTCATTGATCCATTGTAAAGCTTCCTCCTCATATCTTACAAGGGGTCCCATCAAATCCAGAAAACAAGTGCTCAGTATATTCTGCCACTCCACCAAAAAACACTTTGAATACACAATAAAGTGTTTTTTTTAATCCTTAAGACCATATACTCTCCCGTATATTGATTAAGCCCTGTGAGGTCCCCTAAAAGGGGAACCTTTTTCATTGCACACTAAAGTTTGTGTGATAGACTTCTGCATTGTGTTTCTGATACACCGATGTACGTTTAATTAACCTTGCATCCAGATTAGAAACAGGTTGTGCAGTGTCCCTGTGAGAGGTATCATTTATCACTGCAAATATAATAGTGGTCATTATATGAATAATCAAACAATTGTCAGCATACCTCTTAAGAGGATTTAGGTATAAAGTGCTGGTTACTACTAATATATTAATGAATACTGTGTTTTTCTTATAATATTCAGTATTATTGTAGGTTATTGCACATCCGCTGGTGTTTCTCTGCTCCATGTCTGCTTTTTGTTTTACTTGATAGATACACCTGATCTGTATTTTCGAATCATATGCTCCTATAGTGTTGGAACAGACTTTCTTTTGAACTATGCTATAACTAATGCCCCGTACACACGTTCCGATTATCGTAAGACCGATCGTTCACATTTTGTTGTATACAACTAAGATTGAATACAACAGTGCAAAATGTGTGTAAGACTTTTGTCGTACGATTCTGGAAAAATCTTCCGTCGTGCGTAGCTACGTATTTTAACCACTTGGGTACCGCGCTATTGCCGAATGACGGCATTAGCGCGGACCTAGATTTCCGGGACACGTCTATTGATGTCGTCCCGGTTACGAGCGGCCTGCGCGCCCCCTGAGGGGCGCGCGCGGCGCGCTCTGTGATCGGCGAGTCCGTGAGACTCGCCTGATCACCGATCCGTGTAAGGGGTCGATCCCGACCCCTTATCACGTGATCAGCTGTCAGCCAATGACAGCTGATCATGTGATAGAACGGAGCCGGTAATCGGCTATTATTCCTCCTCGCGCTGACAGCGCGAGGAGAAAAAAAAAAAGCCGATCACCGGCGGCCGTGATCGGGACATCAGTCCCGATCACGGCCAGCAATGAAAGTCACCACATGCCACCTGCCAGTGCCCACCTGCCTCCCGCAGTGCCATCCTGAAGTTTAACAAAGTAAAAGTAAGTGCCCCCCGTCTGTGCCCATAATGCCCACAGTGCCACCCACAGTGCCACCCACAGTGCCACCCCACAGTGCCACCCCACAGTGCCACCCACAGTGCCACCCACAGTGCCACCCACAGTGCCACCCAATCTGCCTCAAAGGTGCTGCACCCCAGTGCCGCCCATCAGTGCCCAGCAGTGCCGCCCATCAGTGCCCAGCAGTGCCGCCCATCAGTGCCCAGCAGTGCCACCTATCAGAGCCACCTATCAGTGCCACCTATCAGTGCCCATCAGTCCCATCTATCTGTGGTACATATCAGTGCCCATCCGTGCCACTTATCCGTGCCACCCATCCGTGCCATCTTATCTGTGCCCATCTTTGCCCATCAGTGCCGCCTTATCTGTGCCCATCGGTGCCGCCTTATCTGTGCCTATTAGTGCCGCCTTAACTATGCCTATCAGTGCCCACCAGTGCAGCCTATCAGTGCCCACCAATGCAGCCTATCAGTGCCCACCAATGCAGCCCATCAGTGCCCACCAATGCAGCCTATCAGTGCCGCCTTATCAGCGCACTTCAATAAAGGAGAAAAATGACCCGTTTGCAAAATTTTATAACAAACTATTAAAACATGATTTATTTATTTTTTTTTTTGCATCTTTTTTTGTTTGTTTAGCAAAAAATAAAACTCTGAGCTGTAACTAAATACCACCAAAAGAAAGCTCTATTTGTGGGAAAAAAATGATAAAAATTTCATTTGGGTACAGTGTTGTATGCCCGCGCAATTGTCATTCAAAGTGCATCAGCGCTGAAAGCTGAAAATTGGTCTGGGACTGAGGGGGGTTTAAGTGCCCAGTAAGCAAGTGGTTAAATGATGTCAAAAACGTGTGACCTGTGTGTCCTTCTGGTTTATTTTCATGTTTCCGATCATGCGTGGTGTTTGTCTAATGACTTTTATCGGACGCATACTGTACTGACTACACGACTGTCGTACGATGGGCTGTCATCCGATCAAAGTTTTCCTGTTTGTTCCTTCGGATTTAGTTGGACGGACTGTCGTGATCGGCTGTCGAAAGCTGCGTACTAACGATCAGATTATCGAACGATCTGTCCGAAAGCGACTTTTGTGGTACGATAATCGGAACGTGTGTACGGGGCATAAAACTGTTTGCTGAAACCTGTAAACTCTTTTTGCTGTAATATTGCCAGTTGTGCTAATAAAAACCAAGGACATATGTAGGTGTGCGCCTTCCTATTTCGTATTAACAATGAAAAATAACTGCTGACCTCAAATCAAAAAAATCAATCACAAAAATGAATTAAAGACAAAAATGCCCGCAAATTGAATAGAAAAAACAAAACAGTTAGGCGGGTAAGTGCCCAAGGAGCTAGCAATCAAAACTAATGTACAGTTTTCTAACTCAGTGGTTCTCAGTGGTTCTCAACCCTGTCCTCGTGTACCCCCAAAATGCAATGTTTTGAGAATTTTTCTTAGATAAAATAGCTGCCCAAAATACCAAGCCATTGCCAGACCAGAATTGTTCATTTCCAATTCAGATGGTAATACCTGGCATTTTGACAGTGACCCCTTTCAAAGAAGCAACCTATATCGCAAGCCAGCAACAAGATGGGAATTTGTGTTCCAATCCTACTCGTGTTTCTCCTCAATCCCACACTCCATGGCCTGATAGATTGGACATTAAAGGCACAGATGTAGGAGGAGGAGTAGGACTTCCTGCTCTCTCAGAGCCAACAGTATCCTCTGCCTACTGCCTTTAACTATCAGCAGAGACAGCAATATCAGTCCTGATGCCAGTGTTGGTGGAAGGAGCTTGGGGTGTGGCTGCCTCCTCCACTCCTCCAACAGACTCTTTCACTATGGCTGATCCCGCAGCCCCACCCAGTTCTTCATCTGCAGGAATGATTCTGTAAGTTACTGCACAGTGCACACTATCACTGCACAGTCCTGACCTGCCATATGCCACCCCAACATGTCCTATGCCTCCCCAACCTGCCCAATACCACTCCAACCTGTCCTATGCCAGCTAAACCTCTCCTATAACACCTCAACCTGTCCTATGCCCCCCAACCTGCCCTATACCAATCCAACTTGGCACTATACCACCGCAACCTGCCCTATGCAACCCCAACGTGCACTATACCACCCCAACCTGTCCTATGCCACCCCAACCTGCCTTATGCCACCCCGACCTGGCACTTTATCACCCCAAACTGCACTATGCCCCCCAACCTGCCCTATGTGACCCCAAACTATCTTATGCCACCTAAACTTGTCCTATGCCACCTCAACTTGTCCTATGCCACCCCAACCTGCCCTATGCAACCCCAAACTGCCCTATGTGACCCCAAACTGACCTATGCCACCCCAACCTGCCCTATGTCACCCTAATCTGCCATTATACCACCCTAACCTGTCCTATACCACCCCATCCTGCCCTATACCACCCTATAATATGATTTACAGGGACCGTTTGAGGGTGCACCCCATGACCATGCGCTGCCTGCTGGGCACTGGGCAGAATAGAGGTGGAGTGACACCATGTTTTGCCACGCCAGGTGACACCAACCCTAGTGATGCCACTGAAAATGGGGCAGGCTTTACATTGGACATTTCAGCATTCCCAATTCCTGGGAGGTATAAATGAGGACAGAGTTGACCTCAGAGATCTGTGGATTTTGTGTCCTCCGCTACAGGCGATTTTTTGCAAGTAAGTTCTTTCATGTTTAAATGCCTGCACAAGGGCCACAGGATTTGCATAGTTTCCCACAGTCCCGATTTGCCCGGGACATTCCCAGAAATCAGACCGATGTCCCAGTCTGAGCCTGTTTCAGGACAAAATCCCGAAAAAAATGCCTCTGTCACGGACATCAGAACGTGACAAAGTCCCAGGGGCTTGACAGGGGGTGGCAGATGCAGGGAAAGGAGAACATGGAGAAGAAACCCGGCCGATGTCAGAGTGGGAGACGGCAGTACTGCTTGGTGATCCCGTGGATGAGTGGCGCTCGGCTGGCGTGGCCAGGACCAGGTAGGTCCTTCTCACTAGGCCACGGTGTACTGATGAGACTGCTCTGCTAGACTGCACTAGCTGCTCTGATAGACTGCATCAATGTGATAGACTGCACTGATGAGACTGCTCCCAATATTCAGCATGAATTTAAACCATATGCAATTTTTTTAAACACCAGACCCATCCACAAAAGGGGATGCCCTGCCCATAATTAACATACTTCTCCACCTACACTGGCTTTCTGCAAAAAAATTGTCCCCAAAACTTTTTGGGGAATGTTGGCAACTATAGATTTGAATCATTAACCACTTCCCGACCGGCACAGGTCCTATGCCACCTCAACTTGTCCTATGCCACCCCAACCTGCTCTATATCACCCCAACGTGCCCTATGCAACCCCAAACTGCCCTATGTGACCCCAAACTGACCTATGCCACCCCAACCTGCCCTATACCACCACAGTCTGCCCTATGCCACCCTAACCTGCCCTATACCACCCCAACATGCACTATACCACCGGCAGAATGGCAGGCAAATGGGCGTACCTGTACGTCTCTTTAAATTTGCTACTGTGCCCGCGATCGCCTCGCGGAGAGGAAGAACGGGGAGATGCTAATGTAAACAAGCATCTCCCGTTCTGCCTAGTGACAGTGTCATTGATCTCTGCTCCTTGTCATTGGGAGCAGAGATTAGTGAAGTGTCCCACACAGCCACGCCCCCCACAGTTAGAAACACACCCCAGGACACACTTAACCCTTAGTGGTTAACCCCTTCACTGCCAGTATCATTTACACAGGAATCAGTACATTTGTATAGTACTGATTGTTGTATAAATGACAATGGTCCCAAAAATGTGTCAAAAATGTCCGCTGTGTCCTCCATAATGTCGCAGTCATGATAAAAATTGCTGATCACCGCCATTACTAGTAAATAAAAATTATTGATAAAAATGCCATAAAACTATCCTTGATTTTGTAAACGCTATAACTTTTGCGCAAACCAATCAATACACGCTTATTGAGATTTTTTTAACCAAAAATATGTAGAAGAATACGTATCGGCCTAAACTGAGGGGAAAAAAAATTATACATTTTTTGGGGATATTTATTATAGCAAAATAAAAAAAATAATGCTTTTTTTTCAAAATTATCGCTCTTTGTTTGTTTATAGAGCAAAAAATAAAAACCACAGGGGTGATCAAATACCACCAAAAGAAAGCTCTATTTGTGGGAAAAAAAGGACATAAATTTTGTTTGGGAGCCATGTCGCACGACCACGCAATTGTCAGTTAAAGCAATGTAGTGCTGAATCGCAAAAAGTGGTCTGGTCTTTGGCCAGCCAAATGGTCCGGGGCTTAAGTGGTTAAAGAGAGAGACCACTATTGTGTGTCCAACATATTAGATCCCTGGTAAAATGGCTAATATACTGCCACCATTCCAAAGGTAGCCAATAATAAGTTAAAAGAGGAGCAGTGGTGTTAATGGCTGCCTCAACACCAATTATATTAAACCATTGCAAGCAGGTTTTGTTACGAAGAGGTTCCCTGACAGCATGGACTGGCTCACGTTCATAAAAATGAATACAAACCCCTGCTGCTGATACTACAGACAAAACTTTAAATTGTTGCCCTGCAGTAAGTGTGCTGAAAGGGTCTGCAGCACAGCAGGAGATTTTGTTATAAAGAGGTAAAGTTACCTGTTCCCATACTGTGTGGACTGCCTCACTTTAAATACCAATGAATACAAAAAGAATACAATAAATGCAAAACCCCTGCTGCTTACACTACAGTCTAAACTTTTAATGCCATTTGGCCCCCATAATGATACCTGCCTCCATTACCAGATTCTGCTGGACCTTAGCTGCCAAATTTCTAAGATTTTACCCACATGTTAAAACCTGATTTGTAAATCAGGGTTTGTGGCCCATTCCTGTCCCTAGGCTGATAAATAAAGGACAGATAATTTGCCTAGGAAGAAGTCTGTCTCACCTTGAGTGCTGTTGCTTTGTTCAATGCAAGACAGTTTGCCAGCACCATTTTCTGGAATAGGCAGGTGTAATAATTCTACTCTTGTAGTCTTGCACCCAATAGTCCCATGGCTGCTTGGTGTCTTCGGCCCGGAGGGATAAATGGTGATAGGCTGCAGGATTGCTTGGAAGGAAGCTGTTTTGCCCTTGAGTGGAGCTAGATCGGGTTATGACCGTGACTTAGACCCATGCATGTGCAACTTCAATACACTCAAATTTTTATTGGAAGTTAAAACCTACCTTGTCTCTTTCTAATTGCCACCTATTCAAATGATCACATACTGTCTGGACATTAGTCAATTTCAACACATACCTGAAGTCTATGTTTGAAACATTTTGGAAATAATTGGGGATATGAGGAAAGGAGGTGTTTTGAAGAATGTGTATTTGTGGATTTGAATAGTTTATGTGCGCTCTCTTTTGACCTTTTACTAAGTTTTTAAGTCAATGCACTGTTGCACTGCAAAAAAAGATGCTCACTCACTACACTACTAAACTAGTGTGCCACTGCCTAATTTGTATGAAGTGGAGGATGAGGACTTTAGCTACTACTTCCATCGGTTATTGCAGGTCTATTACTGCTAGATAAAAATATCAAGTTTTGCAGCCAAAACTACAAAAAAAGCTTTTATTAAAGTTGAAATAAATCAAATTGGGGTGCTGCTGTATTTAAGGCAAGCTAAATCTAAAGTAAAACATTTTATTTCCTCAATGCATATTTGCTGTGTTTTTTTTTTGTTTTGTTTTTTAGTTACTGTTAGATGGAGCCCTTTTTAACCTCAAATATGTCTGTATCCAGGCTAGTAGTATATTACTCTATTGATTGGACATCTGTTGTTTTGTACTTTAGTATGTCTCTCTTTTTACATGTATGGACATACTTGTCTGATTTAAATAAGAATAAAAAATAAATGATGTCAGGTATATGAACAGATTTGTAATGTTGTACGCATAGTATTGCAGTAAAATAAGATTTTCCATAACAAAGGTCCAAAATAAGTGCAAGAATACATCCTAGTGACTTGACGCATTTCGAGAACTCCAGTTCACTTACTCAGGGGTTGATGCAAACTTGATATCTATAAGGTAAAAACTGTATAAGTATAATAAAAAAGGTAAATGAATTGTATATTGTCAAAATGTTAAAGGGCCACCATATTGTGCCCATACTTACAAAACTGTTAGGGGGAATACACATGCTCATATTCATCACACTACCGCTGAAAATGTCTGCCCCGGGAGATGTGGGTGTAAGATTCAAAAAGGCCCGGTAGGCCATCCGGTAGTCCGGTGAATATGAGCATGTGTATTCCCTCTAACAGTTTCATATGTATGGGCACAATATGGTGGTTGTTTAATGTTTTGACCCTATACAAATTAATCAGTTGTTTTTTATTTCACCAATACCATTGTCACACCTCATTCAAAGTCCCAAGAGCAAAAATATCTGTATTTTTATGTTCAGTAGGGATGGAGGTGTGGCACGGGGTACACCAGGTCACACTTTTTTGTTCCAGAAAAATAAAAAATTAATAAATAGATTTCCAAACTCTATAATGCCAGAATATTGTGCGTCACTGACACTGTCCATGACAATCATACTGTTCTGTAACTGAAGAAACTTTACCCAAGCTCAACGGGACAATTACCACATAGATTGCTGAGGGCCAGTGCTCATAGCTGGAGTGTGTACTCCCAAGGCATCAATTCATGGAAGAAATTAGCCGGCAACTCGGTACATTCCTAGTTCCAAATTCTTTATTAGGCTACATTAAAAGCGGCACAACATAGCTAACATGTTTCGGCCATGACGACCTTCTTCAAAGCATGAGTAAAAATGGGAAATCACAACATTTATAATTACAAAGAGGTCCACAATATTTTGACCATGAGTGCGGAGTGATTTTGAGGCTGAGAAAGAGAGGATATGGAGAATGGAATATTTCCAGAGCAAGAAAAATAGCACAACATTTAAATGCCGATCTCGGTTCAGAAATAGAATACTTTAGTCACTATATAATTATTTCACAGTGTTTTATTGCCGTTTTAATGTTGCTTACTGCCATAAGTTAAAAACAAAATAAATATTAGTATCCCCTGTTTATTTTTGATTAACCTGGGTGAGCAATCCACCCACCCACCCACAAAGTGATGGACTTTAAAGGTGGATTGTCTAACATACAGACATTACAACTCACATAAAATGAATCAGTTTTATTCCTAATTTTGCAATAAAAGACACTAAATGGTCTATACTGTATGTGTTGTTGTTTTTTACAAATCTGGCATGCAGAAGGCACACCTTATTTTTATGCTTGTTATGCTATTTTACATTGTTTCTACTGTTTATCTTCTGTTTATTTCAACAGAAAATAACCCCTACTATTCTCTTGAGGAAGCCCTTATTGGGTGAAATATGTTGGAAGTCATCCTGTGAAATACTTATGGTTTTATCAAAACGATATGGACCAAGTTGGGACAATTGTGAATTTGGTGCTATAGTGTTTTGATTATGTGATATGATATGATGGATTCACTTTGATTGCCTCAGAACAAACCATTTTTTTATATTACATAGGATGTGGAGGGGGACCCCAGCTTTTAGCCTAAAAAATAATATTAGAACTTCAATGAACGATTTTTTTTTCCTTTGACATTATATTTATGCTGCTTATAATTTTATCTTTTTGACCAAGTAAAACTATAATTCTACTAAAACGTATAGCTTAAAATTTTTAAAATTAAGTCCCTCATTCTTGGCTATCTGCAAAATGCTCTGAAAATTGATCTGTATGCTTCATTAAGTATTATATCCCAAATACTTGATTCTACTTGACATTAATTCAAGTGTTCTATTTGGCTTATTATTTTAAAGTCAATAAAATGAATCTTTCAAAATATAATTAGCAAAGTTCAAATACAGTATCTTACAAAAGTGAGTATACCCCTCACGTTTTTGTAAATATTTTATTATACATTTTCATGTGACAACACTGAAGAAATTAAACTTTGCTACAATGTAAAGTAGTGAGCATAACAGCTTGTATAATAGTGTAAATTTGCTGCCCCCTCAAAATAACTCAGCACACAGCCATTAATGTCTAACCTGCTGCCAACAAAAGTGAGTACAGCCCTAAGTGAAAATGTCCAAATTGGGCCCAATTGGCCATTTTCACACCCTGGTGTCATGTGGCTCGTTAGTGTTACAAGGTCTCAGGTGTGAATGGGGAGCAGGTGTGTTAAATTTGGTGTTATCGCTCTCACTCTCTCATACTGGCCACTGGAAGTTAAAGATGGCACTTTGTGGCAAAGAACTCTCTGAGGATCTGAAAAAAAGAATATAAAGATTGCCTAGACTATAAGAAGATTGCCAAGACCCTGAAACTGAGCGGCAGCATGGTGGCCAAGACCATACAACGGTTTAACCGGACAGGTTCCACTCAGAACAGGCTTCACCATGGTCAACCAAAGAAGTTGAGTGCATGTGCTTAGTGTAATATCCAGAGGTTGTCTTTGGGAAATAGATGTATGAGTTCTGCCAGCATTGCTGCAGAGGTTGAAGGGGTGGGGGGTCAGCCTGTCAGTGCTCAGATCATACACCGCACACTGCATCAAATTGGTCTGCATGGCCATCATCCCAGAAGGAAGGCTCTTCTAAAGATGATGCACAAGAAAGCCTGCAAACAGTTTGCTGAAGACAAACTGACTAAGGACATGGATTACTGGAACCATGTCCTGTGGTCTGATGACACCTAGATAAACTTATTTGGTTCAGATGGTGTCAAGCGTGTGTGGAGGCAACCAGATGAGGAGTACAAAGACAAGTGTGTCTTGCTTACAGTCAAGCATGGTGGGGGGAGTGTCATGGTCTGGGGCTGCATGAGTGCTGCCTGCACTGGAGAGCTACAGTTCATTGAGGGAACCATGAATGCCAACATGTACTGTGACATACTGAAGCAGAGCCTGATCCCCTCCCTTCAGAGTCTGTGCTGCAGGGCAGTATCCCAACATGATAACGACCCCAAACACACCTCCAAGACGACCACTGCCATGCTAAAGAAGCTGAGGGTAAAGGTGATGGACTGGCCAAGCATGTCTCCAAACCTAAACCATATTGAGCATCTGTGGGGCATCCTCAAACGAAAGGTGGAGGAGCACAAGGTCTCTAAAATCCACCAGCTTTGTGATGTCATCATGGCGGAGTGGAAAAGGACTCCAATAGCAATCTTTGAAGCTCTGGTGAACTCCATGCCCAAGAGGGTTAAGGCAGTGCTGGAAAATAATGGTGGCCACACAAAATATTGACACTTTGGACCCAATTTGAACATTTTCACTTAGGGGTGTACTCACTTTTGTTGCCAGCGGTTTCAACATTATTGGCTGTGTGTTGAGTTATTTTGAGGGGATAGCAAATTTACACTGTTATACAAGCTGTACACTCACTACTTTACATTGTAGCAAAGTGTAATTTCTTCAGTGTTGTCACATAAAAAAAGATATTATAAAATACTTAAGAAAATGTGAGGAGTGTACTCACTTTTGTGAGATACTGTATGTCCTATTTCAGATTCAATACTATTTTATTCCACCAAAAAAGCTGAAGATAAGAGATGTGATAAAGAAAGGATATGATGTGGCATCCTTGAAATATTATGTAAGCGGATAGTTATGGGACATGCAGTTGTGCCTGCGTTGTTAGCCACTGTCTTTTCATTGCATTAAATCCTGCACAGGCAAGCTGCAAAACAGATCAGCCACAACATGAAATTTGAAATGTGTGAAATTTGAATGTACATTCAATAAATTCTAATTTTGCCTCTTTCTTTTCTTTTCTTTTTACAAAAGCCGAAAAGCTCTGTGTAATCATTGTGTCTTTTAAAGAACAATCAGTAAAATATTCAGGCTCAGACATAATTGACAGATTATAACATTGCAGGAAATGAGCATATCTCCAAAGCAATATTTTTAATATTTTGTCATGTCAAACATCATTTGAAGGCTCCAAAAAATAGTAAATCCTAATAATAAGTCCAATGCAATATTAAGGGAATTGTGCAAATAAATGAAATAGTTTACAAATACCCCTTTTTGATTATCTTTCAAGACAAACTATAAACAATATTTTTCCATGAACATAAACTTCATGAATGTTTTGATTATTTAAGTTTATTTGCAATAGTATATGCCCCTAATTAACCAGGAAAATGGCTGCAGCTGGAATGACTATATAAGAGCAAATATCCTTTGGGGGTCTGTGGAAACCCCAAATGGATATAATGCAGATTATTGCCTGTTATAAAGTGTGGGGAGATTTTCAAAAAATAGTTTAGACCTGGTTCTCACCTATGCCTTTTTTAGGGCATTTTCAGTTTTTCAGAAACACACTACAGTCCATTTAACATGGTTTCCTTTTATGGAAAGGGCCAGGGATGTTTTTCTGATTTTTGGTTCTATAGACTTCAATGGATCAATGGATCAAAAATGTGTATTGAAAAACGCACCTGGAATATGCCATCTGCAACCATAAATCAGGCACGAGGCATTTTAAATGATAAAGCTAAATGTAGGACAGAGTTTGTCTTTTGATTAAACAGAGTATTATTATCTTTTAACTTTCTCAGGAATCAGGAAAAATACATTTGGGCAAATTATTGTTCTAATGCCACATACACACGCTCAGACTTTCCGACAACAAATTGTTAGAATGTTGTTGGCTCCAACTTGTCTTGCATACACACGGTCACACAAATGTTGGCCAACAATTATGAACATAGTGATGTACAAGACGTACAAGACGTACAACAAGCCGATAAAAAGGAAGTTCAATAGCCAGTACGCCACCCTTTGGGCTCCTTCTGCTAAACTCATGTTTATCTTGTGTTAGTAGAAGTTTGGTGATTGACGATTTCCACTTTTCAACCTCATGCTTCTCAGTTCGTTTGTGCTTTTCAGGTTGTGCTTGTTGGTTCGTATCTGTTCTTCAGTGCCTGCTTGTCAGTTCTTTTCTGTCTTTCAGTACATTCTATTTATAGTTCGCTTCTGATTTCCAGTAAATTCTTGTCCACTCGTTTCTGATTTTCAGCTCGTTCTTGTCAGGTCCTTTCTCATTTTCAGTGTGTTCTGTCAGTTCGCTCTAAGCAGCTGTTTGTTTATTAGCCATGTTGCGGTTAAATACTCGTCTGAGAGTTTGTGCTGTTGTTGGGCTTGGTGTTGGAGTTATTGCTTTGACCCAAGTCCAGTCCATGAACAGGGGGAGGAGGAGTTCTTGGACCAAGAATTAGTTGCTTAATTGTGACCAATTCTGTCATATACCTTTGTTGCAGAAGCTCCAGGAGAGTAATCTTGATGATTTCAGGAATTATCTCCAGATGACGGACCCTGTCTTTCACCGTCTGTTGGCTTTGCTGTCCCCTTATATTACAAAGCAGGACACCTGCATGTGGCAAGCCATCTCTCCTGAGCAAAGGCTCGTTGCCACCTTACGATACTTGGCGATGGGGAGAAGTCTCCAGGAGATCAAGTTCAGGACTGGGATCTCCCCCCAGGCTCTGGGAATCATTATTCCACAGACCTGTTCTGCCATAATTCAAGTCCTGCAGAAGGACTATATTAGGGTAAGTTGTATCCTTTAACATCACATTCTATGTATTTAATGGTTGCTAATGTATTGTATTCATTTCATCATTCCATAATTATCATGATTGTAATATGCTGTGAAGGTCCTCTTTGTCCTCATGCATGCTTTAAGCTTTTAATGCTCCTTTTTCTGTCCTTTATGCATATTTTCCTTCACTAACCTCCCCAGCACGCTATCCTGGGCCCATACACACCTAGTCTAGTCACTTAACATCGCATTTTTTCAGCTCCATTGTAGTGCTTACCCTAAATACCCCTCGAAAATGTGTCCAAATGTTATTGTTGTCTTTAAATTCAGGCAGAGTGCAAAAGGAGGCAAAAAATGATTTTGAACCCTCCCTTCCCCCCAACCACTAAGTCAACCGATACCAATACTCTGCTTACTTTGCAAAGCAATACACACTATACCTACCTCTTTTGTGTTTGTATTTATGGATTAATTCACCAAAGCATGTAGTGCAATTGTCTGCCTGAATACTTTCAAATTGTATTATTTAAAGATTTGTTCTCCTATTATCTTAATAGGTAATTGCAGAATGTGAAAATGTGATTCAATTTGGACAGTGTGTATTCATATTTTTGGATTATTAAACTTCTTACCTGTGCAGTGGGCTGCCAATAGTGTAAGTAAGGAGGGGCTGGCCAAAGTAGCACACATTATTTATGCATTCAGCTCTCAATGAAGTGGAGAGGGTTACCTTTCCAAAACATCTACCCCCCCCCACCATAAAAACGTTCCAATGGTAGAGATGTGCGATTCGTTTCATACAAATCTCAAATTCGTACGAATTTCTCAAAATTCGTACGTTCGGGAGGATCCGAAATACGAATTGCCGTGCGTCCGAATTCTGTACGGAATACGAACTTTTGTTTACGAATTCCGGATCTCAGTCATTATGCTTATTATGACTTGCAGAAGACTTCTGTGATAGAAGTCAACGTAAATTGCCTGAAGACATCAGTGAAGGACTTTCATCCTCTCTGGGCAGGCTGCCAAGAAAAGAACAAAATGATACAATGTTTCTTCTTCAATGGGCTGAACTCCGTGTGTAGAAGTTTTCAGTTTAACCATTTAAAGACTAAATCTTTTCTGACACTTGTTGCTTACAAGTAAAAATCCAGTATTTTCTGCTGGAAAATCACTCAGAAGCCCCAAAAATTATATACATATTTTTAGCAGAGACCCTAGGGAATAAAATAGCGGTTGTTGCAATATTTTATGTGACGCGGTATTTGCGCAGAGGTCTTTCAAACGCAAGTTTGCCCTTTATCACGGTGCTGGTGTCATTGCTGTATGTCACGCTGCTGATGTCAGTGCTCTCTATCACAGTGCAGGTGTCATTGCTGTATGTCACGCTGCTAATGTCACTGCTCCCTAGAGGTCCACTGAAAAAAAAGGGCTAACTTGCGTTTGAAAGACCGCTGCGCAAATACCGCGTCACATAAAATATTGCAACAACCGCTATTTTATTCCCTAGGGTCTCTGCTAAAAAATATATATATCATTTTTGGGGCTTCTGAGTGATTTTCTAGCAGAAAATACTGGATTTTTACTTGTAAGCAACAAGTGTCAGAAAAGATTTAGTCTTTAAATGATTAAACTGAGAACTTCTACACATGGAGTTCAGCCCATTGAAGAAGAAACATTGTATAATTTTGTTCTTTTCTTGGCAGCCTGCCCAGAGAGGATGAAAATCCTTCACTGATGTCTTCAGGCAATTTACATTGACTTCTATCACAGAAGTCTTCTGCAAGTCATAATAAGCATAATGAGCAATGTTTTTGCCTTTAAATTCATCGTAAAGAACGTTCGTACACGTTAACGACAATTCGTATTTCGTACGAAACAGAACACGAAATACGAAGTACAAATTCATTTTATTACGGATCGAAACGGAACAGAACGAAACGAATTTATTGATGGCACCCATGTCTATCCAATGGTCCTCCAGAGGGAGTGAGGAATCTGATAAGTTAACCTTATATTTTTGTCTATAAATACTAATTTCAATAAATGTTGTTATACTTATGTTGGCCAAGAATGTTTGTGTCTAATCTGCTTGCAATGTTATGTGCAAAAGTGCTCTTTTTTTTTTTTCTTGTTTGAGTCCACTGTTTCTTTCCAATCCACAGGAATGGCCGACTGTGGCTTCCCAATTCCACCACCAGTGGGACTTTCCCAATTGTGGCAGTGTGATCGATGGGAAGTACATCTGGATCATCCCACTACCCAACTCGCAGTCATACAAATTAAACTATAAGGGGTTCAGTAGTATCGTGTTGTTGGCGGTGGTGACGGCCAATTATGAATTCCTATACCTGGACGTAGGGAAAAACGGCTGTATGTCTGATGGCGGAGTGATCGCCCAGACAGAGTTTTACCGGCATCTCCAAAATGGTACCTTGGGGTTGCCACCTCCAGAGGATAATGTTGCGGGCCTCAAGTTCGTGTTTATTGCATATGAGGCCTTTGCTCTAGGGGAACATCTGATGAGGCCATACCCCATGGGGACCCTGACCCCAGAGCAAAGGGTTTTTAATTACCGGCTGGCCCGTGCCAGAATAGTGGATGAGAATGCCTTGGGCATAATGGCCAGCCGGTTCCGGCTTTTCCTTATGGCCATCAACATGGCTTAATACAAACTGAGTCACAATACAAACTGAGTCACATTGTCTTGAGCTGCTGCATTCTGCAAAATTACCTTTGGAAGAATGCAGCCAACTATCTGGCCTCAGTTGCGACTGAGGCTGACTTTTCACCTGAACAAACAACAATGATGGCGCTTGAAAGTGGCCATCCTGGCTTGCCCCCCAGAGCGCCCACGAAGTATGCCAAAACTATGTTGAGTACTTCATAGGTAGGGGTGCATTTACAAGCCATTCTTGAAGCTGTCTCATAATAGCTCAGTGTACTTTCAATAGAAGACTGCAAACAGACTGGGGCATTTGTCTTATTGCAGAAAAGACATAGACATTGTTTTCAGGCAGAAAGTTGCACGATTTGTACCACGATTTTTGACGCAATTTTTGCCACAATTTTGTACAGGTCAAAAGGTCACCAATGTAAAATGCCTGTAATCTGTCAAAAACAAACTCCTGTACTGTTTTGAGCGACAGGCGTTTTGCTTTAGGTGACAGAACGCTCAGATGTGAACAGGGGCCATTAAAATGAATGGGATTGATCTTGTTAGGCATTTTTAGAGCTGAGGCTTAGAGCAGAAAAAGGTGTGAACACTTCAGTGCAGATGTCATTCAGATTCTCTGATGTATTTGTTGAAACCTGTGGGTTAATAGAGAGGAGAGGTATTCATTTGTTACCAAAGCTGGCAAAATTTTAGCATGCATAAAAAAGGGGTTATGCTCCAGAGATAAAATTATAAAACTAAATTTTAAGAAACATTTATAATTTTCCTTCCACTTCACAATTATGTACCACTTTGCGTTGGTCTATCATATAAAATCCCAATAAACTACATTTATGTTTTTGGTTGCAACATGACAAAATGTGGAAAATTTCAAGGGGTATGAATACTTTTTTAAAGCACTGTAAGTGACTAAACATAGATTACTGTCAGTTGAGGTTATGCTGAATTGCTGTTTTATTACACATTGTGCATCTATGTCTTTTTAACACTTTTGTACAGATAAAATGTACTGTATATATTTTTAATATTTTTGTTCAATGATTGGGTATTGAGACAGTTCATTACTCTTCCTCCCGGGGATTTTGTAGGGCCAACCCTAGTTAATTTTATCTAATATTATTGAAAGTGAAATTAAAAGAACATCCCAAATTTGTCCCCAGAAAAGTAATAGAGGGAACATCTTCCAATTGGGACACAGATGGCAAAAAAAACAAAAAACTGATAGGGGCTCTACCCCCCCCCCCCCCCTTACTCTATTCAAAATGAAAAAAAAGTGTCCCCTATAGTTACACTTTCAATCAGCATATCTCAATCTTTTTAACACAGAAGAGTCCTTGAAATATTTTCCAGTCTCTGGAAGCCCCTGCTAAAAAAAAAATACTATACCTAGAGCTCATGATACATTAGTGTGATGGTCAGTGGGAAGAGTGCTCCTTACACTTGTGGTCACTGAGAATACTTACCCCCTTATATATAGCTAAAGCTTAATATAGCTAAAAAGATCAATGTTCAGTGAGAACTTGTCAGTGGGAAGATATCGATAAAAATAATTGTGAAAAAGTAAAGTATCCCCACTACATATATGACATATGTTCTAACAAGGGATTAGACCATTGCAATATGCATGTACATTGTACTATGTTTGTAGTGATTGGGAGGTTTGCAGCAAATTATGTATATGTTTGTGCATTCACAAAAAAAGTCTTTAAAAATCTGGCGAAATAACAGGAGAAAATAAACATATTTTACTACATTTTTGCAATAGACATATATTGATTGATTTGCGCAAAAGTTATTGCGTCTACAAACTATGGGATAGATTTAGGGACTTTTATTTTTTTTTATATTGTTTTTACTGGTAATGGCGACATTGCAGCGGACACATCTGACCCCAAGTTACACTTTTTGGGGACCAATGACATTATTACATTTATCAGTGCTATAACAATGCACTGATCAATGTAAAAATGACACTGGCAGGTAAGGAGTTAACACTAGGGGGCGATCAAGGGGTTAACAGTGGTCCCTCAGTGTGTTTTAACTGTGGGGGGGTAGGCTACCAGGAACATGACAGATCACTGTTCCTGACCACTGGGAACAGAAGATCTCTGTCATGTCTCTAGGCAGAACGGGGAAATGCCTTGTTTACATAGGCAGTTTCCTGTTCTGCCTGTGTACAAGGCAATCTGGGGCAGCCAGCGGACATCGAGTCCACGGGACCTCGCTCATGCAATGTCCACTATCCTGCTTATATAGACTGACGTACAGGTATATCAGTTCGCGCAGGAGAGCTGACCTGCTGCGGTAGATCTGCGTAAGCACAAGTGGTTAAGAAAATCAACCCCAATAGTTTCCATATTTCCATATTTAGGTTTCTCTGTTGAGAGAACGATCCAAAAAGTAGAAACTACTCAAAATGGCATATTATGTGAATTGAGTTTAGTGCTTTTTCAAGCGTTTTGAGGGTTTTACGGTAAATCTGAAAAACTGTATAGTGAATTGACAGTTTCAGGATCGCGTGCAATATTTAGGCAAAATGTGTCCAGAAACCTACATGCCCCATGCAAGTTGCTTTTGTAAATGGAGCCCAGTGTGTTTAGAATGTATTTAGTGTATATAAGATATTGTAAAAAAAAATTAAAAAAAAGGCCTTTTTTAAAGTTGTGTTAAAGGTATATTTTTAATAAGCACATTCATGGTGTATAAGCACCTCCATGGTTAACAGAGGACAGAATTAAAATTTGACTTGGGAAACTTAACATTAATAAATCACCGAGACCAGATGGCTTGCACCCGAGGGTACTTAGGGAACTCAGTCAAGTAATTGCCAGACCATTGTTCCTAATTTTTACCGACAGTCTACTGACTGGAATGGTACCAGCTGATTGGAGAAAAGCCAATGTAGCAACAATATTTAAAAAGGGCCCAAAATACATCCCTGGGAATTAAAGACCAGTTAGCCTAACATCAATAGTGTAAACTCTTGGAGGGGATGATAAGGGAATATATACAAGATTTTAGTAATTAGAATGGTATCATTAGCATTGATCAGCATGGATTCATGAAGAATCGTTCTTGCCAAACCAATCTACTAACCTTCTATGAGGAGGTGAGTTGCCAGCTAGATAAAGGAAGGCTCATAGATGTGGGGTATCTGGATTTTGCAAAAGCATTTGACACAATTCCCCATAAACGCTTACTGTACAAAATAAGGTCAATTGGCATGGATACTAGATCAGGTAGGTTCTCGTTGGGATAACACTGCTCCGGCACCTACTTTAGAGACATCAACCTCCAAGAAATATTGAGCTGATGATTGAGGATGATGGAGAACAGGAGTGGAGCAAAAGGCAACCTTTAGGTGATCAAAAGCTTCCAAGGCTTTAGGAGACCACTGAAAGCAGTTGATCCTTTTCTTAGTGAGGACAGTGATGAGAATCAGAATCTTGGAAAAATCCTTAAAAAACTTTTGATTGTAGTTACAAAATCCAATGAATCGCTGTATTTCTTTTAAAGTGTAAGGTCTGGGCCATTGTAAGATGGCATCGCATTTCTTGGAATCCATCTGGAATCCTTCAGATGAAATGATATAACCTAAGATAAGTATTTCCGAGCAAAATGAGCACTTAGAAAGTTTGGCGTACAACCTATGATCTCTTAAACGTTGGAGAACAGTGCATACATGGCACCGATGATGCTTTAAATATTTAGAGTGAATAAGTATATAATCTAAGTAGACAACAACAAAAGAGTCAAGTAGATCCCTGAAAATATAATATACAAACTCCTTGAATATGGCGGGGGCATTGCAAAGTCCAAATGGCATCACGAGACACTCATAATGCCCTCTTATAATATTAAAAGCTGTCTTCTATTCATCTCCTGCTTTGATTCAAATGAGATCGTATGCAGAACAAAGGTCCAGTTTGGTAAAGATCTTTGATCCTTGGACACAGTCAAACAGCTCAGTAATTAAAGAGAGTGGATACCGATTTTTTACTGTAATTTGGTTGAGAGCTCTGAAGTCAATACAAGGTCTTAGTACTCCATCTTTTTTCACAAAAAATAACCCTGCCCCCTATGGGAGAGGTGGAAGGCCGAATAAAAACCTTCTTGAGACTGTCTTCGATGTATTCCTCCATAGGCTTTGTCTCCACAAGGTTAAGAGGATAGATTCTCCCCTTAGGTAGAGGAGTACTGGGAAGCAATTCAATAGCACAGTCATAAGGGCAATGTGGCGGGAGCCTGTCCATTTCTTTTTCAGAAAATATATCAGCAAAATCGACAAAGGCACCAGGTAATTTAGGGTCCATAGACAACTCATGAATGGACACTTTAATAAGTACTACCTTTTGGAAACAGTGGACATGACAGGAGGCACTTCAGGCAGCAATTTGACCAGAGGACCAGTCAATTGATTGGTTATGTTTACATAGCCAAGGGAACCCGAGAATTATAGGCTGTTTTGTTTTCTGAATGATGTCAAAAGATTAAAAAACTTCTTGATGCAGGGCACCCAACCAGACGGAGAGGCTTGAATTCATGAGTAATAAGTCCATCGCTGAGAGGGTCTCCACCAAGAGTAGTTACACAGAGCAGTAGGTTTTTAGAAACTAGGAATCTGGAGTCTTTTAACTAGCGCTAAATCTAGAAACACACCACCAGCACTACAATTGATAAAAGCTACTGGAACAGCACTAATCATTCCTGGACAAGGAAATAGGAACTAATAGTCTCTCCTGTGGGGGATTCAAAACAGCATGGCCTAATGGGACTCCTCGATCACCCATTAAGCCTGAAAGTTTTTCAGTGGAATTGGACAAGAATGCAGGACATGACCCGGCTTCCCCCAATATAGAAGGGGCCTAGGGTTCTGCGTTTGGTACGTTCACTATCAGACAAGCGCACAGCCCCTACATCCATGGGTTCTTCCTCAGATCCAACCGAAGAAGGAGCAGTAGGGGCTAGTGTTTGGCGAGGAGGAGACTTATAACCAAGTCTGTGAGGATTATATTGTCTTTCGCGCCCTCTCTCTAACTGACGTTCAGCGAAGCGAGTGTCCACCAGGATACACAAATTGATACAAATCCTCCAGGCCCACTGGGACCTCATTGTAAGTTAATTTGTCCTTTATGCGTTCCGCTAGCACTCTGCGGAAAGAAGCCTTCAGGGCGCAATTATCAGAGGTGGTTTCTGCCGCTAGCATGCAAAATTCGATGGTATAGGATGCTACCATGCATTTACCCTGATGTAAATCGAGAACACTGGACTCGGCTGCAGATACTCTGCCTGGAGCGTCAAATATTTTCTTGAAAGTCTTCACGAAAGTGGGGTAAACTGTGAGTACAGGAGATTCTTTCTCAAAAAGAGGGGACACCAAGGACAATGCTCTGCCCTTTAGAAGGGAAATAATAAATGTCACCTTGGCTTAATCAGAAGCAAACACAGCACGTTGATTTCTAAAATGCAATTGGCAGTGGTTAAGAAATCCCCTGTAAGTCAAAGGGTTACCATCATACTTCTCAGGGAGAGGTATTTTAGGAGCGGGAGTTTCTCCTCCAAAAACTGCACATGGTTGGCCTGCTATCTCAGCAGTTGTTCCTGAACAGCGTTGCCTGCACCAACTCGCTGAGGGCCATCTGGCCCTAGTATACTGTCAGGTCTGCCAGGGAACCACAACCATCACTCCGGTTTCCTTACCAGGATTCTTCTTATCCCAGTATCAGGTGGAGGGATGGTTGAGATCCCGCAGACAGAATTCCAGAACCTCAATAGAAAGTGCAAGCAGGCTACATCAAGGAACAACAAAAAACAAGTAACTCAAAGTTAGTAGTGGAAGAAGTAGGGAGCCAGGCAGAAGTAAAGGGACATCCACATCAATCTGAGTCAGGGACAGGCAGGGTTGGCAACAAGGATATATGTAATCCAAAGGAATGGTCCAAAAAGCAAAGTCGGAATGAGCAGAAGTCAGCAACAAGAAATACAATATGAAATGCCACCAAATAGGAAATAGAACCTATACTAGGGCAGAGACAGGAAGAGGAAGTGAAGATTTATAAGTTACTAGATCAGGTAGCTGCCTACAGCTGGCCCCTGGGTGGAGCCAAAGTCCATTACCACAAAGCGGTAGACACCAAGGGTGCTACACATATAGGAGTTCCCTAGTGGCTCAAGCAGTAGGGAACTGACCCATGAACATCAGGATCAACTCCCAGTCAAGGCGTGACATAAGCAACAAGTGTCTGGTTCTTAAGTGGTTACACAACACCATTAAGTTGAATTGCTGCAGTCATAAAATAAAATGAAAATGACAGATTTAAAGACAAAATATAGCTTTATTCGACAACAAAGGCATAACCTAGGCTATTTATAAATTCAACATGTAAAATGTTAATACAAAAAAATTAAAAGCTTACCGTATATACTCGAGTATAAGCTGAGATTTTCAGCCTCTTTTTTGAGGCTGAAAGTGCCCCCCTCGGCTTATACTCGAGTCATCGCTGTCTGCCTGCTCGATCAGCGTGTCGAGCAGACAGACAGCGGCCATTCTATAATTCAAAAGCCGCGCCTCCGGCTCCGCCTTCGCCTGTGATAGGCGGAACACTGAATTTCCCAGCAGCCTGTGTTCCGCCTATCACGGACATCGTCTCATCCTCGTACTACGGACGAGGATGAGACGATGTCCGTGATAGGCGGAACACAGGCTGCTGGGAAATTGTGTTCCGCCTATCACAGACAGGGAGGCGCGGCATTTGAACAGGGGAATGGGCGCCGACGAAGAGCGGTGATCCTGGGACGGGACCGGACGGAGGCTCGGCTCGGGACGGGACGGGACCGGACGGAGTCTCGGGACGGGACGGGACCGGACGGAGGCTCGGGACGGGACGGGACCGGACGGAGGCTCGGGACGGGACGGGACCGGACGGAGGCTCGGGACCGGACGGAGGCTCGGGACACAGGTAGGCTGGACACACAAGGCCACACACACACACACACACACACACACACACACACACACACACACACACACACAGGGATGGATGGATGGATGGACACACACACAGGGATGGATGGATGGATGGACACACACACACACAGGGATGGATGGATGGATGGACACACACACAGGGATGGATGGATGGATGGACACACACACACACAGGGATGGATGGACACACACACACACAGGGATGGATGGATGGATGGACACACACACACACAGGGATGGACAGGCATATCTCACCCTCGGCTTATACACGAGTCAATAGGTTTCCCAGTTTTTTGGGGGTAAATTGGGGGCCTCGGCTTATACTCGGGTCGGCCTATACTCGAGTATATACGGTAAGTATTTAGCTTTGTTTAGGAGCTGTGGTTTTTTGTTGCTAAATTGCTATCTCTTGAGTCAATCGCATCATTGCTTCAGTGTTTCTTTAATGCTTTCAGCCAACTGTCTTTCATCCTTCTCTTTTTTCTCCATACCTCATTAAATAAAACTTTCTTATGACTCACAAATTAATATGAATAGAGTATTCAAATTTCTTTTGTTTCAGAAAAGAGAGTAAATAAACTTTTAGGATGCACAGCAGTTGCATTCTCCATTAACATTAGGGCAAAAGATTGGAAGGAAGTTGGTTTAGTAATGTGATATTTGCATTATTGTACAGTATTTGCTAAATTTAGTTATTACATTTTTTTTTACAAATAATGAAACACTTATCACAAAGGCCAATTAAACATACTGCATGCACAATGGCCTATTTTTTAAAAACATTTAGCATAAAAGTGTATTCAAAACATTATTTTTGTATCACTCTCTAAAACGCCACTTTCTTTAATTTACTTTACTTACTTTAACTATGGAAAAGCAGTGGTAATAAACAATGATTCGTGATATAAAATTACTTTTAATAAAAGCTATATTAGTGGTAAAATAGCTACTTCATGGGAATAATGATTGCATACCTAAGTTAAATGGACAAGGCATACAAAGTCTACTTTAAAAAGAGACAGTTGTAGCAGCCATATATTTAGCTTACCCTCAACCCCATTTTTCCTAATGGCTTTTCTTGCTCATACCATTATGCTTGGATTTGGTAGTAGGATGGCTTTCAAATCTAATGCCGTGTACACACGATTGGATTTTCTGACTGGAAATGCTGGTGCTGAGCTCGTTGGCTGAAAGTCCGACCATGTATATGCTCCATCGGACATTTGTTGTCGGACTTTCCATCAACAAATGTTGGCTAGCAGGTTCTCAAATTTTCCGCCAACAAAACTTTGTTGTTGGACTTTCCAATCATGTGTACACAAGTCTGTCACACAAAAGTTCACACATGCTCGGAATCAAGTACAAGCTGGAAGTGCGCGGTCTTGTAAAACTAGCGTTTGTAATGGAGATATCACATTTGTGACGTGGCAAATTATGAAATCTCTCAATGCAGCACATTCTCTTCTTCTTTATAATGCAAATAATGCAGTTGCTTTGCTGCTGATATTCACAGAGTTCTGCCAAATGTATTATTTTATTAATTCTAGCGGAGGGGAGGAACCTGGAATTTGGTCAGGCTGCTTGCCACAGCCTCCTCCTGGCTGAGACCTTCCTGTGTATGAAAATGGTACTTAGTTTTAGGTTTTTGGTCATCAATCACACACAATTTTGAGCTCATGACTGTTGCTAATTGAATGTTAACAAATAGAAAAGACTATCATTCTGATCCCAGCATTTTTCATTCTTGTCCTGATCATTTTTGGCTACTACTGTTTATTGATCTGTAAGCCACTTTGTTAAATCTAAAATTTGTGATAAATAACATCTAGTTAACATCATTCAATTTTTGACAAGTATTATCTTCAACAATGCTATACCTGGGTCAAGCTGGGCTCCTCCACATCTTCTTCCTGGGTGGAAGGCCCAGATTGGACCTCAGGAGCCTCAGTTGTGGACGGAAGTGTTGATAGCGATGGCCTGGGTTCCATCTCGTCGGACAAAAAATGCAATTGGAGACAGGGGCGACCATCTGGCCCTCACCCCATGTGGGTAGGAGGTCCTAGTGTGAAGCCGGGACCCTTTACACCACCTTTTCCCAATCAAAAACAATGTTTCTCCCAGTATCAGAGGCCCGACCCAACACCATCTTATGGTAACAGCCAAGTGGTACACTATGATGTTGATTACCAGTCTCAGTTCAATGTTCCTATACGGAACAGTTTTTTACCCCTACAAGATTCCACTTTCTCTTCAGAAGGAGGATATCCCCCAGTGAATGGCATGGGGAATTTGGGGACCAATAATGGAGGCCTGTATGATGTCAACCAAGGAGACCTTAGTAGTTCCAATCCAGGGGTCAATCCTGGGCAAAATGGCTGGGGTTTTCCCAGGCCAAACCAAGGTATCAAAAGGGTCATTGAGCTAAGAGAGGAACTCGAGGGGCAGAGGCGTACTCAGCCCAAAAAGACCCAGAACATAGTGGGTACGGGGATCTTTAATTTTAGCTCGACGACCCTTAATGATTGTGAAATGAGGGTCCTTGATAAGGGCCTCAAATTTGCCCCAGTGAAAAATAATAACAAATTCCAGACCTATATGGATATCCATAAATACGTTAAATACGTTACATAAATAAATGAATAAAGCAGCAGAAAAACAATAAATAAAAAAATAAAAAACAAGTGATGGTGTCACTCAAAGTGAAATAGAAAATGTACATAGTCCATAAATAGATCCAAAGTGAAAGTGTCACTTTAAAGTGAAACTATATAATACTAAGGTGAATCCGTGACAAAGCAATCCACAGCAAAGGTTATATCCAAGTGTTCACTGAGCTCACTGGGTAATTACCTTACAGCTGTAAGGTATACAGCATATATAACCTTTGAGGGAAAAAAAACAGGGAGACCAGGGAGGAAACTTCAGACTCTTGTAGCCTCACCACCGTCCAATACGGGGTTAATCCACAGGTTAGCTCCAAGGGGATAACATTGCAGGTAAAATATTCACACAGTAACAGATTACGAGCGTCCTGCTGGACACCGGAAGTGACGTTCCCACACGAGCAGGACGCTCGTAATCTCCCGCAATTAATGTGATGGAGATTGATGTGTAATGGAATTTGCAGTATAGAGATTAATTACCCTCGCCAATAAGGCTTTTTACATTGCTCGTTGGGAGAGTGCGGTATTTACCCTTTTTCGCCCTTAGCCAATATGGCGGAATTGCATGCCTGATGGAGCTCAGACCGAGGCGTGGTTCTATGATTTGTTATTTAAGCGGTGCATCAGGGCGCTGTCCCGTATCCCGTGATCACATCCATATAGTGACGAAATGCATAGGGAGGAACGACGTTATGACGTCACCGCGCTCTACGCCAGACCCGGAATTACGGGCGGCAGTCGAGGGCCGGCCGGCTCGTATTTTGCTATCTGTTTTTTGCATTGGTTGGACATGTGAGTTTATTAAATAAAAGTTAAAGGGTTTTATGCTATGCAAGTGCCCCCTTGTTTTACATATGGATTGAGTCATTATGGTCTGAACATCCGGAGTACTCAGACAGAGAGGTTCCTGTTTGGTTTCCTGTGACGGTTTGCCTTGACCACTTATACATGCGATTCCTGATCTCATCTAAACCTGAGATCTCACGCTCTGGTAAGCGGCCAGAAATACTTATTGGTGGCAGTGCTTCTTTTGATTTCTTTCAACACACATTCCTGGTGGTGTTTTTTCTTCACTTTACACTGGACTTCATATGAGCCTTGGCTTGTTAAATCTTTTAGGACTTGCTTGGACTATTATTTATTTTTTGTCCATTTTGGCTTGTACACTGAATATGGACTAATAATTCCTCAATTTAGTTTTAATTTGGTTCACATTATCTATGAATCTATTTTTTAAATTTACATATCCATTTATATATTTTTGCTTATATAATTAATTTATTCACATTAATGAGATATTATATACCCATTCATTGATTTATTTATTCACATTATAAGTTTGTACACCTGTGGGTGTTAGTTTATAATACTTGCTGTATGTGGCTTGGTTTACGAATTTTTGTCACAAAAAAAAGGTCTGATTAAGTTCACATTTTATTTATTGGACTCACATTATATATATGAATTTATTTATTTAAGTATTCCTTTACCTGGTCTATATAATTAATGTATTATATATTTATTTGATTTATTTATTCATTTACATTATGAGTTTGTACACGTGTGGGTAGTATTATATAATATTTGTTGCATGTGGATTTGGTTTATGAATTTTTTTTTTTGTATTGCAGACATGCCAGCTGAGGGGGGGTGAGGGGATTTGCCAAAACAGGTACAGCCCCCCTCTTCTTCCCCCCACCCATAGCTGTCCACCATACACAGCCATAGGTGTAAGCTCTGGATGGGGGGGTGTTAAGTTGTGGACAGTGGTATAGAACTGTGCTCTGATTTGGCAAACATGGAAGCTGTGGACTGGGAGTGAAAAGGGGAGCTGTGGACTGTGGAAGAAGAGGGGAACTGTGGACTGTGGGAGAAGAGGGGAGCTGTGGACTGTGGGAGAAGAGGGTAGTTGTGGACTGTAAGAGATGAGTGGAGCTGTGGACTGTGGAAGAAGAGGGGAGCTGTGGACTGTGGGAGAAGAGGGTAGTTGTGGACTGTAAGAGATGAGTGGAGCTGTGGACTGTGGAAGAAGAGGGGAGCTGTGGACTGTGGGAGACAAGGGGAGTCGTGGACTGTGGGAAAAGAGGGGAGCTGTGGACTGTGGTAGAAGAAGGGGGCTGTGGACTGTGAGAGAAGAGGGGAACCATGGACTGTGAGAGAAGAGGAGAGCTGTGGACTGTGAGAGAAGAGGAGAGCTGTGGACTGTGGAAGAAGAGGGGAGCTGTGGACTGTGGGAGAAGAGGGGGACTTTGGACTGTGAAAGGAGAGGGCAGCTGTGCACTGTGGGACAAGAGGGGAGCTGTGGACTGTAGCAGAAGAAGGGAGCTGTAGACTGTGGGAGAAGGGAGCTGTGGACTGTGGGAGAAGAGGGGAGCTGTGGGAAATGATGGGAGCTTGGAATGTGAGAGAAGGGGGTATCTGTGGACTGTGGGAAAAGAGGGGAGCTGTGGACTGTGGGAGAAGAAGGGGAGCTGTGGGAGAAGAGGGGAGCTGTGGACTGTGAGAGAAGAGGGGAGCTGTGGACTGTAGGAGAAGAGGGGGACTGTGGACTGTGAGAGAAGAGGGGAGCTGTGGACTGTGGGAGAAGAGGAGAGCTGTGGACTGTGAAAGAAAAGGGAGCTGTGGACTGTGAGAGAAGAGGGGGGCTGTAGACTGTGAGAGAAGAGGGGATCTGTGGAGTGTGGGAGAAGAGGGGGACTCTGGACTGTGAGAGGAGAGGGGAGCTGTGGAATGTGGGACAAAAGGGGAGTTGTGGACTGTGACAAAAGAGGGGAGCTGTGGACTACGGGGGAAGATGGGAGCTGTGGACTGTGGGAGAAGAGGGGAGTTGTGGGAGAAGAGGGGAGCTGTGGAATGTGAGAGAAGAGGGGAGCTGTGGACTGTGTGAGAAGAGGGGAGCTGTGGGAGAAGAGGGGAGCTGTGGACTGTGAGAGAAGAGGGGAGCTGTGGGAGAAGAGGGGAGCTGTGGACTGTGAGAGAAGAGGGAAACTTTGGACTGTGGGAGAAGAGGGGAGCTGTGGACCGTGGGAGAAGAGGGGAGCTGTGTACCGTGGGAGAAGAGGGGAGCTGTGGACTGTGAGAGAAGCGGGGAGCTGTGGACTGTGAGTGAAGCGGAGAGCTGTGGACTGTGGGAGAAGAGGGGAGCTGTGGACTGTGAGAGAAGAGGGGAGCTGTGGGAGAAGAGGGGAGCTGTGGACTGTGAGAGAAGAGGGAAACTTTGGACTGTGGGAGAAGAGGGGAGCTGTGGACCGTGGGAGAAGAGGGGAGCTGTGGACTGTGAGAGAAGAGGGGAGCTGTGGGAGAAGAGGGGAGCTGTGGACTGTGAGAGAAGAGGGAAACTTTGGACTGTGGGAGAAGAGGGGAGCTGTGGACCGTGGGAGAAGAGGGGAGCTGTGGACTGTGAGAGAAGAGCGGAGCTGTGGACTGTGGGAGAAGAGGGGAGCTGTGGACTGTGGGAGAAGAGGGGAGCTATGGACTGTGAAAGAAGGGGGGAGCTGTGGACTGTGAGAGAAGAGGGGGGCTGTAGACTGTGGGAGAAGAGGGGAGCTGTGGATTGTGGGAGAAAAGGGGAGCTGTGCACTGTGGGAGAAGAGGGGGGCTGTGAACTTTGAGAGAATAGGGGAGCTGTAGACTGTGGGAGAAGAGGGGAGGTGTGGACTGTGAGAGAAGAGGGGAGCTGTGAACTTTGTGAGAATATAGGGAAGCAGGGGGACAGACATTGCCAGAGTTTTTTCCCCATTATTCACATTTTAGCAGCTACCTAGGACAACAGATTTGGATTGAATCTGGGATTTGTGTTACTCTGAATTAAACGTGCTAATAAAGCAAGAACAAAATTAATTAAAAAGCAAACTTATCATGATTGACACCACAGTTGTGTTGTAAATCTTTATAACCAGAGCTCTGGCTGTATATTTAAAAGGTCATGTGTCTTTTCCTAAACCGAGTGGTTCTAAACTCTGGGTCACAGGAACTTTCATGGCACTCTGCTTTAATTTGCAGTTTTGCTATAATAAATGTTGAAAATATATTGCTACTGTCTAGACATTTTATCTGAAACAAGTGTCCTTCATAGTCTCAAAGGACTTTTCTGTTTTATTTCCAGTAAATCAAAGCATGTGAAGTGCTTTACTTCTTATTAAGACATAACCTTCACAGTCCAGTGACTGCCAATGGTGGCAAAGCATTGACAGTTCATTTACATATAAGTGATTACCACCATCAGTTAGTTGGATGAATAATACAATGGGCATTTAGACCTTACCCAATATGCCTTGTAGCATAATGTTAATTCAGTGCCTGGGTAAACATAAACTGAAATTACACATTGTAAGGGCCTTGTAAAACATAGTAGCACATTTTAACATATTTCCAAAATTTACCTAATAGATATTTAATATTTAGTAAACAATGTTATATTATTCCACTATTTGCACAATTGTACAATTGTAAGTTTTTCTTATTTCTTATACTATAGTAATGATAATAATAATAATAATAATAATAATCGTAATAATAAAAAAGTATTAATATTTTTACTATTTACACATTTTAATACTATTTACAGTATGGTAATATTAAACCAATATTATCACTTTGGCTCAGAAAACATACAGTATACTAATTACAATATAGGAGCAAAAGTTTGTGAATACTTGACCATCACACCTACCTATGTAGCCAAAAGTATATAGACACCTTTATAAATCACTCAGATGCTTGCTGAAATGCTGGCTTGTTTTCTTCTCTGTGCCATCCTGTCTTGGAAAGGAGAACTAGAACATCTTGCTGAGAACACTTGAGTCTATGGGATTGCTATAATGCCTTTTGGGGTCTCCCTGGAGCCCAAGCATAGCCACTCTATTGTGTGAGCTCCCAGCAAGTACTAGACATGTGCATTCGTTTTCGTCCGAATGCATTTTCGTCCGAATTTCAGCAATTTTCGTTTTCGTTTTGACAAACGATAACGAAAGCACAGAATCCAAAAAACGAAACATCCAACATAAATAAATGCTTTATTTTCGTTTTAGTTGTTACAACAGTTCGATATAGAATAGGAGATTCGACGTGACTCTGACAATAACAATCTGTGTCTATAGAACCTGTGGTCGATTGTGCCTAACCTTACCTCTATTAGTCCAAGATTATATAGAGAAAATATTCGACAGAGAAAAAAGATTTGACAGAGAGAAAAGATTCTGCAAGTTACTGTCCTAAAAAGTGTTTGGGGACCCGGGTCCTGCCCCAGGGGACATGTATCAATGCAAAAACAAGTTTTAAAAACTGCCATTTTTTAGGGAGCAGTGATTTTAATAATAATTAAAGTGTAATATTCCTTTAAATTTCGTAGGGGGGGGGGGGGGGGGGTCTATAGTATGCCTGTGAAGGGGCGCATGTTTCTGGTGCTTAGAACTGTCCCTGCACAAAGTGTCATTTATGCAGGAAAAAAAGTCCTTTAAAATCACTCGCAGCTATTATGAATTGTCGGCTCCGTAATACAGAGAACACTCATTGAAAGTCATTGATAAAAATAAATAAATAAATAAAAAAAGCGTGGGAGTCCCCAAAATTCAATTACCAGGCCCTTCAGGTCTGGTATGGATATTAAGGGGAACCCCGCATCAAATTTAAAAAAAAATTGACGTGGGGATCCCCTAAAAATCCACACCAGACCCTTTATCCGAGCACGCAACCTGGCAGGCCGCAGGAAAAGAGGGGGGAACGAGAGAGTGGCCCCCCTCCCTCCTGAACCGTACCAGGCCACATGCCCTCAACATTGGGAGGATGCTTTGGGGGTCTGTGACCCCTCAAAGCACCTTGTCCCCATGTTGATGTGGAGAAGGGCCTCATCCCCACAACCGTGGCCGGTGGTTTTGGGGGTCTGTGGGTGGGGGGCTTATCAGAATCTGGAAGCCCCCTTTAACAAGGGGACCCCCAGATCCCGACCCCCCCTGTTTGAAATGGTAAGGGGCTATAAAAGTACCCCTACCATTTCACAAAGAAAGTGTAAAAAATAGTTAAATAAGACAAACACACTTTTGAAAAATTCCTTTATTAAAAAAAAAAAAAAAAAATTCCAGCGGTGGTAAGCCACTCTTGATGATCTGATCCAGCGCAGCGAATCCATCCATCTTCTGTCTCCACGGAGGAGACACTGCGGGTTTACCGGCGGCCTGACGTTTGTTATATGCGGAGGGCGGGGCCACCCATCACCTGACCCCGTCCCCTCTGACGCAAGGGGAAACCCAGGTTTCCCCGTGACGTATGGGTGACCCGGCCCCCCTCTGATGTAACACAGGCAGGTTTCCGTTACATCAAAGGGGACGGGGTCACCCATGCGTCACGGGGAAACCCGGGTTTCCCCTTGCGTCAGAGGGGGGCGTGGTCAGGTGACGGGTGGCCCCGCCCTCCGCATATAACAAACGTCAGGCCGCCGGGATCCCGCAGTGTCTCCTCCGTGGAGACAGAAGATGGATGGATTTGCTGCGCTGATTCAGATCAGCCGTCGCTGGACCCCAGAGAGATGATCGTCCGTCGCTGGATAGCAAGAGTGGATTACCCCCTTACCATTTCAAATGGGGGGGGGCAGGATCTGGGGGTCCCCTTGTTAAAGGGGGCTTACAGATTCTGATAAGCCCCCTGCGAGCAGACCCCCACAACCACCGGCCACGGTTGTGGGGATGAGGCCCTTCTCCACATCAACATGGGGACAAGGTGCTTTGAGGGGTCACAGACCCCCAAAGCATCCTCCCAATGTTGAGGGCATGTGGCCTGGTACGGTTCAGGAGGGAGGGGGGGCACTCTCTCATCCCCCCTCTTTTCCTGCGGCCTGCCAGGTTGCGTGCTCAGATAAAGGGTCTGGTATGGATATTTAGGGGGACCCCCACGTAATTTTTTTTTTAAATTTGATGCAGGGTTTTCCTTAATATCCATACCAGGCCTGAAGGGCCTGGTAATTGAATTTGGGGGATCCCCACGCTTTTTTTATTTATTTATTTATTTTTTTATTTTATCAATGACTTTCAATGTGTGTTCTCTGTATTACGGAGCCGACAATTCATAATAGCTGCGAGTGATTTTAACTAGTTCCTGACCGCCGGCCGTCCAATGACGGCCAGGCGGCGCACCTATAGCGGCGGGAGGCCGTCATATGACGGCCTCCCGTTTAAACAGGGAATGCGCGCGATCGTGCACGCGCACCCCTGTTTCTTCAGTGGCGGCGTGTCACGGAGACACTGCTCGCCACCGAAGGGGGTGAACAGCCATTGGTTATGGCTGTTTACCACGTGATCGGCCATGATGAAGTCACGGCCAATCACAGATGGTCACACCCCGACTGTGTACGGCGCATGCGCGCGATCGTGAGCGCGCTGCGCGTGCACGTCAGTGGCGGCGTGTTCCCCGGGAACACTGCTCATCACCGATGCTGGTAAACAGCCATTGGCCGGCTGTTTACCCACGTGATCGGCTTTTTAAAACAACAAATGAGAGGCTCTAGGCCGAATTCACGGTTTAGAAATGTTACTAATGATTTTGATTTTACAGAGGAAGACACTGAATCCGATTCATTCGCATCAACTACTCCATCACTACCTAATATGAAATGACCAACATCAACATATACTAATACCAACTCAGGACCACGTAAGCGGGGTCATGGTGGGGGACATCATACACCATATGCAAAACGGTCAACTAATGATGAGAATAAGCAGAGACCTCAAAATCATAATGTACCTCACAATGAAAGCCAGGAAGGGACAAAACCACACAATACCTATATGGGGGGATTGGCACAACAAGCAGTACAGATTATGAATAGTCAACCTACACCTCGAAGGACATCCCCATCTAGATTTGAAAAAGTGTCCCCTGGAACTAACAAACAAGCTATGATAAATGGACGAACACGTTTTCCTTCCTCGACATCATTACCAACAGGGTTTCCCTCTATAAATCTAGCTTTAATTGGTGTTCAAAATGGACAATATGCCCCTCTGGGCCCTGTGTATACCTCTACGAACATGACTCAAACGGGCACTAAACAAACAACACTAGACCCCCACTTAACACAGGCAGGATCTATGGCATCAAATTTTCACTTGGCCGAACCAGTGACACAACCGACTTAAAGCTGGACATAATAAATTTAACCCCCTACCAGTTCTCGAACATTGAACTAGAGGTTTTGGGTCTGGGCCTGGGCTTTTGCCCTTCCACCAATCTGGATAAATATGAGCTTATTAAAGATATTTATTTATTTGCACGAAGCCTCACCTATAGATACATCTATGACTCGGAAGTCATTAGGAATAGACAGGAATGTGACCTTTCTGAAAGTATCAAACATTACTCAATGGCTGAGTTTAGAGCCCTCCGGGATTTAATTTTACTCCTGGAAGAGAATGAAGGAAAGGAAACCAATGTTGAAACTACACAAGCAATTTCTGAAAAACAACCATGCTCAATGCCGAATGGAGGAAGGGGTCCCCTCAGGCCTAGATCTAAAAACTTCCCTGACTTAACTACGAATGCGTTCATTTGGACCTTTCTAATTAGTGTAGTAAGTGATATTAAACAAATGCAAATTATACCACAGGGGTCTAACATAAAAAACTCCCAAAAACGAGCTATAAAAAACCTAAAGAAACACCCTGACCTAGTCATCAAAGCATCAGGTAATTTCGTCATTTGTTGAAGAGTAGCAGAATGTATTTTGGGGTGTAATTTGTAATATGTAATATGTAATATGACAATTTTGTAAAAAAAAATAATAATAAAAAAAATCTTAATTTTGCAAAGAATTGTGGGAAAAATGACAACTTAAAAACCTCACCATGCTACTTACTTAATACCTTGGAATATCTACTTTGTAAAAAGGGGTCATTTGGGGGGTATTTGTACTTTCCTGACTTGTTAGTGTCTCAAGAAATGAGGTACACCTGGTGTACTGAAGGCCTGATCAGATGTGATCAATTTTCAGCGACTGGCACCATAGTTTGTAGACTCTATAACTTTCACAAAGACCAAATAATATACACTAATGTGGGTTATTTTTACCAAAGATAGGTAACAGTATAAATTTTGGCCAAAATGTATGAAGAAAAATTACTAATTAGCAAAAATGTATGACAGAAACAAAGAAAAAGGCATTTTTTTCACAAAATTTACGTTTTATTTTATTTATAGCACAAAAAATAAAAAAAACCACTAGTGATTAAATACCACTAAAAGAAAGCTCTATTTGTGTGGAAAAAAGGATGCAAGTTTCATATGGGCACAGTGTTGGATGACTGAGTAATTGTCATTCAAACCGTGAGAGCGTTGAAAGCTGAAAATTGGTCTGGTCAGGAAGGGGGTGTAAGTGCACTGTATTGAGGTGGTTAAAGGACTTTTTTTCCTGCATAAATGACACTTTGTGCAGGGACAGTTCTAAGCACCAGAAACATGCGCCCCTTCACAGGCATACTATAGACACCCCCCGTACGAAATTTAAAGGAATATTACACTTTTATTGTTTCACTTTAATCATTATTAAAATCACTGCTCCCGAAAAAACTGCCGTTTTTAAAACTTTTTTTTGCATTGATACATGTCCCCTGGGGCAGGACCCGGGTCCCCAAACACTTTTTAGGACAGTAACTTGCATATTAGCCTTTAAAATGAGTACTTTAGATTTTGAACGTTGGAGTCCCATAGACTTTAATAGGGTTCTAAAGTTTACACGAAGTATGCTATATACTAGCTCTGTCGAATCTTCTTTATACATTCGACAGACACCATAAGCCTTCAAAGACAGATTCGACCTTAATTCATGTGGATTTTCAGACGAATGCAATTTTTGAACGAAAAACGAAATAAATAAAAACTAATTTCGGGAGTAACTAAATAAATTAATTTATCGGACTAAAACGAAATTCCGAAATGAAATATTTTACTCTGCACATGTCTAGCAAGTACTGTGGCTACACATGAATACAGTAATTTTCTTGAGCATTTGTAGAAATTAAAACTATGTGAATTTGTGAATTAATTGCAATTAAAAACATGCTGATTCTCCAATGGAGGAAAGGGAGCCGAAAGGGAGAAAGGGACACACATGCACTGTACAAAAATCTCACAAGGCATCAGACCTTTAGTCTGTTTGCATGTGATCAGACTGTTACAATTTAACCACTTGCTTACTGGGCACTTAAACCCCCCTCAGTCCCAGACCAATTTTCAGCTTTCAGCGCTGATGCACTTTGAATGACAATTGCGCGGTCATACAACACTGTACCCAAATGAAATTTTTATCATTTTTTTCCCACAAATAGAGCTTTCTTTTGGTGGTATTTAGTTACAGCTCGGAGTTTTATTTTTTGCTAAACAAACAAAAAAAGATGCAAAAAAAAAAAATCATGTTTTAATAGTTTGTTAAAAATTTTTGCAAACGGGTCATTTTTCTCCTTCATTGAATTGCGCTGATTAGGCGGCACTGATAGGCTGCATTGGTGGGCACTGATGGGCTGCATTGGTGGGCACTGATAGGCTGCATTGGTGGGCACTGATAGGCTGCACTGGTGGGCACTGATAGGCATAGTTAAGGCGGCACTAATAGGCACAGATAAGGCGGCACCGATGGGCACAGATAAGGCGGCACTGATGGGCAAAGATGGGCACAGATAAGATGGCACGGATGGGTGGCACGGATAAGTGGCACGGATGGGTGGCACGGATGGGCACTGATAGGTACCACTGATAGATGGGACTGATGGGCACTGATAGGTGGCACTGATAGGTGGCTCTGATAGGTGGCACTGCTGGGCACTGATGGGCGGCACTGCTGGGCACTGATGGGCAGCACTGGGGTGCAGCACCTTTGAGGCAGATTGTGGGCACTGTGGGTGGCACTGTGGGTGGCACTGCTGGGTGGCACTGCTGGGTGGCACTGTGGGTGGCACTGTGGGTGGCACTGTGGGCACTATGGGCACTGCTGGGTGGCACTGACGGGGGGCACTTACTTTTATTCAGGATGGCACTGCAGGGGGCAGGTGGGCACTGGCAGGGGGCAGGTGGTCGCTTGTATTGCTGGCCGTGATCGGGACTGATGTCCCGATCACGGCCACCGGTGATCGGCTTTTTTGTTTTCTCCTCGCGCTGTCAGTGCGAGGAGGAATAATAGCCGATTACCGGCTCCGTTCTATCACATGATCAGCTGTCATTGGCTGACAGCTGATCACGTGATAAGGGGTCGGGATCGACCCCTTGCACGGATTGGTGATCAGGCGAGTCTCATGGACTCGCCGATCACAGAGCGCGCCGCACGCGCACGGGACGACGTCAATAGACGTAGTCCCGGAAAAGTAGGTCCGCGCTAATGCCGTCATTTGGCAATAGCGCGGATCCCAAGTGGTTAAAGTGCTGCTTTTGTATTAAATTAGGTTTCTGATATATGGGAATATATTGAAATTGATTGTGTGTCTCCTGTATGCCGCTCTGCAACATGGTCAGTTTGATTAGCCCCATTGGACCCGCATAGTCTGGGGTAAGGATCCATCTGTTCCCAAGTCTCGGAACCGGCTGATCCGAGGCGCTGTAACTGAGGGAGGATTCAAGGCGTCTGGGTGCGCTCTTGGCTTGGAGGGGCACCGCAGCTTGTGTAAGCGACCGGGGGAGGACTCTTTGGAGGAGGACCAACAAGCTGGCATCCCAAGAAGTGCCTGGTTGCTGGGTTGTCAAGGACACTAACGAATCCACGCTTTTCCAGTATTGCCAAGTAGACAGAGAACGTTCCAGGTACTGAGGAAAGGTTCCTGTTCATTTTCGGTTAGAAATTTATTCAAGGTCAGAGACTTTGCAAGTTCCGGATTGAAGTGCTGATTGCCATAATCACTGGCTATAGATTTGTTCAGCTTTGAAGTGCCCAGCTGCGAGTGGCTACTCTCTGGGTTGCCCCTGCAAATAAAATCCTTTTTAAAGGACTTTTATGGTGTCAGCGTCCAAAGTCATTGTGTACTAACCCTGGGTACCCCTAGACCTGGAAGAACAAGCCAAGCGGAGGTAACCGGTAAGCCCAAAAGTCAAGACCGCCCCAACAAGGGTTATGGCAGCTACATATATTTGTATTGTTACCAAGCCATACTCTTTCTTTTTTTTTCTGGGACACAAAAGCAAACAATATGACCATGCCAGGAAGCAGAGAACTAAAAAAACAGTATACTTGTACTGAACTGACTTCTTCAATATTGTTTTGTGTGTTAATTGTAAAGTATTTACAATGTTGGTTATTTTTATTTGTATATAAATATCATATAATATCATACTTTTATTGTAAGAAGTGGTTAAAAAAATGACAGTGCTTGTCCCGTCTGGCCATTGTGAATATATATATACAGTGCCTTGCGAAAGTATTCGCCCCCTTGAACTTTTTAACCTTTTGCCACATTTCAGGCTTCAAACATAAAGATATAACATTTTATTTTTTTGTGAAGAATCACCAACAAGTGGGACACAATTGTGAAGTGGAACGAAATCTATTGGATAATTAAAAAATTTTTAGCAAATAAAAAACTGAAAAGTGGTGCGTGCAAAATTATTCGGCCCCTTTACTTTCAGTGCAGCAAACTCACTCCAGAAGTTCAGTGAGGATCTCTGAATGATCCAATGTTGTCCTAAATGACAGGTGGTGATAAATAGAATCCACCTGTGTGTAATCAAGTCTCTGTATAAATGCACCTGCTCTGTGATAGTCTTAGGGTTCTGTTGAAAGCGCAGAGAGCATCATGAAGACCAAGGTACACACCAGGCAGGTCCGTAATACTGTTGTGGAGAAGTTTAAAGCTGGATTTGGATACAAAAAGATTTCCCAAGCTTTAAACATCCCAAGGGGCACTGTGCAAGCGATCATTTTGAAATGGAAGGAGTATCAGACCACTGCAAATCTACCAAGACCTGGCCGTCCCTCTAAACTTTCAGCTCAGACAAGGAGAAGACTGATCAGAGATGCAGCCAAGAGCCCCATGATCACTCTGGATGAACTGCAGAGAACTACAGCTGAGGTGAGAGAGTCTGTCCATAGGACAACAATCAGTCGTACACTGCACAAATCTGGCCTTTATGGAAGAGTGGCAAGAAGAAAGCCATTTCTCAAAGATATCCATAAAAAGTCTCATCTAAAGTTTGCCACAAGCCACCTGGGAGACACACCAAACATGTGGAAGAAGGTGCACTGGTCAGATGAAACCAAAATCGAACTTTTTGCCCACAATGCAAAATGATATGTTTGGCATAAAAGCAACACAGCTCATCACCCTCAACACACCATCCCCACTGTCAAACATGGTGGTGGCAGCATCATGGTTTGGGCCTGCTTTTCTTCAGCAGGGACAGGGAAAATGGTTAAAATTGAGGGGAGGATGGATGCAGCCAAATACAGGACCATTCTGGATGAAAACCTGTTGGAGTCTGCAAAAGACCTGAAACTGGGACGGAGATTTATCTTCCAACAAGACAATGATCCCAAACATACAGCAAAATCTACAAAGGAATTGTTCACAAATAAAGGTATCCAGGTGTTAGAATGGCCAAGTCAAAGTTCAGACCTGAATCCAATTGAGAATCTGTGGAAAGAGCTGAAAACTGCTGTTCACAAATGCTCTCCATCCAACCTCACTGAGCTCGAGCTGTTTTGTAAGGAAGAATGGGCAAGAATATCAGTCTCTCGATGTGCAAAACTGATAGAGACATACCCCAAGCGGCTTGCAGCTGTAATCGCAGCAAAAGGTGGCTCTACAAAGTATTAACGCAAGGGGGCCGTATAATTTTGCACGCCCCACTTTTAATTTCTTTATTAGTTAAAAAAGTTTCAAAAATCCAATAGATTTCGTTTCACTTCACAATTGTGTCCAACTTGTTGATGATTCTTCACAAAAAATAAAAATTTTATATCTTTATGTTTGAAGCCTGAAATGTGGCAATAGGTTGAAAAGTTCAAGCGGGGCCGAATACTTTCGCAAGGAACTATATATATATATATATATGGTTAAAAGCGGATAAAAATTAATATTTACAGCTGCACAAATAGTTTTACTTAGGCCGGCCATACACGATTCATACCATTTATGGGCCTTGTGATTATCGCAAGTGGCTGCTATAGGCGCTAGTGATAATCACTGTCTTCTCCCACTGGGAAAAGCTTCCCCCGCACGCCCCACTGCCTGGAGAAGACAGTGGCCCGACAGGAGGGATTCCCACATTAACGCTGTCTGTGGTGATGGGGAAATCAAGCAAATTTGTATGGCTGGCCTAAATGTAAATATACATGATAGCATATTTTCAGCATATTTTCTGCACATCAAAAAACAAAAATTGTGTTAGGACAATGAGCTTAAATGTGCAGCTTGTACTACACTGATTGATTACTCCAAGTCAACAAAAAGTTCACTGGAGCCTTTAAATAATAAATAATTACAATAAACTGTAGGGCTCTGAAAAGTAAATTGCATTATTTATCTGCACAAAGAACAAAAAGGTAATAGGAAAGTTTATGAACTAAAAAAAGCTTTTAATAAAAACTATCAGCTTAGTGGCTTTGCCTCTCTTGTATGAACATGTTTTTGTCTATGCTGAAATATCATATTACACTATTACCGTAGTAAGGCCAATTTTGAGCTTAATGCAGTGTCATATACCAATACATTCTACCAGAGGACCAGGGTTGCCAAACGCCATTACATTTACTGACCGTTTGTAAAAATCTGTGATTTCTTTTACAACTGTAGTTTCTGTAATTTCTCAGGTTGCCAGTAAAAAATGTGCTCGTCAGTAAATTTTCCATGTTTTGTCAGTAAAAAATGCTGCAGGAGGTTGGCAACCATGCAGAGGACTCTCCTGTGGGCTTTGACCCTAAAGGGGCTCCAACAGAGGTAAAATATAGACACAATTATTAGAGTGGATAGAGTGAAGACCTAGAACTCCTGTCCTGTTTTTCCCTTCTTCCCTTTATGCTTTAATTAATTGACCCCGTTGTCTGTTAAAGTGGTTGTAAACCCTTACAGACCAGCCTAGATTAAGGCTTACCTGTAAGTGCAAGAAATGTCTCCTTAACCTACACGGTTAAGGAGATATTTTCCAAAATACGGGCACCGATGCCTATGGCGCATGTACGCTGTTGACCACGGAGCAGACGCACTGAGCGTGCCGTTAGTGAAGGCGATCAAGCCGTCACCGACAGCTCCCACGTGCTTGCGCCGGAGTGATGCCATCGCTGCTCTGGATATTTTCTTACTTTCTGATCTACAGTAATTCCAACAACTTTTACAAACATAAAAACAAAAATAAACATAAAATCTGGCCTTATCTGAACATGCTAAAATCTGAACTCATTGCTTTGTCCACAAATGTGAACTATTAAGGAAGACTCTGTTTTAAAACAAATCTGTCTCCCAAAAGAATTCACCCTGTCTCCCTTTGCTTCATAGTAGACATCCAGGGGATTCTTTAGAATATCTTCTGCTTTAGCAATTTCTTCTTAATCTCATGTCATTGCACACCGTCTTACCCTGCAACAAGACTCATGTTGGAATCATGTGGTCAAGGGTACAAATCTCCATATCATATCCTATTGTAAGTGGTTTTGTTTCTCTTTATGATGGTAGTCATCTAACAGCAAGTTTATTATAAAGATGTACTGTGGAAAGAATTTAAGACCAATATTATATAGCCGTTCATTCATTTTCTTTAGAGTACAAAAGCAGAAGTGCATTATTCCCTTACATTAAAGGATCAATGAAAATAGCAGCAGGGCACCTTTACAGCAGTAAAAAGACAGACAAAAAAATCTGAGGTCTAAAGCACCCGTTTCCCACCATCCTAACAAAAGTATTTTTTAAAACTGCATTTACACAGTTTATTTACCATATAATAAAATTTTAAACAAACCTGTGTTTTGGTCATGTTGGGCAAGTCACATGTTTTTTAACCACTTTCAGACCGGACCAATTTGCTGGTCAAAGACCAGACCACTTTTTGCGATTCGGCACTGCGTCGCTTTAACTGACAATTGTGCGGTCGTGCGACGTGGCTCCCAAACAAAATTAACGTCCTTTTTTTCCAACAAATAGAGCTTTCTTTTGGTGGTATTTGATCACCCCTGCGGTTTTTATTTTTTGCGCTATAAACAAAAATAGAGCGATAATTTTGGAAAAAACGCATTATTTTTTACTTTTTGTAATAATAAATATCCCCCAAAAATATATAAAAAAACATTTTTTTCCCTCAGTTTAGGCCGATACGTATTCTTCTACATATTTTTGGTAAAAAAAATCGCAATAAGCGATTATTGTTTGGTTTGCGCAAAAGTTATAGCGTTTACAATATAGGGATAGTTTTATAGCATTTTTATTAATAATTTTTTATTATTTTTTTTTTTACTAGTAATGGCGGCGATCTGCGATTTTTATTGTGACTGCGACATTGTGGGGGACCCATCGGACATTTTTGACACATTTTTGGGACCATTGTCATTTATACAGTAATCACTGCTATATAAATGCAGTGATTCCTGTGTAAATGACACTGGCAGTGAAAGGGTTAACCAGTGGGTGGCAGTGTAGGGGTTAAGTGTTCCTAGGGGTGTGTTACTAACTGTGGGGGGGTTGGGCTTTCATTTAGTGTACACTGATCTCTGCTCCAATCACATGGAGCAGAGATCAGCGTCACTAGTTGCTAGGCAGAATGGAAAAATGTTGTTTATACAGCATTTCCTCCATTCGGCCGCTCCGTGAGACGATCGCGGGGATGCCCGCGGCGATCGAGTCCGCGGGTCCCGCGACCGGACTCACGGGGGTCCCGACCAGCGCGGGAGCGCGCCGCCGGCGGCGCACTCCCGATGGCACGGCGGCAACGAATATTGGACGTACATGTACGCCAATATGCCTGCCCGTGCCATTCTGTCGACGTACATCGTCGTGCGCTGGTCGGGAAGTGGTTAATGTCCTTTTCCCAACAGTATGTACCTTTGCTCTTTTGTCTCTGTTTTCAGCCACCAGGAGAAAATATCAAGATAGGAAAGCAGAGGAACTGGCAGGAATATAAGGAATTTCACACAAAGGAAACAATACAAAGACAACAGGATACTTTCTTATATAAGTACATGGTACAGAAGCCACATATCCAGAATATGAAGTGTTGGGGTAACAAACACTTTAACTCTCTGTAAACTATGACTTGAATCAGGCAGGTCAGGGTGAGTTCATCGTTCCTCAGCAGCTGAATAGAGCAGCGGGGGACTGAATAGTAGTGCTTGGGAGGAAGAGAGTAATGTGAAAGTGTTGTTTTGACCACTCCCCCAAAAATGAATTCACTTATAGCAAAATTGGAAATTGTTGTTTACATACCAATGTGTGGATGCAGGAGTTTCCAAAATGAATTTACTGCGAGTAGAACCATATGTTTGTATTTGTTTGCATGCATATGTTTGTATGTTTGTCATATGTTTGCACCTGTGATCATTGCACATGCTTCAAGGTGTAGAACAATAACAAAAAAGTTTAGTTTTATTAAATTATTAAATTGATAATACAGGCATACCCCACTTTTAAGTACACAATGCGGATTATTTACTAAAGCTGGAAAGTGCAAAATCAGGCTCACTTCTGCATAGAAACCAATGAGCTTCCAGGTTTTATTACCAAAGCTTAATTGAACAAACCAAGCGTCTAACCTTGGTTTGTTCAATTAAGCTTTGGTAATAAAACCTGGAAGCTCATTGGTTTCTATGAAGAAGTGAGCCTGATTTTGCACTTTCCAGCTTTAGTAAATAAACCCCATTGTGTACTTAAAAGTGGGGCATGCCTGTATAACAGAAGTAAGCCTGATGGGCATGGTACCACATGATGCCTGTGTAGGAGTGCCTGAGAGGGTGTGCATGGCTTCTCCCATCCAAGAATCGCATTAAACTGCTTCCTACCCTGCTCTGCTTCTCTTACTTCCAGCTCTGACTGGCTCTGGCCAGCTCCTACCCCTATCCCTGGATCTCCACAAGTCGCCCATATAGGCTGCACTGGCTGGAGCTGCTGTGAGAGAGCTGCTTCAGCTCTTAGATGGATCGTTCTATCCTACTACATCCACTATATCCATTACATCCGTGTGTCCCTGACTCAGCTGTTGGCTGTTCACCTGCCGCTTGATTCTATGCCCTTGTACACAGTCAAACATTCCGACAACAAAATACGTCAGATTTTTTCTGACGGATTTTGTCCGAAACTGGTGTTGCATACACACGGTCGGTCAAAGTTGTCAGGAAATCCGATAGTTCGGAGCGTGATGACGTTCGTTCGTTATGACGGGACTACGTTACGGCTAGTAGCCAATAGCTTTGGTCTAGGAATTTGATCTGAGCATGCGTGGCACTTTGTCCAATCGAAATTCTATGCAAACGATCGGAAAAAGTCAGATTGGATCATGTTGTCGGAAAATTTTATATTCAGCTCTCAAACTTTGTTGGTCGGACATTCCAATGGAAAAAGTCCGATGGAGCCCACACACGGTCGGATTATCTGACAACAGAGTCCGATCAGACATTTTCCGTCTGAATTTCCGACCGTGTGTACAAGGGCTAAGAACCAGGCGGAGGTGAGGTAAGGTGGGAGAGAGGAAGAGACAAGGGAAGGTGTTCCTGTGGACGCCCGCCAACTGTAACTGTCTGAGTCTGTCTGAGCTGCGCTGAGGTTGTGCTGTGTGAAAAATTTATATAAATATCAATTAGTTGATGTTTGGACAATTTAAAATCCCATGAAACCTGACTATTCCTATTATTCTAAAACTCATAATTCTTATTCTAGAATATATAATATTTTTATAGACCATTATCATCTCCCTTGGGTAAAATCAGCTAATATTGGGACTAATACTATTTCGGATCATGCTCCTGTGTCAATTTGTTTGGAATTTCCTGGTGGGCGCAAATAAAAATCTAGCTGGAAATTGAATGATTTTCTTTTCTCTGAAACTACGAATTATACGAACCTCTCAAATGCTTTGATCTGCTATTTTGCAGAAAACAAGTCACCAGAAGCGAGTCTTCCTTGTGGGAGGCCCATAAGGCATATTTTAGGGGGAAGTTGATAGAATTGGGTGCAGCAAGAAAAAACAACATCAAAAAATGACAGAATTAATTATAAACACAACACTTTTGTGTTTTCCCCTATTTATCATGAGCTGAACTTAACCACTTCCGGACCGACGCACGCCAATATATGTCCTAACTATGAAGAGGGATATCTTTGTTATGGCCGCAGCTAGCTGCCATAACCCTGGTATCCTCTTCTTCGGCGGGCGGTCCGGTTTCTGATAATAGTGTTCTCTGTGGTGGATTGGCTGCAAGATCAAGCTTATCGGCGATGGGAGAGGGCCCCCTCCCGCCACGCTCTGGTGCCCTCCTCCATTTACCGGAGTCATCGGTATTGGTGGAGGCGATTGGATTCTTGTTCTTCCTGGTTATGGAGACGAGCGAGGGGAAGATGGCCCCCACCCATCTCCATACCATTGCAGGGCAGAAGGGGCGTCAAAACATTATTGAATTTTTGTGTAAATATGAGATCTGAGGTCTTTTTGACCCCAGATCTCATATTTAAGAGGTCCTGTCATGCTTTTTTGCTTACAAGGATGTTTACATTCCTTGTAATAGGAATAAAAGTGACACAATATTTTTTAAAGAACAGTGTAAAAATAAAAAATAAAATGTAAAATAAATAAGAAAAAAAAAATGTTGAACGTGCCCCATCCTGCCAAGCTTGTGCGCAGAACCGAACGCATACATGAGTAGCGCCGGCATATGAAAACGGTGTTCAAACCACACATGTGAGGTATAACCTCGATTGGTAGAGTGAAAGCAATAATTCTAGCCCTAGACCTCCTCTATAACTCAAAAAAATGCAACCTATAGAATTTTTTTAAACGTCGCCTATGGAGTTTTTAAGGGTAAAAGTCTGTCGCCATTCCACGGGCGCAATTTTTAAGCGTGACATGTTGGGTATCAATTTACTCGGCATAACATTGTCTTACACAATATAAAAAAATCGGGCTAACTTTACTGTTGTCTTATTTTTTAATTCAAAAAGGTGAATTTTTTCCAAAAAGACCGCTACGCAAATATGGTGTGACAGAAAGTATTGCAATGACTGCCATTTTATTTTCTAATGTGTTAAAAAAAAATGTATAATATTTGGGAAATCTAAGTAATTTTCTAGCAAAAAAAATGTTTTTAATTTGTAAACAACCAATCTCAGAAAGCGGCTTGGTCCTTAACCACTAGGCGTCCGCGCTATAGCCGAAAGACGGCTGCAGCGTGGACGCCAATTGCCGGGAGGCCGTCCCTGGATGTCCTTCTGTTTACTTTCGCAATGCGCGCTCATGCGAGCACGAATTGGGGAGAGTTCTGTGCTGGCTGTGTCACTTGGACACAGCCAGTCACAGATCTCTGTAAATGGCCAATCACAGCGGCTCTTTACAGCGCGATCGGTGTGTCCAATGAGAGATGATCTCATATTTAAACGTATGAGATCATCTCTCATCGCCGGCTCTCCCTCCTCACACAGAGACAGCGTGTGAGGAAGGAGAGATGAACCGCTGCAGCAGTTAGTAAAAAAACAAAAAATAAAAGTGCCATTTGTCATCAGTGCCACATCAGTGCCACCTGTCGTCAGTGCCACATAGTGCCATCTGTCGTCAGTGCCATATCAGTATCATGTGTCATCAGTGCCACATATTAGTGCCATCTGTCATCAGTGCCACATATCAGTGCCATCTGTCATCAGTGCCACCTGCCAGTGTCACGTGCCATCTGTTATCAGTGTCACGTTTCATCAGTGCTGCGTATCAGTGCCATCTGTCATCAGCGTCACATGTCATCAGTGCCACATATTAGTGCCATCTGTCATCAGTGCCACGTATTAGTGCCATCTGTCATCAGTGCCATGTATTAGTGCCACGTGTCATCAGTGCCACGTATAAGTGCATCTGTCATCAGTGGCACGTGTCATCAGTGCCACATATTAGTGCCATCTATCATCAGTGTCACATGTCATCAGTGCCACGTATCAGTGACATCTGTCATCAGTGCCACGTGAGTGTCACGTGTCATTGTCCTGGTCCTCTAGGACCTTCAAAAGTGTAATAGGTAGTCAAGAAGTTGGATGTGTCATTTATGCTCCTAGAACATGTGAATGCGCTTCATGCATGTTGGGCCTCTCTATGTGGCTAGGCTGTGGAAAAGTCCCACACATGTGGTATCGTTATAATCAGGAGGAGTAGCAGAATGTATTTTTGGGGCATTATCTGTGGCCATGTGAGAGAAATAACCTATTACAATGACAATTTTGTGGAAATAAAATCTTAATTTTGCAAAGAATTGTGGGAAAAAATTACAACATCAAAAGCTCACCATGCCTCTTACTAAATACCTTGGAATGTCTACTTCAAAAAAAGGGGTCATTTGAGGGGTATTTGTACTTTCATGGCTTGTTCGGAAATGAGATAGGCCACCAGTACTTCAGGAGTGATCAATTTGTAGACTCTATAACTTTCACACAGACCAAATAATATCCACTAAGTTGGGTTATATTTTACCAAAGAGATGTAGCAGTATAAATTGTGGCCAAACTTTATGAATAAAAATTTATAATTTGCCAAATTTTATCACAGAAACAAAAAAAAATGTGTTTTTTTTCAAAATGTTTGGTTTTTATTCATTTATACAGCAAAAAATAAAAAAAACCCAGAGGTGATCAAATACCACCAAAAGAAAGCTCTATGTGTATGAAAAAAAGGACAAAAATTCATTTGGGTACAGTGTTGCATGACTGAGTAATTGTCATTCAAAATGTGAGAGCACTGAATGCTGAAATTGGTCTGGTCACGAGGGGGGTTTAAGTGCCCTGTTTTCAAGTGATTAAGTGGTTAAAGATCTACGACTTTTTATATGTACACAAAGGGCCTTTTTTTCTCGAATATTTTTCACAAATCTGTCTAAACCTGCGTAAAGGCAGGCCATACATGGGTGGATTTTCAAATGAATTTACTTTCGAAAATCTTATCTAAGAATTTTTGTTCGTATTTGGCACAATTAGTGGGCTGCCGCAACAGCTGATTTTTGTGAGGCCATCGAATTTGTGTAATCGGACGTGTTGGAAATTTTTTGAAAAACAAATGATTTTCTAATCAATGATGGTAGAATCGTGCGAGAAATGTATTCGAAAAAGAAATGCGCATGTGCAAGAAAAGAAAGTTCCTGAAAAGAAAAGAAGAGCCAGCTATGGAAATTCTTTTATGTAGCAACATGAGGTGAAACTGAAGGCTTGTTTGGTCAAATTTTGAAACCAATGGTGGCACCATCGGATCAGAAATGCACGAATTTTCTGATTTTCAAAAGAAAATTCTTTAGAAATTCGACCATGTATGGCCTTAGTGAGCACGTCTCCTTTCCAGAGATAATCCACCCACCTTACAGGTGTGGCATATCAAGATGCTGATTAGAAAGCATGATTATTCATTAGTCCAAAAACCAGTCAGAATCTGGTGTGACCAGCAAATCTCCTTTGCATAAAGTTGATCAGGTTGCTGATTGTGGCCTGTGGAATGTTGGTCCATTCTCTCTTTAATGGCTGTGTGAAGTTGCTGGATATTGGCAGGAACTGGAACACGCTATTGTATAACGCCGATCCAGAGCATCCCAAACATGCTCAATGGGTGACATGTCCAGGAGAGTATGCTTTCCATACAAGAACTGGGATCTTTTCAGCTTCCAGGAATGGTGTAAAGATCCTTGCAACATGGGGCCATGCATTATCATGCTGCAACTTGAGGTGATGGTCGTGGATGAATGGCACAACAATGGGCCTGAGGATCTCATCACCATATCTCTGCACATTCAAAATGCCATCAATAAAATGCACCTGTGTTTGTTGTCCATAGCATACTCCTTCGAATGTGAGCATTTACCCACTCCCAACCGATTGTTGCAGCAGCTGTCCAGGTAGCTGGTCTCAGACGATCTTGGAGGTGAAGATGCTGGATGTGGAGGTCCTGGGCTGGTGTGGTTATACTTGGTCTTCAGTTGTGAGGTCGGTTGGATGTACTGCCAAAATCTCTGAAACGCCTTTGGAGACGGCTTATGGTAGAGAAATGACATTCAATTCAATAGCAACAACTCTGGTGGACATTCCTGCAGTCAGCATGCCAATTGCATGCTCCCCCAAAACTTGCGACATCTGTGGCATTGTGCTGTGTGATAAAACTTCACATTTTAGAATGCCCTTTTATTGTGGCCAGCCTAAGGCACACCTGTGCAATAATCATGCTGCCTAATTAATATGCGACACCTGTGAGGTGGATGGATTATTTTGGCAAAGGAGAAGTGCTCACTAACACAGATTTAGACAGATTTGTGAACAATATTTGAGAGAAATAAGCCTTTTGTGTATATAGAAAAAGTCGTAGATCTTCAGCTCATGATAAATAGGGGCAAACACAAAAATGTTGCTTTATAATTTTGCTCAGTGTATATTATGAAATAATATCAGACCCTGATGATAAATCAGAGTATGACTTCATTAATATTGATTAACCTTATCGTTTCTGTATCTCCCCAATAGTTCTACATTTTTTGATTAAACAGGTTTTTTATTGAATATTAATGCAGAGATTACAATTATATTTGCTATATGGATGAGTTTACAATATTTAAAGATGTTACATTATTTTTGAGAAAAGTGTTTTTTCGTTTGTTATATGCAGATAGACCGTCAATGCAATTAGAAACTAAATTAATGGATAAGAGAGACAAAGAGATACTAGACATCCTCACCTCTTTATTAGAGGAAAATGAAGGTGATGAGGATGCCTATGGGGTATACCGAAGGAGAGCAAACCTTAATATTCGATCAACCAAGATGCCGCCACTTACCAAGAATAAATGGTTGAGTTTGTTCTTGGATATGGTTCAAGCAGATTTGGAAAGGATAAACTGGGAGGAGAAACTGAATGATAATCTCTCTAAAAAAGAATGCAGAGCATTATTAGAACTCTCTGAGGTTAATGGAATAGTTATTAAAAGGAGTGATAAGGGGGGTAATGTAGTTCTGCTTAATGAGAAACAATATGAGAACGAGGTTTTTCGCCTCTTAAGTGATGTACAGACGTATCAGAAACTTCCAGGGGATCCTTTCCCTAATCTGGTGTTGTGTTTGAACCGTAAACTGAAGCAAGCAGGTGAGGTAGGACTATTAACCAAGAAAGAATTAGAATTTCTCATGGTTGATGAATATAATGTCCCCATATTCTACATCATCCCTAAAGTACATAAATCTCTTAACAACCCCCCAGGTCGTCCCATTGTGTCTGCAATAAAGAGCCCCCTTGAAAGGGTGGGCAAATATTTAGACAGCCTTTTGAAATTTGACATGGTATTGAAGTTACCATCATATGTAAAGGACACCGAGGACGTCCTGAGATGAATTGCCAAAATTGAAGTGGATAATGGTCTGTTGTTAGTAGGAATAGATGTGGAATCTCTCTACACCTCAATTCCCCACGAATGGGGGATTAGAGCTGTTGAGACGTTTCTTGAGAAAAATTACCCATGATGTGGTCCCCAGAACGAGTTTCTACTTGAGTTGTTGACTTTTGCACTTAATAACAACTTTTTTCAGTTTTTAACAACCTTTTTTCAGCAGATAAAAGGGACAGCAATGGGGGCACCGTGGGCTCTGGCCTACGCCTGCATCCATCTGGGACTATGGGAGGAAGAGATGGTTTACAAAATGCCTATGTTCCTGAGCCACGTGCATACGTGGCTCAGGTACACAGATGATGTCCTCCTGATTTGGAAGGGTGATGAACATTCCCTTAGTGAGTTTATGAACATTTTGAATATGAATGACCGTAATATCAGGCTAACTTATACATGGGATCCGGAGAGGATTTCCTTTCTAGATCTCATGATCAGCCTGTCTGATTTGTCCCTGTCCACTCAAACGTTCCCTGAAAGATACCTCAGCAAATACGCTGTTGATGGCTGCCAGTCACCATCCTCAGTGGCTCAAAAATGGTATCCCAGTGGGACAGTTTCTACGTAGTAAAAGAAACTGTTCCAATGCTGAGGATTACAAACGAGAAAGCGACGAACTATATAAACGTTTTTGGGAAAGGGGATACTCACATAAACAAATCAGGAGAGCAAAGCGGAAAGCTGCCGAAAGGAATCGGATTTCTTTATTAGAACCGAATACCTCTCACATTCCGTCCCCAGAGAATGAAGAGTCGCCTGTCAGAATAATTACTCAGTTTGGGGCAGAATGGGAAACGGTACGGTCGATTCTCCAGAAACATTGGGACATTTTGACGAACGCCCCAGGTCTGGCCAGGATTGTGGGCCCACGGCCGGAAATGGTGGCCAGACGGGCAAGAAACATAGGCGATAGGTTGATTTCCTCGGAATACATTAGAGGTGTAGACGAGTCTTGGCTGTCACAGTTCCCTCGCAGTAGGGGGATGTTCCCATGCGGACATTGCCAGGTCTGTCCCTTTGTGCATCGTACATCAGGCTTTAGTGATGCACATAATAAAAAATGCTTTGAGATTCAGAGCTTGAGCAACTGTGCCACTACTAGAGTAATCTATATGTTGACTTGTCCATGCAGTAAATTGTACATAGGGAAGACTAAAAGACAACTTAGGCCGCGTACACACAAGAGGATTGTCCGTCCAACTTAGTCCGCTGAAACGTGTTTCAGCGGACAATCCGCTCCTGTGTGGGCTTCAGCGGACTTTTTCAGTGGACAGTCTGGCGGACTAAGTCTTTCGGAATTTCCGTAATATTGTCCGTCCAAACTTGGTTTCAGCGGACAATCCGCTCGTGAGTAGGCTAGTTCGACGGACTAAGTATGGCGCATGCTCAGAAAGGATTTACACGGCCGAAGGTTGCATTGCAGTGTATTGGACGTCGAATTTCTAGTCCCGTCGTACGTGCCGTACACGTCATCGCGCAAGCTTTCAGCGGACTGTCTGTTCGTCGTGTGTGGTCAAGTCCGTTCATTCAAAAGTAGGACGGACTGTCTGTCGGATTGTCTGACGAACTTAGTTGGCCAGACAATCCGCCCGTGTGTACGCGGCCTTAGAATCCGCATAGGGGAACACATGAGGGAAATTGTAGAAAAGAATCCGGACAAACCAGTTTCTCGAAATTTTTTGCAATTCCATCAAGAAAAATTAGAGGGTATGCAAGTTAAAGGAATTTATGCACTGAAACTATCAGACAGGAGAGGTGATTATGATCAGATACTACAACAGAAGGAGAAAAGATGGATATTCTGTTTGGGTACCCTTTTTCCACAAGGGTTAAACATGGAATTAAGTCTGCAACCATTCCTCCCTGTCTAATTCTAGTATGGCACTCTGTAATTGATCCTTGGTAGATGAGGGGGAGGCGGGGGAGTTGGGAGGGGTTTGATTAATAATTCTTACAACTAATAGTTGTCCCATGAACAGATGAACTTAGCCTTTGGGCAATTGAATTAAAATTTATGAATTGTGCTAACCGATCTGCCTTTACAGCAAAAAAGGAAAAGAAAGGTTTTTAAAAAACAAGAGATGGAGGGAATAGGTTTTTTGTATATATATATTTTCTCTAAAAATATTAAATAGTAACTTTATGTAGCAGTTTAAGGGCGGTTTGTCTATGGTGAATTGTGGATAGAAGCCCTTGTCTATCTGCTTAAAATTCTATCAAGGGTAATCGATTGACACTATTGAATGGTGGACTCATATACCTTTAGTCCTTGAGAGACATGTACTTTAATGAATATGTCTCCTTTTTGTAGGACTATGTGAAATTTTAATTTATATTCAATAGCCATATGATTAAAAGGAAGACTTTGGAGGACTATATGTCACCGTCTTGTCTGTGGCTATATTGGATTGTGGACGCTTTTCTCTGTGTTTTTTTTTCCCCCTCCCCTCTTCTCCTTCCCTCCCTCCTTCTTCCTTCCCTTTGTATTTACCTCTCTTTATTTATATGGTTTTTTCTACAATGCCTGAGCGTTATGCCCCAAGATGAACTATCTAACATGGGGGCAATAAATGACAATATTTGCAACAACACAAGGCGATTGCCATATGGAAATAAAACAGTAAAAACCTTTAGAAGATAAGGAATAAGAATTCCGATTGTTTGCAGAACTTTTTAGGTGTGCTCCTTATTAGCTCCGATGGGGAGTACTCCTTTAGATTTTTTGTTAGTGTGTATGCAGCGGGAGACGGACTGAATATAAGGGAGTACCCGCGCATGCCCACCACGTCCAGTTGAAGCAATACACTATCATTGTGAAACGCGTTGACGTCACGTCCGCCCGGATGTCACGCTGTGATCGCAGCTGAGAAGATCTCCCGTGAAGCGGCGAGCGAACGACTATGGACTAGGGTAGAAACGGACCGGACCCGGGGCTTCTTTTACATCGGCACCGAGGCGTAAACACACGCAGGTTTTCTGCGCCAAGTAAGGCTACTTAGTGATATCCAGTGACCCGGAGGCCCCACTAAAGATAGATCGGACTGGGTGCTACTATATGCTAAATTGCTGATTTATTTATGCTATTGCTGGGACAAGCAGACGCTATGGACAGACATGCAGTATCTGATTGGTAACATACCAAGGGATGGTAATCCTTTTTTGATGCACAAGCATGAGTGGTCCTTATGGGAAAGCTTTATATACAGCAGTATTTCCATGAAACTTTTATATGCATATAAGCTGCAACGGTCATCAAGTGATACATACATCTATTGGAGATTATCAGCAATATATATATGAATTTTGAAGCTATGTTATAGTTCTTTCCCCTGGCCAGGTCTTTACTGTATACTATCCCTTTACTTTCTTTGTCAGCTCGAGCTACTGGGAGAGATCCGATTCTGGCCCCATATTACTAGATGATTAGTTATGATGCTGGATTTCCAGCCCCTTTTTATGGGGATTAATTTTGTTGATAATACAGGTTATTAGTGATTCGAGGGGTCATTGTCGGATCTTACTGGCGTCCGGACGTTATTGTATGTTTTATGTTAACACAAGGTGTTTGTGTATATGTGTCCCCCCCCCTAGGTTTGAGCTTGCCAGGTTTGGAGCAAGTCTCCATATCCTGGATGCATATGATGATTTTTTCAGGGTGCCCCTTCATGTGATATTTTTGAATGTCTTTTGTGATATATATATTCAATATCTATTTATTTAATTATGTACGATAGCCAAATATTTTGGTATTTAATAAAAGGATTTTTATATTAGCCATATACTGGTGGTTCGCGTTCCTCAGTGACCCTCGCTTTTTCAAAGTGTTACCTGTCTATGGGAACCCACATTTTTTCTTTTGGATACAATCATATTAGGTATCACCAAACAGTCATGAAGTGCTTCATAACATTTGTGACATCACATAAAAGAATACTTTGTCATCACAACATGCAATAGGTAGTATAGCAGAACGATGTACCGTTATATACATTTCAACCATTTCAACAGTACTCCAAACTTCCTAAGTACATGTATCCGCCTCTTGGAGCCAATCCCAGATTTTATTGTATTTGGTTGGGCATCCCCTATTTTTATATATACATTTTTTGTATGGGAGTGTCAGATTAACTTCCCGTTTCCAATCCGCTACCTTGGATGGAAGAGATCTCATCCACTGCCTAGCTACCACTTTCCTGGCGGAAAACAAGGTTTCTTGTAGAAAAATGTTGGTAAATTTATCCAGAACTTCAGGAAAAATCCAGAGGAGACAGGGTTTGGGGTAAAGAGCCAGGGGTGATCCCATGACATTGTGCAGAAAGGACACTGTTTGTTTCCAGAATTCCTGAAGTTTAGGGCAAGACCAGATAAGGTGGACGAATGTCCCCGTATCAAGGGTACACATAGGGCATAACACATATTGGTTCTTATTATACTTGGCAGTCCTGAGGGGGTTAAGATATGCTCTATGAGTTATGTAAATTTGGGATAGTCTGTCTTGAAATCTAGGGGACACCACATTACACGTCTCCAGAGCCTACACTCCCACATTACCCTCCCAATGAGACTTTAGAGCATACGCCAGTCTCGCCGAGGCGGGAGCCGTGAGCATGCCGTAAAAGCACAAGATAAGCTTTTTGGAATCATTATCCTTTACTATCGCAATAATAGGGTTGGGAGCAGGCTGTGGTGTCGACTGTGGGAATTGCTCCCTAAGGGCATGCCGGACCTGAAGGTACTGGAATAACATATTGTCAGGAACACCAAATTCCTCCTGGATTGTTTTAAACATTTTAATGGTTCTACCTTGAATCAGATGATGCATGTAGTATATCCCCCTTGAGACCCATAGCGTCGCTCTCTGAATATGTTGAAGCTCTAGTAATTGTTTATTATACCAAAGCGGCGTAAAGTCATTTGGTGATGTTAAGCTTAATTTGGCTGATGCCAATTCCCATATTCGTCTTTAATGAAAGAGCATGGAATGTCTGTTTAGCTGTGGTGGCGAGCCACCAACCCCCACCGATATAGCAGCCATCTCGAATCGCCAGCAATTTGCACCCAATAGGGGCAGAGAAGGCTGAGAAAGCATTGTTTATCAGTCTTATCAACATGAAAGAGTTGGGAGAGTTGTGAGGCGATATAATAGTGATTTAAATCAGGAAGGGCCGTACCACCCATATCCGTTGGGTTTTTCAGAGCCTGCCATGTAAGCTTATGCCTATTATTCCCCCACACAAAGGGTCTAAGAAGGCTCTCAAGGGATTTAAGTACTGAAGTACTTTAACGGTAGATAGACTGGGGTGTGCCATAGCATATAGAACACCTTAGGTAGTAAGACCATTTTTATCAAATTAATGCGCCCCCAGACCCCCAGGGGTAGACGGGACCAAGCTGGAATTTTAGTGCAAACTAGGGTTTGTTGTATGTTTAATGCTACATAGTGTGCCGGCATCCTAGTGACATGCACACCTAAGTACTTAATCATTCCGCCTCACTCGAGGGGTAAACTGGCCTGGGATTCTGACGGTGGGAAACTATCAATGGGTAGGATTTGGGATTTCCCCCAGTTTATACGGAGACCGGAGAAGCTCCCAAACCACTCGATCGTGTGTAGGGCCTTTGCAAGGGAGGGGCCAGAGTCCGCCAGGTAAAGCAGGGTGTCATCCGCGTAGAGACTGATTTTTTCAGTCAAATGCCCTACCGTCAGCCCCCTGATTTCATGGTCAGCACGGACCAACACAGCCAGGGGTTCTGCAGCCAACGTGTAAAGTAGTGGAGAAAGCGGGCACCCCTGCCTTGTACCTCTTGTGAGGGGTTAGCTCAGCAGCGGGTGTGTGTGACCCCCTGGATGGGTTCACAACACAAAGTCAGGCACAGCAGACAGCGGTGTAGGTTCAAAAAACAAAAGATCCGGTTTATTTATGCTCCATGCAGTGATACATATAACAGCCACACAAAATAAAACAAGAAAATAAATCCTGGTCAGCTTGACCTCTAACTACACACATAGACTCCCTGTCTAACAACTGGGTACAGCCTTGTGCTGTACCAGTCCCTGCCTTTGTTGTAAAGGTTTTGCCACACAGGCGTTAACTCAGCGCACAGTACAGGTGACACACTCCCCAGTCTATACAACACAAAACTGGTTCCAGGATGGAGCATCTCCCTATGCATGCTGGGGTTTTTTGTAGAGGCCTTAATGAGCCCACTTGCTTCAGCTGGGCTCATTAACTCTTCCCCTCTAATTGTAAAAGTCTGCATAAAGCCTGAATCTAGGACACACATATTTACCATCCTGGATACAACCAGGTGACTTCACCTGCCTGCTGCCACACTCTACTGAGGTTAAATGCCTGGGATGACCAGCCATTCGCCACCACCTTAGCTGTTGGATGTTGGTACAGCAGCTTAACCCATCTAATAAAGTTAGGCCCGAAGCCATAGCCCTCCAGGCATCTCCAAAGATACCTCCATTCCACCGAGTCAAATGCCTTGGCTGTGTCAAGTGACACCACCACCCGCGTACCGACTTCATCGTGCATAGCCTGGAGATTAATAAAGAGCCTGCGTAGATTGAACAACGTATTACGATCCGGCATGAATCCCGCTTGGTCTGTGTGGATCAGGGTAAGTATTATGTTATTCAATCGTGTAGCTAGTACCTTGGCTAAAATCTTAATGTCCACCTGTAACAAGGAGATAGGGCGGTAGGATTCTGGGTAGCCTGGATCCTTGCCTGGTTTGGGTATTAAAACTATTGTGGCTTCCCTCATAGAGGGTGGTAGTGTCAGGGTTTCGAAAATATATTCCTAAAGGGTGAGAAGTTTTGGTACTAGTAAGTATTGGTAGCGAGAATAAAATTCAATGGGAAGGCCATCTGACCCCGGAGACTTGGATCTTGTGAATTCCGCAATGGCATGGGCTATTTCATCAGAAGTGAGAGGTGCCTCAAGAACCCCCACCTGTTCCTCAGTTACTTGGGGGAGGGAAATATGCTCAAGGAAACTGTCCATTGGGATAGTGTCGTCAGATACCGTGGTGGTGTACAAGTCCGCAAAAAAGTCCCTGAATCTAGATGTTACCACGGGGGGGGGGGGGGGATCTGTAATCATTGTAGCTCCCTGTCTGCGCAGAGAAATGACAATCGGGGGTCTATCCTCTTTATGTACTAAATACGCGAGTAGCTTTCCAGCTCTTTCCCCGTGTTCAAATTGTTTCTGTTTGATAAAGAAAAGTTTCTGCCGGGCCTTTTCATGTTGTAATTGAGATACTACCCTCGACTGTAGTCTGAGTGCGTCTGCGTTTGTCGGAGATGGATCCGTTAGGTATATGCATTCAATGGAGTTTAACTCTAATGCCGCGTACACATGTAGCAGACTATCCGGCGGACCTAGTCTGGCGGACTTTCCGCCGGACTTTCCGAATGAGCTACCACCCACACACGGTACTTTTGCAGCGGACTAAGTACGCCATGCTTTTGAAATGAACGGACTTGCCCACACACACGGAGGAAAGTCCGTTAATTTTGAGCGCGGCTCCAGGTAGCCGGGACCAGCGAAGGAGGCGTTGCTGGCCCCATCACCTGGTATGGACTTAAAGGGGAATCCCTACGCCGAAAAATCGGCGTGGGGGTCCCCCCTATGTCCATATCAGACCCTTAACCGAGCACGCTACCCGGCCGGCCAGGAAAGGGGGTGGGGACGAGCGAGCGCCCCCCTCCTGAGCCGTACCAGGCCACGTGCCCTCAACATGGGGGTGCCTTGGGGAAGGGGGGCCGCGTGGCCCCCCCACCCCAAAGCACCTTGTTTCCATGTTGATGAGGACAAGGGCCTCTTCCCGACAACCCTGGCCGTTGGTTGTCTGGGTCTGCGGGCGGGGGGCTTATCGGAATCCGTGAGCCCCCTTTAATAAGGGGGCCCCCAGATCCCAGCCCCCCATCCTATGTGAATGAGTATAGGGTACAATGTACCCCTACGCATTCACCTGTGAAAAATAGTAAAAAAAACACAACACACAAGGGTTAAAATAGTTTATTGCACAGCTCCGGGGGTCTTCTTCCGTCTTCGGGGGTCTTCTCGCCGGACTCCTCCACTATCTTCTGCTCTTTTGCTAGCTCTTTCACTAGCAGAGGAGCCCGGCTTTCTTCTTCGCCGCCGCCCTCTTCTTCCGACTTCGGAAGTCTTGTCCCCCTCTTCGGTTCTTCTTGCCGGGCCACCGCGCCTTCTTCTAGCTCTTTTACAAGCGGTGGCCCGGTCTTCTGTCGCCGTCGCCACCTTCTGTTCTTCTGTTCTTCTCTTCTGGAGATGTTGTCTCGCCGCTGTCTCCGGTCACTATGACAGGACACGGGGAGGGGGGGGAGGCTAGGAGCTTCGAGAACCTAGTGTCTCCCGTTTGCCCCGCCGTCAATGCAGGGGGTTTGAGCCTGTCCAGTGTAGAGTTGAGTGTAGTATTAAAATCCGCCAGCCATATCACCAGAATTGAGGGGTGTCTGGCCATAAAGGTGAGTCTCTCAAAAATTATTGACATGGTGAACGGAGGAGGGATATAAAAGGCCATGATTAGGAAGGGTTCCCCATAGAGTTTAGTATGTAGGAAAATGTACCTGCCCTGTGGGTCCGTGAGCGCCTCACAAAGCTCAAACTGGACATATTTGGCTATGAGCACCGAAACCCCTCTAGAGTGGGAAGTGTAGGTGGAGTGAAACGCCCAGCCAATCCAAGGGCATTTAAGGGCCATCTGCATTCCACCTTCCACGTGTGTCTCAACCAACACCACCACCACCACCTCTGCCCTCTGTTTCTTAAGGAACGTGAAGGCTGCCGTGCGTTTAATTTTATCACGCAGGCCCCTCACATTCCAGGTAAGAAATCTTACAGACGCCATATAAAGTCATACACAATAAGTAATACCTCCGATGTTCCACGCACAGGCGCACCTGTGGCTGCACCCCCAGACAATAGTTCTCGTTCAAGCATAAATATCCACTGTACATGTAATACCTGTAATATACATTTGTTATGAATTACACATATTTACACATATTCCAATTATCTCTGACATGTTCTTAGTAATCCTCTGCATGAAAACCCTATCTAACTTGTGCTGGTATAGTCCCCCAAAAAACAAAAACGTCCATCTGGGAAAACCAGTTTCATCACATCAAAAAAAAAACAGAGGAAAAAAAACCTAAGAAATAACTGTAGCCACTGGGACCAGTCGTTGAATTGAGTCGGGCTGCTCTGCACTAAAATATGCAGAGGTGACCTGTGTGTAGAGGCAAAGGTGTCTTCTAGAGTCCAGTCCCAGCGGTCAACCACATTAACATTATGAAAGGTCCCAGCGGACAAAAGAGCAGTTTTTCGCTGCACTGTGCGTTTGGTCAGAAGGACTAACATATTTCCCCTTGCTCCGGGAAAGAAATAAAATGAACAAGAATGTAGAAAGAAAAAGTCCCTCAGTAGGGACACCAAAAAAAATTCCATAAACAGTGACACCTCCAGCAGGCAGACGAGCCCTTTCTCCATCTGGCTATCGGGTGTAAGGTTTCTGTCTAGGTCTAGGAGACCTCCAAGTGTAAAGGTGTAAAGGGCTCAAGGAATACCGTCGCTAAGGATGTGACTAGTCACGGAAAGTGCCGGAGCCAGCATACTAAAGATGATGAAACAAGAAGAGTACACCGGGTAACATGCTAAGGCTCCATGGTGTCCAGGGAAAGAAGAGGAGAGCATATCTCACCCATCCAGCGGCCTCTCAGTCAGCTCTATCCAGAGTTGCTCTGCGCTCCAGCCAGGATATGACCTCCCTGGGTTTTTCAAAGAAAAGCGCCCGGTGTCCGGCCTCCACTCTAAGGCACGCTGGGAATAACATGGAGTACTTCACTTGTTGCGCACGCAGCAATCTTTTCGCCTCCATGAAGCGCTGTTGGCGTTTCTGGATTTCCGCAGAGAAATCGGGAAAAATTGCCACTTTATTATTGCCGATGGGTATGTTACCCTTTTCTCTGGCCATGCGTAGGGCAGCATCCCTATCCTTATAGTTCAAGAGCTTTGCAATAAAGGTGCGTGGAGGGGCTCCCTGCGGTGGAAAAAGATTCAGGGCCATATGTGTTAATCAGCAACTGTTCCAAAAAAGTTTTTGGGTCTCTACCCTCTGCTCCTTCTGGGAGACTTATCAGGGGGATGTTGCATCTTCGTATGCGATTCTCCATATCATCCTGTTTAGCAAGCATTTGGTCTATTTGCTCCTGCATGCGGTCTGTGCCGTTTTGTAATGGCGGAAGAGCGTCCTCCACATTGCTGATACGGGTCTTAGTATCCCTAACCTGCTCACGCAATTTCTGAAAGTCTTGCCGCATTAAGGATATGTCCATTTGCACTTCCTCAATTTGTGATGTGAGTGATGTGCGGCATAGTGTAATAGCCTCAAGGAGTCTGTCAGTGTCTCCCGTCCCGTGCTCTCCTCCCCCCTCTCAGCTCCGCCATCTTCCTCCCCCTCCTCACTTACATGTCAGCGGTATTGCGCCAGCCTTGCTGCCGCCAATCTCTGGGACTTTGGGGGAGACATGACCACCAGAGAGAGGGGATGTCTTCCAGGTCCATGCTGGGAAAGATTTGCACTGTGGTGTCACAAGATTGCCGCGTGGAGCAGGATTACTCGGCGGAGCTCCGGAGACAAGCATCCTACGCCATGCAAGGTCAGGCCACGCCCCCAATAGTTCTATATTTACATTTATCATAGACCTCCCCCTTCTTTTTCTTCCTTTGGAATGTTTTTTTTTTCTTTTTTTTTCCTCTTTCTTTTTCTTTTGTTTGGTTCCCACCCCCCTGCCTCTATTTCGCTATTGGAGGGGAGAGTACAGAAACTGATAAGATAAATTGCATTTTATATGTTTCACAATAATGTTTGCAATTTTCTGAAATGCTGAAAATAATAATAATACTAACAATAAAAAATTGATAACATATATGTATTACATTCCTATTCATTTTTCTCCTGCCTAGATGTTGGAGCTTTATAAATGAGAATAATATTTTCTGACCGGTGAAAATCTGTAGTCAGAAGATATAAGGGAGGCAGCATGAAAATAAGTTAAGGAAGGCATATTTTGAAATAATAAGGTCTTATAGAAAATGTCACAACAAACTGTTATAAAAACGCTTGAACATTTGGCAGATAAATAGATAGTTGCTAATTGATAGCTAATTTACAATTCACAGTAGGAAAGGTTAATCTGTAGCACCATGACAAAATATGAATATTTGATATTCTGTTGCTTCTTCTGGTGTCTACATATGAATCATTTGTTCATAACATCAGAATATGTAATGAAATACAATATTCTCTCATTACAATGCCATATAATAGTATTGTGGACAAGCTTTACTGTAGTGAATATGGAATAGGCACTTAACATTCATATGTGTACATTCTAGCAAGGTTTTTGCTATCTTTAACAAGGGATTTTCACCTTACAGAGCCTGAGTGATATTTCAGTGTTAATGGAAGCATCACACATTATTTAATCAAATGAAACTTTCACAAAATGTGCCTTGATATGGTCACTTTAAAGTAGTCTTTAGTTACTCTTTATTTCAATCAATATCATGTTTCTTGTAACAAAAAAAAAAAATCCTACATTTGGGCATAATAATAATAATAATAATAATAATAATAATAATAATGTAGAGTTATCATATGTGAAAAACATTACATCTTATAGATCTACTATTCAAAAGACCTCATCACCCAATAAACATATAAAAGAATCCGGTAAAACCCTGCTGCTGTATCGAATGCCACACTGTTCTTATTAGCAAAGTTCTGACATTTGTTGCCAGTGTCCAAGCTTGCTTGTCCCACCCTGCCCCATGCACAGTCCTACTGATCACTAGGCAGTACATCTTGGGGATGGATGAGTGCGAAGTTTCGACCAGGAAATGTCATTTCTTGATCAGAAGAGATTGAGTAGTTGTGGGGTCTGTAGGTTTACAGAGGAAGGTCCCTGCACTTTATACCTAAAAGAAGATTTGTATTTATTTTTATGAGAGAACCGCATTAACCCTAAAATGACAATCACACAAATTCCTAACCTATCCAAGAATATAAGAATACACAGCAAAGGATGTCATGATATATCCCAGCCCAACTCCAAGAAAGTACAGAAGTCCACTCTTGCAGTGTGTGTGTGTGTGTGTGTGTGTGTGTGTGTGTGTGTGTGTGTGTGTGTGTGTGTGTGTGTGTATAGCCTTTTTTTACTTACCTGATTCTACGTTTCAGCCAGCTCCAGCCAGCTCCAGTGATCTCCTCCTCCCTAGACATCATCACATATAAAGGAAGATTAACCCTGTATGGCATGACGTGAAGTCTGGAGTGTGATCAATGTCAGTCCTAACCTACACAGGAGCTACAGGGGACCAGAAACAGAACTGCAGAGAGCCCGCTGAAGCAAGGAATAAGGTAAAGCTGGGTACACACAGATCAGAAATCATGGGGTTCAGCAGGGGCTGTATTGTGATCAGTGTGTAACCCTCTCTGTTGGGCAGAAACCCATTGTTATATCATCTTCTGCTGGAAATCCTTGCTCAATTAGCTGCTTGCAGCCAAACAGCACCAGTGTTAACCAGTGTATTCTGACAGGGGACAGTCCTTACTGTCAGAATATCCCCCCGCTCTCAGAATACAATGTCCCAGTGAGGGAGAATTCCCACATCCACCCACTTGTGTGGAGGGAGGAATCTGTCAGCCACTTGCTTGAGCCCCATCTTCATCCAGCAATGTGCACAAGAGCAGTTGCTTTCTGGTGGACTGTTTGTTTTAAGTGTATTGCTTTGCACTTTACATTTGATTTGCAGCACTGGAAGTTTGGTAGTAACTCCAATGGGCTGTGGGTCCCTTTGGGAGCTGGCCATGGCCTATGGGTCCTGCTGGCCATGGCCTATGGGTCCTGCTGGGAGATGTCCATGGCATGTAGGTCCTGATGGGAGCAAGCCACTGGCCCGTGGGTCCTGCTGGCCACTGGCCCGTGGGTCCTGCTGGCCACTGGCCCGTGGGTCCTGCTGGCCACTGACCTGTGAATGCTGCTGGCCACTGACCTGTGGGTCCTGCTGGCATGTGGGTCAGTGGGCCACTTGGCTGGACTTGCCCCCCAGGCCTAAGGTTGCCAGCCCTCCCCTGAAAGAAAGGGTAGTCCTGCGTTTCAGAACGTAAACAAAAATTTGCAAGAGTTAAGATGTGTAGGTGGCATTTCCAGAAGTGGCAATCCTAGATATCACTGCTACCCCTAACAGCCAGAACAGCAGCCCTTCTAGTAGAAGTGGTACACATAATATAGGAAGGCAAAGACAGTTGGTTGCAATTGGGGATTATATAATCAGATGGACTGATAGAATAGTTTGGTACCTGGATTCGGCAAGTGGTGGGCTGTGTAGACAATTTGCTGGGATCTCTCTTGGTTTATGTTGGGGCCAATGACAAAATACATAGAAGATGGAGGAGCTTTATGAATCAATTTAAATAACTAGGCTGCAAGTTGAAGAGAAAGGGTCTTCAAGATTATACTCTCTGTAATATTGCCTGTGCCATGCACAACAAAGGTGAGCCAGTGAGATCTTCTAAAATGAAATTCATGGCTAAAGACCTGGTGGGAAAGATTTGGGTTTCTACAGCACTGGGCTGACTTTTCATTGGGTACAACCTAGGTGGTTTGCACCTAAATGAAAGGAGGCCTGTGCTAGGGCAGAGGTTTATGAGAAGGTTGGAGGAATATTTTAACTAGGGTTGAGAGGGGAGGGAGAATAAGAATAAGAAAAATGTGGCAGCCAAGTCAGACAAGGGTCAGACACTCACTGAAGAAAGGTGAAATAGGATAAGATGGACGGGGGCTATGGCAGGTGATAAGGTGATTCCCATGCTACAAATAACCATTAGTGCTGTATACTATATGTACTACAAAAAATATATGGGTAATACAAGTGAAAAATACAACAATGGATTCAAATGTTTGTTCACTCACCAATGCCAGAAGCCTGCCAAGCAAAATAGAAGAGTTGAAAGCTTTGGTGAAAGAAGAGAGCTATGATTTTTGTTGGTATTGCTAAATCTTAGCTTTATTTTTCACATGATTGAGCTATTAGTTATTCTCACTATGCTCTCTTTCTTTTTTTCTTTTCTCTCGGCCCCTCCTTTTCCTGTGGCCTGCCAAGTTGCGTGCTCAGATAAGAGTCTGGTATGGATTTGGGGGGGGGGGGGTTTAGTGCAGGGTTCCCCTTAACCACTTCAATATACACTGTGTTATATATGCCTGCATTGACTGAATATAGAGTATAGACTGAATATATAGGCTATACTCAGTGCAGAGTATATATATATATATATATATATATATATATATACATATATATATATATGTACATATATATATATATATATATATATATATATATATATATTAAATACACTGCCACTAACTAACCTGCCTGCCTAACTAGCTCAAACTATCTCTGTTCACACACTATACACGGCCGCTGTGTAAGCAGCCTTATATAGTGTGGGGCGTGGACTTAGTCCCCCTGAGCTATGATTGGCCAAAGGCACCCTGCCTTTGGCCAATTATGGCTCTCTCAGCAGAGCACGCTGTGATTGGCCAAAGCATGCAGGTCAGGTGCATGCTTTGGCCAATCATCATACAGCAATGCACTGCGATCTTCCAGTGCATTATGGGGCATTCTGCGGTGCTCGAATTTCCTGTGAATGCCCCATATGTTCGGTTCGTTTTAGAACAAACGAACACCCTACTCAAACCGCAGGCTCATCCCTAGTCATTACATGATTTCTCCAACTTACAAGCAGAATTTAATGCACTCTATATTTGGGCAAATATGTGACAAATTAAGTTTATTGTTGATGCTTGTAAATGTATGCATTTAAGGGCTAAAACATGCATGCATCATACATTCTAGGAGGAGTACAACGGGGGGGGGTTCAATGGTGAAGAAGAATCTAGGTGTTCTGATAGAGCATGAAATGCCAAGCTGCAGTTCCCAAAGCAAGCAAAATACTTTCTTGCATTTGCAAAAGGTGTACTCCAGAGAAAAAGATCTTACATTTTTGCCCTGTTTAAAGTATTAGTAGCACCTCATCTGGGATATGCAGTTTAGTTTTGAGCATTAGTTCACAAAGAGGATATTGGTGTACTAGAGAAAGTGCAAACAAGGGCAACCAAACTGATAAGCGGCATACAGCTATGAAAATTAGCTGAACTGACTTTATTCCAGTGATGGCGAACCTTGGCACCCCAGATGTTTTGGAACTACATTTCCCATGATGCTCTGGCACTCTGCAGTGTAGTGGAGCATCATGGGAAATGTAGTTCCAAAACATCTGGGGTGCCAAGGTTCGCCATCACTGCTTTATTCTCTCTTGAAAATAGGTGATTAAAGATGGATATGATCACCCAGAGTGGTTCCTATAGTGAACTTGGTGCGGTTATTTACTTTAAGGCTATTACAAAGGACAAGGGGGCTCTTTGCCCTAATGTTTTCAGGATAGTAGTGAGCCATCTTATGCACAGATATGTGCTTCTTGGTTAACAAATATAATGTCTATATATTGCTTGGCTAGCAGCTATCCATTACCAGTCTATTTTCTTTTTCTTTTTCGGCAATATGATGTTGTTATCTTGACCTGGTGCTGCTCGCACCATTTTATTTCACTCTTTACCTTGGGCTTGGTTAACTGAACTATTTTTTTTTATTTACTTTAACCAGTATATGTACATTAAGCCCAGTGTTTATGGACCTTTAGTTTACTTTCACAATTCAGATATAGGTGGAGCATGTGTGATTCTCTAAGTTTGATGTGCAGAATTAAGGTTGTGGTAACAGTATCCGTTTGATGAGAGGACAAGAAAGACCTCACAGACACGGTTTCATACTTAGACATTATTCCATCACTTTATTGTTTAATGTTTCCATTGTTGCAGCTCTAAAATTGTGGTTTCACAGTTCTATTATAAGAGAACAGTAACGGTATATGTGTCACTAGGGATGAGCCAAACACCCCCCGGTTCGGTTCGCACCAGAACTTTCGAACGGACCCCAAATTCGTACGAACGTTAGAACCCCATTGAAGTCTATGGGACTCGAACGTTTGAAATGAAAAGTGTTAATTTTAACGGCTAATATGGAAGATACTGTCCTAAAAAGGGTTTGCGGACCTGGCTCCTGCCCCAGGGGACATGGTTCAATGCAAAAAAAACTTTTAAAAACGGACGTTTTTGGCGGGAGCACTGATTTTAATGACGATTAAAGTGAAAAAAAAGTGAAATATTCCTTTAAATATCGTTCCTGGGGGGTGTCTGTAGTATGCCTGTGAAGTGCCACGTGTTTCCCGTGTTTAGAACAGTCCCTGCACAAAATGACATTTAACGGAAATAACGTCATTTAAAGCTGCTTGCGGTTTTAATGTTATATCTGGTTCCTGCAATATGGTTGAAAATCATTGAGAAAAATGGCATGGGTAGCGCTCCCTGCCCATTACCAGCCCCTTTGGGTCTTGTACGTATATTAAGGGGAACCCCGTACCCATATTAAAAAAAGGAAATACGTGTGGCCCCCAGGCCCTATATACTCAGAACAGCAGTATACAGGCGGTGCAAACAAGACAGGGACTGTGTAGGTTTGTTGTGTTAAGTTGAATCTGTTTGTAATTTTCAACCGGTACATTTTTAAAGTGTAGCTCCAGTCAAAAAAAACTATTTTTAAGCTTTTTGGAAAACATAGGGAAGGGTTATCACCCCTGTATAATTTGTTTTGCCGTCCGTCTTTTTCAGAGCATACAGACAGCACGCACAATCTCCTACCGCTGACTGCAAGCTCTATTTAAAACGAGCAAGATATTTAGCTATATAGGTGGATATAGCGGTGGATATAGCGGTGTATACTGCGTTCAGAGCACGCAGACAACATGCACAATCTCCTAACACTGACTGAAAGCTCTATTTAAAATGAGCAAGATATTTAGCTATATAGGTGGATATAGCGGTGTATACTGCGTTCAGAGCACGCAGACAGCACACACAATCTCTTAACACTGAATGAAAGCTCTATTTAAAACGAGCAAGATATTTAGCTATATAGGTGGATATAGCGGTGTATACTGCGTTCAGAGCACGCAGACAGCACGCACAATCTCCTAACACTGACTGACAGCTCTATTATAAAAGATAGATATACCGCTAGATATATAGGTGAATATAGCGGTGTATACTGCGGTCAGGGCACGCAGACAACAACCACTACAGAAGAGCAAGAACGAAAAATCGGCCGATAACGATCGGTGTATACTGTGTTGAAGGTACACAGAACACCCACTAACTGCTACAGATGCCAACACACTACACAAGGCCGCAGCGCTGGCGGCCTTATATAGTGTGGGGCGTGTACTACACAGCCTGAGCTATGATTGGCCACATGGCTCTCCTCGCTGCCGGCGCTGTGATTGGCCAAGCATGTGGGGTCACAGTGCATGCTTGGCCAATCATGAGCCAGCAATGCACTGCGCCATCGCAGTGCATTGTGGGCCGTGAGCGCCACACGAATTTGGTGCGAACGGCCCATAATGTTCGGAATTCGCCGAACGGGCGAACAGCCGATGTTCGAGTCAAACGTATGTTCGACTCGAACACGAAGCTCATCCCTATGTGTCACATATGTCACTATATATTTGTGTGTTATAAATGTATAAGTTATTAATACCATAAATATTATAAATATCATATGATTATTTTTGTTGATGTGGGGACACGTGTAAAGTGTCAACATCAGCTTAAAGATTTTTAGACACAGTGTGATTTAAAACATTGGCAGCACGTATTTTATTTATACCTATTTGATTTTGCTCCTATAGAAAACATGGAAGCATAGGGTAATAAGCACATTGGTGGTTTAGAGAATAGTTAAAAAATGAGGACACTCTATGGAAAAAAAGTCAGCCTATGATGGGATACAGTCACCTTTGAGAGATAAATCAATGAGAATACTGTACCCAGGAGATTGAGGTGGGAGGTCTCCATAAATGGATAAAGAGTCAGTTGATAAATGGTTTAACTTTTTTATGTAGCGCCGGCTCCTGAAGAGCACACACTATGTGTTTTTGTCATTTAATATTCCCGGAACCACAGTTTGGTTTTGGGTTCATTTACACCAAATTTTGGTCACAGTACCAGTCTAGCTGGATTGCATTGTGTTCTGCTTGACCATAGGTGGTGCTGTCATCTCTGGCAGGTGTGAGAACGTAGTCCAGTTAGGTGCATTGAGTGCCAATTCTCTCTCGGAACCAGCCCAGTGGGAGTGTCCTCTTGCTTTGCATTCTGGGAGAGGGTACTTAAGGTGCTGACGTCACGTGCTTCAGGGTTCCAGAAGTGCTTTCTGTCTGTTTGGTCCTCCTGACCAGCCCCCTGGGCTCTCATTGCCTGTGGTGTGGATCCATCCAAATCCTAGGCAAAGTAACTGGAAGGAGGACTCAGAGGTGGTCCTGTGCCGTCTCAGTTGTGGAGAGGCACAGCAATTGAAAGAGCAACCAGGGAAGGACTCTTCGGGAGAAGGCCATGCAGAAGGCTAGCTTCTCAGAAAGAGCCTGGAGGCTCAGTTGAAGGACCCTAAGCAAATCTACACTCGTATGGTATCGCCGGACCGGCTGCAATATCCTGGTACCATATGAGGGCTCTCTAAGTTGTCTACATCCTTCAGTTACAACAAGGGTTCTACAATAAGTCTGTGGCAGAGACTTTATTCACCAGTGTTTTACAACAAGTCTGTGGCAGAGACTGTTCTTTGTTCGAGCACTCTATCGGCTGCTAGGCCTAGTGAGAGAAGGACTATCCGATAAGAGTGAGGATCCAGTTGTGAATGGCTATTCTCAGAATTTTCTAATGTGAGAGACTTTTTCTATTTGACTAAGTTCCAAGAGTACCTGGACATTCTATCTAAACCATCTAACCCTCTTTGAGAGACTGTGTTTTGTCTACTTCTTCTTCCCAAATAAAAATCCCTTAAGCGGATCTGGTGTCAGTCTCTGCAGTTCTTGGGCCATCTACCTTGGGAAACCCCTAGACATACACGAGATCAAGAAGGTAACGGTAAGCCCAATTAAATCAGCTGCTCCTTTGGGGGTCAGTGCTACATTTAATTAAAAGGGTATTGACATTTCTCCTAAAGAGAAGACAAAGAAAAATGAGAAAGACACAGCAACAGATTAGTGAATTGAAGGATAAATTGCAACCTTTTTAAAGAACTATAGGAGTTAAAAGGGTTGTAAACGTTTTGTTTTTTTAAATAACAGACATGTAATACTTACCTCCTCTGTGCAAGTGTGTTTCCCCGATCCTTCTCTTCTGATGTCCCCCAGCAGCATTCCTGGCTACTTCTCTTCTTGAGTGCCCTCACGGAGAGCCGCTTTCCATGGGGGCACTCGTGCAGGTGCGCTCCGAAGTCCTGCCGTTGCGTCCATTGACACAGACAGCAGGACTCGGACCCGCCCCCGGCTCCCATATCACTGGCATTGATTGCTATCAATCTATCCAATTAGGGCCAAAAACAGCAGCTGAGGGACTTCCGTTTCCGGGGGGTGTGTGCTGAGCATGGAGGAGTGAGGAGGCTCGTGTGAGCGGTGACCGTGCTTACAGACAGCGTGTATTACACAGCAGCGGACCGGAGAGACTCTCTGTTCATGCCGGGCCGTGGGCGGAAGACAAAGCAGCTGAATGCTCCCGTCCGCTCGTATATCACGAGGTATCTGGTGAAGAGCGGAGGGGGTACAGCAGTGGAGGAGGAGGAAAAGCTAAAGACTAGGACGGTGAAGAGCGGGGGAAGAGAGGAGAGTGGCGTGACAGCTGACACAGCTAAGATCATTAAATCCTCGCAAACCCCGGCATGTGATACTGCATTCCTCTCT